>NC_044036.1:43868645-45073558 GCF_901765095.1 Microcaecilia unicolor
GCTGTCAGTGCTGAGGCAGGGACTTCCTTAAACAGAGCCCCAGAGCGGAGATTTGTGCAGAGCATCCCGTGGTTCCTCCTCTCGGTTAGATGACAAAGGCATGCTCCTGATGCACGTGTGCACGCCTAGGAGGCCCCACCCTGGCCTGCATCGCCCTTGAGGCACCCTGGAGCTCTGCTGACAGAAGCCCACAGAAGGGCAGGGGCACCAAGGGATGCTACGGACCTCTGCCGCAAGGTCAGAGCATCGACCAGTGAATTGCCCAGTGCTGGAAGCATGGCCAGGGCCATGACAGTACCCACCCCCCCACAAAAGGTCTCCAGTCTAGGGTAGGATCTGTGAAGACACAAGCGAAGGAACCTTCTCAGAGTCATCGGGGCCAGACAATGGCAAACAGTTGTCCAAGTACTGTGCTCAGAATCATAGGCCTTCCTAGAATCAGGGGTGTCCTAGACCATGTCCCCAAGGTCTGGTTCTTTGGGCCTGATATAGGAAATAGGCTGTTCCTTCGGTACATCCCTAGACATGGAGTCTTCCATGGTCTGGGTCTTAGATACTAGGCGTGCCCAAGTTTTATCCTGAAGAAGCCTCACTCCCAAGAGGAGATCCACAGCCTCCTTGTTCTCCTGATGAGGAGGATAGGTTGCAGCTTGCTGCTTGGGTATACCTCGGCTCAAACCCTACTGGGATAAGCAGTATGAAATGTTTTATACTTTTTTGGGATCTTGCCAGGTATTTGTGACCTGGATTGGCCACTGTTGGAGACAGGATGCTGGGCTTGATGGACCTTTGGTCTTTCCCAGTATGGCAACACTTATGTACTTATGTCCAGGGCAGATCATGTGGAATACCAGTGATGGCTAAGGTGACAGCAGATGTCTTGAAATCCAAACAATGTTGGTGACAAGAATCACTCCAGGCAGGAATTTCGCCTCTCTCCCAGTATAAGGTCAGATTGTGTTCCTGTAGCCAGGGTAATCCCAAGACAATGGGCTTCATGGATATCTGGAGGATATATGGAGCAATGCCTTCCCTATGATCTCCAGTGCACAGGTGTACTGGAACTGTCCGGATTTTCAGATGTCCTTGAATGTTCCCATAGACTGAGGAGACAAGAATGGTCTTAGACAAATCCTGGGTAGGAATTTTGAAATGCCAGGCAAAGGCTTCATCTACGAAGTTTCCACCTGCTCCAAAATCCAGGAAGGTAGCGATACTTTTCTCTTCTTGATCTAGATCAAGCACTACTGGAATTTAGAAATTGAGTACTAGAAGCCCTGGGAGGTTTGGGGGGGGGGGGAGGGGGAATCCAGTGCCATATCCCCAACCAGGACTTGGCTTGAGGATCCTAACTTGTTGGGACACTTAAGTGTATAGTGTCCTTTTTCCCCACAGTAGAGGCATAAATTTAAGGTCTGACACATCTGTTTTTCTTGATCTGAGATAGGAGGGTGGTCCACTTGCATGGATTTTTCAAGATCAGAAGGTGGACCCTGCCTCTGACTTGGGAGTACATGGAATGTACCAGTAGTTAGGTATTTTCATTTTCAAACTCGTCTTCTCCTGGGAGCGCAATTCCTGAGCTCACTTCTGGAACCGAATATCTATCATATTACAGAGACCGATAAGGTCATCCAGTGCAGTAGGGAGGTCTTGCCCGACCTGCTTATCCTTGATTTGAGGTGTCAACCCCTGCCAGAAGGCTGTGACAAGACTGTCATTATTTCAATTTAGTTCAGCAGCTAGGTTGTGGAACTGGTATAGCATAATTGTCCAAGGTCCGCATCCCCTGCTTCAATCTAAGAAGCCCAGATACAGCCAACATGACTTTCCCAGGCTCTTGAAAAACCCTCAAAGTGTCCCAAGAAGCTATGGAGGTCATCAAGCACTAGGTCATTCTATTCCCAGAGTGGAGATGCCCATGCAAGGCTTGGCCAGATAGCAAGGAAATAATACAGGCCACCTGGGCCCTATCGGAAGAGAAGTCTCTAGCTTGGAGCTCAAAGATGATCCGACACTGACGGATGAACCCTCTACAGTTCTTGAGGTTCCCATCATACCTCGGGGGAGCCATGAGATGAATACCTGGAGCTGTGGATGTGAGCACAGGATTAGGGCCTGGAGGAGGAGTGGCCAAAGCCTGATGTGCTGCAGACATCTGGTGGTCCAGGGGATCGATCAGAGCTTGAACAACCCGCACAAGTTTCTGCAACTGATGCATGCGTTAAGCCAGGTCCTGGACAGAACCAGACAGCTGAGAGCAGCCCACTGAAGGGTGGGTTCACCAAGGGACACTGTGAACCTCTGCTGTGAGGTCCCACAAGGTCAGTGTGTCGCCCAAGGCTGGAGGCACAGCCAGGGCCATGACTCTGCTTTTATAGTGAGCTATTGGATATGTAAGTTTGCAGTAAAAAGCATTTGTTCATAAGATATATAATATTCAGTAAAAATGTTTATGTTAGATAACTTAGGTAGTGAGCCCACTAGGGACAGAAAAGTACCTGCAAATAGTACATGTAAACTGCTTTGGTTGTACCCACAAAAAGGCAGTATATCAAAATCCATGACCTTAAAATAAAATCTTGAATTTATCCAGAGAACAGCTGATCGTACTCAACAGGTTTTGGAACTCACTTCTTCAATTCCATCTTGCCTTCATAACTATTCAGTTCTCCATTGTCCTGTATGTTTGAGAATTTTTTGTCATCCCTTTTCCATATATCATCTGTATTGAGACTAGTACACTAATCAGCCTTTTTATTCTTTCCAATCCAATGAGATGTGGAAAGAATTATACAATAGTGGTCAAGAATGTCTGTCGGTCTGACTGAGGGCAAATAAATCTCCAAAAATTTAACAGAATGAGATGAAACGTGGCATGAGGAAAACCCAGTGAAAAGTCACAAGTTGGAAAATGGGCCAAATAGAAACTCAACAGATACACACACATGTGCACATTTATGTTTATCAGATTCCTATACTTTTGGAATGCTTTGCCTACAGGTCTTCAAGTGGGGAACTATAAGACAAAATTCAAGAGTGGTCCAAGTCCCTTCTTTTCACCCAGGCATCTCTAGAAACATGGTGGTATTCACTGTGCAGGTGGTCTTCAGCATGATTATGTGCGCTAATAAGATGACTTTTTTTGTTGTTACATTTGTACCCCGTGCTGTCCCACTCATGGCAGGCTCAATGCGGCTTACATGGGGCAATGGAGGTAAGTGACTTGCCCAGAATCACAAGGAGCTGCCTGTGCCTGAAGTGGGAATTGAACTCAGTTCCTCAGGACCAAAGTCCACCACCCTAACCACTAGGCCACTCCTCCATTCCTTATTTGAACTAATTAATTTTCATTAAAGTTTATTTTTAACTTGTATTACTTTTGCTGATTAGGTATTCTCATTATATAGTAATTTAGATGGGTAAATCAATTGAGCATTTTATGTTTTAATTTTGTTTTGTTTCTTATGATTTGTCTTGTTTAATTTTGTTTGACTTATTTCTTGTAAGCCAATCCTGTTTATCTTGTTTGTATTTTTAGTTATGTGAATTTGATGACGGATGCTTTGTAAACTATTTTTTTTATTATTTGAAAGGCAGTATATCAAGTATATAACAAAACTAACCTCTATAAAGGACAACAACCTTTAGGAGCCCCTTACGTATATTTTAAGAAACTTTGAGCTCTTGCAGCAATATTGATTAGATTGTAAAAGTGTTCTGAAATTGGTGTTCTTCGTGGTTAATTGTTTTATTGTTTTATTTTCATGTGTGAAACTAAAGAATAAGAGACTTGACATTAGAAGAAATGGGCACTTTTTATCTGTCCTCAGTCTTTTACTCCTTCCCCCCCCCCCCCCCCCCCCCCCATTTTGCTACTGTAGTGCTGATTTCAAATGGAGAGGAGGTGAAAATTCAAAAAGCAGGAACAGCCAGAAGTCACTATCTAGAACCTAGGTCTCATTACATCACTGAATCCAAAATCCCCAAAAAATAAATATGTAAAAGCCCAATATAAATATGTTATGGTACTGACGGGCTAGATTTATTAAAAAAATGCTGTCATGTTACCACAGACTAATACTCTTGAGCACATTGTTTACCACAGGTTCTATTTTATGCAATTAGACCTATTTACCATTAATGCATGTTAACTGTGTTAGTACATGCTAACATGATAGCACACTTTAGTAAATCTAGCCCTAAATACTGTTTTTGTTATAAATATTGTGATGATGTGAGACCCGCCAATGAGCTGTCTCCAGAGTAACCCACACAGGGCTGCCGAGAGACATAGCCGGACCTGGGGCAGAACCGTACCGCCACAAGCTGCCCCCCCCCCCCCCCCCACATACACACTCGCACCGCTCCCCCCTACTCGCGCCACCCCGCATGCCCACGCCCTTATCTTTCAGTCTTTGCCTCCAAGCGGGGCCCAGAACCAACAAACTGCTTACTGTGTGCCTGCTCCCGCGGTCTGTCCTCTCCTGCTCCTGTCCATGTGAGAGTCAGGACCCAGATGATTGCATTAACACGATATTGTGCTAATGCAATCCTCTGGGTCTTGGGCAGCAGGCAGGAACAGGGGTGAACAGACCCAGAAGCAGGCAGCAGGAGACCGGGCACAGGGAATTTTGCCTCTCCTGCACCCCCTCTCAGCAGCCCTGAGCCCATACATTCTGGAATGCACTCCCTGAAAGGCTTCACTCAGTGCAATTTTTACTTCAGGAAGGAGGTGAAAGCTTGGTTCCCTTTCTAAGCCTTTATTGGAAGAAGCAACTAACTTGCTAGTCACACAGTCACAAGGACTAACGCCGGCTGCACGTACTGTAGCTAGACTTGCTTACCCACTCCTACTCCAGCTGAGATCATATTCATATACCTTTGTGACATCACATGCAACTTTCTTTATTAGTCCACTTATTTTCTATCTAACTCCTGTTCCTCCATCTTATTTGTGTATATGTTCCACTTACACCTTGTGCTGTTTATAAAGATGATTTATTGCATGTTGTGTTGACATTGTAAGTAGCGTAATATGCCACACTATGCACTGCTGTTTGAATATTTTTATTGCTGTAATTGTCTATTTCCTATGTTTGATTTATTCTTGCTGTACATTGCCTTAGGTGAATTTCTTGAAAAAGGTGGTAAATTCTTATATATAAATCTGCTCTTAAAATACAATTCATCATAATGCAATCCAGTCTTAAAAAAGTCTGTCTGTTTCTATGTCAGACATCTTCATTTATTTACTGAATTTCAAGTATTGGATAACACTATATAAATAGTTAAGTTCTGTTGAATATTAATATTTTTAATGTTTTAAAAATCATTACAGAAGAAATCAAATGGTGCACCAAATGGATTTTATGCAGAGATTGACTGGGAAAGATATGTAAGTATCTTAATCTAGTTTTATACATTCTTCAGGATAGTGTGTAGATAACACAGTTGAAAACCATTATCTGGGGAGGGCAATTTTCAAAAATCATTTACCTGGATAAATAGGCTGCATACCCTTTCCTGAGGTAAAGGTATGCACAGGGATCAACTGTACACACTTTTATTCATAAGGAAAAACAAGGTGGGTTCAGGGAAGGTGATAATGCACATCGTTTTGCAGTTTCAACACTACACTTCATTTATCACAAAAAAAGTATCCATAGATAAAGTCAGTGCAAATTTGTGTGGCTACTTTTTCCTGGATACTTTTCAAAGGGAAATATTTTCTTTTTGTCAATCGATGCAAAGTCCATGGGTATTTTGACTTTTTGCACTTTCACAGTTTTGAAAATTGCTCCCTTAGGCTCCTTTTTCTTTGTCACTTAGAACAGCACTGCTAGTCATGGCTGGCCCAGGGTATTGGATGCCCTAAGTGAACCTTCAGCCTCACCCCCCCCCCCCCCCCACCCCTTCCCGGTAGTTCAGCATTTCCTCTTCCCTGATTGTTTCTCCCCTCTGTGACTAGCATCTCCCCTTCTCTACCCCTACCTTGTGTCCTGCATCCCCACCCCCCTTCCTTCCCTGTTTCCAGGTCACTGCTGACATCTCCCTATATCCTCCCACGTCCCCCTGCTTAAAGGTTTTCTACTGTGCAAGTTGGAGCACTGCAGTGTGCCATCCTCCTCCAACAGGAAGTCTGACTGGAGGAGTACAGGACAAGGCAGTACTTTGTGCATGGGCCTTTAAGCTTGGGGCTGCCATGAGAGATGGGAGGGGCAGCAGGCCTAGCAGGGGGAAGACTTTTATTGCACTCCAGAATTGTCCTGCTACCCTGGGCAGACATGTAGTCTGCCTAATGGTAGGGGCAGCCCCACTTCTAGGTGCAATTTTGAGCCCGCTGATTGTGGCAAAAACAATCAGCTGAGGAAAAGGAAATAAATGGTATAAATTATAGAACAGTATGGACATTGGCCTCTGGATTGTATATTAAAAATACCTCTGCTCTCTACAGATCCTCCACTCTGTCTTGTACAAGGTGGTTCTTATATTTTGCTAACCATTTTCTGCTATTTAATTGAAAGTTAAATTAAAACTAGGCTGCACCAGTATACTGCAACAGAAGTATATCTTTGTATATATTAGTTGTTGTTTTTCTTTTCTTACTGTTGGTTTTAAATGAGGTGGCTCAGATCAGTATTAAAATGTTGTATTGGGATTGTATGCCTGGCGTCTTAATTTTCCACCTGCTACAGTTCACCGAACTGGATACTTGTCACTTTGATTCTGCAGAATATATTAGTGTGATGATACCGCTGCATCTCTATGATAAAACCAATGCTACAATATGTTGGTATGGTAGCATTGTTGTACAGATCAGAGAAGAAGCCTGGCACAAGATCATATAGATCATGTTAGTCAATCCATTTTCCAACCCCTTGTTTATAAGATATTATAACCCTCATGTTGCTTAGAAACAGGAATTGAAGACCAGAGCTGACTCATAAGCACATAAGCACTGCCATACTGGGAAAAGACCAAGGGTCCATCAAGCCTAGCATCCTGTCTCTGACAGTGACCAATCCAGTGGCAAACGCCCCCCCCCCAAAAAAAAAAGTCTGCTGCATAGGAAAGATGCCCTGTATGCTGATACTTCCTTATCTAGCCTCTCTCGCACCGAGGATGTGTCTCCAGGAGCTACTTCCCAGGAGGGAAGAGTTAGGACAGCAGTTGTAGTTAGTGATTCGAGGCATGTAGATAGCTGGATGACTGGTGGACATGAGGATTGCCTGGTCACTTGCATGCCTGGTGCGAAGGTGGCGGACCTCACGTGTCACCTAGATAGGATTTTAGATAGTGCTGTGGAGGAGCCAGCTGGCTGTCTTGGTATGTGTGGGTACCAGTGACATAGGAAAATGTGGGAGAGAGGTTCTGGGAGCCATATTTAGGCTCTTAGGTAGAAAGCTGAAATCCAGAACTTCTAGGGTAGTATTTTTCAAAGTGCTACCCGTACCACGTGCAGGTCCCAAGAGACAGGCAGAGCTCCAGAGTCTCAGTGCATGGATGAGGCGATGGTGCAGGGAGGAGGGTTTTAGATTTGTAAGGAACTGGGCAACATTCTGGGGAAGGAGGATCCTATTCTGGAAGGATAGGTTCCACCAGGCTTCTGGCATTGACATTTAAAAAGGAGTTAGAGCATCTTTTAAACTAGAACCTGGGGGAAGACTGACAGTTGTTCAAAAACGCATGGTTCAGAAAATGGTATCTTTCAAATATATCACCAAAACAGGGAAGATAGGGGTATCTTGCAATAGAGACCATAGTAGATCAGATGTCCATAAATAAAAATCAGACAAAAGATTGCAAATTAACACTGTCAACTACTGAGCAAGATATAAATAGGAACAACAAGTTTGAAATTTCTATATGCAAATGCCAGAAGCCTAAGAAATAAGATGGGAGAGTTAGAATATATTGCACTAAATGAAAAATTCGTATAATAGGTATCTCTGAGACCTGGTGGAAGGAGGATAACCAGTGGGACACTGTCATACCAGGGTACAAATTATATTGTGGTGATAGGGTGGATTGAATTGGTGGTAGCTTTGTATGTTAAGCGGGGAATTGAATCAAATAGATTTGAAAATTCTATAGGAAACAAAACACATCTTGGAATCCATGTGCAGAGGGGAAAAGGATAGTGATAGGAGTGTACTACCCTCCACGTGGCCAGGATGAACAGACGGGTGTAGAAACGTTATCAGAAAGAATCGGTTGGACCGCTAAATAACTGAGGGGTAAAAGGGGCAATCAGGGAAGATAAAGCCATAGCAGAGAGATTAAATTAATTCTTTGCTTCGGTCTTCACCGAGGAAGATTTGGGAGAGATACCTGTGCCAGAAATGGTATGCAGAGCTGACGAGTCAGAGAAACTGAATGAAATCTCTATAAACCTGGAAGATGTAATGGCACAGTTTGACAAAATGGAGAGTAGCAAATTTCCTGGACCGGATGGTATTCATCCCAGAATACTGATAGAATTGAAAAATGAACTTGTGGAACTATTGTTCGTAATATGTAATTTATCTTTAAAATCAAGCATGGTACCGGAAGATTGGAGGATGCCCAATGTAACGCTGATTTTTAAAAAAGGTTCCAGAGGAGATCCGGGAAATTATAGATCGGTGAGCCTGACGTCGGTGCCAGGCAAAATGGTTGAGACTATTACAAAAAAACAAAATTGCAGAGCATATTCAAAAGCATGGATTAATGAGACAAAGCCAACATGGATTTAGTGATGGGAAATCTTGTCTCACTAATCTACTACATTTCTTTGAAGGAGTGAACAAACATGTGGATAAAGGTGAGCTGGTCGATATTGTGTATCTAGATTTTCAAAAGGCATTTGACAAAGTACCTCATGAAAGACTCCAGAGGAGTTTGGAGAGTCATGGGATAGGAGGTAGTGTCCTATTGTGGATTAAAAATTAGTTAAAAGATAGAAAACAGAGAGTAGGGTTAAATAGTAATATTCTCAATGGAGAAGGGTAGATACTGATGTTCCCCAGGGGTCTGTTCTGGGACCACTGCTTTTTATTTTAACATATTTATAAATGATCTAGAGATGGGAGAAACTAGTGAAGTACTTAAATTTGTTGACGACACAAAGTTATTCAAAGTTGTTCCTATGAGGAAAGGCTAAAGCGGCTAGGGCTCTTCAGCTTGGAGAAAAGACAGTTGAGGAGAGATATGATAGATATAAAATAATGAGTGGAGTGGAATGGGTAGACATGAATCTTTTGTTTACTCATTCCAAAAATACTAGGGCTAGGGGGCACATGATGAAGCTACAAAGTAGTACATTTAAAACAAATCGGAGAAAATATTTCTTCACTCAGTGTGTAATTAAACTCTGTAATTCGTTGCCAGAGAATGTAGTAAAAGCAATTAGTTTGCGGGGTTTAAAAAAGGTTTGGATGGCTTCCTAAAGGAAAAATCCATAGACCATTATTAAAATGGACTTGGGGAAAATCCACTGCTTATTTCTAGAATAAGAAGCATAAAAATGTATTGTACTTGTTTTGGGATCTTTCCAGGTACTTGTGACCTGGATTGGCCACTGTTGGAAACAGGATACTGGGCTTGATGGACATATGGTCTGTCTCAGTATGGCAATACTTATGTAAATATGTAATTACTAGTAAAAAAGGCCCGTTTCTGACACAAATGAAACGGGCGCTAGCAAGGTTTTCCTCGGAGTGTGTATGTTTGGGAGTGTATGTGAGAGTGACTGTTTGAGAGTCAGAGTGAAAGTGTGAGTGTGTGAGAGAGAGAGTGAGTCTGGGTGTGAGTGTGTTTGTGAGAGAGTGTGTGTGTGAGAATGACAGTGTGTGCAAGTGTGTATGTGAGACACAGTGTGAGAGAGAGTGTGTGTGTGTGGGTGAGAGAGAGAGTGTGTGTGAGACACAGATTCTCTGTGAGAGTGAGTGTATGAGACCAAGCGAGTGTGTGAGTGACTGTGTGGCACATAGAGAGTGAATGTGATACAGTGTGAGACAGAGTGTGTGAGAGTGAGAGTCAGAAAGACATTGTATATGAGAGAGAGAGTGTGAGCCGTGCCCTCCCAATCCATGACCATCTGTCCCCTGCCCCCTCCATTCATCCTTTTCCAGCAATTCCCCTCTCTCTGTGAGCCCTGCCCTCCCAATCAATGCCCATCCATGCTCCTCTGTCCCCTGCCCCCTCCATTCATCCCTTTCCAGCAATTCCCCTCTCTCCCTGAGCCCTGTCCTCCCAATCCATGGCCATCCATGTTACTCTGTCACCTGCCCCCTCCATTCATCCCTATCCAGCATTTCCCCTCTCTCCCTGAGTTCTGCCCTTCCAATCCATGCCCATCCATGCTCCTCTGTCACCTGGCCCCTCCATTCATCCCTATCCAGCAATTCCCCTCTCTCCCTGAGGCCTGCCCTGCAATCCATATCCATCCATGCCCATCTGTCCCCTCTATTCATCCCTATCCAGCAATTTCCCTCTCTCCCTGAGTCCTGCCCTCCCAATCCATGCCCATCCATGCTCCTCTGTCCCCTGCCGCCTCCATTCATCCCTTTCCAGCAATTCCCCTCTCTCCCTGAGCCCTGCCCTCCCAATCCGTGCCCATCCATGCTCCTCTGTCCCCTGCCTCCTCCATTCATCCTTTTCCAGCAAGTCCCCTCTCTCCCTTCCATGACCCCCCCTCGCATCCATGCTCCTCTCTCTCCCATGTCCCAGCCTGGCCCGCACTCTTCCCCCCCCCCCCTTCGCATCCATGTCCCCCCCCCCCCCCTTCGCATCCATGCATCCCTTTTTTTTTTTTTTCTTCTTTTTAAATTTACCTCCGTGGCGGTTCCGGCAGCGAAGCGTCAGGGAAAGAGGCGGCGCTCCCGACGTCTAGCTTTCCCTTCGCTATGTTCCACCTTCTTTTGACGTCATCCTTGACGTCAGAAGAAGGCGGAACACATTGAAGGGAAGGCTAGACGTTGGGAGCGCCGCCTCCTTCCCTGATGCTTTGCTTCCGGATTTGTTTGGGGTTTTTTTTCCGCCCTCGACGTCATGACGTTTGACGCAAGGGCGGGGTAGAGACGGCTGGCTGGCTTGAAGGCTTCACACCACGAATCCACGAACCCTTCAGCCTGGGAGTGAAGTCAGATGGCTTCATGGCTTCACAGAACGTTGTCCTCAGAACGTTGAGGGTGCGTTTTATTATATTAGATGTAGCCTATACTGGATCCATGCACCAATGTTTATCATGTCAGACTTAGCTGTTCTGTGTGTTTCCCTTAAGACTTAAGAAAAGCTGTCATTACGCTTGTCTTTCTATAGTAATTTATGGTATTAATCTTGTTTTGTAATTTCTTTCCACAGAATTCCCCTGAGGTTGACGAAGAAGGTTACAGCATCAGACCAGATATTGAACCAGGCTATATCCTTCCTTTTTATTTTAGGGCTGCTGCTCATTATATTCTACAAATCCTTCCTGTGAAGTGCTTCATGCACAGAGAAGAAAGGAAACTGACACAGTTAATCAGGGGAAACTTTAAATTCCCTAGAATTCAATTGGCAAATAAGCACACAGATAACAATAACAGAAAAACTGATGACTTCTGAAACATGGACGAGAGCAGGCTACATTAAGAGGGTAATTTCATAAAGCCACATACACATGTAAACGGCCTGTTAATCAAATTCCAGCTGGCATAAAAGTCCATGTGTTGACATGATAGCACTTACTTTTTCAGTAGATGTGAAGTTTGGGCAAATCACAGACAAAGTTCACAAGTGCACACATACTGGCCAGTATTCAGCCAGCGGCAGTTGGTGTTTTTTTAAGCGTTGTCACTGGCTAAATTAGGCCTGAATATTTAGTGCCGGGACATGTCTGGGCACCGGCATTGAATATCCAGGGCTATAAGAACATAAGCTGAGTGCCAGCACTTATGCAGGTCCCTGCTGATATACATCTGGGACCAGAAAAAGAGGATTTCAGGTCCTTCCGGCCCTCCCCCTCAATTCCAGTGTCCCTTTCCAGACCCGACTCCAACAATAGAAGCCCTCCAACATGATGTGATACATTCCCCTACCCCCAAAATTCCAATTCTTAACCCTCCATTGCCTCAGGTACAAACTTAGATTGTGAGCACTCCTGGGACAGTGAAATATCCAGAGTACCTGAATGTAACTCACCTTGAGCTACTACTGAAAAAGGTGTGAGCAAAATATAAATAAATAAATACTCTCTCCTGGAGCAGACCCCAACAACAGAAACCCCCCCCCCCCCCCCACACACACACACACACTATATTCCAGTAAGCCCTCCAGGCCTGCCTGACTATCTCTGGTGGTCCAGTGGGAAGGTAGGCAGGAGCAAACTCCACCCCTACTGACCTGGTGGTCCATGCTGAAAAATAGCAGCTGTGATCTCTAGGATCAGACCTTAGTGGTGGTACCATAAGTCTACAACTAGAGGTCACATACACCATTATTTGGCAGGAGTGAATGGGGTTTGCTTCTACCCACCATAACTACTGGACCACTAGAGATGGTCAGATAGGTTCGGGGGACCTACTGAGATATGAGGGGGACTTCCACTGATGGGTTTGGGTCCAGGAGGGGGGATTACAATTAGGGGGGGTCATGTCATATGAGGGAGGTTTCTATGGTTGGGGTTGTGTCTAGGATGGGGGAGTTTGATTCAGGGGGATTGTGTCATGTTGGGGAGGAGTCAAGGAAGGAGAGGAACATGGAAAGCTACAGGATGGTTCCTGGAAGCTATGTGAGTGATGGCCGATATTCAGTGCCAGCACCCGTATAGCTTAGCAGGCATAGGTTGGACTGTCTTTTGTGTGGTCCTGTCTGTTCACTTAGCTATGTGGGTATTGCCACTGAATATCACTGTAACCCTCACAACTGCTGGCTCCTCCTTGACTCCTGCCCCAGAATACCCCTCTAGTGCTTGGATTCAGATTGGCTGGTTAGAGTGGATATTCAGCTATGATGCCGGTTAAGTGCCGCTGAATATTGGTACCCAGCCCACTGAGTGCAATATAAACTGGCAGGAGCCTCAAAGTACCTGCACACATAAACTACTTTGGTTGTACCTCAGAAAGGCGGTTTATCAAATTCATAACCCTTTATCCCTGCGGACCCTGCCTAAATCACTTTGAATATTGACCTCATATATTACAAAATATCCCCCAATCTATGCGTGTACTTAACTAATCTAGGCGTGGACATTTACATCTGTTTTGGGGCAGATGCAAACGTCTGCTCCTGCAATGTAGGCACAATTTTTGCCACCTAAACTGTGTGTTATGTTTATCAACCAGCAGATGGAAACAGAAAAACAAAGTAGTTCTGTTCAATTTGCACCTTAAGAGGCCCGTGCAGGTTTAGAATGCCTAGTATTTCTCTTTCTACAGTGTATGGTGATGGTCCTGATTTCAGTGGTCTGGATGTGCTTCTGAGTCAGTTGAGCTGCTTTCAGTAGAATTGAATTTCATCTACAGTAACAGTGGAAGCTTTAGGGAATACTTGGTAGTGACAGGTCCCTTCCCTCTTACTCCCCCGTTTTGCCCCTGGTAGTAGGTTTTCTTGGCGTTGAAATGACTTAAAGAAGATGTCTGAATTAAAGCACTCCTTGGACTTCCCCCCTTTGACCCCTGGGGGAGGGGAGTTGCAGCATCATAACACTCATTTCACAGTCCTGCACTTTTTCCCCATGTTTGGCTACAGAAGTTAAGGGCATGGAGCTGCCAGTTCTGCCTCTGTATTTTCAAGCAAGATGAAATTGACAGCGTAGTTTTGATTTGCATGGGGTTCTGAATTGGCTTCTGTAGGTGAGCCTGATGTAGAGAGCTACCAGTTCCAGCTTATCTCCCACTGACAGATATTTCTGCTCCTCTTTGTTTCTCACGGCACAGGCCCTTATTTAGGGGACAATAATTAGTCTTCCCTAGTGGGGGATTTATTTCTCCTTCACATAAGTATTTTCCTTGGCTATTCAATTCTCCTGAAGCAACTGTTGCCTCAGCACACTCTGCACAGTTTGAACAGCTGTTATGTCATACTTGTGGCACAGTATTTTTATATCTAGTAAAAGTATCAAATTTCCTTCCTGGGTTTCCAGGATTTTAGGACTCTCTTGCTGGCCTGTTTTCCTCTCATAGGAGCATGGGAGTGGTGGTAGTTTTGATTCCTTTAGTGTGGTTATCCTTTTATTATGGAGCACTCTGTAAATATTCTTTCGATTCCACCAGGCATCTCTTGCTGTTTTCCTTTATCTGCATTGTCCTCGTACTGAGATGGCTTGAGGTAGCTTCTTTGCTGGTGACTCTAGTATTTACCTTTAAGCACAGCAATTCTACTTTTATTTCTTATTTATTCATTCTTCCTCTGGATATCAGCCTCGGTGGTATTCCAACCTGGAATTTTATCTCTGTTCCATTGGGCAGATATTTTCTATGTTGTGACAAGCTTTCAGATATAGATGTTTACGATGGTCAACTATGTTAATCTGCCAGAGATGGTTGGCTATATGGCCTGCTTAGGGAGTCAGCTTTATTTACTTCCTAAGATGGTCAGCTGTACAGACTATAACAGGGACCATCAGTTGTATTGAATCTCTGAGACAGCCAGCTTGAGAAACTCAACACTATTGGCAACTTGATACAGTTGTTTGTATGATCAGTCTACATCAGTCACCTATATTGACATCCTGAGCCAATCAGCTTTATCTTTAGCCTTCGACACTCAACTCTTTGTCAGCATGAAATAGTCAGCTATATTAACAGGCTGGTACAATCTGTTGTATTGCCATGCTGAGACACTCCACTGTATTGGTGGCCTGTTTCAGCTCTGTTGACCTGTCATGGGTATATACAACCTGACAGAGACAGTTGTATTCCCATATGACATGGTCAATAGTATTGCCCATCTGAGACAGTCTATTATATTGGCAGCCTGAAAAAATCAGAGGTCTTGACAGCCGGAAGAGTCAGTGGTTTTAACCTGAAAGAGTCAGCTGTATCATTTGCCAGACAGGGTCAGCTAATTTGTAATATGGCATTCACCAGTTTTGCAACCTGAAGGTCAGCTATATTGCCAGTCTGAAGGAGTCAGCTGCATTACAACTTGAAAGGGTCAGATACATTGCAGCTTGAAAGAAACAACTGTATTTCTACCTACAGAGTCAGCTGGGTTCCAGCAACAAGGTTTCAGTTCCATTTCTGCCTGAAAATTTCTGCTTTACTGCATACAAAGTCTATCAGCTATACTTCACCTTGGAGATCTCTGCTTTATCTGCATTCTGACATTTTCATTTCTTTTTCATCTTGAAGATCTCTATAGTACCCTTTTGGTACCAGCTGTTCTACACCCTGAAGGTTTCATCTTGGTAGCACCTTGTGGCTATCAAGAGAGCCGCAAGGAGCAGGTGACCTTGGTTACAGCTGTCAAATGTTCTTTGCAAGGAACAGATGACCTTGGTTACTTTGAGTACATCTCTCCCAATCTTTTCAAAAAGAAAAGAACAAAAAAATTAATTCCCTGGAACAAATAAAAAGCAAAGTGCCTTTTCTACAGTAAACTACATCTTCTAAGTGAACTGGAGTCTTCCTCACATATTTTCTTACGTGCCTTCAGGAAAATTTGTTTCTGAATCGGACTTTAATTACTTGTCTTTTTACCTTGAGGTGACTGGGTTTGCACTAGCCTAGTTATTAGTTCTCAAATAAGACAGAGAACACATACAGTGTGTAAAAGGAATTTGCATTAGTCTCTTCTGCCAATTCTACCACACTCCTCCGCCAATTCTATAGAAAGCGAGTCTGTTTGAACTTTTGTGTCAGACACTATACAAGGGCTTGCTCGGCTCTGCAAGATTCTACAGCTATGTCACCGGATACAACTGTTAATGCCAGAGAGCCTGACCCAGAAATTCTGTCTCACCTCCAGTGGTGTAGAGCATTATATCTTTTCTCACTGTGAAAGCACACTATTTCTGCATGGCTCAGGGGTTTAGACTCTGCAGGTCAGGGTCCGTCCCCTGCTTCACCTCTTCCGCCCCAAACTCCTCTGGTCCTGCAAAGGGTTCTGGCTGCAGTTTATAAAAAACAAAAAAAATGTATCCTTTTTCAGACTCCCTGCCTTTTACACAGCTGGAGTGCTCCATCCGTTAGAGTATGATCCTGGAGCTTTCCAGTATTCTCCCACCCTTTTTACACTGGTATACAGTAGGGTGGGGGAAAAAGGAGTACCATTCTTTAGGCTAGTCATAGCACGTCAGCGAATCTTCTACTACTTTGCCTTGGCATAAGACTAAGCAGTCACATAGTCTCTCACTTATAGTCCTCTCTTCTTGCTTCCCTTTTTAGGTTGTAACATTTTTTTTCAGGAAATTGCCATTTGGTATAGGAGTTGTTTCAGATTTCTCTTTCTGCTGGTGTATTTCTCCTAATCCAAGAACACCCTGGTAGTAGATTCTCTGCCCCCTCCATGGTTTCTTGTATGTCTATACATAAGCGGTGTCATTTATTGCTACAGAGGTAGGGATTCTCTGTATTTCCTGGTGTGTTTCACATTGTACTCGTACGAGTCTAGGAAATTCTGCATCTTCTCTGTGAGGTGCAGTCCTTGATTCTGTATTCTGTTTTGTATCCTCTGTTGAATTCTCCTTGTAGTTTGACCGCTACTTCAGACGCTGCACACTTTCTTTTCCTAGAAGGGCTCTGAGAACGGTTTCTTCCAAAGATCTTTCTGTAGTGTCTTAAGTCATCAGTTTGAGAAATAAGGTTCAAATTTATCTATCTGCAGTGCTCTTTCCCTGTATAGAAGCATTATCAATCGGTATTCCAGTTTTTCCATTTACTTCTACATACTTGTGATCTTTCTTCATAATTAGACAATTCTATATATACTATAATTCACTTACCAATTTTTGGTTGGTGGACACCCTCCACTGTTGTCTTTTGGTTTTTCCACTGAATTCCTTATTGTTTTCACATGAATTCATGTTTGATTCATGTGATGCCTCCAACCTTCCTATCTTATGGTTTAGGACTTGTTTGTCCACAAAACTGAAGTTTCACCTTATTTGGGGGAATGCTTTGCTACATCCCACAGGTTCTGGACTGATCTGGTATGGACGTTAAATAAGGGAAAATTATATCTTACCACTTACCTGAAAACTTTCTTTCCTTTAGCACTACCAGACCAGTCCAGAAACCTGCCCAGGTTGAATACTACTCATCAGACTTTCACTTTTGATTGTTCTCTTCTTTCTTTGGAATTCCTTCTAATTTGAAATTCTTTTTTTTTTTTTTATTGGAAGTCAAAGTTACAAAGAAGAGACAATATATATATCGAACTTTTTATTAGGTAGGGATTTATTAGCTTGTAGCATTTCTTGAACCATGAGCTCTCCATCCAGAGATACACATTGTGCAGGTGTTAAAACTGGAAGAGCAAGCTCAGACAAATAAGAATCAATGGCCACCAAGTCAATGTAATATTTGCTAAACTGGTCCCATATTTGAGTGGTACAGGTCAATAAAATGCCAGATCTATGTTTCATTTTATATATACTTCTATCAGCCTGTTGTCTACGCAGGCGCAAGGCCAACATACAGCTTATCCCATTGTTTTTCTCATAAGCCTAATGTTTCAGCCTGCAGAGGCATTGGCCACTTTTTCTGTATATTAACTATCTAAAAGTCCTTAGAAACTGCCTTAAGGGCATCCCAAACAATGCGTAAGGGCGGGCCAGTGTCCAGGTTATGCTCAAGGTAATCCTTCAGCAAAGTTCTATAAGCTTGAATCAGACTCATCTCCCAACAAAGCATTATTGACCAGTATCTAGTCCTAGGTTCTCCCCCAACATCAAATAATTCAACCTAAGTAGGAGTGTGATTGGAAACAGCAAATATGCCTATAGAGGATACAAAATCAGCAGTGAGAGAAGCAGGATCAATAAGCAAATAATTGATTCTGGAATAGGAGCCATGAGAATGGGAATAAAATGTATGGTCTTGACCCCTAGGATTGGCTAGCCTCCAAGCATCCACCACCCCTAGAGCATGGGTAAGATGCTGGAAGGCTTTAGAGTTATGGATAGCATCCCCAATAGAGACCCCAGTGTGATCTAAGCCAGTTTGCAAACAAGCATTGAGATCTCCTAAGATTTACCAGTAACAAATATAGAAAGAAAATGGGTTAGCTTCTTTTAAAAAAAAAAAAAAAAAGCAGCCTGACCTGCATTTGGAGCATAAACAGTAGCATAAGTAAAATTACAATCACCGTGTTAAAACATGAGCAAAAATGTGCCATCCCTCAGGGTCACGCTTCATGCGTTCAATCTGGATAGACAAGAGATTATGAAAGAGAAGCACTTCTCCCCTCTTTTTTGCTCCAGAAACATCAGAAGCAAATAACATCTTAGAAAACTGAACATTGTGAAACAAGGATTCATTCTCCACTTTAAAATGTGTCTCTTGTAGTATCACAACCTGGGGTTGATTTGATCTGATTTCTTGCCAAACTAAATGACTCTTTCTAGGGGAATTAAGTCCCTTTACATTCCAAGTTAAAATCTTAAAGTCAATCCCTATGTTCAGTAAATTAACAAAACAGAAAAGAAATTACACAGTTGGTAAAAAAAAACCTCTCCCCCCCAGAAGAAAATAACCCACTTGGAATACAAAAAGAATCCCTCCCCCAGCATGAAAGAATCAAAGTAGTACCATCCCCTTCCCCAACAAAAAACGGCTCCAACCAACAAAAATAAAAACCCAAGCCCCCCAAAAATAATAATAAAACACCTACAAATGCAAGCCAACGCACACATTGCAAGAACATGGAGGTTCTGACCCACAACTCCATTCCAACCGACCCTGCCCTCCCCACCCACAATGCAAGAAGAAAAACAAAGCAAAATAAAATCTTTGCGCAAATATAGTTCAAATAACACAGCCACTCATGCTTCTTAACAACAGTATATGTAACTGAATACAATAAAGAGCATCCCTGAAGCTAGATCTCAAGCCCATTTTTGGAAACAGTAAGAGTGTACACCCCTTCTAAGGAGAGAAGCAGCAGCTCCAAATTTAACAATCAACAGGTATCAAGATGTATTGACATGACAGAGAAGCAAAGTTCAGTGAGTCCCAGCAGAAGGAAACCACCGCATCATCTGTGCTTTATCTGGGACTTGCTGCCACTGTTGAAGTTTAACGCAAGTAGCTGGAGCAACCACTGATGAATATGAGGGAGGAACTACCTCCAACCCCTGCAGGATCCACCAAGCCTCAGAGATGGTTTTCACTCGGTGAGTCTTGCCCACAAACACAAAAGATAAGGCAAACGGAAAGCTCCAACAGTAGGAAATCTTTTCCTTTTGTAAAAATTCAACATCAGTTTAAAATCCGTCTGCTTAAACAAAGTAAGTGCAGAAAGATCCTGATAATGTAAAGCGCCCTTCTGACAAGCTTGCTTATAGATGTGCTCCTTTACAGCATACTGGGCAAACCACACCACAGTGTACCTAGAGTGATTTGAGGGGGGGTGGTGGACTTTCCCAGTACACACTTAAGCTCAACCAGGGCTGAATCCCTATTTCTGCCAAGAAGCTGAGTTCAAAGCAGCTGCTCAATGGCAGGAAAATCTCCCACTCCTGTTGCCTCAGGCACGCTATGGAATCTCAAATTTTTCTGCTGCTCTCATTCTCCAAATCATCAAGTTTAAGCAACATATCTTCATATTGCTTACAAAGAGATCCCGTCTGAGTGTGCAGTGGTTCTAGAACCTCGGTATTCTCATCAGTGCAGGTCTCCAAGTCCTCCATTCCCATGACCAGATCTCTAAGGTCCCCACACACAGTCCCAGTTTTCTCCAAAATTTCATCCTGCATGCTTTTCAACTGTTGTCGCTTTTCTATGAAATAGCACTTAAAACCTCGAGACACACTGTGTGAGGAGGCAGCCTCCGTATGTTCAGCCGCCGACTGCAAGGACTCAGACAGGGAATCGGGGCCTGGGGATGCATGACACGAGGAAGGTTTGGGTCCCAGCTTATGGGGGAGCTTACCACCCTCCTTAGCAGATTTAGTTCAGGTAGCCATAATGTTGTCTCTCCAACACTTCAGAAGCACAGGTAAGGCTAATGCAAAGGCGGATGGCAAGGGATTAAGCAAGTTAGGTTAGTGGGGAAGCAGGAGCTTAGGGATCCCATCCAGAGTTGTGATGTCACTTCCTCCCTAATTTTGAAATTCTTATAGCATATTTCTTTGGATGTCAGACAGCTCCAGACCCCAGCCTGAGAACTGTGTGTCAGAGTACGATAACTCCTGATAAACTTGGAGAAATCAATGGAGTACAGTAGCTCCTGCTGCAGTTGCAGAGCTGTATTTCCAGAAAAGTCCATATTGCTTTGTTGCTATACCTATTGTATATATAAATTGTTAGCCGTCAGTATGAATATGACCTCCATTGCTTGGTCATTTGAAGTGCTGAGCATTCTAAGGCTGCACAGTCCCCTTAAGGGGTGAATTGCACAGAACTACTTTTATCTGTCTCCAAATGCTGGTCTACCAAGCACTTCCTCCACCACAAGAGCCACTCCTAAATAGTCCAATGGGACCACCCCCCCCCCCCCACTCCTCCAGAACACTTCAGCAACCCCCAGGTTTCACTCGGGTTCTCAATGGTGATGTAATGGACCAGGGTGGGACAGGTCCTCTTTGCTGTCTCCCCATATGGTTCTGAGTGTCAAAATGGCAGCACTGACTCCTAATAGTAGTTTTGCAGTAATACTGCTAGGGGGGCAAGCGCTGCCATTTTGACACCCAGAGCTACACAGGCAGAAGCATTAATTTCTGGTGGGGGGGGGGGGGGTCAGGTTGGGCTACTTGGCAGGGGCTTTTGTGGTGGGAGATCTGTGGGGAAAGGCTCAAAGTGGGGTGTCAAGGAGCAGCGATGTAGGTGGGGGGTATTGGTGGTCCTCTGCAGTGAAGCCTTTCCTTTACTACCAGGCTGCTGGTAGCACAGCTGCACTTGCTGACATCTCAGTGTGTTCTGCGGTGACATTGGCAGGCCTGACAGCCAATGCATGGTTCTGACCTCAGTCAGTAGCTGTCATGACTGCTCAGTGTGTTTTTTGGAACTCTGGACATCCTGGGAGCAGGTCAAAGTTGATCTTGGTGGTCATAGACATGCTCTCCCCTTCTGAAATGGGGAATGTACATCTATGTACTCGTCTCAGCCTGTTACCCAGGGGCGTATCTGCACTCTGGCAGTAGGGGGGGCCAGGGCCAGAGAGGGGAGGCACATTTAGCCCCCCCCGGCACCACCGACCCCCCCCCCCCGCCATTGCCAGAGCCCCCCTGCCACCAACGACTCCCCCCCTGCCATTGCCAGAGCCCCCCCCCCTGCCACCAACGACTCTCTCCACCTCCTCTCCCGCCGCCAACCCTCCCCCGCTGACGTTGTTTACCTTTGCTGGTGGGGACCCCAACCCCCGCCAGCCGAGGTTCGCTTCCGCCTGCTTTTAAAAATAATTCTTCAGCTGGCGGGGGACCCCCAACCCCCGCCAGCCGCCGAGATCTTCAAAGTTCTTGTTCATCGTCCTCCTCCGTGGCCATGCTGTACGCTGCTGATTCGGAGTCTGTCTGACGTCGCACCACGTTGTACACGCGTACAACGTGGTGCGACGTCAGACAGACTCCGAATCAACAGGGTACAGCATGGCCACGGAGGACGACGAACAAGAACTTTGAAGACCTCGGTGGCTGGCGGGGGTTGGGGTCCCCCGCCAGCAAAGGTAAACAACATTAGCGGGGGAGGGTTGGCGGCGGGAGGGGGGCCAGGGCGAAATCTGCGGGGCCCAGGCCCCTGAGGCCCCATGCAGATATGCCCCTGGTTACCACCCAACCCATGCTCCCTTGCTGTATGAGTTCTCCTCAGGTTTAGACAGTCATGTCCCAGCTTTGTAAAATCGAGATTTGGATGTTCATGAAGTTTGAACATCTAAATGCCGGTTTATGGACATCTAAAACATGAATAGTGCCTCTAAAATAAAAACCATAATTAACTTATATGTCTTTATAAAATAATGCCTAAGTAGGTGCCTACTTGCCCTCTTAAATTCAACTACTATTAAGAGTTGCTGTGAAAGAATACCCTTCAGGCCTTTGAGTTTGATACATTATACAAATCAGTTCTTTGATTACATACAGATAGTAATAGCTATAAATTTATAGGATTGATGCTGTGACCTAGCTCCAGGTGGTAAAGAATAGGTGAAGTGGTCCTGTTTCATTCCATTCCCTTTTCAAAGCTTCCAGTTTTCAATATATTTTGAAACGGATGAGAAGGATGAACTCTCTTGTTCCCCCTTACCTGGAGCCAGATGGTCACATAGCCTGTTGTGCAGTTGATTCCTAGTGACATGTTGCTGGTTTATTAGTTTAAGTCAATCAGATTACCTGATCTGAGCATTTCTCTCAGACTACCATCAGAAATGTATCTTTATTTTGTAACCACGTTTTTGTTTCCTATATGGTCAGGCTATTCCTTGTACCTGTGAACCTTTGGCCCCCTGTGCATTTATGAAGCATTCTAGCTGCTGGCTGTATATCACTGAACCCTGCCATACAGTTCCCTTGTCATAGTTGCAGAGAAGGACCTCCTTATATATTTACATTTTAATTTGGATTTGAAAGTGCCTCTATTTTATCCTTACATGACCCAGTTTGTAAAATTCTTACACACACACATACACACACACACATATAGATAGATAGATAGATAGATAGATAGATATGTTAGATTTGTTATCCTTGTTCTGCTTATCAGTCATTTTAGATTACTAGAGTATAGATCAGTTGCCAAAAAAGCTGATTGTCATGCTAGACCCTATGTTTTCTCATATACAAGCAACCCTCCAAATTGCTCTGCTTCATCTTGTAAGCATGCAAATTATGGCCTCTTTGGGGATTATAAAATGAACCAGACAACAGTACTAAATGAACTACTGAACAGGCAAAAGATCAAAAATTAAGCAATAGATGATATCCTCTTGTATGTACGCTTAGAGTACTAGAAGAAGACAAATATAAAATGACAATGGACTGACCATTTGGAAGTTAACAGGAATTCTTCAATCCTCTGTGAATATTCCCTTTCCTCTAGAAGTAATTTCCAGTAAGAACTCCCCTAGTCAGGCTGATATGCCATATAGACCTCTGCCATATGCAGTCTGATTGGATACTCCTGTTATAAGAATCTCTGTCATTATAGAAGTGCTGTTGCCTTCGTTTTTCACTAGAATCTCTTTATATAGCAATCCACTGAAAATATTTTAGATCTATTGGCTGAATTTTAAAGCGTGATCTTTAACTGTAATATACCTACCAAAGGAAAGCACTTTTATTCATCCAGTGAATCAGAAGAAGAAGAAGAAGTACGCAAGAAATTTAACATTAAAATTAAGCCTTTACAGGCTAAAGACAATATCAGAAGTGCTGCAATAGTAGATGAACTGAGGGCATCAGTAGGCAACATTGCACTTTCACCTTCTCCTGTGGTGAGTCCTTGAATTCATTCCTTTAATCCTATATTATGGAAATTAATATTTGGCATCAATGTTAAGATTGCACGCATGGGCTAAGAATAGGAAAACTAGTAGTCCGTTGATGTAGTTCGGAAAACCAAGGATTGGATCAACTTGTCTAGGAAAAAAGGAGCAAATTGTCAACCATAACTAATGTCTACATTAGGGTTGAGGACATGTGGTTCCATCCAGGTCTGACTTAAGTAGAATAAGAGTAGGTTTACCATATTTCCAGAATCAAAATCTGAATCCCAGTTAGTGACTGTACTGAATTCTGCCAAGAATGTTGATGATGGTAGTGCATGTGGAGTCAGAATCATCTTCGCTAAATCTCAGATTTATGGAACACTTTGAACAGTGTTTCAGTTAACTGTACCATAGTCAGCTCAAGGCAGATGGGCAGCACGAATCCAGAATAGCAAACAGAGCCAAAAAGACTTGTTGATGTAGCTAGTTTAGTAGCCTTGTCAATTCTGAACTAAGACATTCTCAAAAGCAGGACTTTACAGCAGAATTGAGCTTGACCAAGACAGTAAATATGGATCCCAAAATTGAAATTGTCTCAGTAGAACAAGTTCATCAGGTTACTCCAAGAGTGAACCATAAGCAAAAATGGAGCTCCATACTAAGAAGATAATTTTTAAAACCATTTTTGCGGGTAGATAGCAATTTAACCATATAATGAAGGTAATTCTATAAAGTAAGCACAAACATTTACAAACCGATCGTGCATGTACAAGAACAGAATAATGGAATATTTGTGCATATGTGTGCAGATACACACACAAATGCCAAAAATGCACCTAATCACTGTTCTGTAAATACACACATATCTTACCTAGCACATATTTTACAGATAGGCGTACACAAAGGTAGAGTGCGCACTTGCACATGCAACTCATGGAATTCTCTTGTTATGCATGTGTCTCTGGAAAATAGGCTCACACATTTATGCCAAGCTGTATGGCTGGGATAAGTGTTCCATGGTCAGGATGTCCCAGGCCCTGCAATAGTGGACAGTTGTGACCACCTCTCATACAAGGACTTCCTTTTCAACCACTGTATCCAAAGCTGGTGTTTACCACCAGTGCCTCCCTAACTGGCTAGGAAGCCAGTGTACTCTTCCTTACACACAGGGCAAGTAGTAAAGGAGAGACTCCTTATATCAGATAATACTGATAGATTTGAGGGTGATTTTCTCTGCCCTGAGAATCTTCTCTGCCCTGTTGTCATGGAAGAATGCCCTAGTCTGGACAGAGAAACAAATGGCCATGTTCTATATAAACAAGTAAGGAATGACAGATTCCTTCTCACTCTGTCATGAGACTCTGAGAATCTAGCAGTGACATACCAACCAGGAGCCCCAACAGGATGACAGATGGACTAAGCCAGATCCTGAAAGCTCACCACTGT
Source organism: Microcaecilia unicolor (assembly GCF_901765095.1). Classification (NCBI taxonomy): domain Eukaryota; kingdom Metazoa; phylum Chordata; class Amphibia; order Gymnophiona; family Siphonopidae; genus Microcaecilia; species Microcaecilia unicolor. The sequence continues at coordinate 43,893,639 of NC_044036.1, forward strand.
TTTTTATAACTTTTTCACCCCACCCCTAATCTTAATATACCTTGGTTGTAAGTTTATTCCCAAACTAAACACCTATCCTTATAAATTGAAAATTGTAACCTAGGCTATCTTATGTTTCCAAATCTATTTCTTACCCTAAATGTTTTAATCTGAATGTAAACCACTTAGATGTTTTTAATGATTTTGAGATATAGCAAATAAAAAATTAAATGGGAATCAAACACTTGGGTTGTAGATCAGATCTTCACACACTGGAAAGTTCTGAAAAGAGCAGTTAATGGTAGAAGAGAACACAAAGATTCCTCATTTTTGTTCCAGATAACCAATTGACAGCAAATGTGTTTTATCTGGATTAGGGGACAAGCCTGTTTTCCCACCCATGCCCCTCATCACCAAAATCCTCCTGAACGTGAGTCAAGGCAGAGGCCCCTTTATGACTGTTAGGTGGTGTTTTCTGAGGGTGTTCAGTTGGTGGGGGTGAGCAGGGGTTTTTTAGCTGCCACCAATGACATTCCCTGATATTCAGTGCTGGGCCTTGTCCAGGCATCAGCATTGAATATCTGGGTTTGTGTGGCCAGTTTTCTCTTATCCAGGTAAGTGCAATATTCAGCACTTAACCACCTAAGTTAAAACAGTCAAAGACAGGACTGTGTTTTGTGTGGTCCTATTTGTCTGGTTAACTTAGACAGTTAGCCACATAAGTCGGACTCCACCCGTGGACCGCCCACATAATTGTCAGCTTCGTGTTTGGCAGTTAGTGATGGTGGTACTATCTGGTTAAGTACTGCACAAGCAATTTGGCTGGGCAGGAGCCTTTCCTGCCCGGTTAAATCGCTCTGAATATCAACCCCTGAATCTTCTAAAACTTCAGTTGAAAAACCTATGCATCAAGGGGGTCACGGGACTTGATTTCCTAAAACCAGGGAAAGACACTCCACCCAAATGTTTAGTCCTGGGCACCGACAGGATGGATATTTAACACTGGTGAGTGTTTTTACACCATCTACTCTGAGAGATGGAAGATATCCTTCTGGAGAGACATCATCAGGAGGTTTTCAGTGTGGTGCTCCTTGTCAGGACTCCTGTGATAACCTCTATCCTCTTTGGGACTAAGCACCACATCATTGAAGATGTATCTGAGCACCATAGCAGCATACAACTCTCGGGTTGGTAAAAAAACCAATCCTATATCACTCGCCACCAAATTCCTGAAGGGTCTCTGGCACACATAACCACCAATCAGGAAGCCTCCAGTTCTCTAGCACTTAAACTAAGCCCTAGCTCCACTCATGACACTCCCATTTGAACCAATGAGCTCCATAGATCTAAAGTTCCTAATCTGTAAGGCACTGTACGTGGTAGCACACCCTCCGTACCTACTGTTCCTTCCCAGCAGGGTAGGTCTTCAAATAAACCCATGGCTTCTACTGTCTCAGTGTTATCAACCAGGCATTTATTTATTCATTTATTTATTTATCACATTCGTAGCCCGCGCTTTCCCACACATGGCAGGCTCAATGCGGCTTACATAGTAACAATATAAAGAATTACAAAGTTGTAAGAAGAATATACAGTTTGTAGTAAATACGAAACATTCCGGAGACAGAACCTAAATTTATCCATATACCTATAATATTCAGGCACTATCTGAATAAATGTATCCATATAAGTGTCCTACATAAATAACAGTCTTAACTTGTATGTTTAAGTTATCTGTATAAAGTTTAGCTTTTTAGTTAGTTTTATTTGGATATCTTTATGCAAATCCATCCCCACTTAATTTGCCCTTTTAGTGTTGACAAGCAAATGTTCTACAGGCGCCTTAGGCAAAATTTTTAAAAAGGCAGTAAGTAAATCCTAATAAATAAATAAATAAATTAGGATCCTCCATCCCCTATATATACCGTATTTTTCGGACTATAAGACGCACCGGACCATAAGACGCACCTAGGTTTTAGAGAAGGGAAATAGGAAAAAAAAAATTTTTCCTTTTTCCCTCCTCTAAAACCTAGGTGCTCCGGTGCGTCTTGTCCGAGTTCGGGATCGCCCTCCCCTACTCACGTCAGCGATGTTCCCTAGTGGTCTAGTGATGTCGGGGCAGGAAAGAGCCCCCTCTTTCCTGCCCAGCGCGCTGCTCTCCGTCCTCCTCCGTCCTCCTGTATGCTGCTGACGGTCTTGGCAGCATACAGGAGGACGGAGGAGGACGGAGAGCAGCGCGCTGGGCAGGAAAGAGGGGGCTCTTTCCTGCCCCGACGTCACTAGACCACCAGGGAACATCGCTGACGTGAGTAGGGGAGGGCGATCCCGAACTCGGGGGGAGGGCGATCCGGAATCGCTACCTTTGGACTATAAGACGCACCCCCCATTTTCCTCCCAAATTTGGGGGGAAAAAAGTGCGTCTTATAGTCCGAAAAATACGGTACTTGTACCTGTTAGTTTTTTTTCCTTTGTAACATACTGAAGCCAGGGCTCTTAGTATTACTTACTGACTTTAAAGCTTGAAATACGAGTGAATTCAGAAATGTTTCAAATTTACTGGATACCTGAGCTAAAAATTAGCTCCAAGGTCCATTTGCTGAATCAAGCTGTAAAAAAAGAAATTGGAGAAAAAGAAGTGGTAGAGTTTAAAAACAATTGCATTTGTCATTCACTAGTAAGATCTTTAGTTAGCATTAGCAACACCTGTAATTTTTATTTTTCTGCACCAGTGAGTGAATGGGATCCACAATGTGACTGGCAACTCATTACACAATGTTATGAAGTATGTAAGAAACATTTTCAAAAACAGGAGGAGTATATGTCACAGGTTATCTAAGACAGTTTTGCATCTTGTAATCTGCACTTAAATATGTGACGCATCAAGATAGTGTACAGAAAGTTTGGGACCTAGACATTTGTAAGAATGCTCTAATATTCGTGTTAAAAAGACCAGGCTCCCGTTTGTACGCTATACAAGCAAAATGTAAGTTAACCGTTCCAGCCACAGGTGAGCTACTGTATTTTAAAATAATGTTTTCTTGTGGTTTCCTGGTGTAGGCAAATAGAACAACTTGAATTTCACAATATGATAATTTCATTTCTACATATGCATGGCTGAGTAATTCCTAGGTATTGACCTTTGTTAGCAGATTGGCGCATTGGTACGCTCTGGTTTTATTGGAGGCTTGTGAAGATCTATTTTGGGGAGCTGACTCACAGTTCCCATGGCAACCAAGAATACCAAAGCTGGCCTGAAGACAAAGCAGTGTTGGATTGTTTAGCCATGTAGGAACCTGAAATCAAGAGTATCCTTCACATACATTATTGGGGTTGCACAGACATTCAAGTACAAGCAATGCTGTCGCTGAAGGACCCACTTTCTTTCATGAAGTGATTTAAACTGAAGAGATAACAAAGAGAAGAGGAAAATATATTAAATATCTTAAGGAACATACGAATTGTCATACTGGTTCAGACCAAAGCTCCATTAAGCCCAGTATCCTCCTCCTGACAGTGGTCTAGTGCCTGGCTGTATCCCAAGACATAGAAAGATTCTATTCTGCATACCACCAGGAGTAAGCAGTGGCTTTGCCCAGGATACCTTCTTAACAGTTTATGGACTTTACCTCCAGGAACTTGTCCAAACCTCTTCTAATTCCACTTTGTGTTTTTTGAGATGCAGTGATCAGAATTGCACACAATACTAGTTACTAAAAAATAAAATAATATCCCTGAATCAGTGCATAATTTCAATTACATCCTTGTCCCATTAATATCAGTTCCTGAAATTTCCATTGCCAACCACATCCCCTTCTCTCACTAGGGAGGAGATGGGTGCATAAATATAACAAAAAACACTAACAAAAAACCTAGAGATTGCAGAAAAATAATTGTTATATATACTAAAAACCTAAGTGATCACCATTACTCTGTTTCACAACTTGTTTATATGTTTCTATCTATGAGGCCTATATACTAAAGTTTCTAATGTGACTTTTAATTCATATTAAGTGTTAACCCCCTCATTCTATAACAGGTAAATTTACATGCCTATTGCATACACAAATTTATAGAATACCGTATAAATGGTACCATTGCGCTTAATTGCTTTTCTGTATTATGCACTGTGGCAGCAGGGCTGGAGAACAGACTGGGAGCCCCACAGTCAGGATGTAGTATAAATCAAAAGGAACTTTATTGCTGAACAGACAAACAAAACAGTGTCTGTTTTGTATCACAAACTCAGGGCTTAACATGGCAGCAACCACATTAAGGGTGGTTTCTCTCCAGCAGTCCTATCTTGTCAGGCTTCTACAGCATAGTTCGGTCACTCATGCATAATTCTGGGCCTGGCTGTAATCATGACACTCAGGTCTGAGTCTTCACCTACAAAGAAAGGCACTCTTTTTTTCTTTGCAGTCTTTTATTCCTTCTCTTTTAACTCCTGGGTAGTTACTCTTTACCCCCAGGTGCAAACCTTGGAAATAGAGCTACTTCTTACTTCCCTGGTCTCCCCCACAGGTTCTGCAGCCCAACTAACACCTTGGAAGGATTCCTTCACTAGTCCAGTCCTCCTCCAGTAGACCTCTGTACTTAAGGTCTCTCTGATCTCATCTGCTCCAGGGCATTTAGGGGTCCTTTTACTAAGGTGTGCCGAAAAGTGGCCTGCGCTGGTGTAGACACGCGTATTAGATGCATGCAGGTCTATTTTTCAATGCATCTGCAAAAAAGACCTTTTTTTAACAGTCGAACATGGACATGCGGCAAAATTGGCACATGTGCATTTTGGGCCTGAGATCTTACCTCCACCCATTCACTTAGCAGTGAGGTCTCACGTGTTAACCAGGCAGTAATCGTCACCACGTGTACAATGCCGATTACTGCCTGGTTAGTGCTGCGCTCCAGAAAATTTCCGGCGCGCATAAAAAATGAAATTACCGCCTTGGCCATGTGGTAGCCAGGCAGTAGTTCTGAATTGGCGCATGTTGGGCACATGTAGGCGCCTATGCGGCTTAGTAAAAGGGCCCCTTAATCACTTCCTGTCCTGAGCTCCACCCCTCTGACTCAGACTCTGACAGGGCAGGTTAGTGCCAGCAGGTAGAGATAGAGAACTCTAAGGAGTTGTGCCTCATAAACTCCTGTGCTTAGAAACCAAGCCAGTATCTCCAGCAGGCCGGGATAGCAGCTCTTGTGCGCTGTGGTGACTTCTGTCCTGCTTGCAGGTTCAGTTGAGTTTTGGGGTTGAGAATATCCTGTGCCTCAGGTGTAAACCTAGTGGTCTAGGTCCCTCTTTGCACCCCTGTTGCCACTTTCTACGGCTTTATCTCAGTCTTCCCTTCTCTTTTTCTCCTGCTTCTATTTAAAAAAAAAAAAAGCTACTGCGTTTTTTTTTTTGAGTGCTTGTATTGTGAGAAGATTGTGGGGCTTCAGTGTCTTGGAGGTCATGAGACTGGCTGTTTTCTGTGAGTATATTTATTATTCTCTGTGTCTGAGCCTGTTAAGTTTTGTGTGCACTGCGGGAGTAAGCTCTCTGCTACCAGTTCCTGCACACTTTGCTTTACTTCTGTGGACATGCCACTTTTGCCTACTTTGGCTGTCAGTACTCCGTCTCCGGGAGTTCAATCTGGCAGTTTTGGCGGGCTCAGCACCAACAGCTCCTGCGTTCCGCGAGTCTTCGACAGCCATTTTGTCAGCAGGTTCCTCACCCACTACCGTATCCCGGGATGTTGGTTTTGTGAGGGTAGAAGTCTCTGCTCTGCCGTTTTTGCCTGAATTTGTTCTTGTTTTACATCAGGCCTTTTTATTAAAGTCAGCTGAAGCTGCCTCTTCTGGTTCCCCTCATGTTCCATTTCACAGGATTTGGAGAATATATATATATATATATATATATATATATATGTATGTATGGAGTATAACAATACAAATGCTGCAGAATCAACTTATTTTAAGCAGCAGAAATGATTTTTCAAGAATTTTTTGTTTGAATTGCATTGCAGTAAAAAATAGAGCTACTTAACTTCAAAAACAGTCAGAACCTCTGCCGACATGACCAGGTTTCATTTTTCTTCTTCAGGGAAGAGGTTCACATTAATATCCATCTAAAAAAGTGTCGCAAAGCAAAATATACAGCATTTAATTCTTTTCATTTTATACTCAGCTTCAAAGAAAATGACAGCAGCGTCTTTTGCCGCTGCTAAAATAGCAAACTTCTGATTAGACAACTGCAACAATGATTGGTTGAGGCAGCAAAACAGTAAGCTGAATGCCAGTTGGATTGGTGGTTGCTTACTTGATTGGCTGAGGCTGCCTAGTTTCAGCCAATCATTGTCATGTTTGTCTAATCAGCTGTTGTTATTCCAACCTATTACTACTGTTCTTCAGCTTTTTGCTAACTCGATTGGCTGAGACTGTCTGGTTTCAGCCAATCATGTGTTTGCCTTATCAGCTGTTTTGCTGCCTCAACCAATCATTGTTGCAGCTGTCTGATCAGCTGTTTGCTATTTTACCAGCAGCAAAAGACACTGCTGCCATCTTCTTTGAAGCTGAGTATGAAGTGAGTAGAATTAAATGTGAGTTGCTGCTGTATATTTTGCTTTGTGACATTTTTTTTTAGATGGGCATTAATATTATACTTCTTTTTCTAGTGAATCTCTTCCCTGAAGAAGAAAAACAAAACCTGGCCATGTTGGTAGAGGTTCTGACTGTTTTTGAAGTTTGAAGCTAAGTAGCTTTATTTTTTACTGCAATGCTATTCAAACAAAAAAAAATATTGAAAAATCATTTGGATCAACAACGATTTACAATCTACTGCTTAAGAAAAGTTGATTCTGCAGCGTTTATGTTGTTATTTCTTTTTTTTTTTCCAGAAATTTTATTGAAGTTTTCAGGTAACAAACAAAAGAGGAGGAACAATAAAATATAACAGTGATTTAAAAACAAAATAGATAGAGAAGTGGTTCATGACAATATATGCATTAATGCAGAGATTAATTGAAGGTGCTATCATAATGAGTGAATATAGTCCATTAGTGGAGACCATATCAATGTCTTTTTGCTGAGAGATCCAGTGAGACTTGCAGAGGCTGTTTCCATTTTATGATATAACAAAACTGACGGCCACCAGAAGTGTTCATTAAGCATTGAGGCATTTTTCCAATTTGCTAAGATCATATGTTGTCCAATGGTTATCAAAATGTCAAATAGACTTTTTTGATGTTCTGTTAGACAAACTTCAGGTGAACAGGATTTAAATATAATTAATGAGACATTGAGATTGACATTAATGTGGAATATACAACAGATAATTTTCCAGATACTTTGCCAAAATACCTTAATTTTTTCACATTCATAGATCAGGTGAATAAGTGTGCCAATATGTGTTGGACAATGCCAGCATATATTGGAAGCTGCCAAATTAGCAGTTTGTAATTTCCATGGAGTCCATATAGCTCTATGATACAGAAAAAAACATTGATTGCATAAGGTTAGCAGAAGATAGAGGCCTAATCAAAGACCTCCAAATTTGAGAGTGTACAGATAGCGGGAGTACTTGGTTGGTATCTGCTTCCCATACTTCTTTGAGTGAATAACTGCTTATAGTGGTGGGAAAGCAGAATCTTATATATAGATGAGGCCATATGACCATTATTAATCAAGGATGCTGCAGTTTGATAGATACAGGGTTCATGAGAACCAGTAGAATTTAGTACATTTGTAGTCTTAACACAATGTGTCAGTTGCAACCATTGAAAGAAATGTGTCCTAGGAATGTACAGGTTTGTATGAATCTCCTGGAATGTTAGTAGATCATTCTGACCCTCTTTACATAAGTCTTCAATAGTCCAAACTCAACAACAAGCCCAAGACTTTCAGAAGAATGTTTTTTTGTTAATACGGAATTTGGAGTTATTCTATATAGGTATTTGAAGAGAGGAGGGGATAGGAAGATGTAATAATTTATCTAAATTTAGTAGACAAGTCTTAGTATTGTGTATAACAGGATTGTCTGCTTCAGAAAGGCAGGAGTAATGTAGATAATTAAATGTAATGGTATTGGAGAGGTTATGAGCTGCTCTAACTGAAGCCAAATGGGTGAGTAGTCTTTTTCAACAGGAAACCAATAACAACCTTTTGTGTGATAAATGCTTTGTGATACATTAAAAAATCAGGGAACATTAAAAACTTTTCTTTTAGAGCTTTGAGCTTTTTAAAATGATATTCTAGGCACCTTAGACTTCCAAAGAAAGAAACCAACAATTTCTCTACCTGTTTATAAAATGAGTTTTGGAATAATATTGGAATCATGCTCAGTATGAAATTTATTTTTGGAGAGACCACCATTTTAATGGTCTTGATTCTACCCCACCAGGAGATGTGAAGAGGGTGCCATTTCAAAAGAAGGTCTTTAAGGAACTTAATTATGTTTTCACCATTATGCTTGATGGTATCTTGTACTGTATAATGTAAATCTATACCGCGGTATCTAATTTTTTTGGAAGACCAAATGAGATTACAGGGTTGAATTAAACTGGGAACTGCATGGCTATTTAATGGTAACACTTCAGTCTTGATTGATTTTATAACCCGATATTGCGGAGAAGGACTGTATCAAAGAGAATAATGAGGGTAATGAAGTCGAAGGATTGGAAATATATAACAATATATCATCAGCATATGCAGAAATTTTGAAATGTATATTTTTATATAATATTCCTGTAATGTTGATCTGAGAATTAATGGCAATAATGAGTGGTTCTAGCGCAAGATTGAACAAGTGGGGTGATAGAGGGCAGCCTTGTTGAGTACCTCTTTGTAGATAGACTGCTTCTGATAAGTGATTATTAGCAATAATTTTGGTTGTGGGTTTAGAATAAAGTACTTTAATTTTTGAAATAAAGTCAGATGTTGCACCGAACCATTCAAGGACAGAGAATAAATAATGCCATTCTACCCTATCAAAAGCCTTCTCTGCATCTAAGGACATAGCTATGATAGGGCAATCTTGAGATTTAGCAATATGCAATAACTGAAAGAATAATCTAGAATTGTCTGATATTAATCTATTTGGCATAAAGCCAGTTTGGTTTGGAGAAATCACCTTACTGATAATTTTCTTCAATCTATTAGTAAATTTTGCATACATTTTGTAATCTGAGTTAAGGAGAGAGATGGGTCTATAATTTTGTACTAGTTGAGGATCTTTATTAGGTTTAGGAATCACTGTAATGATAGCTTCTGTAAATCTACTGGACAAAACAGTGGAGGGATCTAGTGAACCCCGTTCCCGTGCAGCTCTCTAGTTCAAATGGTCTTTTATATAGGCATATATGTTGAACATTTTATTTCTATTTTTACATTCTATGAGGTGCAGTAGGTTTTATATCTATATTTATATCTTATGCATGGTATTTTTGTTACAGCAGAGGACACCTAGCTGGGACTTGCACATATTGGAAGACTACCCTTGATTTGCATCATCCTGGTACTTAGTGCTCTTCCACTCTTGTGTTTCCCTTGCTGGGCCTATCTGTGGAAGCTTTTGTTTTCTTGTATTTTGGAACTTCCTAGTTCATCCAAGTAGTATTTTAGAAAAGGCACCACTTACCCATGTACATCCTCAGCATACAGAATTTTCAAAGGGGTTGGGTTCTGGGTATGGTTTGGGTAAGCCTGATAAGTATGCTTACATTTCTGATTTTGGAATGACAGTATACTCATGCGTTTAAAAATCTGGGTGTTAACATTTATACATGCTCCGAGGTGCATGTCATGTTTACAGAAGAAATTTAGCAGATTCAGTATGGCTCTGGATTTCTTCATCAGGGGGTGCTTGGGGATTCCCACCTGTTAAGATATTTTAAAATTTAAATTTTTTTTGGTGGGGGGGGGGGGGGCTGGGGCATCGGAGGGAAGAGAAACCAGATGCAGAGGAAATGAGGTGCATAGATCCCATCCATAATACTATTGTCCCCTCCCCCCAAACAAAAAAGCTGTTTTGAAAGGTCCACCCACCTACCTAATACTTTCTAATGTCTCAGGGGTCCTTTTTCTAAGCTGAGGTAGCGTTTTTAGCTCACTGTAAAAATCAGCTGGCGGTAACTGCTGAAAAGTTCAAGGAAATATAATGGGTGTTGATTTCTACCGCAAGCTAAAAACGATACCACAGTTTAGTAAAAGACCCCCTAAGTCCAATATGTTTCCTCTCCCTCCTCACAGCACTGATCAAGTTCCCCCATAAAATACCCAGAGCCCAGCTTTTGTTTTTGTTTTTTTGTATATGTTTTCCTGCTATATTTAGCTGGACTTAGTCAACTTATTTATGATTTAGAAAAGCAGTTTTAGACAGGATAAATATGTTAAGGTGCAATAAGCTAGTCAAAGGCATCTCACCCCTCTCCTCAAGTCACTTCACTGGCTTCCGATCAGGTACCGCATACAGTTCAAGCTTCTCCTACTAACCTACAAATGCACTCAATCTGCAGCCCCTCACTACCTCTCTACCCTCAACTCCCCTTACGCTCCTACCCGTAACCTCCGCTCACAGGACAAATCCCTCCTCTCAGTACCCTTCTCCACCACCGCCAACTCCAGACTCCGCCCTTTCTGCCTCGCCTCACCCTATGCTTGGAATAAACTCCCTGAGCCCATACGCCAAGCCCCCTCCCTACCCATCTTCAAATCCTTGCTCAAAGCCCACCTCTTCAATGTCGCTTTCGGAACCTAACCATTATACCTCTATCCAGGAAATCTAGACTGCCTCAATCTTGATTGACTGCACTTTTTGTCCTTTAGATTGTAAGCACCTTTGAGCAGGGACTGTCCTTCTTTGTTAATTGTGCAGCGCTGCGAAACCCTGGTAGCGCTTTAGAAATGTTAAATAGTAGTAGTAGTAGTAGTAGTAGTAATCTGCTGCATAATTGCAGATTTATTGAGAGCTTTGAGTTTTGTCAGTAATTTATAGTGACTGACAACTTATTAGTAGTTCAGGACATTTACTAAGGGAAGTAATTTACTAACAGTTTTTGCATACTGTCTGCCTCAGGGCCCTGTGGCAGGTAACATGATAAAAAGCAACAACAGTAAAGGAACCCCTAATTATTTTTCCCCCACAGATGAGGAATGGGAAAGAAGCTTAGTGAATCAGTCCCTTAGTGAACGGATCCCGTATCTGTAGAGATTTAGAATGGAATATGTCTAGGTGCTGATATTTAAAATGTGCATTGTCTTTTTTATCAAAACATTTTCTAGTAGTCTGTCTTTGAGAAGCAAATGATAGAGGTATATAAAATAATGAGTGGTGTGAACAGGTGGATGTGAAGCGTCTCTTCATGCTTTCCAAAAACACTAGGACTAGGGGGCATGCGATGAAACTACAGTGTAGTAAATTTAAAACAAATCGGAGAAAATGTTTCTTCACCCAACGTGTAATTAAACTCTGGAATTCATTGCCGGAGAAAGTGGTGAAGGCGGTTAGCTTGGCAGAGTTTAAAAAGGGGTTGGACGGTTTCCTAAAGGACAAGTCCATAAACCACTACTAAACGGACTTGGAGAAATGCACAATTCCAGGAATAACATGTATAGAATGTTTGTACATTTGGGAAGCTCGCCAGGTGCCCTTGGCCTGGATTGGCCGCTGTCGTGGACAGGATGCTGGGCTCGATGGACCCTTGGTCTTTTCCCAGTGTGGCATTACTTATGTACTTATGTAATGAGAGTGTTGAGACTCAGAGGTCTGTCTTAGTGCCTCTCCTGTACTTCCATCTCCATGGTTTTGAGAAAACAAATAATGGTTTGATAAGTACTAGTTGTGTTTCTTGTGTAAGATTCTTTCAGTTATGTAATAGATTTCTATTTCCTTGTAAGTACAATTTGCTGAAGAACAAGTTTGCTGAGTTTTTTTTATTTCACTGTTCTTAAAACTCAAACTAGTGTACCCATTTTCTCTGCATGTCATGGCTGCATCTGAAATTCTGCTACTACCAATACATGTTTAAGTAAAAACCCCATTTCTTTATCAAATCTATTTATAATAGAGATGTTGGGCATACAAATTGTGAGCACGAACATTTCTGTAATGTGACCAACTGTTTCAAAATGATAATCCAAGACATAAGAAGCATTTGGGGTAATGGAGCAAAGAAGGTTCATTGTGCTTTCATTCAAATAGCTTTTCAGCTTAGAACCTTTTTGCACAGCTTTACTTATTCTCCAGGTGTTGCAAGTCTGTTGAAAAGTGTCTCATTTTCTTGTTTTTTTTTTTCCTATCGCTTCATAGAGGAAAAGTCCGGTAAGAGATAATGTGCTGATCTCTATAACTCTTCACTGAACATTCCATATTGTTTTGCCTCCTTTATCTGCGGTCTTTTACTTTCTGCTTAGAAATGAAATATTAAACAGCATATCACTTTCTGTTGAGTGTGAGTGACTTGACCTCTGACTGTGTTCCGATCTGAGCTCAAATCGTTTGTGCTGTCCTATGGCTCTGCCCACCCCCAGTACTATAGTAGACAATCAAAATAATTCAGCTCACAGGGGATTGTGCTTAATCAAACCTTTCTGCTTGGAGCAAAATACTGAATGTTACCCTGTAACATCAGCAGAGTTGATAAATTCTTAGGCAGTTTTGTAGTGTTTGATATTTATGGAATAAAGAGGTCAAAACTGAGGCCTACACAACATGGTAAATATTATCATGGTTGACATTATTTGTTACACATTTTGATACCGTTTATGCTGTGAAAGCCAGGGTCAAAAATTTGAGTTTTTTTTATGTTGTATTGAACACTCATTCATTCTCAGTTTTGTTGGGTCCAGGTTTGGTTTGCTATAGTTTGCATATCCTTGTTTTATAAGCTTTACACAACACTTGCCTGATTTGACTTAATGAAGAATATGTAAAAAATATATATATCTTTAACATGTCTTTGCTTATAGTAATAATGGATCCAGTGCTGTCCAGTCTCTTAACTCAGTTATATTGCAGTTTACCATGCCACAAAAGGCTCACGAATAGTAGTTTCAAGTAAGTTGGCACCTCCATGTAGGTGCCCCGAAGCCATGCGGTAAGAACCGATTCTATAACAAAACCTGGCCACCCAGGTTCCATTACAGAACACAAACATAACCCGGTACCAGCATGCCTGACCTTTAAGGTGCCCACAGCTATATCAGCCACAGAGCTCTTCCGTAAGTGCGGTCACCTATATCCAACCTGTGTTCCACCCCTGTGTGCCCCCTTGGAAATATGCGCTATACAAGTTAATTGGGCATCTACATAATAAGTGTCTGCTAGCATTTACACAGGTATGTGCACACATAACGTGCGTAAGGGCTAGTATTCTAGACATTTACACATGTAGGACCAAATTCTATATATGGCACCAAAAACAAAAATGAGGGCTAAGTGCTATTCTATAAACAATGCTATTTATAGACTAGCGCCAGGATCCATGCCTCTAACATTTAGGCATGAGAATTTACACCAGCTGAAACCTGGTGTAAATCTCCACCCCTAAATTAGGCATAGGGTAACACTGCGCACAAATTCTTGGAATGCCCGTGACCCACCTATGCTCCTCCCATGGCCACACCCCCTTTTCAAACCCACACACAGGAATTTATGCACACATCTTTATAGAATAGTATCTGGCAAGATTATTATTTATTGCATTTGTATCCCACATTTCCCCACCTATTTGCAGGCTCAATGTGGCTTACTTAGTTTAGTTATGATATTGTCATTCCAGGATATCAGATACAATTAGTAATATGTAGAGATTAAGTAAGGGGAAGAAGAAGGAAGTGATTGGGTGGGTAGCCAATTAGTGCCAATAATTGATTCTTAATGACCAATTATCAGCACTAGTCAGTTCATTACTCAAATTGGGCGTACACCTAAATTTGCATGCACATTTTTGTATGCCATAGATAGAATCCTGGAGGTAACTTGTGCATAAATGAAGGCACCTAGATTATAGAAATTCCTTTCACGTTTCTGGAGGGAGCAAGATGGCTACTAGAGTGACTCCTGCTGACCCAGAAGTGGCACTGAAAGGTTCAGTACTGAAGAAGCGAGGGAGTTTGAGTTTACTAGAGGGGCCATCTTGAAAGAGAGCTTATGAAGTGGGAAGAATGGGTATAAGCAAATACAGTACAGGTATTAATTTTGTATTTTTTTTTGGTCCAATGCTAATTTAGATGTATTGCTGTGAAGCATAGTGGTCATGTAAAACTAAACAGCTAAATATTTATTGTAAAGCTTATTTCTACTGAGGATGCACATCTTGGTTGTATGCATAAATTTTGTGGCATGATTTTTCCTATCTTACGTATACATGAATTTAAAGAGAAAATTTTCCAGTCAGACAAAATGACTGCGTTACTATTACTTGTCTCATTTCCATATAATTGTTTTAATTTAAGTCTAGTCAGCAACATAAAGTAGATCAACTGTAGCTTATGGGTATAGTCATAAAATTATGAAAGTTTGACTATTAGTTGCAGTGGAATAGAACATTTATAACCATGGTGACCGAAAAAAAAAAGATTTGTGGGAAACAGAGCTACTCACAAAAATGCCTTAATTTCCACTTCACTCAGTTGTTCATAAATCTTGTAAAATTTTGATACAGCTTTGAAAATGCCAGGATCAATACAGTAAAAGATATTCACAAAATACTGTTATAATCTGTTTTGTGTTCACATTGCAAGTAACACACTATGCCATAATATGTACTGGTGAATTTCTTCAAAAGGGTGGTAAATAAATCCAGATAAAGTAAAAACCTTGCAAGTTGTGTCATTTTTCCTGAGAGCACTGGGCCACTAATGACTGGTCTGATGCTCCCAGGATCAACTTAAAGAGCCAGTACTAAAGGAATTGGTACACATAAACTCTCTACCCCACAAAAAAACATCACCACCTCAGAACAGAACTGCCTCCCCCTCCTCGAAGATACTCCTCAATTTTCCTCTGCTCCAGAAGACATCCTCAGACTTCCCAGCAAGACCTCCCCATTCATCCACAAAGGCACCCCATGGGGCCTGTCGGTGGTTTCCCTAGTATCTAGATGCTGGGGCAGGCATGATCTCCAGTTGCTCCTGTCCTGTTAGACTCTGGGTTTAAAATGGCACCAGTTGGCAATCAGTGGTTGCCTTCTGAACCCTTTATTTGGCAACATGACCCTAGCGGGAGTATCCCAAGACAATGCTGGGTTTTAACCAACATTATTTTGAAACCAGAGCATGAGGGGACAGTGGTAACTGGGGATTGTTCCTACCCAAGGCACTAGACACCAGGGAAACCCCACGTAATTTGAGGGGTTTCGCCGCATTTCAAAAAAGATAGTGGAATTAGAAAAGGTACAGAGAAGGGTGACGAAAATGATAAAGGGGATGGGACGACTTCCCTATGAGGAAAGGCTAAAGCAGCTAGGGCTCTTTAGCTTGGAGAAAAGACGGCTGAGGGGAGATATGATAGAAGTCTATAAAATAATGAGTGGAGTTGAACGGGTAGATGTGAAGTGTCTGTTTACACTTTCCAAAAATACTAGGACTAGGGGGTATGCGATGAAGCTACAATGTAGTAAATTTAAAATGAATTGGAGAAAATGTTTTTTCATTGAATGTATAATTAAACTCTGGAATTCATTGCCAGAGAATGTGGTAAAGGCGGTTAGCTTAGCAGAGTTTAAAAAAGGTTTGGACGGCTTCCTAAAGAAAAAGTCCATAGACCATTATTAAATGGACTTGAGGAAAATCCACTATTTCTGGGATAAGCAGTATAGAATGTTTTGTTCTTTTTGGGGATCTTGCCAGGTATTTGTGACCTGGATTGGCCACTATTGGAAACAGGATGCTGGGCTTGATGGACCTTTGGTCTTTCCCAGTATGGCAATACTTGTGTACTTATGTAGGGGTGTCTTATAAAGGGGGATCTTAGCTGGGTGAGGGGGGATTTTGGTGCCATTTCTTATAGCATATTGCTCCTTTGTTGCGTCTGGGAGCTTTGGGCCGCATGTTAGCAGCCAGGTGTTCCCAAGGAGGAAAATAATCGTAGCTCAAATCTGGCATTATTTTTTTCCAGAAATAATGCAGTTCATGAAGTTCAATGCAAGCTGTGTTATTTATGTTGCATAATAATTAGGCGCTTTGCATGTATTCCAATGTGTTTGGGATCTATATAAACTAATGTGCTTTATGGTAAAATAACTGCTACAAAAAAAATCTCAGTTCCAACACTGTATAATGTATTTATTTGATATACTGCCAGTCGCCCTAAGGCATCTAGGCAGTTAACAATTAAACGCTCAGAGGAGCATAGAGGAAAATAATATCGGAACCAAGAGAGGGAAAGACACAGGAAATGATTGAGGCAGGGAAGGGGAGACAGAAAACTAAGCAGAGGTGCAGAATTAGCATGGAAAGGCCAGGTTAAAGAGCCAAGATTTAAGGAGTTTTTTAAAGGTGGGGTAGGAGGGTTCAATTTTATTGTAGTAGGGAAGCATGTTCCAGAGTTTGAGACCTATATATATGAAGGCAGATCCACAACTGCTGTCAAGATGAATAACCGAAGGTGGTGGAAGATAAGGAAGGGACTGCTGGGAGAAAAGAAGGGAGTGGGAGGGGGAATAAGGAATGAGGAGTTTCAAGGTGTAGTCCGGAGATGATTGTAATAAGTCTTTGTACACCAGGAGAAGGAGTTTTTAAGTGAGACGATATGAGATGGGGAGCCAGTGTTCTTGCTTCAGAAGGAGTGTGATGTAATCAAATGTGCGAGCGTTATGAAGAAGTCTGGCGGTGGTGGACTGAAATAATGATAAAGACAGACCGGAGAATAAAGTGCTATAATAATCCAGATGTGTTATGACTAGGGAAAGAAGAAGGGTGCGTATGCGTGAGGGAAGCAGGAAAGTTTTTACCAAACAGGTCTGCTGCATTGCAAAGAAGGAAGATTGGATGGTTTTGTTGATGTGATGTTTGAAAGAGAGGATGGGGTCAATGATGACTCCTAGAATATGCAATTTTTCGACAAATGTTATGTATGACCCTGAAGATATGGAAGGGGTAGAATGGGGATTGTGGAAGTGTATAGCTTCAGTTTTAGAAATATTGACAGCAAGCTAGTTATCTTGCAGCCATATAGCAACCTGTTCACGACAAAAATTTAGAATAGAGAAATCCTGTATCAGCAGAATAAGAGTACATGATTTGGATATCATCGGTGTAACAATATTGGCTGCACGCTTGAGATAATTTAAAAGATATTCAGCATCACTATACTCCCAACCCAACACAATCACATCAATAACTCACTACTGAATCTCCCCCACCTCATGCTTATCCCACCAATGTAGCTCTAAAGGAGCTGTCAAAGTCCATATCATGTTATAACCCATGACTTGTGTTCATTCAGCCTTAATTTAACTGACCTTGATGTACAGCCCACATAGACCAGATCATATGGACAACAGATCACATTTATCACATTAGCAGATGTACAAGAGGTATTAGCTCGCGACCAGATTTGTTGTTTCGTTTGTGGCTCAGTCCAATTCAAGCCTTCCATTGTGGTTTAACACCACTGACAACTTCCACAGTTTTGATGTCTACTTACTGGTTGTTCCTCTTTCTAATCCAACAATTTATATGTCAATAGTTCCCCAATAGATCGATTTTTGAGAATGGGCTATCCTCCTGAGACAGTACAAAAAGCATATTTATGCGCAAGATTTGCTGAAAGAGAACTGTTATTGCAATATCGATCTAGAACTATTAAAGAGAGAATTACAGCTATGTTCCCTTACACTGTCCTCTCATCCCATATAGCCATAGGAGCCAGCTCTGCAGGTGTTGTGGGTTCTTGAGCACCCCCAATATTGAACAAGCTCCTTGACTGTGTCCAGGAAGAGGTAATTTCCATTGGGTTTAGCACCCCCAATCATTTTGAAAAGTTGACTCCTATGCATATGGCACATGTAAAATAGGCTAATGTGTGCAAATCACAACTATATGACGGTTTTATGGAACTTCCTCTGTTTGCCTATCGGAGAGACAAAACATTTGAGGAACTGTACCTGTTTCCCCCATTATTGTTTTCCTTTTTAGTCTCTTCCCGCCTCTGGTGCCTTGTTGATGCCACTGTCTGTCTGGTACCTCCATCCACCAGCTCTGTGGCTGTGTCTTTTCCTGAGTTTCATGTGACTGTGAGTTGGAGCCACATGCATTCCTCTATTCTGGTGCTGTTCTCACAAGAATATTGTGAGAGTTCAAGCACCGGAACGGCTCAGACTCAAAGCTGCAAAGAGCCACATAGAAGATGCATTAGCACTAGAGCAAAAGAGCCAGCAGGTAGAGAAGCTGCATACTGAGAAGCTCCAGAAGGGAGAGGAGGGTAGATAACTGATAAACATCAGGTTACTTTTTTCTGCATAGGTACTCATGGTGGTGGTCGGTGGCTGGCTGGGAGAAGGTAGATTGCTTATTCATCTAGTATATTACTTTGCCACTGTGTTCTATATTTAAATATATTCTGTCTTGATTTGAGTGCTGGTTTTCAAAGTGGAGCACATTTTCTAACAGGCAGACAGACACAATAATCTGGAGGAAGATGAATCATAAGTAGCATTCTCCAAGGCCAATAATTCTCACAAGTGGGTAATGTGGTGCCCTGTACTGGCTTTATAACAAGCTTTAAAAGCTTTGTGAAATGTGAGACACGCTCCATTGCACACGTGCGGGTGCCTTCCTGCCTGCCGCAAGGATGCAGTTACTTCTCTCGGTCTGTCAGAGGGTGTCTCCTGAATCTTGCTGGTTTCCAGGAAAGATTCCACTAAGAGGTGTTATTCTTTCAAATGGAAGAGGTTTGCTATTTGATGTGAGGGCAAGGCCCTAAATCCTGTTTACTGTCCTACACAGTCCCTGCTTGAATACCTTCTGTACCTCTCCAAGTCTGGTCTCAAGACCAACTCCGTAAGGTTCACCTCAGTGCAATTAGTGTTTATCATCACCTTGTAGAGGGTAAGCCCATCTCTGGACAGCCTCTAGTTGTTCACTTCTTGAGAGGTTTGCTTTTGTCAAAGCCCCCTGTCAAACCTCCGCCTGTGTCATTGGACCTCAATGTCATTCTCACCCAGCTGATGAGAGCTCCTTTCGAGCTACTGAATTCCTGCCATCTGAAGTACTTGACTTGGAAGGTCACTTTCTTGGTGGATGTTACTTCAGCTCGTAGGGTTGGTAAGCTCCAAGCTCTAGTATTGGATGCACCTTATACTAAGTTTCATCACAACAGAGTAGTCCTCCGCATGCACCTCAATCTCCTGCCAAAGGTTTTATTTATTTATTTATTTACTTATTTGTGACATTTATATTCCACATTATCCCAAACAAGTTTGAGTTCAATGTGGCTTGCAATTGTTGTGTCGGAATTCCATCTGAACCAGTTGATTGTCTTGCCAACATTCTTTCCCCGACCTCATGCCCATCCTGGTGAGAGCACCTTGCACACTTTGGACTGCAAGCGAGCACTGGCCTACTACATGGAGCGGAGAAGGCCCTACAGACAGTCCGCCCAACTTTTTGTTTCTTTTGATCCCAACAGGATGGGGGTTACCATCGGGAAATACACAATCTCTAATTGGTTGGCGGATTGCATTTCTTTCACTTATGCCCAGGCTGGGCTGACCCTGGAGAGTCATGTCAAGGCTCGTAATGTTAGAGCCATGGCTGCGTCGGTAGCCAACTTGCAGTCAGTCTCCATTGAAGAAATTTGCAAGGCTGCGACGTGGTCTTCAGTCCACACATTCACATCTCATTACTGCCTCGAGCAGGATATCCGACGCAATAGTTGGTTCGGACAGACAATGTTGCAGAATCTGTTTTGGGTCTAGAATCCAACTCCACCCCCATAGGCCCGTTTTATTCTGTTCCAGGCTGCACTCACTCAGTTTGTATATAGTTTCAGGTTAATCTGAGTTATGTCCTTGCCTTGTGAGGCCCAATTGACAATCATTTGTTGTTTTGGGTGAGCCTGGATGCTAGGGATACCCCACTTGTGAGAATTAACAGCCTGCTTGTCCTTGGAGAATGTGAAGATAACTTACCTGTAGCAGGTATTCTCCGAGAACAGCAAGCCTTATATTCTTGCAAAACCTCCCACCTCCCCTAGGAGTTGTCTCCTATTTTTATTTTTCTTGCTATAGTATTTAACTGCGGTAACCGTGCCCTCGTGGTGGGGGAGCTTGTCTCGTGTTCCTCAAAGCTCTTAAAGCTTGTAATAAAGCCCGGACAGGGCACCGTGGCACCATGTTACCCACTTGTGAGAATATAAGATCTGGTGTCCTCAGAGAATACCTGCTACAAGTAAGTATCTTCATTGTAAGTTTGGATTTTATCACAACTGGTTCTCTTTATGAAATACCCCGGAAGTGATTTGTCATTCATGCTCCCAGCAAAACAGTGATTTCCTTAATTTGTGTTCCTCCTATGCTTGTATTTGGTATGGTCCTTACTAACAATGGTTCATTCCGATTTGATAGAGTTTGACTGCACTAAGAAATCTTTCTTTTCTACCATTTTCTCCATCTTTCCCTTTTGCAAGGATTACCTTGCAATATAATTCACAAGTTTTGTTCTGTGTTTCATTTAAAATGTGTCTTTCTCTAATAGTCATTACATATATCCTTGTTTTGTTGATATATTAAGCTAGTTGGATATGAAAGGGTAGTTCCCATCCTAATAAATGATTAGACATAATACAGATTTTTCCATGGATGAGCCATTATTCACGAGAAGCATCCTCAGTTGTGAAAGTCATTCATTCCTAGCTGCAAAAATGGGATTTATAAATTGCTTGCTCTATATATATATGTGCACAATGTCATTTCACATTAGAGGCTGACCAAATTTTGACTTCGGCACTAAAACTGGCCCAAAATTCCAATTCAGCCATGTTTTTGTTTTGGCCAAAAATGCTGAAGCATTATCGGCTGAAACTGAAACTCTCCTCTCCCCCCAAACCATTGCCCACTCTCTGCCCCTCCCCAACCAAAACAACTGCCCTTCCCAGAAGCCCTGGTGGTCTAGTGGCCTAACAGGGCAGGAATGATCTCTTGTCTCTCCTGTCCCTACCATCTCCGCTTTCAATATGGCTTAGCTATGGGGGGCCTCAGGACCCAGGCCCCCCAGTCAGGCGCACAGACTTATTGCGCAGGGCTGCTTTTAGAAATAGCAAGTTTTACCCCAAGTCTACTCTCTTTCTCTCTTCTCCCCCTCTTCCCCTTCCTTCCCTACCCCCGCCTCAGCTTCTCCCCCCCCCCCCCCCAAATGGTCTTCCCTACCTCTCTTCTAGTACCGACAGTGGCAGCGATTAGAACAGGCTACTTTCAGCTGGCATCGGAGCTTTCTCTCTGCAGGGTCCTGCCTACACGGGAACAGGAAGTTGCGTCAGAACATATGGGACCCTACACAGAGAAAGCTCCAATGCCACCTGGAAGCAGCCTACTCTAATATCTGCCACTGCCGATACTAGAAGAGAAGTAGTGAAGACTGCAGAGAAGGGGAAGAAAGGGAGAGGCAAGGGAGTGATGCAGGACCTGTAGGAGAAGCGGAAGGTGGGGAGAGATTATATGAGAAATGCCAGACCATGGGGGGAAAGTAGTGAAATTAGCCTGGGGGGGTGGGCAATGCTGGAAAAGAGAGGGATGGTGGCCAAGGGGGAGGGCAGTTCTGGAAAAGATGGAGATGGGGGTCAAGGAGGAGGGTAGTGCTGGAGAAGATGGAAATGGGGGGTGTGGGGGGGAGGAGGGCAATACTGGAAAAGAGAGGTTCCTGAGAGAACAGATGCTGAACATGAGGGAGGATAGGGTCAGAGGAGAGATGCTGGACTGTATGACTAGGGATGCAGACGGACGATAGATGGTAAACATGGAGAGAAAAGACATGTCAAATGGATAAGAGAACCTGCAAGGACAGGAAAAAAAACTGAGAAAAGCAGAAAGCAGGCTCTTGAACCAAAGCGATTAGGAAAATAAAATGCACATACAAGAAAGGTATAAAAAGTATTTTATTTTGAATGTATTGGAATATGTTAGCTTTGGGAAATGTGCATCTCTGATCTCTTTTATTTTAGTTTTTGTTTCCATAAATATGTATGGGGTTTGTTTGGTGCAGGATAGACTATTTACTTAGAAATCTGTCAAGTGCACGCTGAGACATTATTAGGAGTATACCAAGCACTACTCACACCTATATGCCTAGTGCCCCCTCATGTTAAATCTGGTCTCCCCAAAATGTCAAGTCTGGCTATGCCACTGCTGTTGGTGAAGGTCTCAGCAGCCATTTTGATAGCAGTGGCAGGAGAGACCAGAGATTGCTCCTACCCGTTAGGCCACTAAAACACCAGGGTTTAAGTAGGTCGGGGAGGAGGGCTCCGTCTGGTCATAGGAGGAGGAAATGGGTACTCTTTGGGGGGGCCGAGCCAGTTTCAAATTTGGTTTCAGTAAAAACCTGAGGGGCGAATTTCAGCCGCAGATTCGATGTCAGCTGAAACCGAAAAACCTGGTTTCAATCAGCCTCTATTTCATATGTATCTTTATCCACTTCAGGAGAACCGCTCTCGAGACTTGGATTGTGATGGGTTTGGAACTATGTGCATACCTTCAAAAGCATGCATGCAATTTTCTCTCCAAAAAGTATTGTATAAGTTAGAAGGTGTAAATATATGGAGGTACCTGTCGTGGCATATTTTTCAACTTAAAAGTAAAACTCTGCACATGCTTTTACTTTGAAAATCCGAAAAGTCCACGGAGTGGAAATATTTGTGTGTGTGTGTGTGTGTGTGTGTGTGTACATTTCACTCATATGGGCAGATATAAAACTATCCCCTAATCTGGTTGCAAATCTCTCTGATAAATATTTGCTTTCATTTCAAACTAAGACCATGGATGTGTTTATAATGTTCTGCATGAGAACACTGGTAAGTTGGTATTTAAAAGCAATTACAGACCTGGTGTCAATGCCAACCTCATAAATGCTTTTTTTAAAATATTCTGGCTCAATTATATGATAACGTTGGTTGTTTAAATTGCTAAGCAAGTGAAGTTATTTTTCAAACAAGGGGTATGGTTTGGGGCATTTCAGGTCTGGACAAAAAGTTATCTGTTTAAGCAATGAAATTCAGCAAGTATGGAGGTAATTTTATAACAGGAAGCCTATTCTGTCAAGGAACACGGCACGTACCTTTCTTTACAGAATACTAATGTAACAAGAAAATGAATAAGAACTTTATGGAACCCTTTTACTAAACTGCTGTAAAATTTCAATTAAGCACGGCTTCATGCAGGCTTGGCACCTATTGGGGGCATTCCCTGCATTTTTCAATACAGGCCCTGCATTAAAAGTTCTTTTAGTACACAGTACTGAGGTAGCATTTAACGCAGAACCACTTAGCATCTCCTATTTAGAAGGCAGTAAGTGGTCCCATGGTAACTGGGTGTTTGCATGCGATAAATATAGTTCGTTAACTGCTGAAACCCCTTCACACCCATTCTTATTTATTGGGATTTATTAACTGCCTTTATGAAGAGATTCACCCAAGGTGGTATACAATAGGTACAGTTTAACATCAAACTTATAATTTTGTTAACAACATAACAATAGTAAAATGAACAAGTATAAACATAAATATATTGAAACAGGCAAACTTGAAAACAGCAAATTGAAACCTAATACCTGATATGATTTATTTATTTATTTATTTATTTATTTATTTACTTCTAATTTACTTGATATTTTTGTGCCTTAATTGCAATAATACTCTGTACTTCTCATTCCGTTAATGGCGATCGCCATTGCGGCATAATGTAAGCCACATTGAGCCTGCAAAAAGCTGGGAAAATGTGGGATACAAATGCAGCAAACAAATAAATAAATAATAACAGCACTCCGTGAAACAGGATCAAAAATATACACATTTAACAGCACTGAAATTCAAATAAAGATATAATATGATGTAAGCATAATAGCGATGGAATATCTAATAAGTACACATTCTCTACTCATGCCCTGCCTAGTTATGCGCCTTGGCAAAAAATGCTATTAATGCACGGTTTAGCACATATTAATGACAAAAATACCACAAAAGTGGTCACCACATTTGTGCATTGGCTGTTAGTGCACACAAACCCACATATTAACAGCCTAACACACTTTAGTAAAAGGGCCCCTGTATCTGCTATTAATATAGTATTGCTTAAATGGATGTCATCCATTTCACTTTGTGCTGTCAGCCTATGGCTTAAAATGACCCCTACATGTATTTAGGAATTTGTTAAAATATTTTTAATAGATTTAACATAGGTTCCTTATAAACCAGTGACTTCAACTATTACTTGCAGTGAAGAAGAGAAACCACATAAAACTTTAAACTGATCTGCTGTGTTTGAAGAACTATAGAAATGTTTGATAATAATAGATTGGATAATGAAAAGCACTTGCGTATTGCAGATGGTGCTGAATATTTTGGAAGAGATCTAATTGACATGGCTGGAATTTAAAAAGAAGAGCTCCCCTACTACAGCATTTGAATATTGACCTGAATAATATTAGCAGTAATAGTAATCTGATTTTCAAAAAATACCAACTATATCAAAACTTGAAAGCATTATTGTGACAAATACAGTTATATAATATTGGTAATTAAAAAAAAAAGTTCATTTACTGATCTGTCACTCTCTGACTAGGTGTGTGTTCTCTCTTCTCTTTTGCTGGTCATAGAGGCGCAGTCTGGTAAGAGCTAAACAATTTTAGTACTATTTGTATATGGAAATAAAGGGCTAAATTGTTGCTGCATGAAATAAACTACATAGCACATGTTTTGTAAACTTTAATTGCAACTTCCTGGATTTTGAATATCACATTTTATGCAATTAATGTAAAACTGTAACAGCTTTCTGTTTGCATATGATACAATTTGTTGCCTATCCGTTTTGAGAGTAAGTAATATAGCTAACTTCAACAATAGTCTTCTAAGAATGGAGCAGTCCTGTAAGGTATGGGCTGGAGATTATATAAAAGCAAAAGTTCAAGGAGTTATTGCTTCTCTGCCAGTCAAAATAGTACATATAAGTATTACCATACTGGGACAGACCAAAGGTCCATCAAACCCAGCATCCTGTTTCCATCAGTCGCCAATCCAGGTCACAAGTACCTGGCAAGATCCCAAAACAGTACAATACGTTTTATGCTACTTATCCTAGAAATAAGCAGTGGATTTTCCCCAAATCCATTTTAATAATAGCCTGTGGACTTTTCCTTTAGGAAGCCATCCAAACCTTTTTTTAAACCCTGCTAACTGCTTTTACCACATTCTCAGGCAACGAATTCCAGAGTTTAATTACACGTTGAGTGAAGAAATTTTTATCTGATTCGTTTTAAATTTACTGCTTTGTAGCTTCATTGCATGCCCCCTAGTCTTAGTGTTTTTGGAAAGAGTAAACAAGCGATTCATGTCTACACATTCCACTCCAATTATTATTTTATAGACCTCTATCATATCTCCCCATAGCCATCTTTCTGCAAGCTGAAGAGCCCTAGCCACTTTAGCCTTTCCTCACAGGGAAGTTGTCCCATTCCCTTAATCATTTTCGTCACCTTTCTCTGTACTTTTTCTAATTCCACTATCTTTTTTGAGATACGGTGCCCAGAATTGAATGCAATATTCGAGGTGCGGTCACATCATGGAGCGATACAAAGGCATTATAGTGCCCTCATTTTTGTTTTCTATTCCTTTCCTAATAATACCTAACATTCTATTTGCTTTCTTAGCTGCCGCACATTGAGCAGAGGTTTTCAACGTATCATCAATGATGATGTCTAGATCCCTTTCCTGATCAGTGACTCCTAATGTGGAACCTTGCATGACGTAGCTATAATTCGGGTTCCTCTTTCCCACATGCATCACTTTGCACTTCCTCACATTAAATGTCATCTGCCATTTAGATGCCCAGTCTCCCTGTCTCATAAGGCCCTCTTGTAATTTTTCACAATCCTCTTGCAATTTAACAACTTTGAATAACTTTGTGTCTTCAGCAAATTTAATTACCTCACTAGTTACTCCCATCTCTAGATCATTTATATATATATTAAAAGCAGCGGTCCTAGCACAGACCCCTGGGGAACCCCATTAACTACCCTTCTCCATTGAGAATACTGACCATTTAACCCTACTCTCTGTTTTCTATCTTTTAACCAGTTTTTAATCCACAATAGGACACTACCTCCTATCCCATTTCCTCTGGAGTCTTTCATGGGGGTACATAAATTCAGTATGGTAACCAAAGGGCTACCCTGATGGTTCAGTGGCAGTGCTGTATACTTCTATGTAAAAGATCTGGCTTCAATACCTGAGCCATCGTCCTCTTCATAAAATGGCCAGGACTGGGTATCCTGCAGGGGCAGCATTCATGGCCTCTAGGGGGAGAAAGTCATTACCATCACATAACAGGAACACATAGTGGCCACATTCCATGTGTGTGTTTATCAAGGGGTCCCTTTACTAAGGTGCGCTGAAAAGTTGCTTGTGGTAGTGTAGGCGTGGGTTTTGGGTGATCACTGATCCATTTTTCAGAGCGCCTGTAAAAAAGGCCTTTTTAAATTTTTTGCTGAAAATAGACATGCAGCAAAATCAAAATTGCCATGCATCCATTTGGGGTCTGCAACCTTACCGCCAGCCTACCTAGCAGTAAGGTCTTACACGGTAACTGGGCGGTAATAATCTACGCGTTTCAAATGCCATTTGGTGCATGTCCAATACGTGCATCTGAAAATAAAAATGAAGTTACCGCAGGAGCCACGCAGTAGCTGGCCGGTAACTCCATTTTGGCGCATGTTGGACGTTTGTAGACACATGGCTTAGTAAAAGTGCCCCCAAATGTGGAAACAGAGCACATCAGTAGTAGATACAAAACAAATCTTTATTCACCATTTTCTTTTCCATCACCTAAGGGTTTAAAAAGATTCAATCTGTTTGAAAAATTGATGGCATTTCAAGCACCAAAGATATGGAAAAATGTAATGTCATGTTTTGACAATATGAACAACTATCCTTTATTTAGAAAAAAATCTTAAAACACTTCTTTTTAACAGAAGTGTTTAACTGTAGTGGTTTTATGAAACTATCTGATAACTTTGTCTCTGTAATTCCTGAGGGTTTGCCTTGTCTGTTGGGTACTAGCACTCTATAAGTATGAAAAATAAAACAGAACATCTAACAGGGAACATGTGATTTGGTTATATGGAATGGGCAGGGACTACTTCCCTTTGATTATTTTCTGCTTTTCGTAGGGGGTGTCCTCCTATTTCTCTACATGTCAGGGACTACACCTTACAGTTAACTCAGGGGGTGGGGTCTTTTACTAAAGCTTAGCTCGTGTTATCTGCAGCAGGGGCCATTTTATTCCTATGGGTCCTGCTGCAGATAACTTGAGCGATGCTTTAGTAAAAGACCCCAGAGGCTATGCACAGTTTAACACAACAGATAATGCAGAGAAGTTAATTCTTCACCAAGAGGTGTAGTTAGTGTATGGTATTAACTTCACAGCAGCCCTCACAAAAATGTCCCATCAGTTAATGCTGAATTTTTGTAGTTATGTGCACGAATGTTTGTACTTACAGCTTGGCAAGTGTAAAACCTTATGAAATTTTGTAAACAGGGGCCAGTGTATTGCAAAATAAGGAATTTAGCTAACAATTATTTTTGAATCTGCAGTAAAGCTGATGTACATTTCTAATTAGATGTATTATAGAAATTACAAATGTCTATTTACACAGAAATGACATTTATTTGATCCTAAACCTTCATATCTATTTTTATTCCTAGGGTACAATTAAAAGGAACTTATCTAGTAAGTATGTTGAGACTTACATTAGAAAACCTCAGTGCCAATGAGCATACTACATTACAAATATTAGGAAAAGAAATGTGGAGTCCTGTTTTAGAATGTATTCTGATTTATTGAAGTGAGTGAAAGATCAGTATTTGGGTTATTATAAAGTCTGTAAGTAGATTATACAAAAAGACCTGTAGTGTAGACCTTTTATTTGCTGTTAAGAAAAAAAATCAGATTGCACAGTGAAACTACAGAACAGATCATACATTCTGAAATAATGTTATCATATGTAACAGGTGAAGAGATTGCAAGACCTAGGCGTTCAACACCAACTGCTGAGCTTGGAAGGTTAGTATGAAATAAGTGAAATGTGAGGTAAAATTCAATAAGGTTACTCTAACTGGAAAGCTGTGAGAATATGTACTGTTCAGTCCCTGTTTTCCATTGAAAGAAATGGTGTAAATATTTGTAGTTCAACACACAAATTCACAGGACACCCCAACAGAATTTACAAAATGACCAAATATGCAAAGTAAGTAAATTTATAGATCAATATGTACAAATATATTTCATATATATTCATTGTGAATATTCTGCAAACTAAACCTGCTATCAGGAGCCCAAGGATTAATTTTAAAAACCACGAACCCAAACACATAACTTGTGTATCTGTAGGTTTTTAACTGTTATCTGTATAAAATCAGGCCAAGTAAATTGCTAAATGACCAGATTGTTTATGGATAATAATGAGCTGGGTTAGGGGAGGATTGGAGGTGGTACCAAAAATCATTTGTTTAGTGGCGATTTGTGGGCTTATAGAGATATAGGTCTGAATAGTTAACAGATAGTGCTGGTGTGTCCACCACTGAATAGGTATATTCTCCAAAGACAAGCAGAATGAATATTAAGATAGAAATGGGGAAAGCCACTGCTTATCCCTGGTGTTATGCAGCATGTAACCTTGCTACTCTTTGGGATTCTGCCAGGTACTTGTGACCTGAATAGGCCACTATTGGAAGCAGGTGTTAGGTTTTCAAGGCAGAAACTAGTTTCGTGAGCCCTTGGACCACTGCTGAGGAGCAGCAGTGGCAGGCAAAACCACCCTACACCAGAGACAAGGCAGAACTCTGTCAGAAACAGCTAGACTTCACCTGCACTTGACCGCCGTTCCCCAGGAGTTGAGCCCCTGGGTGCAAGCGGCCGGCAGGACTTACCGAACAGGGCAGGAACTGGATACCAACTAGGCTGAACAGGGACTAAGGGTCAGAGGGGAAAGGAATATACATGGGCAGCAAGGCAGGAAACTGGGCTAAGACTCACAGACAGACAATACTACACAAGGCAGGAAATGGACAAGCTAAAGGACAAGAACTGAAAGCTGCCAAGCAGCCACTGAAAAACACTGACAGACAATAGTTAGGACTGAAAGCTGCAGAGCTGCCACTAAGCAAGAGACACAGACAAACAGAAACTAGACCAGGAATACAAACCAGAAACAAGACTAAGAAATAAGCAATAAACCTAAGCTAAACTACACACAGATTAACTAGAACCGGACAAGAAACTCAAACAAGAAACCAGACTAGGCAGAAGTGCAACAAAGCACCAACAAACCAGGGACCTTAGACGATGCAAAGGCAAGCACAGAAGTTTCCAGGTGATTAATAAAGCCCATCAGCTGCTGAAGTTCAGCTGCAGGAATCACAAGGCAGCTACGGGTGCTGTTCAGGCACAAACAAGAGAAGCAAGTCTGGCAGCCCGGAAGATCTGGACCGGACTGGGCTGAAGTCTGGAATGGGTGACAGTTCATAGCAGCCACCGGTTCTGGCCACCAGAGGGCGAGACGAGCACAGACAAGGAAACAGTCACCATCGTGACAGCAGGATACTAAGCTAGATGGACCATCGGTCTGACCCAGTGTGGCTATTCTTATGCTCTTACTGTTAGAAAGGAAGGGTCTGAGGGAAGACCCCCTCCTCTGAGAGGCCCTAACAACAATAAGAACAGTGTCATCCTGCTAGTCTTCAGAAAACACTGGATGCGGGTGAATGACTTCTCTTTCTCAGAGGACAAGCAGGATGATAATATTCTTAATGTTGTTAGGGCCTCTCAGAGGAGGGGACCCTTGGTCTTCCCTCAACTCCTCCCCTCCAAAAGCAAGAATATTCATCCTGCTGTCCTCGAAGAACATCTGATGCAGGTGAGTAACGTTGCTTTCAGTGCTATTTTACAAGATTGGTGGTGTTAATATATGTATTAAGTGCCAGCACCAGTGCTTAGTCTAATATGGTGATCACGCAGGTTCACTATCAATCCCTACTAGTTTAAAGAACACTGAAGGAGGACACCATCCTCATCCCCATTAGAACCAGACAGATTGTCTCTGTCTCTGTTCTCTTCTTTCTCCTACTTCTCTTTTATAGTCTCCTTTCTTCTCATCATTTCTCTGTTTCATTATTTTCTTTATTCCCCTATCCTTTCCATGTTTTTGATAAGATAATAAATTAATTGTATTGCTCTGAGAAGCATTCTTCTGTAGCACTAGCTGCCAATCTCTGCTTCTCCAGCCAGCATGCAACCCTGCATCCACCTCTTCATCTCAAGAATATAAGACATAATTGCATCTGAAGAGGACAAAATTTAAGTAGCAACAAAATATACATGCATGTAGCTTTCTATGGGTAAAGAGTTGTTGGATCAGATTTATTAAATCTAAGGGGTGCATATTTTAAAAGTTCATATAACAATTTTTTATTTTTTAAGCTGCTGCCACACCATGAGTAGAGGACAATGAGGACAATTGTAAAAGCAGTTTCTCTGAGGACAAGCAAGATAGCAAGTCTTCATAGCAGGGGGTGACATCACCAACAAAGCCCAGCTTAGCAATTATTTGAAGTTCTTGAGTCACTCCACCAAGCGTGCACACCACTTCCCACTCTCTACTATCATGCAGAATTAACTCTTTCTTAGACTTTCCTCAGAACCATTCAGTTATACATCAAGACATTTTCTCACCTCTTTGTTCTAAATTTTTAAAGTTTTTCTTGCCTAGTCACATTGCTGTCGTGCAGTACTTTTCCTGGTAACATCCTAAATAGATTATTGGCTGTTTTCAAGTTTTCTTTATTTTTTGCACTCAGCCCAGTGTGGGCCCCCACAAGGACCTCATGCTCTCGATCAGGATATTAGTGGTCAAGATCAAGTCATTTGATTTTGCTTTGGCTATTTTTCCGGAGGAGAAAAAAGACCTTAGTGGCTGTAAGAAGTACATCCTATGCAAGAGGGCCATTTTTGTCTCTGATATTCATATGTTGTTTAATTTTCTTATATGCCACCTGCAAGCCTGAAAGCTGTCGAAGCAGTGTACATTTAGGCACAGTGTGTATTTTTCTTTCTTTAGAGGGCTCACAAATCTGAGTTTGCACTTGGAGTAATGGAGGGTTAAGTGAGTTGCCTAAGGTCACAAGGCGCTGCAGCACGATTTGAACTAGACCTCCCACCTTCTCAGCCTGCTGATCCAACCATTAGGCTACTCCTGTCATGCCTGGAGCCTGATCTTGATGCCTCTTATTGTAAGTCATTTTCTCCAAAAGAAATCTTCATGTTCATACAAAGCTGCAAAAAAACAAATTTTTGGTGTTGATAAGTCCAGTCCATTGACTTCATCAAAAATCGGTCTCCATAGGACTTGAAGACATAGCAGCATTTTATTTATTTATTTGGATTTTGCTCACACCTTTTTCAGTAGTAATTGAAGGTGAGTTACGTTCAGGTTCACTGGATATTTCTCTATCCTAGGAGGGCTCGCTATCTAATTTCGTACCTGAGGTAATAGAGAGTTAAGTGACTTGCCCAAGATCACAAGGCGCAGCAGTGGGATTTGAACCAGCCACCTCTGAATGTCAAGACTGGTGCTCTAACCACTACTTTACTCCTCACAGTGCATCATTCAACCTCAACCCTGATCTTTGATAGAGGCCATCAAGATTGGTTATCATTCAAGGCCCACTCAAAGTAGAGGAAAGCTTGACACCGAGGGCTTGTGATGCCAAATGCCTAGTGAAGACTGGGACACATTAAACTACACCTCATTGGAGTATGGTTCCAAAAGCACTGAGGTCACCAGTGTCCTTGCTCTCCCAACATGAGGACTGCTCATCTTCCTCAGTATCAGAGAGGGGACAATAGCTAAGACAGGCATCCGATACTGCTCAAGTTACTCAGGAGGATGTGCAAATTGCTACTGCATTCCCCATGTCTTTGTCAATAGCAGCCATTAAGGAACTGCTCATGAGGAGACTCAGTGGGCATATGTACCACAGCTTTGCCCAGTGCAATGCTGAGGCTTCGACACTGTTAAAGTTAATGCAGAGAAAGAGGGAGAGCCAATCGGTCCTTGAGATTCATGCACTACCTGCAGGGGAAGCATGGACATCAACACCTTGAAGAATCTTGGTGTTGATATCTGCCACACTGTTATTGATCTCTAGTATATTGAGGGAAGAAGCTTCACCAATGCATCAGAGATCCTTGGTATTTCAATCTCCACATCCAGGCCTAATACCAGTGTCAGTAGATCAGTAGACCCAGACTTCTCCTTTGTAGCATTTCAAGGTCTGACTCTGAGTGCTCCCAGGATTCTGATGTACCAAATATATTTTCTGAAGAAGGTTGAACTGGCTTGACATCAGACCCATCTCTTTCACTTACACAAAGAAAATCCCCTTCTGAAGATCCTTTATTTATTAATTTTGTATGGTAAATGGCTGAGGTGGTTTCATTTAAGTTAGAGATGGAGGTAGAACTCAAGGCAGAAACATTGGGCATCCTCCAGTTCCTTGATCTCCACCTCACAGGCCATGGCAATGCCCATTCACTGAATGTGAGAGAGCCCTCTACCTCTTAAGCACTTATAAATAAGAAATTCAACTCTATGTACAGCTTCCTTAACATTCTTTAATGGTCAAATCCACACTCAAAAGTGACAAGAGTTCCAAAACTCACTATTCAGTAGACCCGGGGAGAGAAATTCAGACATTGGAATCTTTTGGGAAAAAGTTATTTTTCAGAATATTATGCTCACTTCCTGCTTATCTTACCAATGCTTCATGGGCATGAACTTGTGAAACTTTGTGCACATTGTTGAAGTCTGCAGATACCATCCCTCAGGAGAAGGCTGAGCAATTCCATTCACTAGTGGGCAAAGGGAAAGAGTGCAGAAAATACATTGTCTAAATGACCTATGATATTTTTGATACAGTATCAATAGTTTCTTCCATGGGTATTGATGCCCAAAATCTCATCTAATTCCAGGCTTCAGACCTTAGATATGATATGCCTGTAAAGCCTGTTGATATATTGTGGAGAAAATCTCCTGAGATAAGGTTCAGGAGGCTGCTATCCTTGTCTAGCAGCATGGTGACACCCTTAAGACCCTCTCCATGCCCCCTTCTAACTCAGCCTCCGCTTCCAGGAGGTACCAGGTTGGAGGGCAAAAGAGGTCCTATTACTCTGAAAGGTGTAGGTATCCTCCTCCCTCTTTCTGTTCTCAAGGGCAGGTTTAGACTTTCCCCCACAAGAACATAACCAGTGTCCCAGTATACATAGCAAACAACCAGCCTGAAGGAAGGAGGCTATGGGTTTTGCAAATATGGGCCCCTTATAACCACCAATCAGAGAGTTCTAAAGATGTTTGGCTAGAATATCATCTGCATCTATTGAAAACAGCTTCACATTGCCCACCAAGATCATCATGGTCAAGCTATCACCAGGAAATACTTACAAAACAGCTCTCTTCCCTGTTGGATGTAATGGATTTGACCGAACTGCTGTCCATTTCATCAGGGAAAAAAGGATAAGGGATTTCCTGATCATATAGAAGATTGGGGAAGGGGGAGGGGTAAATTCATAGGAGCTCTGCTAGAAATGACTCGTGCAAAAGACACTCTATCACAAGGATGATCAATCTAGTGTCCACAGTGGTAGCAACCAATAGAGTTATCAGATATCCACATAGAGCATGTTGAAGGCATTGGGCCACATGGGCTCAACAGTTCTTGTAATACTCCTGACACAACTGAAGATGAGACTAGCTCAATTGACCTTGAGCACGTAGTGGACACAAGCCACTCACAGGCTCTGAGATATGGTGCTCATTTTCAAAGCAGATGGGCGATATAAAATGCCTAAACAAAGTCCATCTGCTAAAAACATCCAGATCTTGATTTTGGAAAGTCAGAATTTGGATGTTTCACTTCAGTTCATCCAAATAGCAATGGAGCGAGCGTGTTGTAAGCATGTTTTGAGCAGTACTAGGTAAGGCCCTAAAATAGGACGTCCAACAGGAATTTTCAAATGGGAAGAAATGTCCATGTCTAAAAAGATATTTTTATCTAGATTGTTTCAGTCCCATCCAAGTTACAATATGTTGCTCTAATTGAGCAGCTGACCAGTGGAGGGATTAAGGCATGACCCTTTCTTAGTTTCCCAGTGGTTGCTGTCCCTTTCCCTCGCCCCTGAAAATGAAACTGGAAAGGAAAACCACGCTGTTAGCTGCAGGTATTATGGCCTTTCTGAACAAAACAGCAAATAGGTCAGAGGTGTAGCATAGTAGTTAGTTCAGTGGACTGTGAACCAAGGTTCAAGTCCCATTTCAGCTTTTTTTTTTAAATAATAATTCTGAGCCTTGCAGAAACAGAAAAATACCTACTGAATCTAAATATATAAGACACCTGCAAGCCTGAAGGCTATTGAAGCGGTGTACATTCAAGTACCGTAGGTATTTTTCAGGTCCTGGAAGGATCACATTTACCAAAAAAAAATAAGATATAGTTGGGTTTTGAACCTGTGTCCCTTGGTTTACAGTCCACTGTACTAGGCCACTCCTCGTTTCTGCTGGGATGTCTATATGGCCATATTTTTGAAAATTATGCCAGACAGATTTACATGGCCCTGGATTTTTGTTTTTCAACAGTTCGACTTATCACTTTGGAAAATGCCTATTCATATTGGACGTTTTCAGTGAAAAAAATGTCCATCTCATAGTCATAATCGAACAGGAAAACTAGACATTTTTCGTGTTTGATTATGACTGTGAGATGGCCAGTTTTTTTGGACATTATAGGCAGGATGTTTTTTTTTTTTTTAAACAGATGGTTTTTTTTAAAATGTACCTCTATATCTATATAGTCCTTAAATCTTAACTTACTTTATTTATAATAAACTTTCACATGAATGAAAGTATGCTACATTGCGACTGTGGTACTTTAGTGCTAATTTCATGTCTATATGGTGATTTTGCACTGTAGCTGGATTTATTCAAGTTTTAAAACAATTCTGCTTACTCACTGAATTTGAGCTCTCATGGGTAATATAATATTTCTTATCTTTTGGTTTCATTTTTATGAATGTTTGGCAATTGAGCTAATGTAAAAGTATCAACATAATTTGTATTTTGTTTAATTTTTTATTAAAATTGTGGGGTTTTTTAAATTAAAAAAAGAAAAATTCAGTTTCTTCCCCAAAACATTCCTGCTCGTGCCAGAAAAGACATTTTGAAAGATTTTGAAGCATGCCATTGTACAGAAGGCCGGAACTTCTTTCCTTCATTTCATATCAAAAGAAGGTTTCTGTTTGAGCAATTTTGGCAATTATAAAGATAAGCAAAACTATTTATTTGGGAGGGGAGGCATTATAATGTTTATATCCTTTTTTTCCTTGTGTAATTGGTTAACAAGTATGGTTATTTCTTTTATATTTTTTATTTTAGAAACATCGTGAAACAGGATCAGTGTCCTTGGGTAGGTTGAACTGTGGATGACAGACAAAAGCAACACCATGTCACCTTGGATCCATTGAGATTGCTTTTTGTAGGTCACCCACTGTCAGCAAATCCTTCCATGAAAACTGCACCAAACTGGTTTAGAAATTAGAGCTAGCATAGTTCAAGCGTAACTAAAGAAGATGGGGTTGATTTTTTTTCAGTTGCTCCCTGCAGACTCCTGCTAACTCAGGAAAATGCTAGTATTTGACTGAACTTCACAAAGATAAATTTTAAAAATTCCGATTTTTGGCAACATGTCCTTTTCACTGATGAAACACAAATTGCAGTTCGTAATGACTCCTTGAAGCTGTGTATTAGAAGAAAAATTGATGAGCACTACAACTTTGTGACATTAACCGTCAAGTAATGTTATGGAGAGCATTTGCGGCTTCTAGAGCTGATTGAATTTGCTTCCTTGAAAAGGATGAAACGTGTAATAGTGCTTGGTACTTGAAAGTCCTGAATCAACAAGTGCACTGCTCTGCCAATAGTCTTCCATGGAGCAGAATTGTGCCCGGAGGATGATGGTGCCCCCTGGCACAGGTCAAAAATGGTGAAAGACTACACCAGTCACCTGACCTCAACCCCATTGAAAACTTATGGTTTTTGCTGAAAAGAAGGGTTTGAGAACAGACATGTCACGTTGATTTGAAGGCCAAAATAATATTGATCTGACACCATAACATTGACAATAAACTGTTAGAGGGACTGGCCTTGTCAATGTCACACCACCTTTGTGCCATCATCAAAGCTCAAGGAGGCCCAGCCAAGTGCTGAAGATGCACCAAGGATTAAAAAATTTATAACACTGATAAAAAAGGAAAATTTTAGTTGGTTTTCTGCAAAATATATAATAGAATTTAGAATATTTTTACTCCTAATGTTCACCTTCTTGGTAAGAAAAGTGGTGTTCACAATTTTTTAAGCAGTACTGTATATACATTTTTTTGTTGAAGGCAGCCTGTAGCCAGGGTCTCCCAAGCTGGGAGGACTTGTTTTTCTGCTTGTCTCAGAGAAAACCAAGTTACTTAGCTGTAGCAGGTGTTCTGTGTGGACAGGAGTATACAAGTCCTCACATACCCACCCATCTCACCTCACCTCACTTAGGAGTTGTTTTCTACTGTAGCTGAATTCAAAGACGAGGTGGTTCCACACAACAGTGACAGGCAGGAAGTGGTATTCATTGTGTTGGAATGACTCAAAAGCTTCTAATAATTGCTAAGCTGGAGAAGCTTTTCTACGTGGGCTCCATCAATGACATCGCCCTCTTTTGTGAGGACTTGTATCCTGCTGCTGTCCATGGACCCTGCTACAGGTAAGTAACTTGTGTTTTCAGAGTATAAAGCAATGCTTTTTGTGTAAAAAGATAAGTTTATAAAATTGCATGTCCAAAATTATGTGTGTAGCCTGTACGTGTGTAACTTTATCTAGACTTTATAAGAATCAACTATAACCTTTTTTTTCTGTGGTTCAGAATCTTTACCTTCTCTCCTTATCTTATTAATGTTTCCACCACAGTAAAAAAGCACTCAATGACACAACAGCACTATTTGGTCCTCCCTTGGAAGCGGCCTGTGAGGAACACAAAGATGAAGGTAGGAGAAGCAGTTGTCCGTTGATTTGAAAAGTACTATATACAACGAGTCCTGTTCTTTTCGGTTTTCCTATCAGTTCTGCTTGCACAAATGTTCTCTTGAGGCAGCGCAGATATCTTTTAGCTGCCACCAGAATATACCCAATTAACTCTAATCACCTAGTCACCAAAGAGTAATTGAACTTTTCAAGAGACTAAAACAACAATAAAAAACAGAAATACTTTTCATTCCTGAATATTAGTTAATTGTACGTTGTTGCTTTTTTGTTATACAAATCTTTGGATGCAAAGGAGCATTCCCCTCCCACAATACCCCAGCCATTGCAGTATGAACATTTAATGAGCCCATTATTTGGAGAATATTTTACCACAACGCACATTAAATATTAATGAGCTGCGACATATACAAAGCAGCTTATTTTGTAAAATGAATAATGCAGCTTGTGTTATACTTTGAAGCTTGTTATTCAGTAGATGATGATAACTTTATTCTAGGAGCATCCAACTACTAATGTGTCAGCCAGTACTCCTGGGGAGCCATGTTAAAGGGCTGGAACAGTAAGAAAACATGTCTATCTCATCCTCCGTCAATGCTTTAGAAAACATATGGGTGCCCTTTCAAGTACGACTCCTTCCCACACACTCACTATCCCTTAAAAAATTATTTCACTGTCCTCTAGTATCATCTACCACAGATCCCTTTAAAAAAAAAAGTCTCCCCCTTCTGGCACCACTTACCCCGCAATTCCTTAAAATAAATGCCACTCTTCTTTGGCATCCTTCCACCCTGATCCCTTTTATTAATCACAGTTATGGTTTCCCAGGCACTGCCCTACCCCTGCTCCCTCCCATGCCTCCTCACCTAGAACATATGTAGTGATCCCTGTTGTGGTGGGGGGCATAAGGATAGATGATGCCTAGTTGCTGCTGCCCTGTCAACTGTTATCTTCAAAAAATGGCCACTACAGGCCTCTGGTAGTAATATTGAAATACTGCTGCTAGGATTCAGGCTGCCAGACAAGGGGGCATTTTCTTAATTGGCATTCTACCCATTAGTGGTAATACCATGAGGGGTCATAGGTATGTTTGGAGAAGGATGAGGCCAGGGCTAGGGAAAAATCTAATTTTGATAAAAAGGATAAAGGTATTGGGTATCAAATGGGAATGATAGTATTTGTGTTTGAAGAAATTAGAGGATAGGGGTACTTGGGGAGGGGGCACAATTATTTTTTTAAGGAAATTGGAATGGAGGGTGTGAGGAAGAGCGCCCTGATGTTTTTGTAAGGCATTGAGGGGGGGTGGAAGGGAGTTGGGTAAGTTTTTCTACATCATGGCCTGGAATTTAAAAAGCTAGTCTTAGCGTTGCTGCAATCAGAAATTTGCAATATTCCCAACTGCAGGAACACAAAGTAAGTTACTGCAGGATTCACTAAGATGAATCCCACAGTTTGGATAAGAATCAATGGAGGGTGAAGTGGCTTGTGCAAGGTCATAGGGAGCATCTTGGGACTTGAACCCTTACTGTTCTGGTTCTCTGAACACTACTCTAACCATTAAGTTACTTCTCCACGCTGTAGTTCCCTTCACAATTTAGTACCCATTCTCTCTGAGCCTGATCAGTAGGTGTCACTGTTGTATGACAGCTGGACTCCCTTACAAGAGCTCTTATCACTTACTCAGCAATATCACCAGCCTCTTCTGGGCCAAAGAGCAGAAGTAGAGTCCTGTAATTGATACCTTGAGGGGCATAATCAAATGCGAACGCCTATGTGTAAGAACGTCCATCTCTGAGAACGGGTCTGTGAAGGGGCAGGCCGAACTGTATTTTCGAAAAAAATGGACGTCCATCTTTTTTTTTTTTAATACATTGGATTAGGGCGTTTTTTTGAGCTGGGTGTTTTTGTTTTTTAGCGATAATCGAAACCGAAGCGTCCCAGCTCAAAAACGACCAAATCCAAGGCATTTGGTCGTGGGAGGGGCCAGCATTCGTAGTGCACTGGTCCCCCTGAGATGCCTCTATGCCAGCTTCAAATATCATACCTAGCTCCAAGACAGCAGTATGCAGGTCCCCAGAGCAATTTTAGTTTAGTTGGTGCTGCGCGGGACCCATGCAGAGAGGAAAAATTGGAAGAAAAAAAAAACAAGCAAGCAAGTGCAGTCAGGGACGTCCAAATTAAAAGATAGTAAAAGGGGGAATCAAACCAGCAACTTTCTGATTACAAGCTCAGTGCTCTAGCCAGTGCACCACTGCTTAGATGTCCTTCCCGTTCCATTAAGTCCCTCCAAGTTTCTGTCAGCCAATCACAGCTCATTTAGCTGACATCGGTGTCAGCTAAACAGCTGTGATTGGCTGACAGAAACTTTGAGGGACTTAATGGAAAGGGAAGGATATCTAAGCACCTGAATAATGTGGTTCACTGGCTAGAGCACTGAGCTTGTAATTAGAAGGTTGCTGGTTTGATTCCCCCTTTTACTATCGTGGTAATTTAGACGTCCCTGACTGCACTTGCTTGTTTTTTTTTTTTTCTTCCGATTTTTCCTCTCTGCATGGGTCCTGCGCAGCACCAACTAAACTAAAATTACTTCGGGGACCTGCATACTGCTGTCATGGAGCTGGGGATGACATTTGAGGCTGGCTTACAAGTTGGAAAAAAAGTGTTTAACGTTCATTTTTTTTTGGTGGGAGGGGGTTAGTGACCACTGGGGGAGTCAGGGAAGGTCATCCCTGGTTCCCTCCGGTGGTCATCTGGTCATTTAGGGCACTTTTTTGGGACCTGTTCGTGAAAAAAACGGGTCCAACAAAAGTGACCTAAATTCTCTCTGAAAACGCCTTTCTTTTTTCCATTATCGGCCGAGCACGCACATCTCTGCTCAGCTGATAACCACGCCTCAGTCCCACCTTCACCACGCCTCCGACACGCCCCCATCAACTTTATTCGTTCCCGCAACGGATTGCAGTTGGAAACGCCCAAAATCGGCTTTCGATTATACCAATTTGGGCACCCGCGTGAGAAAGACGTCCATGTCCCGATTTAGGTCGGAATATAGGCGTTTTTCTCTTTCGATTATAAGCAGGCTTGTCTCCCACAGGTCAACATAGACTGCTATTTCTGGGCCATTGGTCTGTTCTCTTTCTCTTTTAAAATTATTTTGTATGAAGCTGAATAGATACTCAAAAATGTTAGGAATTACCCCAGTAGACTCCCTTAGTAATCAATACTGGGGAAAGACAGTAGTATTAAATGTGAATGAAGTCTGTTTTCTCTATCAGCTTTCCTTTGTATGTGCCCTGTGTTATGGATTTCTCAATATTTTAAGTTTCTTTAGATCAGCCAGAGATATGGGGACTTGCTGAACAAGCTGGTTCAAGTCTTGACTCTCCAAAACTACCCACATCTTTTCCAGCTGGAAGTAAGTTGGCTGTCAAAACATTGAAATAAGAACTCTATTTTCAAAGAAGTTTTCTTAGTCACAATATTTTAAAATTATATACCTTGAGATGTCTGATTTAATCTGGTTGCTGTTTTATAATCTGCAGATAGTGACAGCAGAACATGGTTGTAATCTCTTCATTCAGAGACCTCCCAGAACATCTAGTCTGGGTTTTGGGGGTTTTTTTTGTTTTGAGAAAAGGAGAATCTGTGAGGGCAATATTTGAAATGATTTTACCCAGGTAACTAAGGGGTCCTTTAAAGTGCGCCAAAAAATGGCCTGCGCTGTTGTAGACGTGTGTATTGGATGCGCACAGATCCATTTTTCAGCATGCCTGCAAAAAAGGCCTTTTTTTTTTTGGCTGAAAATGGACGTGCAGCTAAATGAAAATTGGCACATGTCCATTTTGGGTCTGAGACCTTACCGCCACCCATTGACTTAGCATTAAGGTCTCACACGTTAACCAGATGGTAATTGTCATTGCGCGTACAATGGCAATTACCGCCTGGTTAGCGCCGCATGCCGGAAATTTTCTGGGGCGCGTAGTGGGTGCACGTAAAAAATGAAGTTACCGCCTGGGCCACGCGGTAGCCAGGCAGTAGTTTTGAATTGGCGCGTGTTAGGCATGTGTAGGCGCCCACTCGGCTTAGTAAAAGGGCCCGTAAGTAATTTGTTGGGTAAAATCATTGGTTGAAATTACTCTCCCTCTCTTCAGGTAAAAATACCCATACTGCAAAGGGATGGGGAGCAGGGTGAGCGCTAGAGAATTTTATTTTGAAATCCCTTCAGGTGATGTAAAGTGCCAAATTTGCACCTGTTATGAAGCAGGGGCTCACACAGGATGAGATAAGCAGGTTAGTGAGGGTATGTTTGTGAAGTGGTTTTTGTTGTATTTGTTGGCATTTTAATTTGTGTTTTTATTTCTTCTCCTACCTTGTATTTTACCACATGATTTTTCATTTTGGGGAATTGTTTTATTGATATTGTGGGTTATTTACTAATGTTGTCATGTCATGGAATTTTATTTGTATTTGTTGTTCATCACCTCTAGATCTCTGATTAGAGGTGATCTATACATCGTAGTAAGTAAATAAATATGTACATAGAAACTAGAGCAGTGGTTCTCAGCCTTTCTTCTGTTGTGACACACCTGACAGTTTTCATGTGTGTGACACACTGAACACTAAAATTCACAGCTAACCTACAACAACAATACAAAAACCTATATATTTCATTGTTGAAAATGAATCAAAAGAAATATAAAATATTCTTAAACAGAATTTACTTGTTTTATAAACTATTGTTAAAATTAAACTTGTTAAATTTTTTTTTTTGAAGAAGAAGAAGTTTCAATCTTTACTTTATCAGTAAGAAATCTTGGACTGATGTGTTGCGTACAGTTTTTTCCATGTGGGGTTGACTAGTAGTAAAAATTCACAATAAACTTACGGTCAACATCATAAAACTTTTATCCATTTTAGAGACATACAGCTTATCATACAAAACATGTTTTCAAATTCTGGTGTCACCTTAGTAACAGCAGCACAAAATCCGTCTACTGCCAGATATTATAAAGTAACATAAAACCCTGCAAATATGTCACTTGGAAATTATGTAGCAAATAGAACATATGGCAGCAGACCTGCAGCATTTCCATTTGAGACTGGTCACAACAGTTATCACTGGGGCTAGCTGAGAAGCAGAAATAGAGACCAGTTATGGAGATGTCAGATACCGG
Source organism: Microcaecilia unicolor (assembly GCF_901765095.1). NCBI lineage: Eukaryota > Metazoa > Chordata > Amphibia > Gymnophiona > Siphonopidae > Microcaecilia > Microcaecilia unicolor. The sequence goes on from NC_044036.1 coordinate 43,936,088, forward strand.
ACTCTGTACCTGACTCTCTGGATCTCTGGTCTTCTCAGCTTGTAGGCACAGATGGTTGTTAGGGGAAGCAGGGGGAAAGGCTGCACGGGCAAGGAGAGAGGGAAAGGCTACATATGAATCGAATGGAAGAGAGGGGGGGAAGTATACATCAATGGAAGGGAAGGTAGATGAGGAAATGCTGCACATGAAGGGAAGGGAGAGGGGGGATGCTGCACTTGGATAGGAGGGAAGGGAAAAGGGGAAATGCTGCACTTGGATAGGAGGGCAGGGAAGGGAGAGGGAAAATGCACATGGGTGGAATGGAAGGGAGAGATGAAAGGTTGCCTATGGAGGGAAGAAGGGAAATATGCTGCATATATAGGGAAGAGGGGAGACAGGCTGTACATGAAGGGAAAGGAAGAGAAAAAGCTAGATAGATTTGAGAAGCTGGCAGAAAAATTGAAGAAAAATGAATGTGAAAGATGAATTCCAAACACACAAGGAAGGAAGTGAAGAAAAAAGGAGTATTAGATTGTAAGCTCTTTGAGCAGGGACTGTCTTTCTTCTATGTTTGTGCAGCGCTGTGTATGCCTTGTAGCGCTATAGAAATGCTAAATAGTAGTAATAGTAGGAAAGAAATAGAGCAAATGGAAAGGAGGCCCTGGATACAGTATTAAGAGCACAGACAGAGGAAAGCAGAACCAGAGATTTGGGAACAAAATGATTAGAAAAATAAAATCACAATGCTGGCATGTAGTGTCTATGTAGGAATCTGTAACAATCCATCTTGTTCCAGTTTCCCAGTAGCAAGTATATTGGTGGGCTAGGGCTAATATAGTTTGGTAAGTTTCCTATATAGATTATAAGTGCCTTTTTGAAGGGTTTTGTGTTATTTTTCAAAGTATCTGGCCTGTTTGAAAAAGGTACACACAGGCAATTGGGTTTTGAGGATATCCACGATCAATATGAATGAGAAAGATTTTCATACAATGCCACCTTGGTATACAGACCTATCTCATGCATCTTTGTTGTAGATATCCCGAAAACCCGACTGACTGGGTGTGCCCCAAGGACTGGGTTTAGAAGCACTGCGATAGAGTTACTACACAAACAGAAACTCATCTACTTTAAACAAAGTATCTGGCAATGGAAGGGAGTGTATGTTGTTCCTGAATTGATTATCATAATTTGAATATTTTTTGTTTGGCCAGTTGTAAAGGGGTTGATTCTTTGTTGAGGAATATGGAGTTTGTGATACAGAACTGGAGCTTCAAGGTTTATATTAAGATTCTGACCAATCCTGTAGAGAATCCAAACTTCATGCCCACATAGAAGAATTTCTTGAATGATGCTGTCGATTTTAATGATGGTTTTACTGGGTAGTTTAAACAGGCTGGAGGGGAGGGTTTCTTTTATGAATAGAAGATTGCTAATTTAAAAGTGGAAGGGAAAAGGAGTTTATGTATGGAAATGTTGCTTTGACTTGCCCCCTCACATACCTAACTTGCCCCCCTGTTGCCACTCCAAATATTTCTGTCAGGAGACACTACTGGCGCTATGCTACGATCAGAGGACATTCCAGAAGGTATGAGAAAAAATTGCTGAAATATATTAGTCTGGAAAGTATTACAAAGCCATTTCTAAAACTCTGGGACTCCACTGAGCCACAGTGAGAGCCATTATCTTCAAATGGAGAAAACAGTGGCGAATCTTCCTAAGAGAGGCCAGCTTGCCAAAATTACTCAAAGGGTTCAGCAACAACTCATCCAGGAAGTCACAAAACATCCTAGAAGAACATCCAAAGAACTGCAGACCTTTCTAGCCTCAGCTAAGTTCAGTGCTCACAATAAGAAAGGCTGGGCAAAAATGGGATTCATGGGAGAGTAACAAGCTGGAAACCACTGTTACCCAAGAGTAGCATCAATGGCCATCTCACATTTGCAAAAAAACAAAAACTATAGATGATCCCCAAACTTTCTGGGATATTGCTCTATTGACAGACAAGTCAAGAGTCGAACTCTTCGGGTGACACGGTCCCATTATGTCTGACATAAAGCAAATACATCATTTCACAGTTGATGTGGGGATGTTTTGCTGCCTCAGGATCTAGAAAACTTGTCTTTATTGAAGAAAAATGAATTCTGCAGTGTACCTTAATATTCTTAAGGAGAATGTCTGGTCTTCTGTCCATGAGCTGAAGCTGAGGCATGATTGGGTTATGCAGCAAGACAATGATCCAAAATACTAAAACAAGTCTACATGTGAATGGCTCAGGAGAACCAAAATTAACATTTTGAATTGGCCTAGTCAAAGTTCTGACTTGAACCCAACAGAGATGCTCTGGTAGGACCTAAAAAGAAGCTCTGCAAGAAAGAGTGGGATAATGGCATTTGGGGTTGATACAGGATGAGATTGGTTGGTTGGTAAGGGTATATTTGTGGTGTTAGAGCTTATCATTTAATGTAAAATTTAAAGTAGCAGGTAGGCACGGGGGGGGGGGGGGAGGTTATTTAAGCTTGTGACAGGAATGAAATGAGTCACCATAGGGGCAGGCAGAGGAGATTTGATGTGTTATGATGTGGAGTTTTATATGAATTTGTTGTATTTTAATGTTTATCTGTTTAGTTTTCTCAATGGTATTATGAAAGACTGATATCAAGCTATAGGAAGTGTTTGGTTGCAATTATTACTACTAAAAGTGGTGCAACCAGTTATTAGGTTTAGGGCAGTTACTTTTTAATATGGGACATAATTCCATTTCTTCCCAAACTCAGCCCCATCAACATCACCCCCCTCAATATTTCCTGAAATTGTTTTAACAATAGTGATGTGCTTGTAAGAAAAGCCATATTTTCACCATATTCCTAAATCACAAATAATTCAAACAATGCCTCATACTGTCAGGGTGTAGAATTCTAAAAGGTGTGGGCAGGAACAGGAAATGTGTTTTCTGCAATTTTACTGTAGAGGCTCCCTGAAATACTAGTAATCCCTTCCTCACCACTGTTTGCAACCATCAATATTTGTGGAATCATGAATGTAAAATTCTTTTATTTTCCTTAAGACCCTGTTTACAAAGGTGCGCTAACATTTTTAGCATGCGCTAAAACTAACGAACGCTAAATACTAGACACCCATATATTCCTATGGATATCTCTAGTGTTAGCATGTGCTAAATTTTAGCGCGTTCTAAAAATGCTAGTGTGCCTAAAACATGGCTTAGTAAACAGGGCCCGTAATCTTGTTACTCTGCTGAACTGGGTCACTGGTATTTAAAAAAACATGAATCTAGCACTCTTATTTTTAAAAAAAATTGAATTTAATTTAATTATAGTTCAAAAGGGCTTAGGTTAAAAAAAAATCTCCAATTTTGCATTGGTGGCAAAAGCCTTGAAAATAGGGTTCATTGCGTTTACTAATTAAGTTACTTTACCTTTTTGTCATGTCTCTGCAGGTCCTCCTCCACTTCCACCTAAGAATGTTCCAGCAACACCACCTAGAACTGATTCTCCCTTAACAGTTGGACTAGGTAGGGAAGCGTGATATTGCATGGAATATGCAAGGGCACAGTGATTAGTTCTGTGTAATACCGCAGTGTGTGAGTAAAGGTAGATCCCATGCACTTTATGTAACATTGGCCCTTCTTTTTTATTTTAGTGTTTCTTGTAGATGCAAACCATCCTGTGATCAATATTGAATTTTTAGATTAAATTTTTTCTGTTATAAGCATACAATTTGAGTTTCTAATGCAAGGTTTATTACAACAGGTTGTTTTCTGTCTGTTACTAAAATACCGAATGCTTCTGAAATGTAATAATAGATAACCAATTTGCCAGATTCGACTGTCTCATAGCTCATTCCCTTCTTGCTGCATAAACTCCCACTAGGTGACTGCAGATTGAAAACTGTACTTATGTACTTGATTTTACAAGTTTATTCTCTACTTTAGCTTGTCTCTTTCAAAGAGGAAGAAGAACTTGTATTAAAATTTCTGTTATTTCCCATTAGTGTCCTATAATTAGTGTCCTGTAGGCTGTTAACCATTGTGAGAGATAGGAACTTTAAAAGAAGCTTCCCTCAAAGAATATATATATATTTTTTCTGGATGAGAAGGCTTCTGCATAAAAATAGCAGAGGCAATGTAAATCCTGGATGACTCCTGCCTTTAAAGAGAAAATCTTCTGCAACTGAAAGAAAAATATGTTTGTATTTAATTATTCATTTTTGGCCTGGCAGTTTCTTTCTGCTCCATTGGGCTTCCAGCTCAGTCAGAATCGGGGCTAGGAACTAGCTTCTGGAACCTTCATTCACAACTTCATGGAGATTTTTTTTTTCCTTCCTGTTTGATATCCCCTCCCAACCACCATCATTATAGTGAGACTCCTCAGGAGTTGATGATGCACCAGGGCTCCTTCCAGAGCCCTGCAGCCCTGGTCCCAAGATTTGGCTGCTAAGTGTTGCCGTTGTACAATGATTGTGAACTGTACATCTGCAGCATGTCCTGCTCCAGCAAACTTGTGGAGTAGAAGGCCTGAGCCAGGAATCAAATGCATGTCTTTCCACAGGGCAGTGGCATAGCCAGACATGACATTTTGGGTGGGCCAAAGCTAATATGGGTGGGCACCATGGGGTTGATATTCATCCGCTGGCAGGCTGTGCAATTAAAGCCTGCTACCAGTGCTGAACCCAGAAATTCAATGCTGCGCCATATTAAGCAATCAGCATTGAATTTCTGGTTTCATTTTTGGCTGCTGAAACTTAAACCGGTTAACAGATATTCAACGCTAACTGGTTAAGTTCCTAGCGGTTAAAGATAGGACTGCTATTTATGCGGTACTATTTAACTGCTTAACTTAGCGCTGACCATCGGCACTAAAGGGGAATATAGCCGATTAGCCGCTATGTACTAGCCACAAATATTCAGCGGAAATAACTGGCTGTCTTCCACTGAATATTTGCAGTTAGCCAGTTAAATGCTCTTTAAGAGGTCAGTGGCCGTTGCTGACTGGTTAAATAACGTTAAATATCCGGGGGGGGGGGGGGGGTATATACAGGTATGAGCAGTGTTTCTTGGGATGCTGCTAAATAATGCCTTAAAGTTCACTTGATGATGGATTTCTGAGTAAATAGTCTGCCCAACAGCTGTCCTGCATCAACATAAACAACAGCCAAGGAAGTGCCAACCAATGGATATTTATTAAAAATATCAAAAACAAAGGTCAACTAAAACAATGTATAGTCCATAAGGATCTATAAAATGATATCAAGACTCAACTCAGGGCTAGATGCATCAACCAAACGTTAAAAAATCTAAATCGTAAAAGTGCTTAACGAATTTGAAACAACGAAGAATGCACAAAGAAAACAGCTCAGAAATGTTCGGTGCGGTATTGAAAAGTACAATGTATCAAGCGTTCGTAATCCCCGTCGTTAATTTGCCCCTTAAGCATGCGCAGAGCAGCCACAAACGTATTAAACCTACGTAGGTTGCTTACGTCAGACTGGGGTGTGCGAGGGGGGATCCCGACCTGCAAGCCTTTTAGCTGTCTGATCTAGCAGATGAGTGCAGTTGAAGATAACTCTAAAAAGAACGACCCTCGTAAATCCCCTTTTGTAACAAAAGACCTCTTTGCAGCTTGTTTACAGTACTGGGAAAATTGGCTTTAGGGGATAGCAGAGAGTGTTAATTTTCAAAGCTGTGGGAGAAGGGGAGAGACAGGATTTTTAAGCTGCAGGGAGAAGCAGTATGTTTTGTTTTGTAATGATGCAGGGGAAAGCGGAGAGCCACATGTTTGTGTTTGTTTCTCACTTTTCTTTTTAAACATGGTGGCTTGGATTTTTATGGTGCAGGGGTCAGCGGGGAGATGATAGCTCAGGCCTTAACGACAGGTCTGAACGCACGTAAAATTTCTGATGGTAAATGATTTGTTACAATCATCGGTATGGTTAGTGCATACCACATTTCAATGGTAGTTTCTCCTTTGCATTCCGTTTTCGTTAGCTGCTTGCTTCGTAGGAAAAAAGCCTATAATGCATGCAACGGTTAGGAATTTCCTTCGTTAAAGGGTTGTTAGAGGGTCGTTAAGGTTTAGTGCTTTAAAAAGGAAGCAGTGAATATATACATAACAGCAATACGCATCCCGTTGGAAAAGCCAGACAATTCAGACTGATATAGATCACCACATAAAACCACATGCCAAAAGAATCTCTCACCTTGGTAACATGAAAAACACAGACAATCCCTACCAATTACAGAATAAATGACCAAAAATTAGAAATTGTCCTATAGCCTGGCATAAACAGTGTCCTTCCCTTCCCTACCCCTACCCCCCATCCCTCCCTATAACTCAACATCAGCACTACCCTTCCCTACCCTACTCCCTGCCCCATCCCTCCCTGTAGCCTGGCATAAGCCTTTCCCTTCGCTACCCCCACCACTCCCTGTAGCCCAGCATCTGCTCTGCCCTACCCCATCCCCCGTAGTCTGGCATCAGCCCTTCCCAATCCCCCTCCCCCAATTAGAAACACGTCAGCATGAAATATAAAACTTTTTTTTAAACCTGGGCACTGCAGAACCCACCCCTATCCAGAAGCCCACCAACATGAAATTATAAAACTTTCTTTTTTAATCTGGGCAATGCAGAACCCATCAGCATTATACATAAAACTGTTTTGTTTAACCAGACCAGTGCAAAGCCTTCCCCCACTCAACTCCCCCCCCCCCCCCCCCCCCCACCCCAGAGCAATTCAACCTTACACAGAAAAACTTATTTTTTTTTTTGTATTTTTATATCTTGGCAGCGCTTCCCTGCAGAAGTCTACTGCAGTGCTCCCAATGAGGCCCTGAATCGGTGTGCTAAAGAAGAGGCCGTGGGGGAAAGTAGGCTTGAGTGGGGGGTGGGGGAGAATGCCGCTACCAGCACTTCTAGCCTCTGCTCCTGCCCCCTCACACCAGGTACCATACCACTCCCACTCTGCAGCAAAATTGGCCTGGGAAGTTTTTTATTTGGAGCTCCAGAACAACTTCCTGGGCTGATTTTGCTGGAAAGCGGGAGGCAACAGCAGAAGCTAAATTGCTGCGTGCAATAGAGCAGCAGCATCCACGGGGAACTTGAAGCAGAGCAGACTTGGCAAATGTAAGCTTGTGGCAGAGGTAAGCTTGGTGTGGAGGTGTCCCCCCTCCCCCCACCAAAGCCAAACTCCTGATTCCAGGGCAGCCGGAACAGCAGGAAACAAGGAGCTCTGTGGCTGTGCATATGTGCAGGGTTACCAGTTTGTATTTGTTTACACCGGAGTCTGCAAACGCCTCTCCGGTACTATGTAAGCCACATTGAGCCTACAAATAGGTGGGAAAATGTGGGATACAAATGTAACAAATAGATAAATAAATAAAGCCCCTGATTGGTGCAGAGGCTGAGACAGGGTGGACCTGAGCTGAGACTGGGTGGGCCTAGGCCCACTCAGGCCCACCCGTAGCTATGCCCTGCCACATGGCAGTATACATTGCATTGAGCTGAACCTCTAGTCTTTTTTTAACACAACTAACAATGCCTCAAAAACAGTGGGATACTAATGATAGCTACAACCCTAAATGCAAGTTAAAAGAACAATATGGGCTACCATTTAAGATGTTATTTTACCACTAACTTCTGCTATTTTAGCACAGGTCCCATTTTATGCAATGAGGCCTAGTTACTGACTAATAACTGAGATTAACAGTAAAATAACAAACATTAGCCCATGTTGAGAACTTCCCCCTCCAAATCTGTTTTGTATTGAGATTTTCATCTTTTCTTTCCTAAGAGTAAAGGACATCAGGAAGCAGGGTGAGCGTATAATTTCATATTGTTATTTTGGTATATGAATTTGTGTCTTTTGTTACATCAGACCATGTAACCTATCATTTTACCTCCCCATCCTTTTTTACTTTGTGACACTGGAACCGTACAATTGATGAATTTCTGTTTCAGCTTAGTCCCGCAACAGAGTCATTAGTAGTCATAATTTTGTACATCCTCTACACCATTAAAGGTTACATTGCACATAATATTGCATAAAAGCATGAACTATAGTTTTATCTTGTTAAAAAAGAAAGAAAGACCAAAATGAAGAAGAAACAATCTCCATTGAACAAATATAAAACCATAAAGTAGGGATGACCAACAGGCGTATTGTGAGGAAACAAAATAAAAAATCATTACAAAATATTGAAAACAGTTAATATTTATTGTATTAAAAAAAAAAGGGGAGGAATAATCTCCAAGATCCTTCCTATGTAAGCTCCTAAAATTGCAAATGTTCAAAAAGAAGGAGTCAACATGGAGCTGTGTTTCTGCGTAATCACCTGTATCTGGAGTCACAAACATCTAAATGCCTGAGCGTGTCTAAAAACAGCGAAAGAACAATCCAAAAAAAACAGATGGTTTCTGTTTATCAGCTGCTACTTGTGTTTTCCTGCACAGATCTTTTGCTGTTTTTAGACATGCTCAGACATTTAGATGTTTGTGACTCTTGATGCAGGTGATTATGGCAAAACATGGCTCCACGTTGAGTCTTTCTTTGAACATTTGCAATGTTAGGAGCTTACATAGACCTTTGCAGGTCTATCCCTCCTTTTTTTGTTTTTTAACAATAAACATTGGCTATTTTCAATACTTTGTAGTGGTTTTTCATTTTGTTTTCTCACAGTAAGCCTGTTGGTCCATCCCTACCTTTTGGCTTTATTTTTTGTTTTGTCTTGAGGCCCACATATATAAATTTAAATCATAAATCTATAGACAGGAGATGTAACATGGCAGTATGCTGTTAAAAAAAATCCACACTGTTATATATCCTAGGTTTGCTTTACAGTAGTTTCTATAACTATATATGTGTGCATGTATCATTGTGAGGGCAATTTTTAAAGGATTCTAAGCACCTATCAGTGGAGTTAGATAACTAGATCCTTGGGTTTGAAAGTTTTCCGTGGAGGAATGGCTAAATATAACTCTGTATATAGAACTGTATTTTAAATTCTTTACATGTTGTTTCTGATCTAGAACCTAAACTGCAGAATTAGGTACAAAGAAGGCCCATACGTTCAGTAAATTTTCAAAAAGAAACTAAGCCAAACCTTTTTTTTCAGATTAAGTTGGGTTCAAAAATGCATGCAGTTTCCAGATGTGTGGCAGAGTGAAATATGTCGACCATAATGTACAGGACCCTTAAAAAATTTTTTTTTGTCATTCTGTGTCTAACAAAACTACTATAAAATAAAACTCCCATATCTAGTTGTCACTATTTACATATTTATTTATTGCTTATGTATAATTGGAAAATCAGATTCCCTAATATATTTTGCTTCCATTCAGTATATAAAGTACATATGTTAATCACACTCTGCAGTATATTAATACATTAAGTAGATAACTTCTATCACATTGCTCATTTATCAGTAAACATGTTTTAATTTGATCAAATATGGATAGGATTCTTTAACATGTACTTTATAATCATGATGTGCATATATCCATAAATGCGTAAGTTTTTTTTTTCCTTTTTACACCTAAGAAAATCATGTTATAGTATAATGGCAATTGCATAATTCATTTCAAAGATTCACATTAGGTATGATGTTAGATGTGCTAGTCAATGTTAAAGATTAAATCAACTACTTTGACCACAGGAAGTGAACGGACAGCAACAGAGGTCAAAAGTGACATACTGCCATCCATCAATGACTTGGACACCATTTTTGGTCCAGCATTATCTCCCAAGTCAGTTGATGTTGACTCAGAAGAAAAATGGGTTCGTTTTGTTGATCAGACCCCGGAACATATACCTCCAGTGTTGACGTCAACGGAAAAAATTGAGTCCCCAACTGTGGAATCAGAAAATGCACGTGAATCCCCAGTTGCTGAAAGCTCTCGCAATATTCCTTCGCCACTCAATTTAGAAGAGGTTCAGAAGAAAAGTTCTGAGCAGACACTCATTAGAGATGATAACTTAGAATCAGCAGCATCTCCTAAAGATTTTGGGTTGGGCCAGAGAGCTACGCCTCCTCCCCCTCCTCCACCAACCTACAGAACAGTGGTGTCATCACCTGGACCCAGTGCTAGCAGTGGCGCGGGCAGCACCAGTGGTAGGTCTTATAGATTGAGTGTGCTTCAGTCTGCCCGTGTATGCCTTTTGCTGCAGCATAAACTGCAATTTTAGCTTCCATTAACTTGAAACCCATTGTCGTTTGCTTTTTTCTGCTGGTCTCCATTGGCTAACTGTTTCATCCAGTGCTTTTGTACTTTAACTAAAGCTTTAATTAATTTATATGTTGTCTGTCACCTTGCTATTAAGTGCTTAGTTATTTGCTTAGAAATTCAAAACTGTTTTAAGGTAACTATAGAAAGATTTTTAAAATTAAAAATACAGGGTGGGATACACCAGTGCATGATGCATCTCTTTGAGCAGTGTTTCAAGATATGAGCATAAATGTGTATGTGTGTGTTACCAGTGGCTTTTAACCAGTGTTAGCCAGTGTGATTTATTCTTCATTGCTGTTAAGAGCTAACCATAAATCTTTGCAAACATCAGAAAAAGTCCAAGTCCAGTGATATACATTATTAAGGGCCCTGTTTACAAAGGCGTTCTAGCATTTTCAGCCCACACTAAAAATTAGTGCGCGCTGACTAGATGCCCATAATATTCTTATGGGTGTCTACATGGTTAGCGCACACTAATAACTCTAGTGGGCCTTTGTAAACAAGGCCCTAGAAAGGGACACCAAGGGCCTTGCTTACTAAGGTGCGCTAAATGCTAAAGACACCCATATATTCCTATATTTGAAGCTCGGCTTAGTAAACAGGGCCCCAAGATAGTACTACAGTACAGGGAAATAAAATGGCATGTTTTTCTTCATAAATTGGAAAGTCAATTTTAAAAGCCATTTATATGGATGACACCGTGCATTGCCTGTGGAAAAGTGTATATAAAATTACTCAGCCGAAATTTTAGTAAAAGTATGCATGTAGGGCCATATCGTGGAATTTACAGCATGCAGTAGGGGGGGACTATTCCTTGGGGCATGGTGTGCAACCACATACAATTTTGGAATTTCAAAAGTATGCACATATTTCAATTCAGAAAAATGATTTGCAAAAAAATAGTAGGTGTCAGTGTGTAAAGGAACTTTACCTGGGATAATTTTCAAAATTTAAGCATATATGTACTTCCACATATAGATTTGCAGACTTTGCTGGATTTTTAAAGCACACAGGTCTTTTTCAATAAGAACATAAATCCATGCTGAGTTTAGACCAGGGTCCATAGAGCCCAGCAACCTGTCTCTGGCGGTGGCTAGTCTAGATCATAAGGACCTGGCAGACCTCAAAAAGTTACCCATGCAATCAGTTATAGGGGTCTTTTACAAAGACACACTACTATTTTTAGTGCGTGCTAAAGATTAGCGCCCTAAACACTAGAGACACCTGTGTTGATATATAGGTGTCTCTAGCATTTAGTGCACACTAAAAACGTTAGCACGCCTTTGTAAAAGGACCCCTAAATGATGCCAACAAAACCTACATAAGTATATAAGTATTGCCATACTGGGACAGACTGAAGGTACATCAAGCCTAGCATCCTCTTTCCAACAGTCGCCAATCCAGGTTACAAGTACCTGGCAAGATCCCAAAACAGTACAATGTATTTTATGCTGCTTATCCTAGAAATAAGCAGTGGATTTTCCCCAAGTCAATTTAATAATGGTCTATAGACTTTTCCTTTAGGAAGCCATCCAGACCTTTTTAAAATCCCGCTAAGCTAACAGCCTTTACTACATTCTCTGACAACTAATTCCAGAGTTTAATTACACGTTGAGTGAAGAATTAATTTGTCTGATTAATTTTAAATTTACTACTTTGTAGCTTCATTGCATGCCCCCTAGTCCTAGTATTTTTGGAAAGAGTAGACAAACGATTCACGTCTACCCGTTCCACCCCACTCATTATTTTATAGACCTCTATCATATTCCCCCCCCCCCACCCCCCTCCAGCCATCTTTCTCCAAACTGAAGAGCCCTAGCCACTTTAGCCTTTCCTCATAGGGAAGTCGTCCCATCCCCGTTATCATTTTCGTCGCCCTTCTCTGTACCTTTTCTAATTCCACTGTACCTTTTTTGAGATGCGGTCACACCATGGAGCAATACAAAGACATTATAACACCTTCATTTTTGTTTTCTGTTCCTTTCCTAATAATACCTACTATTCTGTTTGCTTTCTTAACCGCCACCGCTCACTCAGGGTTTCAACATATCATCAGCGATGACGCTTAGATCCCTTTCCTGGTCGGTGACTCGTAATGTTGAACCTTGTAGCTATAGTTCGGGTTCCTCTTTCCCACATGCATCACTTTGCACTTGCTCACATTAAACGTCATCTGCCATTTGGATTCCCAGTCACATAAGGTCCTCTTGTAATTTTTCACAATCCTCTTGTGATTTAACAACTTTGAATAACTTAATGTCGTCAGCAAATTTAGGGGTCCTTTTACCAAGCTATGGGAAAAAGGACCCTGCACTGGTAGCAGGGGCCATTTTTCCTGTGCGCCAGGGCTCTTCTTATCGCAGCAGGTAAAAAAGCCCCCAGGCCACATGACCATGCAGTAAGAAAACTCTTACCGGTGGCCATGTGGCGGGGAGCCCTTACCGCCACCCATTGAGGTGGTGATAAGGGCTCTTGCGCTAACTCAGCAGTAACCAGTCAAGTTTTCAGGATTTCCCCAATGAATATGCATCTCCTACTCAAATGAGATTTCACATTTTCACTCTAGTTACTACATTTAAAATCTATATTCTCAAAGTAACTACAATATGGACTATTAATTCTTCTTTATTAGTATCAAAATAATTCTTACATTAATTTTTAAAACTTTTTCACAATAATGTTGCAAAACATTCTGCCCAGTTCTCCTACTGCCCTAACTTTCACACTTCTAGCATTCTTCCACATTCATACCGTTCACTTCAATTTCCATGTACTATCTGAAGAAATACAGAGGTATCCTATTCACACAATATTACTGATAATTCTCCAGTACAGATCTTAAATGAGTTTGTTGTTTACTATCCTTCCCTTAGTGGTTCTTTGCTGCTACACATAGACAGTCTTCAGTTCAGAGTACTCATTGTATAAGTAACCACATATTGGAGTTTGTTATATCTCCAGTTGAAATGCCAGTATGCTTGTCCCAGCAAGCCGTATGTTAGTTTTAAAGTCACTTTTCTTCTATTATCTCAATAGTGTAAAGAATATAAATTTTTCCGTTGCCGTTCTCTTTTTTCTGCAACTCTCTGTGCTGTTCAGAAGTGTTTTAACATGCTGTTAGTTCCTTTTTCAAACCTGTGGTTATTTTCTTCCTCTCAACTGCTTATGAACATTCTGTCATGCTCCTTTACTTTAAACGAGTCAAACTCTGTCTGTGTATAGCGGCAAGGAACCACAAAGTTACGTGGAGGGGCATTTTTGATAGTGCATCTAAGTTGGACTTTGGACGCTAAACCAAATCCGAATAGGAATATTCCCATTTTTGGAAAAAGGCTATCTTTTTTTTTTTTTAAATACCATTTCAAGCAAGGTTTCGTGCTTTGTGTGTTTATCTTTATAGACCATTTTTGAAAAAAAAAAAACCCACACAAATTAAAAACGCACAAAATCGAGCTATTGGAATGTAGGAGTGGCCAGCATTTTTAGCAAACTGGTCACCCAGACATCCCAGGAGAGCAATGGGGTGCCCTAGGGGTCACTGCTGTGGACTTCATATAAATGCTCCCAGGTACACATCTCACCGTTGCTTCCTTATCTCTTCTGCTGAGCCCTCCAAAACCCACCAAAAACCCACTATGCCCAACTGTACAACACTACACTAGCCCTTATGTGTGAAGGGGGTACCTATATGTGGGTACAGTGGATTTCTGGTTCATTTTGGAGGGCTCACAGCTTCCACCACAAGTGTAACAGGTAGGAGGGGGTGTGGGCCTAGGTCCACTTGTCTACAGTGCACTTCACCCACCACTAGACTACTCCAGGGACTTGGATGCTGCTCTAATGGACCTGGCTATAACATCTGAGACTGTCATAGAAGCTGATGAGTACTATTTTTATTCACATTGTTGGGGAGTGGGAGGGGGTCAGTGACCACTAGGGGGAGTAAGGGGATGTCATCCCAGAATCCCTCCAGTAGTCTTCTGGTCATTTAGGGCACCATTTTGTGTCTTAATCATTAGAAAAACAGGTCTAGACCAAAACACTGAAGATTTTGCCCTAGACTTTTTGGTTTTGTTCCATTATAGCTGTAAAACATCCAAGTGTTAGGCACACGCTAATCCCTCCTTTGAAACGCCACACGCTTCCTTGTGATTTGGACACATTGCAGACGAAACATATAGACATCTGCAAAACAAGTTTTAAAAATACCAATTTGGATGTTTTGAGAAGAAATCTGTCCAAATGGTGCTTTATGACACTTTTTGAATATTTTTCCCTTTCGAAAATGAGCCCCATAGTAACCTTTTGTAAGTCTTAAGTGCTTTGAAAATACACCTCCAAGTTTATATCTTGCAGCCTTGATTCATGTCCTCTAGTTCTACCACTTCTCCTTCCTTGAAAATAATTCATTTAAATACTTGAAAGGTATTAAGTAGGAGTGGGCTATTAAATTGTTAATAACGCAATTAACGTGCCAGTTCATTTTAATGCCGCAACTTTTTTTAACACATTCCTCGCCTCTCGCACCCCTGTTTACCTTTACAGCTGAGTTCTGGATTTTTCTCCTTCCTCGCTGCCTCAAAGTCTTTGTCTTCCCCAGCACAGCCGGGCTCTGCAGATACTTGAGCTGCGCCATGTGGAAAGTTGGGGAAGTCTCATGGGACTTGTTGAGTAATTGCACTTTTTCCTGACCATCGGTTTCTTTCAGTTTTAATTCCACTTCTGGCTTTCCCCCTTTTGCCAGTATATCTGAAAAAAGTCTTGTCACCTCGTTTTACGTCTTTTGCCAGTTCTTCTGCCTGTTTTTGCTATCCTGATTTCCTTCTTCATCTTTCTCTGCTTTATGCAGTATTCATTTTTTGTGATTTTTTTTTCTGTATTTTGTAAACAATTCCTTTTTTTTTTCTTTATTTTTGCAGCCACCAAAAAATAAATGCATCTCTTTGGTGTTCCCTGGGATCTCAAGAGAGCCCAAATTTAGTAGAAGCAAAATTTAGGGGCTCTTTTTTTTACTAATGATTAGAACATGTTATACAGGGCCCATTTTATTCCCATGGATCCTGCAGCAGATAACCTGTTTGCACACTGGTCCACAAAATTATTCACGGGGAAGCCCCGACCTATATGTCAGACCTTATAGACCTGCCTACTAGGAATGCAAAAAGATCAGCACGCACATTCCTCAATCTCCACTACCCCAACTGTAAAGGACTAAAATACAAATCCACATACGCAACCAGTTTCTCCTACATTTGCACGCAAATATGGAACGCAAGATCTATCTTCCGAAGGCTACTGAAAACTGACCTGTTCAAGAAGGCATACCATAAACATCCATCCCAGATACTAAATAATAAGCCTGAACATGAACTAGATAAAACCGAACTCTTATCACTAGACCGACTAACCTTAATGCTACTAATGAACAAGCACTAACACCTCAATCCTTATGCCGAATATGATTTCTATATAATTGATGACCTAACGAATGTTGCAATCCAATCTATCACTCAGGAACCTATATGCAATACCATAATGTATTCTTCTTTATCATGTATGTATGCACCTAATGCAATACCTTTTGTAATTCTATTACCCGGAAATGGCAATCGCCATTACGGCAAATGTAAGCCACATTGAGCCTGGAAATAGGTGGGGAAATGTGGGATACAAATGCTACAAATAAATAAAATAAATAAATAAATAACCTTTGGTTTAAAAAAAAACCCTTTCATGTACAAAATGTTTGCTTCCCAAAGGTGATGTGTAGAGGTGGGTATAAAAATATTTTTTAAGCGAATCGTTCCGCAGTTGTTTTAGCAATAGATGCAATGCTCACGCGATATAGTTTGAATGCCATTTAGTTCAGCTTCATAGTTTCTGACAAGTTTTCGTGCTACTTTAATTAAAATTGGGTCTATGTATTAACCCGTATTAGAACTGTCAGAATAACAGTGCCCATTGCTCTTTTTAACCATGGGAGAGTAACCATGGAAGTAAAGATAAAATAGAACCAGATCTAGCCTGGTAGGATTAGCAGATTTTAAATTAGGGGATTGGTTGGGTCTCTCTGCTGGGTCAGGTTGGTAGGCTGTATAAGACTAGTAGTAATCATCAAGGGCTTCTTTTACAAAGCCACCCTACTGATCTGTTCAGTTTCTATGGGCTTCTTCTCATTTGCTGTGTGGGAATTGCTAGTGCGGCTTTGTAAAAGAGGCCCTAAGTTTGGGTGTGAGCCAAGGCTGCCTGGCAAGTTGAATAAAACTAGTAGTAATCAGATGGACTTTGACTGTGTAGCATCAATAATGGAAACAAAACATATAAAGGGAATCTCAACCACTGCGTACGGAGGCTTGTGTACTACATTGTGCTAAATAGCTTGTATTAACAATTCAGCAAATGATATATTTTCTATTAATAGCATTAAAGTTAGCACTTTAATGTGGATAATCTTAACTGCAACTCCTAGAGGCATAGATAAGATTTTTTGTATTAACAAGTCTGTCTGTTTGCACATTTTCACACTTGTTTATGTATGTGCCAATAGGTAAAGAGCAGTTTTTCATAGTTTTGCTTTCCATTACCTCATTATTATATGTTTCTGTGTCAAAACATTTGGGGCTTTTTTACTAAACCGTGTAGGTTATGGAGCTCAAAAAACTGTTAGCAGCCTTGTTGAAAACATCTAATATTAAGTGCCAATTCTGCACATAAATGGCGGTATTGTAATCATTTATGCACATAAGAAGATACTTAACACACATAAATGACTTCTGAAGTAGTGGGAAAGTATACACCATGCTATGATGGCTTGTATTTTGCCAGTGAGCTTGCACATGGCCTGTAACGTAACTCGCATTCATGCACACATGGGCATTTAGGCCTGCTATAGGGCTGATTTAAGTGGTTGTGCCCAGATGCATGCATGTTCTCTGCCACTCCCTCTTGTAATCTATAAAGAAAAGTAGGCTTCAAATAGACACCATAACCAGTGCCTTGTTATAGAATTACCTTCCTAATGTGGCAATTCCGATTTGGGTCAGGGAAGGGGAGGGAAGAGTGCTGTTAGCAGTTAATGTGCATTGATGACATTAACGTTAACATGGCAGTTAAATGGAACCGTTAACTGCACCTCAAGATGTGTAATTAACTGTATTTTATGTTAGTGACTGTGCTGCTAATGTAAGAAAGCAACCATTGCCCTAATCAGTCACAACAGAAGCTTTGCACTTAAGGTGCGTTAACTTTGGCTGTTATTACTAGTGTTGCATGGAAAACCGTAACATGGTTTAGTAAATGGGCCTCTTTGTGATCTAGCTTACACATAAACTAGTTTGCATGTGCTTACAGTGCTTTTAGGACATGTTTATAAAAGCACTAACACACTTCAGTTACAGTGGCCTCCTAGAAATGTAATATGTGAAATGATTTTTATTAATGATGATTACGTTTGCATTTATGGAAATAAAGGTCAACAAATAAAAATAATATAAGGTGATATTTTTTTTATTAACCTAACTTACCCCCGAATTCTATAAAATCAATAAAAATTGTGGGCGCAATTGAATAGCAAGCCAATTAGCATCGGTAATTGAGAATTTAACAAGCAGTTATTGGTGCTAATTGGATTTAATTAAAATTTACACTTGTAAATTTAAAGGTGGTTCGAAAGAGGGGATGAGGCCATGGGTGGATCAGGGGCGTTCCTTTAATTTACACATGTTATAGAATTAAGGGGAGCCGCGCCTAATTTAGTCACGGGGATTTACACCAAGGTTTATGGCACCTAACTTTAAGCACTGTTTATAGAATAGCTCTTAGTTCTGATTTTTTAGGTGCCATATATAGAATTCAGTCCTTAATCCATTTCTTGGCTGCTTTACAGCAATTAACATTCTTTTTCTTGGATCCAAACAGAATGAGAACATAAGGAAAGAAAATAAACAAAATCACCATAAAGGAAATTCTGATCTACTTATTCTGTTTGGACCTGAGGAAAAGAGTGTTAGGACTAAAAAAAATAAAGAAATGTATTATTTCAATACAAATGTATCATTTTCATTCTTTTGTTTTGTTGATCTTTATTTCTCCATACTCAAGTGAACTAACATAACTACGTACTACTTTAGCAAGGATGAAAAATTAAGCTACAGATGCCCCTAGACCTGTGTATCTGTATACGAGGTTGGTGGTGGCAGAGTACCACAATCCACAAGGTTGTTCATCTACTACTCCTGTCTTGAGAGTTGTGAGTCACCCTCTACTTTGGGTGGCAGAGTACCACCAGAAAGGCCTCAAAGACCTTCAAGGCCACATGCATGGACAGTTAAACTATGCAAAATGCTGTGATTATCCATGGGGTGGGAGAGGTGCTGACTGGGTGTGAACTCAATAGGAAGCTTGTATGGGATTCAAAGGAGTAAGATGACAAAAACCACCTTGGATAAGGAGTCATCCTTCATAGCAGACAGCTACAGTGTGGAGAGGAATAATTGAGCAGAAGTGGTGGACTCATTGGTTTTCAATGTAATCTGCAATGTTACCTGTGTTACTAAGTACACAGATAATGATATACCAATCCCCACAGCATTATAATGGCTGTGGTAAACTGAATGTGTTCAACCCTAGAGCAAACAGAAAATAGTGCCAATGACCATAGATTCTAGGGGCCCGGGAACGAGGTGAACCACCAGTGTAGGGCCTTTGTTCTACCCTATCTCCTCCCTCCCTTAAAAATGAGAAAAGGATTTCCCAGTCCAAAAATCCCCTTCCATCCCATCTCTTCTGTTCCTATGGGGAAGGGGAGAGGACATTGAACTAACAGCCCCTTTCTCAGGCTTTAGCACTGGAGGGTGTAAATCAAGTGTAGTGATCATTACTTTTGGCAATGCAGCAATAGCGCTAATACACATGAAAAGACCGTGCATTGACACCTATTATATATGGACATTAGCTCATGTCCACAGTAACGTTTATTACAGGCGTAAATGCGTAAGCCCATTAGTACATTGACCCCGATAAGTGAAATGGTGTTCATTTTCAAAGCAGATGGATGTCTTAAAATGCCTTTAAAAAATCCATCTGCTAAAAATGTTCAAATCCTGATTTTGTGAAGTCAGAATTTGGACATTTCACACTGCAGTTCATCCAAATAGCAAGAGAGTGTGTTGTGGGCGGGACTAGGGAGGGCCCAAACGTAGGACGTCCAACAAGAATTTTCGAATAGGAAGAAACGTCCATGTCTAAAAAAAAAATGGATGTTTTTATCTAGACCTGTTTCAGTCACGTCCAAGTTTCACTTTAGAAAATGGCTATTCATTTTGGATGTTTTCTGTGCAAAACCTCCATCTGACAGCTATAATCAAACAGGAAATCTAGACGTTTTTCCAGTTTGATTATGGCTGTGAGATGGCTGGACTTTTTTTGGACAGTATGAGCATGATGGGGGTTTTTGGACTTAGACACTTGTTTTGAAAATGCCCCTCAATACCTCTCATTAATAGACTAATATACCCCAGAGCTGAGAATTAGAGTACATGTGTTTTCCACTTTATATTTCCTCAGTGTCTGTACTAACTGAATTAGTGTTGCTACCCGGTAGTTCTGGAAACTTAAAAACTGATGCATGTTAATCTATATCACTGTATCCTGGAAATTTCAGTGATAAAAGATATACCAGAGAAATGAGATTGCAGATTATAAATTACTGCATAATAAAAATTAAATATAAAGCACAAGCTATGTTTTCTTTTTAGCTTACATTTCGAAAATACCTTGACATCATTTAACCACTGTCTGTATCATAACCAGTGCTATCTGAACCCTGGTAAGGACAGCGGATGTTTAAGGCAAAGTAGTATGAACGATTCCAATGTTTTATTATCGGCTTAATTGGCTTGAACAGGCATGAATAAAATTTAGATGTGCCTAACTAAATGCACAGCGAAAGCTCCCTGGCAAAGCATGGTTACTAAATGGAAAAAAACAACAAACTTGATGGGGAAAAATGTTTAAGTGTATCCAGTCCTAGCATAGAATCTAGTAAAATGAAAGCAATACCGATCAACTCTTTTCAGATGAATTCATGAGGCAGAGGTGTTTGCATACTGATTCTGTCTTAAACTTACAAACATATTCTGTTTTAGGATCATCGTCACCAGCCCGCCCAGCTACGCCCCTGGTTAGTTGTAGTCCCACTCCTCCTCCTCCACCTCCGCGTCCTCCTTCTCGGCCAAAGCTGCCTCCTGGGAAGCCTGCAGTTGGTGATGTGGTAAGTTATCTTTTGTCATAGGCTGCAGTAGGCGCAGAACTCACATTTTTAACCGTAATGCAGTGAACCATATCCAGCCTATATAATTGTATATTCCTGCTTAACTGTAGAAGGAAGGTGCATATGTATTTTTTGTTAACGGAGGAGGGGGGAGGAGATATCAAGACAGGCTACCGATAACAGGGGTTATTTTATTGTTAACCTGGGATATTAGTAACTAAGTCTCCTTTTATAAAATGGGACCTGCGCTAAAATAGCACAAGTTAATGGTATAATAACCCATCTTAACAGCAGGGGCGTCACTGCTATGGGGCCACGGGGGCCAGGGCCCCCGTAGATTTGGCCCTGGACCCCCCTACCGTCGACCCCCCCCCCGCCCACTCGCCGTCGCCTACCTGGGCTAGCGGGGACCCCATCCCCTGCCAGCCGAAGTCTTCCTTTCAGGTTTCTGAGTCTGATGTCAGACTCAGAAACCTGAAAGGAAGAGTAGGACATCAGACTCAGAAACCTAAAAGGAAGGAAGAAGATTTCGGCTGGCAGGGGATGGGGTCCCCGCCAGCCCAGGTAGGCGACGGCGAGTGAGCGGGGGGGGGGGGGTCAAGAGGGGTGGGGGTTGTCGGCGATGATGATGGCGGGGGTGTGGGTGGGCGGGCGATGATGATGATGGTGGCGGCAGGGGGGTTGGCGGCGGCGCCGGGGGGGGGATGCTAAAATGTGCCCCCCCCACCTCGGCTCTGGCCCCCTCTACCGCTGAAGGTCAGATACGCCCCTGCTTAACAGTAGCACACATTGATAAGTACACCCCTAGGGGGTGTAGTACTCAACCTAGGCTGCAGTTAAGATGTGTTATTTTACCACTAACTCGTTCTGTTTTAGCAGAGGTCCTATTCAATCAATGATACCTAGTTACTAATAGCTGGGATTAACAGTAAAATAACACATATCCCACATTAATTAACTCCTCCCCACCTGCCCCTAAATGTAATTGCTGAAACCCTTAAAAAATGATGTAATGATATGGAGGAGTAGCCTAATTGCTAGAGCAAGGAGGTGAGAACTGAGACAGCCGGGGTTGAAACCCCACCACTTACTGACTTCTCTTGTGAGTTTGGGTAAGTCACTTCACACTTCATTGGCTTAGGTACAAAACTTGGGGCTCGATTTACTAACCTGCATTAATGTTTTTAATTTGCAGTTAACAGAAGTTGTTATAGAAAATAGGCCCAGTCAACAGAGTCTTGCATTAAATTGTTAACACACATTACTAAATGTGGCCCTCAGATTGGGCAGAGAAATACCTGGGAATGTAACTTGCTTTGAGATTGTTCACCCTTTCAAATCCAATCAGTACTAAAAAGTCCAATCCAAACCCATGGCTCCAGTACAAATTAGAATAATACTCTTTTTTTAAATTGTTGCTTGATCATTGTAAAACCAAAACTCCCCACAGAACTTAAGAATCACTTCTAACAAACAAACTGTGAATATACAAAACCAGCGCTTCAAAACAGTTTTTACTAAGGCTGCGAGTTAATCACAGTTAACTATGCGATTAATGCACTAATTATTAAGAGCGACTAAAAAAATGTATCATGATTAAAGAATCTAATTCCGCTGCAGCATCTCCTGTCTCCTCCAGATGTCTCTTCTGCTCTCTTCCACTCCTGACCCCTGTCCTCAGCATGATCCAGCATCTTTCCCTCCAACTGGGGATTCAGCATCACCCCCTCCCCACCCCCAGCATGGCAGCCTACCTTTAAAATGGTCTTCTGTTGGTCCCCAGAAGCGGCAGTGGTGCACATATGCTGCCTGCAGTCTGCTCCAGAGCTTTCCCTCTGGCCTGTTCTGCCTCCTTTGATATCACTTCCTGTTTTTGCATGGGCGGGTTGGGTCAGAGGAAAACTTCAGACCTGGCTGCAGGCAGCCACTGCCATGGACCAACAAAAGTCCACCTTGAAAGAAGACTGGGGGGGGAGGGAAAATGAGAGGGGGCAGATGACGAACCCTGAGTGCGGGGAATGCAGTGAGCTTTGACCTGCAAGCAGAACTGGAGTTGTCACCAGTGGAAGCTATTGGCAAAGCAGTAAGCTCCAACAGCCACAAACGAATTTTGTGGTGCTCACCACCAAGTTTGTGTTGCTACTTATTAGGGTGGAGGGGAGGGAGGGTGAGGTGCTGAACAATAGGAGGGAGGGAGAGAGAAAGAGATAATGGAGCTGGGGGAAGAGAAAGGGAGATATGTTGGATCTGGGGGGCGGGAGGGAGGGAGACTGTCAGTCCTTTGGGGAAGGGGAGGGGGATGGGATTTGATATACCAGCTTTCTGCGGTTACAAT
Organism: Microcaecilia unicolor; assembly: GCF_901765095.1. NCBI lineage: Eukaryota > Metazoa > Chordata > Amphibia > Gymnophiona > Siphonopidae > Microcaecilia > Microcaecilia unicolor. Next base: position 43,958,907 of record NC_044036.1, read on the forward strand.
CAAAGCAGTTTACATATTAAATACATTTACTTATGTTGTACCTGGGGCAATGGAGATGTGATTTGCCCAGAGTCAGTGAATCCAGACTGCCCCAATTTGACTGCCCCTATCGGACCGACCGTTCACTTGTCTATTAGATTGTAAGCTCTTTGAGCAGGGACTGTCTCTCTTTGTTAAATTGTACAGAGCTGCGTAACGCTAGTAGCGCTCTAGAAATGTTAAGTAGTAGTAGTAGTAGTAGTCACAAGGAGCTGCAGTGATAAATAAATAAATAGATAAAACCAAACTAAACTTTAGTCGTGTAATTAATTGTGGTTAGAAATCTTTAACCGTGTGCTTAATCACGATTAAAAATTTTAATCGGGCGGCAGCCCTGTATTTTTACATTTACATAAAAAGCAAAAATGGAGGAAAAGACCTCAAAAGTCTTTAGTGCTGCAGTGAGAATTTCACAGACAGATTTTAGCCCTTAATGGACAATCACTTCATCACTGGCCAAAAACCTCCAATAATGTTTTGCACTTTTCCTTATACTTTTCTCATAATATGCTTTGTGATTTAAAAATGACATATCATATAGTACAGGTCAAAACATGAAAAAAATATATATAAGGCACTCAAGGGCCTTTTTACTAAGCCGCAGTAAAAAGTGGCCTGCGGCAGTATAAGCGCGTGTATTAGGTGCGCTCCCGGCCTGTTTTTGCCTCGTCTGCAAAAAGGTTTTTTTTTAATGTGACGGGAAAAGGGCTTGCGGTAAAACTGAAACCAGCGTGCGTACAAAACTGGCTGAACCCTTAACGCCACCCATTGATCTAGCGGTAAGGTCTAATGCGCTACACGCATAGTGATCTGTCGGCGTGCGCCAACTGCCAACTACCGCTGGAAATGGTTCACATGGAAGGAAATAAATAATTCTTCCATGCGTTATGGGCGTGTGCCAAATCTGAAATTACCACCGGGGGAGCGCACTGGCCTGGTGATAGTCTCATTTGGGCGTGCACCGCACGTGCATAGAGCCTACCATGGGTTAGTAAAAGGGCCCCTTAGCTTCCAATTTTCTCTCTCCAAGCTCCCAATGGGGACCCGTTTCGCCCACCAGCTTTCTCAAGTGAGGCTTCAAAAAAGTGTGCCATTAAATCAGCTGACACCCATTATCACTTTGGGTGTCAGTTGATTTAAAGGCATGCTTTCTTTTTTTTTTTTTTTATAAGATTCTCTTATAAACAGAAAAATGGCAGATACAATATTCTACTAAAAGATAATCAATAATGAAAAACAAAGAAAAACTATTAGCCTTCTTAGACCACAATCATAGAAGATTAAGGGGGCAGAGTATGTCAGAGGAATTATACAAGTGAGGAAAAAAAAAGTATTCTATCATTTGCTCCATCTGCAGTCTATTTAGTGATCTTCTTAGCATCAATAAAAGTCCGTAACTGAACTGGATCAAAAAATATATATATTTGTTACCCTGATATTTCACACAGCATTTACAAGGATAAGTCAAAAGAAAAGAGGCTCCCATTGCCTTAACCTCTTCTCGGAAGACCAGAAACTCTTTACGTCTTTCTTGAGTTGTCTTTGTGACGTCCGGAAAGATCCAAATTCTTTGTCCACAAAAAGGAGTCAAAGATTTTTTAAAGAATAATTTCATCAAAGAATTTAGATCTTGTTCAAAAACAAAGGAAATAAGCAAAGTTCGGTGTTCTTTAATATCTGTAAGGGATTCCTCAAGGAGATCTGAGATATTTGATATATTCAATTCAAGATTTTGTTGAATATTTTGAGGTGTTTAATTATCCAATTTCTTTAGTGTTGGAAGGTAAAATAGTTTATTAACCGGTGGGATTGCAGCTTCTGGGTATAAAAGAATTTCCAGTTATCTTTAATCAGTTGGTCAGTAGTACATTTCAACGTATGATAGTCATTCTGTAGTTGTGTTGTCTGTTTCACCGTATCTTGTTTAGCTTCCTCGAGAGCCAAGGCTAGGGAGTCTACCTTGTTTACTAGTATAGTTGTCTCTTGTGCTGTTTTCATAACAGTAGAAGTCAAATTTTGTAAAGCCAACCAAATAGAGTGCAATGTTACCTCGCTGGGAGTCAAAGCTTCCATGTTGATATCATCTGCGACTGGTAGCGAAGAACTGCCGCTCAAAGGTATACCACTACCAACTTCCGGTGCGGGAAACCGTTGTACTTCGCTCCGAAGAGTCGCAGGACAAGGAGGTAAATCGGAACTTGGCGGTAATAAGGATGTTTCGTTCCCAGGCGACGGTGCCACTCCTCCGACTACCGACGCAGCAGGAATCACCGGCCCAGCATTAATCGGGGTGCTAGTAGCGTAGCGATGGAGCGTCTGTTGGACGGGAGAGGCGGTTCTCGCCGGTGGCAGTATGGCCTTTACCACCCCCTTCCTCTTAGTTTGAGGCATTTTGAAGAAAAAAAAGCAGTGTTATAAATTTGAGGCTCCAGTCCGCAGTAGCTCCTCGCAAACGCTAAGGCTAAACCGCCATCTTAACTCCGCCCCCTAAAGGCATGCTTTCTTGAAGTCTCCCTTGAGAAAGGCGGTGTGTGAAATAGGTCCCCGTTGGGAGATTGGAGAGAAAAAATTGGAAGCTTAGTGCCTTATATATATTTTTCATGTTTTGACCTGTACTATATGATATGTCATTTTTAAATCACAAAGCATATTATGAGAAAAGTATAAGAAAAAGTGCAAAATATTATTGGAGGTTTTTGGCCAGTGATGAAGTGATTGTCTATTAAGAGCTAAAATCTGTCTGTGAAATTCTCACTGCAGCACTAAAGACTTTTGAGGTCTTTTCCTCCATTTTTGTTTTTTTTTATGCAAATGTAAAAACTGTTTTTGAAACACTGGTTTTGTATATCCACAGTTTGTTCACTTGATCTTTGTAGACACTGTGCATTGAGCTCATTAATGGAATGTTGTAAAGAAAAAGAAGGTTGATTTTTGGAAAGAGATTTTATTTTATATCAGGTACAACTGATAAAACTTGGTTCTCCGAGGACAAGCAGGCTGCATTATTCTCATGCGTGGGTTGATGTCTGCGCCGGCCCGGGAACCGGCATTTTGCCATAGGAAAAACAAAAAAACTTTGCTAGAGTATTCTGGCGCGCACGTGCGAGTGGACTGACTTCCCGCCACGTGAGCGTGTACCTCAGTTACTTTTTTCCCGCGACGAGGTGCTTGCAGGTTCCTCCTGGCCCGGGAAAGAGTTTCTTCTGTGAGCAAATTTTTTCACATTTCTCTGTTTATATTAATTTGTTTTCTTTAAAAAAAAAAAAAGTATAGGATTCCTTTTTGAGTAAATCCTCAGGGTTTTTTTCCCCCCACTCTTAAGTTTCCTTTCTTTTTCGACGCGGCTGGGTCTCTTGATTTCACCAGAGCCATTTTTCCTTCCATGTCATCGAAGACACCCAACGGCTTCAAACGTTGCACTTGGTGCAGCCGGACCATCTCAGGTACCAATACCCACTCCTGGTGTATCCAGCGCCTTGGTCCTGACCACAGTCCAGCTACTTGTGCTCTGTGTCTTCGTATGAAGAAGCGGGCCCAAGTAGCTCGAGAAGCCCAACGCGAGAAACCTTTTGGGGCTAGGTCCGGTACTTCAACATCGGCATCGGTACCGAGGTCTGTGGTGTTAAAGTCAACATCGAGGGAAGCATCGACGTCAGGAGCAGAGGTAATGACTGCTGAGAGGCCCAGTCGCACTGGGAGCAGTGAGGTGTCGAGTGGGTCTCCACCTGTCTCAAGGCCTCCTGATGTGCAGGCCCGGTCGGTCCCGACCCTGAGGAGACGTGAGGATTCCACGTCATCCTCATTGGCACCGAGGAGCCTCGGTGACAGGCATCAAGCGAAGGTGCTTTCGCCTTCCACGCCGCTTGCAGCAGCGGCGTCTGGCCCTTGGCCTGTGGTGAGGTCCCCGTCCTCGGTGCCACTTGTGGCACCAGTGTCGGCTGCCACCCAGGTCGACTCCCCTTAGACATCGGTGGAGGAAGCTTCTCCACAGTCCATGCGGGCGTCAGCCTCTCAACATCACCATCGAGGACATCAGTCCTCAGCGTTGAAGCAGGCTCAGTCTCAGAGTTCCCTTAGGGAAGTGCTTTCCAATACTGAAGTTCGTGGGAGTCAGAGGAAGATCGCAGATACTTTTCCTCTGATGAGTCTTTTGGGATTCCCTCTGAACCTTCCCCTCCACCTGAAAGGAGACTGTCTCCTCCTGAGAGCCTCTCTTTTACATCTTTTGTCCGGGAAATGGCTACTGCTATTCCATTCCCTATGGAGATGGAGGATGAGCCCAGGGCTGAGATGCTCGAAGTCCTGGATTATCCCTCTACATCTAAGGAGACTGTGACGGCTCCTTTGCATAAGGTATTCAAGGAAGTCTATATGCGAAACTGGACGTTCCCTCTGTCTGCTCCTGTGATCCCGAAGAAGACTGGTTCCCAGTATCGGATCCACGGTGAACCTGGGTTGATGAGGTCTCAGTTACCACACAATTCCATGGTGTTGGACTCCGCCCTCAAAAGAGCCAAGAATACTAGGGACTATGCCTCGGCACCCCCAGGCAGAGAAACTAGGGCCTTCGACTCTTGGGAAGAAGACGTATCAGGCCACTATACTTGCTGTCCATATCCAGTTTTTCCAGCTCTACATGAGCATTTACTTGCGGAACTCGGTGACACAGCTGTCTACCTTGCTCGATGCCCTCCCTCCGGTGTAGGCTGAGCCTTTTCGCCATGTGGTCAGGTAGAAGAAGGCATGTCGTAAATTCCTGGCCAGGGGCGCTTATGATACTTTTGATATGGCATCCAGAATCGCTGCTCAGGGTATAGCGATGCACAGACTCTCATGGCTGCATGTCTGTGACCTGGATCATGCAGTCCAGCAGAGGATGGCAGATGTACCTTGCCGGGGGGATAATCTTTTCGGAGAGAAGGTGGAAAATCTGGTTGACCAGGTCAAGAAACACAGCGCCTTCTGCTACAGCTTCCTCAGCTAGGAGGTATTTTGGGGGGGGGCGCGGAGTGCTCCCTATTCCTATGCTAGGCATAGGTACACTCCAGCGTCCTGACAGCCTAGTCAGTCTCAGCCCCAGCACACTCGTTCTTGTTAACAGTGTGCACCTAAGGCCCCTGCTGCTCCCCAGCAAAAGCAAGAGGCGGGCTTTTGACTGGCTCCAGCAAAGCATAGCCACACTAAAAGTGTCCGTGCCGGACTACTTGCCAGTTGGAGGGAGGTTAATGTTTTTTTTTCACATAGGTGGGCCTCTCATAACCACTGACCGGTGGGTTCTTCAAATAGTCTGGTTAGGATACACCCTCAATCTGGAATCCAAACCTCCAAATTGCCCACCAGGAGCTCATTCTTATAGCTCCCAGCACAGGCAGGTACTTGCAGAGGAACTATCCGCCCTTCTGAAGGCCCATGCAGTCGAACCCGTTCTACCAGGGAAAGAAGGGCTGGCATTCTATTCCAGGTACTTCCTTGTGCAAAAGAAAACAGGGGAGATGCGTCCCATCCTAGACCTAAGGCCCTGGACAAATTCCTAGTCCGAGAAAAGTTCAGGATGGTTTCCATGGACACCCTTCTTCCCATGATTCAATAAAACGATTGGCTATGCTCTCTGGACTTAAAGGATGCTTACACACACATCTTGATACTTCCAACTCACAGGAAATACCTTTGATTTGGCTGGAAACACAGCACTTTAAGTACCGTGTACTGCACTTTGGACAGGTGTCTGCACCCAGAGTGTTTACAAAGTGTGTAGCAGTAGTCACAGTGTCGCTACGCAGATTGGGAGTGCATGTGTTTCCTTATCTCGATGATTGGCTGGTAAAGAGCACCTCGGAGGACGGCACTCTGGAGTCCATGCGGATGACTATTCAAGTGCCAGAGCCAGCCGGTGGTGGAAGGCGAGGATAGTGCTGGGCAGACTTATACGGTCTGTGCCAGAGCCAGTGGTTGGGAGGCGGGGATAGTGCTGGGCAGACTTATACAATCTGTGCCCTGAAGATGACAGGTACAAATCAAAGTAGGGTATACACAAAAAGTAGCACATATGAGTTTGTCTTGTTGGGCAGATTGGATGGACCATGCAGGTCTTTTTCTGCTGTCATTTACTATGTTACTATGTTACTGGGGTTCGTAATAAATTACTCCAAGTCCCATCTCACTCCTGTTCAGAAATTGGAGTTCATTGGAGCACTACTGGACACGAAGACAGCTCGGGCATATCTCCCCGAGACAAGGACAGACAACCTCCTATCCCTGGTGTCCACAGTTCGAGCTTCTCAGCAGGTCATAGCTCGGCAGATGTTGAGACTTTTGGGGCACATGGCCTCCGCAGTTCATGTAACACCCATAGCACGTCTTCATATGAGATCAACTCAATGGACTCTAGCTTTCCAGTGGTATCAAGCTGCGGGAAATCTAGAGGATGTGATCCAACTGTCCACTGACTTTCGGAATTCTCTTCGGTGGTGGACAATCCAATCCAATTTGACCATGGGATAATCATTCCAAATTCCTCAGTCACAAAAAGTGCTGATGACGGATGCATCCCTCCTGGGGTAGGGAGCTCATGTAGATGGGCTTCATCTGGAACGCTCTGAAGGCTTTCAGAGATCGGCTGTCCAACCAAATCATCTTAATTCAAACAGACAGGTTGCGATGTACAACACCAACAAGCAGGGGGGCACTGGATCTCGCCCTCTGAGTCAGGAAGTTGTCCAGATGTGGCTTTGGGCATGCCATCATGGCATGTTTCTCCAAGCCATTTATCTGGCAGGTGTAAACAGTCTGGCCGACAGGCTGAGCAGGGTGATGCAACCTCACGAGTAGTTGCTGAATATGGGCGTAGCCCGCAAGATCTTCCGAGCGTGGGGCACCCCCTCGGTGGATCTTTTTGCCTCTCAAATCAATCACAAGGTCCCTCTGTTCTGTTCCAGGCTTTAGGCCCACGACAGACTGGCGTCACATGCCTTTCTCCTACATTGGGGAACAGGCCTTCTGTATGCGTATCCTCCCATATCTCTAGTAGGGAAGACTTTGCTGAAACTCAAGCAAGACCGTGGAACCATGATTCTAATTGCACCCTTCTGGCTGCATCAGATTTGGATCCCTCTTCTTCTGGAGTTGTCCTCCGAAGAACCGTGGAGGTTGGAGTGTTTTCCAACCCACATCTCTCAGAACGAGGGGTCACTTCTACGTCCCAACCTCCAGTCTCTGGCTCTCACGCAGAGGCGAATCTGGACTCCGGCGGTAGGGGGGGCCAGAGCCAGAGGGAGGGGGCACATTTTAGCCCCCCCGGCGCTACCGACCCCCCCCCCCCTGGCGCCACCACCAACCCCCCCGCCGCCATTGCCAGACCCCCCCCCGCCCGCCACCAACGACTGTCTCCACCCTGCAGATACAATGCGCAGGACGTCAGACTCAGTTATACGTGGAGGACATCAGACTCAGAAGAACAGGAAGCTTTGCAACTTGCAGCCTACTGCAACGGAAGAGAGGACCTCGGCTGGTGGGGGTTGGGGTCCCCCGCCAGCAAAGATCGACGACGGGTTGGCGGCGGTAGGGGGGCCCAGGCCCCTGTGGCCCCACTGAGATACGCCCCTGCTCTCACGGCCTGCATGTTGAGAACTTAGAATTCTCCTCCTTGGGTCTTTTGAGAGGGTGTCTCCCAAGTCTTGCTTCCAGGAAAGATTCCACAAAGAGGTGTTACTCTTTCAAATGGAGGAGGTTTGCCATCTGGTGTGACAGCTAGGCCCTAGATCCTCTCTTGTCCTACACAGACCCTGCTTGAATACCTTCTACACTTGTCAAGAGTCTGGTCTCAAGACCAACTCCGTAAGGGTTCACCTCAGCACAATTAGTGCTTATCTTCGGTGTGTAGAGGGTAAGCCTATCTCTGGACAGCCTTTAGTTGTTCGTTTTCTGAAGATTTGCAAAGCTGCAACGTGGTCTTCAGTTCACACATTCACCTCTCATTACTGTCTTGAACAGGATACCCGACGCGACAGTCGGTTTGGGCAGTCAGCGCTGCAGAATCTGTTTAGGGTTTAGCATCCAACTCCATCCCCCTAGGCCCGTTTTATTGTTCCAGGCTGCACTCTCAGCTAGCTGTATATAGTTTTCAGGTCAACCTATGTTATGTCCTCACCGTTGCGAGGCCCAATTGACCAATGTTTTTTGTTTTGGGTGAGCCTGGATGCTAGGGTTACCCCACGTGTGAGAATAATGCAGCCTGCTTGTCCTCGGAGAAAGCGAAGATACTTACCTGTAGCAGGTATTCTCCAAGGACAGCAGGCTGATTGTTCTCACAATCCCACCCACTTCCCCTTGGAGTTATTATTTGTTATACTTTTAGACTTAGCTGAGGTACGTGCTTGCACGGGCTATGGCAAAAAGCCAGTTCCCAGGCCGACGCAGACGTCGACCCACGTGTGAGAATAATCAGCCTGCTGTCCTTGGAGGCTTTGCTACACTGACAAATAGCATCTCTTTAAGAAAAGCTGTCCAATATGAATGTAATACAGAACTTAAACAGCTAATTTGCTTTTAACTTTGCGTTCTTTCTTTCTCTACAGTCGAGGCCGTTTAGCCCTCCCATCCACTCCTCCAGCCCTCCTCCAGTAGCGCCATTAGCTCGTGCTGAGAGCACATCTTCCATATCATCTACCAATTCCCTGAGCGCAGCCACAACACCCACAGTTGGTAAAAAAAGAAAAAATGTTTTGCTCTTCTTTTATAAGAATTGAATTTGATGAAATCTTACAGTGCAGAATTGCTGTGATTTTTTGTAATTCATATTCTTCATTTTTGTATTCTTAACTAAATTTTACAGCCGTGGAGCTAGCTGTTATTTACTCTATATAATGGAAGGAGGTTTGAAATTATTTTCAGCACTGTACTGCTGTAGGGTGCTACCCAGTGGCGTTCCTAGGGGCGCTGACACCCGGGGCGGATTGCCGATGCGCCCTGCCCCCCCCCCGGGTGCAGCACCCCCCCCCCCCCCGTGCAGCGTGACCCCCCCCCCGGCAAAAGGACACCCCCCACCCCGGCGAAAGAACCCCCCCGGGTGCATGCCGCTGGGGGGGTGCCGCGTGCTGGTCAGCGTCGTTCCTGTTCCGGGGCAGAGGGAGCATGGAAACGAACGACGCTGACCGGCGCGCGGCACCCCCCCCAGCGGCGTGCCCTGGGGCGGACCGCCCCTACCCCCCCCCCCCCCTTGGTACGCCACTGGTGCTACCTATGGACAAACAATTTCTATTAAGAAAGCAAGTTTGTTGTATCATGTAAATTTATCCCTGTAGCTGTAGTTTGATCAAAATTATTCATAAAGCACACATGATACCATTCAGACATTCTACTGTTTTGTAATTAGGGTATTCATTAAGGGGCCCTTTAACAAAGCGGCGGTAAGCACAACGTGGGCTTACCACTTGCTAAAAGGAACGTACCGCTGGGCTACCGCAGCAGCCCGGCGATAGTTCTCACCCCCAGCGTGCGCCATTTCTGACACTACAAAAAATGTTTATTTTTGTAGTGCCAGTGTGTACCCAGCGGTAATTTGGCGGCACTGCTGGGGTAGTGCAGGAGCCCTTACCGCCACCTCAATGGGTGACGGTAAGTGCTCCGACCCGAAATGGGTGCGTGCAGCATGTTTCTTTTTTTCTTTATTTTTTAAACCCTGCCTTTTACCTGCTGCGGTAAAAGGAGGCCTCGGCACACACCGATGCCAGCGCAGGACCCCTTTTGCCACAGCTTCATAAAAGGACCCCTAAGTCTTTGAGGGGCCCTTTTACAAAGCAGCGGTACGCTCAACGCAGGCTTACCGCTTGCTAAAAGGGAAGTACCACCGGGCTACTGCAACAGCCCGGCGGTAGTTCCCACCCCCAGCACACGCCTTTTCCAGCGCTACAAAAATATTTTTATTTTTGTAGCACCAGTGTGTACCCAGTGGTAATTGGGCAGTGCCACGCACTGCCTGGTTACCACCACCTCAATGTGTGGCGGTTAGTGTTCCCACTCAAAATGGGTACGCAGCAAGTGCTTCACTTGCCGCATGTCCATTTCAACTGCCTTTTTCCAGCTACAGTAAAAGGGGATCTCGGCGCATGACAAAAGCACGTGCTGACGCAAGCCCCTATTTGCCACAGCTTTGTAAAAGGCCCTTCGTGTGAAAGACCTCAGTAATACTGTATCTGCTATAGGAATTCCACCTGTAACTCCATACCAGAAACTAAGAAGTGCTTTTACTAAGCACGGTAAAAAAGTGACCTGTGGTAGTGTGGGCGCATGCGCTGGACCATTTTTTTACCATGGCTGGGGGAAAAGGGCTTTTTTAATCGGCTAGGAAATGGGCGTGCGCTGAAATTAAAACTAGCGCGCTCCTGTTTGCGGCCTGAGCCCTTACTGCCACCCATTGACCTAACTGATTACCGCCGGGAGCGCCCCCCGTGGTAGAAAATAGAAAATGATTTTCTACCATGGGACTCGGCACGCACCAAACGCAGAATTACTGCTGAGTGCACGTGCTAACCCAGCAGTAGTGCCGATTTGGCAGGTGCTACCCACGCGTGCCTTAGTACAAGGTCCCCTTAGTAAGCACTCCTATGCACAAACTTGTTACTGAAGAAGTAACACTTCATAGTAGCAGTCTGATAAAATTTTCACTCTTTGCTTTATTGAATTTTCTCTTGTTTTAGTTTTTAATGTTTTAATCTCCTGTTCCTTCTTGATGTTATTTTTCCCCCCTTTCTCCGGCTTTTCTCTAGTTGAGGCAGCTGGGGTACAGTGCATTCTGAAATTAGCTATGGATTAATTAAAAAGGGATGTATTCTCTCAGTATGTGATCTGTAATGCTCTTATTGTTCCGTTCATGAACAGTTTATCCCTTGCTCAAATTGCAAACTCACAGACTGCTTGAGCAGAGAACTCCCTTGTGTAGATTTCATCATGGCAATGGGTGAAAGTAGACAGGAAGAGGTGTAACAAGCAGGAACAAGGATTGCTGAATAGATATCAGGCTCATTGTTAGGACAAGCCCTGTGAAAGTCTAAATCTCAAGTCAGTGACCAGCACTGCACAGGCTGTACTGCCTTCATGTCAATTCAGATTGGATTTATAACACACTTTTACCAGACTTAGGGGGTCTTTTACTAAGGTGCTAAACGCTAGAGACGCCAATGTATTCCTATGAGCGTCTCTAGTGTTTAGCGCGCACATGTTTTTAGCGCACGCTATAAATGCTAATGCGCCATAGTAAAAGACCCTTTAAGGGAGAAAGTTAATCAAGTTAAGCTGGGCTATTTTACTGTCAACCCCAGTTATTAGTAACTAAGTCTCATTTGCATAACATGAGACCTGTGGTAAAGTAACCCATCTTAACTAGTCCGTATTGATAACTTCCCCCTATATGTAGTTTAAGCATGTGTGTTTAATCAAAGTATCCTAGATACCAGTATGGTGCTCAGTAATTTTATATACCTTGTTGAGCCAAACTAGTGTTTCTCAAGCTAGTTCTGCACTACCCTCCCCCCCCCCCCCCCCCCCCACCCCACCCAAACCAGTCTGTATTTTAAGGATAACCACAGTGAACAAGCATGAGGAAGATTCACATACATTGCATACCTATCTGTTGCATTTTATTGTGGATATCCTTTAGCTAGAGTGTACTCCAGGACCAGCTTAAGAAATACTGAAACCAATAATATGAATGGACACTGAGACAAATAAGTCACTCTGATAAAAGTAAAGGTATCAAAGGGCCACAATATTGCAAAATTTCCAAACCATGTTAATGCTGACTATCTGGAGGGTATTATACCAGAAAGATATTTGAGAAAATCAGGGGATATTCAGTTCTGCCCCCTGGAAATGAACTGCATAGTTGGTTATACAACTCTAGACTGTGCACAATGTATACATCAAATAATCATGGGAAGATAGATTTCTCATGGCTTAAGTGTGAAGCTAGTTTACGTTTAAATGCATATATTCATAGCATTATTTATCTGTTGATATATCTTGAAAGATTTGACAGTTTAAATTCTAGCGCCTCTCATCCTGATTTTAATTATTTACTGAATTTTTGTTGCTTTTGCTAACGGTTTGCTTTCATTTGAAAAATTTCTTATTCTTCTTGTTTTTATTTTCAAATATTCCCTTTATTAATGACACGAGAAGACGTTACTTTTATTGACAAACTGCCCTCATTTGAAAGGCATTGTGAAACACCTACAGGTACTGTACTAACCCTCAGCACCGAGAAATTTAGAGTAATGGTATGACTCATCATGTCGCCAGAATACCTGAACAATTCATCAGCATTCTATACCTCAATTTATTTTGTGCATCAAAAACGCTATTGATGTGTTTCAGTTCTGAACAGTACTGAAAGGGGAAATAGCAGTATATTGCGTGACAGTTTCTCAAACAAAGAATAGATGTTTCGCAAACGCATGATATATTTGAACAAGGAGGAACGACTGCAATAAGGCGTATTTCTGTTTATTAAAAATGACAACGCGTGTTAACACAGTGTTTATCGCTAATACTAGTTGCTGAAGTTAATGACCTGCAAATGAGGCATAAATGCATCTATGAAATAATTAGCACATGTCATTTTTCAGTGCACTAAAAGATGAAGAGTTGTTCTCTTTATCACATTAACATTGTTGTTGTGCTAAAATGCTCACAAACTAATTTACGCACATTAGAAGCACTGTTAAGATACATAAAATAGTTTGCTCATATTAACTGTGCATTCAGGGGGCAATTTTGTAATCTAGGTGCTCACATTTACATACTCCTTGCATTCATAAATGTCTAGAATACTAGCACTTATGCATGCACATGTACACTTAACTCATGAAAGTGTCAGCAGGGTTGCTGTTCTATAATGACATGCCTAACTTAGGGCTGGATTCAATATATGGTGCTCAAAATTTGGCACTGAATGTGTTCTGGGATCAGCGCCTTTTATAGAATAGTGCTTAGTGCCAGGATCCACGCTCAATTTTGGGCACGAGAAGTTACACCAACTGACTAAAATGAGGCGTAAATTCTGGCCCACATTGAGCTTGGATCTGCATTATTCTATAACACTGCACACATTTTAAGGGAACGCCCATGGCCACGCCCCCTTTGCAGATCTGTGTGGAAATACTTAGGTGCTAATGTATAAATGGGAGCATGTGTTTTTGCACAAATCTGCCATTTCTGCCCTGTTTTGGCGCCTTGCATCCATTAGAATGCTTTTCTGCACTGCAAATTTGGTGCCATATGTAGAATTCCCCTGTTAGTGTGTAAATGCAAGGGGGGAGAGCATAGATGGAGCTCCCAGTTAATGTGAATCCCTGCCGCCTTTAGGCTCCTGCACTAAAGCCAGCTATACAACTGGTGTAACTGTGAACACCTAAATGTTAGATGCACTAATTCCAGGGCACTCAAATGCTGTTGTACAATAGGCATCTACTGCATGTCCTCTGGGGGCCTAAATGGAGGTGCCCAGCTGTAGAATTGCTCTCTTTTTGCACTTGTAACACATGTCAAAGTATTTGCTCACTTAAGTACTTTGGCTATGTTATACTGTGAGCATAAGTGTATACCAGGGGGGTTCAGTAGTAAATTTTTTTTTTCAATTAAAAATTTTTGCTTGCGCCAAAGATTAATCTGCCTGCTTGTGGTGAAACACAAACAAAATGCAGCTGTCTGAAGCATTCAAAGGTGATGTCCTCAACTGCTTTTGCCCAAGCAATGCATGTTAACAACATTACCTTACTCAAAGTATGTTAATCATGCTTGTTTCCATTGTCACAATAGTTTTGTCAAAGAAGAGGGAAAATCAGCAACTAAATAGTATAAAAAAAAGTTTTTTTTTTAAAGGATGAATAAAATGAACCAAGATCATTTTGGGGACCCTTTTACTAAAGTGCAGCAAAGTTTTACACTTACTACACTGTATATTTGAAGCCTTTGGATTAACTATTGGGAGCATTTCTACCATGTTCCCATAAGTTAGTGCACTAAAAAATAATTTATCATGTGGTAAGTCTGCATACAGATATTGTGGATGCACTTAGGGCAGGGGTTCTGAACCCAGTCTGCAGAACACACTTGGCCAGCCAGTCAGGTTTTAGGATACCCACAATGAATATGCGTGAGATACATTCGCTTGCCCTTGTATGCAAATTATGTCATAATTATTCATTGTAGGTATCCTGAAAGCCGCCTGGCTAGGTGTGTCCCAAAGACCAGGTTGAGAATCACTGACTTTGGGGGTAATTCTATAATGCAAGCCCTATGATTATGCACTGATTGCCTATGTAAATGGTTAGAATAATGGTCCATAGTGCATGTTTTATAGGTAGGCACACACGTAGATGGAATTAGGGTGGGACTAGAAGTTATGCGCATATCTCTATAGCTGGTGTAAGTACTCTTGCCTCAGTGCGTATACTGTATATACCCAGTTAGGCTAATGTTTTGTAAAGGTAAGTAGTTGCCTATCAGACACTCTCTGGGCACATATGTGGGTGCACAATTATAGAATTATTGTTTAGAAATGTATTCATGCTATCACTACCAGTGACAGCATGAACTGATGTACTGTGTGCTAACGGTATTGTGCAGTCCATACCCTTTTCCTGCCCCCATAACATGGTATGCAGTTAGCACATATATCAGGGAGCACTATCACGCCAGCACGGTAACAGTTACCGTTAATTTATACATTCAATACTTGGTGCACTTTAGTAAAAGGGCCGCCTTGTTTCGGTTCTGACAGTATATGGAATTTTAGTATTTTATGTCAGAGTATCATTTGCTTAGGAGTTAACCATTATAAAAGTGAGTAAATTAGAATTGGTTTTGCACAATCATATTGTTAAAGCTTACTCCGGTTAGCTGCATGATAGAAAACCTGTTCTTTCCCTCTGTGTCAGAAAAGAAATGCATTTTAACAAAAAGCTCCCCTCTGTGCTTTTTCCACCTGCTTCTGTTTGATGATTCCAAAACAACGCTGCACCCTTCCAGTTCTCTTTATCCTTTCCATCAAAGGCTTGCAGTGCCTTTCCCTGCCACATACTAAGATGAATAACCTGGTCTGTGACTCACCTTGTGTCCTTCTCTCTCCCCACTCCTCCTTCAACTCCTGGCCACAGAGAGTGAGCAGCCTTCCCTCGTATGGTTTGACAGAGGAAAGTTTTATTTGACTTTTGAAGGTAAGCAGTACATAGTATACCAGCCCCTAAACTATTCTCCTACCCTTTTTCTGTACCATGAACCCTTCTTCCAATGTATATGAAATGTCATGGTTTACTTATATTTGACACCAGTGGTAATTTTGATTTGGTTTCCATGTTATTTGCTTCCTGCAAAGTTTGTGTGTAGTGTGTATATGTGAACATGCGCGCACACACACACAATCTATATATCTATATACATGTGCGTATGTGTGTGCGCATGTATATACACACACTACACACACATACATACACTACACACAAAACGTAGAGGAAATAAATAATGTGGAAACCAAATCAAAATTACCACTGGTGTCAAATATAGTAACCATGACATTTCATATGTGTGTGTGTGAGTGCACATGTTTATATATGACAAAAGGAAAAAAAATTCTAGTCTGGGTTCTTTTTAAGTGTGTCTATTCCACAGGAATAAAGAAATAGCATATTTTACCAAGAGAACTGTTTCTGACAACTAGGACTTGCAACATTTATAACTGTTAAGGCAAGATGAGACAAAAACACAAATTAAATATTTTGGTGATCATTACATCTTTTGTTTGTTTTGATTTCATTAAACAGAACTGACAGATTGGTCGTTAATGTTCAAGGTAGTATGAAAAACCAATCTAGGAAGAAAAATAAACTCCAACGAATTAAAATGCATGCTCTTATCAAGCATTTACCTATCATTTCATAAAATAGGAACGCCTTGAAACAAAATTTCATCAGGATTAATATAGATCACTCTGTTGAAGAAAGTTTGGGGTTACTAAATGTATCTATTTTAATGCCCATTCTGTGTAAAACAGAGTTGATAGGGGATTTAATTAGTGATAGACAACCTGGGTTGATTTTTATTTCCAAAACATGGCTCCCTGACTTGAACTCTCATTTGATTCCATCTTTTTGTTCATCTGGTTATATAGAGTGGATAAACGGGGAGGAGGTTTAGCATTGTTATATAAGAATATGTATAATTTTAAATTTATAGAAAAATCAATAGAGGAGAAGCTGGAATATATGGTTTGCCAATTTTTAGACAATGGGAGTAGGAACACTATTGGATTTCTGTTTTTTTATAGACCACCTGGTTGCTGGAATTTAGTTTGTAAGAAAATTACTGAGGTTTTTAGTCATTAGTCTGCTGTTTGATAAACTGGTTCTACTAGGAGATACAAATCTTTATCTAGAAAATGATGCTGACCAAGTTTCCTGTTGTTGCTAAACTTGCAGCTCAGTCCTATGAATATAACACATAATAGAGGTCATATGCTGGATTTTTTTTAGCTTACTCTAGAGATAATGGTCTAGAGTCATTGGTAGGAAATATATCTTGGGAACCTGTTATATAGACTGATCATTATCTCTCTACTTTCTATCTAAGAATTCCTGAAAATCTGATAATTATTGAGAATGGCTGGAAGAATAAAAAGGAAATTATGTCTCATAGGTTTCCAGATAAAGATATTTTTTTGTAATGGGGTCTTAACACAGAATCTACTCCTTCAAACGCACAAGGGATAATTTCAAGTAAGGAATACTGCTATTTTTGGAGTACTAAATAGGTTAGCGCCTTTATATAGAAAATTAAAGAAAAAATCTGATAATCCCTGGTGCACTGCATTTTGCAAGATCTGAAAAGTGGAGAAAAACTAGAGAGTATAATTTGTATCAGGCTTGGAGATATAGTATTCGGGATTATAAAAAGGCAATATAGGAAGCAAATGTTCAATTTTATGATAAAAAGATACATGAGTCTGAAAATGCTTCCAAAACACAGTTCAAAATTTATATTGAATTAACTAGTACAGGAATACTTCTGAATTATCTCAGCCTTCTGCAGATCAATTTACCCATTTTTTTCAGTGTAAGGTTAACAACATTAGACAATTATTTGTATTAAATAATAGTGATGCTCATTTAGCATTGCTCGAATGACAAGTCCAGCTCTGCGGGTGCTTGAGCACCCCCAATATTGAACAAACTCCTTGACTGTGTCCAAGAAGAGGTCATTTTCATTGGGTTTAGCATCCCCAATAATTTTGAAAAGTTGACTCCTATGGGTTAACCAGATAGTTGGTATACCAGCAGATAGATTATGGAATGAATTTTCCCCTGTGTCTAATACTATGATAGGAAAAATTCTGGGAAGGGTGACCTCAAAAAAGACATAGTGGAGTTGGAAAAGGTGCAGAGAAGGGCAACAAAGATCATAAAGGGGATGAGACGACTTCCCTATCAGGATAGGCTGAAGAGGCTGGGGCTCTTCAGCTTGGAGAAAAGGTGGCTGAGGGGAGATATGATAGAGGTCTATAAGATAATGAGTGGAATGGAACGGGTCAATGTAGAGCGTCTGTTTACGCTTTCCAAAAATACTAGGACAAGGGGGCATGCAATGAAGCTGCAGTGTGGTAAATTTAAAACGAATCGGAGGAAATTTTTCTTCACTCAATATGTAGTTAAACTCTGGAATTCGCTGCCGGAAAAGGTGGTTAAGGCGGTTAACTTAGCGGACTTCAAAAAAGGGTTGAACGGCTTCCTGGAGGAAAAAGCCATAGAATATTATTGAATGGACGAGGGAATAATACAGTATTTCTAGGATGGGCGGGACAAATTGCTTGTTCTTTTGGCCGCTGTCGGTGACAGGGTGCTGGGCTCGATGGACCCTTGGTCTGTCCCAGCATGGCAATACTTATGTACTTAAATCTTAATATGGCATACTGCACTTATAAACAGTGTGTTGCTGGAGGGTATTTAGCCTAATGAAATTGCTTCGATTGCTCTTACTCCCATTTCTAAAAACATAAAAGGAGATCTTACTCAAGTAGAACATTTTAGACCAGTGGCAAGTATTCCTTGGATAGCGAAACTCCTTGACTTTCTGGTGAACTATCAATTCTCACTTTTTTTTAGAAGAATCTATATATTTAATTTATCACAGCACAGGTTTTGCCCAATGCATTGCACAGAGACAATGCTTATAGTGCTTAAAACAGAAATAAAGCGATAGATAGACTTGGGTAAGGAATCTGTCCTATTGTAGTTTGATATTTTTGTAGCATTTGACACCGTGGATCATGATGTGAAGTGGGTATTGGGAAATCAGTTCTTAAATGGTTTTCATCCTTCTTAGGATGATACCTTTTTTATTGGACATAACTTAATACATTTCTTGATTAGCTTTCGAAGGTTGCCCTTCTTCGTCAGATCGGAAATAAGCAAATGTGCTAGCTGACAGTGTATATAAGTGAAAACATTCAAGCATTACTATGACAGTCTGACAGGGTGGGAGGATGGGGGTGGGTCGGAGGTATGCATGGGGACATCAAAGCATATCATTGATATTCTAACAGGATGGGTGTGGATAGGTGAGGGGTGGGGTGATCAACAGAGACATACAACTTTATGGTTTGTAATGGGCTAGGAACCCCAGATCCTTGTTAAGTCCTTTCTGTTGGGTGTTAAAATATTCAATCATTCTGACTTCAAAGGTCTTACGTTCTTGTATGGTTTTAAAGTTACCTTTCAGTATTCTCACTGTGAAATCACTGGTACAGTGTCCTGGTTCTGTGAAGTGCTGTCCCACCGGGGTGGGGGCCCTACTGGCTGTATTGTTCATGTGATGTCTATGTAAATTGAATCTTGTCTTAAGCATCTGGCCTGTTTCTCCAATATAGCATCCTTCATTACATTTTTTACACTGAATGATATATACCACATTGGAAGATGAGCAAGTGAAAGATCCCTCACCTATCCACACCCATCCTGTTAGAATATCAATGATATGCTTTGATGTCCCCATGCATACCTCCGACCCACCCCCATCCTCCCATCTTGTCAGACTGTCATAGTAATGCTTGAATGTTTTCACTTATATACACTGTCAGCTAGCACATTTGCTTATTTCCGATCTGACGAAGAAGGGCAACCTTCGAAAGCTAATCAAGAAATGTATTAAGTTATGTCCAATAAAAAAGGTATCATCTTATTTTCTTTTCCATGTTTTATTTTGTTTGATTTCTATAGATTCTACATAGAATGTTGCTATTCCACTAGCAACATTCCATGTAGAAGTCAGCCCTTGTAGATCACCAATGTGGCCGCGCAGGCTTCTGCTTCTGTGAGTCTGACGTCCTGCATGTACGTGCAGGACGTCAGACTCACAGAAACAGAAGCCTGCGCAGCCTTCTACATGGAATGTTGCTAGTGGAATAGCAACATTCCATGTAGAATCTCTAATAGTAGCAACATTCCATGTAGAATCTCCAATGGTATCTATTTTACTGTCATAGTAATGCTTGAATGTTTTCACTTATATACACTGTCAGCTAGCACATTTGCTTATTTCCGATCTGAGGAAGAAGGGCAACCTTCGAAAGCTAATCAAGAAATGTATTAAGTTATGTCCAATAAAAAAGGTATCATCTTATTTTCTTTTCCATGTTTTATTTTGTTTGATTTCTATTGATAACCTTAAGCGTGGACTAACACGGCTACCACACTCCTCATCCTTCTTAGGAAATAGACAATATAGCATTTTGAAGAATGGTATAGCACCAAAGAGTTGGAAGCCAAACTGCGGTGTCTCAAGGCACCCCATTGTCACCTCAACTTTTTAATGTTTACATGAGCCATTTGGGAGATTATTTACAAACCTTGAATATTTTTTCATTAATGTATACAGATGACATTTTTGTTTGTGCCCTGTTCAAGATTCTATGGGGAATACTTTTTCATTAGTATAGCATTATATAAAAATAGTTGAAGATTGGGCTTCAGCTAACTTTCTTAAACTGAATACACAGAAAACAAAGTTAGTATAGTTTGGTGACAAGCAGAAGTTCTCCTTCTGAAATAATAATTTTTTTTTCAGGTACTTCTTTAACATTTGATAATAAATCAAAAGTACTTGGTATAATTTTAGATTCTAAGCTATCTTATGAGCACTAGATTAATGCGTTCGTAAGGATATTCTTTTTTCAATTTGGATTCCATTATTGGTGTGACAAAACAGTGTGTTTTAAGCCTGTAAACTGTATTATTTCTTGAAGTGTATTTCTGTAGTTGGACCAGCAGGTGGTGCATGTTTATGTTTAAAGCTGTTACAGAGAAAAGACTGTACCCTCTTTAGTTAACACAGATAAGAGGCAACCTGCAGTGATGTGGCCAGCTATTTTTAAAACTTGTTGTTCTGGGTTCTGATTGGCCCAGGAGTTCAAATTCATCTAGGAAATACTGGATTTTTCTCCAGTCTCAGCTTGCAAGTAGAGAGAGAAAGACCTCTTTACTTAGACCATGTGAGCAGTTATATTCTGTAACCAGTGAGCAGCTATATTTCTTGTACTTCCCAGGCACTATTTAGGTAATGAATAGATAATTTTATAATTGAGCCAGATTCTGTTACCTGTTATTTATGTGCTGTTTTGTTCCATCTATTTTTATGGTTCACTGTTCAATATTTTTATGACAATAAACATTTTTAGTTTATTACCTCTGCTTGTCTGGACTGACTAAGAATCCTGGTGGTTTGTGTGTTGGGTCTGTGAGTGCTTTCCAGGAACTGTGGGACCACTGAGAGTGTGGCCCCAGTAACTTGGGGAATACCTTGAGCAGGAGACTTGCCCAAAGGCGGTTGGGACCCAGTCGGTGGCAAGAGTTTGCTAGTGTAGAGCACAAGTGGCAGGTGCAGGCAGACCTGAGCTGTGCTGGGGATAGACCCTCTGAGTGGCCATGGGGTAGACCCCAGGTGGGTGGCTAGGTGTTTTGTGACAATTGAATTATTGTAATTCTTTATATTATGGCATACGTAAACAACAAATGTGGCAACTCCAACTTCTGCAGAATACAGCTGCTAGATTGATCTTTGGATTAGGCAAGTTTTATGACGTTAGCCCCCTGTTGAATAACTTACATTGGCTAAGATTAGAACCTCAAATTGAATTTAAAATAGCCTGTGATCTATCTCTCCTCGATCCCCATTGTACCTGAAACACGTGTACCTTTATTCGACCACAATATCACCTTGTATCTGTTTCTCTACTGGACTTGGCGAATGCCTTTATGGTACTATGTAAGCCACATTGAGCCTGCAAATAGGTGGAAAAATGTGGGATCAAATGTAACAAATAAATAAATGTGTTTATGGTGCTAATTCAGTTATGGTAGAAAACTTTCTTACAGTGGCATTCCTAGCCTGGATGGCACCGGGGGCGGATCACCAATGCGTCCCCCCCCGGGTGCAGCGCCCCCCCCCTCCCCGCCTGCAAAATGACACCTCCCCCCCCCCGGCGAAATGACACCCCCCCCCCCGACTGCACGCCGCTGGGGGGGGTGCCGCAGCGTGCGCCTGTGGGCTCTGACTTTGCTAACTTCGCTCGTTCGCTGCAGCTCCCTCTGCCCCGGAACAGGAAGTAACCTGTTCTGGGGCAGAGGGAGCTGCAGCGAACTAGCGAAGTCGGAGCCCACAGGTGCGCGCCGCGGCACCCCCCAGGGCGTGCACTCGGGGCGGACCGCCCCCACTGCCTCCCCTTGGTACGCCACTGCTTTCTTATGTCATAGAGGGCATCTAAGGGGTTCTAAAAATCTGTCTCTTGATGTTTTTGCCTTCCAAGGCAGAAAAATATGGAGTAGTCTATTTACAACAGTTCACTCAACTACTTTTTGAAAGGTCTTAAAAATGTATTTGTTCATTTCTTAATTTTTTGCAGTTCTTTTTTTGTAGGAAAAAAGGTACTGGTACCCATTATTGGTAACCTTACGGGCGTGGTCATTAAATATGGCTCCACCCATATGGTAGCCAAACCCACAGTAGTCACACCCTTTTTGCCAGCCATGGCACATATAAACAGGCATTACTGAAAATATTACACCAGTATAGGAGAAGAAAAATAAGTTGTGATTATTTTTTCACTATGAATAATTTCTGTAAGCTGTTACAGCTCCAGTATACCCAAAATGACACAAACCAAATTAGCACACAGACCAGGAATTAGGAGAACAGTCTTGCCAAATCTGAAACACAATATGTTATCAAAATCTCAGAACCTAGCAAACAGATCCCTATTCAGACACTTGGCCTTGCAGTCACACATGCAGAACAGAGATAGCATCCCTCTTCAAATAGAGGCAAAAATTAACGTGAAATCCTAAGAAGCCAGATTCTGTGTGCAGCACAATACCAGGAAAACAGAAACACGTTTCCTCCTATACAGTGCAAAATAAGACAGCAGATGTAAATTCTCAAATTGGACATGAAAATAAAATACATTTTTCTATCTTTGTTATGTGGTGACTTTGTTTTTTGATCATGTTAGTCCCAGTCTCAGATTTCGCTGCTCTCTACCTGTTCTCTTAACTCCGTTTCCAGGGCTTCCTGGCCATTTATTTCTTTACTTTCCTCCTTTCTTCCTCCATGGACTTGACTGGAGGAGTTATAGAGTGGATTCAGCTTTTGCCTATTTTCTCCACCTATGTGCAGTTTTTCTCCTCTTTTCCTTTTCCCTAATCTCAATTCATGCTATCCCTTGCATCCATGTCCAGCATTTCTCTTTCCCCCCCTCCATCCATGGCCAGCAGTTCTTCTCTCTTCTATCCCCTTCCAACCATATGCATCTCCTTCCTCTCTCTTCACTGCCCGCCATCCATGTCCAGCATTTTTCCTCTCTCCCTCTTCCTTCAATAAATGTGCATCTCCTTCCTCCCCTCCATCCATGTCCAGCATTTCTCCTCTCCCCCTCACCCCTCCTTACTGTGCATTGTGTGGATATGTAAGAGCTCTTGTTTGCTATTTGCTATTCTTCTTTTATTATATATGTTAAGATGTGAACCTGCAGAAGATCATGAGTTTGTTAAATGCACCTATTACAGCAGGTTGCATACAAATGGTGATCAAAGGTGCCAAAGGGTCCTGACATTACTACAATTAATAATCTAATATAATAATTTGCTCCTGCAACGTTCCAATGAGGCTACCTGCGATGGTAACCAGCTCCTGACGTCACTCTCCTCCAACGTTCTCCTTCCCTCCCTCCCTTCCAGTTCCAGGCCCCCTCCCTCCGATTTTTTTTTATAATCATATTTATTATCCATTCTCAGTACACTTGAAACTTACAAATCAATATTTTATGCCTGTCCATTTCCATTACCATTTGTACAGATAAATGTTCCAACAGTTTATCCATATTTTCTCCCCTCCCTCTCCCCCCTTCCTACTTCCCTCCCCTCTCTCCCCCCACCCCTCTTCCCTCAGGAATTCAACACTCTGCTCCTTGCCACTGAGACCAGGGTGTCCCAATATGGAGACCAAATTTTACAAAATAAGTCCCCTTTTTGTGAAGAGAGGTCCGTTGTAATTTTACGTTCTAACAAGCACATTTGAATCATTAGGGAGCGCCATTGGCTAACCGTGGGGTGTTCTGCTGCTAGCCAAACTTGTAAAATTGCTTTTTTCCCCATCAAGCTTGCCCTTTGCAGAAAAGCCTTCGCTCCAGAAGGCACTTGACCTTGTATGGTAAACATATTAAATAATTGCTTTGGGGAATGGGGCCACTTAATTTTCTAAATATATGCAGCTATCGCAGATGCTCTGCTGTCAATACCAGATAATCTAAATACATATAAAGCAGAGTTTTTTGTCTATGAGGGAAAAGTCTCAACCACTACAGCTATATTCTATACACCTGAGTGTTCATTTTATAGCCTGTAGAAAAAGTCATCATAGACTTGAAAAACCCTCGATTTTTTTCTTATATAGAATTTTTTGTTTTCTTTATCAAAAAGTAAAATCACTTATCTTGCCAAATATTCATTTGGACAGGCGCTTAGTCCAATTAGATCATGAAATTGCAATGGTTCCTACGGTCCCGTTTCGAGTCTCTTCGTCAGGGAACAAATTTCTTTACAGAAGATACGATCTTCCCCAGAGGAAAACTAACAAAGTACTTTAGGTGCAAGAAGGTTCCCTGACGAAGAGACTCGAAACGGGACCGTAGGAACCATTGCAATTTCATGATCTAATTGGACTAAGCGCCTGTCCAAATGAATATTTGGCAAGATAAGTGATTTTACTTTTTGATAAAGAAAACAAAAAATTCTATATAAGAAAAAAATCGAGGGTTTTTCAAGTCTATGATGACTTTTTCTACAGGCTATAAAATGAACACTCAGGTGTATAGAATATAGCTGTAGTGGTTGAGACTTTTCCCTCATAGACAAAAAACGCCACTTAATTTTCCACATTGTTGATACATGCTCAGCTACATTATTCCAGAACCTATGTATTTTAGGACATGTCCAAAACATGTGGCCCAAATGTGCATTTGTCCTTCCACATTTTGGGCAAGAATCTGTCTCTCGCAGCGTGGCCCGGTATGCTCTGTGCGGTGAAATACAAAGACGAAATATGAATTTATACTGAGTTTCCCACCAGCTCACATTTTCAGTTAACTTGTAAATCCTCTTAATGCTTGTTTCCAATTGTTCCTGAGTGACTTGTACTCCCAGCTCTGTACTCCATTGTTGTGCCACTTTGGTATAGTCAGTCTGTTTGATATGTTCTCTTAAATGTGCATGGAAGTATGTCAGTGGTATGCGGGACTGAGCATCCAATCCAAACATAACGTTAAAGCATTCCCAAGTTTCCAGAGTCAAAGCCTCTCTCGGCAGTGATTATATATAATGTTGTAATTGTAAATAAGCAAAGATATCACTCTTGGGCAGCTGAATATTGCTGGTTAGCAGCTTAAAGATAGCCGGTTATATTGGGCGATATAACCGGCCATCCGCTGATTTTCTAAACCAGACCAACCAAGCCACAATAGCTGGAATAACTGAGGCTACTCAGACTTTAAGAGCTGGGGGCTTGGTCCTTGGTGGAATGTTTCACCAAATTCATGAGGGGTGTGTCCTCCCTTGTGGTGATTATGTTCCAGGATCAGCAAGTTCCAGATGAGAACTTGCATCTCTCTAAAGCATGCTTAGCAAGCAAACATGAAAAAAATCAAATAAGGACAAAACTTGAAAAGAAAATTAAATTGTATTCTTTCATGTACTGTCAGGTGAATTGGTATGGTCTTTCATATATGTGTTCAATAGGATTTCAAAAGATTAAAATGCAAATAAGCATTGGTACCAGCCACAAATTGTCCATCCAAGCACAAGTTGGAAGCTAATTCTATAAACAAAAGTAGGTGTCTAGTGTTCTTTACAGAATACTAAGCCACAATGCATGCCTACTTTGCAGGTGTGGACATTTTCACCAGGTGGAATTTTTCATGTTTTGATGTCTTCTTTCAAGACATTCAGTTTGTTGAATATTTCCCCAATTTGTTTCCTATTAGATACTTTGAATGATAGATGAGGGTTTCATTTTTTTCATCCTTTTCTTTTGTGGTTATATGTGCACAGGGCTTTCTTTGAGGGGGTACTGAGTACCGGCACCTTTTCTATTGTCTGCTAAAATTGACCAATGGACCCCAAGTTTTAATGAAAGAGCTCTGGCTTCACACACCAATTCTGCCTTGTCATTCAATGGTTGCAGGGGGCCTGGCTATTGTGGATTGGGTATCTCAGTGATCACCCCTTTTTTGCTAGAAAAAAAACACACTGTATGTGCATTATATGTATGTGTATATTCACTGAGTTTTCAAATATCCCTTGGATTCAGTAGGGAAGTTCATGAGACTTTTATCAGCAAATCTGGAGAAATTTTGACTGAATACCATGCATATTCATCATGTATTCATAGGATTCACAAAACTTGCATGAAATCTGCAAGCTGTGAACCCACAAATTGGATAAATACACTCAAACTTCATTACAGATTTGACAATTTTGAGAAATCTGCATCCAGTTTTTTTTAATAGAAGCATTTCATGAAATAATTCAATAAATCTTCATACTTCTTGCAAACTTGGAGATCTAGTTTTAGTGCTTTGAAAATATGCCTCTAAATATTGCAGTTATTCCTTTTACACCAATAATGAGATACACCAGAACAGTTGCAAAAACAAAGTGTTAGCAAACTTTCAGATTAAATGGTGAGGTTAAATAAAATAGGTCTCTTGTATAGAAAAGAAAATGTATATAAACTGTCATGCAAAAACTGCACAGTGTATCAGAAAAAGTAAACCTTTACACTAATAATCAGAATTCTCTGCCTGAATTTATACATTATATCATTCACATCTGCCTGGCTCCTGTTTTCAGAACGAGAAAAAATGATTTTCAACATGGAGCCCTTGCACATCGCTTTTGAGAATAGAATGCTTATGATTCTGTTCAGTTATCTGAGCTAATTTTGTCCTTTTTTTGTGATTACATTTGGATATTTGACATTTTTCTTTTTTTCATTGTTGGTGTGTGATTCATAGTGGCTGTGATGCTTTGCATTCTGACATACTGTAGGTTCTTAACAGCTGTTTCTTCTGTTTCAGGCTCTTCACGAGGCCCCAGCCCTTTGACTATGGGAGCACAGGACACCCTTCCTGTAGCAGCTGCCTTCACAGAAACAGTCAATGCTTATTTTAAAGGGGCTGATCCAAACAAGTAAGTACTGCATCATTTCTTGCCCTCCCTTTTTTAAAATAGAGCTCATATGACCATTACAGAACCACAAAGGGCCCCTTTATAAACTATCCTTAGAGTGGCTTCTAACAGGCCAACTGAAAAGCTCCAAAAAGCTGCTACCAGCAAAGCTTGTAAGACTACAGCAGTCATGTAGAGTGACTTAACTTTGGCAGCATGATTCACTTGTTAACCTAAGTGTTATACCTGATTTTAATTTCTATGGCTATTATTTTTGATTAGCTGTTAAGTGGAAAAAAGGTGCTATATTTTACTTATAGACTAGGTAATTTGCAGATTTAAATATATAAACGTATCAATGGAGCCTTCATTTTAAAGCAACACTTTGCTATACATTGTATGATGTGACAGTGGATGGGAATAAAGCCATAAGGGAAAAGGAATAGGATCTATGATGGGGATTATGTTTATGTTTATTGCACTTGATATAGTGCCTTTCTTGAAGTCAAAACAAAGTAGATTACAATCAAACATTAAGAAATAGAAAGGAACGCCAAATTATCAGACACAAAAAGGAAAATAGGGACGGTCACTGACAGAAATAAGGAACAATGAGGAAGCTATCCACATGCCTGCTTCCTTCCCTTGGCAAATGTAGGCATCCCCAAATGCCTCATTTAAAAAGAAAAAGGCTTTTGTTTTAGGGGTCTAATTTTGACTTGGATTCAGCTGTTATACATGGAGCCAATGGCTCATGTCTTGGTGAATGGAATTCTTTCTCTCCCCCTCCCTTTCATAATAAATTATGGTACCTGCCAGGGGTGCCCCCGGTCGCTGACGTTATTTGTATTATGCATTGAGCCTTTAGCTTTAAAATTGCTTCAAGATCCTGGTATTTGCGGTATCCCTGGTGGTTCTCAGGAAATTAAACTTGAATTACAGTTATAACAACAAACAGCAGGTCCAGTAAAACAACAACTTTTATTAGAAAATCATCCAATGTGGTCCACGTTTCGCCCCAAACATGGACTGCCTCAGGGCTGTGATACTACAGAAAACAATCATAAGACATCATGTCTTCTTTAGTACATGCACATATGAGTGGAGGAGTATCCTAGTAATTAGTGCAGTGGACTTTGATCCTGGGGGACTTGGTTTGATTCCCACTACAGCTCCTTGTGACTCTGGGCAAGTCACTTAACCCTCCATTGCCCCAGGTACAAATAAGTACCTGTATATACTATGTAAACCGCTTTGAATGTAGTTGCAAAAATCACAGAAAGGCGGTATATCAAGTTCCATTTCCCATATGAAATATGAAATAATATAGCAGACTGCACAACGTGAAAAGTGAACCCAATATGTGTGCATAAATGAAAAAAATGAATGTAATAGTAACATGCATACCAATGCATATATCAAAACTATAAACTGCAAAATAAATTAAAAAATCAATATAAAGTTACAATGGATAGCACAGTGCTCAGTACAGTCATAAAAAAACTATAAACAAGCCTCATGCTTAAGAATCATTAAAAAAAACAATACAGGAGCATAAATATAAACAATATAAATGCATAAAGAGTGAAATGTGCATAACTAAGAGAGCATATTGCTTGGACAAGACAGTGTGGAAATCAAATCTGTGGATAACAGCAACAAAAAAAATCTTACAAAACACCTAATAGAATTCACTATTAATATCAGTAATTACATAAGTATTGCCATACTGGGAAAGACCAATGGTCCATCAGGCCCAGCATCCTGTTTCCAACAGTGGCCAATCCAGGTCACAAATACCTGGCAAGATCCCCAAAAAAGTACAAAACATTTTATACTGCTTATCCCAGAAATAGTGGATTTTTTTCTAAGTCCATTTAATAATGGTCTATGGACTTTTTCTTTAGGAAGCCATCCAAACCTTTTTTAAACTCCGCTAAGCTAACCGCCTCTACCACATTCTATGGCAACGAATTCCAGAGTTTAATTACACGTTGAGTGAAGAAAAATTTTCTTCGATTCGTTTTAAATTTACTACATTGTAGCTTCATCGTATGCCCCCTAGTTCCAGTATTTTTGGAAAGCGTAAACAGATGCTTCACATCTACCCGTTCACTCATTATTTTATAGACCTCTATCATATCTCCCCTCAGCCGCCTTTTCTCCAAGCTGAAGAGCCCTAGCTGCTTTAGCTTTTCCTCATAGGGAAGTCGTCCTTTATCATTTTCATCGCCCTTCTCTGTACCTTTTCTAATTCCACTATATCTTCTTTGAGATGCGGCGACCAGAATTGAACACAATATTTGAGGTGCGGTCGCACCATGGAGCGATACAAAGGCATTATAACATCCTCATTTTTGTTTTCCATTCCTTTCCTAATAATACCTAACATTCTATTTGCTTTCTTAGCCGCAGCAGCACACTGAGCAGAAGGTTTCAACGTATCATCAACGAATATACCTAGATCCCTTTCTTGGTCCGTGACTCCTAACGTGGAACCTTGCATGATATAGCTATAATTCGGGTTCCTCTTTCCCACATGCATCACTTTGCACTTGCTCACATTAAACGTCATCTGCCATTTAGACGCCCAGTCTCCCAGTCTCGTAAGGTCCTCTTGTCATTTTTGACAATCCTCCCGCGATTTAACAACTTTGAATAACTTTGTGTCATCAGCAAATTTAATTACCTCACTAGTTACTCCCATCTCTAGGTCATTTATAAATATGTTAAAAATAAATAGAAACACAATAAAAATACTCAAGAAGGAAACTTAAGCATATCGTTTTCAAGGTGCCAAAAACACAATGCCAATATCTTTTGTGTTATTTTTAAGCACTGGTTTATCAGTTACTGCAGTGGAGCTGACGCATTCTTGGTGGCTTGGGTGATATCATCCAATGGAGCCTGGTGCAGATGCTGACTAGCGAATTCAATGGAAAATTCTAGCTGCATCCCACTCAACATGCGAGCGCAGGTCCTCCATTCTTGTTTTTTCTGCGGAGCTGAGAGGACGTGTTCACGTGTGCTTTCCTCACACTCTGCTTTTCTCAAGAAAGAGTGCCTTCCCGTGCGGGTTTCTTTTATGTTTAGTCATTGTTTTATGTTTAGTCATTGTTTTTTCAGTTATTTTTGTTTTCTCCAACCCGACTATTTTTCTTTAGAATTTTTCAGCCCTTTAGAATTTTTCTTTATTTTCACATGTGGCTACCCGGTTTAGGCCGCAGCTCAAGATTGACATGTTTTAATTTGGCCAACATTCTTTTTTCGATGTCTCAGAAGACCCCCAGTGGCTTCAAGAGGTGCACCAATTGTAGACGTGTGATTTCTGTCACAGACCCGCACAATTAGTGCATTGGTTGCCTAGGGCCAGATCATGCCCCTCTGACTGTGATCTCTGTATAAAAATGCAGGTGAGAACTCAGTGGGTGCGACTGGCTCAAAGAGAGTAACTTTTTGGCTCCTCAAAGACCGGACCATTGACTTCTGTATTAGCAGAATTGACTTCCATGGCTGTTCAAACTTCGGCATCAAGTGGGTCTCCACCTGTTTCGACACCGGGCACTGATAGCAGGCCCTGAGACCGGTCAGCATTGGACCCGACACATAAGGCAAGCACAGGTTCAGCATCGTCCTTGGTCCTGGGGGATTGAGGCTCTATGGATCGGGGGGAAGCCCAAGAAGCATATGCACCAGTCCTCTTCAGCGCACAGTGCCAGGAGAACTGGTACATTGGATTCTCTGATGCCCGAGAAGCACCGGCACTGGGAAGAGCGGTCCCCCTCCTTGGAAGAGGTGCCGGTGTGGAAGTCACTGAGCAGCCCAGTCCCTTCCACCAATTCAGCACCGATGTCTTCTCAGACTGCTTTTGCCCTGGCTCCCATGCCTTTGCCAATGCCCACTTTTGATGAGTGGTTCCAGAGCATGCTCAGAGAGGAGCTGGTGCAGTTACTGCAGGGGCCTCCTGCTCAGGCATCGAGGGCACTTGCACCACTAGCAGAGGGGCTCTTTGGGGTGTGGATATTATTCTACCAGGCTAAAGTAGGTGTAGACTCATTCAGCTGCCTGTGAGTATGCTGAGGAGTCTGATTGATTGGGACCACTCTTGGGAGTCAGATGAGAATCCACATTACTTCTTGGAGGCGGAGACATATGGTATGGATGACCCCTCTCCTCCTCAAGAGAGACGAAAATCTCTACCAGAGGCACTCTCTTTCACTAGTTTTGTGAGGGAGATGGCTGCAGCCAAGAAGGTTAGATGAGAATAGGAGATGGTAGAAGGCTATCTAGCCCATTATGTGGGTTGAAGCCAGTGGGCGGAGCTTGCTGGCAGTAGGCGGAGATTGCCACCACACTGGTTCACCCAAAACAATAGCAAATGCTACTGAAAACAATAGCAAAAGATTATTAGAAATAGCGGACTGCCTATGCGTGGTCCATCTGTAAAAGGCTGTTCCAGTTGGATAGGCAGTGCCTTAAAAGGTAGAGGACAAAAGATATTTTTTTTTACTTATTTGACAGCTTTTTAATTTATTTGAAAGCTTCCCATATGTAGATATAAATATCATGAAATCATAACTGAATATCACTAAAAGAGCTTCAAAAATTATTGTACATGGTGGAAACATCACTAATAAAGGCTGTATTTTATGCTCACTTTTCTACACTGTTCTATACAATACAGTAATACATGGCCAAATTTCAGTGAGGATATCCTTTTTACTGATGGGTTCATCTTAACTCTCTAAAGGCTTTCAGGGATTGATTCCAGAACCAATTTGTTCTCATACCAGGTTGCAATGTTTTTATGTCAACAAGCAGGCGGTCAGCATGTGGCAGTGAGCCCTACTTCATGGTACGGCCCTCCGTGCCACTTACCTGCTCGGCAAGAACAACTGCCTGGCAGACAGACTGAGCAGGATATTGCAATCACATGAGTGGTGTCAACATGGGCATAGCCTGGCAGGTCTTCTGAGAGTGAGTCACCCCTTGGTGGATCTTTTGGCCACTCCTTTAAACAGCAAGGTCCCTCATTTCTGCTCCAGGCTTAGGTCACATGGCATACTAGCGTCAGATGCCTTTCTCCTGCATTAGGGATAAGGACTTCTGCATGCATATCCTCCCATATCTCTAATAAGACTTGCTGAAACTCAGCCAGGACCAGGGAACCATGATTCTGATTGCTTCTTACTGGCCATGGCATATCTGGTTCCCTCTTCTTCTGGAGTTATCCTCTGAAGATCTCTGATTGGACTGTTTTCTAACTCTTCATCACGTAGAACGAGGGTTCCCTTCTGCATCCCAACCTCCAATCCCTGGCCCTCATGGCTTGGATGTTCAGAGTGTAGAACTCCAACCCCTGGGATTGCCTAAGGGTGTCTCCCATATCTTGCTGGCTTTCAGGAAAGGTTCCACTACGAGATGTTACTCTTTTAAATGGAAGAGGTTTGCCATCTGGTGTGAGGACAAGGTCTTAGATCCCTTTTCTTGCCCTACACAAAAACTGCTTGAGTACCTCCTGCACCTTTCTGAGTCTGGTTTGAAAATCAACTCTTAGTGCAATTGGAGCTTATCACTATGTAGGAGTCGAGTCTGTCTCTGTACAGCTTTTAGTTCACTTCATGAGAGGTTTGTTGCTCACAAAGGCCCCTACCAAACTATGTCATGGGATCTCAACGTAGTCCTCACCCAATTGATGAAAGCTCCTTTTGAGCCTCTGAATACCTGTCATCTGAAGTTCTTGACTGGAAAGTTGTGTTTCTGGTGGCAGTCACTTCAGCATGCAGAGTCAATGAGCTCCAGACCCTGGTAGCTCACCCACCGTATACTTAATTTCATCACAACAGAGAGTTCTCTACAAGCACCCTAAGTTCCTTCCTAAGGTACTGTTGGTGTTCCATCTTAACTAGTCAGTTGTTCTCCCAATGTATTTCCCAAAGCCTTATGCCCATCCTGGCGAAAGTGTACTTTATAACTTAGACTGCAAGTGAGCAGACTCAAGCCCATAGAAAGTCCAAGCAGCTTTTCGTTTCTTTTGACCCCAACAGATTGAGGGTGGCCATTGGCAAATGCACACTTTCAAATTGGATAGCAGATTGTATCTCCTTTGTTTATGCCCAGGCTGGGCTGGCTCTTGGGGGACATGTCACAGCTCACAATGTCAGAGCCATGGCTGTGTCGGTAGCCCACTTGAGATCAGCTTCCATAGAGGAGATTTTCAAGGCTGTAACGTGGTCTTCAGTCCACACATTTACATCTCACTACTGTCTGGATCAGGATACCTGATGCAGCAGTTGGTTCAGACAGGCAGTTCTGTAAAATTTGTTTGGTGTCTAGAATCCAACTCCACCCTCCTAGGCCCTGTTTTGTTCTGTTCCAGGCTACACTTACATATATACAATTTCAGGTTGATTGAAATTTGTCTCTATGTTTCAAGACCCAGTTATCCTATCTTTCTTATTTTCATTAATCCTGGTTGCTAGGGATTCCCAGATGTGAGAATAAGAAGTCCTGCATGTCCTCAGAGAAAGCAAAGATACTTACCTGTAGCTGGTGTTCTCTGAAGACGGTAGGCCAATTGTTCTCAAATACCCTCCCACCTCCCCTAGGAGTTGAATTTAGTTATAGGTTTTTTTTTTTTTTTTTTTTTGCTTTTTCACCTGACTGGAGGGCCCGTGCTCATGTTTCGGGCAGGAAGGCACCAGTGCATGCGTGGTGGGATGCTGCTAGAATTTTCTACTGTACTTGCTAGTCAGTGCCCACACCGGGCTTCATTGGATGACATCACCCAGATTTGAGAATAATTGGCTTGCAGTCCTCAGACAACACCAGCTACAGGTAAGTATCTTTGCTTTATGTAAGGTAAACATTTTGTCCCTAACAATTCAGCTGATGAGACTGTTGAGAAGGAGATTGATTTATCAGATTTATCCGTCAAATTCTTAACAAAATGAAACAATTGTTGAGTTCTGTTGTCACTTCCTAATACTAATGTAGAATAAAAATTATTTTTAGCCAGTCTTATTTCATGATTGTAAATAGGCTGAGCATTCCTACATCGAATCAGAAGATCTGGAGTATGATGTCTATGCCAGCAACATTCCAGCTGTCTTAAGTTGCTTTTTTTTAAAAGAAGTCCTCCATGGTACCATCCATTCTGTTTAAATCTGCCCTGCCTCTTCTTTTGAAGTAGGGCAATTTTTAGTACTTTGTCCCAAAAGTGTTCTTTCAAAGTTTTATCATGAGAAGGAGTGGCCTCGTGGTTAGGGTGGTGGACTTTGGTCCTGGGGAACTGAGTTCAATTCCCACTTTAGGCACAGGCAGCTCCTTGTGACTCTGGGCAAAGTCACTTAACCCTCCACTGCCCCATGTAAGCCACATTGAGCCTGCCATGAGTGGGAAAGCGCAGGGTACAAATGTAACAAAAAAAAGCCACAGGAAATACTTTAAACAATGGAGACAATTGATAATGATCAATTTTATGTAAGCTTCTACTCCAGATAGAACTGTGTTTTATGCGGTATCTTAGCCGATTAAGGACTGAATATTGGTACTTAACTGGCCAAGTGCCGAATCCAAATCTGGAATGTCCACACAGTAGCTGGTTTCAGCCTAGGGGCTAATCGGACATTTTCTGAGGCACTATCCAGTTAAGTGCCACTGAATATGTCTAGTTAGCCCTGGACAAGCATTTTAAATGGCCAAGAGTCATTTCTGGCCATTTAAATCACTTTGAATTTCAACCCCCCCCCCCCCCCCCCCCCCCCCAAATTGTTTTTTAACATTTTGGTATGGAAACATTTTGGACTAATTGAATTGCTGCAGTGTGCTGACTATAAAAACTGAAATTCAAGACCTCTTTGTATCTTCTCCTTTTCTTCCTTGCACCTGTTTTACTGGGAAGATGTATAGTGAAGATAACTGGAGAAATGGTGCTCTCGTTTCCAGCTGGAATCACCAGACACTTTGCTAATAATCCGGCACCAGCAGCTCTAACCTTCCGCATAACCAACTACAGCAGGTTAGAGCACGTCCTGCCAAATCCCCAACTCCTCTGCTGGTAAATATCATCTTGCGTCAACTACTTGCATCAAATAACACTTGTCAGCTTGTCAATATCAGGAAGTATTGCAAGACTGCCACTGTAGAGCTATTTGAACCATTCCAATTTTCATATGTGTTTAATCATATATTTGATTTAAGAACAAAGCTAATTTGCATAGTCTAATTACCATGAAAATCAGACCTCTTGTTGTTCATTGAAGACTATAGTTGAGAGTAATGTGGCTTAATTGATCTGAACGTGTAAGACTCCATTCTAGCTCTGTCTTTTCAACAAAACAACTTAGATGGATTAAAGGATCATGGATTTGATATACCACCTTTCTGTGGTACGACTGAAGAGGTTTACATATATTATGTGCAGGTACTTTTTCTGTCCCTAGTGGGTTCACAATCTAAGCTGTTGTACCTGGGACAATGGAGGGTTAACTCTCTCAACTGAGTACAGTGTCAGGGCATTTGCTTCAGTACATCTATTCACTGCAGTGGAGATCCTTCTGGAAGGGTGAGATTACGATGATATATGTACTCTACTGTAGTGTATACAAGTCAGTAGGAGAGTTTGCTCCAGTTTGTTCAGGGAATAGCAGTCCTGGAATGTGACTTCATGAACACACTGGAATTAATTTGACAATTCTGATCTACTTATTAGATTAAGCTGAAAGATTTTAGAGTAAGCTATTTTACAGGCCTGCCCATTTTCCAGCAGTAACCAGCTGTAGTAAATATTGTAAATTAATATTTACAACATCATTTCAGCTACAGGTTTTTTTCTTTAAAGAAAAACAAATTGTGTGTAAACAGAACAAGTCAATATTTAGTATCCATATCAAGCTTTTTTGTAGAGGGAATTATAGTAAGGAAGGACCACTGTGTATTAATAAAGAGAAATATGCCTCATGTAGCTAAGTATAACCTAGAGTTAGTTGGGTAGCTTTGTTTGCAAATAGGCAATTTAGAACCTCTTTCTTTCATTAAAAAATAGTTTGTTTCAAACATCTTCATTCATTGTTTTTTTTCCCCCTGTTTGAACAGTGATAACACACAAACTGACACCAATGCTAAGGAATTCTGGGTAAACATGCCAAATTTAATGACTCATCTAAAGAAAGTGTCAGAACAGAAACCACAAGCCACCTACTACAATGTGGACATGCTAAAGTACCAGGTGAGGTCATCAGAAAACCAAAGCAAGTGCTTAGCCTGTAGAAGGGGCAAATTAATTTAGTAGAACCAAATGAATAATCTGTAAAGATATCCAAATCACTCCGTCTTCGAGAGTTTTTCTTCATTTTGTGTTTACAAAGAACTCTTCTTAATTATTTTACATATTTATTTACTTATTTGAAATCTTTATAAAATGCATAGACTAGTGCGAGATAGGCCACAAGGGTATATAGTCTGATCAACTTTCTGCCCAAACATTAGCAACTAGGAAGCTTGGAGGATGGAAGCAGAGATTGGTTAGTTTGGCGCTGCAAACCAAAAAGGTGTTCCACTGCTCCTGATAGCATGCCTTATCACAAACAATGATGACTTGCTGATCTGTAGCAAATAGCTCAAATGCAAACAAGTCATATGATGATCTTGAAAAAAATCTTGTTTACACTGCTCTTTAAAAAATGTTAACTTTAAGAAAAAGATTTTTCACATTCCATCAACATACTTGGTGGGAGGAAGTACAAACAATTCATTAATTCAAAAGATGTTCACAGTATCCTGACTACAACATCAATAAATATGGAATGCTACAAAATTAATAGTGTTTGTTATTTTTTTCATATATAATGTTTTTTTTATTATTCTATAACAGTTTTTTGGGTGTAATGATTAAATTTATCAGGGATTTTTCTTCTTTCTTTTGAACATACATATACAGTTCTATGATTTGAGTTTTATACATAAATTTTAATCATGTGGATATTCATATATTTTCCCTCTCCACTGGGACACAATTCTATAAGCAATAATGTTTGTGTCAATTATGCATGTAAATGTTTAGAATAATGGCTTATATGTGTGTAAATTCCAAAATTCTGCCTAAGTGCTGTCCTGCAAACGTTCATATCTTACATAGCGCTCTTTTTACAAAGGCGCGCTAGCGTTTTTAGCATGCGCTAATGATTAGCGTGCACTAAACACTAACACGCCTTTGTAAAAGGACAACATAATGCATATTTGACAGGTGGATGTACATGTAGGTGGAGTCTGGGCAGAGCACGGGTGGGACTTGCACTTACACACCTAGCTTAAAGAGTACTATAAGTTACGCACATATCTTTGGCATTTAAGTGCGAGCATTTGTACCAGCTCTGTGGCTGGTGTAAGTGCTGATGCCTAACTACAGATGCTCACATATACCCAGTTATGGTAGTATTCCATATGAGAAAGTATATGCCACATAAACACCATGTTATAGAATTATCCCCTTAATGGCTGGTTATCTTTTGAAGTATTTGAAAGCAACAAGATTTAGCTGCCGTTATGACCTAGTTAGAATGTGTTATCATTTTGTAAGGTGTCCACCCAGAGTCTTCAGTCTACTCCATTAAATCTTGCTGTGAGCTGGCGATGTGACCCAACGAGCACTGACCTGCGCATAGACTACAAATATAATACTGAGGCCATGACAGCACCAGTAGCCCTTAACAACGTCCAGTTTCTTATTCCCATTGATGGAGGAGTGACAAAACTCCAAGCTGTGCTTCCACCTGCTGTTTGGTAAGAAATTGTAATGCAAAGAATTTCCTGCTCATCTCATCTTTTTTTTTTATTGTGATATGAGTGTTGATAGTTAGAAAGCAGCTCAGGAGTTGTAAGTGAATGGCATACAGCTAGGAAGACTGCATTCCATATGGTGGAGAAAGATATCTGTATTTTATATCCTGTACTACTTGGCAAATGTCATTGCTCATAAATTAACATGGTAGCAACAGCATAAAAGTACTCTAGCAGCATTCTAAGAAATTAGCACTGTACTAAGAGCAGTCTAACAATAAGAGCAACATCCTAGTAAAATGCAACTAGTAATGGCGTGCAAAGAAACACTGACACTGCAGTTGTTCTGATTCCTCCTTCACCTGACTTTCTGGCCTCAATTGTCACTGGGAGACCAGTTTTCCACTTGGCTTAGAGTTTTTCAAACTAATTTTACACTGCCTCTGACTCACCAAGACAGATGCCCCACTTGTCCTAGCCTTCTCTAAAACGTTTCTTCTCCAGCCTGTGAATGACCCTGAAATTCTATAGGAACTGGCTGCCTACTGACCACTCCATCTTGGCAGATGGTATAGATGAGCAGACTGGATAGGCCATATGTAAAAAGTCTTAATTCTTCATTGACTCTGGCATTCCTGAACATCAATCTGTAGCTAAACTGTGACCCCATATAAACCTGGTATTCAGTGCCATGTTAACTTGGCTTTGGGTCCTGTGGCCAGAACAAGATCTTCCACTCCACCAGCAGAGAACTGGAGCCTTGCTAGTACCCTTCTCCACCACCGCCAACTCCAGGCTCCGCTCATTCTGCCTCGCCTCACCCTATGCTTGGAACAACCTTCCTGAGCCCTTACGCCAAGCCCCCTCCCTGCCCGTCTTCAAGTCTTTGCTTAAAGCCCACCTCTTCAATGCTGCGTTCGGAACCTAACCCTTACCGTTCAGTGAATCCAGACTGCCCCAATTTGACTGCCCCTATCGGACCGACCGTTCACTTGTCTATTAGATTGTAAGCTCTTTGAGCAGGGACTGTCTCTCTTTGT
The DNA here is from genome assembly GCF_901765095.1 of Microcaecilia unicolor. Taxonomy (NCBI): domain Eukaryota; kingdom Metazoa; phylum Chordata; class Amphibia; order Gymnophiona; family Siphonopidae; genus Microcaecilia; species Microcaecilia unicolor. The sequence goes on from NC_044036.1 coordinate 43,997,524, forward strand.
TAAATTGTACAGCTCTGCGTAACCCTAGTAGCGCTCTAGAAATGTTAAGTAGTAGTAGTATCTAGAGCGGGGATTCTCGCTGGAGCCCTAAAAATTGGAGAGGGGTCTCCCAGGAGATATGAAGAGAAGTGATTGATCAAGGGTGCCAAAATCTTCTTGCTTTAGAGTTATGGGCATTGCTGGTGGCGAAAAAAACAAAACAAAAAACCAAAACCTCAGCACCAGGTCTGTGTGTTGGCACATATTTATTGACTCTATGACTTCATCTCTTTTGTGCCTCACAGGCTTCTTGTTACTGACCTGCTGACGGGATATATGGGAGAAGGGGGGATGTGGCCAGAGCACTTGCAGGTCCCATGCTGCTTTGCTTTTTTTATTTATTTTATTTCTAAATACTTATATTTCTTATATACAGCTGAGTATTGACCAAAGTGGATTACAATGACATACATAATGAGTAACATAAAACCAAAAATAAACAATGCAAAAACAGTACAATAATATATAACACTAAAGCAAAATATAACACAAACATGGTAATAGGGATTTTTTTATTTATAAAATTTATAGACTATATTATCTATATTTCTAAGCACACTAAGGACTCCGTTTGCCAATCCGCAGTAGTGATTCCTGACCCTGCTCTTCTCCTCGCCTTTCAATCTGTCAGCCCCCCCCCCTCTAAATTGCCACTCTCCCCTCCCTCCCCAGGGTTTTTCTTTCTCCTGTGACTCAGTCGGTCTCATACTCCCTGTTCTCCCTTCCCTTCCTGTGGCCTTTCTCCTGCTAGCAGGACAGTAGCGTTGACAGTGCTTTTTTTGTGCCGGTACGCAACGGTACGGCGTACCGGCACCTTTTTTTTTTGCTCCCCCCGCCCCGTGAGTCCATGTCCCGCACGCAGTGCCAGCCCCCATTTCCGGCCGCTGCTGCTTCTCCTGTTGAGCAGCAGCGGCCGCTACACAAAGAAAAAGATTTTTAAAAAAATTCAAACCTGGCTGAAACGCGGCACCCTGGCACTGTAGACAGCCATTAGGCATTGGCTGTTGCCCCGCAGCCGCTCCTCCTCTTGCCTCTACGTCACTGCGCTCCTCCGGGGTCTTCCTCCAGGGGCAGTGACGTAAGGCAAGAGGAGGAGCGGTTGCGGGGCAACAGCCAATGCCTAATGGCTGTCTACAGTGCCGGGGTGCCGCGTTTCAGCCAGGTTTCAATTTTTTTTTAATCTTCTTTTTCTTTGTGTAGCGGCCGCTGCTGCTCAACAACAGGAGAAGCAGCAGCGGCCGGAAATAGGGGCTGGTGCCGCGTGCATCGCGTCTTCGCGCCGTTCGCGCCGTTCGCGCCAAACTTGGCAGGGAGAGGGAATCCAACAGAGGGAAGGATTGGGGAGAGAGAGAAAGAGGGAAAGCAACAGAGGGAAGGATTGGGGAAAGAGGGAAACCAACAGAGGAAAGGATTGGGGGGAGAGAGAGAAAGAGGGAAACCAACAGAGGGAAGGATTGGGGAGAGAGAGAAAGAGGGAAAACAACAGAGGGAAGGATTGGGGAGAGAGAGAAAGAGGGAAACCAACAGAGGGAAGGATTGGGGAGAGAGAGAAAGAGGGAAAACAACAGAGGGAAGGATTGGGGAGAGAGGGAAAGAGGGAAAACAACAGAGGGAAGGATTGGGGAGAGAGAGAAAGAGGGAAAACAACAGAGGGAAGGATTGGGGAGAGAGAGGGAAAACAACAGAGGGAAGGATTGGGGAGAGAGGGAAAGAGGGAAACCAACAGAGGGAAGGATTGGGGAGAGAGAGAAAGAGGGAAACCAACAGAGGGAAGGATTGGGGAAAGAGGGAAAACAACAGAGGGAAGGATTGGGGAGAGAGGGAAAGAGGGAAAACAACAGAGGGAAGGATTGGGGAGAGAGAGGGAAAACAATAGAGGGAAGGATTTGGGAGAGAGAGGGAAAACAACAGAGGGAAGGATTGGGGAGAGAGAGAAAGAGGGAAAACAACAGAGGGAAGGATTGGGGAGAGAGAGAAAGAGGGAAACCAACAGAGGGAAGGATTGGGGGAAAGAGGGAAAACAACAGAGGGAAGGATTTGGGAGAGAGAGGGAAAACAACAGAGGGAAGGATTTGGGAGAGAGAGGGAAAACAACAGAGGGAAGGATTGGGGAGAGAGAGAAAGAGGGAAACCAACAGAGGGAAGGATTGGGGAGAGAGGGAAACCAACAGAGGGAAGGATTGGGGAGAGAGAGAAAGAGGGAAAACAACAGAGGGAAGGATTGGGGAAAGAGGGAAACCAACAGAGGAAAGGATTGGGGGGAGAGAGAGAAAGAGGGAAACCAACAGAGGAAAGGATTGGGGGGAGAGAGAGAAAGAGGGAAACCAACAGAGGGAAGGATTGGGGAGAGAGAGAAAGAGGGAAAACAACAGAGGGAAGGATTGGGGAGAGAGAGAAAGAGGGAAACCAACAGAGGGAAGGATTGGGGAGAGAGAGAAAGAGGGAAAACAACAGAGGGAAGGATTGGGGAGAGAGGGAAAGAGGGAAAACAACAGAGGGAAGGATTGGGGAGAGAGAGAAAGAGGGAAAACAACAGAGGGAAGGATTGGGGAGAGAGAGGGAAAACAACAGCGGGAAGGATTGGGGAGAGAGGGAAAGAGGGAAACCAACAGAGGGAAGGATTGGGGAGAGAGAGAAAGAGGGAAACCAACAGAGGGAAGGATTGGGGAAAGAGGGAAAACAACAGAGGGAAGGATTGGGGAGAGAGGGAAAGAGGGAAAACAACAGAGGGAAGGATTGGGGAGAGAGAGGGAAAACAATAGAGGGAAGGATTTGGGAGAGAGAGGGAAAACAACAGAGGGAAGGATTGGGGAGAGAGAGAAAGAGGGAAAACAACAGAGGGAAGGATTGGGGAGAGAGAGAAAGAGGGAAACCAACAGAGGGAAGGATTGGGGAAAGAGGGAAAACAACAGAGGGAAGGATTTGGGAGAGAGAGGGAAAACAACAGAGGGAAGGATTTGGGAGAGAGAGGGAAACCAACAGAGGGAAGGATTGGGGAGAGAGGGAAACCAACAGAGGGAAGGATTGGGGAGAGAGGGAAACCAACAGAGGGAAGGATTGGGGAGAGAGAGAAAGAGGGAAAACAACAGAGGGAAGGATTGGGGAAAGAGGGAAACCAACAGAGGAAAGGATTGGGGGGAGAGAGAGAAAGAGGGAAACCAACAGAGGGAAGGATTGGGGAGAGAGAGAAAGAGGGAAAACAACAGAAGGAAGGATTGGGGAGAGAGAGAAAGAGGGAAACCAACAGAGGGAAGGATTGGGGAGAGAGAGAAAGAGGGAAAACAACAGAGGGAAGGATTGGGGAGAGAGGGAAAGAGGGAAAACAACAGAGGGAAGGATTGGGGAGAGAGAGAAAGAGGGAAAACAACAGAGGGAAGGATTGGGGAGAGAGAGGGAAAACAACAGCGGGAAGGATTGGGGAGAGAGGGAAAGAGGGAAACCAACAGAGGGAAGGATTGGGGAGAGAGAGAAAGAGGGAAACCAACAGAGGGAAGGATTGGGGAAAGAGGGAAAACAACAGAGGGAAGGATTGGGGAGAGAGGGAAAGAGGGAAAACAACAGAGGGAAGGATTGGGGAGAGAGAGGGAAAACAATAGAGGGAAGGATTTGGGAGAGAGAGGGAAAACAACAGAGGGAAGGATTGGGGAGAGAGAGAAAGAGGGAAACCAACAGAGGGAAGGATTGGGGAAAGAGGGAAAACAACAGAGGGAAGGATTTGGGAGAGAGAGGGAAAACAACAGAGGGAAGGATTGGGGAGAGAGAGAAAGAGGGAAACCAACAGAGGGAAGGATTGGGGAGAGAGGGAAACCAACAGAGGGAAGGATTGGGGAGAGAGAGAAAGAGGGAAAACAACAGAGGGAAGGATTGGGGAAAGAGGGAAAACAGAGGGAAAGATTGGGGAGAGAGAGGGAAAACAACAGAGGGAAGGATTGGGGAGAGAGAAAGAGGGAAAACAACAGAGGGAAGGATTGGGGAGGGAGAGAAAGAGGGAAAACAACAGGGAAGGATTGGGGAGAGAGGGAAAAACAGATGGAAGGATGGGGAGAGAGAGGGAAAAACAGATGGAAGGATTGGGGAGAGAGGGGAAAACAGATGGAAGGATGGGGATAGAGAGAGAGGGAAAACAGGGAAGGATTGGGGAGAGAGGGGAAAACAGATGGAAGGATGGGGATAGAGAGAGAGGGAAAACAGGGAAGGATTGGGGAGAGAGAGAAAGGGAAAACAACAGAGGGAAGGATTGGGGAGAGAGGGAAAACAACAGATGGAAGGATGGGGAGAGAGGGAAAAACAGATGGAAGGATGGGGAGAGAGGGGAAAACAGATGGAAGGATTGGGGAAAGAGAGAGGGAAAACAGATGGAAGGATGGGGAGAGAGAGGGGGAAAACAGATGGAAGGATGGGGAGAGAGAGAGGGAAGATGCTGGATGGAAGAATGCAGAAAGAAATAGGGGAGACACTGGAAGGATGGGGAGAGAAAGCAGAGCTGCTGGATGGAAAGGGGAATAGAGAAAGACTGGAGAATAAGAGGAAGGGGCATGGGGAGAACAAGGGTGAGGAAAAGATGAAAAGCCACAGGTAGATGAAGGAAATTAAAGAATGGATAGTAAGAATGAATTAAATCTGGACAGAGAGAGAGCCTGAAAAATATTGAAGAAAGCAAAGAAAAAGGAGACAAAAATGACAAATGGCACAGAAGAGTTAAGCGAAAAGAAAAGAAAGCAGAATCACAGACTGGGACCAATATGGAAAGAAAAACAGTCACCAGACAACAAAGGTAGAAAAAAATCATTTTATTTTCATTTTAGTGTTTGTAATTATGTCCAATTTGAGAATTTACATTGGCTGTCTTATTTTGCACTGGGTATACTGGAGCTGTAAGAGCTTACAGAGATTATTTATAATGAAAAAAATCACTTTATTTTTTTCTCCTATAGTACTATAATATTTTCAATGATGTCTGTTTATATGCGCCATGGCTGGTATAGGGGGTGTGGTTAATGTGGGTGTGGCTATCATAGGGGTGGAGCCATGTGTGGTGACCCCGCCCATAATGAGTACCGGCACCTTTTTTTCTACAAAAAAAGCACTGAGCGTTGATGACCTGGCTCTCTCTCGCTCTCCTACATGATCCTGATCACCCCTTTTTCTTACCCTGCTGTCTGACTACGAAACCCTTCAAATGTGAAATCATGGGCTTGGGCCCTGGCAGTCTTGCTGGCATTCCCACAATATACTACTGCTGGCACTTCTGAAGACATGAAATGCTTGTTAGCCTTTTTTTTTTTCATGGGTATCCATGGAGTGGCTCTCATTTCACACAGATCACTGAACATCTTTCCCTAAGCATTCCCTTGCAGAGTTATGTATACAAATTTCTATTATTTGGGGCCATTCCTTGAGATTTTAAGAGGGATATCTGATAAGAGAATTAAGAAGATGTTTTAATGTTTCATTTAGATACAATTTAGTAAAGGAGATTTGGGGAGTTAATGATCACATGGTTACATTTCCTCCCTAAAGAATCTCCCCTGTAGGCTTTTAACTTCATTCATTTCAGTGCAATAAGATTTGAAGTTTTTTTTTACAGAAGAGTCCATTACAGCCAAGGCTGATGTTAAATTAAATCAAACAATGATTGCAATTAACTAGTAGCTGTTTATTTTCAGGAGTGCTGAACAACAAAGGATATTGTGGAAGATCCCTGATATCTCTCAAAAATCAGAAAATGGAGGTAATTTTAATATAGACTGTATTTAATTGAGCTTAATTTTAAATCTTAAGTTTCCACGTGTTAACTATTACCATTTACAAAGACACAGGCTCTGTTAACTGTAGGTTTTCATTGCATTAGTCTTTCCAAAACAGAAGTAAAATACCAGTAAACTAAGGCACGTACGTACTATGCATTGTTCCTATTGAAAGAAAATAGGAAAACTTCCTTAGTATATTTTGTCCTAAGATTTAAAAAAATCATAATTTGAAATTTTGTTGTGCAGCAGGCATTAGTAGCTGAGATGTCCAGATTAATTAAAGCATCAATAGCTCTGGATTATTCTTCATAGGCAGAACTTTGTTAGCCTATGCCATCAGCTCCAATCCAGTTCATAAGGAGGAAACTTTCAAAGCACTTATGCATGTGACAAGTGTTTTATGCTGAAAACTGCTGTCCCTCAAGGTGGCTAGAAGTCCATGCATTGAGAGGAAACTGGCCCAGTGGTATGTTTAGGTTGGGGGAGGGGGGAAATAACATGTGTAGACCGTGTGTGGTATCTTCCACGAACAATAGTACTCACAGCAAAAGCAAGCATAAATGTTCATGGGTACAAGTCTCAAAGTGAAAGGACATGCATGCATTTTCTTTGGAAACTGGTGTAGTCTGTGGGTAAAATGTATCTGCAGACTTGGAATGCAGTTTGTTCTTTAAGGGAGCAATATTTAATCTTCAAAAAAGATTTAGGGGTCATTTTACTGAGCTGTGGCAAAAAGTGGCCTTAGCATGCTCTTACACACATTTTTCCCACATAATAAGGCCACAGCCATGAAAATGGCCTTTTGTATTAATGACCGTGTGCTAATGTTACCATTAGTGTATGGACATTAAAAAAATTTACTGCGTGAGCACATACTGCAACCCATTTTGTAGGTGGTAAGGGCTCACGGGCATTCCTGTGGTAATATAGATACGCTGTTTAGTGTAGGAACACCCACTCTCTGCCGCCTGACACACTCCCTCAAAATAATTAAAAATATTTTTTACTGTGTGGTTAGTGAGAGCAGATTTGGCAGTTAACAGAGGACACCTGGGCGCATCCTGCAGTACACCATTTAAGCTGCATTACGCTTAGTAAATGGGCCCCTTTGTTGCTTGCTGTATCCCTGGATTTGGAAACTATCCATTCTCAGCAGCTATGTATAGCCGCCTAGGTTCACTAGATCACTCTATTTAGCTGCTTTTGAAATAGTCAGTCCCAGGAGAATAAAGTATGCCCCTAAGATTGAATTTTAAAACACACACACATAATTCCACCCCCTATAACTCCCAACTACTTAAACAACAAAGTCAAGTTGGGAAGGTACTTTTTACTTAAGAAAATTTTCAAAGAGAAACTACTCAGCGAATTTCTCTTTGAAAATTTGCTCAGGTTATGCAGGTAGAAACATTTGCAAAAATTACCCCGTTGATTAACAGTGTCAAATAATCTTTCCATATTTTTGTATCTGCATGCCTTTGAGTTTTGAAGTAGGGAAAAAAGGTGGGGATACTTCCTTCCTTTCTGGTTCTTTCAATATTTCGCCCTTTCAGTACCCCACGCTCTTTATCTGTTTTCTCCCTTTCTTTTCTTCCAGATCATCTGTTCCATTAATATCCTTATTCATTATTATTTCTCTCTTCTCTGTTTTCTTCTGTTTATACATCTGTGTCATTCCTTCCTCTTTCCTCAGTAGCTTTGTCTTTTCCTTTAGTGTTCCTCCTCTTCTCTCATTGTGTCCATTCATGTTCTTTTTTTCCCATCTGCTTTTTTTTCCCCCATTCATCTCCTTCACACAGCCAGTCCAAGGCTATGCTATGGCGAACCTTTAGCCTTGCACCCCTCCTCCCATAATCCAGAATCTCCCTTTCTCTTCCCATCCACCCTCATGTCCAGCATCTCCTCTCCCCTTCCCCACACTTTCCCCTCCCCTTAGCCAGTATCTCCCTTCTATACCACTTCTTCCTCCCAACTAGTGGCCAGCATCTCTCTTTCCCCTTCCCTCTCCCCCCTCCATGTCCAGCATTTTATCTCTCCTTCCCTCTCTCCCTGCTCCCCCTTTTCCATCACCCCCCCCCCCTTTTTTTTCTTCTCCATTCCATGCCTGCTGAAGTATGAGGCAACATTTATATGAAGATTAGTGCAACAGAAGGCCTGTCATTAGAGGCTTGTGCATGAGTGATAATAAGTCCTGCCTCCTCCAGTGAGACTTCTTGTTGGAGGTGATAGGACACAGCAGTGCTTGAGTGTGGACCTGTGCTGAAAGACCCACCACTGAGCTAAGAGCCCATGTGAAATTCACAAGACAAACTGCCATTCCCCAGATTCTGCTGCTCTTGGTGGACCTATAGTTTGCCTAATATAGGGCCTTCCATGCTCCTTCCCATTCCGATTTTCAAGCTCCTCTTTCCCCCACTTCCCCATAGATTGTTCACCTGTGCCCTCAGTCTTCCCCTCATATTCTTCTCTTTCCATTATTCATGTTCCTTTCCCCTCCTGGGCCTCAGCAGTGCATTGCTGATGACTGTGCTGTTTTTCCCTCTCCTCCCCCCACCCCCCGTGGACAAACTGACTATTGGGATAATAGGCAGTGCCCGAGGGCCCACTCTATCCTACCCTCCATTTAGTTTAATCACTTTTGATAGATGGTTAGGGGCCTGTGACCTTCATTGTCTGGTGGCCCTGATCACTGTCAGTCCGCCGATCCACATCTCTTTAGACAGAAAATATATGGGGAAATAGCTGCTATGCACGTGACACATTGCCAGTTGCTGGTGCTATAGGGAAAGGTGGTAAGGACTGTGCTGTGGCCAATACTTTGAAGGAAAAGATACAGAGTTGGCTGATGCCACCATGTGAGGGTAAAGAAAGAGCAACAGCAGAATCGCTGTTACACCTTCCTTTTTTCCACCAGACTGAAATACAAAAATTGTGAATTACACTGGAGCCCAGTTGAGTTTGGTTATTCATAATACTTTCTCAGTGACTATGGTGCTCTGCAACTGATCACTGCCACAAAAAAAGATGAATGTTTCTTGTAGAAAAGAGATTGTTTAAATATAGAAAAGAATAAGAGTTGAAATGCAACAAAGAGTTTCACGACAACTCTGTGCTCTAAGCACAAGGCTGCACTGCTAGTTCCCTTTTCCATTTGTGTGTTTTTAATGCAATGCCGGTAAGAGCATGTGCAAATAATTCACTTTTTCACAAAGATGATACAGTGTATGTTTATGTACAGTCTGTATGTTTTATGGTTTTTGAATGACTGTGGAGCCTACACAATTAAACTGTTGAAATTCTGATGTGATGATGATCTCCTACAGAAATTCAAAAAACATTATTACTCTGGCATGTAAAGTCTACATTCAAGCAAAGTGCTGCTGACCAGGTTGGCCTTATGTTGACGGACATCTAGGTGCAAAAGATTCTGCATTCCTTGCCACCACCTCTTTCCATTGTGTTTTGATTATGATGTATTACCATTTATGGTGGTAAATATTTGGAAACATTTTTATTTAAAAAAATATTTGAGAGATTATTAATTCAGTATCATTTTTTTCATTAATATTGAAATTGTTTTCTTTTGTCAACTGCCTTGGATCTTTGGGATTGGATGGAATTACAAGTGTTAGAATGGAATAGAATTTTTTCTGAACCACTGCAAGTTGAATTATGTCCAAAGAAGGTGGTATACAAATACACCATAACAAATTAATTCAGTATTCTAAATGTGATGTTACTTCATACATAAAATAAACCTCCAGTATGATACATTATTTAATTCATACATTTAGTTTTACTTTGGTAGATTCTTTAATTACCTTCCTTCTGAGGTGCAATCAAAGCAGTTTATATATCACATAAGGTACTCTATTTTTTCTGTCCCTAGTGTCCCACCTGGGGCAATGGATGGTTAGGTGTCTTGCCCAGGGTCACAAAGAGCGGCAGTGGGAATTGAACCAAGTTTTCCTGATTCTCAGTCCACTGCACTAAACATTAGGCTACTCTTCTACTGCAGCAGTACACTCTCACAGGAATTGGTGGGCCTCCACATCCTTTTGCCTCAGGCCTCCATTTATGGCCATAGTAAAATAAAAGGGACTATTTGTGGAGACTTGGTGCAATGCATCTGATGAAACTCATCTCCTTCATAAGATCATCTATAAATATATACCCAGAATTTGCACATAACTGTATAAATAACACCCAAGAAACTTTTTATTTCATACATTCTTTTATAAATACTTTGTTTTCTCTTTCCTGAAAAGGTGTGGGTTCTTTGTTGGCAAGATTCCAATTATCCGAGGGCCCAAGCAAACCAGCACCATTAGTGGTACAGTTCAATAGTGAAGGCAGTACTCTTTCTGGCTGTGACATTGAACTTCTTGGAGCAGGGTATCGGTTTTCGCTCGTTAAAAAGAGATTTGCGGCAGGTAATCTGTCCAACAATTTGTATTTTTCCAGTGATCATTGTAGCAAATGGTGAAATTTGGACTTACCTGTTAATTCCTTTTCTTGAGCCCTGCTAGACAGTCCATAGAAGGGAGTTATTCCCCCTTGCCTGCAGGTGGAGACAGAGAAAAAAAGCTCAGAGCTGACTTATTTATTTATTGGGTTTATTAACCACCTTTGTAAAGAGATTCACCCAAAGATGTATTTTACTGCTTTACTGTTTGTTAAGATTTATTTACTGCCTTTTTGAAGAAATTTACCAAAGATGATATACAGCAAGAATAAGCAGAACATAGGCAGTAGACAATTACAACAGTAAACATACCCAAAATAACAATACACATTGTGGCATAGTATGTTACTTACAATGTCAACACAACTGATATTAAAACAGTATAGGTGTAACATAGATGAGATAGATTAACAGGAGTTAGACAGAAATATGGGTGATTAACGTAAAGATAGCACATGAAGTCAGAAATGGTGCAGGATAAGGATTTCTGCTAGGATGGAAGTGGATAAGCAAGGCCCGCTACTGTATTTGCAGCTGGTATGTCACTAGCTAGTTGCTTCTTCAATTAAGGGCTTGAGAGAACAGCCAAGCTTTCACCTGCTTCCTGAAGTAGAGATACTCTTGCATTAAGCAAAGCCTTTCTGGGAGTGCATTCCAGAGTGTGGGGACTACTCCAAAGAAGACTTGTTGCCTGGTGTCACACTGAGTGATTTTCTTTGAAGAGGGTGTGGTTAGCAGGTATTCCTTGGGAGAACTTTAGTGACATTGGATATGTGTGGAGGGAGATCCTGTTCTTCAAGCACTCTGGCCCATTTCCTTTAAGGGCCTTGGAAGATCAAACAGATTTTAAATTATTAGTATATGATATACTATGATATGCTAATATTGTCGTATTCCACAATATTTCTGAAGGATTACAATAAAATAAGAGCTTCCACAAAACAAGATTTACAGTCAAATATCAAAATCTCTCCTGAAGATTAATCCAGATCATTTACAGAGAAAAAAATAGGTTTTTAAATTTTTACGAAATAAAAAATAGGAACAGGATCTTTTGATTTGGATTGGTAAGCAATTCCAGAGGGTGGGGCCCACAACACTAATATTCCCCCCTTATTTGTGCATGGAAAAATCACTTTTGAAATTTAAAACCAGTTAAAATCATACTTTTATGAGAGAACCTACAGATCCTAAACGACGATTAGCAGCTCTGGAACTCTGGTGATGCAATGTTCCATAGCGTGCGGATCACTCACTCTTTCTCCTTCTCTTTGTTCACTTCTTTCTGATTGATGAAATGTAATTTCCTCTCCTTTCTCTTCTACTTACTTTCTAATTTTATTTTGCATTTGTTTAACCGCATAGCTGTGACTATGATAGGCGGCATATCAAAAATAAATTGAGCCTTGAACCTTGATCCATTTATCGCCGTTTTGTATTGGTAGGCAGTGAAGTTTTTGCAGGAATAGTGTGATGTGATTATATCACTTACAACCTTCTGTCAGTCATTCTGCAGCATTCTGAATCAATTGGAGTTAATACAGACTCTGTACTCGCACCAGTGCAGTGTAATCTGGCTTTGATGTTATAATGTGAAGTACTATGACAAGACTTGCCTTCTCAATGTGTGGAGAGAGATGGCATTGTTATCACAGATGATTGAGGCAGCTTCTAAAGGTTGCTTGGATTTGGGGGATAAGCATAAGTGTTGAGTCTAGCGGTATCCAAGGTTCCTGACCTGTGATTTAAGGGGGAATTCATAGCTCCCAAAAGGAATTTTAATGTTAGGTATGCGACCGCTTATGTTGGGGACCCATAGGAGCTCAGTTTTGCTTGGGTTCAGGCAAAGTTTGTTGTTTTTAGCCCATTCTTTAAGCTTTGTTAAAAAGGTACTCGGTTTATTCAGGACTATAAGTAAATCTAGTTCAACGAGTATGAGCAGCTGCACATCATCTGCATAGTATCCATCAACTGAATCAGCTCAGCTAGTGGCTTGAGGTAGATATTAAACAAAATAAGTGATACTCAATCCATGTGGTGGTCTGCAGGTCAGCACCCATGGTGGCAATGAGGTACTGCTGAACATATGGACTATTGCCTAGCAGTATTGCACCACTGAAAACTATTTCTACCAGTCGTGTTAGCATGATGTGGTCTACAGTGTCAAGAACAACTGAGAAATCCAGCAGTACTAATAGAGATGCAAATCCCTGTCACAATTTCTATGAATGAAGATCATCTAGTGTGGATGTAAGGACCATCTCCATTCCATAACCAAGTATGAATCTAGATTGGCATGGATCTAGCCAGTTTCTCTCTTCTAATCAATCATTTTACTGAATGCAGACTGTTTGTTTTATAACATAGTAACATAGTAGATGACGGCAGAAAAAGACCTGCATGGTCCATCCAGTCTGCCCAACAAGATAACTCATATGTGCTACTTTTTGTGTATACCCTACTTTGATTTGTACCTGTGCTCTTCAGAGCACAGACCGTATAAGTCTGCCCAGCACTATCCCCGCCTCCCAATCACTGACTCTGGTACAGACCGTAAAAGTCTGCCCAGCTCTATCCTCGCCTCCCAACCACCGGCTCTGGCACAGACCGTACAAGTCTGCCCAGCACTATCCCCGCCTCCCTACCACCAGCCCCGCCTCCCGATCTTGACTAAGCTCCTGAGGATCCATTCCTTCGGAACAGGATTCCTTTATGCTTATCCCACGCATGTTTGAATTCCGTTACCGTTTTCATTTATAAGCTTTCCTAGCTTCTTCTAGTCAAGATTGTTCTTCTTTAGCAGAGGACTCACCCCTGCCCTTTTTTAATGCTGTTGGTAGCTGCCCATTAGAGAGTTCATTATTTTTGTGGCCTCTTCTGTGAGATCCCTGCTGGCTTGCTGCACTATTTTTTGATGGGCAGGGGTTGAGGAATCAGGTGATTGGTTGTAGGCCTTTCAGGATTTTGTTAAAACCCTCCTCTATTGGCAACCTGGTCTGATTTATGAAATTGGCCAATCAGGAATGGCATGTCACGTTTTTCCCGTTATATAGATCCCTTGTTTTGGGAGTGAGGCTTTGAGCCCCTAACATCCAAGGCCACAAGACCACATTTTTTCTTAGGAATTAAGAGGGCTTCCATAAGCTCCAGAAGCTAGAAAACGCTAAATTATTTTTCAAGCTAATCATCAGTGTAGGGATTCCACACCTGCAGTACTCTGGCTGCAGCCAAACTGAGAGAAAAGGGCCCAGAATGCTTCACATGTATTTTTGGCGCAAAGTGGCACTAAAATGGCTGTTGACCAAGTCTTATTCTGTGCACACTGGACAGGCCACAGCTCACTCTGAGGAACCCCTCCAACGTCTGGTTTGGTTGGTTCTAAACCTCCACAAACTGTGCCTGCTTGCCTGCCTGTTTCCAAGCCAGACCAAATGCACCAGCTGGCACACTGAGCTGCCGTGACTTAACCTGCAGTGCATTACTTTCCTTTTTTCTTGAGATATTTTGCTGTACTTTATAACATTTGATGACATACCTCACTCACCAAATTTGCTCAGTGCAATTTACAATTAAATTAATATTTGACATAATATAAAACATAGAATTCCCTCCCCCTTATTTACCAGCTTATTATATCCCCACACCATAAGATTTATAGCCAAACATCAGTTCCCAGTCTGGAACGTCCTTTCGTAAAACCATGCTTTTTAAATTTCTCATAATACTGTATTTGCCATTCCACAACGTAGGGCCCAGTACTCTGAATGATTACATATGCTGCAGTTTAAGTCCACTTGGTACGACAAGCTACTTTGTTGGGAAGGTGGTAGTTATCTTAAAGGTTCATACACTTTTAAAAGATATCATCAATACACAGGCCATTCAAAACACAGCAATTTGAAACAAACTCACTGCTCAATTGGCAACCAGTTCAACTGTGCTAGGATAGGATCATATGCTTTTTTTTTTTTGTTCAACAAAAGTCAAGCAGCAGTGTTTTACCTAACTGCAGTCTTTTCAGCTGATATTTTGAACACAAGGAGGGAGATCAGATTACACCTGCCTACCTGGTCCATGCTTGCTTGCCTCCCTTCTCCAAATGCCCCAGCTAATATATTGAACCGCTATGACTTAACTGCAGCGCAACACATCACCCATTCCCCTTTTCTTCCAGACATACTGGAAGCAAGAGGAGAGAGAACAGATTGCATTCACCTATCTGGTTCCTGCTCGCTCCTGCTAACACACTGAACTGCCTTGATTTTCCTGCAGTGTGTCATCTTCCTTTTTATCCAGCAATACTGAAGCAAGGAGAGGGGACGTCATTATGCCTCTCCCCTCCCTTTCCCAACCTTCAGGTCCTCTGACCAATTCAAATACAACAAAACAAAACACCATAGGAAACCAGGAGGCATCCTGAGAAGAGGTTACTCTATCAGTAGCACCACCCAATATTGAACCCATTGGTGTGGGAACAAACCCCAAGGACTGTTGCCTGCAACATCCCCTGGACTCGGTCAATGCTCCTCTGGGAATCTGGTCCTACAGCCTTCCCGAGAGTAGCCTACTTGTAGTTGTTGCACCAGGCCACATGTCTGCACCTTCTGCTGAAGTCAGGAAATACTGGGGAGCTGAAGGAAGTATCAGTTTCCTATTAGGGGAGTGAAGTCAGCTCTGAGCTTTTTTTTCTCTGGCTCCATCTGCTAGTAGGGAAACATAACACACTTATCTGGATTGGTCTGGCATGGATGGTAAGGAAAATATATTTAGTTAGTTATTTGATGGTTAAAATAATTTTAGAAGTGGCTTGCGCACAAGTACACTGTTTTACATGCTCAAGTAGGCACTTATAAAATCATAGCACCTACTATTATGTGACATAAGCATAGACATCCCTGGGGGGAGTAGAGTGGAGGGATTGTGAGTAGGATCTGTACTTCCACATGTATTTTATAAAATATACACATACATGCACACAAAGTTATTCCTGTCTTGGGGCAGCTGAAAATTTGTGTAGGAGCTTTCGAGCAAGCTAGCTCATAAAGGCGTGTATATTTTCTTTACAAAATAGGTGCACTACTTGAGCACATAAAACACTGTTCTACACTCTGAAATTGCTTATACAATTACCCCAAGAAAGAGCCAAGAAAACAGCAAGCTATGTTGAAGAACATAGAAAGCACTACCACTTTAACTTAAATTCATCCTACAGATGATAAATATTCCTATAATTCAGCATTTATACTATGGCACAGGAGACTGGTCATAGTGTCCTGAACAGCAGAACCAGCAAGGCTTGAGAATCCCATGTTGGTGATGTGCTTATGTTTGAGAGAGGCAACCCTACTGGCAGATTGGCACTGAAGGAGTCACTCTTGGAAGGGAGTTCTCCTTATGCATTCAATTGGCAAGGGAACTTGACTCAATCCCTGGGGAAATTGTGGGTGCTAATGGTGATGGTCCCCTCACCCCCCACTGCCAATATGAGTCCACCTCTCCAAGTAAAAAGGCAAACTTCACCTATAGAAAAAGGATCAATATACACTTCACACGTAGAATTAGGTTGACTGTTCTATCAGAAAGTTGTGTGCTTAATACTGATAGAACAGTTCAAAACTATCTTTCCCCTATCCTATCACAGATCCTTTCTATCTCTAACAGTCTTTTAGAAATTCTACACAGCTGTGTAAGGTCTCTAGAGGGCTGTAAATCAAATACTAATACATTTGAAACATGAAAGCACAGGTTTAGAATAAGCAACATTGACAGAAGTCACAGAATGTTTTTAATATCCAAACACCTCTCTAAGCTAAGCAAAGAGATATCTAGTTCGAGACAAGAAAAAGACACACAGGCTGTTTTGAATTCAAATGTAGCACTTGTATTTGTTTGTCTCTTGCAACAAGTGTACATTTCCCAAAATAGAGAGGGAGTACCACATGAACATAAACTTTACAAAAAGCAACAAAATAGCTTGGTAGAGTGCATTTCTTTATCCAACTAATTAATGATTAAGGGAGTCTTTTACTAAGGCGCGCTCACGTTTTTGGTGCACACTGAAATTGTAGGCGCGCTAAACGTTAGAGACGCCAATGCATTCCTATGGGCGTCTCTAATGTTTAGCGCACCCACAATTTTAACGTGCACTAAAAACATGAGCGCGCCTTAGTAAAAGATTCCCTAAAGTTGTAAGCTTTCAGAATAATTTAAGGAAATGTTAACCTACATTAGCTTGACAGTGGGCACTTCCAACTACTTTCTGTCTTTTAACACCGTGCTTGTATTGGTTTAGGCTTTCTCAGCAAGTCCACGTCACCGTGATCTCTTTTGATTTTAGGAAAATACTTGGCTGATAACTGATGGAAGCTTATGCATAAGTGTAAACCCTTGTAATGGAAGACGGCTGTGTGTGAACAAAGGGTTTTATTAGAGTTTAAAGGAAAGGAACTGAATTCTGCACTTCGGACACTTCAGCTGGAAGTGTGTTGATCACTTTCAGTATTTTATCCCTCAGAAACTAACAGTCTGTTGACCAGTCCTACAGTATTTACTTCTAGATGTAATATTGTTAATGGTTTTAAATTGTAATTATTGTATTTGTAAACTGTACTTATTCCAGTAAGGCTGTATTTTGGCAGTTAGAAACTTGAGTTTTAGCATTTTACCATTCATGAAATGAATGTAATTTAAACCATGGTACAGTATATAAACTTAATAGTAGTTCTGGTGAATGGCACAATGCTTACAGAGATAGATTACACTTTGTCAATAAATTTGATTTTAAAATAATAATAGTAAGAATTGTACAGGGAGTGTCTCGCAGAAAGAAAATTAAGCAGAGCATAGAAGCTGACCCTATTGGTTTAATTCCAAAACCAGAGAAAAAAAAGTCATCTTAATTTCTTGTACTACGTTTTTGTTTTTTCTTTTTATCCCAACAACATGGGAACAAGGATTTCCACATTTTTCTAAGCTAAGTTCAAATTTTAATTGTCCTAAAAATGCAGCTTTGCAAATCAGACCTTTAAAATATGTTGTAATGTATGGTGAAATAAACATATTTCGGAGAGTGGTTTCACTTTTGCTCTACACTGTACCAAATACATAGCTGTAAATTAGTAGAAGAAACAGTTTTAATTCTCTGAAGTACTTCTTAACACTGCCAATGGAAACTTTAATGTAGTCAAACGCGCATGTGACACGGGAATTCAGGTTTCTTCTATCACGTGTGTAGGTATTGCCAGTGATGAGAGCCGGTAGGTATGTAGGAGTCCAATCAGCTGAGGAATATACCAACAAAGTTGCAGGGCCATGATTTTCAAACCGGTCTCTTGTCGAGGTGGTACAATCAAAGCAGTTTACATTTATTATATAACAGGTACTTTCTTTGACCCTAGTGGGCTCACAATTGTTTCTGTACCAGGGGCAATGGAGAGTTAAGTGACTTGCCCAAAGTTACAAGGAGCTATGGTGGGAATCAAACCCAGTTCCCATGTTCTCAGCTCACTGCACTATTCATTAGGCCTCAAGTGCTTGCACAGGCCTCACTGCATGTACAAGGATTCCCTCTCACAGAGTGCTGAGAAAGCTGCAGTGGTATGATTTTATTAGTGTGTTGTTCATTGTAGTGGAGTCCATAGAGGACATAGTTATATTGGGCTGCCCTGTAAGCCAGTGGTTCTCAACCCAGTCAGTCAGATTTTCAAGATACCCACAATAAATTTGCATGAGATATATTCGCATAGAATGGAGGTAGTGTATGCAAATTTATCTCATCTCATGCATATTCATTGCAGATATCCTGAAAACCTGACTGACTGGGTTGAGAACACCCACTATAAGCCAACTAGGACTTAAAATAACAATTTTTTTTTTCTTTTTATACTAAATTTTGTGTGCCAACTTCAGATATGTGCGTTTTTTGGAACTGTAAATTTCCACTCAGAAAATAAGTAAATGTTTTAGTAACAAAGAACATAAGAGTTGCTCTACTGGGTCATACCAAAGGTCCATCTAGCCCTGTACCTGGTTTCCAACAGTGGCCAGTCTTGGTCACAAGTACCTGGCAGAGCCCCAAAATGTAGCAAGATTCCATACTGCTTACCCCCAGGGATAAACACTGGCTCTCCTCAAGTCTACCTTAATACCAGTTTATGGACTTTTCCTCCAGGAATATGTCCAAATCTTTCTTCTTTTTTTTACCTCAACTACATTAACTTCTTTTACCACTTGCTCTGGCAATAAGTTCCAGAACCTAACTATACTTCGAGTGAAAAAATATTTTATCCTGTCTGATTTAAATGTGCTACTATGTAATTTCATGGAGTGTCCCTCTAGTCTTTGTACTTTTTGGAAGAGTACCCTGAGTGGAAGATTACGACATATTGTTCACGATAACACCTAAATCCTTTTCCTTAGTGGTAACCCCTTATGTAGCTATAATCTGGGTTATTCTTTGCAATGTGCATCACTTTCCACTTGTCCACATTAAATTTCATCTGCCATTTGGATGCCTAGTCTTCCAGCCTCCCAAGGTCCTCCTGCAATTTCACACAGTCCTCATGCAATGTAACAACAATAGTTTGTGTCATCTGCAAATGTAATCATCTCACTTATATTAAAAAGCACCAGTCCCAGTACAGATCCTTTTGGCACTCCCTTCCTCTATTGAGAGAATCGTCTATTTAACCCTACTCTGTTTTCTCTCTTTTAACTAGTTCCCAATCCACAGCAGAACGTTGTCTTCTATCCTATGGCTTTTTAATGTTCTCAGGACCTTTTATGAGGGACTTTGTCAGAAAAGTTCTGAAAGTCTAGATATACTACATACTTCTATACATATGTTTATTCACATCTTCGAAATAATGTAGCAAATTGGTGAGTCAAGACTTCCCTTGACTGAATCCATGTTGACTCTGTTCCATTAAACCCTGTTTGTCTATTGGGGAATTCAATAAATTGATGCCTCAGTTCAGGTACCCCAAAGCTGTGTACTTAGGGGGGATTCTATATATGGTGCCTGGAAAATCTGCATGGAAGTCATTTTCATCTAAGTGTATTCTATAAGATTTAGTTGTGGAATATTTATTTATTTACATCGTACCGGAGGTGCGTTTGCAGTCTCTGGTGTTTACAAATACAGAGTGATGTTGAGATGAGATAAAGTTCATGTGGGACAGCCACATAAGGTCGTTGAACAGTGGGAGAGTTGTGTTTTATGCATTTTGAATTCTACTGTTGTTGTGTTAATACATTTAGTTGATATCCCAGCGCTTAAAACTACGCGCATCCATTTACACCAACAAAAATATGGCATAAAAACCTGCAC
This sequence comes from Microcaecilia unicolor, assembly GCF_901765095.1. Taxonomy (NCBI): domain Eukaryota; kingdom Metazoa; phylum Chordata; class Amphibia; order Gymnophiona; family Siphonopidae; genus Microcaecilia; species Microcaecilia unicolor. Next base: position 44,017,106 of record NC_044036.1, read on the forward strand.
GTAGATTTACGCAGACTAGGCCATATTCTATAACAATGAGCGTAAATTTGGGAATGCCCATGAAATGCCCATTTCCCCACCCATAACCATACCCCTTTTTGGATGTGCGCATTAGAATTTAGGAGCAGTGAGTTACAGCATATGCTTGGCGAGTTATGCATGTAAATTCTAATTATTGCCAATTAGTGCTCATTATTGCTTGTTAAGTGCTATTAACAATGCTGATTGGCTTGTTAAGCCAATTAAATTATGCACATTGTTATAGAATACGCTTGGATTTAGGTGCAGAACGCTAGGCGCGATATTTAGAATCCAGCAGTTAGTGCCAATTCTATAACTGCATCTTGGCACCAAAATTCAATCAAAGTATATGTCAGCACTGGCATGCCCTCTTACACCACATCAATGGCAGGCTTAAGCTGGTGCACCTAAGTACACCAAGTGATGCGCACAATTTATAGTATTCTATAAACTATGCATATAACTGCAAGACACGCCCATTTCCTGCCATGCTCTTCCCACGTGTATGCTCCCCCCTTGCCGTTAAGCACTGCTTAACTGCTACCTTATAGAATAGCACCTAGTGCACGTTGGTTCCTGTGGTGCCTTTGGTGTGCCTAAGTGATGCATGCATCTAGGTGCCAGCTTATAGAACTGCCCCAAATCTATTTAGTAATTTTGTTCTTTATAAGTTTACTAGTAAAACATGCCCATTTCTTGCGGCAATGAAACGGGCGCTAGCACGGTTTCCTTCCGGACCTCCCCCCCTTCCGTACTCACTCCATCGGCATTCGTCCGCCATTGTTACTGACCTTGCACGCCACTTTCAATCGCTCCGCCCTCAACGTCATCACATTTGACGCAAGGGCGGGGCCTCAACACAGTGTTTTCGGTGGCTTCACCACCACGAAGGCTTCAAACCGGAAGGAAGTGCCTGGAGGACCTGACAGTGACGTCAGTGTCCTCAGAACGTTGAGGGTGAGTTTTATTATATAGGATACCATTTTGCCCAGCACTGACATCAGGCTTACAAGTCTGTAGTTTCACCCCAGAACCCTTTAAATTGGCATTATGTTAACTATCTTCCTATTTTCAGGTATTTAGGACAATTTAAGGCTAGTTATAGAATACCAATATTAGATCTACATTTTCCGGTCTTGAGCTTTTTGGTACCCTGGGGTGTATGCCATCCGGTCCAGGTGTTTTGCTGCTCTTTGTTCATTTGGCTTATTACATCTCATAGGTTCATTGAGATTTCTTTCCATTTTTCCATATCATTACCCTTAAATACCATTTCTGGCTCCCTTACATTCTCCTCAGTAAAGACCAAAATGAAGAATTGATTTAGTCTCTCCCCTATGGCCTGTGCTTCCTAAGTGCTCCTTTAATTTACTGACTCCCCTCACAGTCTTTTCAAATTTTCTCTTAGTCTTCTTTATCAGTGCCTTGCATCTAACTTGCCAGTGCTTATGCTGCATCTTGTTTTCTTTCTTTGGATCATTTTTCCCTTTTTTAAAATATGTTCTTTTGTTTCCAGAGGAAAATAGTTCAAAACTTTACAGATATGGAAACTGTGTAGAAAAGATTGTTTTTCTTTTAAGATTTAGCTTACACTTTTTAAGTAGTGGCTCAGTGTAAGTTACAGTCGGGTATGCTAACCCCTGGGTTCTATATAGCACGCCTAGAGATGCATGCCAAAATCCAAGCGTATTCCATAACGACGCTTGTAACTTAATTTGCTTAACAAATTAATCAGCATTGTTAACAGCTCTTAAACAATAATGAGCACTAATTGGCAATAATTACAATTTACACACACAGCTTGCTAAGCACATTCTATAGTGCAGTGCAACTAACTTGTAACACATGGAGCAAAAAAGGGACATTTCATGGGCATTCCAAAATTTACACGTTAAAAAAAATTTGGCCCAGTGCGACTAAATCTTTGTGGAGGGATTTACGCTACCTTTTGGTTGGTGTAAACGGATGTGAGTAGTTTTTGTCGCAGTGAAGTCTGCCTAAGTGTATTCTATATACCACGCATAAATCCAAGCAGATTTTATAGAATATGCCTAGGTGGAATTGCTTACCACGTGGTAATTTTAAGCATCATATATAAAATCCCCCCTAAATGTTTCCATATTCCCAGACTTAGTCAAAGTTTGTACCTGGGACATGGAGGATTTTGTGACTTATCCAAGGTCACAAACAGTAGGAGTGTGATTTGAACTCTGGCTTCCCTGATTCTTGGCCCGCTGTTCTAACCATAGTTTGTTTACTAAGTGACAGAGCTGACCACATATTACCTGACCAAGCCCTCAATATAGGCATCACAGGAGCTCTCCAGGCAAGATCAGTAAAGTCCCTTCTGCCTGAAAAGAGAGACTGAAGAGAGGGATAAATAAGTAGATGTAAGGAGGTAAAGAGAATAGTTTTAAATCTTGGCCCACCACATCCACAAAGTTTTAGCTCAAGTATTATGCATAAAACAGAAGTTTTGAACTCTAATCTTCAGCCCAATTGGTGCTAATTGGTTTGTTTTATGACTTGGGGTTATGTCCTTTAGTGTATATTCTGACACACAAAGATAGCCACACATTAGATCAAATTTTTCTACCTCAGTAATTCAGTTAAGAGTCAGGAGTTCTTGAAAATAATATTGTCACTTCATTGGATCATGGTCCATTTGAGCTACTAAGACTAATATGATCAAATTAGAACACGATGCATAGAGATTGGAGGGTGGTTACAGATGAACAAATAGCTGCAAGAAAAAAACATAGAACTAGAAATAGAAAAATGGGATGCTAAATTGAATAAAGCAGTAGATGATTTGGTGCCTTTAGTAAAGAAAACATGGTGATGGGTAGAGAGGCTTACTTTGTTGAAACAATACAGGCAGTTAGAAAGGAATTGGAAAAAATGGAAAGATAAGGAATCCTTGAAGAATTTTAAAGAAGGCAAAGAAATTGTTCATAAATGAACAATTGGAAATGGAAGGAAACAGGAGTGAACACCTGTTTGTGGGGCCCTTTTACTAAGACCGTTGTACGATTCCCTAGTGTGGCTATGCCACATGAACTTTATTTTACCACAACATCACTTTGTATTTGTTTACACCGGAGTCCGTAACGCTTCTCCGGTACTATGTAAGCCACATTGAGCCTACAAATAGGTGGGAAAATGTGGGATATAAATGTAACAAATAAATAAATAAGACGTGTAGGGGCCTACGCGTGTACAATGCACTCAAATTAGAACTATCACCCAGCTACTGTGTGCCCGGGCAGTAATTCTAATTTTGACGCACATCCAAAATGCATTTCAGAAAATAATTTTTATTGTCTATCGCGTGGCGCTAGCCAGGCGGTAATTGGCAGTGTACATGCGCTGATGATTACCGCCCAGTTAATGCAAGAGACCTTACCGCTAAGTCAGTGGGTGGCGGTAAGGTCTCAGGCCCAAAATGGACGCACGCTGATTTTTATTTTGCTGCACGTCCATTGTTCACAAAAAAAAGCCTTTTTTGCAGGCATGGTGAAAAATGGATCTGCGCACATCCAATACACTCGCCTACACCACACCAGCACAGGCCATTTTTCAGTATGCCTTATTAAAAGGGCTCCTAAGGTTTTAAAAAATTTTACAAATGCATCGGGATTGAATGTAAAATCGGCAAATAATTTCACAACTAATCAATTTGTAGAATTTTTTAAGGAAAAAATGAGCAAGATTAGATGAGATGCTGAAACTTTCAGGGCAGATATTGAAAGAAATAATACAATTGTGTTAGCCCCATCTACTGATGATATAGATACCTCAGTAGTGGCTTTTGATAGATTTAGGGAAGTTACAGAAAAAGAGATAAATGTAGAATTGGTATTAAAGCCTTGTCATGTCAATTGGATCCTATTCCTACAGGTTTACTCAAATAGGATAAACAATGGACAGGGAAATATTTACTAGATTGTAAATGATTCACTAGCACAAGGTATGTTACCATTCATTTTGAAACAGGCCATTGTCCTACCAGTCTTTAAAGGAGGAAACCTAGCTAAGAGTGCTTTGTCATCTTATAGACCAGTTTCTCAGTTACCATTTTCAGTAAATTTATTGAAAAATGTATTTATACTCAACTTTTAGATTATGTTGAATTCCATTGGATCCTTAGTAGTAGACAATCAGGTTCTGGAAAAATCATGGTACGGAGACCGTTTTAGTTTCCCTTGTCAATGATATAAGGGTCACATTAGACAATAGGATGTGTTGCTCCTTCTACTTGACCTAACAAATGCGTTTGATACGATCCTTCAATGATTAGCTGAAGTAGGACTCAGTGGTGGGGTACTGAAATAGATTCAATCATTTTTTATAAGAACACAACACATTTTTTGGACTGAAATAAGTATCTGGTGCTACCACTCTTACTTGTGGATTACCCCAAGACTCAGTATTATCACCTCTGCTTTTTCATTTATACTTGAGCCCAATAGTAGGCATTATGGAAAAGCATGGCCTTAAGTGCCATATATTTGCAGACGATGTGCAATTTTGGCTGAGTTTTGACCTGGATCAGACCAGAACCCTGAAGAGTTTAAATAGTTGTTTAAGTGACTTCTCTGCTTGGTATAAAAAATGTGAATTAAAATTCAATTTAACAAAGACCCACTACATTTGGTTTTCAAGAAAGTGAAGATCACTTTGCTTTAAGCTTTTTTTATAGAGTGCACTATTATAACAGAAAAAGAGACTAAGGGCCCTGTTTACTAAGGTGCGTTAGCATTTTTAACACGCCTCCAATTAGTGTGTGCACTAACCGTGTAGGCACATACATGGTTAACACGTGTTAAAAACACTAACATGCCTATAACACAGCTTAGTAAACAGAGCCCTAACAAAAACTGGGAATTTGGTTAGATAAAGATTTAAAATTTGATAAATTTCCTGTGTGGTCCAGTCAGGTTTTGCTAGTTTGAAATTGCTGTGTAGGGTTCACTTTTGTTTGGAAGAAAAAGATTCAGCTACTCAAATTCATTCTTATGTGACCTCGAGGGTTGATTATTGTAACAGCTTAGATTGTGGTTTAGCAAAATATCAACTGAAAAGGCTCCAGTTAGTACAAAATACGGTGGTGTGGCTATTGAAAAACAAAAAAATCCGAGCTTGTGACACTACTTTTAGCTGAACTACACTGGTTACCCATTGAACAGCTCATCCATTTCAAGATATTGTGTTTAGTATTTAATGCTTTGTAGTTAGAGTGTCCAGTATATTTAGCTGACCTATTGCAGAAATATAATCCAACCAGAGATCTTAGGGGTCCTTTTACTAAGTTGCGCAGAAAAATGGCTTGCGGTAGTGTGAGCGCAGGTATTGGGCGCACACCGATCCATTTTTCAGCGGACCTGTAAAAAAGGCCTTTTTTCCCCCCAAAAATGGACTTACGGCAAAATCAAAATTTCCGCACGTCCATTTTGGGTCTGTGACCTTACCGCCAGCTATTGACCTAGCCGTAAAGTCTCACGCGGTAACCAGGCGGTAATGACCTAAGCGCGTCAAATGCCACTTGGTGCACATCTGAAAATAAAAATTATTTTGCGGCCGCATGTATTGGACACGTGCCAAAAATGAAATTACAAGAGCCACGTGGTAACCAGGCGGTAACTCCATTTTGGCGCTCGTTGGGCACACGTAGACGCTTAAGCAACTTAGTAAAAGGGCCCCTTAGGTTGACTTTTCAAGGTCTTTTGTAGACACCAAGTAATATTAAATTACAGTCTACTTACAAAGGAGCTTTTGCAATCCCAGGGCCCAAACTTTAGAATGAACTACCTTTAGAATTACATCAGATACACTGCTATGTTCGATTTAAATAATTTTTAAAGGCTTGGTTTTATAGGAAATGTTTCTTTGAAGCTGTGTACTGTATGGCCCTAAATTTGTAATTCGCTTCAAGCTTATGGTGAGGTGAAATATTAAATACTATAAAGTTAAATTGCGTGCAGAATTTGGGCACACATCCAAATTTCTGCATGCAATTTTGAGCGCCATTTATAGAATCCAGGAGATAACCTCCTCTTTTTACACACACATGATTTTTTAAAAACTAAACCAGTATTATCAAATGATGCCCAGATTTTATTTGGGGCGTTTTTGTTTCTTTGAAGCTGTGTACTGTAGTTTTAGGTAGCATATGATGATTTGTTCCATGTATTTTAAATTTGTAATTCACTTTGAGCTCTGGTGAGGCGAAATATTAAATACTATAAAGTTGAATTAAATTGTGTGCGGAATTTGGGCACGCACCCAAATTTCTGCAGGCAATTTTGAGCACCATTTATAGAATCAGGGGGATGATCTCCTCGTTTTATACACACATGAAGATTTTTAGAAAACTAAACCAGTATAATCAAATGATGCCCGGATTTGATTTGGGACTTTTTGTTTGTTTGTTTCTAGTTTTTAGATTTCAATCATTTTATTCCATTTTCAAATTAACACGTAACACAATAAACCACTCAAATAACAAAAAGCAAAAACAGCAAAGTGTAAGGAGCCGTTGCTGTCAGAGCTCTTCACAAAATGATCAGGAGTATTCTAATACAATGAGAAAGCTGACTCCTCCCATACTCAAGAAAACAACACTAAAGTTACAAATTGAAATTATTAAGCACTAAACTTATGTGCCCTGGATGGACGTGCTTGGATATATTACCCCCATATAGCTCAAAAGGCCTTCTTTTATTATGTACTTCATCCACCTTACTTCTTCGTTTTAATTTATACCCACTCATACCTAAGCGGTTTAAAAGTAAAAACACACATAAAATGCAATACATAACCAGCCAGAACTGACCTATCTCTAGAAACTGAGTCATTTGGCAGCTCAGCTTTGTGTTGTACTAACTAGAGAATGACACAGGGATGGGGACCTGCGGTTAAAAGAAAATAAGTGGCACGTTTACAACAGGTGTTGGAGCAAACCTGTTTACCACCCCTCAGGAACTGTAAAAAAATTTGTTCCCACAGTAAAAAAACAAAACTGTGGTTACCACTCCAGTGGGTCTGGTATCTTCGAGTCTGCTTCCTTCCTCCCTCCTGCCTGCCCCCCACAGTAGCTCTACCTTATGCAGCCAGCTGACAGCAATTTCCACAGACCAGCTCCGGGGCCTTCTCTCTGCCAGGTCCTGCCTTCTGATGCAATTTCCTGTTTAGTGAAAACAGGAAGTTGTATCAGAAGGCGGGACCTGGCAGAGAAAAGGCCCCAGAGCAGGCCTGTGGAGAGTGCTGTTGGCTGGCTGCATAAGAGAGCTACTGAGGGGGGAGGAGGGAGACAAAAGTGCCAGACCAACAGGGGGGGAAGTGCTGGAAATACAGCAGGAGGCTGCTGGACCCACAGGGAGGGAGGGGGCACTGGAAATTCATGATGGGGGCTGATGGACCTGCAGGGAGGGGGGAAGTGGTGCTGGAAATGTGGGAGGGGGGCTGATGGACCCACAGGGGGCTGGAAGGAAGGGAAGAGAGGAAGGCACTGGACCCATGGGGAGCTGGAGGGAAGGAAGAGAGGTGCTGGACTGCAGGGAGAGTGCTGGTTGAAAGGAAGGGTGAGAAGCACTGGACCAATGGGGGTTTAGAAGGAGAGAGGCAATGGGGGCTGAAGGGAAGAGAGACACTGGACCCATGGGGTGCTTGGGGGAAGGGAGAGCAGCACTGAACCCATGAGAGGGATAGAAGGGAGAGAGGCACTAAGCCCATGAGGGGGCTGGAGGGAAGGGAAAGAGGTGCTGGACCCATGGCGGAGGGCTGGAGGGAGAGAGGCACTGGAACTATGGAGGGGGGCTGCTGGAGGGAAGGGAGAGAGATGCTGGACCTTAGGCGGCTGCAGGAGGGAAAAGAGGTGCTGGACCTGCAGAGGGAAGGGAAAGATGCTGAACCAAGGGGATGGAGTGAAATACTGAATTGTTTCCCGCCATCTCCCCCACACCATCCCTCCCATCTCCTCTCTCCCAGCGGAGGGAGGGATGGCGGGAGATACATTGTTATGGGGGAGGAAGAGGAGAGAAGCTGGACACAGGGAGGTGTACAAAAACAGAGGGGATATGATGGGCATGGAGGGGAACATTGGAACACGAACAAAAAGAGGAGATGCATGTGGATGATAAATAGCCACAGAGGGGCAATGCCAGACATGGGAGGGGGTGTATGGACACAGAGGGAAGAAACTAGACATGGGGGAGAATAGGAACACAGAAGGGAGATTCTGGGCTTGGGGGAGCATAGGGATACAGAGGAGTGATGCTGGACACAGGTGTAGGGGATAGGGACATTCAGACAGATTTTCAGCCCAATGCTACTTGTATCATTTTTTTAAATACTTTGATAGTGAAGTTATATAGTCACCAGTGAACGTATAACTTTGAATATCTGGCCAAATGAATCTACTCTTAGGGCCCTGTTTACTAAGCCGTGCTAGAAGCGCGTTAGCATTTTCAGCATGTGCTAACCATGCAGATGCCCATAATATTCCTATGGGCGTCTACACGGTTAACACATGCTAATTTTTAGCACATGCTAAAAACGCCAGCGCACCTTAGTAAACAAGGCCCTTGGTATTTTAGCCCTCTACTAAAACAGCCTGTGTCAATACCTCCCACCCCCCACACACACACACACCAAAACTCTTCTCCCTTGTTCACCAAGTCCGATACAAGACTTCTGTCCACTGTCCTCAGGTGACAGTTTTGGCCCAATCAGATCACACATTCCTCCTGTCCAGCACATGAAATGTAGGCCTGGAGAACAATGAGGTCCATTGTTGATTCAGACAGTCAGAACTTAGTTCATAGACCTCAGTTGCACAAAAGGTGATACATTGAGGACACCCTTAAAATTTAATAAAAGATTTCCATAAAAATATAAGGGTTCACTATAGGCCAAGCAGTATTCAAAATGCATAAAAACTCTAAAATGTGAAATTTTTGTTTAATGATGTAGGTTTCATGGCTTTCTTCCTGTATCATACATTTCCTTTTAGTTTTTATATTGAGGTTGATATAATAACATGAAATTTTTTGTAAGTATTGAAACGTACAAAAATACCCCACCACATATAAAAATGGTAAAACTTCAAAGCTTTCATGCATTTTTACAAAGTATTTAATGAACAAATTTGCAAATTCTGACCCCTTCTTTCAGTAACCTTTCATGCAGTCTGCTATTTGTGAAAGTTTAAGGGTTTTTTTTTTTTTTACTAAGGCACGCTAGCATTTTTAGTGCACGCCAAACACTAGAGAGCCAATGTATTCCTATGAGCGTCTCTAGCGTTTAGCGTATGCTAAAAACGCTATCGTGCCTTAGTAAAAGACCCTCTAAATTTGTAAATAATGAACTAAGCAATGCCAGAATATGCAGTGATGTTCATTAATTAGAACTGGCAAGTGAAAATGTTCTTGGGCCAGTTTTTGTAACAAAAAAAAAATCCCTACAACTCTTTTATTGTTGGGATAGTAGCAAATTGTTGCGTAAAAGTTTGCTACCCTGCTCATTTGCACACGTAGTAAACATCCATGCAATAAAAGCTAAAACCCATGGGAAATCCCCCAGGTTTGTACATCAGTCCCTTAATTATAACCAATGAAGCTCTATCAATGTTAGATCACTGAGAGATCAGTCATATTCAATTCCTGAACTGTATAAATAACAGAATCTCTAGAGATACTCAACCGCTGGCTTTTTTTTTTTTTAATTCATGCTGCCAAAAAGACATTCGGATCAGTTGGGGGTTATTGAGTTCAGACCATGAAAGTTTACATCTATGCATAATGAAATTTTGCAAGATCAAGGCTTAAAAATCCATCATGCTAGAAGGAAAAAGCGGGTCAACCATGTTTGGATTACACCATCCTTTCCATACTGAGCCACAAGATATCAACTGCCTTCAAGAAATTTATACACCTGCAAAACAACCCATGGGAGCAATTACTTTTAAAATTACTGCTGCTTCAAGGTTTAGGGGCCCTTTTACCAAGCTACGGTAAAAAAAAAACGGCTTTAGCACATCCTTACGCGGATCTTTCCTGCATGCTAAGGCCACTTTTACCTACCACGGCCATAAAAGTGGCCTTTTTCTATTTTTTGCGTTAATGGCCATACACTAATGTTGCCCTTAGCATGCAGCCATTTTTGAAAATTACCGCATGAGCACTGTCACCCATTTTGTAGGCAGTAAGGGCTCACGTAGTATCCGTGTGTCCAACAGTACACGGCAATGTAGATGCACTAATTGGTTAGTGCAGGAACGCCCACTCTCCATCCATAACACAACCCCTTAAAAAATTGTGAAAAATTATTTAGCATGTGGTTGGTGCATAAAGATTTCTAAGGGGTCCTTTTACTAAGCTGTGGGAAACATGGCCCTGCAGTAACCTGGAGGCCGTTTTTCCCACACGCCAGGGTTCTTTTTACTATAGCCGGTAAAATGCCCCAAAAAATGGCCACGCGGTAAGATAACTCTTTACCACAGTAACCAGTCAGCGCACGGCGATACCCAATTACCGCCGGGTTACCACTACGATAGGGAAAAAAACCCAGTTTCCGGAGTGCTTGAAATGGCACACGCTCAATCCGGAACTACCGGTGGCGGCCGCGTTGGGCCAGCGGTAGTTCAGATTTAGCGTACAGTAAGCCTGCATGGGGCTTACCACCGCTTTGTAAAAGACCCTCCCCTCAAGTTACTGCAGGATCCCTGAGCATAGTGTTCGGCAGAAATCGGAGCCCCTAGTTACTGCTCCATCAAGGCTTAAGGACTTTTATCAAAGAGGCACCTTATGCTTCCCAGATCATCATTTTCTCTCAAGGTCTTATAATTAAACCACTTGGGATAATTCCAAGGTATCATACTTAATTGTTTCTTGTTGTTAATGTCTACATTATACAATACAAAGTGAACTGAACTTTCCACTACAGAATCCTAAATAGCCATGTATACAAATATTAGTATATGCTAATGTTTAGTACACATGCCAGAGTGTGAGCTATGCCATTTTTCTATAAATATCTTGTGCATAAAATGTTTATATAGCAGATTTGTGGATAAAAAAAATAAGTATATTTTTTTGATTTTGCCTTCCAAATGTTAATATCGGGCCTTTTAGCCTATAAGATATACTTAATTAATCCTATTAACTGCAGTGGTATTATTTAAATCTGTTCTCCAGCACCCTAGTTACTGCTTAGTCTGTGTTGAAAGCTTACTGTTTACCTAAAGTACCAAAAAAAGGCAAAATAAAGAATGAAGAAATGTGATTGCTGGTAATATGAATGTGCTGAAATGTTAATGATAATCATAAAAATATATTTTTCAATGTTGCCTTATGGAGTAGAATACAGATCTGTGGATATTTTGTAAATGAAGGATTTTTTTTTTTAAATAAATGTCTTTTTCTCTGTCACCTCTTTCAGATGGCCCACATCACTAAACCCAGAATATGCAATTGCTTAAAGCAAAATATCTAGGGGTTTCCAATACAGAACAAAATTTAACAGTGTTACACATAAGAACAAAACAAAATGCTAGTGGCAATGTAATTTAAGTGTGACTTTTTTCTTGGAAATAAAATGACAATATGAAAAAATGTGATTTAAAGTTGTTTCATTTTTTATTTTTTTTCAGAAACAAACAAGTTCAGTAGGCAGTGCGGTAGTTTTGAATTTTGGACTGAATTAAAGATCAACAGAATATTTAATTCTAATTCAAAAAATAATAGATCCTTTTGGGGTGCTGGCAAGATTTCACGTCAGCCCCCCATAAAACAAAGAACCCCTTTTACAAAGCTATGGTGCAAGGGGCCCTGCAAAGCGTTAGCGCATGGATTTGCCATGCTTGGTGGGTAAAACGACCTTTTTTTTTTAATGAAAATGGCGGTACGGTAACTGTAACACTTGCTGCTTAGTCATTTGCGAGGGAAGCCCATAACACCTCCTATTTTGGAGGCGGTAAGGGATCCTGCACTAGCCTGGTGGTAACGGGGCAGCATGCGGGGCTGCCTGATTACCACTGGGTAAGCCCCCAGTACTACAAAAATTAAACTATTTTTTCAGTACCGTATGGCACATGTTGATGGCAGATGCTATCGCCGGGTTCCTGCAGTAGTGCCAGATTGGCGCCCGGCAAAGCTGTTTTACGTGTACCGCCACTTTGTAAAAGGAGCCCTAAATGTTGAGTTCCTCAAGAATCTATATTCACGATCCCACTTTCAAAACTTCTTCAGACTTTGGGTTTTACAGCTTTCCTTTACACAGATGATACATACTGGTCAATATTCAAAACGATTTAACTGGACGGGAGAGCCTCCCACCTGATTAAATCACTTGTGCATGCCTAACCACTGATATTCACCAGCACTTCACTGGACAGTGGCTCTAAATATCAGCACTAACCACCCCTGTACTCTTTGGTTAGTGATGGGGCAATCCATGGTCAGAGCCAATATTTAAGAGGGGTTAACAGCAATAGTCAGACTGCTAACCAGTTAAGAACATAAGAATATCCATACTGGGTTAGATTAATGGTCCATCTAGCCCAGTATCCTTCTTCCACCAGTGGCCAATCCAGGTCACAAGTGCCTACAGAAACCCAGATTGTAGCAGCATTCCATGCTACTAATTCCAAGGCAAGCAGTGGCTTCCCCCATGTCCATCTCAATAACAGACTATGGATTTTTCCTCCAGGAACTTGTCCAAACTTTTTTTTAATCCAGATATGCTAACTGCTGTTTCCACATCCTCTGCCAGTTTCAGAGCTTAAACTATTCTTTGAGTGAAAAAAATGTATCTTCCTATTTGTTTTAAAAGTATTTCCATATAATTTAATTGAGTGTGCTCTGGTCTTTATACATTTTGAAAGAGCGAAACATCGATTCACTTCTACTCATTTTACACCACTCAGGATTTGTAGACCTCGATCATAATCCCCCTCAGCTGTCTCTTTCTCAGGATGAAGAGCCCTAACCTCTTTAGCCTTTCCTAATATGTGAGGAATTCCACCCCCAGTTAAGTGGCTAACATTAGAACAGCACAAATGCTGTTGTAACTTTAGCCATCAAGCTAACCAGGCACTGGTCTGAATATTGGCCAGTGCCTGGTTAGTTTCTGGGTATAGGCATCAGGGGTCTCTGGTGCCCCACCCTTTCCCCCAATTTGGGTTCCCCTTTCTCCCATCCCGCAAAACAGGAAGCCTCCAATGAGGCCCCCTCATCTCCCCCAACACCGTAGCTCCCCCCAGGCCTATCCTGGATATCATGGTGGTTGTGATGGCCATCTTGAAACTGGAGCTTTAACAGGAGCAAGCGGGCATCGCTCCTGCCTGTAGGACCCCCTAGACTATCAGAGGTATGCAAAGTATGCCCAGGGGGCTTAGAGGGTGCGAGAGATGGGGAGCCTTCTCAGGGGCTTCCTATCTTTAGGGGTGGGAGGAACTCTGGATCACGGGGGGGGGGGGGGGGGGGGAGAGGGGTGGTGAGGACATTCACTTCCCTTTATGTGGGTCCTAGCTGATATTCAACCAGGACCCACATAAGATCTATCAGCCAGCACTTGTTAGCATGGCCACAGATATTCAATGCTGGTGGCCGGACATAACCAAGCATTGCATATCCAGGCCTAATTCTGCCTGCAGCACTCAGCACTTAAAAACAAAATGCTGACTGTCACTGGCTGAATATTGACCGGACAGTTACTTGCTGCCTTTGAGAGGTTTGATAAACAACTTTAGAAAATACCCAAACAAATCACAAGGGATACTCCACATTGAGCAGAACACATATATCTTCTTGTGTACCTTGCCTTCTTCCCCATCTCTTTGAAGGATTTAATTAAAATCTTAGGGATAATCTACGTAAGTGTGAATTTTGGCCTAGAGTTCATGGGTAAAGCAAAGGTTAATTTGTGAGCCTTAAGTATTAGGAAAACAGAGGAAAAATTGCTTCTAGTTTAAAAGAAGTTGGCTTTACTCAAAGCCACTTAATACATAAGAAATGATGTATTTGAAAAAGAATGTGCTAAGATGCTAGCCTTTCTGCTTTAATTAAAAATTTACAGTTGTTTCTTTCTCTGTAAACAATATAAGAATGCCCGCAGCCTTACTTAATTTTGAAGACAGTATTGCAGAACTGTGGAGTGTGTGTATACTGTATTTGCTGACTTTCATTGGCTGGCCTCCTAAATAGAATAAACTGAAACTTTTAACTGGAAATGATGTGTTAAAAGTATTTCTAGATCAGCAGTAAACAAAACGGAAACTATAAAGGACTGGATAGGTCACGTGATGGCAGCTGCTTGAATGGATGCCTGTAAGCTCAGCTCCGCTCCGCTCCCTCTGCTAGAAAAAACGCCTTGCCTGCAAATTCTCATGCTGGAATAAACCTGTTATTTTTCGCAGGACTTACTTTGATGACTCGGGGTTCGTTTTAGACTTGAAGCGGTAGTGCAGAGTGTCCGAAGGACCTGGTATGCTGATTCGATCTGCACGTCTCAGCAAGGAGCAGGCCGCGAGCACTGGGCACAAGATGGCGGCTCAACAAGAAGCGCCTGCAGCACAGGGTCACGAGGACATCGTCCAGGTCTTCAATGCGCCACTTATCGCAGCTTCTGGATGATAAGTTGGCCAAATTTCACACTGCTATGGAAAAATTAAAGGACTCTATGGCTGGATAGGCAGCCCGCATTCAGCAAGCTGAAGAACGCATCTCTGCCCAGGAGGATCGAATAGCCATGCTGGCAGATAGATTGGGTGCATTGGAAACTCAGTGCAGGCAGCTATCAGATCGAGTGAAAGACCAAGACAACCAAGGGAGATGGAACAACCTGCGCATCGTTGGTATCCTGGAGAGCCTGAAAGATTTGGATCTGGTGGAGATTGCTGAGCGCTGGTTTCTGGAGGCGGTTGGGCTCCCCGAAGCTTCAGGCCTGGTGCATGTGGAGCGAGCGCACCGGGTGGGAACCAGACAGGATGATACAGCCCGACCACATCCGGTCATTGTCTGCTACTTGCATTATGCCATCAAGGCTTGATTATATGAAATCTATAAACGAAACTGCAATTTGGAGTATAGAGGTTCTAAGCTGCTTCTGTTCCAAGGCTATTCAGTGCAGGTGTCTGAACAGCGGAGGGCCCTGGCACCTTACTGTTCACAGCTGTTTAACAAGGGTATTAAATTTGTATTCCAATATCCGGTACATGTGTGGCTGGTACATGATAACCACACGATGGTGCTCACTTCAGCTGCAGAGCTTCGTTCGTTCTTGGATCAGCTGCCACCTTCATAGATCTGTCACTCTAGATGATACCATTTACAGGCAGAATGGTCCGGAGCTGCTTGGTTCCCTGTTTTGGTTTGCCTGACACAGACTGATTCTTTGAGATGTAGCAGGGTGTGAGCCTCTGATTTGACGAGCTCAGAGTATACCTTTCCTGGAGTAATCTATGTCTACATGGGGCTCTGGATAGGAGGATGCCAACTGGAACACCATATCTCTGGGCCGATACCTTGAGCCTCGTTACACCAATTGTTATTGCTATATTACGGCTTTTGTTCTTCTTATTGTGGTTGCCTTATAGATTAGGGTTCTTCTTTTGTTCCAGTGGGGGACTTCTCCAACTTTTTCTGGTATTTTGTATCGTTAAGGGGGGGATAGATAGGGGGCGGGTGGGCGGGCATGTTTACTTAGGGGGGAGTGGGCAGGGTTATTGAGGACTGTGGGCGAAGGGTGCTTTCTAGGTGGTGAATGGTGAATGGAGATCTATTACTGTTATATGTGGCTGGTAAGTATGTCAGTGGGGTATGGATGAGTTTTATTTTTTATTTTTGTTACATTTGTACCCCGCGCTTTCCCACTCATGGCAGGCTCAATGCGGCTTACATGGGGCAATGGAGGGTTAAGTGACTTGCCTAGAGTCACAAGGAGCTGCCTGTGCCTGAAGTGGGAATCGAACTCAGTTCCTCAGGACCAAAGTCCATCATCCTAACCTTTAGGCCACTCTTCCACCATGTATGTAAGGGGTAGTTTGGGGAGGGGGTGGGATGTCGATGATGATCAGACTCAGGGGGGGGGAGGGGGTTGCTCCGTGTTCTTGACTGGTACTCTGTTTTTGATGGGCTCAGATATGATGTGGGTCGTGTTCATGTGCTGCTGGGATGGTTTAGCTTGGATGCCGTCTCCGGCTTTTTGGACAAAATGGAAATATTTTTCTTTTTTCTTAATTGGTGGTGGGATGGGTGACTTGCGTATTGCCATCTTGAATGTGGATGGAATCCACTCGCCTATGAAGTGCACAAAAATTTTAAGCTATGCTAAGTGCTTAAGGGTGGACATCTTGCTCATGCAGGAAACCCACCTCACCAATTTGGAACACACTAAATTAATAGGAGACTAGGTTGGAGAGCAGGCGTTTGCATCTTATAATGGCAGACAGCAAGGGGTCACAATTCTTTTCCACAAAAAAGTAGATATTTTGTGCCATAAAACTATGGCACTATGAGGCATATTTTCAAAGCACTTAGCCTTCCAAAGTTCCATAGAAACCTATGGAACTTTGGAAGGCTAAGTGCTTTGAAAATATGCCTCTTAGTGATCTGGGTAGGGGAAATAATGGGATGACGTATTGCTGTATGCTCCGTGTATGCTCCTAATGTTAATTCTCATACATTTTTTCTAATTTGTTGGCCGTATTGGCTGTGCTACAGGAGTATCCGCTCGTAGTATGTGGGGACTTCAAAGTAACAGCTGACCCACTTATTGATTGCCATCCCCCCAAAGCATGTTTACGGGGTTTTGAGGCAAAGGGCGTAAACTTTCTTATGAATGATCTGAACCTTCCTGACATTTGGAGGGTGCTTCATTCTAATGATCGCAATTACGCTTTCTTCTCCCATGTACACCAAGTGCACGTGCACTTGGACTCTATACTTCTATCTTCCTCTCTTCTATTGACGGCAAGTGGACAGATATAGAGGTGGTGTTGTGTCGGATCATAGCCTGGTTTGGATAGACACGGGCCTTTCCACTCAGAGACCTTCAGATGACTGGCAGATGACCCCCCTCGCTCTACTTGGATTCTGACTTTCAGAATTTTCTGGTAGAAGAATGGAACCACAATCTTGGGATTAATAATCCATTGGATGTTGCCCCTGTGGTGTAATGGGAGGCTGGCAATGCAGTTCTCCGTGGAAAAATTATAGAATACACTATTCGAACATGGAAAGCGAACTAGCAGGATGTGCTTACATTGCTACGGCGTGTTCACTTCTGTCTTGCCTCTGCAACAGAAGTAACCTTCTAAAAGAGTAAATCTTTTACTCTCCAGGCAAGAAAAGCTCTGGCTACTAAATAACTATTAGACATAATAAATGTTTATTCAAATTGTCAAAGAAGCCAATCAGTAATTATTGAAATAGTAACAAATAAACTCCCAATACAGTATAATATGTAGCAAATACAAACAGAGTTCTCCCTGGGAGCTGCCAAGATGTCCACCTGCTAGTGAAGGCACATTGAGGCTCGCCATCCTCAGTTCTTTTTCCTCTTAAATACTTTTTTCTTCCTTTCTTCATTATCTTAATTATAATTGCCCTTCCCACCTAATGAATATGCATCTTTCCAGAATATTCTGTTTCCTGTTATGACATCTCATGTTCCAGTATGTTCCATCAAATGCTATTATTTATTCCCTTATTATATTGGCAGTTAGGACCCGTCATGCATATAAGCATAAAGTTTTCATTAGATATTTGGTATATTACCAAGTTACTACCCCCACCCTCGTGCTAGGGCTATAGTTTTGCCCACACCCACTCACTTCTCCTTCTGATTGTTTATCTGGATACAGCAGGTGTCCTTAGTCATAGGAGTCTCTGGCTTAGTTGCTGACCAGCAACTTATCACAATTTAGCACAGGCCAAAATGTCAAACCACAAATTTCTACAGCCTTAGAAAGGCACTTTTCAGTAAAAAAAAAAAAAAAAAAGCACATTTATAATTCTTTTGCAATTCTTTAAGTCTGCTCAGCTCAAGAGAGGCAAAATAGCTTATATTAAAACTAGAAATATGTATGGTTTGCACCTTTTCATGGCCTTTATGATATACAGGCGGCTTCACTCCATCAGGACTTCCTTGTTGCGAGGAGTGCCCGCTGATGCTAGGCACGAGTACCTGGATCTTTGGAAATGGATTAATTTGATCTTGAATCAGAGGGCCCTGAGAAATATTCAGTTGTACAAGTATTATCTCCATAGATGGGGAAACAAAGCGGGCAGGCTTTTGGCTACTTTGATCCAGAGCAAAACTACAAAACAGGTGATCACTAAGATAATGGATACTTTGGGGGTTCTGACAACTAAGGAGAATGCTATTCAAGCACCACCTGTAGACTTTTATCAAACTCTTTATGACAAAGGACACTGTGATGTCCAGGGCAGGGAGTTCTTCCACAGGCTTAAGCTCCAGAACAACTGCAGATTCTTAATGCCCCAGTAACAGGGCTTGAAATACAGCAAGCGCTTAAGTGTCTCAAGTTAGTGAAGGCCCTAGGGCCTGATGGTTTTGGGCCAGAATATTATAAGATTCTGGGACACCATATCATTGGCCCTTTTCAGGCGCTGTGTCAGGTTTTGTTTAAACTGGGACAGAATACTAACAGGTTAGCACACTCTACCATTGTAGTCTTACCAAAACTGGGTGGAGATAAAGAACTTTTGGGATCTTACCACCCCATTTCCCTCCTAAATCAGGACCTCAAACTGTTCGCTAGCATTATGGCACTCCGACTGGGGAAGGTTCTGCCCACGCTAGTTCATGAAGATCAGACTGGATTCGTCCATGGCAGATATGCCTCCACAAATATTCTGCGAGCATTGAGCACGATCTAGGCTAGAGGTGGGAAACCAGGGGGTGTGATTATTACCTGCTAGGATGCTGAAAAGGCATTTGATAAGATCCTATGCCCCGCTTATGTTTGGTCTAATGAGGCCTTTATTTAGCCAAGAGGAGCAGGGATCACTTTATCTCCTTTGCTGAAGCCGTTGCGGAGGGACTGGGAATGGTGGCATCCCCTTTTCTGAAACTTATGAAGAATCCTAATTTTCCTGCCGGTCAGGCTTTCTCGATTTGGGAATCTTGGCGCACGAGGGGATGTAGATATGTGGGTCGGCTTGTGGAGCTGGGTGGTGGTAGCATTCTCTCATTTCAGGAATGTCAGTTGAAGTGGCAATTGCCTGAAAACTTTTTCTTTTCTTACCTCCAACTTCGTCATTACCTTCTTTCTTTGAGGGGCTTGGGGAGTCACTACCCCACTTTTACCCAACTAGATGCCTTTCTTATGCAGATGCCAGCTTCTTCTAATAAACTCTCAGTGTGGTATAAATTGAGTAAGGAACAGCAACCTTCCTCATTTCTTGTTCAGATAGCGGAAAGGTGGAGTGTATGTTTCGGGGATATAATCACTGAGCGGGACTTGTCTGCTTGCTTTGGTTTGGGTTTCAGGGTCACTCCCAATGCGGGGCTTCATGAGTTCCAATTTAAATTTAAAAATTTTACATGATGTACATATTTCTAAGAGTAAGGGGAGAACTATGGGACTCTGATATCTGCAATGTGTGAAGTGGGGAGGAGTACAACAGTACATAATTTTCTGGAATGCTCAAAATTACAGCCTTTCTGGTGTGGGGTTATCTCTACTCGAGGCTATTCTGGGGGTGGCATATGAGTGGACCTTTGGGGTACTGCTCCTGGGGTCTGATGCTGCAATACGTGACCAGGGACTTTTGGACCATCAAAGACACTTTGTACTCCTAGCGCTGGTGCTGGCATTAAAGACTATCCTCCGACATTGGGTGGGGAAAGATCCTCCGTCCCTAGCTAACTGGAAGGCTAACATGTCACAGATGGCTTCTTGGGAGCTTTTGCGGATATCTCAGTCTAGGAGGGGGAAACTGGTACCATATGGAACCCTTTGGATGACATTTCAGGATCAACCAGGATTTTAGTCTCTAAATCTTCAGGAGAACACGGAGTAGGGGGGAGGGATGGAGGAGAGGGTATTGGGTGGGATAAGGTAGAGGTTTTACATATAAAATAGGAATGGGGCACACAAACTGCTTGTATCATTATCTTGGTTTCTTGCTCGTTTCTCAGCCTCTTGTTATCCAGATGGGATGTGTCCCTTACCCTGGATTTTTTTATTGCCTTCTCTATGTTCTATGTAGTTATCCATGTACCATTCTTCAATAAACAGATTTTTTTTAAATAAATAAAATGAACTGGATAATGGATGAAGACATCAGACTAGTTTTCCTCAACAAAACATGGATCCACAACAAAGAAGATCCTATAATCTCGGGCCTCTGCCCTCCAAGCTATAAAATTCTGCACTGTACCAGAAACAGGAAAAAGGGAGGCGGCGTCTCATTAATATACAGATCCTTCTTCGAAATGGAAACCATAGCTGAATCCATAACACAACTACTTGATCAGGATAAAGAACAAATCCATGCTGCATCCTATTCTATAGACCCCCGGGAAACTGGAGAGCAGCTCAGACAAAACTTATGGATTTCACTCAAACTCATGAGTGGCTCACTCAAACGTGATGCTAATAGGAAACATTAACATACACCCAGAAGACCAAAGCACAGAGGTAACCAGAGAGTGCACTGAATTTCTTCAAATATGGGAATTCCAACAGCCACCAGTGGACTCAGCCCACATAAAAGGCCACGCACTAGACCTCCTAGAATACAGATTCCCTACAGACCAGAATTTCTCTACCCAAAACCAGAGATGGTCGGAAATCCTCTGGTCCGACCACTTACATATAGTAACAAAGTAGATGACGGCAGATAAAGACCTGTACGGTACATCCAGTTTGCCCAACAAGATAAACTCATATGTGCTACTTTATATGTATAACTGATCTTGATTTATCCTTGAGGGAAGATCCACCAGGAGGTGGAAAACTCAAGCACCCCACGGTAAAAACAACAATGTGCAAAAAGTGGGAGTACGACCAAGGAAACCAGACGCTGGAAGACGTTCTTAAATAAAAACTTTATTAGAGATTTGAAGACTCGACACGTCGTGTTTCGGCCGTCAAGCCTGCATCAGGAGTCTGCTGTGCAGAGTGCTGTAGAGTAATGACGGTGAAAATGCTCTGGAAATCTTACAGCAGTCTCTTACACGGAGAGTTGCTTGAAAAAGACTGTTCTGAAGAAATTCGTCATAAGCGCTTATGACGAATTTCTTCAGAACAGTCTTTTTCAAGCAACTCTCCGTGTAAGAGACTGCTGTAAGATTTCCAGAGCATTTTCACCGTCATTACTCTACAGCACTCTGCACAGCAGACTCCTGATGCAGGCTTGACGGCCGAAACACGACGTGTCGAGTCTTCAAATCTCTAATAAAGTTTTTATTTAAGAACGTCTTCCAGCGTCTGGTTTCCTTGGTCGTACTCCCACTTTTTGCACATTCTTGATTTATCCTTGCCATTTTCAGGGCATAGACGTAGAAGTCTGCCCAGTACTTGCCCCACCTCCCAACCACTGGTGTTGCCACCCAATCTCCCCTAAGCTTCTGAGGATCCATTCCTTCTGAACAGGATTCCTTTATGTTTATCCCATGCATTTTTGAATTCCATTACCGTTTTCATCTCCAACACTTCCCATGGGAGGGCATTCCAAGTATCCACCACTCTATGAAAAAACACTTCCTGACATTTTTCTTGAGTCTTCCCCCCTTCAACCTAATTTCATGTCCTCCAGTTCTACTGTCTTCCCATCTCCAGAAAAGATTTGTTTGCGGATTAATACCTTTCAAATATTTGAACGTCTGTATCATATCACCCCTGTTTCTCCTTTCTACCAGGGTATACATGTTCAGGCCAGCAAGTCTCTCCTTATATGTCTTGTAACACAAATCCCATACCATTTTTGTAGCTTTTCTTTGCACCGCCTCAATTCGTTTTACATCCTTAGTAAGATATGGCCTCCAAAACTGAACACAATACTCCAAGTGGGGCCTCACCAATGACTTGTACAGGGGCATCAACACCTCCTTTCTTCTGCTCGTCACACCTCTCTCTATACAGCCTAGCATCCTTCTGGCTATGGCCACCGCCTTGTCACACTGTTTCATCACCTTGAGATACTCAGATACTATCACCCCAAGATCCCTCTCCCTGCCTGTACATATCAGAATTTCACCTCCTAACATATATGTCTCCCATGGATTTCTACTCCCTAAGTGCATCACTTTGCATTGAATTTTAATTTCCAAACATTAGACCATTCTTCTAGCTTCTGCGGATCCTTCAAATTAGAAATGACCCTGTATTGGAAAGAATTTGGAACTCGTAAAACGAAAATACAAACACATACAAAACAAAAGGGAAAGTCAACATAACAATATTTTGGCACTCCATATATGAAAATCAATGGTCAAAGCCAACAGACTCCACCAAATTCCTCAAAGAGTGGGATAAAAGATGTATTGCCATCCTAGATGAAAACAGCACTCATACAGCGAAGATACTTACCTGTAGCAGGCATTCTTTGAGGACAGCAGGCTTCATATTCTCACAAGTGGGTAGACGCCGATCCGCGTCACCCCGTCCGGCATTTATGCCAAAGTAAAAAAAAAACAGAGTTTTGTGAAGCGCAAACCATGCTCCACTGCACATGCGCGAGTGCCTTCCAAACCGTTGCGTGAATGCGGTCTCCTCAGTTCAATATTAAAGCAAAAGTAAAAGTATTCAAGGAGACAACTCCAAGGGGAGGTGAGCGGGACTGTGAGAATATGAAGATATGCCTGGAACAGAATAAAACGGGCCTAGGAGAGTACAGTTGGATTCTAGACCACAAACAGATTCTGCAACACTGATTGCCCAAACCGACTGTCGTGTCGGGTATCCTGCTCAAGGCAATAGTGAGATGTGAATGTGTGGACTGAAGACCACGTCGCAGCCTTGCAAATTTCTTCAATGGAGGCTGACCTCAAGTAGGCCGACCCTATGAGCTGAAGTAAAAGCCACCAAGAAAATGACCTTCTTGAAAGAGTACTTCAGATGGCAAGAATTCAGTGGCTCAAAGGAAGCTTTCATCACCTGGGTGTGAACGCTATTGAGATTCCGTGACACTGGTGAAGGTGACAGGGGGCATTGACAAAAGCAAACCTCTCATGAAGCGAACAACTAGAGGCTGTCCAGAGACAGGCTTACCTTCTACATGCTGATGATAAGCACTAATTGCACTAAGGTTTACCCTTACGGAGTTGGTCTTGAGACCAGACTCTGACAAGTGTAGAAGGTATTCAAGCAGGGTCTGTGATGGGCAAGAAAGGAGATATAAGGCCTTGCTCTCATACCAGACAGCAAACCTCCTCCATTTCAAAGAGTAGCACCTCTTAGTGGCATCTTTCCTGGAAGCCAGCAAGACCAGGGAGACGTCCTCCGAAAGACACAAGGAAGTAAATTCTAGGCTCTCAACATCCAAGCTATGACAGCCAGAGACTGGAGGTTGGGATGTAGAAGGGACCCCTCATTCTGCACGATGAGGGTCAGAAAACATTCTAATCTCCACAGTTCTTTGAAGAATAATTCCAGAAGAAGAGGTAAACGTATCTGCCATGGCCAGTATGGTGCAATCAGAATCATGGTTCCTCTGTCTTTCAAAGTCTTTCCCACTAGAGGTATCGGAGGATACGAATACAGAAGATCCATCCCCTAGTTGAAAAGGAAGGCATCTGATGCTAGCCTGCCGTGGGCCTGAAATATAAATTATATTTTTTTTACGTTGCCGTAATGATCCTAAGATAAAGGAAATGCTGTTCTTTCTATAAAATATACATGAGGGGAAGTCCATGAATAGGATTGTTAGTCTATATCATAGTTTTAATGCGCACTAGTGCGTCTAAGAAAGGCAAAAGGTAAAAGATGGATATAGCAGGAGCCTCCTGGATTCAATTAAAAACACCTTTAAAAGTTCATTTTTTCTTTGCCCAGTCGTTTAGATAGGGACGTTTTATATATATCCACCAAAAAAAAAATTGTTTTTAAAAGAAGACTGTTGATGTATTCAACGCTGAAGATTATTCTCCCGGACCCTCGTATTTACGTAGCAATCTTGTCCTCCTTAAAAGTTGCAAGGCCCCTGTCGTGTGACGGTAATGTTACGTCACAGGGGGCGTGACTTAGCGGGATCTAGCGTTCTTGGGGTAATAAAAGTTTGGTGACAGGAGGAGTGCTTCATTGTTTTGACAGCCGCCGCTGCTTACAGTATGCAGCTATCATTAGCCATAACCCAGCGCTGCGGTTCTCTATTCTCCTCTTTCCTGGTGAATCTTGAAGGAGGTTTAATAGACTGGAGTGGAAGTGAGCCTGTCTAGTCCACTGTAAATAAGGAAGACATTTGATTAATCTCTGTTTCCACTCCCCTGCGCAGCCGTCATTGGCATTCACTCAAAACACAGCAAGCAAAACTATGAGCTGCTTCACCTACGTTGTTGTTCTTTATTGTTTGTCCATCTGTAACAAGTCTAACACTGTTTTTGTTGGCTAGGCAGTGCCTTGCAAGGTGGGAGAGAAAAGACAATATTGAATATCACTAAAACAACTTCAAAAATTATTATAGCTAGTAGAAAGAGCAATGGTAAATTCTGTAGTTTGTGCTCATTTTTCTTCACTGTTATTCCATACAATTCAGATGGCCAGATTTCAGTGAGATTACTAGAATATCCTGTTTCCCGATAGGTTCATTTTAACTGTTGTAGTAATCTGCTTTGGGAAGCCTGGTGTTTATAAAGATAATGGAATCAGAAGCGGAGCCAGGTTGACGGCACGGGGGGGGGGGGGGGGGGGGAGTGAGAGTGGACTTCCGCCGGCGCACATTTTCCGCCGGCAGAACTCCGTTTGGGGGAGCGGCCGCTCCCCTGGCACCCCCCCCCCCCCCAAGCTACACCACTGGATGGAATATATTGAAATTAAATGGAAGTAGAATTAAACTCTCCTTTCATTAGGGCACATGGAATCACATACTCATCTATTTTGTAGAAGTTTACATTTTAGATATACAAATGGATTATTCTGTTTTGAACATGTTTCAGGGGCAAGTGGTTTTATAAGTCCGTGAACCGACAATAAAGCACGAGAACGTGGATGCAGCAGCTCACAGGTTTGCTTGCTGTGTTTTGAGTGAACGGCAATGACGGCTGAGCGGGGGAGTGGAAACAGAGATTAATCAAATGTCTTCCTTACTTACATACAGTGGACTAGATAGGCTCACTTCCACCTCCTTGGTTTAACCTACTTGAAGATTCGCCACGGAAAGAGTAGAATAGAGCGCTTGGTTATGGCTGGTGATCGCTGCAGCGTACCGGAAGACTGGAGGGTAGCCAATGTTACTCCGATTTTTAAGAAAGGTTCCAGAGGAGATCCGGGAAATTATAGACCGGTGAGTCTGACGTCGGTGCCGGGCAAGATGGTGGAGGCTATTATTAAGAATAAAATTGCAGAGCATATACAAAAACATGGACTGATGAGACAAAGTCAGCACGGATTTAGTGAAGGGAAGTCTTGCCTCACCAATCTAATGCATTTTTTTGAGGGGGTAAGCAAACATGTGGACAATGGGGAGCCGGTTGATATTGTATATCTGGATTTTCAGAAGGCGTTTGACAAAGTGCCGCACGAAAGACTCCTGAAGAAATTGCAGAGTCATGGAATCGGAGGTAGGGTATTATTATGGATTAAGAACTGGTTGAAAGATAGGAAGCAGAGAGTAGGATTGCGTGGCCAGTATTCTCAGTGGAGGAGGGTAGTTAGTGGGGTCCCGCAGGGGTCTGTGCTGGGTCCGTTGCTTTTTAATGTATTTATAAATGACCTAGAGATGGGAATAACTAGTGAGGTAATTAAATTCGCCGATGACACAAAATTATTCAGGGTCGTCAAGTCGCAGGAGGAATGTGAACGATTACAGGAGGACCTTGCGAGACTGGGAGAATGGGCGTGCAAGTGGCAGATGAAGTTCAATGTTGACAAGTGCAAAGTGATGCATGTGGGTAAGAGGAACCCGAATTATAGCTACGTCTTGCAAGGTTCCGCGTTAGGAGTTACGGATCAAGAAAGGGATCTGGGTGTCGTCGTCGATGATACGCTGAAACCTTCTGCTCAGTGTGCTGCTGCGGCTAGGAAAGCGAATAGAATGTTGGGTGTTATTAAGAAGGGTATGGAGTCCAGGTGTGCGGATGTTATAATGCCGTTGTATCGCTCCATGGTGCGACCGCACCTGGAGTATTGTGTTCAGTACTGGTCTCCGTATCTCAAAAAAGATATAGTAGAATTGGAAAAGGTACAGCGAAGGGCGACGAAAATGATAGTGGGGATGGGACGACTTTCCTATGAAGAGAGGCTGAGAAGGCTAGGGCTTTTCAGCTTGGAGAAGAGACGGCTGAGGGGAGATATGATAGAAGTGTATAAAATAATGAGTGGAATGGATCGGGTGGATGTGAAGCGACTGTTCACGCTATCCAAAAATACTAGGACTAGAGGGCATGAGTTGAAGCTACAGTGTGGTAAATTTAAAACGAATCGGAGAAAATTTTTCTTCACCCAACGTGTAATTAGACTCTGGAATTCATTGCCGGAGAACGTGGTACGGGCGGTTAGCTTGACGGAGTTTAAAAAGGGGTTAGATAGATTCCTAAAGGACAAGTCCATAGACCGCTATTAAATGGACTGGAAAAATTCCTCATTTTTAGGTATAACTTGTCTGGAATGTTTTTACGTTTGGGGAGCGTGCCAGGTGCCCTTGACCTGGATTGGCCACTGTCGGTGACAGGATGCTGGGCTAGATGGACCTTTGGTCTTTCCCAGTATGGCACTACTTATGTACTTATGTACTTATGTACAGTACACTGCTGTAAGCAGCAGCGGCCGTCAAAACAAAGACGCGCTCCAGTCTTAAGGTCGTACTTGGATCCGGAAGATCCGGGGATCCCGCAGCTCTAAGAAAGTCGAAAGCTCATACCTCAATGAACTAGCTAGATTTTAAGATTCCGCCAGCCTCTCTGTGTACACTATACTCATTACGCCGTGACCACTGAAATAAGTCTTTGCTTTTAAATAAATGGTCAAATCTAAATAAAAATAAGCTACTGCAACCTCTTTACCATTACTATACAAAATGAATCGAAATTATTTTGCTAAAGGGTTGTAACAATCAACTTGATCATTTTCACTAGCCAGGTTTTATTAAGGTCCCGAGCCACGGCACACACCCTTTAAACCGTCTCGACCTAAACCGGAAGCAAGCAGTACAAGTGAAAGCGAGGCTTGGCACACGTACGTCATAGGGCGTGGTGACTGGAGCCCAGCTTCACAGAGTAGACTCTGGCTTGGGTATGGCTAAAAATGTTTTTCCGCCCATTTTCCATCTCGGGCAAAGGCTGCTGCTTGCCTCTTTCCGATTGGTGCTACGTTGTTAGGGGCAACGGAACGCTGAGTTTAGCTCCAGCCCAGGAGAGAGGAAACTCTGACCGGTAAGAATTGTTTGCATGCTAATATTATTGTTTTCTGCAAGGGTTCATGGGCGTTTTGTTTTCTGTTACCATTAATTTATTGCGTTTTAATGAAGCTGCCTTCGGGGCTTCCAGTTTTGCTTTGATAGAGTTGATATAGCTGTTGAAGTATGGTCCTCTTTTTGTAGTGATAGTATAAGAAGTTTCTCATTACATAGGTAACGTAGGATGACCATAGCGCTTCATATCAAAAGATGCAGGCTGGCTGAGCCTATTCAGATTTTACCATTGCATGCATGGACTTGCTTTTTGTTTAAGAATCTGGAACTTCAGATTCAGGGGCTGACATGCAAGAGAAGCATAGTGGAAAGCTGTGTATGGCTCTAATATGATGATATCAGACCTACTCTTATCTAGCACATGAGAATCTGTACTTTCTGTAAAGTATATGGTTTTATATAAATAGATATAGATATGTGGATAGGGCAAATTGGGTGGTTACCTTGGATGCTGTTCAACGAGGGGTGCTGCTGGATGCATAGGTGTCTCTACGTGGTTGCCACCCCCGTTCTTGTAGATATGGCTCTTCTGCCGCTTCAGATTCCTGCGATGTGTAGCAGCAACAATAGAGCAAGTGAAGCTGCATGTCCTTCCATCACGCATGCTGCTAAAAGCTCTGCTGGGCCCTCCCGCCCCTCAAAAATAGTGTAGCAAACCCCCTGGTGGTAGAGTGCGGAATTACACTTACAGCAGAGAAGATCACTGTCTATGGGGTTTCCAAGGAAAACTCCACACACAAAGGGGATTTGATAAGAAAAATGAGTAAATATTTTATTAAACAATAATAATAAAATGATAGCATTTAATTGTGTTTCATTAACAGAGTACCATTTGTTAAGGTAAGACGATATTACAACAGAACGGTACTAGGTGTTAAATACTTTACAATAAATTAGAACGGCAATAAGGTGCTCAACTTAGCAGCAATTAACATTTCAACACTTTCAAACTCAACTCCTCTAATTGTACAAATATCACACACACATTCCCAGAAATGGGTTATTGCTCTGTTCCCCTCAGCACCTCTACAACTGGGACTCAGGGGCTCAGCAACATGCAGATCCTAACCAAATACAGATAAGAACATAAGAGTAGCCATACTGGGTCAGACCAGTGGTCCATCTAGCCCAGTATCCTGTTTTCCAAACAGTGGCCAAGCCAGATCACAAGTACCTGGCAAAAACCCAATTAGATGCAACATTCCATGCTACCAATCCCTGGGCAAGCAGTTTCTTCCCCGTGTGGAGTGGAGGACTAGCCTAGTGGTTAGTGCAGTGGATCCTGGGGAACTGGGTTTGATTCCCTCAGCATCTCCTTATGAATCTGGGCAAGTCACTTAATCCTCCATTGCCCCAGGTACAAACAAGTACCTGTATATACAATGTAAACTGCTTTGAATGTAGTTGCAAAAAACCACAGAAAGGTGGTATATCAAGTCTCATTTCCCTTCCCTTCCCATGTCCGTCTCAATAGCAGACTATGGACTTTTCCTCCAGAAATTTGTCCAAACCTTATTTAAACCCAGATACGCTAACCGTTGTCACCCCATCCTCCGGCAAAGAGTTCCAGAGCTTAAGTATTCATTGAGTGAAAAAATATTTCCTCCTATTTGTTTTAAAAGTATTTCCATGTAACCCTCATGTGTCCCCTAGTCTTTGTACTTTTGGAATGAGTAAAAAATTGATTTACTACTCGTTCTACACCACTCAGGATTTTGTAGACCTCAATCATATCTCCCCTCATCCATCTCTTTTCCAAGCTGAAGAGCCCTAACCTCTTTAGCCTCTCCTCATACGAGAGGAGTTCTATCCCCTTTATCATTTTGATCGCTCTTCTTTGAACCTTTTCTAATTCCGCTATATCTTTTTTGAGAAACGGCAACCAGAACTGAACACAATACTCAAGGTGTGGTTGTACCATGGAGCGATACAAAGGCATTATAGTATTTTTGTTCTTATTCACCATACCTTTCCTAATAATTCCTAGCATCCTGTTTGCTTTTTTTGGACGCCACCGCACACCAAGCAGAAGATTTCACCGTATTATCTACAGTGACACCTAGATCTTTTTCTTGAGTGTTGAACCCCAAGGTGGACTCTAGCATCAGGTAACTATGATTCAGATTATTCTTTCTAATGTGCATCACCTTGCATTTGTCCACATTAAATTTCATCCACCATTTGGATGCCAGTCTTCTAATTTCCTAAGGTCTTCCTGCAATATTTCACAGTCCGCTCTTGTTTTAACAACCTTTAATAGTTGTGTATCATCTGCAAATTTAATCACCACACTCATCGTTCCGAATACCATATCATTTATAAATATGTTAAATAGAACCAGTCCCAATACATATCCCTGTGGCACTCCACTGTTCACCCTCCTCCATTGAGAGAAATTACCATTTAACCCTATCCTCTGTTTTTTTTTTGTCCAATAGCCAATTCCTAATCCACACCAGAACCTTGCCTCCTATCCTATGACTTTAATTTCTCAGGAGTCTCTCATGAGGAACTTTATCAAAAGCTTTCTGAAAATCTAGATACACTACATCAACTGGCTCACCTTTATCCATGTGTTTATTCACGCCTTCAAAGAAATGAAGACTTCCCTTAGCCGGACCCATGCTGACTCTGTCCCATTAAACCATATTTGTCTATGTGTTCTGTAATTTTGTTCTTTATAATAGTTTCTATTATTTTTCCCGGCACCGATGTCAGCCTTACTGGTCTGTAATTTCCTGGATCACTCCTGGAACCCTTTTTAAAAATCATCATCACATTGGCTACCCTCTAATCTTCAGGTACTACGGGTGATTTTAACGATAGGTTGCATATTACTTACAGCAGATCAGCAATTTCATGCTTGAGTTCTTTGAGTACCCTTGGATGTATGCTTTCTGGTCCAGGTGATTTACTACTCTTTAATTTGTCAGTTTTGCTCATACTTCTTCCAGGTTCACCGAGATTTCTTTCAGTTTCTCCACATCATCATCCTTGAAAACTATTTCCAGTACAGGCAGATCTCTTATATCTTCTTCCATAAAGACAGAAGCAAAAATTCATTCAGTTTCTCCTCCCTGAGTGCCCCTTTTGCTCCTTTGTGATCTAACAGTCCCACAGATTTTCTCACAAGCTTTCTGCTTCTAATGTACCTGAAAATTTGTTTCTGTGAGTCTTAGCCTCTGCGGCAAGTTTCTCTTCATATTCTCTTTTAGCCTTCTTGTCAGGTAAGTGTCTTAAGTGTGTAAGGAGTCAGTATACACAGATCTGAGATTTTTTTCCTCAGGCGTGAACATGTGTTTGCTAGCTGTGCAACTGTCTAGCAGTGGGTACCTTTGAAGTCCTCGGGCATCGGCGTCAGCTCTCTTGTTCGGGAACTCTGGAGTACCTACTAGCCTGACTTTAAAAACGCAAAATGAGAAAACCCTGCCTCCCTATCTTCGGTGAGTGCACCCTACCTATGGTCAGTGGGTACATTGGCCAATGGCCGTGAAAGCTACCTAGGTTCAAATAAAAAGATAATCAGGGGAATTTCCTACCAAGTTTCCAACCCTTTCCCTTGAATTCTCAGTTCTAACTCCCACCCATACTTCCTCCTTACTGGCACTGTTCATTGAGGTGGGCAGGGTCTCCCAGGAGGCAGGCGCCTGGCAGAAGGCACACACAATAGTAGGCTTCAAGGACGGGAATACTCGGCACAGTATATGTCTCTTAGATGAGCTTTTCTCTTAGGGACAGGCAGTTCTACTGGGGCGCACTCTCGCGCAGGTTTCCTCAGAGTCTGGACGCCACTCTGGGGGCAAGAGAGGTAGAGAGTCGGATCTTGAATTGTCCCAGAGGAAGGCACATGACTGAAGGTTCACCTAGAGTGTTAGATACCCATAGGCCAGTCCTGAATATAATAAAATGGTAATGTAAACCAGTGGCTGTCCATCCTCAGGAAGCACCCAACCAGTATATCCACGATGAATATGCATGAGATAGATCTGTATACACTATCTTCACTACTGTAACATATTTCTCTTATACATTACAGTATTTATATTTTTGAGGTATGTGAATGTAATTATAATGTACCCATTTTCTTCTCACTTGTATATTATTGATAGTCCAACTGACCTTATAGAGCTTGCGTTGCAAACCCTTGTTCTCATGTATGTAGAACTGATGCTGAGTTCACAATCAGCATGCAGAATGATAACATTTTCCCCACTATTAACCAAATGTTGTCTTTTTTTTATCCCACAAAGATCATTCTTATGGCGGTAAGAGGTTCTGAATGAACTCCATAAAATAAGTTGAGATAACCTATAAATACCTAATTTTTTATTCAGTATTGCATATATTACATGTTATTACAACATAGAAAAGTGATATTATGAATTAAAATTATTTTGCTTTTTATTTAGACATGTCGGACATTGCCAAGGATAAGGCAGCTCGTCTGTTAAAGAAAAGAGGTAGTACAACCTCTCTAAGCAGCCATGAAGTCAAAGGAAAAGAAGTAAAAGAAAGCACTGGGAAAAACAAAGAGTAAGTTGTTCCACAAATGCTTAACATATGGGATGCTATCTGTTTAAAAAATATTCATGAAGAATTTCTTGTGGCACTGTTTCTCTGCCTTATAACAGAGACATTTCAGTCCATCTTCTTTTGTAGAAATGTCTGCGGTATTTACTCATCTTTAAAAATTGCACTAGTTCAAGAGATCTACGTCCCTCATGGATTGCAGATCACCTTAAGACTCAAGTTTATTAGGGATTTACTATCCCACCCATCATAGAGTAATATCTGGGCGGCTTACAATCTAATGAGAAAATAGGGGAGACCGGACATAACATGTAGGATAGAAGGGGGTGAGCTACAATTCTGATAGGATAGTGAGGAATAGTGCATGAGGGGGGGGGAATAAAATAATTTGACTCATCTCGGGACCGGTACAACACTCAGGCAGCAGAGCCGTAGGCATCTATGAATAAAAACGTTTTTTGAGTTCTGAATTAAAAATTTCTAATGATATCGGTCAGCAGGAAGATTGCGGTAGTTTGTTCCAATGTAGTGGACCTTTGACTGAAAAGATCGCACCCCTGCTGTGTTCGTAGATTTCTCAAAATGAGAGGACTGTCAGCCAATTTTGAGTTGAAGATCTTAAAGCTTTAAAAGGAGAGTAAGGGATTAGCAATTGTGAAAGGTAGGGGGGCTCACCTCTAAGATGGTTCTTGTATATTAAACGTACAGTCTTAAAGATGATACGATGAGGCAGTGGTAGTCAGTGAGCTGACTTCAGGAGGGTTTTTAGATGGTGAAACTTTCTTACCCCCATGATCAATTTCATGGCTGTATTTTGTATTAATTGCAACCATCGGATGTTCCTTGTCCTAAGGCCGTTGTAAAGTGTGTAATCTAATTGACTAAGTATGAAGGAATAGATCAATATATTTAGGGCTGGCGGGTGCAGCAGAGACCTAATAGATCGGTCTGTTGGAGCCTAAAAAAGCATTTCTTAACTACTGCAGAAATTTGTGGCTGAAAAGAGAGTGTCTTATCTAAGATAACGCCTAACATTTTACTATTTGGTTGGGAAGTAATGGGAACAGAACAGAGTAGGATATGCAGAGGTAGAGTGGTGGTTGTAAGATTGGAGAAGAGATCGCATCAATTTATCTAGGTTAAGGGTAAGCCTGTTCTCACGTAACCAGTTGATTAGTTGAATCATGTTATTGTT
This sequence comes from Microcaecilia unicolor, assembly GCF_901765095.1. Classification (NCBI taxonomy): domain Eukaryota; kingdom Metazoa; phylum Chordata; class Amphibia; order Gymnophiona; family Siphonopidae; genus Microcaecilia; species Microcaecilia unicolor. The sequence goes on from NC_044036.1 coordinate 44,050,448, forward strand.
AAGGCTGTGAATCATATGGGTATCATTCGAGTCTAAAGCGTGAAGGATCTGGATGTCATCAGCATAGACAAAATACCATAAGACCTAAAGATTGAGCAAGAGTCAGCAGGGGTGCTAGAAAAATATTGAAGATTGTGGGTAATAGAATAGATCCCTGAGGGGACAGTGTTGACCTAGTGTTTTGAAAGTTGACATCATAAGATCAATTGGAAAAGTAAGACTGGAACCATTCAAAAACTGTATCTCTCATTCTGATCTGGTATAGCCTATCTAATAGGTTAGTATAATCCATTAAATCAAAAGCAGCAGAGAGGTGCAACGATAGTAAAAGTACTATTTATTTTTATCTAGATGAAAGCATATGTAAGTAGTAACGCCTAAAAGGGCAGTCTCGGTACTGTGATGTGTTCTGAATCCTGACTTCTTGTATTGTAATGTATTTGTTTTTGAAAAGGTGATACCAGATTAAAGTTAGGAATGGGGAGGGGAGTTATAGCACCTTCCCAACTTATCCAGTAGGGATACAGAATCATCTGGACCCTGGACAAAATGGGTCTAAGCTTCTCGTAAAAAATACCTGACTTTTGGCAGTAAATAAATGCACCAGAATAAATGCTTGTAGCATGATATACCTTTTCAAGCCTGCATGTGAACTCATTGGCACTGTCAAGATACATATAGATGTATTGTTGAGTATCCCTGCACTTGTGCTAACAGAACTTTAGTAGACAGTGGTTTTCTTGCATCTTTCTCAGTAAGACAGTGAGAGTTGTACTCTTTCTTAACCTTTGTTTATTTCTTTAAAGCTCAGAGAAGTTAGAGAAAGATAATTGCGCTTAGACAGACACAACCCGGTAATTTGGTACTAGCTAGCTAAGTGCATTCAGTCTTCGAACAAAGTAATGCCGAGTCTTCAGAATGGAAATCGGAGAGGTAAGGTCTAAACTTTTATAGCTCTAGTTTCTATGAATGTAATTTTTAACTTGGATTATTAAGTTTTATTAAGTTTTATCTAGCAAACACCTCATAAAATTCACTGTAAAAGCATTGTCATTCTTCTTGGCCCCGCTAACAACTAGCACACTAAGCTGTCATCTTGCCCAATGCGACTAATCTTCCCCTCATTCCACTCTTGGTTCCTTACCTTCCATGCAGTTCAACAATCAGCCCCACAATGCTCCATTCAGTTGGGAAGTCTAGTGGTCCTGTGGCACCCTAAATTCTTTTGCTGTTGTATCTGAGACTGTTCATGGCAAGGTGCTCATATGCAATGATGTATACATACAGTATATACCCCCACTAGACAGCAACAGATAGACACCACTTGTCTTGAAGTTCATTATATATACAGATGGTTTTGTTTCTGTTCCACTAGTGTCTTTATTGCATAACAATGAGAAAATAAATTCCAAGGGCAGGTTTTTCTACTGAAGACAGCATGAAATCGAGCAAAGCTATAATAAATATAAACAGAAGAAATCAGGCAGCCATGAATCATGTGACTTGCTAAGAATGCATTTTTTTGCAATTAAGAAAAAAAGGTCTTATTCCTTAGCATCCTTCCAAACCAGCCCAGAGAAGACTGATGGGTTGTCCACATCTACCAGCATGTGGAGACTGAGAATTCCGATTCTTGAGTAAGCCAATAAGACCCCTATACAACTCCTTCTAGAATCAGTAGTCTCAGTCTCCAGCAGGTGGTGGCTGTGGTGAGCTTTTCAGTCTGTTAGGATTTTCTGCTTTCTGTCTTTTCACTTGAAAAATCAAAACAAAACAGTATTTACCTTAATCTTTGCTCTGCATCTATGCTCCATCTGTGGTTCTCCAATTTACAGGCCGGGGCTGAGGCCCATGGAAATTCTCTTTTGCCCTAGGGATGCTAAACTCAGATGGCCAAGTCCCTCACTCCTCCTTTCCCCCTGGTTTTCCTCTGGGTTATTGTAGGGCATAGTAGTGCAAGACTCATTGCTGTGCCTCAGCCCCTTCACAGGAAGGGAGACTCGTGTTGTGGAGGACAGCCACACAAAAAATAAAATAAAAAAAAGAAATAGCTCTTATTTAAAAATTGAACCCCTTTCTAAGTCCTCTCTAGCACCAGCACATTGTGCTCCGTGTGCACTCTTCTAGGGTGTCTTCCTGCAGAGCTGCTTGTTTTCCTCTCCAGGAGACATTGTGTGTGCGGCTGTGCGCGGCTCTGCAGTTTGCTAGTGTTACTGCCATGAGCTCTGACAAGCTGAGGAAATACACTGCTTGTCAGCATTGGGGCCTTACCACTACCGGAGTTTGCAAATATTTTGTGGCTCCGGAGGCAGTGGGGGCTTTGATGTCAGGGGAAAATCACGGCTTCTCAGTCCCACAGGACAAGCTCATCTGTTAGCGGCAGGAGCAGAGTCAGTCTCTCATAGGCTAGTGGTTCCCGTTTTAGCAGGAATCACTGCCATTTTGGAACCTCAGGCACCAATTTTTGAGCAGCCTCCATAGCGCTCTGCAGGAGTCATTTAATTCAGGTACTAGAAATATGTAGGGAAGACTCGTGAGGAAGGGGGGGTCCTCCAGAATTTGTGCTAGCGATATACAAGGCCTTTCTGTTGAAACAGTTCAAACCTCTGTCAAATCTGGAAGCAGATCCTTCCCAAGGAGGAGGAGGAGGCTCCCGAGGATTATGTGGACTCTGAGTCTCTTTTGGAGAAAGCTGACCTAGATGTTCCTTTTGAGGACAGAGAGCGTGATGATCCCAGGGAGGGTTTCCCTTCTTCGGATGAATTGCCCCCAGGTGAGGGCCATTCTGTGGTCAGAGTATTTCATAAGGAGAATTTGCAGGAGCTTAGCTATTTGGTTTCTTGTACGCGCAAATTTTGATGAAGAGCCTGTGTCTCAGGAGATCAGGAAGACTGTAGGTCATTTCTCATGTATCATGACATAAGAGACATAGTTCAAGTCCAGTGGGATGTTCCTGATACCCCATTTTGGCTGGCTAGGCCCATGATCAGGCTTTACCCTTTTCCCAAGCAGGATAGGGATTTCTTAAAACCTCTCGTGATGGATGTGTTGGTTTCCTCTGTCACCAAGAGGATTACAGTTCCAATGGATGGGGATACGGCTCTGAAAGACCCTCAGGACCACAGGATGGAAACCCTTTTGAAGCACAATTTCTTTGTCTCGTTTCTGGCAGTCCAGGCTGACATCTATGGTGGCTTGGTGGCCAGGGCATGCTTCAGGTTGGCAGAGAAAGTGGATAGGTCAGCTGATGATTTTTCTGTGGTGGACTGGGAGGTTGCTAAGATTGAGATGAGATCAGCTATCTTGGCGGATGCACTCTGTGATTTACTTAGGGCTTCTACTTACTATTAATACTGGCTTCAGCAAAGTCTATGGCTCTGGGAATAGCGGCCAGAAGGTCCCTTTGGCTTTGGGGGTGGTTGGTGAATGTGGCCTCTGAGTCCAAGCTGAGTAAGTTCCTTTTTGGGGCTCCTTGTTGTTTGGAGAGAAGCTTAATAAATTGGTCAAGAGTCTGGGTGAATCAAAAGTGCTGCATCTGCATCTAGAACTGTTGGACACAGGGTTTCAGCTGGTAGGGGTTGTGCACGTGATTTCCTGTGTTTTCAGTCTGGGAGAGTAGGTGTCTCTCAGAGGTCTTGGTTTTATCAGTGTTCAGCCCTTTTGTGGGGCTAGGTGCAGTGGCAGGGATGTTGGCTCTGGAGCTCAGCTGCAGGGGCATAGTTCACAGTGAAGATGTTGGGACCCGTCCTCTGATACCTGTAGGAGCTTGTTTGAGAGAGCTCTATTGGAGGTGGGCCCAGATCACCTTGGACCAGTGAGTCCTCGATGTAGTTCAAAGGCTACACCTTAGAGTTCATTCATTCTCTGCCAGAGTCTCTTTGTCAATACCATGTGAAAGTGAAGGTGGTAAGAGATATCCTTGAAAGGATTCTTCAGCTATGAGCAGTGTGCCATTCCCTGTGCCTGAGCTTGGGACTGACCATTATTCCATTTATTTTGTGGTTCCAAAATGGAGGTCATCTTCTGGCCCATTTTAGATCTCAAGGTCACTCAGGGTTCCCAGTTTTTGCATGGAGACCCTTTGTTCAGTCATTGTGGTGGTTTATTCTGGGGAGTTTCTGATGTTAGAATTGACGGAGGCATAGCTTCACATCCTCATTCATCAGACCCATCAGAGGTTCCTTCATGTCACAATTTTTTTGGAAAGAATTATCAGTTTTGTGCAATGCCCTTTGGCATGGCGATGGCCCCTCATATGTTTTCCAAGGCCATGGTTGTAGTGATGGTGGCCTTCTGCAAGGAGGGGATTCTTGTCCATCCATATCTGGACAATTGGTTGATTCGGGCGAAATCATATCATGAGATCTGCCAGGTGATGGCACAGATGGTTCAGTTTCTGCAGCCCTCTAGGTTGTGTAATCAATCCTTTCAAGAGTCACTTGGTGCCTGCACAGACCTTGGAATACCTTGGCATCCATTTTAACACTCTCTAGGGCCGTGTGTTCCTTTCTGCGACAAGGATTTAGAAACTACAGGACCAGATTCTGAGCCTTCTCTGCTGCAAGTCTCCGAGAGCCATGGACTATCTTTCAGTCCTGGGAACTATGATGACCTCGCTGGAAGTTGTTCAGTGGGCCAGAGCTCATATGAGGCCTTTGCAGTGGTCACTTCTTTTCAGGTGGTGTCTCCTAGAGATGACTCCAAGCGGCGGCACAGAGAAGTCTGAGGTGGTGGCAGCTCTATTCTCCCAATCTATCAAAGGGAGTTCAGTTGGACCCACTACAGTGTATGGTGGTGACTACTGAAGCCAGTCTCATGGACTGGGGAGCCTATTGTCTCATTCATCTGGCTCAGGACCTTTGGTTCCAGGAGAAGATGTGTTCTTCCATCAACCTGTTGGAAATCAGGGCTATACGATTGGCTTTGTAAGATTTTCAGGCTCTTCTGGTGGGCAAGGCAGTGAGAGACATGTCCGACTGTGTCAATCATCAAGGCAGTATGAAGAGTTGTCTATTAACAGAGGAGACAGCTTCTCGTGCACTGGGTGGAAAGCCAACTTGCAGACGTGTCGGCCTCTCACGTGGCAGTGATTCAGAACATCCATACGTGCAGGACGTCAGACTCACAGAAACAGAAGCCTGCGCAGTTGCATTGCTGATCTGCAAAGGCAGGCTTCTACATGGAATGTTGCTAGTGGAATAGCAACATTCCACGTAGAATCTCCAATAGTAGCAACAGAATCTCCATAGTAGCAACATTCCATCTAGAATCTCCAATAGTAGCAACGTTCCATGTAGAATCTCAAATAGAGAAATGGAAATGGGACTTGATATACCGCCTTTCTGAGGTTTTTGCAACTACATTCAAAGTGGTTTACATATATTCAGGTACTTATTTTGTACCAGGGGCAATGGAGGGATAAGTGACTTACCCAGAGTCACAAGGCGCTGCAGTGGGAATCGAACTTAGTTCCCCAGGATCAAAGTCCACTGCACTAGCCACTAGGCTACTCCTCCAGTCCTCCACAATAAGACGAAAGGCATGACCAAAATAAGAAGAACATTTTGAAATGATAGAAAATATGAATTTAGAGGAGATCCACCTGTATACCAATCGTTAAGGGTACCAACGACTGAAGGTTTACTTGATATAACAATACCATCTATAAAACTATGAATTTACATTAAAACTTGACTGTAAAAAATGAGAAAAGCCAGAGAGCATCAGACAGATGATATCACGAATATTGCAGATTAAAGAAGTTAGGGCCATGTTTACTAAGCTGCGCTGTAGGTGCGCAAACTTTTTAGTGCATGCTAATGCTAGAGACATCCATAGGAATATAATGGGTGTGTCTATCGTTAGCATGCGCTAAAAAGTTAGCACACCTACAGCGTGGCTTAGTAAATAGGGCCCTTGAACCCAGCAACACAAAAGTAAATAGTGCCTGAACCCAGCAACACAAAGAAACCTAACTTGTAATGAACATTATGATCACTATATAACTTCCCTTTCTACGATTCCCTGATATGTCTGAAAATATTTATTTCATTGACAATAACATCACTCTGTATTTATTTATTTATTCAGAACATTTATACCCCGCTTTATACCACTGAAAGCAGCCTCAAAGCAGCTTACAAAGAACTGAAGAAACAATTACAATGTCAGTAGAGAAAAAGGCACAGAGGAAGAAGGGAAGGGAAGAAACAGATAAAATAGAGATAAAGATGGTCCGCAAATATGATGACTGCAGGCGTTATGATGAAGCTCAGGAATAGGCTGAATCTCTGAGTCTACCTGTAGAAACTCCGACAATGAGAAGGCCATGAATGAGCCAATTAGCACCAATAATTGTCATTTTAGCAAGCAATTATTGGCACTAGTTAGATTTCATTGGCATTAACATTTGTTTTCCACTGGAGGTGGCTATCACCTCACGGTACTATGTAAGCCACATTGAGCCTGCAGATAGGTGGGAAAATGTGGGGTACAAATGTAACAAATAAATAAATAAATAATAGGTCTCCCAAAGGGTTTTTTTTTTTTTTTTTTAAAGAACCGCAAGGCATTTAGATCTACATCGGGCAATCATGCCATCTATCAGGACATTAGTCTACACAAATAAGAATTCGTGATCATTCAACAGATAATCAAACAAAGGAAAAGTAAGATGCTTTTGTAGTAAGCAAACCTGAAAGTACCAGCAGAAGTGAAGACGATGTCCTCTGTTATTAAAGGCGTGAAAATGTGCCGAAAGCAATTGAAAGTCTAATTATACAGTTGTCGGCATGATGTGTGATGCTGCGGGTGCCTCAAGGGACGGACGCACAACTCAAAGATGCATTTAGTAGATGGCGAGACTAACTCGGAAAAAACGAGTACAAGTAGTGTGAAAGAAAAAATAATGAAGGTGTAGCAGTCCATAAAAATAAAAGCTATAAGTGTTTATACTTCACAGAAAAACTATAAGAATAAAAAAAAAAGGGACGTGAAAACTAAAAATAAAAAAAGGGATGTGAAACAATCTTAACAAGCAATTAACATGTGTCTTGAAACAATATTAAAGTGCATCTGTGGAAAAAGTGTTAGCACTGTATTGTGATATAAGTGGTCTACTTCAATTAGTTATAAAAAGAGGTAAAAAGGCAATGTGAGGGATGTATGATTAAAAATATAGATGGTGATGAATGGGCAACGATAAAATGATGTCTGTTGAAGAGCAGGTGAAGAGAGTGATTGTGAAGAATGAAACAGATATGTAAAAAAAAATGATTAAGGTCTTAATGATAAGTCCCATAATGTAGTGTTCTATGTTTTATGTGTAAATGTTTCATCCACTCCTCCTATGTGCACACCCATCTATTAAATATACACAGTTATGCATATATTTACTGCATTGTGCTTAGGCAGAACATTTCATAAATAGTTACCTATTCTGTGTAGAAAAGTAGGCACCTACTTTTCTTTATAGAATACTAGCTTAAGAGGTCAAATTTGCATTTGTATATTAGATGGGAGCACTTACACCAGCCATAGAGCTGGTGTAAATCTTCATGTCCAGATTGCTAAAAGATGCACATAGTTTCATTTTCATCCTACCAGACCAGTCCATAATATGTGGGTTTATACTTGCCAACCGAGCTGTGCAGCCTGCACCATATAAACTAGTGCACAGTCACAGCTCCCTAGTATTCTCTGTCTCTAGCAGATGGTGATTAATTTCCCATTCTCTGCCCTGGGCTGGTGTGGGAGGTTCCAGGTTGGGCTGGAGAGTTGGAGTCCTGGCAGAACATAGTGGATGATGAGGAATCCTGGACCCTTGAATTCCCACACCTGATACCCAGAGGAGCTTGGGTCCCTCTCCACTTCCTCAGCGCTGGCAGTCAGGTTGCTTTGTTCCTTCAGCTGGGAAAAAAGAGCACGAGGGCTGTCTGTGGTGCTAGTAGGTTTCAAAGAGAACACTGATTGTTCATTAGGAACTAACAGGCAATGAAAGAGCTGAGGCAGCAGCCACGAGGGAGCTCCAGGGCTGCTCTCTCCCCCTCCCCCTTCTTTTCTGAGCATGCCGGGAGTGGTGCACCAAAGAGAGGCTCCTCTTTTTGAGTGGGTCCCATGGCCAGAAGCAGCGCAATGATGTGACCATATCCTCCCCTTTGCTCCCATGGAGGTGAGTTGGACCGCAGGAGTAGTCTTGCAACCCGCCCCAGTGTGGCCTGGAGGAGTCATGAAGGTGCAATGGGGTGGAAGATTGTGATGGGCCTGCAGTATGCAACATGGGAACTAGCTGCATTGGGTCTCAGTCCCATCATCCGGCAGTTGGCGATGGTGCTTTGTCAAAGCCTGAGGCTTGATTTTAAGGGGGGTTGTTTCCTGCCAGGTCTTCCCAGGCTTAGTACAGTGGAGAGAGGAGGGGAAGGCCTTTCTCTTCAACATGTGGTGGTGGCTTTGGTGATATGGGGAACCCAGGCCTTCGGCTTTTCCCATATCCTTCTCTTACCCCCTCTTCAGCACTCCCATTGTACCTATACCCCCTCTGTCTTTCTCCCACTCCCTAGTCGTCCATGTTCATCCTCTGTACTCATCATCATCTACCTTCCACAGCCTTTCATCCCCTCACCAGCCCCAACTCCATCTGTGTCTCTCCTTCTGTCCCCTGCCTGCAGGCCATTCTTCTATTCCTTACCTTCTAACCATCTCCTTTTGCCCCTCTTGTACCATCCTTTTAGCCTAATTTCTTCTCTCTCTGTCACCCACTTTAGACCCATTGTTTTCCTCTCATACCTCTCCATAGCACCCCTGTGAAGAAACTGTGTTTTAAGCCTGTAAAATGTATTGGATATTTTCCTGCATGAATTTATGTTCTGAAGTGTATTTCTCTATTTGGCCAGCAGGTGGTTTTTCTTTGCTATAAAGCTGTTACGGAGAAAGGAATATTCTTTTCTTTAGTTTTAGCACACAAACAGGAAGCAAGAAGCAGTATATTTTTGAAATGTTCTTGTTCTGGGCCATCTGATTAGCCCAGGAGCTCATTTTCATTTGGAGAATACTGGCTTTTGCTCCAGTCTCAGCCAGAAAGAAGAGAGAGACAGATCTCTTTGCTAAGGCCCTGTAGACAGTTACATTTGATAACTCGTGAGCAGCTATATGTCTTGATCTTCCCAGGTACTTTTTAGAACGTAAACACACAGTTAGTGTTATAATTGATCCATATTTCAGTCTTTTAGGGTAGCACCTGCTGCCCCATGCCATATTGTAATGACAAGGAGCGCTAAGCAAACAGGACACTACAGGACCTAGAGAAAAGTAAATATTTCTTCAAAGACTTTTACTAGTTAATTTTTCATTGTACTCTAATAGCCTGTAGTACATGTATTTAGGAGTAATTCATTTCCACTGTTTTCCAACTTCTAAGAATGACTTTAAAAAGATTGACATAGCTAAAACAAGTGACGTTTCTTTCTGTTGTAAAAACATTTAACACATGTATTGGTTTTCTCATTCCTTCTGTGAATATGTATTTATAATGATGTCATACATAACAATCTGAAAAGGGTGCTTTCCAGGCATCTTATAAACTGAGAGAAAAGTTGTTGCAAATTTTTGTTACAGCAGTCTACATACATACTTCCATGTTTTCATTACTTTTCAGCTTTATAAGTACAGTGTCATATGTGGAAGAACCTGGCCACAATGATGACATCATAGTGCCGATGGAAAATACTTATCAGCTGGGTAAGAAATGTGTCCTGTTCCCTGTGTTTTAGAATGAAAATTCAAACTATAAAACATAACTCAGATATGTACTATGTTTGCAGCTCTAGGAAAGCCCAGAATTCTGCACTGTATAAGGAGACGTCACTTGTAGCAGAATTCTATGCGGGTTATTTAATTATATGATTTTATATACCACCACCTCTAGCAAAAGTCAATCTAGACAGTTTACAATAAAAAGAAAAATAGAACCAAATTTACTCCCCCTATTTAGAAAGCTATTAACATAAACTGATAACATTAGAAATATTATACCACATCATTCCTACCATTTAATCCACTGGGAATAAAAAGGCCTCAACATTTTTTCTAAACATCAACAGATTTTTAGAGGCTTATATTTTAAAAAGCTGATCCCCTAAATTTAAAAACTTATTTTACTACTAGTTGTCATTTCTATAGCTCTACTACTACTACTATTTAGCATTTCTATAGCGCTACAAGGCATACGCAGCGCTGCACAAACATAAAAGAAAGACAGTCCCTGCTCAAAGAGCTTACAATCTAATAGACAAAAAATAAATAAATACTAGACGTACACAGTGCTGAACACTTGAACATGAGACAGTCCTTGCTGCTCAACAGAGTTTACAGTCTAATCAGGACAGACAAACAGAACAAATAAGGGATAAGGGAATTACTAAGGTGGGCATGATAAAACAGACATTGAATAGGGGTTAGAAGTTAAAAGCAGCATCAAAATGTATGCGTGCATTTTCGGTCAGACTTAGAAGTCAGCCCAGCCTGGTGTCCATTTACTAGATTTAAGGGGAACTTTATAACAGAGTGTCATAAAATACGTGATTATTGTGCCAATTTACGCTTATTTTATAAAGGAGATCAAACCAAGGGGCCCTTTTACTAAGCTGTGGTAAAAAAAACAAAGAATTGACCTTAGTATTCCCTTATACAAGTATTTCATTCATTCATTCATTCATTTCAGTATTTATATACCCTTAGACCTAAGCGTTTTTACAGTTTTCATTTGACAGGTACTGGGTCTGTCCCTAGTGAGCTCACAATCTAAGTTGTACATTGTACCTGAGGCAGTGGAGGGTTAAGTGACTTGCCAAGGGTCACACGGAGCTGCAGAGGGAATTGAACCCAGTTCCCCAGGTCAACAACCCACTACACTAACCATTACATAGTAACATAGTACCATAGTAGATGACGGCAGAAAAAGACCTGCACGGTCCATCCAGTCTGCCCAACAAGATAAACTCATATGTGCTACTTTTTGTGTATACCTTACCTTGATTTGTACCTGTCCTTTTTAGGGCACAGTCCGTATAAGTCTGCCCAGCACTATCCCTGCCTCCCAACCAAGCCCCATAAGTGTCTATGTGCGCCCAGCACGCGCCAAAATGCAGTTACCGCCAGGATACTGCATGGCTCTTGCGGTAATTTCATTTTTGGTGCATGTCTGATACGTGCGTCTGAAAAAGTTTTATTTTTGGACGTGCGTATTGGATGCACGTAGGTCATCACCGCCCGGTTACCGTGTGAGACTTTACTGCTAGGTCAATGGCTGGCGGTAAGGTCTCAGACCCAAAATGGATGCGTGGCAATTTTCATTTTGGTGCACGTCCACTTTCGGCAAAAGTTTTAAAAAGGCATTTTTTATAGATACACTGAAAAATTATTCTGTGTGAGTCCAAAACACGCATCTACACTACTGCAGGCCATTTTTCAGCAAGCCTTTGTAAAAGGGCCCCTAGCAGCCTTCAATTATCTTGCACCTTATTTATGCAGTAATATTCCTTTATATCTGAGAACAAATTAAAATTTCACTCCTTAAAAAATTATAAACAGCACAAAATATCACTGCCCACCTTGTATGCAGTGCTCCTCGCTATAGCTGGCCAGAGATGGTTTCTCTCATTAGGTGGGTAGGTGTGTTGGTTATAGACATTTAAAAGAAAAATAGGATATTTTCCTAAAAATAAAAAATAAAAAACCTGGAGGATATATCTGAAGACATCCAATATAACCTGCTATTTTTAGAATTTGTTCCCTTATGTGTAATTTGGATAGAGACCATTAGAAAATGGAGCTTCAAATTTCAGCTGTTTGACAACTGCTCCTTATTTCAATCACCAGTCCCATGTGTGATTGCTATTTTTGATGTTTTTTTTTTATATATGCTGTAAAATCACTCTCACTTACCCCCCTGTTTACTAAGCCACGCACAGACAGCCGCTAGCGCAGCTTAGTAAACAAGAGGTGTTAACATTCTCAGTGTACATGTACAGCCAGCGCTGTGATTGGCTCAGAGACTTCCAGGTCTCTCAGCTGAGTGAAGCACGGCCAAAAAAGATGTTTTTTATTATTGCGGAGGTGAATGACAGCGAAAACGGACGGCTTTTTTTGATGGCCAGCCTCAACTGCACTTTTGTTTTTATTATTGCGGGGGGGGGGGGGCGAATGACTTTTATAGCGGTTTTTCATCAGTTTTCAATTCAGCGCAGCCCCAACGAGAGGTACAGACCTCTTGTTAGAGTTTCCAGCATTAAGGCAATCAGAAAAGCTTAGTGCATCTCATTACAGTAGGGTTTCTACACAATTTGCTCATCAGCATTCCGTTTTCGTTAGCTGCTACCGTCGTCGTAAAATGGCTTTTAGTGCATGCCAGGGTTTACTACTTGCTCGTTAATGGCTCGTTATTGGCTCGTTAGGTTTAGTGCATCTGGCCCTGAGCCGCTATCATATGCCTGACTGTATAAGTTTGGAAAAGACTGTTTCAGGGTCAGTGCGCTAATATTTCTGCGTCTTCCTTCTAAACTCACATTACTACCAAGGTTTTATACTCTCTCGATGCCATTTTAAAGAGCTGCACTGCCGATTTCATCTGTTCAATCAACTTTATTACTCTCTCTAAAACGTTTAAAACAACTGAAGCTCTAACCAAGTGTTAAGGCAAATAGATTATATTTATTAAAACAATAATGAAGGATAGGCTGATTCTCTGTTAAGATGTCACTTAATTGATCAAAATTCAGTCCAAAAATCATGTCAAAAATGTCATTTAAAACTAGTCTACTCAACATCATCATTCAGACCAAAGGGAGGTCTATCTACTGTTCTCCCGAGGTCATGGCGATGCCAGTGCAGCTCCATTTTCTGATGCTCCCTAGTCTGCACACTGCATGCATATTACTAGACATCTCAGTGTGCTTATACTAGCGTGTTTAGATGTTTTATGCATGTAAAAGCCTTTATATGCAAAAAAAAAACTTTCTAAAATGGCCTCTTTAAGAATCTAAGGTAGGCATCTAATGCTAAAAATTATTTCTGAGTATCTAAACTTTTTCCCTACCCTAAATCCATCCCACATAGCCACTCATTTTTTAGGATACCAAGGTCATTATCTTATTCTTGGCTCACCCCAATGATCCAACTTAATTAAAGCCCACCCACATGATTCTGTCCCGATGATTGTTCCATCTCTCCCATTCTCCTTATGCTCACCCCCTATCTTTTCCTCTCCATCCTTCCCCATTTTCATTCCCTTCTACACTCAATCCCTCCTATGCTCAATTTACTTATCCGTTAGCTCCATTATTACTACGTTTACTACAATTTGTATTAATCTTCTTAAAGACTTTGTAATTCTTTTTACTTGTTACTATGTAAGCCGCATTGAGCCTGCTATGTGTGGGAAAGCGCGGGGTACAAATGTAATAAATAAATAATAAATTACTCAATTAAATTGTATGCGTAAATGAGGTACATGCCCAAATTTGCATGTGCAATTCTAAACGCCATATATAGAACCTGGGGGTGAATGTATGGGCACTTAATATCTGTGCCTGTACATTTAGAGTAGGCGCATAGTGGGCTCCACCTCTGGAACAGAATCCTTGCCACGCCCATTTTTCCAAGTGTATAAAACTAGGTACATACTGTTGTGTTCACCTAGTTTTATATGTGCAGCTCTGATGAAAATGAAAGTCAGGCAGCACTTAGACTTCTGGCACAGCACTGAATGTCTGTGCCATTTGAAAATCGAGTGCATGGTTTTTAATGGTACGTACAGGTTTTATTTTCTGCATGGATTATTGTATAATTACAGTACAAGTTCAAAAAATTTTGAATGCCAGAAATCCAGACCACCCAAGAATCCAGATCTCAAAAAATTGTGGTTTCCGGACCGTCCAAGAATCTGGTCTACACATTCTTACACATTCTCCCAAACACTTTATACGCTTCTATCTACATAGGTACTAGAACTGAAAATAGGGATACCATGTTGGCATTATTTATTCGGTTTAGGACTGCAGTTAAAGATGATAGTGGCTGGATATTGTCACTACTCAGATAATTTTTTGGCCTATCCTGACTTTATCCCAAATCCAGCACCTTCTCATATGACTAGTGTCAAGCCATATAGTCAGCTTATTGACCTCATACTGTCCATATAAGTTTCTAAAACATACAAAGAGAGAAGTTGTATGTTTATCAGCCACTAGCGAATATATAACTTCTTTTGATTGGCCCAATAATTTAGTAACAATGTAGATCAAGGCAGAAAAATATTAAGGGTGTTTACTAACATGCATTAAAAGTATAACTTATGATATTTGCCAAATAAATCATGTTAAGTGGTAAAATCATGTTGTTTTGCCTTAACATGTGTCATTTTACTGCAACACAAGCTACATAAAAATGAAATGAAAATGCATGCAGAGCATCTCATTATTATATAAGTTAAATAATGCAACTTGCATTTAACTTCACAAGTTTGTTATTCCTGGATAAATAACACCAATTTTGAACTGACATTATGTTTCCTCTGTGAATGCATCAGGCCACTAATCTGTGACCTAATGCTCCTAGGCCACTGTTTCAAGGGTGTAATGCATATAATATGCAACATGTCCCCCCCCCCCCCCCCCCCCCCATTTCCAAGCATTTAGCAGGGCTATTCCTGTTGTCTAGCAGGAGGACACAAGAGCAAGGCCCAGTTGCTCTTAACCCCTAAACTACCAGCATCAAAATGGCACTGATCAGCCCCTAGCAGTATTCTCAAGGCACTACCATTGTTTCAAATTGTCAAATAAGGAGCATGCACTCCTATGCTCCCCCCCACCCCCACAGTAAACATCAGGGCTATCCATGGTAGGTGCTGGGGGAAGGGTGTCTCGTGCGGTGGGGGGGGGGGGGGGGAGTGTTATGAGCATCTGTGAAGGGGAAGAATTAGGGCATGGAGGGAATTGTTTTTTTTTACACCAGCTTCTTTAAATGGCTGCCCAGGAGCATCAGGCTGTACATTAGCAACCTAGCGCTCCCGGGGAGGTTAAATAATGCCAGCTTACAATGTAGAACGCAAATTGCGTTATTCATTTGATGAGGGTAGTTAGTTACTAACCTGTGATACCTATTTATGGCAAGTTAGTGAGAGCGGCAGCAAATTAAGTTCTAGTAAAATTAAATTTTTACTGCAACTTAGCACCCACCTCTCTAAATGGACCATCCAGTCTGCCCAGTTATTCCCATCCACTGTGCCAAGGATGCAACCCAGCTGCCTCCTGTAGAGCTTATCCAGTTGTACTTACCCTTTGTACTTACCCTCTTGGGTTGAACAGCATACAAAATCTCCTTTCAGTTTGCACTTGGCACCTCCTCTTTTCCCATGTCTAATCACTGCTAACACCGACATAATTGGTGTTAGTGACCCGCATTTTTTTCCCCCAAAATCCATTGAGTTTGATTAATCCAATAAAATGTCAATTTGTTGCATAGCAATCCCTTTAATATATTAAAAATATTTAATATCTATATATGTAACAGGCCCTACAAAACGCTTTCCAGTTACCACAGTAAATAATATACTGAAAGAAGTGCTTACCAGTTATCTTCAAGAAGAAAAGTATGAAGCAGAACTGTGCAGACAGATGACTAAAACCATCTCAGAGGTGAGAAGTCAAGTGAAGCATATGAATGTGTTATGAATTATTATTGTAACCCGATTCCAAATTCATCTCAAAAAGGTTTAGTATGTAGCCTCTAGATATAGAAGTCAACTTTGTGTTATTTGAAATTTGTTATCAATGCTACCTACAGCCTAACTATTTAGAACTAACACTTATCGAGTTCATAGAGATTTATTTTATGAATGAAATAGATGGAGAAAACGGGGGAAAAATGAATAGCATCCCTGTTTAAACAGCCTATAGTAATATATGACATAAGGGCACTCTGAGGCCTAGGCGTCTAGGTTCCGTTATAGAATATTAGCATAGCCCAGTATCAGCTAAAGGCAGCAGCAAATCAGGTAGACTCTGCAGAGGCTGGCTTAAATCCA
Source organism: Microcaecilia unicolor (assembly GCF_901765095.1). NCBI lineage: Eukaryota > Metazoa > Chordata > Amphibia > Gymnophiona > Siphonopidae > Microcaecilia > Microcaecilia unicolor. The sequence continues at coordinate 44,066,526 of NC_044036.1, forward strand.
GCAAATGTGGTCAAGTGAGGTACTTGATATATTTCATAGTCCCCAAGAAGGAAGGTATCTTTTGGCTGATTCTGGACCTCAAAAGAGTTAATAAGAATCCCCAAGCTTTGCATGGAGATGTTTCACTTGGTCATTGTGAGAGTCTGAAAGGGGGAGTTTCTGACATTCTTAGATCTCATGGAAGCATATTTCTGTATCCCTGTTTGAATGGCGTATCAGAGGTTCCTTCTAGAGAATGACATGGGGACAAAGTTTGCCCCCGTCCCCATGAGTTCTGTCTCCGTCCCCACCCCATCCCCGTGGGTTCTCTCCGTCACCATCCCGCCCCATCCCTGCAGGCCCTGTCTCCGTCCCTGCTCCATCCCCGCAGGTTCTGTCCCCGTCCCCATGGGCTCTGTCCTCAACTGCAGAAGCCTCAAACAATTATGATTTTATATTTAAATCTTTAATAAAAAGTATAAAAAGGAACAATATACTGTGCAACTGTTGTGTATAAATTACAAATAGAAAACAAAAACAACAGTGAGCAACTATAATAACCTTTCTCACCACCACCCTCTACAACTTTCAGCCCCAACCATAGCTAAGTTCTACTACCCCAAGGAATCCTAATGAACCCTTTTAAACTGTCCAAGGGTACAAAATATAACCCGTTCTATATGCCCTAGTGGAGAGAAATATGCCCCGTGAAGCACTGTTATGATTTTTTAATCTGTGGATGAATAAGAAGTCATCAATCTCAGGATTCAGTCTAGCTCTCCTGTCTTCCACAGTCCTTCCTGCAATATAAGATGTCTTCTTAGAAGATATGCTGGTAACAGGATGTACAGGATCCCCCATGCAAATTTTGCTGGTTGTGGCCAGCATGTTTGCTTGTTTTTCCAAACAATCGAGCTGTATGTACAACTCGTTCTGAGGGGAGAGGGGAAGCAAAAAAGAGCCTGGAATGGTGGTTTTAGAGAAGAAATCTGGAGAAAGAAATGAGCCTTGAGGCTCTGGAATGGATCGTGGTCACAACAGATGGTAGCCTTAAGGGCTGGGGAGTGCATTTCCAGCGGCAGATGGTGCAAGGCTTGTGGGGCATGAAATTTAAATTTAAAGTTGCATTAAATCTTTTTATTTAAAGCGTTTAACTTAGATATTTGTGGGGAGGGTTTGGTGCGTTAGGGTTTCTGAGGAGGTTAATTATGGCATTCTTCTAATGTTTTGAGATCCCTTCTCATGGTTTCTACTCCCTCCATGGAATCCACTCTGTTGGGTGTCTGCAAAAAGGCAAACTGTTCCTTCTTGCCCTTCAACAATGTCTCGCACAAATGTATTAAACAGAGTGTTATAATAAGCAAGTGTTTATTTTAGTAGGATTTAGAACTTAAGAGACCAGAAGGCTCATTTTCAAAGCACTTAGCCTCCCAAAGTTCCATAGAAACCTATGGAACTTAGCCTCCCAAAGTGCTTTGAAAATATGCCTCCAGGTTATTCGTATTAAAAGTTAAATCACTATTCGGCTGAATAATGCATTCGGGGCACTATTCAGGACCAAATCAAATCGAATTTGAGTATTCAGTACAGCCCTAGTTATTGCAAATTGATGAAACTCCGTCTTTTAAATTTAGCATTAAACAAGTGTTTTGGAAGTCCAGTTGGGATTGTTCCAAGAGCTCTAATGGTGCTGATTATAGTTAATTTGGGCTATTTTGCTAAAAGCACTTTTAGATGGTCTGCATCTTTGGCTTTCCATAATTAGCATTTGCTGCTATTTGAAATTTTCTTTTAGTCTTAGCTTTCATAGTATTTGTTTGTAACGCTGGTTCTTGAGCTGCTAAGATCATTCCTTCTACTTTTTTTTAATGCTCCAATTTTCAGTCATTGCCAAAATAGGTTTTTGCCACATTTTTCATCAATATCTTTTATGTATCGGCTGTGCCATGGCTTGTCTTTCCAGTGGTTGAACCTGCAATTCTGTTTCTTCTTTTTATATTCTGTTTTCAGCTCTGATGGGGTCAATATTCAAAACAATTTAACTGGACAGGCGAGACTCCACCTAAGCCGAAACTGGCTATTCAATGGGTGATCTAGGGGCAGATTTGGGGAGGAATCGGGACTTAACCAATCAAGTGCCAATACTTAGTGCTTTTATGAAAGGGTTGATGTGCGATAGTTCTGGCTCGAGGGTGCACCATTTCCAGTGTGACGGAAAATATTCCTAAATTTCTAGTGCGTCACTAACCGGGTGGTAATTCTGGTTACTGCGGGAGCCCTTACCGCCACCTCAGTGAGTGGTGGTGAATTCCCCCCTCCCCCCCTGCATGGCCACACAGTAAAAATAATCTTACTGTATGGCCATTTGCGGTGGGGGGGAGGCTTTTTACCTGCTGTGGTAAAAAAGGCCCTGGTGTGTGGGGAAAAATGACCCCCCGCTGCAACCGCAGGGCCCTTTTTACAGCAGCTTGGTAGAAGGACCCCTCACCAAATAGGATCACATAAATAGCAGTCTTATTTTTGGCGCTTAACTGGTTAAGTGCCGGCCAGCCACACAGACCTGATTATTTCATGCCAGTGACTGGACATGGCCCGGCATTGAATATGTAAAGCTGTTGGGAGCAAAAATATTACTGACCACCACCAGCTGAATACTTACTCTGATGTTTTCAGCACATTTTCATTGCAAACTTCAATTGAGATGGACGCTCTGCTTCTTATAATACTAGCCATTAAGCCCGTAACAACGGGCTAGTTTTTTGTTTTCCGATGGCCTCCCCCCGTCCACCAACTCTGCTCTCTCCCCTGCCCTCCCCCCAGAGTCTGTTTCCCTCAGTTCCGCCCCCTCCTTCCCTCCCTGCTCCCTCCTCCTCCGATTTCCACGCCCATGTCCAAGCCCTCCTCCCTATTGGGCTGTACTGCTGGTGGAGGCGGGGCTTGGACTTCTACACTCTCAGCGTTCCGACTCTACTGCACATTTGCAGGTGAGTCGGTCACTTGCCGTTTGTATGTTTGATAGTCATTTATGCCTTTTTTTTCTTCTGCAGTTTGATTCACTTTTAACAAGCCTTTGATGCTTGGTATAACTTGTATATAATCTATATATGTCATTTCATGGGTGTAGGGCATGATTAACATGATCAATTTCCTGGTTCTTTGATCAAAATTGTCCAAATCCTCTTGTGTTTACTTTACAATTCCAGCAGAATATATGATGATTGGAATTGTTCAAGGATTAGTAGCTTTAATTACATTACCTCCACTTAACTTTGACTTTAGAATTTACCAAATACTTATGATAAGAGTTTGAGCTACAATTCATTTTGATCTGGTCATGTTGAAAATCTGAGGCTTGTAATAATCTTAGATGCTGTATCCTACTTCTAGTGCCAGTTGTTTAATGAGACTTCCATTAATTAGCTGTAAACCAACTTCCTTTCTAATTTTGCCTCTTTAATTATCAGTTTCAGCTGGTGGTGGTCTGTTTTTCTTTAAACACTGACCATCACTAGCTAAATTAGATTTGGATATTTAATGCCAGGCCACATAATAGGCACCAAACCAGCACATTAATGATATTAAAAGTCCAAAATTTATTTACCACATAAAAGCATAAATACGTTGTGGGCGGAGCCTGGACATGCTGGAAGATGGCTGCCTAGGGAAAGAGATCCCTCAACCTGCATAGTAAAACACCATTTTATCAACTACATATCTGGCACAAAAACTTCTAACTTACTTATATGATATGTCTACTAACCATAATTGTAGAAACAAAGCTCCCCTGCCTTCAGGTTCCAGCTGTAAACGATTGAAACAAGACTGCCTGACACCAGTCAAAATGGCGCAGATCATTGAACGCTGTAACCTGCTGGAACCACTCATGTTGGAACTCAGTGCGATCAAACTAATGATATAGGAAATATGTCTAGCCTTGCTGCCATTAGATTGGAAATAACAGAAGTCAATTGGCAGCTCAAATTATGCACTGACAGAGTTGCTAAGGTGGAAGAGAGAATTTTGTGCATGGAGGATGATATGCAATATTATAAGAAAGACCATGACCTACTTGAAAAACTCAGAGTGGTCTTGGAAGATTCTAATAACCGGTCTCAGTGAAACAATATTCGGATAATTCCTTTTATGGAGAACTTTATACCAAAATTACTAAATATGTCATTCAAGATGGCGTTTGACTGGAGAGAGCACATCGAGTCCCTGCACAGAGGCCTGCAACTTTAAAAGGTACGAGACCCTTTCTGATTAAAATACTACACCACCAACAAGGGATTGAAATCCATTCTAAAGTAAAATCTGCGGCGGATTTGAAACGGAATGGTTTGAGAATTTTTGTTGTCCCCGATTTTGCCAAGGAAACAGCTTTAAAGCACAAACGGTTGCTCGTCACAAGGCTGCAACTAAAACAAATGGGGGCCCGATATGGCCTATTTAATTCTGCAATATTAAAAGTCGCATATAACAATGCTTCGCACAAATTCACGGATCATATCAAATGCTACAATTTATAAGAGATTCGACGGCTTTATCAAATGGATGACTGTGATTCGGTCCTCTAACTGGTTGATCATTCCAACTCGTTCCTTTAAAACTGTGCATCTATGTGAATGGTATATATTTAAGGAATGTTATATTATGAGCTAAATGTCATATGCTTGCTCCAGTACTTCTTTTTGACTGTCATATGCCAGAAATCATTATCTGATCTACTTCTATACATACTTTTGCTGTTCTTTGAAATATGCTTCTTTTAATACTATGTTCTCAATATGCAAATGAGATTGACTCTGACTCTTTGCTCTATCAACCTTCCCCTTTCTCCTGCCATGGAAAATTTTTATGGTGTTCGGTTTGTTCGGTATGTGCTTTCTAAAGTGTGGATAGTGATACATTTTAATATTTTTTTCTTTTTACAGTGGATTAGTCTACCTATTATCTATATTTATTTATTTGTTGCATTTGTATCCCACATTTTCCCACCTATTTGCGGGCTCAATGTGACTTACATGATACCATGATGGCGATCGCCAGTTCCGGTATGAGAAATACAGAGTGATAATTGCATTAAGGATCAATAAGTGATAGAGTACATTGGGTATGAAATACAGAGTGGTACTTGCATTAAGGATCAATAAGTGATGGGGTACATTGGGTAGTCAGGAGGAAGGGTTACGTTTTGTCCAATTCTTGTTTGAGTTTCGTTGTGTTGTGTGGTTCCGGTGTTTAGGTTGGGTCATTATGGTATGCCTTTTTGAACAAATTGGTTTTTAATAATTTCCGAAAGATTGTTAGGTTGTGCTTTGTTTTCATAATGTTTGGTAGTGAGTTCCATAGTTGTGTGCTTATGTAGGAGAAGCTGGATGCATAAGTTGGTTTGTATTTTAGTCCTTTGCAGCTTGGGTAGTAGAGATTTAGGTATGTGCGTGATGACCTTTTTGCATTTCTGGTTGGTAGATCTATGAGTTCTGCCATGTAGATCAGGACCTTGCCGTGAATGATTTTGTGAACCAGGGTGCAGATTTTGAATGTAATTCGTTCTTTGATTGGGAGCCAATGTACATTTTCACGTAGGGGTTTGGCGCTTTCATATCTCGTTTTTCCATATATGAGTCTGGCTGCATTGTTTTGGGTAGTTTGTAGTTTCTTAATAATTTGTTCTTTGCATCCGGCATATATTGCATTGCAGTAGTCTAGGTGACTTAGCACCAATGATTGTACCAGACTTTGGAATATTTCCCTCGGGAAGAAAGGTTTTACTTGTTTGAGTTTCCACATTGAGTGGAACATTTTCTTTGTTGTAATTTTCGCTTGTTTTTCTAGCGTGAGGTTTCGGTCTATTGTGACTCCGAGAATTTTCTGGCTGTCTGAGACAGGAAGAGTGTATTCTGGGGTGTTTATAGTGTGAGTTTGTTCGTGTTGTATGTGATGAGAGGATGAGACAATGTGTTTTTTTCTGCGTTGAGTTTTAGTGAAATGCATCCACCAAGAGTTCATGAGTTTGCAGGCTGAGTTCAATTTTGTTTGTGATTTCTGTTAGATCGTGTTTGATGGGATTATATCGGACCGTCGCATAGATGTAGGGGTTCAGGCCATAGTTGGCTAGGGATTTGGCTAGTGGGGTCATCATTAGGTTGAAGAGGGTCGGTGATAGCGGTGAACCTTGGGATACGCCGCATTCTGGTTTCCAATGGTGGTGATGTATTCGATTTTGATATCACTTGGTATGTTCTTGTGGTCAGGAAACCCTTGATCCATCCAAGTACCTTTCCACTGATTCCGAAGTATTCTAGGATGTTTAGTAATATTTTATGGTTTATCATGTCGAACGCACTAGACATGTCGAATTGTAGCAGGAGTACATTTTTGCCTGTTGCAATTTCTTGTTTGAATTTGGTTAGGAGAGTGATTATTACTGTTTTGGTTCTGTGGTTGGAGCGAAATCTTGATTGTGACTCGTGTAATACTGAGAATTTGTTTAAGTAGTCAGTGAGTTGTTTGGTTACCATGCTTTCCAGCAGTTTGACTACCAAAGGGATGGATGCTACTGGACGGTAGTTGGTGATTTCATTTCCTTTTTTCTTTGAATCTTTAGGTATTGGGGTGAGTAGTATGTTGCCTTTGTACTTAGGAAAGAATCCATGTTGCAGCATGTAGTTTAGGTGTGATGTGAGGTCTGCTATGAAGCGTTGAGGGGCTGATTTTATTAGGTAATTGGGGCATGTATCCAGTTTATGAAGTGGCTTTAAGTGTGTTACCCCATAGTTATTTATATTAATGATCTCTCATGGTTTCTTACTATTCTCTGAACACTGACGGTCTAAACCATCTGGTTAAAAGAAAGAAAAATTCCAGGCTCTTAGAAGATTAAAAGCAGATATCATATGCTTACAAGAATATACAAGGAGTAGCCTAGTGGTTAGAACACCAGTCTTGAAATCCAGAGGTGGCCGGTTCAAATCTCACTGCTGCTCCTTGTGATCTTGGGCAAGTCACTTAACCCTCCATTGCCTCAGGTACAAACTTAGATTGTGAGCCCTCCTGGGACAGAGAAATACCCAGTGTACCTGAATGTAACTCACCTTGAGCTACTACTGAAAAAGGTGTGAGCAAAATCCAAATAAATAACTAAAAATACTGTTTCTCATAGACAGTGGCGTCGTGAGGGCAGCTGACACCCGGGGCGGGTCGCCACTGCGCACCCCCCCCCCCCCCCCCCCCGGGTGTAGCGCGACGCACCCTCCCCCCTCCGTAGCGCAACCCCCCCCCCCCCCCGCGAGAACATACCTGGAAGGCGGTGGCGGGCGGGAGGGCCAATCCGCCGAGTGCACGCTGCTGGGGGGTGTCGGCGCCTTGCTGGTTCCTTGCTTTCTCTGCCCCGGAACAGGAAGTAACCTGTTCCGAGGCAGAGAGAGCAAGGAACCAGCGAGGCACCGACACCCCCCAGCGGCGTGCACCTGGGGCGGACCACCCCACCACCCCCCCTTCCTACGCCACTGCTCATAGACTTAATACAATATGGTTTTAAGCATGTATACACATCACCCGCTAAGAAAAAGAGAGGAAGAATTGCAATCCTAATCAAAAATACTTTACAAGTGGAAATACTGTCGCAGAAATCAGATGATTGTGGCAGGTGGCTTAAAGTAGATCTTAAAATAGATAACAGACATATATCCCTGATGAATATATATGCACCCTCAGTAGGTGAAACTCCTTTTTTCCTGTCCTTACAAACAGTGATAATTGAAAATGCAGATTTTACTGTTATAATGGCTGGTGATCTCAACCATATTATTGAGATGGACATGGGGGAAGCCAATGCTTGTCCCGGGATTGGTAACATGGAATGTTGCTACTAATTGGGTTTCTATAATAGAAAAAAAGAAGAGAATTGTATTTAATTGAAGTTTAAATAAAATTGAAATCAGTATATTATTCAATTTTAATTTTAAAAGTCCAAAAAAATCTAAAAAAAATGCATTCCAGTTTAAGAAGGTAGATGATTATTTCAGAATTTGTGCTGCAGATGTGAAATAGCTTGAGGCTTTAAGAGATCTCATAGCCGATATTTTATATTGATGATGCCTCAATGCTGAATGTGTTATGATGTAATTTAGGCAATATATGTTTTCTACCATTGATGCTCATCTAACACACTTCTCTCCTTTTTTCTATTATACCAATTGTTGTGGAAGTGTTGGGGTTTTTTTCCCTTTTCCAGGTTTGATACTAATTGGGTTTCTGCCAAGTACAGTCCCCTCCCTGGACATATACAAGGAATTTTCTCAATATTGGGGGTGCTCAAGCACCCACAGAACTGGCTGCTATGCTTGTGACCTGGATTAGCCACTGTTGGAAGCAGGATACTGGGTTAGATGGACCATTAGTCCGACCCAGTGGTTCTAAGCAAATAAACCTAAAAAAAAAACAAAAGTAGGAAATGAGTGCATCTATGCATTTCTTCATAAAAATGAGAGAGAAAAAGGGGGAGGAAGAGAAAGAAAACAAAGTGCACTTACCACAGAAGGGGCTGATTGATACTAGCCTCAAACATGTGAAAAGTCCAATTACAGTCAAATATTGAGCTTTTAATAATATGATCAACAATTGGAGTGGCTCACATGAATGTGGCTATTTTGGACTGTGGTGTGGAATTTTTTTTAAAGACTTTTTAACGTTAATGAAGTTTTATATTATATATTAACATCTGCTAGGTGGACTTCCCTTCCGCTGCTTCCTCAATTGATCCTATGCATTTGGGATTTGCCTCTCTTTGCTTGTTGTTATTTTTACAGCCATTTTTTTCATGTGACAGTTTTTTCTCTGCTGCCTTTGCGCCTCCAGCTCAGTCAGAGCTGGCACTGTGAACCTTCATTTTCAACCACATGAGAATATTCCCCTTGTTTATAATCCCCACCCTAATACACCTAATCTGGCCTTTGCAGTGACAGTCCTTCAGTTTACGGTCCATCTTCCTTCTGGTAGCCTGCAATAACGGGCCTTGACTCCGGCCTTTGAGTGATTCCCATCCCTCTGGGGTAGGGTTACCATATGTCCGGATTTACCTGGACATGTCCTCTTTTTGAGGACATGTCCAGGCAACCGGGCGGGTTTTGCCAATCTGCCCGTTTGTCCGGATTTCTGGACAAATGGGCAGATTGCTAGCCTCCCCTCCCCTTAGTTACTACTGCCCTGGTGGTCTAGTGACCTCTTCTGCCTTCGGGGCAGGAAAGAGCCCCCTCTTTCCTGCCCGGAGCGCTGCCCTGCACGCATTCCTTCCTGTTGGTGATCTTGGCGCCGATTCAAAATGGCCGACGAGAGTTGAAGTGACCTCACGAGAAGTCAACACTTGGCGGCCATTTTGAATCGGCACCAAGATCAACAGGAAGGATGCATGCAGGGCAGCACTCCAGGCAGGAAAGAGGGGGCTCTTTCCTGCCCCAAAGAGGTCACTGGGCAGTAGTACGGTAAGGGGAGGGGGGTGACGGGGAGGGGGGGATGGTGTGGTGTGTGACAAGGGGAGGGGAAAATGTGACAGGGGGTGGAGCGAGGGCGTGAAAGGGGATGGAGCGGGGTGTGTGGTGGGGGCGGGGCATGTGTCCTCCTTTTTGGGGGACAAAATATAGTAACCCTACTCTGGGGGCTGTAAATGCTGCTTCTGCATGATCTGTATCTCCAACTGGCCCAGGCAATGAAAGATCTGGCTTGGAGATCGAATTGAGGACATTCACTTGGTAGTACACAGCATTGGCACTGTACAGCACTGCTCCTTTATACATTAATTGTACAAGTAAAATATCCAAACAGTTTAGAATATAAGGAGTAAATAAATCAACAACTTTTATCTGTTGCAGGTTATAAAAGCCCGAGTGAAAGACCTGATGATCCCAAGGTATAAAATTATCGTGTTAATCCATATAGGACAACTCCGTGACCAAAGTATGCGTTTTGGAAGCAGATGCATCTGGGATCCTACGAATGATACATATTCATCTTATGCTTTGAGAAATGGCTCCTTGTTTGCTGTAGCTAATGTCTACGCTGTTTACTTTGAGTGAAAATGTGGTAGGTTGAGGTTAGCCAGAATGAACAATCTGTCCCAAATCTAAAGTGTACTGTACTGTATTTTGGTGATGTTTTAGAAGAGTGTGGGCGCACTGCACCTTTAAAAGTAATCATGTACTTCTTTACCATTTTTAACTTTTGGTTTTTACACTGCAGTCCTTATGAAAACTATTTGCGTGCTGTTTGATGGTAAGCTTTCCATTCTGTTCTCCAGTCAGAAACAGTGTAAGACTCTATTACCTTACAAATATGTGTCACGAAACACCTAGCCTGGGGCTACCCCTGTGGCCACTTAGAGGATCTATCCCCAGCACTACACTAGCACCCTCCTCCCACCGCTGTGTCCCAACTGCCTCTGAGCAGTCTCCCCCTCTCAAATTATCCCCAGTGATTTCTAGGATACTGAGGGCCACAATCTCAGTGGTCCCACAGTTGCCAGAAAGCAGTCACATACACAACACACAAACCACCAGGATTCTTAGTCAGTCCAGACAAGCAGAGGCAATAAACTAAAAATGTTTATTGTCATGAAAAATTAGAACAAGGAACAGAAAAGGTGTAATCAGCAAACAACAACGGGTAAGTGAAATATAGATCAATTATAACACTATCTAAACATTTGTTTACTCTCTAAGTAGTACCTGGGGAGTTCAGGACATATAGCTGCTCATAGGTTATCAAATATAACTGTTCACAGGGCCTCATCAAATAGATCTTTCTCTCTTCCCTCCCAAACTGAGACAGGGGAAAAAGCTAGTACATCCTGGCTGAATTTGAACTCCTGAGCCAATTAGAGCCCAGAACAGAAAATTTTAAAAGTACCTGGCCATATCACTGCAGGTTACTTTCTATGTTAAACTAAAGAAGGAACAGTCATTTCTCTGTAACAGCTTTAAACATAAACACGCACCACCTGCTGGCCAAACTAGAGAAATACACTTCATGAAATATTCTTGTAATTTATATGCTGGAAAATTCACCATTTCGCCACACTATACTTAATAACACACAGTTTAAAGTCTTTTAACTATATCTAATATAGTGTTAGCCTGTACATTTTCTGATTGATGGTTTCAATTAAAAATTAAAACTTTTCTGTTGCATTGTCATGTGCTGGAGCCAATGGCTCGTTATTTTTGAGATGTTATTTCAATAAAAATTCAAAGTTAAAAAAAAAGAAAATTAAAACTTTTTATTTTTATATTGAAACTATGCTATATTTTTATGTTTAGTTTTAACTAATTTTTATTGGTGAACAAAATTAGAAATGACCACATTGCAATCTGTGAAGTCCAGTTCAAGACAATAACAATTTCTTCTGGGATTGTTATTGTATGCATTGTCACCAGTTCATATAATCTGTCTAACACTCCCCCCCCCCCCCCCCCGAATACCCAATACCCACATTACACCCCTATAGGAACACAGTATAGTGATGGGATTTAGCTTCTTATAGTTCTGAAGCTAGCCAAAGACATCAACATAACCCCACCCCTTCATCCCCCTCCTAACCTTCCAAATATAATTAGTTGGATATCTGTGTTGGGGAACAGATAGCCACATTGCTACCATCAGAGGGTGTTTAGAATGAGACTTCTCCATACACAGTCAATTTTTGAATTTAACAGTCCCAAATTCCCAGAAACTTTTGTTTGTGTTTAGGGCATTATGTACAGGGCATATCTCAAGGGCATGTATGTACAGGAAGAGAGCCTTTTTCAAATGAAGGAGAGCTCTGGAAGTGAGGGGGCATATGACAAATTAAGGAGGGAATAGGCTTAGGAGTAACTTAAGGAAGTATTTCACAGAAAGGGTGGTGTGGAGGCGTGGAATGGCCTCCCGGGTGGAGATGGTGGAGTTGATGACTGTTCCAGAATTTAAAAACGCATGGGATAAGCATGTGGGATCACTTAGGAACAGGAAAGAATTAGGGGTTACAGAGGATGGGGCAGACTGGATGGGTCATATGGCCTTTATTCTGCCGTCATGTTTCTAGGGGAACCTTTAGTTAACTGTACCTCCCAGGGGCAATAATAAATGTAATTGATTCCTCCAGTTCCAGTAAGTAGGGGGTTCAGCTACAGTCCAAGATTGCAAAATACATTCTTGCTCCTTTATCCCTCCCTCCTAACTTGTACAAAAACGTTCAGGAGAGCCTATTACTGTAACTTTAAGTTACATCAAGGTACTCTTCTCCATTTTAATCTTGGAATGCCATACCAATTTATTTGGACCAAGTATGGCAAATTATTTCATCCATATTTAATTTGACTTGAAATAATGACTCCTAAAAAGATTATCTTTTGGTTCATTGAGATTAGATCACTCTTTAGATGTTTACAAATCAAAACTTTTTGACACATTGATAGCAATTACCCTTAAATTATGTACTATTCAATTGGAAGGATAATTCGCAACTTATATACATTTGTGGTGGAATAATGTCTTACAAATTCATAAATATTGTACAGCCAGTACTGGTAATTTTCAGATATCTAATCATGAAATTTGGTTAGCTTTGCAAAATTCTTGGAATCAAATCCAACTAAATAGCCACCTAAGGATAATATCTAAATCTCCTCCCACCTCCCCCCCCCCCCCCCTTGTTTTTTTTTTTCAATTAATGTCTTTTCATATAACTTCCCTTAAAGTATATTGAAGCCTCATTATCTGTATACTTGTTGTATATTCACTCAATCAAGCTTTTAACTACTACAACATTATTCAATTTATATCCAGTTAAATGTCTGTTATCATATAGTTTCTCTTATGGAATGGAAGTTAATAAAACATTGTTATTTTGCATTGAATTTGGATGTTCGCTACCCTTTAAAATCTAATAAACTTTATTAAATAAGTAATCATATATTTGAACTACTGCTTTCTAAAAGTATTGTAATGTACGGACAATCCCCCAAAAAGTGTAACAATGATTATCAGCCCTTTGACATTTCATACACAGTGGAGAAATCAAACCCTGGATTTATGTAATTGTACCTGAGTAAAATTTGCCCTATGTAATACTCTAAAATACATTCACAGAGATCAGCACTTGTACTCAACCCAGGGATACTCTTAAAGGGGTCCTTTTATGAAGCTGCGGCAAAAGGGGCACTGCACTTGTGTCGGCGTGTGTTTTTGATGCGCGCCGAGGCCGCCTTTTACCACAGCAGGTAAAAGGCAGTTGTTGTTTTTTTAAAGAAATGGGCATTGTGAAGAATAATGGGCTGTCCTATCCCGGGTAGGCCACTAGATGGCGGTGTTCCCATAGAAATGGGGGAAAATGTCCAGGATGAGTCACTAGAGGGAGCCAGTAGGGGAATGTCCAGGTGGAGGTTGCTAGGACCAAGGAGAGTCCTGGGCTGGAAACAGGTGTAGGTGGCTATGGGCTGGGTCCTGCCTGAAATTAGGGGGAAGAGCCTAGAGGGGTGGAGACACTAATTAACCACCTTATACCTGCCTGAGTGGTGAAAGAGAAGAGAGGAGCTGGAGACCTGGCAGCTAGAGAAGATCCCCTTGAAGCAGTGGTGTGCTGGAGCCGGCTCGCAAGAGCTGGTTGTTAAATTTTGCTCGGACTTGCGAGCCAGTTGTTAGAAAGGGCGAGCCGGCTCTCCCTCCCTCCGGATCCGGTCCCTCACCGACCCTGCCTTGGCCATCAAATTCTTCGGGGCAGGCAGTGTTGCCTGCCTGCTGCCATCGCTGACTCTCCCCTGCTGCCGGTTCGCGCTTTAAAAATGGCCGCCGAGACTTCCAGAGGCGGCCTCGTGCGACTTCTGCTGAAGTCTTGGAAGCTGCCCTGTAAGTCTTGGTGGCCATTTTGAAGCGTGATCGGGCGGTGGGGGAGAGTCAGCGATGGCAGCAGGCACGCCCAACAAAACAACAGCCGAATCCCAAAGGTCACGGAACAATAAAACCGTGAACCAAGCCTAGCCAGAAAGGACTGAGACCTACCTACAACCCGATCGCTCTTTCCATCGGGCACCGGTTGAGAGGAGCTGGGTGGTTCTGGGGAGAACGGCTGAGCAGAGACGGCATACCCCCAACTCGCCCGCCAAGGAAGGGTACTGAGGAGCTGCGGAGAGCCGACGCAGGGCAGACATCCCACTGCCGAGATCGGGGAGCTGATCTGATCCTAGGAGACCCGCGTGGCGAAATGAAGTAGGCACCGGCTGAGAGTGACGGGGTCGATCCGGGAACAGCAGAGTAAAGATCGAAATCTTGGAGACACACGCGTCGAAACGAGAACAGGTACCGGCGGAGAGCGGAGTGGTGGCTCCAGGGAACGGCAGAGCAGAGAAGGCACACCCTCCCAACTCGCTCGCCGGACCTGCAAGAACAGCGAAGGAAACCTGCGAACGGAAGGGAAACGAGGAGCAGCGGAGAACATGTGCAAAAAGGTAGTTTCATCTCCTCCTCTCTAGATAGTACGCTGCCATAAATGCAAATCAACCTTCCACTCTTTAAAAAACCACAAATAGCAAAGCTAAGTACATCTGCCTCTAAGCAGGACAGGCAGGCAGGTATAAGGAAGCTGCCTTTTCTTTGTTTGTTTGATAGTGAATAACCCTAGAGTTAAGGAATCAAGGCTACTGAACCAGACAAGACACATGATCTGAAGACAACCTAAACTCATCCCTCACAAACCCAGAAAACTCTTAAAAAAAAAAAAAAAACCCAAACAGACACAACAAAATGATCCTTCAACAAACTAATTCTAATAACTTTCATACTATCCCTAATACACCAAACACTATCCACCCCCCTCACAAACACGAACAACATGCCCACAATTCTCAGCCTCTTCAGAGTACCCAATTACAACACACCACACTCAAAGTCTGTACCCTAGTCCACGTGATCATCTACGGAGAAGCCCCAACCTACATGTCAGATCTTATAGAATTGCCTAGTAGGAACGCAAAAAGATCATCACGCACTTTCCTCAATCTCCATTATCCTAACTGTAAAGGGATGAAATACAAATCCATATATGCGCCAACTTCTCATACATCTGCACGCAGCTATGGAACGCACTACCGAAGGCCGTAAAAACAACACAGACCTAACCATCTTCGGGAGACTACTAAAAACAGACCTGTTCAGAAGGCCTACCACAAACACCAGCATAAAACTAATATTACATTATACAGTATCTATACAAAAGCGGTGTGCCTTGAGGGGGGGGGGGCTCAATGTACTTTAGTGGAGCTGTTGCCAATGTTTCCACTAGTATGTAGGCGTGGTCAGGATGCAAGGGGGAAGGGGTTCCAGATATGTGTTGCCTCTCATTTTAAGCACTGCATGGTAAGTGGAGGGGGAATTAGGTGATATTCTCTATATCTGATTTCAGCAATAGTTTTTTGGGGTCTTCTTATGAAAAAGCAATAACAGGTAGTGCAACAACAAAAGAACCTCAGGTGCATGTTACCCTGCCTATGTACCTCCACCTGCACTACCCCAACTGTAAAGGTCGCAAGTAGCAAAACTTATATGGATCCATTTCTCCTTCCGTGGCAGCCAACTCTGGAACGCTCTCCCTAGACCTATCCGAGCAATCCATGTCCACCTCCCATTCAGGAAAGCACTAAAAACCCATTTATTCAAGCAAGCCTACCCAAAGGACCCAGATTAATCTTATGAACCCATCTACCTTACATATACCGAAGAGAGAACGACATAGACCCAGACTCTATCTCCCACCTTACTTTCCTCTCTATCACCTGTCTCTACCTACCCATCCATCCTATTGCTATGTTATACTTAATTTCCTACTTTACATAACTAAATTCTGTGTTACCTATTACTATGTAAGCCGCATTGAGCCTGCTTTTAGTGAGAAAGTGCGGGATACAAATGTAATAAATAAATAAATAAATATGTATAGTGCTTGCACATGAGTGGTGGTGTGATTCTGGGGGACAATACTTCACATTCCCCTTTCTACGCTGCTCCTTATAGATCTCCATACCCTCATGGTGACATCCTGTGGGGGCAGGTGATGTGGAGTTTCATTATTTGTTTCCTGTGCCTGAGGCACAGGAGGGCCCGTAGCTCTGCTGCCTCCTCCACAGAATAATGTGGTTCCCTTCTCAGAGACATAGCTTGGCGCTCTATTAGAACATTTCTCCACATGCAGAGGTATATGTGCAGGTTTTGCACTTGGAGGGATTGTCCTGCCATTGGCGTGGACGTTTTTGCAACGTGGGGACCAGTACCGCTGTTGCACGTTTTACATAGTATATATTCGATTGGCAGAAATGTTTTATCTCCAGATGTCTCGGAAGTTTTCAGTACGTCCTCGTTCAAAACATTTTTAAAGTGTATTTTTAAATATTAGTTTTTTGTTCCATTATGGACTGCCGTTTTTTAAACAGCTTCCGATAAACAGTTAGTTCACCATTTGTACAGTATATTGAAAAATGCCCTCCACGTGAGCTAAACGTTCCTCCCTTATTGCCATATCTATATACTGAAATTTGTAATAAGCTAGGGAGTGTCAGTTGTTCTATGATGTATTAACTCGTTCAGGGGTTCTTTTACTAAGGTGTGCCTGCACTGGTGTAGACATGTGTAGTGGAGCTTGCGCAGTTCATTTTTCAGCACACCTGCAAAAAAGGCCTTTTTTTTAGCTGAAAATGGATATCGGCAAAATGAAAAGTGGCGCGTATCCATTTTGGGCCTGAGACCTTACCCGCCACCCACTGACTTAGCGGTAAGGGTAAGGTCTCACATGTAAACCGGGCAGTAATCATCAGCGCACATACACTGCTGAGTTACTGCCCGGTTAGCAACCACGCGGTAGAAAAGAAAAAATATTTTCGGATGCATGTATCGGATGCGCATAAAAAATGGAATTACCGCCCGTGCAGTAGTTCCAAATTGATGCGTGTTGGACGCTGTGAGCACCTACACGCTTTTGTAAAAGAGGCCCTCAGGGCGACAATTGGAGCAGTTGTTATATGAGTTGTGCAATGTGTTTGCCGTAATGCCTTCCTCTTGAACCAAGCTGGTGTTCCAGTTGAAGAATCTTTTATTCTTATGCTTAAATTGGAGTCATTAATGATAGGATTCTCTCAAAATGCATTATGCTCTAATAAAAGAAAATAATATTCAAAGAGCATGTACTTGGGAAAATAGGTACTTACCTGTGTAAATGCCTGAGCTGAAATTGGCACATCTCGCCTTCAGCTGATAGCGTCCATGGGTTCCTTCGCAAGCATGCTGTTAATCATATTAAGAAGAGGTGTTCTGTGGCCGGTATGTGGCTGGCATAAAAGCATGCACTGGGACATTTATTTCTGTGCCCAGTTCTAGAAAGGTAGATGAGGAATTTGAAACAGGGAAGCATGGATATGGGTTCAGCTTTATACCAGGGCTTTTTTTCAGGGGGTACTGGAGTACCGGCACCTTTTCCATTGTCTGCTAAAATTGACCCATGGTCCCCAGGTTTTAAATGAAGAGGCTCAGGCTCTACACATCAATTCTGCCTTGTCATAGATTCTGTGACTGGGTTGCAGGGGTGCTGGCTTTGTGGGGTGTGGGTCCCTCAGTGATCACCCCACCCCTAAAGAGTGGCCTGGCATTTGAGTACCGGCACCTTTTTTTTATAGGAAAAATACACTGGCGTTACACAATAACAAATTCATCTCATATTTTTATTTATTATTTATTTATTTATTTATTTATTGCATTTGTACCCCACATTATCCCACCTTTTTGCAGGCTCAATGTGGCTTACAGGGTGTTAATATGATATAGTCATTACATAATCTTAGATACAGTCGATAATACGCTGAGGGGTAAATGAGGATTTAGATGGAAAGGTGTTAGGAAAGGTGTCTTATGGAAAGAATATTATGTTTGGCCATATGCTTACGTTCTCAACATTTAAGTATGCTTTTACATCAGCTATCTCCAAGGTATTTTATGCTATTCCATATAAAATTCTGGTCTCCAGTAGGTACAGTTTACAAATATAGTAGTGATGATAGTACTTGAGAAATGGTGTCTGCAAAGCAAGGAAAAATATTTATGCATGCTAAAGTTACTCTGAGACCTAATGTATGAGATCAAGTATTTGATTTTGCACCTTAAAATCACTTGCTATAATTAAACAGTACTATAAAAACTCCTCATGAAGTTCAATCTAGACCAGTCGTGGTTTTTTTTCCTGGTTTGATGACTTGTGTTTTAAAATAATTGTTTATTATAGGTGAGCACATTAAATAAAGCTTCTTTCCTTCTCATTATGTTCATAAAAATCTGAAATAGGCAGTGACTTGAATGAGTTGAGCGTCCACAATGTAGACATTGCAATGCAGAGTATTTGCCTTGCAGCTTGGTAAACCTAATGATCTGTTTCTAAAGGTCTTCACAGCCTTTTAGCTGTGTACACATTAGGCAGCAGTTATATAACAGGTGCCTAGAATTAGGTGACCAAAGTTACACAGTAACCTATGCTATAAAGACTGTATCGCCTGAGTATTAATGTGCCTAGCGTTTAGTCCTGAGCACATAACCAAACCATAGAATCTGTATTCTAGGGTATTTACACACACATGCACACAAATGTGAGTGCCCAGGTTTTAGAAATGTCCCCAAAGTGGTAAAATTCTGTCCCTCTAGATAGGACATTTTCTACAAGTCAGAATATTTTGCATTGAATCATACAAAATTAATTTGGTAAGTGCTAACGGTGCCAGAAAATATTACTGCTATTTTTTTAAAGAAGCAGTAACATTAAGGGGCCCTTAAGGCACGTAGGTGCCTATGCACGTAGAATGCATGTCTAATTGGAATTACCGGCCAGCTACCACGAGCCTGGGCAGTAATTCCATTTTTGATGCATGTCCAAAAATACTCATTATAAATTTTCTACTGCGTGGCGCTTACCCAGCGGTAATCAGCAGTGATATGCCGGACAATTACTGCCCGGTTAACGTGCCACTAAGTCAATGATGATGGTAAGGTCTCATTACGAAAATGGACCACACGCTGGTTTTAATTTTGCCACACGTCCATTTTTGGTCACAAAAATACGCCTTTTTGCAGGCGTTGCTGAAAAATGGACCTGCACGATCCAAAACACGCATCGACACCATCGGAGGCCATTTTTCCGGCACGCCGTAGTAAAATGGTATGGCCCCTAAATGATGTTTAAAATAGTATTTATGATATTCATTTGGACTACATATAAAAATATTCAGGCTGTGTAGCATACCTCGACCTAATGGACACGAGAACCCTGCATGGTTCTGGGACGGTAGAGGAAATTGGTAGAGAGGAAAGCAGCAAGCAAACACATTGTACAGGAAATGACAGAGATGCCAAGTTACCCAGTTCCGACTGGAATTTTGGGACAGTCCTGGATTTCTGACCACCCTGTCATGGAGCATTATGAGACTAATTTTAGTGGGCACAATCAGAAACGGGGGTGGTCTTTTACGAAGGTGCGCTAGCATTTTTAAATCACGCAAAAACAGCGCACCTTCGTAAAAGACCTCCTTTGTGAAATAAGTTCAAAACCAAGACTGGCCAAAAGTCTCCAGCCTGGAACTGGGTAACGTTTGATCTCTGAAATGGGGGAAATAGGCAGACCTCTGCAGACAATAGTCAGGGCCGCCGAGAGACTGGGCCAAGCCTGGGACAAGGCCGCCCCTGGGGCGCCCCCCCCCCCACCCGAGGTCGCCGGCCCCCCTCCACCTGCCACCGAGCCATCTGTACTGACCTTAAGCGCCTCACCTTTGAAAGCGCAGCAAGCAGCGGCATACCACTCCTTCCTTCTGTGTCCCACCCTCGCGGAAGTTACGTCAGGCAAGGGCGGGACACGGAAGGAAGGAGTGGTCTGCCACTGCTTGCTGCGCTTTCGAAGGTGAGGTGCTTAAATTCAATGCCAGGGAGTGACGGAGGGCGGGCGGGTCGTTTTGGTATTTCTCAATAAAGATTTGGAATCATATATATACGTCTCCTTTGGTGTTTGGAGAAGACAGCTTGCCCTGCTCCTGTTTCCTGCCTGACTGATTCTCATAGGGACTGAGTGTACCTCCACCTTTGGTGGGTGTCTTTGTCCATTTCTAAATCTATGCACGTGGTTATAGAATACACCGTGGACGGCATCTAATTTAGGTGTTGGTATTATATACCAAGTTTTACTTGGCATAACTGTCCAGACTAAATTTAGTCACGTGATGGGGGCGCTCAGGCGTATTCTATAAACCACACAGAAGTTTAGGTGTATTTTATAAAGAATAAAGAAAATATGAGAACCACAGTTTATAACAACAAAATAAAATCAGCTAGAATAAATTTTATTGTGGTGCTATAATTTGTGCTGTAGACCACAAGTTTTCATTTGCTGCAATGGCATGCCAACACCTTGAATCTTGGTTTTTGTTATTGTTTTGGCAGAATATACTGTATATTTAGATTTAACACATGCTGGTCCAATGTACAATGTACAGTGTTTTATAGTAGATTCCAAGGCTACATAATTAAACTTATACAATTTTTGCTGCAAACAGCATTGTAAAGATTTTTGTGGTGTGTTTATTATATAGGCCGTTCATATTCTTTGTTCTTGGGAAACCGTTTTACTGGTGCTCAGACTGAGGGAACCACCTGCTCCCTGACTGGATCTGTGAGGAACCCCCCCTCCCCGCCCCATTTAGGTTGCCTATGAGAGGGAGCAGTCAGTTCATCCTTTAACTTGGGCAGCAGATTGCCTTGAGTGCTCCTGATCTCATAACATATGCAGACTAACTCATTTGGAGACAATCCTCCTCCCCGCTCCCCCAGCTCAACTTTTGTTCACACAAAAAAAAACAAACATGGAAGGATATCTTTAATGGTCCCATGGGAGGTGTGGAGAGGAAAACGGTAACGGAATTCAAACATGCGTGGGATAAACATAAAGGAGTCCTGTTCCGATGGAATGGATCCTCAGAAGCTTAGCTGAGATCAGGTAGCAGAGCCGGTGGTGGGAGGCGGGGCTGGTGGTTTGGGAGGCGGGGATAGTGCTGGGCAGGACTTATACGGGTCTGTGCCATGAAAATGACAGATACAAATCAAGGAAGGTGATACACAAAAGTAGCATATATGAGTTTATCTTTTTGGCAGACGGATGGACCATGCATGTCTTTTCTGCTGTCATCTACTATGTTACTATCCACCTTATAATCGAAAGAGAAAACGCCTAGATTTCGACCCAAATCGGGAGATAGACGTTTATCTCACAAAACGAATAAATCGGTATAATCGAAAGCCATTTTGGACGTTTCAACTGCACTCCGTCGCAGATGCGGGCAAAGGTTATGGGGGCGTGTCAGAGGGTGTGGCGAAGGTGGACTGGGGCGTGGTTATCGGCCAAGGAGAGATGTACGCGTTAGGGCGATAATCGTAAAAAAAAAAGGCATTTTTAGCGAACATTTAGGACACTTTTGTTGGAACCCTTTTTTCACACGAACAGTCCCAAAAAAGTGCTCTAAATGACCAGATGACCATCGAGGGAACGGGGATGACCTCCCCTGACCTCCCCAGTGGTCACTAACCCCCTCCCACCACAAAAAAATGATGTTTCACAACTTTTATTTTCACCATCAAATGTCATACCCACCTCCATGTCAGCAGTATGCAGGTCCCTGGAGCAGTTGTTAGGGGGTGCAGTGGACTTCAGGCAGGTGACCCAGGCCCATCCCCCTACCTGTTACACTTGTGCTGCTTAATGCTTATTAGTCGTCCAACCCCCCCAAACCCACTGTACCCACATGTAGGTGCCCCTTCACCCCTTAGGGCTATAATAATGGTGTAGACTTGTGGGCAGTGGGTTTTGAGGGGGATTTGGGGGGCTCAACACACCAAGGGAAGGGTGCTATGCACCTGGGAGCTCTTTTACCTTGTTTTTTGTTTTTGTAAAAGGTGCCCCCTAGGGTGCCCGGTTGGTGTCCTGGCATGTGAGGGGACCAGTGCACTACGAATCCTGGCCCCTCCCACGAACAAATGCCTTGGATTTATTCGTTTTTGAGCTGGGCGCTTTCATTTTCCATTATCGCTGAAAAACAAAAACGCCCAGCTCAACAAATTGTCAAATAAAACATGGACGTCTATTTTTGCGAAAATACGGTCGGTCCGCCCCTTCACGGACCCGTTCTCGGAGAATAAACGCCCATGGAAATAGACGTTTTCGTTCGATTAATGCCCCTCTATGGTTCCTCCATATCTCATTTCTGTTAATACAAAGTGCCATTTTGCCATTTTGAAGCTCAGTTGTCAGGTTAGGTTTAGAACAATTTCCAACAATTCCACCAGACTAAAAATATATAACCCAACTAAAGAACTCTCCTAAAGTTCTTTAGTGGGTTATATATTTTTAGTCTGGGTGGAATTGTTGGAAACTGTTGATTTTACCCACACCAGGTTGATTTCATTGAAACCCTTACATTTCTACTAGGTTTGGAACAGGCAACTGTCTGCAAGTAATATGCTGCTAGGCACTGATTCAGAACTTATTGGAATTGCTTCACTCCCAGCCCATATAATTGCTTCTTTGGTGGCCAACCTTAGCAAAGCAGGGGTAAATGCTTGACTCTGCAGACCCCAGATAAGAAAAGGAACCAAGCCTGACCAGAGCCTAGCACCAGTGGAGCTCTCTGCCATGTTTATACTAAAAAGAAAGATGGAGAAATATTGGGCCTGCTCCTTTCTCCGCCAGCATTCACTGCTTTGGACCTTCCTAGAAAGAACTGTCCACAGAAGGGACTGAGAATAAGTATTATTAATTTACAACAATGCATAGTACACCTACAACACTACAGTAGTAGACAGGGAATATAAGAATATACTCAACACCACGTATAAAATAAATTAAACAAAATATTGGTGATCGCTATTGTCCAAAATAGGTACCCAAGCAAGCAAAATTTAAGTTGTTTTCTAAAAGAATACATTTTTGTCATTAATGGCAAAATGACAGGCATTTTGTTCTACTTATTAGGAGTGACAATGGAAAATACTCTATTGCAGTGCTTGTCAATCTTTCTGTGGCTATTATCCAATGATCGAGGTCAAATGAAATTGTATGACACCCCAACCTTATGATATGAAGAGTAATGAGGCACCTATGGAGAGTCATGAGGGGTGTGCTGGTAAATTTTTAACAACAGGCTCTCTCTCTCTCTCTCTCTCTCTGGGCATAGCCAGCCCTGCAATTTGGGGGGGGGCGGGGCATGGGGGGACTGGGGGGACAACGCATGCCCCTCTCTCTCCACCTCATATAGGCATGCTATGGATTGGCACCACACCCCACTGCTTGTTTCTGGCTCTGAGCAGCAAGCTGGGACTTCTTGCACATGGAGGAGAAGTCCCAGCCTGCTGCTCAGAGCTGGAAATCAGGAGCGGGGAGCAGCAGCAGTCTATTCACTTGGCTGGCGAAGCTCAGCATACCCACCAGCAAAGTGAAAGAGAATTGAGGTGGGGGCCCGAGCCCACATTTTGGGAGCCAGTGGTTAAAGTAGCCATGGAGGGCCTACTTTAACAACCGGCTCTCAAAATTCTTCAAAATTTAACAAACGGCTCTCACAAGCCCGTGAGAGCCTGCTCCAGCACACCACTGGTCATGATTCCAAACATGGTTTTTGTGACCCTATTTTGGGTTCCAACCCACAGTTTGGGAGGCTCTGTTCTACTGTGCACAAGCTCTGTGAGGTAATAATAGGATTGACTGAGGTCCTGTCTGGAAATCTAGCGTTCCTTATATGGGGCTCAGCCGAATTGCAAAATATCCCACCTCAGGAGTTTTTACCATGCACAGTTGCATGCCTTGTACTCCCAATCTGTGGAGCCTTGGAAGCATTGAAACTAAGATGTTAAAAAGTTGATTGTGCTTATGAGCATTTTCTGAAATAAGATAATTTATTTTCCTGAAGATTTGTGGTATGTATTGGTAGTAGAATAGGGAGGTCCACTGGGGCCACTTCTTTGCCCAACACAGCATCAGTAACTAAAGAGCTCTGGAGCTGGAGTTTGTCTTTTTTTGAATCTCCAATCAAAAAGGTGTTTCATTGACCCTGGTAGCAAGGGCTGGAACAATTATTTTCCAAAAGAGTGTTATTTGCAATTTTGAAAAGGTGGACTGGTTAGAGATGATCTGGTTGCAGCTGGTTCGGGACACCTTGAATGACAAGTTTTAGCTCTGGAGGCATCAAAATACCAGTTTCACATTGTACAACAATGTGGATTGAAATTCCATGTGTAAAGGGGAAAAGGATAGTGATAGGCGTGTACTACCGTCCGCCTGGCCAGGATGAACAGGTGGATGCAGAAATGTTAAAGGAAATTAGGGATGCAAACAAACTGGGCAACACAATAATAAAGGGTGATTTCAATTACCCCGATATTGACTGGGTAAATGTAACATCAGGGCACGCTAGGGAGGTAAAATTCCTTGAAGAAATCAAGGTCGGCTTTATGGAGCAGCTGGTACAAGAGCCAGTGAGAGAAGAAAAAATTCTAGACCTAGTCCTTAGTGGAGTGCATGATCTGGTGCAGGAGGTAATGGTGCTGGGGCCGCTTGATAACAGTGATCATAATATGATTGGATTTGATATTAGCTTTGAAGTAAATATACATAGGAAATCAAATACGTTAGCATTTAACTTTAAAAAAGGAGACTATGGATAAAATGAGAAGAACGGTGAAAGAACCTTAGAGGAGCAGCTGCGAGGGTCAAAACTTACATCAGGGCGTGGACGCTGTTCAAAAACACCATCCTGGAAGCCCAGGCCAATATATTCCTCATATTAAAAAAGGAGGACGGAAGACCAACGACAGCCTGCGTGGTTAAAAAAGTGAGGTGAAGGAAGCTATTATTTATTTATTTATTTGTTGCATTTATACCCCGCTCTTTCCCGCTCGGTAGCAGGCTCAGTGCGGCTTACATAGTATGGAATTACATAGTATCACAGAAAGAACACAGCTGTAGCAATAGTAGAGGTATGGTGAGGTTGTTAGGAAATAGGTTGAGATAGGTGAAATGGGCAGGGGATGAAGGGGTAGGAGAGGTAAGAGTGGTGTAGAGTGGGTTCATAGGTTAAGTCTGGTCATTTGGGTAGGCTTGTTTGAAGAGGTAAGTTTTTTATTAGAGCTAAAAGAAAATCCTTCAGAAAATGGAAGAAGGAACCGACTGAAAATAATAAGAAACAGCATAAGGAATGTCAAGTCAAATGCAAAATGCTGATAAGGAAGGCTAAGAGGGACTTCGAAAAAAAGATTGCGTTGGAGGCAAAAACACATAGAGGCAGATGCACTAAACGTTTTTCATCGTTAAATGAGCCCTCAGGGAAGAATTTCCTATCCTTTCCATGCACTTAAGCCTATTTCCGACGACAGTAGCAGCTAACGAAAACGGAATGGAGATGAGCAATTAGTGTGAAAACCCCATTGAAACGACATGCACTAACCTTTTCCGATGCCTTTACGCAGGAAAAAGGCAGGAAAACTAACGAGAGGTCTGGACCTCTCGTTAGGACAGCTCTGTGCCAGGAAAAAGTGTTAATTGAAAAAATAAACAAACTTTGAGCCAATCCCAGCGCATTAGCAGAGCTAAAAGCGCTGTGATTGGTCCAAAGGACCTCAGAAAACACATAAAAAAATAAAATAAAAAAAGGATCGGGAGGGGGCAAGGGCGCTCATCAGGAGCGTCCTGTACAGACGGCCTTGCCCCCCCCCCCCCGCTGCTCCCCACTTTTCGCCGCTCCCCCACCCCGAAAAAGCAAACTTCTAGAAGCCCCTGCCCCCCCTCCCTTCCTCAGTACTCTGTCACCTGTGCTCCGCCTCCCGACATCCTCCGTCCGTGCCCCGCCCCCTTTTGGGGTCGTCGCCGCCATTCCCCTCCTCCATCGGGCCCCCCTTCCTCTTACCGGGCCCGTGCAGCGCCTCTCTCCTCTGTCCGAAGGCGCTGCACGGGCAAGAAGAACGCTGAATCAGCTGATGCCTGCCTTCGCGATGGCGCGTCTTTCTCCTCCTGGGCCCGCCCCTGTCTGACGTCAGTAACCTACGTAGGTTACTGACGTCAGACAGGGGCGGCCCAGGAGGAGAAAGACGCGCCATCGCGAAGGCAGGCATCAGCTGATTCAGCGTTCTTCTTGCCCGTGCAGCGCCTTCGGACAGAGGAGAGAGGCGCTGCACGGGCCCGGTAAGAGGAAGGGGGGCCCGATGGAGGAGGGGAATGGCGGCGACAACCCCAAAAGGGGGCGGGCACGGACGGAGGATGTCGGAGGCGGAAGCACAGGTGACAGAGTACTGAGGAAGGGAGGGGGGCAGGGGCTTCTAGAAGTTTGCTTTTTCGGGTGGGGGAGCGGCGGAAAGTGGGGAGGGGCGCAGGGGCTGCTAGAATTTTGCTTTTCGGGGGGGGGAGCGGCGGAAAGTGGGGGAGCAGCGGGGGGGGGGGGCAAGGCCCGTCTGTACAGGACGCTCCTGATGAGCGCCCTTGCCCCCCTCCCGACCCTTTTTTTTTATTTTTGTTTTTATTTGGGAGCCATGTGCTTGCGATTGACTGTGTTGTGACTGTTTGTGGCATGCGCAGAGCAGCTAACATAACGCTTGGCTGCTCTGCGCATGATTTGGGGGCCGATTAACGATGTGTATGTGATCTTTGATACATTGTACGTTTCCTACCGATCTCAGCATGTATGACTTTTTTTTTTTGGTGCATTTTTCGTTATTTTAAAATCGTTAGGGACTTTAACGATTTAGATTTTTTTACGTTTGGTTGCTGCATCTGCCTCATAGTAAAAATGTTTTAAAGTATATTAAAAGCAGGAAGCCAGCAAATGAATCGGTTGGGCCGCTAGATGACCGAGGAGTAAAAGGGGCGATCAGGGAAGACAAAGCCGTAGCGGAGAGATTAAATTAATTCTTTGCTTCGGTCTTCACCGAGGAAGATTTGGGTGGGATACCGGTGCCGGAAATGGTATTCAAAGCTGACGAGTCGGAGAAACTTAATAAATTCTCTGTAAACCTGGAGGATGTAATGGGGCACTTCTACAAACTGAAGAGTAGAAAATCTCCTGGACCGGATGGTATTCATCCCAGAGTACCGATAGAACTGAAAAATGAGCTTGTGGAGCTATTGTTAGTAATATGTAATTTATCCTTAAAATCAAGCATGGTACCGGAAGATTGGAGGGTGGCCAATGTATCGCTGATTTTTTAAAAAGGTTCCAGAGGAGAACTGAGGAATTATAGACCGGTGAGTCTGACGTCGGTGCCGGGCAAAATGGTGGAGACTATTATTAAGAACAAAATTACAGAGCATATTCAAAAGCATGGATTAATGAGACAAAGTCAACATGGATTTACCTCACCAATCTACTACATTTCTTTGAAGGGGTGAACAAACATGTGGATAAAGGTGAGCTGGTTGATACTGTGTATCTGGATTTTCAGAAGGCGTTTGACAAAGTACCTCATGAAAGACTCCAGAGGAAATTGGAGAGTCATGGGATAGGAGGTAGTGTTCTATTGTGGATTAAAAACTGGTTAAAAGATAGAAAACAGAGAGTAAGGTTAAATGGTCAGTACTCTCAATGGAGAAGGGTAGTTAGTGGGGTTCCCCAGGGGTCTGTGCTGGGACCGCTGCTTTTTAACATATTTATAAATGACCTAGAGATGGGAGTAACTAGTGAGGTAATTAAATTTGCTGATGACACAAAGTTATTCAAAGTCATTAAATTGTGGGAGGATTGTGAAAAATTACAAGAGGACCTTACGAGACTGGGAGACTGGACGTCTAAATGGCAGATGTTTAATGTGAGCAAGTACAAATTGATGTATGTGGGAAAGAGGAACCCAAATTATAACTACATCATGCAAAGTTCCACGTTAGGACTCACAGACCAAGAAAGGGATCTAGGTGTTGTCGTTGATGATACGTTGAAACCTTCTGCTCAGTGTGCTGCTGTGGCTAAGAAAGCAAATAGAATGTTAGGTATTATTAGGAAAGGTTTGCAAAACAAAAATGAGGATGTTATAATGCCTTTGTATCGTTCCATGGTGCGACCACACCTCGAATATTGTGTTCAATTCTGGTCGCCGCATCTCAAAAAAGATATAGTGGAATTAGAAAAAGTGCAGAGAAGGGCAACGAAAATGATAAAGGGGATGGGACGACTTCCCTATGAAGAAAGGCTAAAGAGGCTAGGGCTCTTCAGCTTGGAGAAAAGGCGGCTGAGGGGAGATATGATAGAGGTCTATAAAATAACAAGTGGAATGGAACAGGTAGATGTGAAGCATCTGTTTACACTTTCCAAAAATACTAGGACTAGGGGGCATGCGATGAAGCTAAAATGTAGTAAATTTAAAATGAATCGGAGAAAGTCTTTCTTCACTCAACGTGTAATTAAACTCTGGAATTCGTTGCCAGAGAATGTGGTAAAGGCGGTTAGCTTAGCGGAGTTAAAAAATGTTTGGGCGGCTTCCTAAAGGAAAAGTCCATAGACCATTATTAAATGGACTTGGGGAAAATCCACTATTTCTGGGATAAGCAGTATAAAATGTTTTGTACTTTTTTGGGATCTTGCCAGGTATTTGTGACCTGGATTGGCCACTGTTGGAAACAGGATGCTGGGCTTGATGGACCTTATGAACACAAAGCAGAACTCGTAAGTGGGGCAACAGGAGAGAAGCAACGTGTGCTGTTCTAGGCAAAGTATAATGTAGCTTCAACGGCTAGCTAAACTATCCCCAAGTAGAAGCTTTACCAGTAGACTCTCAATTCTTAATCCAACTCTTCTTTATTGTAGTAATCATAGCAAAACAGGGAAAATCAACTTACAGTTCAGTTGCTTGGAAGAGAATTGTTGCCTTCTGCACACAGAGTCCATATCTAGCCACCTCAGAGGCAAGGAAATGGCCAGAACCTTAGCCCAGCTGAGAGAAAAACCTGTAACACTCAATGGGGAATAAGGGGGGCTAACATGGGGAAAATGAATAGGGAATGACTTGGAGAGATGGTGAAAAATCTTGATGCAATCACAGTAGATTAAGGAGGGATCAGCCCCTAGAACAGCTTCTGATCACAAACATATGCTAGGAAGCCTGGAACTCTCTCACACAGCCTCTAGGGCAGAGAGGGAGGGCTGGTCCTGGCCCTGAACTAAGACCCAACAGAGAAAGCTCACAAGGTGTCAATCACAGGATACTGCAAACTGTAGGGGGGAGCTCCAGTACACAATGCTATCTATTACACAAATAATGCAGTTGTATATAAATAATACTCATACTAAATGTCCATAACAATGCACCCTGCCACAATGAATATGGGGGCAGCAAACAAAGACACTGGTGAGGTGACTCTTACTTTCTTCCTTCCCCCTTCTCTCTCCCTCTAGTCTTTCTTATACCATGATACAGTTCATTTCCATTTCCTTTGCATTTTGCCCTGCAAATTGCCTTGTTGTTGTTTTAATAAGGGTGGTATATTTTAAGTGCTCATTTTCAAAGCACATAGACTTATTTTATTTATTTATTTATTTTTATTTTTGGTACATTTATACCCCACATTATCCCACAAGAGCGGGCTCAATGTGGCTTACAATAAATAGTAACATAGTAACATAGTAGATGACGGCAGAAAAAAGACCTGCATGGTCCATCCAGTCTGCCCAACAAGATAAACTCATATGTGTATACCTTACCTTGATTTGTACCTGCCTTTTTCAGGGCACAGACCGTACAAGTCTGCCCAGCAGTATTTCCCGCCTCCCAACCACCAGTCCCGCCTCCCAACACTGGCTCTGGCACAGACCGTATAAGTCTGCCCTCCACTATCCTCGCCTCCCAACTACCAACCCCTCTTCCCCCACCTGCTCTGCCAACCAATTTCGGCTAAGCTTCTGAGGATCCATTCCTACTGCACAGGATTCCTTTATGCATACACCACGCATGTTTGAATTCCGTTACCGTTTTCATCTCCACCACCTCCCGCGGGATTTACAATATTACAAAAGGATGTAATTCAGGGTGGGTACAGTTTCAAGAAATTAAAGGGAGGGGTAAGAACATGAGGATAAGACAAGGGTGCATGACGAGGTTGGTACAATCGGCGGGCAGGCGGGTTCAGTCGATTTGAGGAAGGTTATGACTTAGTATTGTCAGTGGGGTAAGCTTTCTGGAATAAAAATGTCTTTAAGGATTTCTTGAAGAGCTGGTGGTCATCAGTTTCTTTCAGCTGCCGTGGTAGAACATTCCAGGATTTCGGGCTGACGTAGGTGAAGGTTGATGCAAAGACTAATTTATATTTAACATTCTTGCAACTTGGATAGTGTAAATTGAGGAAAGATCGAGGAGACACTGAAGCATTTCTGGATGGTAGATGAATCAAATCTAGCATAAAGTCAGGGGCTTCCCCATATATTATCTTGTGTGTCAATGAACAGATTTTGAAGGTAAGACGGTCTTTAATGGGAAGCCAGTATAGAATATAGCGAAGAGGGTGAGCATGGTCAAAGCGTGATTTGCCCAATGTTAACCGTGCCGCAGTATTTTGTGCAGTCTGGAGTTTTTTTAGGATGAAATCACGGCAACCTGCATACATTCCACTGCAACAGTCAATATGCAATAGAACCAACCAATGAATAAGGGTACAAAATAGCTCTTTCATGAGGAATTGCCTGATACGCTTCAACCTCCACATTGCGTGGAACATTCTTTTTGTAATGAGATTAGCTTGGCTATGTAATTTTGTAAGTCTATGTACTTTGAAACTGAGCCTCTTAACCTAATAAACCATAACCACCTGTCATCCCCACATTGCCCTGTCATGTATACATACAATATCTTATAAACTCCAGAGGGAAGCTCTCTTTGGTACAAGTACTACAGTGAGTGTTAGCAATAAATTTGAGAGACTGACAACATACTCCACATACCCTGGTTTAGGAGCAAAGTTCATTACTGCAGGACCGCCGAGAGACTGGGTCCTGCCTCTGCCCCCCCACCACCTCCCCAAGGCCACCGCCACTCCCCCCCCCCCCCCCCGAGGCCACTGCCTCCCTCCGTCTGCCACCGGGCCGGGCCCCCTGCATTGAAATCACACCGCCTCTCACCTCCGTGAGAAAGCAGTGCAGGAAGCAGCAGATCGCCTCCCTTCGGGCCTCCTTTCCTCCCTGTGCCTTGCCCTCGCGGAAGTTACATCAGACGAGGGCGGGACACAGGGAGGGAAGGAGGCCCAAAGGGAGGCGATCTGCTGCTGCCTGCAGCGCTTTCACACGGAGGTGAAAGGCGCTGTGATTTCAATGCAAGGGGCCTGGCCCAGTGGTAGACGGTCGACAACAGAGCCGAGGGCGGGCGGGTGGGACTGCGGCGCAGGGCCCCGGGGAATTCTGTCCCCCCTGCCCCCCCTCTCGGCGGCCCTGCATTACTGTCATAGTTTTTGCAAAAATAACCCATTTGGAGAAATTCCCCCCCCCCCCCAAGTAAAGACAGAAGAATCACAGCCAGAAAAATATACATGGCGAATTGGTAATTTATTCAATTTTATCCTTAAAATTAGCAGAATACAGCAAAAAATGAATGAGTCAATATTCAGCCACTGCAGTTGGCCTTTTTTTAAACAACAGCTGTGACGGTTAATATCTGGCTATTCGGCAGCACTATCCAGATAGTGACTGGCACCGAGTATCTGGATAAGGCAGTCAGCACCAGAACACAGCGAGACAGTAGCAATATTTACGCTCCGCTTTACTAAGCAGCGCTAGTGGCTATTTATGCGCTATTGCCAACCACAGCCCAGAATGGGCTATGTCAGCACTGGCGCATGGACAGCCACTGGCACTGCTTCGTAAACAGACCCCTTCGTCTGCTATCTGCGTTATTCTTCTATCTGTCACGACCCTGGATAATTCCCAAACCATATTAGCTCCACCCACATTCCACCCAGCACTATCGACCCTAGTGCAGAACATTCTGTGAGGATACTCAGAGGTATTATCTGGGTAGTGCCTCTGAATATTCTGGTCAGCAGAACTTAACCAGATAGAAGCTGCTTTGTCCGGAGAAGTGTTTTTGAATATTGACTCGGCAGGTTTTTTTTTTTTTCTAGAAAGTGTTACATTAAAATATATTTTCCAAAGAGAGCAGTTATCATAAACTAGCACTTCACGAATCACTTACACATGTTCTGAACTCAGATTGCAAAATGTTACACCGCAGAAAGTTAGAATTACAAACGCAGTTTGAATTCCTCCGGATGAAGAGTTTAAGATAGAGCTACTTTTTAGGTGATTAAAATAGTTAAGACGTGTGTTGGTGTTCTAGCATAATCCTCTCAGGACTGCATTACTGCAGCCACTTTTACAGCAGGTGGTGGCGGTGTGGTGTTCCAGATCACGCCGTTCGTGGGTAGAATAAAGCACTCTGTCCCAGAGTTCGTCCACATGCTGAATTCTTTTGCTCTGAATGTCTTCAGTCTGAAAATTAAAAGGATTCCCTCCATCTGCAGGAAAAAAAAAAACCAGGAAGATAAAATTCAGTACAGGAAAATGTTTCATTCATATGCAATAGAGAAAAACACAAAAGTGCTGAAATGGTAGTATTTCTTCAACATTCCTATTAAACAACAAAAGCGGTCACACCAAATATTTATATGCCATAGGGGTTTTTTTCAGGTATTTCCAACTTTTATACAATTCATCTTAAGAACTGGTTCTTGTTGAAACATTCCTCATGAATAGTCATATCAACACTTAAAATTGATGGATACATTTGAATGTAGCTATTAATACCACAAGTATTCTCTGACTGGAAGGTGTACAATAAAATATCAACCTGAACATTTTGAAATTATTTTCTATTAACATTTTCTTAGCCTATCTGATTTCAGAATCTAGTTTATAAATATAATGTGGAATTTTTTCAGTAAAATGAACCCAAGCTGTGAAGAGATTTGATTGATTTTGCTAATATATTTAATACATAGAGGTATACACCCATAAATACATACACTTGTATAAAATTAACCAAATCACAGCAGAGCAAAATAAGCTTAATAAAAACTGTAAAGGAGAATACAAACTATATAAAAGGTAGCAATGATTCAAAACTTAGGTTTAAAAAAACTACCATATAAAATATATAACACAACATGAAACTAAAAATATCTTTCAATATTATCCTGAAAATGGATAAATCAAATAAAAGTTTCAAATCTCCATGTGGACTTCTAATGTAAGAGAGTTCCACGATGTTGGGGTGCAACATGAAAATGCCCTATGCTGAATTTCAACTACTTATTTCCACCAAAGAAAAAACACAAAGTTGAACCTTACTATATAGGGTGGTCTCAACCGTGATTGAGTATATATCCTTAAAGGCAATTTTTTAAGTACAATGGGCTTCTTATCTTTTAAAACTCTCAAACTTATTAAAAGGAAAGCAGTGAAATTTCAGATGGCTGAATTTTAAATCAGTTGGTAACACTACAAACAGATTTCATCAGTAATCCTATACACAGTGGGGCTCATTTTCCAAACCGAAATGTCCAAAAAGTGGCACAACGGTGGCAGGATGGACTTTTTTTTTTTAACCATAACATCTAAATTGCTATTTTCAAAACCAATTTTAAGGCGGTTTTCTATGCAGTTCGTATGCAGTGCATCCAAATCACAAGGGAGCATGTTGGGAAGGGATTTGGGCGTTCCCAAAACTTGGACGTTTTTCTGCCATAATGGAACAAAGCAAAAACGTCTGGGGCTAAAAGTTATACGCTTTGGTCTAGAGTAGACCTGTTTCAGTCATGACTAAGTCACAAACAGCCATGTTCACTACTGGAGTTTTGGATTTTTTTTTCTTATAAAACATCCAAAATCGGATATAGACATATAAAAAATGCCCATCCACTTATTCTAATAAGCTAATCAGGACAATACTAGGAAGGGACACGATAGATGTACAGAGCAAAGTTTAATGAATGCACTCTTTACAACAGAAGTAATATGGGCTTCCATACTTAATTTGGAATGATGCCCTAATTCTGACCAAGTCTGAGAGCAGAATAAGACCATCTAGTACTGAATTTAGATTTAGGCCTGGGGCCAAAAAATCTGATAAGGACCATAAGAATTGCCATACTGGGTCAGATCAAGGGTCTATCAATCCCAGTATCCTCTTTCCAAAAGCTGCTAATTCAGGTCACAAATACTTTGGCAGGATCACAAAGAGTATTTAGATTCCATGCTGCTTGCCTCCAGGGTACATTTGGATATAGTAGTTTTTTTTTGGGTTTTTTTTTTGGGGGGGGGGGGGGTTGGAGGGCTTACCATACAAAATAAGGAGGTAATGGTGAGATGTGTACCTGCGACCTTTTATGTGGATTTCCCCATTCTACTTTAATAACAATTTATGTACATTTCATCCACGAATCTGCCTAAAGCAGCTTTTCCCAACTGCCAGTCCTTTCTCCACCACCCTCCCACTCCCACCACCGCTGCAGTAGCTGCTGCTCCTAAAAGACCAGCAGCAAAAGAACACAAGAGAACAACGGGGCTGTAGCCTTTATACATGTCACTGCCGTCTCTGGTCCCACCCTCCTCCAACATCACTTCCTGTTCTTTAGAACAGAGGGTGAGAGTGACAAAGTCAGCTGCTATTTGTATAGAGGATGCAGCTCTGCTACTGGTCCCAGAAAGCAGCAGCCACTGAGGTGCCAGGGGGTCAAGGTTGAGGGATGCAGGTGATGCTGGGGTGGGGGAGAGGAAAGATGCTGATTATGAGGGGGAGAAAAAGAGGGTGTATGGATGGAAATAGGGGAGTAGAGAGGAAAGATGATGAATACAAGGGGACAGAGTGGGGAGACCTTGGATGGAAGGAGAAAGAGAGAGAGGAAATGCTAAATAGAAGAGAGAGAGGGACACACTAGTGACTAGATGGAGAGGGGAGATGGATGGAAGGGGAGAGAGAAGCGAAATGTTGCATGGAGGGGAGAGAGGGAAAAGGGGAGATCCAATGTAAAAGAGAGAGGGGAGAAGCTGGATGGAAGGGTGGATAGAGAGAGGGGACTTGCTGAATGGAAGTGGAGGGAGACAGAGAAGAGACTCTAGATCCACGTGAAGTGAGAGAAAGAGGGGGAGTTGCTGGATGGAAGATGGGAGAGAGAGAGAGGAGAAGATGGATGGAAAGGAAGATAGAGAGAGGGGACATTACATGGATGGAAAGGGAAAGACGAGGGGGAGATGCTGCATGAAAAGGGGGTGAGGATGGGGAGACACTGGATGGAGGGCGAAAAAGGAAGAGATGCTAGACAGAAGGGGAGAAAGAGGAGGAGGTGGTGGATGGAAGGGAGAGAGAAAAAGGGGACACACTGGATAGAAGGGGAGAGAGGATAGTGAAAAAATGGGGAATAGTGGAGAATGGGAGGGCTGAGATGAGAGAAAAGAGATGGAAGCTGTAGGTTAAACACAGTAAAAAGAGGGAAATAGAACGACTTGTATAGTATGAATGAGAGAGGAATATTGCCTTTGACCACTGCCAAAAAAGGGGCAGGTCAGGGGCAGTACAAGGGGCAGCGTTAGGGAGGAACCTAGGATTATGCAGGTTCTGGTAATATTCAGTGCTGGCACCCACATAGCTAAGCAGCCAAACTTAGGGCAGCCCAAAAGTTGTCCTAACTTTGGCTGGTCTAGCTATGTGGTCCCAGTACTGAATATTGGCCAGGACCCATAAAACCTTTAACCCCCCCATGAGCCCCCCCTGAACTAGGTCACCACTTTCCTCCCCCCAGGCTGCAACCACTCAACCCCTTGCCCCCCCCCCCCCCCCCCGCTGTCATCTAGGTAGACCCCTGGTGGTCCAGGGGCCATTGGGGGCAGGAGCAAAGGCCACTCGCTCCTGCCCTTACAGCCATTAAAGAAAAATGGCTGCTGTGACCTCCTTCAGCAGCCTCGTGAAGTACCATGAGCTGCCATGAGAGATCATGGCAGCCATTTTCCTTTAGTGGCCACAAGGGGCAAGAGTGAGTGGCCTTTGATCCTGCCTTCCAACAACCCCCACTTCCAGCGACCTCAGGTAGGCCCTGGGGGGGGGGAGGTTGAAACTGGCAACGGCCTGGGGGGAAGAGGGAGGGAAGTGGTAACCTGCTCCAGGGGATCTCATGGGGGGGGGGGGGGGAATTGGCTAGGGAGAGGAGGGGCAGGGGAAGTAGAGGGGGAGGAAGAACCCAAAATCTGTTGATTTTTGTTTCCACTTCCCTGGTCCACAAAGAGTTTCTCAGCCAATTTGCTGATCCGTGAGTGTGAAAAGGTTGGGAAACCTTTTTTAAACTCAGACACACCAACTGCTTTTACCTCATCTTCCAGCAATGAATGGCAGAGCTTATGTGTTGAGTGAACAATATTTTCTCCAGTTTGTTTTAATTTGCTATTTAGTAAATTAAGAGTATCTTTTTACATTTTTGAAGAACTAAAAAACTGATTTGCATTTACCTGTTCTGTGCCATCTATGTTTTTTATAGACCTCTATCTCCCCTGAGCCATTTCTTCTCCAAGCTGAAGAACTAGCCTTTCATCACAGGGGAGTTGCTTCATCTCTTATCATTTTGGTTGCCCTTCTCTGCACCTTTTCTAATTCCATTATGAGATACAAGTGATACATAAGGTGTGGTCACATCATGAACAATACAGAGGCATTATGATATTCTGTTTTATTCCACATTCCTTCCTTATAATTCCTAATATTTTAATTTGGGAGGGGGGGGGGGGGTGGCCACACACTAAGCAGGGGATTTCAACATATTTTCCATGATGATACCTAGATCTTTCCTGAGTGTGATTTCAATTACCCCAATATGGACTGAATAAATGTAACATCAGTGCATTCTAGAGAGGTGAAA
Organism: Microcaecilia unicolor; assembly: GCF_901765095.1. Taxonomy (NCBI): domain Eukaryota; kingdom Metazoa; phylum Chordata; class Amphibia; order Gymnophiona; family Siphonopidae; genus Microcaecilia; species Microcaecilia unicolor. The sequence continues at coordinate 44,103,463 of NC_044036.1, forward strand.
ATCCTTGATGGAATCAAGGACTGCTTTATGGAACAGCTGGTTCAGGAGCCAACAAGAGGAAGAACCAATTCTAGACCTACTCCTTAGTGGAGGTGAATGATCTGGAGCAGGAGGTAATGGTGCTTGGGCCTCTTAATAACAGAGATCATAACGTGATCAGATTTGATATAAGCTCTGGAGTAAGTACACAAAGGAAATACAATACATTAACATTAACCTTCAAAAAGGAGACTAAGGTAAAATGAGAGAATGGTGATAAAAAAAACTTAGAGGGAGCATCTGCAAAGGTTTAAAATTTTACATCAGGTGTGGATGCAGTTCAAAATACCTCCTGGAAGCCCAGGCCAAATTATTCCATCTATTTAAAAAGGAGGAAGGAAGACCAAATGACAGCTGGCATGGTTAAAAAGTGAGGTGAAGGAAGCTATTAGAGCTAAAGAAAAACTTTCAGAACATGGAAAAGGATCCAGCTGAACACAACAGGAGGAAACTACATAAAGAATGGCAAATCAAATTCAAAGCACTGATAAGGAAGGCAAAGAAAGACTTTGAAAAGGAGATTGCAAAAATGCATAATAAAATTTTTTTTCAGGTATATTAAAAGCAAGAAGCTGGCAAAAGAATCGGTTGGACCGCTAGATGACCAAGGGGTAAAAAGGGCACTCAGGGAAGACAAGGCCATAGTGGAGAGATTAAATTAATTCTTTGCTTCTGTCTTCACCAAGGAAGATGTGGGAGAGATACCGGTAAGTCTCAGGTCTACCCTGATTCAGCTCTGGACTGCTCCAGCACTAACCAGCTAGTGCCGTGGTAGGCTGTGCTGATATTCAATAGTTTAAAATGTCTTGATTATACCACTTTTCTTAACTAATCAAAGTGGTTTACAATAAAAAAAATTTTAAATAGATATGGAAAGGATCACCATAAAATTAGGAAAGATCACAATCAACAAGGCCAAATACACCACATAATACAAAATCATAATTAAAAAAAAAAACACTAACAAAATAATATTAAACACAAGTTTCAAATATATGTGGAAATGTTGTCACTAGCTGGTTAAGTCCCACTGAATATCAGCAGCAGAGCCAGCCAGAGGGATTAAACCAAGTTGAAGTCTTTCTCCCTGTTAAATCCCATTGACTATCCATGCCCTGATTGTCAAAATGACTGGAATTTATCAAAATAAGACAGATTCCATCCATTTACACTTTAGAGTAATCATAAGCTAAGACAAGTTTCAAATCCCATTTAAGAATTTGAAACTAATAATGAATCACACTTGCCTAAAAACAGAATGAAATTGCTGTACTCAAATGCCCTGATTGTTCACAAGACTGTTTACAATAAAAATAAAACCCCTACACAAGAAATGCAACTGACCCTTAACTTCTCGTACAAAACTCCCCTGCTACCCCTCTTCAAAAAAAAAAAAATACTCTTCAATTCTCCTAGCATCATTCCCCATTTTTTCTGGCAGCCTGAGCATTATGATTGACAAATACGCTACACGAGTAAATGTGTAACCATAGTTCAAATTGTACTAAGGCAATTTTCCCCATTTTGGGACCTACCTAGATATGAAAAAGGAAAACCTTTTAGTATCAGGCTGTCTCAGTGGTAGAACTGCTTTGTACTTTTAGCCCAAAGTTTTGTGTGAAAGTTAAGAAATACATACAGGGGAACTTAAAGCATTTTACCTGGTGAATTCTTTTCCTCCTCAGTTAGAAGCCTTCTCCATCTGGACCCACCACATGTGTAGACCACTGCTCTAATGAAATCTCTTCCGCAGAGCTTGATTAAGGACTCCTGACCTTTCACTTTGGAGACTGCTGCTAGGAAAGAGAGCAAACAGAAACAGAAAAATAAAGCCCTCATTTTGCTTACAAAAATACAATTCAGTTAGACTCTAAAAAATCATCCGAAGATCTGCTAACTAGTGAAAGATCTAAGAAATCTTACATACAGAACCTGCTCTTTTATACTCACTGTCCTATCACGTTATTGGCTAAGGACTGTCATCCATTATCTGCCAGGACATGAGTTAGTTATCATTAGCAATGTTTACTTGACTTCACAAGTTGAATACTTTGTGCATGATTCTGGTCAAACAGTCATTAGACTACATAAGAATGATTATATTATTGCTGAAGATGTTAATGTGAACTTAATAAGGTTTCAAGAGACATTTTATGACACATTTTCTATGTTTGATGGGATATAGTGCTCCTTATTCTCTGCATCTCTCGTTGTAATATGGAAACATTCACCCAAGAGTAAGGTCTTGTGCAACTGTTTCTTGTCCCTATAGAGTATGATCTGAGTTACTTCCAAGCACAACTTTGTTATCCCTGGAAGTAAGGTGCAAGAACTGTAAGATAGTAAGTTCACAAAAGTTTTGAGCACACACAGACTCAGCTCATGTGTATATGGGACAATTCTTGTGTATGTGGGACAATTTCTAATCTTCAATCTAATAGCTACAAATGTTTAAATTAGGTGACATATAACATAGTAGCTAGTTCTGTAATTTAGGCAGTATATGAGGTAGCCTGGACTAAGCTATTTCAATGGGAAACTCAGTATAATTTACTGCAGCAAAGCCGACATACTGATAGAAGTGCAAAAGTTCAAAGTGAATGTTTAAAGAGGCAGGCAAGAGGGGTAAGTGGGACATGAGGGAACAAACAATTATTCTCAGTAACAATTAACATTTGTCTTTTGTTCCAATCATGCTATTGGGTACAAATATTTCCTAATTCTTTTCTCTGAGTAGGGAAACAATTTCAACAGGTGTGGCCATAATGTAAAGAAAACCTAACAGACTTTCTAAACAATATAGTCAAATTTACTTACAAATGTATGTCTGTAGGTACTTACGGAATTAATCACAATTTCCGTAAATTCGATATTCAGGGAATCTGCAGCTGAACCCAAATATCGTATTGCTAAGAATCCTGCACTGATTTCTTTGGCGATGCAAAGCAAATAAAAGCATATCTTATGTTTTTAGTAAGGCTCTGATTTCTCTCTAATCCCTTAATTTGCAGAAGGCTCATTTGTTCATTTTTAGGGGTTCAACCAAGCTGCATTATGGCAATAATGCACTCTATTGGCCAAATAATGTGCAAATAACTCAGATAAACATAGGACATTTTATTGCAATGCAAATTAAATAATAATGATTTATGAAGTATACATATACGTGCAAAGCAGTTCATTATGCAAAAGGAATAACACAGCCTTGGTTAAACTTCACAAGCTGTGTTATTCATTGAATGTTAACACCACGTCTACCTCTCCTGCTCACATTCCTGCAGCTTAGCTTCCAACCTCTTCTTCCAATACTATATAGCATTGGATTGGAGGCTAAACTCCTGCTTTTGTTCCAGGAGGTTGTCAGTAGGAATGACCTTGCCCAAGTGTTATGTACAAGAATGCAGGTCCTCCATTGCATCCTTAAAGGGCTTCAGGATATATATCAACTGTGGAATTCTACCTGGTGCCAAAATCCTGAATGAAGTTGTTCAGAGTGTGGGTACCAGGTCGTCCCAACCAATGCCTGTTTCTGCTGTAAGCTGCTATCCACCCTTCATGCTTGATCTATCTTCCCACACCTTTCTGTCAAATCATGCAAGAAACTGTTGCCATCCTTGTCCCCTAGTCCAAGTGTATCTGCATGCCAGGAGTAGGAAGTTTGCAAAGTAGTGAATCTCTTTGCAGATTGCTTATCCACTGCCCAGTCACTTTCACTGTTTGTAAGGAAAAATCCCTTAATCATGTTTCTGCTGACTAGCCATCCCCTCCCTTCCCCCTTAATTGCCTCAGTAGTATGGGTCAAGATATGACTGTGCTCCATCATCTGGATGTTCATCCCCTCTGCCCTTCCCCAAGAGATGCTGCCTGCCCTGTCTCATCCAGCTTCCACCAGTTTGCCATCAGGATTAGGCAGACATGTATAGCATTCTGGCTGGTCCAGATGTCAATGGTAAATTGTACATTGCTTTCCTATGCCTCAGCCAACTGCACCTGCATTCAGTTGGGTATGTCATGCCGACTGAACATAGTCCAGCAAGGGATCTTACATATAGGTGCTAACGTGTAAAAAGACCACTGGAAATCCACATTCTTAATCACCTACAGGAGCTAATCTAAATCTGCACTACGCAAGCTGCAAAGGACTTAAATGCAAAACAACTTACACATCTAGTTTTTCCCACATAAGCACACAACTGTGGAACGCATTACCAAAAGCCTTGAAAATGACGTACGACCACCTAAACTTCCGGAAATCTCTAAAAACCAACCTGTTTAAAAAGGCATACCCTACCGATCCAACTTAAATGCCTAATCTCTGCAACACAACCAAACTAAAGCACGTAATGGACATAACACAGCTCTTCCGTTCTCTGATTCCCTAATGTGGCTGTGCCACATGAACTTGATCTTACCACATCACCCTGTATTTGTTCACACCGGAGCCTGCAAAGGCCTCTCCGGTACTATGTAAGCCACATTGAGCCTACAAATAGGTGGGAAAATGTGGGATACAAATGTAACAAATAAATAAATAAATCATCATCCAGAATAATCATTTCCTCAATGTACTTACTGACCACCACAGATGCTGCCTTGCTGTATTGGACTGAGGTATTTGGTAAGCTGTCCAACTGTATTTCTATAGCCCCCCCCCCCCCTACTACTACTACTACTACTTAACATTTCTAGAGCGCTACTAGGGTTACGCAGCGCTGTACAATTTAACAAAGAGAGACAGTCCCTGCTCAAAGAGCTTACAATCTAATAGACAAGTGAACGGTCGGTCCGATAGGGGCAGTCAAATTGGGGCAGTCTGGATTCACTGAATGGTAAGGGTTAGGTGCCGAAAGCAGCATTGGTGGGCTTTAAGCAAAGACTTGAAGACGGGCAGGGAGGGGGCTTGGCGTAAGGGCTCAGGAAGGTTGTTCCAAGCATAGGGTGAGGCGAGACAGAATGAGCGGAGCCTGGAGTTGGCGGTGGTGGAGAAGGGTACTGAGAGGAAGGATTTATGTGTGTGCTGGGCAGTGCCTTGGTTTGCAGGGAGCTCACTAGTCAAGCTTCCAATCCCTTCCTCACTTCTGGAAAACCAGATGTGGATTTTTGAACTGGAAAGATATCCTTCTCTTCAAGGCACTAGGCACAGGTAGTGTTCTAAACAGCGAACTTTATTTATTGCAGAGTTTGATGCAACCACAAATACTTCATTCCTCTTTGCCTTTGACACAGGTCCAACAATATGCCAAGTTCCAACACAATGCCATGCTCGGGAGAGGTTGCTAAATATCATCTCTCCCAATACCTTCTTTCACATCCCAAAGTTATTGGCAGAATAGAACACTAAAAGATGTTGTACCGATAGGTGAACTTCAGCGGCATAACAAGGTGCCTTTATCGGGTGAAGCATCAGCGCTATGGCATTGAAAAATCAGAAGATAGATAAGGAGCACAACACAGCAAACCTATTGAAGAGAAGACAGCGGCCCTTCACAGTCCTTCTGTGTCCACAGTCAGCTCAACACGAGTGGCAGTGATGGAATCTGTGCTCAATAAAAAGCTGTTCCCCGCAGATGAGAGAGAAGATCCTCAAGCACCAAGAAATGCCGTCTGAGACCAAGAAAATGTGGCAGATACAGAAATATTTCCCATTGTTTTGAGAGCCACAGGTTTGCTCAAAAAGAACTTCCAAGCGCACCTGGATAAATTGTCTATAGATGTTATGTCTTATGAACTCCAGGAAGAAGCTTTCTTTGGCACAATGCAAATACTATGGCGATCGTTAGCAATAAATTTGAGACACTGAGATCATGCCCCACATATCCTGGTTTAGGAAAGAGGTTCATTATTGTCATGGAATGTGCAAAAATAACCCATCTGGAGAAATTGCTCACATGAGAAGATGGAATTGGGTCCAAGGTAAACTAGATGATCTACCACACATATCCCAATGAGAGGTTCTAAGTGGTTTACAATGTAAGAAGCTGCACAAAAGCAGGATATAACAAATTAATAAAAATAACATGTTTAAAATTTTTTCAGATAAGAAGGACTTCAACTTTTTACATAACTGCCAATAGTTGCCAATAGTTGCCAATTCTAAGCGAACTAGGCCCTGTAAAGAATTCCACAAAGTAATAGTTTGAAAAGAAAACATAGAATTAATCTGATGTTTAAACCTTATATTTTTAAAAACCAGATATCTCAGAAGTAAATTTTCCCAAACTCTGGCAGAATTATAAAAACAATGAGAGAAAAACTGAATCAACAATTCAGAGGAATTCCCATATAACACTTGAAAGACTAAACAAGCCATTAAAAAAATAATTTGTACACATTTGCAGAGCCAATGTAGTTCATTAAAATAACCAGAAACACTATCATATTTCCTTAATCGGAAGATCAACCATACTACTATATTCTGTAGAAGCTGAAGTTTAACCAACAGCTTACTGCTCAATCCAATATATAAAGAATTACAATAGTCCAATTAGATATTACAAACATCTGGAACAATACAGAGAAATGTGACCTTTGAAAATAAGACCTTATCAGCCTCAGTTGACGCATACGGAAGAAAGATTTTTTTCCCCAAACTTGGCTAATCTGGGCTTCAGCAATCAACGATGAATCTAAAATGATTTCCAAGACCTTAGATTATTTAACCGCATTTAAAATTGTTTTATTGGGTAGCACTAAATTGAGAGGAATGTCATTCAAAGTTAGAAAACCGTAACATTCCAGCAACAAATGGGTAAGCTGGAGAACTGGGTGACCGTGGAGGAGGATTCGCAGTGGCAGCACTCAAGGAAAGGATTGAGCACTCAGCACTGTTCTATAAATGATGGGGATAATATTCAGGCGACGATCAGTATTTTGCTGACTGCCGCCAATGGTTAAATCCGGATATTCAATACCGGGCCATTCATGGGCTTTGCTACTACTACTACTACTACTACTATTTAGCATTTCTATAGCGCTACAAGGCGTACGCAGCGCTGAACAAACATAGAAGAAAGACAGTCCCTGCTCAAAGAGCTTACAATCTAATAGACAAAAAATAAAGTAAGCAAATCAAATCAATTAATGTGTACAGGAAGGAGGAGAGGAGGGTAGGTGGAGGCGAGTGGTTACTAGTCAAAAGCAATGTTAAAGAGGTGGGCTTTCAGTCTAGATTTAAAGGTGGCCAAGGATGGGGCAAGACGTAGGGGCTCAGGAAGTTTATTCCAGGTGTAGGGTGCAGCGAGACAGAAGGCGCGAAGTCTGGAGTTGGCAGTAGTGGAGAAGGGAACAGGTAAGTGGAGGAGTGGCCTAGTTGTTAGGGTGGTGGACTTTGGTCCTGAGGAACTGAGTTCGATTCCCGGCACAGGCAGCCCCTTGTGACTCTGGGCAAGTCACTTAACCCTCCATTGTCTGCCACATAGAGCCTGCCATGAGTGGGAAAGCGCAGGGTACAAATGTAACAAAAATAAATAAATAAGAAGGATTTATCCATCCAATTGAGCAGAGATGGCTAACACATAACTAGTTAAGTCCAATATTCAGCACTTCACCAGCTAAGGATCACAGCATAAAGGACTTTTATGCAGTCCTATTTATATGGTTAACCTGGCCAGTTAAGTGCTGAATATTGGCACTCAACTGGCCAAGTGCCAATTTTTGCCCCAGAATGCCACCAAAATAGCTGACTTGCAGGAACCAGGCACCTTGACCTTTCCCCCTGATTATTCCCCTTCTTCCCTCTCTTCTTCCTCTTGCAATGATTGATACTGCTCTGTCTATTATGGCATTCCTTTCTGATTTCTTTTACTCAGTTTTAACCTGTAAATTGCTTAGGCCAACACTGTTGTTTTAGTGGTATATCAAGTTTTTAATAAACTGTAACTGTTATTTTCAGTGGCACTGTAACCAGTTATTTTCAGTGGCACTAACCAAGGGGCGTAGCCAGACCTCAACGTTTGGGGGATCCGGAGCCCAAATTGGGGGGGGCATAGTTTGGCCTTCCTCCCTGCTACAATCCCCGACCTGCTGCACATACCTTGGTTGGTGGGGGTCCCTAATCCCACCAGCTGACGCCTTTCTCCAGGGCTGTTCTCTATGCATTGCCTGCCCTGCTTCTTCTCACATCACGTGCATGCTCAATCTCTAGCATTTAGCATACACTAATCATTAGCACATGCTAAAAACGCTTCCACGCCTTTGTAAATGACCTCCTAAGTCTCTCAGCTAAGGCCTTGTCCTCCCTGAGTGTACCTTTTACTCCTCAATCATCTAGTGGTCCAACTGGTTTTTCTTCAGCTTCTTGATTCAAATATATGTAAAAACGTTTTTATTATGTTTTTCCCCCAAGGCAAGCTTCTTTTCAAAGCCCCTCTTTGCTTTCCTTATCAGAGTTTTGCATTTGTGCGGGGTACAAATGTAACAAAAATAAATAAAATTCCTTATGCTGTTTCCTATTATCTTCAGTTAGATCCATCTTAGTTCTAATAGCCCGCTGCACCTCACTTTTTAACTATACCAGTTGTTGTTTGGCTTTCCTTCCATCTTTTTTAATACATGGAATATATCTGATCTGGGCTTTCAAGATGGTATTTTTGAACAACATGCATGTCTGATTTAAAATTTTGACCTTTTTAGCTGCTCCTCTAAATTTTTTTTACCACTCTTTTTTGAAAGTTATTTCCTATATGTACTTATTTCAGATATTAAATCAAATTTGATCATATTATGATCACAGTTGCCAACTGATCCCAGCACCGTTACCTCTTGCACCAGGTGATTTAGTCCACTAAGGACTAGATCTAGAATTGCTCCTCATCTTTTTTTGGTTCCTGAACCAGCTGTTCCATTTAAAGCAGTGCCCTGATGTTCCATTTATCCAGTCAATATTGGGAATAACTGAAATCAAGCACACGAAAGCTTCAGATCCACTTAATGCTGCAATCTTCCCCCAAGGTATCAAAACATAAAAGCTCTACAGGAACCTGATATTGATTCACTCATTGCTGGGGTTCTACCTATGAACTGAAACCTAAGCTGTTAACTTCCCTAATTTCTGTTAAAATTTCAACATCTGTTATTCTGGGTCGGTTGGATGGTAGTGTACAGCTATCACTAGTCTATTCCCCTTTACACATGGAATTCCTATCCATAAGAATTCCAAGGTGTATTTGTTTCCTGCAAAACTTTTTATTATATTTGACTCAAGGCCCTTTTTAATATATAGCATTATCCTTCCACCAATTTGATCAACCCTATCACTGTGTGATACAGTTTGTACCCTGGTATGACAGTGTCCCATTGATTATACCCAACCAGGTCTCAAAGATGTCTATTATATCTACCTTTTCATTTAGTGCTATAAATTCTACTTCTCCCACAGCAGTTTACAATGATCATCTAATATAATAATTTGCTCCTGCAACGTTCCAATGTGTCTCACTGCATTCGTAACCATCTCCTGACGTCACTCTCCCGCAGTAGAAGCCTGCTTGCCTGATGTCTACCTCCCACCACTGCCTTCGTTTGCCTGCGCCGCCCAGCAATTCTCCTCTCACCCCTGCAACCCTCAAGCCACCCAACGATTCTCCTTTCTCCCCTGCCCCCCCTCCATCCACCCAGCGATTCTCCTCTTCCCTGCCCCCCTCCAGCCACCCAGCGATTCTCCTCACTCCCCTGTTTACCTCCATCGAAGCGGCCACGTCATTGAAAGCCCTGCACGTCTCCAGCCTTCCATTCAAATTCGTTCCCTCAGAGTCCCACCTTTTTTTTTAATTTATCAACTTTTATTTTAAACAAACTCTTAAGAGTCACAGACATACAAGCCATTTCAAAATCCTTCAACAAGATATTTAACAGAAATTATTTTCTTTAACTATCGACCATAAATTTAAGGCAATGATCCAAGATAGTAAAGAAAATAGAAAAACAAAGTAATAATTGCTGCTGCCAAGAAGCATCTTTCCCCTTAGCCTATCTAGCAGTGCGTCTTGTGGCCCAACTGTTACATTAATCCTCTTTAGAAACCAAAAAATCTATCAACTGTTTTGGGTCAAAAAACTGAAACTTTTTGTTTGATACACAAGTCTACATAAACAAGGAAATTTTAAAATAAAGTTAGCTCCTATGGCGAGAGTTCTCGGGCGTAGTGCTAAAAAAGCACTTCGCCGTTTCCGAATTTCTCTCGCCAAATCTGGATATAACCTTACTTTTGAGCCAAAAAAAGGTTGATTGTAAATGCCTAAAGGAAAGCCTCAAAACAGTGTCCCGATTCATTTCTAAAGCAAAAACAACCATGTTAGCCTTTGGGTTACAACCTCCAATGAGGATTCTAAAAAAGATGTCAAGTTCATCTCATTCCCTCTATTGGGTTGAAAGGTAATATTCTCCGCACTAATTCTATTAGGCAAATATTGTGCTCGCACAATAGGGGGTAAGTTTTCACTCAACATGCCCAAAGTCTCCATCAGATATTTTTTTACCATATCAATGGGGGAAATCAGAGGAGACTTAGGAAAATTCGTGAATCTCAAATTTAATCTCCTAGATTTATTTTCCAGATATTCCAAACGTCTTGCCATATAGTCTCTGTCCTTAATCATTCCCTGATTAAGGACTTCCATTGTTTGCACTTTTCCTCCAATTTTCTCCAAGTTGGAAATTGTATTTATAATTGTTTGTGCTTGCTGGAGGGACACAGTGGGTAATATCTTTATATCTGATGAATTTCTCAAAGTCTGTTGTTGTAAAGAGGCATGCATTACTACTACTACTACTATTATTTAGCATTTCTATAGCGCTACAAGGCGTACGCAGCGCTGCACAACATAGAAGAAAGACAGTCCCTGCTCAAAGAGCTTACAATCTAATAGACAAAAAATAAATGAAGTAAGCAAATCAAATCAATTAATGTGAACGGGAAGGAAGAGAGGAGGGTAGGTGGTCGCAGTTAGGTCCCAGAGTGCTTCTAAAGTCACCACGGGAGGTTTTTTAATTACTCCCGCTTCTAAAGCCAAAAGGGGGGCGTTAACAATTTTTCTTAGGTTACTCACGGTCTCTTCTTTCACCGTGGCTGTTCCTGAGCCTTCCAACGGGGAAAACGGGTTCCCTCACTGCGATGGTCCCACACTTTCTGGAGAGAGCAACGCAGACCTCGTTTCTCCTTCCAATCCTCTTGGCTGCGGGGGCCCCATGCATTCAACAGGGCTGAACGATACCCCGTCATCACTGCTGGCCAGCCCACTCATGCCGGTCCCGACAGCAGGGGAAGAAGTGCTACTCGGCCCCAGAAGCATCCCGTATCGCTCCAGCGTCAGCTGATTCTGAAGGTGGGTTCCGCTCGGTGTAGAGGGAAACACTCGAGTTTTCCCCCTCCGCTTCGCCATAGCTGGGAAATCAGTTCCTTCCGAACTGCTGTGCTGTGCTCAATCAAGCGCGTCTGGTGCAGCAAGTGATCAAGCGGCCATCTTGGATCCGCAGCAGTCAGAGTCCCGCCTTCTGACGTCATTTCCTTTTTCCACAAGAGCGGGACTCAGAGGGATCGAACTCGAAGGGAAGGCTAGAGATGGGCAGGACTTTCAATGACACGGCCGTTCTGGTCGGTTGAGATTTGAGGCTGCACCGCTCCTGCCAAAGCATTCCATTCCCCTGAGGACGCCAACAAGCAAAACATGCTCGCATGTAAGGAACCGGAAAAATATGCGAGGCTGAACACAGGAGCTTAATCCAAAAACTGCTTCAACATTGCAGTCTAGAGAGTACACGTCAGAACTGGGACTCCGGCAGGATTACTCCAGAGCACCATCGCCATCTCCACTTCATAAGATAAGTGCCAGTGAAATGAAAACTTTACATTTCAACAAAGAAATAAGAAATGATCATCAGGCTTAAACTATATTTAAAAAAAGGTGGAGGTAGGGGTGCGATGATGTAACTATGGGTAAATCAAACAGTGATGCACTGTGAGAAAGTCCAGCCAGATAGACCCAACATTGAGCACAATAGCTAATATAAAAAGGAAAAACATTACACTGTATTTACACAATATAAGTTTTAGGGTTAAGAGGTTTTAACACTATAAAGGTTTTTTTTTCTATACAGAAGTATATTAAATATCAGCCAAGCTGCAGTATTCCGTTTAACCTGGTGGAATGTAAATCAATCTAAACCTCAAAAAGAGCTCAATAGGATATCTAAATGAAGTTCATAATACATATAACAAAAAATGGTATCCCTGCGTAATTCTGATGTCATCACCATTTAATTTTAAATAGGAGGAAAAAACCTCAAATTATAAGGGAACACTCCGTCGTTGATATCACCAACATTAGGGAGGTCCCTAACTCATTATGGGTAAAAAACCTCCTTCTGTTATCTCAAAAAATAATTTATATCTACGGCTCCTGCTCTACTTGAGACAACACACCGTCTATTTTTTATATAATATAGTACAGATTACTGCACTTATCTTTTTGGTCTACAGTCAGCTCAAGACCCTCCACGGCCCGACTTTGGCCCTCAGTTTCGAATCCTTCCTCAGGGTCCGTGGTGTCTGACTGGCAAAATAAAGTGCTTTCTTAACAGTCTGCTCACGCTTCCTGGTGAATGTAAGTCATAGGTACAGAGATGTAGAAGACTGGGTCTGAATGGTTTGGATTGAATGTGTTCTTTTATGAGGTTCAGAGGGTGGGGGGGAGGAAGGAGGAAAAAATAATTGACCTAAAGTGTATAATGGGAGTATCTCAGGGCTTCTTTTTCTCCCTACTTCTGTTTATACCTCTCTGTAGAGCCATTGGATGAAATTGTATGGTCTGTATGGGATGAGATTTGATGCAGATGCATGTAACTGGTAGTTCCTCTGGAGGGAAAAGCTGTGGAGGTCATTGGTCAGTTGAACAATTGTTTGATGAAGTTTAAAGACCGGTCGGTGGGAAGTGACCTAGTGCTGAATATGGAAAACCGTTTGTGCTTGGGTGATGTTGTACAGAAGTACATAAGTATTGCCATACTGGGAAAGACCAAAGGTCCATCAAGCCCAGCATCCTGTTTCCAAGTGGCCAATCCAGGTCACAAATACCCGGCAAGATCCCAAAAATGTACAAAACATTTTATACTGCTTATCCCAGAAATAGTGGATTTTCTCCAAGTCCATTTAATAACGGTCTATGGACTTTTCCTTTAGGAAGCCGTCCAAACCTTTTTTAAACTCCGCTAAGCTAATGTACAGTTACAGATATATCCTATGACTGATGTGGTGATTTCATGGATAGATCAGATCATTGGGAGTGACTCTGGAGAGCTGTGGCATTGGTTATCCATAGATCTCATATGTAATGCATAGTAACGTTCCGCAGTCCCGCCTTCTGACGTCATTTCCTCGAGGGCGGGACTGCAGAACGAACTCAAGAAGGGAGGGAAGGCTAGAGATGGGGCAGGGCTTTCAAATGACGCGGCTGCTGGAACGGAGGTAAATTAAAGATTTAAAGCACCAAGGGTGGCGGGGGATGGGGCGAAGGAGAATCGCTGGAAAGGGGCAGGGTGGGAGAAAAGAGATGCTGGGGGGGGGGCGGGGGCACACGGGTGCCGGGGGGGGGGGGCGTGCGGGCACCAACTCATAGTCTGCAGGGGGTGCCAGAGACCCTAGGACCGGCCCTGCATAAACCCTGTTTTACCTGCAGAAAAAGGCTTTTACAAAATTAGACCCTCCATATACATGCATACTTTTTACATGATTATCATCATTAAGTACTTCCCAAATTAGAAAGCTTTCTAAAATTAGAAAGCATGACAAGTGTCCGTTTGTTGAATTAAAGAGTGAAAATATTGGGGTGGTTTTTTGCCTATGATGAGGTACGAATCCCCTTATGATCAGCGATTGGTCAACGGGAGTATGTGTTGCTAGTGAAATCAGATTTTGATCCTGCAGCACCTTGAGGCTTTTCCCCCCCCCCCACACCCCCCCCCCCCCACCCCCCCCCCCCCCCCCCCCCAATTTTCCATACCATCGTGGTGGTGTATATAATATATAGCCACTTTGGTTAGGTTTTCTTTGCTTTTCTTCCATACATAAGCAGTGGAAAGTACTTAATGTTGATAACTATATAACAGCTATCCTACCATCACTTCATTATTATTTTTTAGAGGATTCTACTTTTTACATGACTCATGGGTAGGCACATGTTCAATGACATAATCTTGGAAGAGCATGAGTAGAATCTGAAGAATGTGGGATTCTTTATAAAATATACACATACATATGTATTTCACACACGGACATTTAGGCCTGCTCCTGAGCAAATGGAAATGTGTCTAGGTGTATTTCAGCCACAATGCTGCAGCTTTTATGAGTGTCTATCCAGCTTATTTTCGAAAGTGATCGCCGGCCATTTCCCGACATAAATTGGGAGATGGCCGGCGATCTCACAAAAGCGGCCAAATCGGTATAATCGAAAGCCGCTTTTTTGGCAACGTTGCCGCTTTCCTGTCGCGTCGCCGGCCAAAGTGCAAAGGGGCGTATCGGAGGCGTAGCGAAGGCGGAACATGGGCGGGCATGGGCATGGCTACCAGATGGACGGCTTTCGGCGATAATGGAAAAAAAACGGTGATAAGCAGTATATCGCCGGCTTTACTTGGTTCTTTTATTTTCACGACCAAGCCTCAAAAAGGTGCCCCAACTGACCAGATGACCACTGGAGGGAATGGGGGATGACCTCCCCGCAGTCCCCCAGTGGTCACCAACCCCCTCCCATACCATAAAAATAAAACTAAAAACCTTTTTTGCCAGCCTGTATGCCAGCCTCAAATGCCGTAACCCATGACAGCAGAATGTGTTCTATCCTCTGACAACCTTTCCCTGGTTGCAATGTGGCTCTCGGGTGAGTGTGACACCTTTTCTGTTAGGTGCCCTGCAGAGTCACATCAGCAATGCATTGTGGTGGGTGTAGGGTACAGGGCTCTACTCCCATGGTGCTTTCCCCCCTGCTAACTGGGTCAGAGTGTGCCCTGTTTTGTTTCCGGTAGTCCATGAGGTAGTGGCCATTTTTGTAAGCCAGATGTAGATCCCTTTTATGTGTCACCCACGTTAGAGAACGTTCTTACCTTGAATGTGGCTGAAAGAGGGCATTGTACAGCATTCTGCCAGCTCTGACCTACTGCTCATCTCAGTACCAGGGAGACTCTTTGCCAGTGGGGCACAACCTCTGATCTGCAGTTAACTGTGAGTAAACGTGCTTATTCAATTAAAGGACTTTTTCCAAAGAGATTAGTCTTCAGGTGTCAACTGGTGTGCCAAGGTTATACAGCAGCAACAAGTCATAGAGGCCTGCATGTATGCAGGTCCCTGGAGCCCTTTTAGTGGGTACCGCAGTGCACTTAAGGCAGGCGGACCCAGGCCCATCCCCCCTACCTGTAACACTTGTGCTGGTAATGGAAGCCCTCCAAAACCCACTGTACCCACATGTAGTTGCCCCCTTCACCCCTAAGAGCTTTGGTAGTGTTGTACATTTGGGGGGAGGGTTGGGGGGCTCAGCACCCAAAGTAAGGGAGCTATGCATGTGGGAGGTTTTTCTGAAGTCCACCGCACTGACCCCTGGGGTGCCCAGCTGGTGTCCTGGCATGTAAGGGGGGACCAGTGCGCTACAAATGCTGGCTCCTCCCACGACCAAATGCCTTGGATTTCACTGGGTTGGAGATGGCTGGCATTTGTTTCCATTAGTGCTGAAAACAAACCCGGCCATCTCAAACCCGGCGAACTCCAAGGCATTTGGCCAGGCTAAACTGTATTATCGAAAAAAAAGATGGCCGGCCATCTTTTTTGATAATACTGTTCCGGCCAGCTGTAGCTCTGCTGCCAACATAGATCGCCGGCGATCTATTTGGCCGGCAATGTTCGATTATGCCCCTCCATGTCATCTTTATAGACTAGCCCCAAAATAGGCATCTATTTGGACTTCCAACATAGGTGACCATTTCCCCATGTAAAGCATTGACTTATACATGTAAAATCAGGGGTGGGCAACCATGGTCCTTCTAGGCCACAACCCAGACGGGTTTTCAAAATTTCCACAATGAATATACATGAGATTGATTTGCATGTTCTGCTTCAATTGCATGCAAATAGATCTCGTGTATATTCATCATGGAAATCTTGAAAACTCAACTGGATTGTGGCCCTCAAGGATCATGGTCACCCCTGATGTAAACAGTCTCTTATAAAATGCTGACTGGCATAAAAGTATACATTATGACATGATGGTGAGTACTTTGATGGTAGGTTTGTACAGGGCTGTAGTTTTGGGCAGAGCATATGCCAAGTTCACAACTACACACACAGGTTATAAAATATGCTAATTGCCATCTTGTAAGCAGATCTAAATGCCTGTGTCTGCAAGGTAGGTGTGATTTCTGCCACTAGTAGTTTATAAAGATGCAAAGGTGCCTATCAGGTGAATTTTCGAAAGAGAAGGGTGCCCATCTTCAGACACAAATCGGGAGATGTGCGTCCTTCTCTCAAGGTCACCCAAACTGGCATAATCAAAAGCCGATTTTGGGCATCCTCAACTGCTTTCCATCATGGGGACGACCAAAATTCATGGGGGCATGTTGGCACCGTACCGAACGCAGGACTGGGGTGTGATTAAGAGATGGGCATCCTCCAAAGTTTTTAGTGGGTGCAGTGCACTTCAGGCAGGCGAACCCCTTACATCTTATGGTGGTAAATGCTGAGCCCTCCAAACCCCCCAAAAACCCACTGTACCCACATATAGGTGCCCCCCTTGTATTTCAGATTCCCTCTCCTTTCCTAAGGTTTAGAACTATGCACCTACTTTACCATTTTCAAAAAAAGCACACGTATTTTAACTCAGAAAAACTATCTTTAGACATTAGTAGGTATAAAAGTGTATTTTCCTTACGATAATTTTTAAAATGAAAGGATTAGTGTACTTTTCATCCACCTAAGTAGTTATATAAAATTACCCCTTAATATTAAATAAAAATGGGTATCAAGTTGAATTATTACAACTAGAACCACTGAAGAATTAAAATATAAATGTACGGATTTAGGATTTTATAATAATCTATGAGAACTGCGATTTAACCCAAATAATTTTTCTATAACTGCAGAATGTTTAACCACTGGGTAATAGAATAAAAATGTAATGAATGTAAAATAAGATCTATTACACAGTAAAAACCTGTCAACCTAGCAACCGCATTTCCTAAATGAAAATATGACATGAATAGCTTTCTCTGATGGAAGTAGTCTTTCTGTGTATTGGTTTTTGCTTTTATTGTCGATGGCATAGTTGCTTGTAATACTATTGTTTCAACAGACAGGATGTAATGCTCATTTTGCACACTCTCTCAACCCTGTGTCATCACAGAGGGAACATTGCCTGGGTGATCATGGACCTCATTTCTATGCTAGTTCCAATGTACCTTTCGTTCTGTGGCCATTCTGTAAGCTCAACGTGGAGAAACAAACAATGTTTAAGAATAACACTTTTGAGAAGACATGCAAAACATGCAGTGCTAAAAAGAAAATAGCTTTAAATATAGACGTATTAAATTTTGCAAATAATGAAAACACAGTAAGAGTTATAGGTTGTTGATACCTTTTTTCCTTATAACACTTAAAAGTTGTGTGTTATCTAATGCTCTTAATTACAAAAGACTTTTTGCACAGTATATAACAGCACATATTATAAAACATATAAGGTAATAACAATGTCATTTATTTTATTCAAGTGATACCTTTCTAAAGATATCACATCTGAAGAAGCGGCAGTTCATGTACATCCTTTCTGTTGATCCTATAAAAAGGTATTATAATCTGTAAAGACCCCGTTTTTGTTTTAGATGAACATGGCTGAAAGAACTCTGTATTACAGAAATATATGGTAAATGGGATTGTAAAAAAGCAGTGATTGACTTCCCACCCCTCCTTCCTCATTTTAGGCTCTAGGAAGTGCTCGTGTTCCTGTGGAGTGGTGGTGAACTGCTAGGGAAAGGGGTGGATGCTCCACAATGCAGACAGCCCTCTAGAGATAGTATGTGGGTAAGGGGGGACTATTGGAGGGCAGGGCTGCCGAGAGGGGGGGCAGGGGGGATAAAATTCCCCAGGCTCGGGCCTCCAAGGGGGGCCCGGTGCCGCAGTACCCAATCACCACCGGGCGGGGCCTCTGCATTGAAATCATCACAGTGCCTGACCTGTCACCTCCGTGACTGAAATCGCAGCCGCGGCAGATCGGATTCGCCCCCCTTCGGGCCCTCCCTCCCTGTGTCCCACCCTCACGGAAGTTACATCAGACAAGGGTGGGACACAGGGAGGGAAGACCCGAAAGGGTGGCGAATCCCAATCTGCCGCTGTTGCGATTTCAGTCACGGAGCGAGGTGACAGGTGAGGCGCTGTGATGATTTCAATGCAGGGGGCCCGGCCTGGTGGCGGACGGAGGGGGCGGGTGGGGACTGCGGTGCGGCGGTGACGACCTCAGGGAATGTGGGGCGGGGCCCCGGGCCCGGCCCAAACTCACGGCGGCCCTGTTAGAGGGCTCAGATAGCTGTTTCCAGAGCCAGTAATTGTGATATTCCCATCACCCAGGGGCGTAGCCAGACAACAGATTTTGGGTGGGCCTAGGCAAGAAGTGGGTGGGCACCAAGTGTTCTCCCCTTCACCCACCACCAAAAAAAAATCTCAGCTGGCAGGAAAACACTTCTTTCCACCTTAGCAGTCTGCAGCAGGCACGCGCTGAAAACTGAGCATGCGCAGGTGCGGTATCCTGGAGAATAGCGTTTTCATTACCATCAGGGGGAAGTCTTCTGCTGGCGGAGCTTGGGATCCCCACCTGCTACCGCTAATACGTGTGCTGCTGTTGGGTGGGCCTGAGCCCTAATTGGGTGGGTCCCGGCCCACATGTGGCTAGGCCACTGCCATCACCATTAACATATGCCCATTAAACAACCTGAGCTTAACCTGCATTAAAATGAACATGTGTGTATGTTTTTGAACAAGCTTTTGTTAATAGATCCTCATTACTACTACTTATCATTTCTAAAGCGCTACTAGACGTACGCATGCGCTGTACACTTGAACATGAAGAGACAGTCCCTGCTCGACAGAGCTTACAATCTAATTAGCAAGCCTTTTTAATAAAATACCCAGTAAATTTTGAACATCCCAACATGGATTTTTTTTTGTTACATTTGTACCCTGTGCTTTCCCACTCATGGCAGGCTCAATGTGGCTTACAGGTACTTATTTGTACCTGGGGCAATGGAGGGTTAAGTGACTTGCCCAGAGTCACAAGGAGCTGACTGTGCCCCTAAAGTGGGAATTGAACTCAGTTCCCCAGGACCAAAGTCCCACCACCCTACCACTAGGCCACTCCTCTCTCTCCTGTTTAATAAGAATAGGAGATATTTTCTCCTGTGGCTAATAGTTGTAGTGAATGGATGTTTGTTAATAAGCTACAACATTTTAATTGCCTTCTTTTATTTTAAAAGAAAAACGAAAAGCATATATATATATATTTATTTATTATTGTGTTTGTATCCCACATTTTCCCACCTCTTTGCAGGCTCAATGTGGCTTACAATACATCATGAGTGGTGGAAATATGTTAGAAAATAGACATTTAGTGTTATAGAAGGATCTTGGACAACATGATAACGAAAAAACATAATAGTTGTATAACAAGAAGGATTTTGGGGTAACATGATAATGAATAACGTGCTAGTAGTATAGTAAGCAGATATTGTAAGACAGTTCTGGATGTATGTGGAGGAGCTGTGTATATTCATATTGGTTGATCTTTTTGGTATGCCTTGTTAAAGATGCCTTGTCTAAAGATGTAGACCTTTTCTGAATACTGACTTAATCAAATTTTTAAAACAGTTTAATTAGACAGCAGTCGATAAATTCCAGGAAGCAATAGCATTAAGCCAGTGGTATGATGCTCTGATTGGCTACCTATTTTACAGGTGTGGTTATTTGTCACTATCTAATAGTTATGATAATTGTAAACATCTATATACCATGATTGGATAAAGTAATTCTATTTTGATGTAAGCATATGTTAGTTCTGTTTGTAAATGCTTGCACTGAATTGCAGGGCTGTTGCAGGGTATTAAGTTCTTTACACCCCCCCCCCCCCAAACTAACTTCCAGAGCCCTAATCTGCCCCCCCCCCCCAAAAGACATCATACTTTTAACTATTAAACTTTATTTTGTGTGTCTGTGCATACCACACACACACACAATAAGGATAATTTTCAAAGTCATTTACTCAGGAAAACAGGCTATTTGAAATTCCCTACCCTTCCTGTGTGCATTGATTATTCTTTGTCTGCCTATCAGGATTTGTTTTCTTCTGACTGCAACTGCTCTTTGCTGCCGTTCTAGAAGTTGCTTCTCTGGCATTGGCCTAGTCTTGCGAATTGGCTCATCTATTACACTATTCACTTCTTATGTGCCTTGGAAATGCAGGAGGCTGCAGTACCAGTACTGGCCACAAAGTGTCAGCAGCTTCCATTTGAACAGTCAGTTTAATAGGGCTATGTGGCCATGTTGAGCTGTGGGGTTTGTTGTGACACTGCAATGCATCAGAGGCAGAAGCACCAATGATATATGATAGGGAGGTAAGATACATCACTAAGATGATGAGAGCACTGGCTCCAGCTGAGGGAGGGGGCAGTAGGAAACTTGGTATCAGGGTGGTGTTGGCAGTGAAGGCTACAGTGTTGTCTATACTGTGCTCCAGGCACCCTAGTAGTTGTGAGGACCAAGCTGAAGATGGGCATCTAAGAGGATGTGAAAGGGGATAAGTGGTTATAGTAGAATGAGAAATGGAATCATCAGGAGCTGCATATGTGTATGTGTTACTGTTTGTTTATATGGCTCTTTAGTGTTTTTATTGTTATACTTATTTTGATTTGTATTTATTTTGTAACCTACTTTGACTTTTTAGATAATATATAATAGATAATATATAATATGAAGCTGTATTAAATAAATAAATAAAAGAGAATCCATGCCAGAGGTAGTATGTGAAAAGGGACATAGAACAGGAGAGGATGGAGATGCAAGGGGGAACATAATTTAGATTGACCTGAAACCATAAACAACTAACTGAGAGTACAGCCTGGAACAGAACAAAAATGGGTCTAGGGGGGGTGGAGTTGGATTCTAAACCCTGAACAGATTCTGCAGCACTGACTGCCCAAACCGACTGTTGCGTCGGGTATTCTGCTGAAGGCAGTAGTGAGATGTGAATGTGTGGACTGATGACCATGTTGCAGCCTTGCAAATCTCTTCAATGGAGGCTCTAACATTATGAGCCATTGCATGGCCCTCTAGAGTCAGCCCAGCTTGGACATAAGTGAAGGAAATACAATCTGCTAGCCAATTGGAGATTGTGCGTTGTCCGATGGTGACTCCCCTCCTGTTGGGATCAAAAGAAACAAACAACTGGGCGGACTGAAGGGCTTTGTCCGCTCCATGTAAAAGGCCAATGCTCTCTTGCAGTCCAAGGTATGCAAACTGCTTTCGCCAGGGCGGGTATGAGGACAGGGAAAGAATGTTGGCAAGACAATTGACTGGTTCAGATGGAACTCCGACACCACATTTGGCAGGAACTTAGGGTACATGCGGAGGACTACTCTGTTGTGATGAAATTTGATATAAGGTGCACGTACTACCAAGACCTGAAGCTCACTGACCCTGCGAGCTGAAGTAACAGCCACCAAGAAAATGACCTTCCAGGTCAAGTACTTCAGATGGCAGGTATTCAGTGGCTCAAAAGGAGCTTTCATCAGCTGAGTGAGAATGACATTGAGATCCCATGACACTGGTGGAGGTTTGAAAGGGGGCTTTGACAAAAGCAAACCTCTCATGAAGCGAACAACTAAAGGCTGTCCAGAGATAGACTTAGCTCCTAGATGGCGATGAAAAGCACTAATCGCACTAAGGTGAACTCTTACGGAGTTGGTCTTGAGACCAGACTCTGACAAGTGTAGAAGGCATTCAAGCAGGGTCTGTGTAGGACAAGAAAGAGGATCTAGGGCCTTGCTGTCACACCAGATGGCAAACTTCCTCCATTTGAAAGAGTAACAGCTCTTCGTGGAATCTTTTCTGGAAGCAAGCAAGACTCGAGAGACACCCTCTGAAAGACCCAAGGAGGCGAATTCTAAGCTCTCAACATCCAGGCCGTGAGAGCCAGAGACTGGAGGGTGGAATGTAGAAGCAACCCCTTGTTCTGAGTGATGAGGGTTGGAAAACACTCCAATGTCCACGGTTCTTCAGAGGACAACTCCAGAAGAAGAGGGACCCAAATCTGATGCGGCCAGAAGGGTGCAATCAGGATCATTGTTCCTCAGTCTTGCTTGAGTTTTCAGTAAAGTTTTTCCCCTACTACAGGTATGGGAGGATATGCATACAGAAGGGCTGTCCCCCAATGTAGGAGAAAGGCATCTGACGCTAGTCTGTCGTGGACCTGAAGCCTGGAACAGAACTGAGGGACCTTGTGATTGATCTGAGTGGCAAAAAAGATCCACCGAGGGGGTGCCCCATGCTCGGAAGATCTTGCAGACTACGCCTATGTTCAGTGACCACTCATGAGGTTGCAATATCCTGCTCAATCTGTTGGCCAGACTGTTGTTTACGCCTGCCAGATAAGTGGCTTGGAGAAACATGCTGCGACGGCGAGCCCAAAGCCACATCTGGACGGCTTCCTGACACAGGAAGGTGAGATCCGGTGCTCCCTGCTTATTGGTGTAAACATGGCAACTGATTGTCTGTCTGAACTAAGATTACTCGGTTGGATAGCCGATCTCTGAAAGCCTTTAGAGCGTTCCAGATAGCTCTTAATTCCAGGAGGTTGATCTGCAGACCTTTTTCCTGAAAGTACCAGGCTCCCTGAGTGTGGAGCCCATCTACATGAGCTCCCCACCACCAGGAGAGATGCATCCATCGTCAACACTTTTCGTGGCTGAGGAACTTGGAATGGTTTGTCCCAAAGTCAATTGGATCGAATCGTCCACCCACTGAAGAGAATTCCGAAAGTCGGTGGACAGTTGGATTACATCCTCTAGACCCCCGCAGCTTGAAACCACTGGGAAGCTAGGGTCCACTGAGCTGATCTCATATGTAGACGTGCCATGGGCGTTACATGAACTGTGGAGGCCATGTGCCCCAGAAGTCTCAACATCTGCTGAGCCGTGAACCTGCTGAGATGCTCGAACCATGGACACCAGGGACAGAAGGTTGTCCGCCTTTGCCTCGGGGAGATAAGTTTGAGCTGTCTGAGTGTTCAGCAGAGCTCCAATGAATTCCATTTTGGACTGGGGTGAGATGGCCTTGGGATAATTTATGACAAACCCCCAGTAGCTCCAGCACCTGAACAGTCATTTCGCATGGACTCCAGAGCACCTTCCTTCGAGGTGCTCTTCACCAGTCAATCATCAAGATAAGGGAAACACACGCACTCCCTAGTCTGCATAGAGACGCTGCATACTACAGCTAGGCATTTTGTAAACACTCTGGGCGCAGACGCCAGGCCAAAAGACAGTACACTGTACTGAAAGTGCTGTGTTCCCAGCCAAAATCGAAGATACTTCCTGTGTTCTGGAATTATCAAAATGTGTGTGTAAGCATCCTTTAAGTCCAGAGAGCATAGCCAATCATTTTCCTGAATCATGGGAAGAGGGGTGCCTAGGGAAACCATCCTGAACTTTCTTGGATAAGTACAACGTTTGAAGCCGCTGGGAGTCTTCGATGACATGGAAGGAAAAACAGCTTCGGCGAAATCAAAAGACGCAATTGTGCCTGTTAAAAGAAAAAGGCACAAAAATAAGGGGAAAAAAGCCGGCCGAGTTGAAAAAGAAAGGAAACTTCAAAAGGGAGAAAAACTAAGAAAAGTAGAGGAACTCTTTTCTTTTTTTTTTAAATTTTTTATTTTTAGAAACGATAATAAAAGAAAAAATCGAAAACAAAAAACAAAGACTCTCTCCTGGGCCTGTGAGGAACAGCGAAAAACAACACCGCACCTCAACGCGGAGAAAAAACAAGCGAGGGAACGCGTTCACGCGACGGGTGGGAAATCAGTCCGCGCATGAGCGGTGAAGACTCTGGCAAAACTTTTTTATATTTTGCTTGCAAAATGCCGGCCGATTCCTTGGCCGACGCGGACGTCGACCCACATGTGAGAACAGCAGCCTGCTTGTCCTTGGAGAAAGATTATTTTGACTGCAAATACACTGCAGGTCTCTGCTAATATAATTTATTTTTGTCTATCCTGATGATACTGACACCTCATGGCCACCACCAGTACTACAGCGTCATATCACTACTTCAGGAAGCAGGTGAACCAGGCCTTTAACGGAAGAAGTAAATGCACATATTATAGCAGGACATGCTTATCCACTTCTACCCTAGCCAAGATAATGCTCAAGCACCTTTCTGACCTCATTTGCAGCTCTCTTTAGTCCTTTATTTTCTTACTCCTGTTACTCTCTTATCTATCTATATGTTCCATCTTTGCTTACATCATATGTTGTCTATTAAAATGTTTTATTGTGTATTGTGTTGACATTGTAAGTAGTAAACTATGCCATACTTTGTACTGTTGTTTGAATAGTTTTACTGCTGTAATTGTCTATTGCTTATGTTTGACTTATTCTTGCTGTACTCCGCCTTCAGTGAATTCCTTCAAAAAGGCAGTAAATAAATCCTAATAAATAAATATTGTGGCATTAGCATCTACTGACTGTCAATTACTGCAGTGACTGTCACTGCTGACTATAACCCCCTAGGGGAGGGGATTCTCAACCCAGTCCTTGGGACACACCTAGCCATTCAGGTTTTCAGGATACCCTATATATAGCCCGCATTATAAACTGAATAAATAAAAAATGGTAAACAACAACACTGGGGTTTACTAAGCCCCAAGCACGGCTGGCTGTGTGTTAGTGCCAACATGGCCCATTCACTTTGAGTGGGCTGTGTCGGCAATGCTGCGCGGAAGCCGATAGAGGAACAGACCCCCAAATTTTGTAGAATATTGATTGCTGAACTAATATGCTTATATGAATGTTAAACCTTAATTTCTACTATGACAAAATGCAACAAGTTTATTCATATTTTATCAGTACAAATTAAATACGAAACATAGATTTGAAAAATTATAAAAAATACTTCTTGATGTTAGATGATGATTTTTCTTTGTTTATTGGATTTTTGTTCAATAAACTACAGCTGACTGGCCAATGTTGTCCTAATTATGTCATATAAAGCCTCCACCTGTCAGAAAAAAAACAAATAACCAGTGTGGTAAATCAAAGACGAAGGACTGAAGTATTCTTAGAAAGCACTGAACATAAATCTATATTTTGTTAAATACATATGCATAATGGATCATGAATGAGAAGGAAGAAGTATAATTAGTAAAGCAGTCTGTCATAAATATACTTCTTTCTATATAACACCTTTTAGGAAAAAAAAGGTTGGAAAATTTAATGGTTTTTAAAGCTTGTAAAACTGTTTTACATAGTAGATAATGGATGAGCAAACTGTGCACAACAAACGCATACTCGGTATCGTGAGGATTTGACTGATGTCAGTAAACAGGAAGAGTAAAGACTATTTCACTGTGGCATGGACAAGATTACTTTAATCAATTTTGTGAGAGGGACATTATATTAGTGTCAGACTTCATTATGGTATCTGTCCTTATTATATGGTGATGATTGCGTCAAGGAAAATATAGACTAGTAATGTACTTACATGCCACAAATTACACTGAAAGTACTAAATTAAGAACACAAGTACAAAAAACAGCAATACCATGATATAGTCCGTAGTTACAACAGTTTTGCAATAACATATTTTCTAATACAATCTCTGTGTACATGGGGTTGTTTAATTGTACTGAGTTTTAGAACTGAGTACCGTTTACTTTTTCATCATATTCATGTTTTAAGGTTTTACTCTACCTTTCTAACACCATTGTAAGATACTTAAATCAATTTAAACAGTGTATATATTTTGACATTAAATGGAATTAGCTTTTGTTCATCGGTCTGTACAATTAATTTGAGAAGCAGAGATTTTATCTACATTGATCAATGCCTTTCTAAGATGATTCCATATGGCCAATTTATTAGCACAGTACCAATACCCTTATACAGTACGCTATTCAGTTAGGGCCTAATTCTACAAATTGCGCCTTAAAAACGGGTGCCAAAAAACCACATGGTTAGCGTGATTCTATAAGTGTAGTTTATAGAATATGCCTATAAGCCATTCTTGTGACTAAAATTTAGGCATACCCATTTAGACCACCTAAAACCAGGCCTAAATATCTACTACTACTTATCATTTCTATACCTGCGCCTAAGTTAGGTGCAGATTGGGTGTATTCCATAATAGTGCGCATAGTTTTTG
Organism: Microcaecilia unicolor; assembly: GCF_901765095.1. Taxonomy (NCBI): domain Eukaryota; kingdom Metazoa; phylum Chordata; class Amphibia; order Gymnophiona; family Siphonopidae; genus Microcaecilia; species Microcaecilia unicolor. The sequence goes on from NC_044036.1 coordinate 44,129,930, forward strand.
AAACAACCAAACCTGCCCATTCCATTCCCATGACCACAACCCATGTTCAACTTGCACATATTAGAATTTACATTACACCTACAAATTTATGTGTTGCTAATAGGTTAAGTACCAATTATTGGTGCTGATTGGCTTGTTTATCAATTAAGTTGTGCGCACAATTTGACCATATGGCCAAATTAGTGCACACAACTTCAGGAGGAGTGGCCTAGTGGTTAGGGTGGTGGACTTTGGTCCTGGGGAACTGAAGAACTGAGTTCGATTCCCAGCACAGGCAGCTTCTTGTGACTCTGGGCAAGTCACTTAACCCTCCATTGCCCCATGTAAGCCGCATTGAGCCTGCCATGAGTGGGAAAGCGCGGGGTACAAATGTAACAAAAAAAAATAAAAAATATATAGAATTTGGGGGTTAATGTCTTACAGGGTCATTTCCCACACAATTTTCATTATTATGGGAAGGGATGAAAAATCAAGGTTGATAAATAAGAAACACTTAAGTGGGACCTGGAATATTTTGCAGCCTTCAGCCATACAGAAGACTATTTAACACACAAAGAAGCATTACAATTTCTTAAGATGGAAAGTTGCAATGGCAAACGTAACCGTGAAATATGTTTTCATAAGCACCATCACTTATTAACTATTGGTATTAAGAAGAACCAACTTCACAAATTGGAAGAGAACAACAATGGATTCAGGGCTCAGTTTATCAGACTAGGTATATCCTATATTTTAAAAAAGCATGGTTTAGGAAGCAGTATATATGGGAAAACACTAAGGGGCCTCTTTATTATGTTACCGAGTGTGTCACTGCTGCAGATAGAACAGATTCAGTTCCTGCCTCCTTACTGTAGCCAGTCCACTGAACATTTCCCCCCCCCCCCTCCAACTTCCCCAAATGCCTCTCCTGAAACCACCCCTCCCCAATGCCCCCTCCTGGGGTAGGAGCAATCCCCAGATGCTCCCACCTCATCAGCACCTAGGTTCAAAATGGCGCTTCTGACTTCCAGTGATAGCCTCATGGTACTACCGCTAGAGTTGAAGATGCCACATGAGAAGCATATTATATGATAGCCTATGATTAGAGCCAAAAAGTGATGTGATAAACTAGATATTTCATTAAAGTTTTTCAGATTGGAATTACTAGGATATCCTCCCACCTAAATTTTGGTCATAGCCTCACATAGGAAGGCAGGATGTCCCACTAGCTGCAAGATGGTATTACTAGTATCAGGGCACAGTTTTGCCACATCATGTTTGGAGGACTGACAAATAATTATTTCCTGCTTTTATTTAACCTTTGCTTTTTATTGATAATTGATGTCACACAATATGCATCAGATATCACAGGATATCAGCAGGAAATGTTGTCTTACATAATAATAGCCAGTTTCACAATTATCTTGTTACATTTTCCAGACTGATTAGTTTGCTCACCAGTCTTCTGTATGGTATAATGTCAAAACTTAAATCCTCCAATGGGCCACATCACACCACCTCTCTGATCTACTATACATTCACTTCACCAGAAAAATAAAATTTTGGGGTTCAATTTTCACTTTAGGGAAATCAAGTTGGCCATATTTTTCTAAACCATTAGTTTAGCGTCCTGCAGTTGTGTTTCCCTTACTTTGCCTACCACTAACATTAAATTAACTGGTCAGTAATTTTATGCTTCATCATTGTTCCCATTCTTGTGGGATCTGTATCTGTTCATCCTCAGATTCTTGGCATCCCCAGATTCAAGTGATACATTGAACAGAGGATCTGAGGGGTAGTGGGGTACAGTCAGAGGCCCCTGTTTTCCGAAACAGATTTCTCAAGATTCTGTGGAAATTATGTGGCACATTTGCATACATTAAAATGGATTTACATATTGAACATTGCTAACTAGTGTCTTTCTTTACAAAAATAAAGCTGTTTACTGACATTTCTTGTATGGCTAGTTAATTTATTATTTCTTTAGTGAGGTACAGAGCAAGGGATATTAGGAATTAATACTGGAAAAAACAGAAGGGGGATCAAGGAGATCTGGAGGATGGGGAGAGACAGGAGGAAGATGAAGAAAGGATCCCAGAAGAAGGATAGGGGATTAAAGCAGAGGGAGAGGAAAAGAGAGAGAAACAGGGATCAGAGAGGGGAAGGATCACAGGAAGAATATCATGAATTTGATTTCCTCACTCACTCCTTCAATCCCCTTAATCTTCCTCAGTCATTTCACCTATCTCTACCTCCACCTTGCCCCAATCACTTTTCTTTTACCACCATTGCTGCTACACCATCTATGCTCTCCCCTATGCCATCATTGACCCTCCAAGACTGTTAGGGGCTCATTGGAGGATAGCACAACACAATGTATTAGGCTCTACTACTACTACTACTACTACTTAACATTTCTAGAGCGCTACTAGGGTTACGCAGCGCTGTACAGTTAACAAAAGGATGGTCCCTGCTCAAAAGAGCTTACAATCTAATAGGCAAAGTGTCAAGGGGGGGCAGTCTAGATTTCCTGAATAGAGGTATGGTGGTTTAGGTGCCGAAGGCGACATTGAAGAGGTGGGCTTTGAGCAAGGCTTTGAAGATGGGCAGCAGGGGGCCTGGCGTATGGGCTCAGGGAGTTTATTCCAGGCATGGATGAGGCGAGGCAGAAAGGGCGGAGTCTGGAGTTAGCGGTGGTGGAGAAGGGTACTGAAAGAGGGCTTTGTCTTGAGAGCAGACCCTAAACATCATGCTTGAACTACATATACAAAGTATAAAGTATGTATTCAGGTCCCAGAGAGGAGAGAAAAGGAGATTGGTGCAGGCCAAGGCATTATATGTGGTGGTGGTGGTGGCGTCAGAGGAGTGCTGCTTTTTTTTTTACCACTTCTGCCGCCACTGCATCATAGGTCAAGCCAGACCCACAGTCTACTGCCACAAGGGTCAAAGTTTGGAACCCCCTATGAAAGCTGTAGTTATTGTGGTAGACCAGGGACACTGATACAGTCAACATCTACATTAGCTACTTTGATATTCTCAGATGAGCCCCATCCGGTCTCACAATCTTGTTTACTTTCAGTTATCTCAGTACATTGAATATTATCTCCTCATTAAACAGCAATAAAGTTACTCCTCAGCCCCTCTGCCTTTTTCCCTTTAGTCTGAATAAGCAGCAAAAATTTTATTTAGGATATATACCTTCTTCTGTTGCTCCTCTTCATTAAACATATCCTCCCTTTAATTATTACCATACCCTCACAATGCCAGAAGAAGACAGAAGATTGAAAGCTGACAAAAGAAACAAGGACGTCTAATAAAAGGGCGGCAATAAAGATGGGAGTGAAAAGTGGTACTGCCAGTAGATGTACAGCAGAAGAACGTACTTTCTTCAAACCTTTTCAGTCCATTCTTTTACTCTCAGCTTGCCCATCTTTCTTCAGATTACCAGAAAATTGTAAGCTAGCTTTACTGTTAATCGTACCTGATCAGTTTTATAACCAGAAACATTCCTCAGTTCATACACACTGACTTGTCCATCACTGTCTCCAACCAGAACACAGTTTGCTTCTTTTGTAAACAATAGAGTAGTCATCTTAACTCCAGGGTTGGCAAAGCTCACAATCACGGGATCCAAGCTGCAGAAAAAATAAATCTGAAAACTTGCAACATTTGTACACAAGACTAACAAACAATGCACCAACAAAGCCTTATTCACCGATAGTATTTTACAGGCACTAAATAGAGGAAAAGGTTTAACAAAACAGAGGTAAGTTAAGGTGTTCAAGAGACCGCCCTATAGCTCACTGTAAGAAAGGGTTTGGGGATTTAGCTCACACCTTTTTTCAGTTGTAGCTCATGGTTATAGGTACACTAGGAATTATTCCTGTTCCTGGAGGGTTTACAGTCATTGTACCTAAGGCATGGTGGGTTAAGTGACTTGTCCACAATCACAAGGAGCAACAGTGGAATTTGTAATTAAACTCTGGAATTCGTTGCCACAGAATGTGGTAAGGCGGTTAGCTTAGCAGAGTTCTAAAAGGTTTGGACGGCTTCCTAAAGGAAAAGTCCATAAACCATTATTAAATTGGACTTAGGGAAAATCCACTATTTCTGGGATAAGTATGAAACGTTTTGTACTTTTTGGGGATCTTGCCAGGTGTTTGTGACCTGGATTGGCCACTGTTGGAAACAGGATGCTGGGCTTGATGGACCTTCGGTCTGTCCCAGTATGGCAATACTTATGTACTTCCCTATTTCCCGACCATATTGTTGACAGCAACCAACACAGCTCATAAGTTCATTCTTGACAGTATCCCAAAGAGCAGATCCATTTGTTGCTGCCCAAAACCCAGAGGAATAAATGGTGGCTGTCTCAAACATACATGGTTAATAATAGCATGTGGACTTAAAATAGTTGGGTTTAAAAGGGGATTTACTCCTAGAGGCCAACTGCTTTGACCATTTCATTCTGGCAAAGAATTCCTGGCTTATTTGTAAAAAAACAAAAAAAACCTACTTGTCTGATTTGTTTTAAATAGTCCATAAAACTAATAGGTAGCCTATTTGCTCACCTTAGTACTATCTGAAAGGATAAACAAGCGTTCTCTATTTAGCCATTCCATTCCCTTTATCATTTTGATTGCCTTTTGATGTACCTTTTCTAGTTTAGCTACATTGTTTTGAGATGGGGCAGTTAGAAACTGCACATAGTACTCAAGTTGTGGAAAAGCATCATAATTTTCTTTTCTATCTTCCATTCCTCTCAGAATAATTCCTACTACTACTATTAAACATTTCTATAGCACTACTAGACTTAGCAGCGCTGTACAAATTAACATGAAAAGACAGTCCCTGCCCAACAGAGCTTACAATCTAAATTGGACAGATGAACAGACAGCTAGCGGTGGGGAAATTGCAGTGGTTAGGGGTGATAAGTGAGGGTGTTGAGTAAGAGAGTCATGGCTAGGAGTCGAAAGCAGTAGCAAAGAGGTGGGCTTTAAGCCTACACTTGAAGACAGCCAGAGACTAATTCCAAACATTTTATTTGCTTTTTTTGACCTTCCCTGCACACTAAGCTGAGGATTTCAAAGTACTCTCCACAATGACTCAATAACTTTCTCCTGGATGGTGAGTCATAATTTGGAATCAAGTGTCATGTACCTATATTTAATTTTTCTCTATGTGTACCACTTTGCTCTTCTTCATATTCAATTTTCATCTGACATTCAGATGCCCAGTCACCCAATCTTGCAAGGTCTTTCTTTGTAATCAGCTGATGATTTAACACCTTTGAATAATTTTGTATCACCTGCAAATTGAATCACCTTACTTGTTGATCCATGTCCAGATTATTTTAAAATCTGTTTTAAAAATACCAGTTCTAGTACCAATCCTTAACATGCCTATTCCAGAATCACATAAAAGCATATGTGTTCTTCTGTCACTGCCCATACTTTTATGTGGGGTTATTTATGAGCTCAAAAAACAATCTGAAATTACAGTTGCATTGTAGTCAACATATAGATGGATGGGAGAAAAAGATCTGAGAAACCTTTGCAGAGATTAACATTGACATTTTCAGCAGATTAGGCTGGACATTTCTTTCATTATTTTATTTATTTGTTGCATTTGTATCCCACATTTTCCCACCTCTTTGCAGGCTCAATGTGGCTTACAATACATCATGAATAGTGGAAATAAGAAGAGAATAGACATTTGGTATTACAGAAGGATTTTGGGTTACATGATCATGATAAAGCATAATAGTGATATAACAAGAAAACATTATAAGACACATGTATCTGGATACATGTGGGGGATTTCACATGTGTTGATCTTTGTGATACGTCTTGTTGAAGAGATGGGTCTTCAGTAGTTTGCGGAAGTTGGTTAGTTCATAGATTGTTTTTAGGTTGCGCGGCAGCGCTTTCCAGAATTGTGTGCTCATATAGGAAAAGGTTGATGCGTGCGTTAGTTTGTATTTTAGACCTTTACAGTTGGGGAAATGAAGATTAAGGAATGTGCGAGATGATTTTTTAGCATTCCTGGGTGGTAAGTCTATCAGGTCTGACATGTAGGCTGGGGCATCGCCATGGATGATTTTGTGAACTAGGGTACACACCTTGAACACGATGCGTTGAGTGGGAGCCAGTGTAGCTTCTCTCGTAGGGGTTTAGCACTTTCATATTTTGGTTTTACGAATATGAGTCTAGCTGCAGTGTTCTGGGCTGTCTGGAGTTTTTTGAGTATTTGCTCTTTGCAGCCAGCGTAAAGTGCATTACAATAGTCTAGATGACTGAGTACCAATGATTGTACCAGATTAAGGAAGACGGTCCTTGGGAAGAATGGTCTTACTTTTTTAAATTTCTACATTGAGTGGAACATCTTTTTGGTTGTGTTTTTTCCGCGTGTCTTTCAAGTGTTAGGTGCCGATCAATAGTAACTCCAAGAATTTTTAGGGTGGCCGAAATTGGTAGGTTCAGTTTTGGTGCGTTGATGATCGTAAATTTGTTCATGTTGTGTTGACAGGTGAGTATTAGGCATTGGGTTTTTTTCTGAATTAAGTTTCAGCTGAAATGCATCTGCCCATGAATGCATGATAAGTAGACTTTGGTTGATGTCGTTGGAAATTTCCTTTAAGTCTTGTTTAAATGGGATGTAGATCTTTACGTCATCAGCGTATATGTATGGGTTGAGGTTTTGGTTTGATAGTAGTTTGGCCAAGGGTATTATCATTAGGTTGAATAAGGTCGGTGAAAGGGGGGATCTCTGTGGAACTCTGCATTCAGGTGTCCATGTGGTTGATGTAATCGAATCTGATGTCACTTGATATGAGCATGTGGTTAGGAAACCCCTTGAACCAATTGAGAACGTTGCCTCCGATACCGAAGTATTCGAGGATGTGTAGTAGAATTCCATGATCAACCATGTCAAAGGCGATAGACATGTCGAATTGTAGAAGTAGTATGTTCTTGCCGATTGCTATCATTTGTTTGAATTTAGTCATGAGCGTCACTAGTATTGAGAACTTGTTTAGATAGTTTGTGAGTTGTTTGGTTATTAAGGGAATGGATGCTACTGGCCTATAGTTGGTTAGTTCACTAGCATTTTTCTTTGCATCTTTGGGTATGGGGGTGAGTAGAATGTTTCCTTTCTCCTTCGGGAAGAGTCCCTTTTGTAGCATAAAGTTCACGTGTTTCGTTAGGTCTGTTATAAATTGTTGAGGGGCCAATGTCATAAGGTTGTTTGGGCATATGTCTAGTTTGCAATGAGATCTGGCGAATCTTTTAAGCGTTTGGGAGATGAGATCCGATAGTATCTCGAATTCGGTCCAAGTTCTGTCTGCTGGTATACTCCAGGGTCTGGGTCTAGATAGTCTAAGAGTACAGCGTATTCAATGGGGCTGACGGTATTTTGAGTCGCAGTTGTACAATTTTCTCTTGAAGTACTTCGCGAGGTTGTCGGCTCCTGGCGTGTCTTTACTGTTGTTGTGACTGGTGTGGTGTCTAGTAGTTTATTCACGAGTTGGAAGAGTTTATGTGTGTCCTTGTAGTTTGGTCCGATTTCAGTTTTGTAATATAGTCTTTTGGTTTGTCTTATGGTATATTTATATTTTCTTCAAAGTTGTTTCCAAGCGTTAAGTGTGGGGTCGTCTTTCTTTTTATTCCATGCACGTTCTAATCTTCTAACTTGTGTTTTGAGTTTTTTCAGTTCTTCGTTGAACCATGGTATTGAATTCTTTCTGTGTGAGGTTCTGGTTTGAATTGGGGCAATGTTGTCTAATATTGATTTGCATCTATTGTCCCATTCTAAGAGGAATTGGATTGTGTCTGCCTTTATTGTCCAACCGTTGTAGTAGATCTGTTGCCAAAATATAACCGGGTCTATTTTCCTCTCGTGGTGTAGGTTTTCCGTGTTTGTTTGTTTGTTAAGTAAGTCTTTCGTTCTCCATTGGAGGGAGGTGTAGCTTTGTAGTGGTCTGACCACAGTGTAGGTGTCTATTTGTATCTGTTAATATAAGGTTTGAGTCGTGATCGAATTTGTGTGTAATGATGTCTAATGTGTGTCTTTTAATGTGAGTTGGTTGCGTGTTTGGTCCGTGAAGATCCCACAGTTGTAGGAACTCTTTGCATTCTAGGGTGCTTGTTGTGGTGAGATCTTCTAGGTGCAGGTTTGAGGTAGAGACACAAGTGTTCGAGATAAAGTCCATGAAGTGTGTGTGGGAATCTTGCCAGTTGCCTGGTGGTCTGTAAAGTATAACTGCGTTAAGGTGTTCCTGCAAATTTGGGTGATTGATTCTTATCGAGGCAATTTCAAGCTGTGGCAGAATGGATTCAGCTGTGGTTGTGATGGTGAATTAGGATTTGTATACTATGACTATTCCTCCTCCTCTTTTTCCGTTTCTTGTCCAGTGGGTGATTTTGTATCCTGGTGGGCATAGGTCTAAGATTATGGGGTCTTTAAGGTTGTGGATCCAGGTTTCAGTGATGAATAGGAGGTCAAGATTATCTGTGGTGATCCAGTCTGTTATAATCTCTGTTTTATTTAGTACTGATCTGGCATTTACGTATCCCATTTGGATTGAATGGTAAGGTTCGGTTCGGGACATAGATGTGTTGATCTTTATTAGTTGCCTGTTTTCTTGGTATCTAGTTTTGTTGTGTCATTTCTTCCCCATTTTTGTGTAATCTTTCATTATTAATCTCTGCAAAGGCTTCTGAGGTCTTTTTCTCCCATCTAGCTATATGCTGACTATAGTGCAACTGTAATTTCAGATTTTCAATCTGACTGCCTTCTGGTTTTCAACAGTAATCTTATAAGCGGCACTATAGGTGTTTATACTTACATATTAAATACGGAGTGACCAAACTTGGGTATGATCCTGAGTTGCGCGTATAAATAAATTAAAGAACCATTAATACTCGATAATTGGCTGCTGACAATTATTGGTGTTGACACTAATTTGTAGTTACACATGCAACTGCCTATGCGTGATTCTATATAGTACCATGCCTAAATTCTCTCACGTGCAAGCCAAAAGGAGGTGTGGCCATGGGATGGGCAAAGGCATTCTCAAAAGTTACACGCAGTGTTACAGAATTTGGAGGGGGGACGCATGCCCAACTTGTATGCCAGGATTTACAACTGGTTTCAGCAGGCCTAAGTCCTGGCATCTAATTTTAGTCGCAGAAATCGGTGCTATGAGCTACTCTATACAGAGTGCTCATCTCAGAGTGCCCCTTATAGGATAGCGTTGAGCGCCAATTTTTCCTGGTGCCGAAATTTGAGCTCCATTTATTGAATCCAAGCTATATGTGCATCTCTGGCATTTGGGCACAAGCACTTAGACCAGATCTATGGTTGGCACAGGTGTTTCAGCTTTTACGTTAGAGGTGTGTATTTTACCTGTTATACTAGTATTATATAAAAGAAAGAAGGCATCTATTTTCCTGTACAGAATAAGAGCCAAATTCTATAAATAGTGCCTTAAAAGTCAGCACTGAAAAAAACACGCGATTAGCGCGATTCTATAAACTACGGCTAAAGTTAGGCATAGTTTATAGAATATGATTAGAAGTCGTTCTTGCGACTAAAATTTAGATGCACTCATTTAGGCCACCTAAAACCAGGCCTAATACCTGCGCCTAACTTAGAAGCAGATCAGGTGTATTCTATAATAGTGTGCATAGTTTTCTGAAACGCCCACGACCTGCCCATTCCATGCCCATGGTCACACCCCCTTTTCGACTGCACGCATTAGGATTCACGTGCGCCATGTTATAGAATATGCCTAGAAAGTTGCGTGCATAAATCCTGATTAAAGCCAATTAGTGCCACTGTAGCTCCAGTTCACCACATTTTTCAATGCAATCACAATATAGTATTGTTCTATACTTGAAAATGATATACTTACATATTCACACTAAGGTCCCAAATCTCCACTCTGCTATCGTTTACTGCTCCAAATACTAAAGCTGATGTTGGAGACCACTTGATATCATGCACTGCTTCAGTACTGGCAGAAAAGCTTAGTATTGGTTTTAGTATATCCTGACGCCACAAATAAATATTCCAGTCTGCAGAACAGCTTAAAAATACATCATGACAAAATGGAGACCAAGCTATCTTGTAAATAGGACCCTTAATATCAGAAAAAAAAGAAAATATTTATTGTATATTATTTTTAATCAACAAAATCATAACTTAAAAAATACATCTAGTTGAAAAATCAAGTAATTAGGATACAAAGGAATAGGCTGCTCTGTTCATAATAAAATATTTTTTCACTATAATCCATGGAATAAACACTGAAGATCTCTATCTAGAGTGGAGTGGTGTGAAGCAGAGTAGCAGGCTGACCATCCAAGCTGCTGCACCCTGTGATTTTGGGCAGGTCACTGAATTCTGTATTGCCTCAGGTACTAAATTAGATTGTAAGCCCTCTGGGGACAGGGATATATTTAGTGTACCTGAATTTAACTCACCTTGAGCTATTACTATTACTGAAAGAAGTGCGAGCTATATCCAAATAAATTAGGGGGTCCTTTTACAAAGGTGTGTTGGAAAATGGCTTGTGGTAGTAGAGGAGTGGGTTTTGGCCGCGCGCCGATCCATTTTTTAGCATGCCTGTAAAAAAGGCCTCTTTTTTTTTGCCCAAAAATGGACATGCGGCGAAATCAAAATTGCCGCTCGTCCATTTTGGGTCTGAAACCTTACCACCAGCCATAGACCTACAGGTAAAGAATTGGGGTGGTAATGACCTACACGTGTCAGCGCCAGAAAATAAAAAATATTTTTCAGACGCGCGCCAAAATTGAAATCACCACAAAGGCCACGCAGTAACCAGGTGGAAACTCCAATTTGGTGTGCATTTGGTGCACGTAGGTGCCTATACAGCTTAGTAAAAGGGGCCCTTGATAGTCAAGATATTTAGATACACAACTGGGATGCCTGAAAATTCTTTAGACATCTAACTAAACCAGTAGCTATCTAAGGTCAGACGTTAGAATTTTACCCTCTAATTCTATATAGGATGCCAATTAGGCGCCGAAGTTAAGTGGAGGAGTGGCCTAGTGGTTAGGGTGGTGGACTTTGGTCCTGAGGAACTGAGTTCAATTCCCACTTCAGGCACAGGCAGCTCCTTGTGACTCTGGGCAAGTCACTTAACCCTCCATTGCCCCAGGTACAAATAAGTACCTGTATACAATATGTAAGCTGCATTGAGCCTGCCATGAGTGGGAAAGCGCGGGGTACAAATGTAACAAAAAAAAGTGCCAAAATGGGGTAAAACAGCAACTAGGTGCCTAAGGGGGGAATTCATCAAGCAGCGCTAAGGCCTTTGCACGGGCTTTAGGGCCTTAATGCGCACTAAATGCTATGAAGCCCAAAGGTATAAAATGGGCTGCATCTTAGCATTTAGTGCATGCTAATTCCCTTAATATGTGTCAAGGTCCTAATGCCTGTGCGAAGGCCCTAACGCTGCTTCATGAATTCCCCCTTAAGTGCACTTAAGCCTATTCTATAACTTGGTGTCTAAGGGTCAATATTCAAAGTGATTTAACAGCCAGAAACAGCTCCTGATCAGTTAAACTCTTTGTGCAGGGCTGTCTGCTGATATTCAGTGGCACACAGACCACTAAAGTGAAAGTTGACTAGTTTGTGGGCAGTCTGGAGGGCAGGGTTGGCACCTTTGCAAATATTCAGAACTTAACTGCCTAAGTTAAGTGGGCAAATCAACCAATAAAAAGTCAGTCCTATCTTTATGCAGTGTAACTTAGAGGGGCATAATCGAACGTCGCCGGCGCAATAGGTCACCGGCAATCTATTTTGGCGGCCAGCGCAACAGCTGGCCAGAACCATATTTTGAAAAAGATGGCCAGCCATCTTTTTTTTTTCGATAATACGGTTTAGGCCAGCCAAATGCCAGAATTCGCTGAGTTTGAGATCGCCGGTTTTGTTTTTCAGCGATAATGGAAAAAAATGCCGGCCACCTCAAACCCGGCGAAATCCAAGGCATTTGGTCATGGGAGGAACCAGCATTTGTAGTGCACTGGTCCCCCTGACATGCCAGGATACCAACCGGCCACCCTAGGGGGCACTTCTAAAATTAAAAAAATATATACAAATAGCTCCCAGGTCCATAGCTCCCTTACCTTGGGTGCTGAGCCCCCCAAATCCCCCCAAAACCCACTCCCTACAACTCTACACCATTACCATAGCCCTTATGGGCAAAGGGGGGCACCTACATATGGGTACAGTGGGTTTTGGGGGGGGGGTTGTAGCGTTCAACACTTAGCACCACAAGTGTAACAGGTATGGGGGGATGGACCTGGATCTGCCTGCCTGAAGTGCACTGCACCCATTAAAAACTGCTCCAGGGACCTGCATACTGCTGTCAGGGAGCTGGGTATGACATTTGAGGCTGGCATACAGGCTGGTAAAAAAAGGTTTTATTTTTATTTTTTGTGTGGGAGGGGGTTGGTGACCACTGGGGGAGTATGGGGAGGTCATCCCCCACTCCTTCCGGTGGTCGTCTGGTCAATTGGGGCACGTTTTTGAGGCTTGGTCGTGAAAATTAAAGGACAAAGTAAACCCAGCGAAATACTGCTTAACACCGCTTTTTTTTCCATTATCCACAAAAGCCGGCCATCTGGTAGCCACGCCCATGCCCGCCCATGTCCCGCCTTCGCTTCGCTGCCGACACGCCCCCTTGCACTTTCACCAGCGTGGCGATGGTGTCAAAAACGCGGCTTTTGATTATACCGATTTCGACGCTTTTGTGAAATCGCCGGCCATCTCCCGATTTATGTCAGAAGATGGCCGGCGATCACTTTCGAAAATAAGCTTGTTAGGCGGTTAAGTGCTGAATATTGCACTTAATTGTATAAGAGATAGACAGTCGCATAAAACCAGATATTCAATGCCAATGCCTGGACATGGCCCAGCATTGAATATTTGAGAATAACACTAGGGATGGCTAAAACAACACTCACCACTGCGGGCTGAATATCTACCCCTAAATGTTCTAATGTGTTAACTGCAAAGGGGGTGTTCATATGGGGGGGGGGGGGGGGACATGGGCGGATCATGTGCATTCTATTTAAGTACACGCTTTATAGAATACTGTCAGTTAGGCGCCTAACTGCTGTCATTTACACCTGCCTTAGAGCAAGTGTAAGTGGTCATACTTAAATTCAGGTGCCTAATTGCTGACTTATGCTAGTATTCTGTAACAGATTAGATGCACAAGTTTTCCATTACAGAATACTAGCTTAGCACCTAGGTTCTGAGCACCTGATTTTTATCGCTCTTTATACAGCTGCCCCTTTACTTCCATGCTACTTTTAAAAAGCCTAAGAGGTCCTTGTACTAAGTGCAGCGAGTACTAACACATGCTTACCACAGATTAAAAGGGTTTACTGCAAGGCGCGTTGAAGCATCCTGTGGTAAATTTCAAATGTCTGCGCGCTTCCCACAGACTAAAAAATAGTTTTTATTTTTTGGTCTGGGGGAGCAGAGAGTAGGTATTTCTGCACTACTCAGTTAGCGTACAGCAATGCCTGATTAGCGCAGGATTAGCACATAAACCCTTACTACCTACAAAGCAAGTGGTGGTAAGGGCTCAGGCATTAATTTTTGTTAACGGCCAGACGCTACTGGCAACATTAGCTCATGGCCATTAATTTCAAAAATGGAAAATTGGACATTTTCCTGCTGCAGGAGAAATGGCTTTAGGGTGCGGGAAAGACCTATATAAGGACACACTAAGACCACTTTGTACTGCAGCTTTGCAAAACACCTATGAACATTCTAGCCATAATCTGTAAAAAAAATGTTAAAAACCTCTTATATATTTTCTATTTTGGATAATCTATTTCTAGCACGTAGGGTCTCATTTACTGAAGTGCAAACTGAGTTTGCAAATGTGCTTCATGACAAAAATGACACAAATTGCCTAGAACCACAAAAATGCCAAATTTGATGGGGGGGGGGGGGAGAAACGGATGGGCCTGGGTTGACCCTCAGAGTAATTTAAGGGGCAGGGCTACATGGGAGGGGGAGTTTCATACTTCTATTCCTTGTGTTGGAGCTTTTGGGCCACCACCAGGTTTAGGAGGCCCTCAGGGAGAGGGAGGGCTAGGAAGCCTCTATGTCGGCCCCTTTAAATCTGCCCACCACCACCATGTGAATGGGCTCATTTTAGACATTCCTCAAGAGGTGCCACAGCTGCCAAAATACAAAAAAACGTTTGGCCAGCATTTAACTAAGAGATGTTAATGAGCTAAGAGCTCATTTGCATCTCATAGCTAAATTTCACAAAAACATGTACTAATCCACAAACATTTTTGCAGGTTCTTATACGAGGCCTTTAGGTGCCTGAAATTCTAAAACAGTTCTTAGTTGAGCAAGGTATTTAGTACATATACTGCAACATAGCTAAAGTCATCCTCAGAAACTCTGCAAGTAAATTTTTAAAGCACTGTCAAGTGATCTCATTATATGAGAACTTTGCTTTTTAGGAAAATAAAACATGAAAATTATATTGCTTGTTTGGAATATAATTATTCTTTATTATATGTAACTAATAGCATAGTTTAATTTACCTTGTGTGCTTTATAGCTATCTAGGAATTGTTCATTATATGAACAGGAGCATTTATGAATATATCCCTCTTCAGTACCAGCCAAGTATATATTTGTTTCCTGAAATAAAACATAATTCTCAGTTGTGACATTCTACTTCGCATCAATGATCGTAATGCAATCAAAGTTTTGATCATCACAGGAGAAAGTACAATAAAGAAAAGCATAATGTTAACATAGAAAGATATAGTGGAATTAGAAAAGGTGCAGAGAAGAGTGACAAAAATGATAAAGGGGACGGGACGACTTCCCTATGAGGAAAGGCTAAAGCGGCTAGGGCTCTTTAGCTTGGAGAAAAGACGGCTGAGGGGAGATATGATAGAGGTCTATAAAATAATGAGTGAAGTTGAACGGGTAGATGTGAAGCATCTGTTTACTCTTTCCAAAAATACTAGGACTAGGGGGCATGTGATGAAGCTACAATGTAGTAAATTTAAAATGAATCGGAGAAAACGTTTCTTCACTCAATGTGTAATTAATCTCTGGAATTTGTTGCCAGAGAATGTGATAAAGGCGGTAAGCTTAGTGGGGTTTAAAAAAAGGTTTGGACAGCTTCCTAAAGGAAAAGTCACTAGACCATTATTAAAATGGACGGGGAAAATCCACAGCTTATTTCGGGGATTAGAAGCATAAAATGTTTTGTACTTTTGGGGAATCTTGCCAGGTATTTGTGACCTGGATTGGCTACTGTTAGAAACAGGATGCTGGGCTTGATGGACCTTTGTCTGTCCCAGTATGGCAATACTTACCGTATTTTTCGGACTATAAGACGCACTTTTTTCCCCCAAAATTTGGGAGGAAAATGGGGGGTGCGTCTTATAGTCCGAAAGTAGCGTTTTTGGACCTCCGTCCCGTACTTACAGGATTCCATGTTCCCTGGTGGTCTAGTGACGTCGGGGCAGGAAAGAGCCCCCTCTTTCCTGCCCATCGCGCTGCTCTCCGTGCTTCTCAATGCTTTCTGATGGTCTCGGCGATATTCAAATGGCCGCCGAGAATCTCGGCGGCCATTTTGAATCTCGCCGAGACCGTCAGGCAGCATACAGGAGGACGGAGAGCAGCGCGATGGGCAGGAAAGAGGGGGCTCTTTGCTGCCCCGACGTCACTAGACCACCAGGGAACATGGAATCCTGTAAGTACGGGACGGAGGTCCAAAACCCGGACAAGACGCACCGGAGCACCTAGGTTTTAGAGGAGGGAAAGAGGAAAATTTTTTTTTTCCTATTTCCCTCCTCTAAAACCTAGGTGCGTCTTATAGTCCGAAAAATACGGTATGTACTTATAACCTTATCAAGAAGGGCACTGGAAAAAATGAAGAAACTAGTTAGAAGGAAACTATAAGGAGCAGTTACAAGGGTTAAAAGGCTCCCATGAGGCATGCAGGCTGTATAAACATTCAATGAGGATCCGCCTGGGCGGAAGAATGCTGAAATCCCACAAGATGTACGTGAAGACTGAAAGGAAGTGGGAAATAGACCACAAGCTCAAGAGACCAGGACAATAGTCTTGGATCTAAAAAAAGCCTTTATTAGTCAGCGACTTGACACAGTACCATGTTTCATCCTCAGGCCTGCATCAGGAGTTTAAAAACAAATATGTGTCAGATGTAAACAGTACGGACCATAAAAACATGAAAGTATATGCAAACAATATTACATTTAAAGACATAAAAATGTAAAAATACATTAATGTACATGATTATGTAGATATAAGAGAATACACAATTACATGATATATCAAAATATGTATACATCAAAAAAGATCCACTGAGGGGGTGCCCCATTCTCGGAACATCCTGTGGGCAACGCCCATGTTGAGAATTCACTTGTGCGGTTGCATAATTCTGCTCAGCCTGTCTGTCAGACTGTTCTGTTTCATGCCAGATATGTGGCTCTGAGCACAATGCCATAACTAGTAGCCCAGGTCTACATTCCGACAGCCTGCTGACACATAATACATGGCTGTTTGCTCAAGTCAGGATAAGTTGGTTCAGCAGCTGAATTAGGTATACTGACCAGCTGAACTGAGCTGAGCTACAAAGACTTTGAGGCCATAGCCACCCTTTTCTTCCTGCTCCTGTTGCCCTGGTCATTGCTCTGAGGGCCATAATCACTACACTCTATATCATGGCTCAAAGCCACACTCCTGCTGCCTGCTTAGTATGCCTCTATTCGCTGACACTGACACCACTAACACCAGTGAGGAGGCAGGCAGAAGCAGCCAATGAATGTCAGGGTTTCACTTCACTTTCTTTTGCAGCACAGGTTGTGTGGTGGTGGTCAGCAATGCAGTAAGTAACAGACTGGGCAACAGAGGCCGGGGCAGAAGATGGGGAGGGAGCAAGAGGGAGAGATGTTGCTTGCTGACCACAGGGCCAGCGGAATGTGGTAAGCAGGGTATGCACGACAGGGGGGCGCCAACAATGGCACGCACTGCATGGCATGTCTTTCCCTTCTCTACACCCACGTCCGGCGACTCCCTCACCTGCCCGGTCTAACGTTAAAAAAAAACACCAAATGGAATTCAAGTAGAGTTCGTTCTTAGTCTGCTTTTGCAACTTGAAGGGTCTTTGATTTGCATGATGAGGCCTGGGAAGGTTCTTTATGACCACAAGGGGTTAGGTCTGTATCATGTAATTGTTATTGCACAAGTAGAACTTTGGAGGCTTCTTTAATAAAAAGAACTTGTTTAATAAAAAGAACTTGTTTACACTAATATATAAAAAGAAACAAAGTTATCGGACTGGTCAACTTCTTCAAACAAACTGCAGAAATGGGCAGGAGCTGGGTTTACAGAAAATGTTATTTCTGTATTTCTTACTTTTCAACTCAGAAAGTAGTTTTGTTTTTAATCATTTAGTCCAATATCAATCAAGAGGTTTTTATTTTTAAAGATCTTTAGTAATTCAGATGACTGGTTTTCTGATGTATAAAACTCGGCTCCAATGTGTACTTTTGGCGTACACACATGCAGTCAAATGTTTTACCTTATGATCATTTAATATGCCAATTACAGCTCTTAGCTTCCTGCATGTATATGTGTACCTGGTTTAAGTCGCCTCTGCTTTATAAGGGGTTCCATAAAATGCATCAAATATACGTTTTTAGTTCTCTAATTTGTTATTCAAGGACCTGCTGCTGGGTTTGCTCAATGGAAAGACCTCAAGCTCCCAATTTTGAAACTTGACAGTACCTGTCAGCGCTCTTTCACATTCAAATGAACTTTTTTGCATTTACAAAGTAGAAATAAACATTTATCTGTGCAATTAGCAAACGCTGAGTCCCCTTTTAAACGTGTTAGCCAAATAGATGTAACTGCAAAAATATAATTTGCATATGTTTTCAACTAATTTTTTTTTTTTTTAGTATGCATGTGTACATACAATTTATGGTGAACTTTAATTTTAAAAAATAGATTTTTAAATGGTAATCTGATGAGCTAAATTGGGAGAAGATATCATTGTACTCTTTTAATTAACTTGAGCTACACCTAAGTTTAGAAACCTCTCCACACTCATCTCTCAGTGGAACGACAGTTCCCAATATAAGGGGAAGCAGGGAATAAGCTTGGCACCCAGTCTCCTTTCTGTAGCTTGCTATAACTTGCTTCTGAAGACACAAGCACTGAGGAGCTGGACCCTGCAGACTGCAAAGCACATGAATCTTTAGGAAGCAATAGGTAGGCAGGAAAAGCTAGCCCATGGTCCATTAGAAGAAAAATTGTTTCCGAGTACTTCAGCAAGGTGATGCATTAAAAAAAAATGTTTCAAGCTAAGGACCCTGTTTACTAAGCCATGCTGTAGGCGCACAAACTTTTTTGCGCGTGCTAAAAATTAGCGCGCACTAATGATAGAGACAGCCATTATATTCCTATGGGTGTCTCCAGCATTAGTATGTGCTAATTCTTATCACACGCTAAAATGTTTGCACGCCTACAGCACAGCTTAGTAAACAAGGCCCTAAGAAAAGGTAAGATTGAGACAAATTATGAAGAGTCAACCAAGAAGCTACTTAACAACCAGTACTGTGGCAAGTTGAAAATGATGCTGGTTGCCTACCAGCCTTTTACTGAGGTTGTTTGGGCTATTATAAGGCATCTTACCCTTCAGGTGCCCCATCTGAGAGTAGAAACAATGCTAATGTCACTGAAAATCGAACTGCATGAATTTTCGTCTGAAAATAAATAGAAAGGAAACTGGAAAGGTTTCCTTTCTGGTTGGCTTATACACACAGAACTTATAAATTACAAAGCAGCTTAAATGTTCTTTACCACTTTGTAACCCTGGGGTGGGTGGGAGAATGGGGGAGGGAGGAGAAAGGAGATACTGGAACAGGGGAGGGGGTGCCAACAGAGTTTGCGGGGGGGGGGGGGGCACCAGAGTCCCTAGCACCGGCCCTGTGCTGACACCGCATACCCCCTGCTGTTGTCTCATGTACTGGGAACCTCTGATATAAAATATCTAATCTTAAATCTACATGCGTAATTTTTGTCTGAGCAGTGCTATTATATATTTGACTCTATCTACGCAACAGGCTTTTATTGACATTTCAATGAATATGCAGAACAGTAATTAAAATATAGATTTCATAAACCTACCTTTGGATGAAAATCAAAACACATTCCAGGTGCCTGTCGAGAAATAAAGGCTTCAGCTTTCCTTTCTTTTTCATTTGTTAATTTCTTGTATTTATCAGTTCCTGTTCGTTTAAGTTTCATCAGATCTATGAAATAAATATGCAGTAAATATGCTAATCTAAAGTTAGTTCATGTAAAATCCTGCATAGAGTATACTGTACTCCAATTAGATTGTATAAGATGGCGTTTTCTGATTCATCCATATGTATTAAATACATGAAAGAGAAGAAACCTTTACAGCTTGCACTGGTACCTACAAATTTTGCTGTGGTACCCAGGAATTTAATGTCCTGAATATTTTCCTTCTTGTGTTGTAACTGCAATAGCTCTTCTGTCTGGCACTCTGTGGTGCCCAAATTCCTATGCTAGTCTCACAGTCTAATGAGACCACAGGTTGATACCACGACAAAAGCTTAAGCATCGCACAGCTCAAATCTCAGTGACAGAAATGTGGTGCCTTACAGAAGAGTGTCCCAACAGCACTGATGTCAGTCATCAAGATGAAATGGAGGGAGGGGCTCCAAGTACATTGGGTAGGGATCAGGCAATGTGTGGGGGGGGGGGAGCAGAACTCTTAATGGCTCTAAAGAGATCAGATCTTTTTGTGGAATATTATCAATATCTTTATTCCTCACAATTTGGGAGTGACGCTAACGTAGTACATAAATTTTAGGGGTCGATATTCAGCCTCATAAAAGGCTTGGCAAGCCATTTCCAGCAGGGGCCGAACTAATCCCAAATATTCAAAACCAGGACATGCATGACTCCTGGCAATGAATATCCAGGTATATCCACCAACCTGGAAGTTAACAGGCCACCAGCCGATATTCAGACTAGTGTCTAGTTAACTCAGCAGATAAAGCTAGAACGGCTCTTTTGCTGTCCTAACTTGGGGGCCCTTTTACCAAGCGGCGGGAAAAAGGGCCCTGTGCTAGTGGCAGGGGGTTGTTTTTCCCATGCGCCATAAGGGCTCCCGCGCTAACCCGGCAGTAACCGGGCAGTGTGCGGCAATGTCTGATTACCGCCGGGTTAGCACCAGGCAAGCCATTTCTGAGGGTTTTCTTTTTCCCTCGGAAATGGCGCGTGCTCATGGCGGAACTATCGCTGGCAGCCACGTTGGGCCACCGGTAGGTCCAAAAGAGCTAGCAGTAAGCCCGCGTTGGGATTACCACTGCTCTGTAAAGGGACCCTTTATGTGGTTACTTAGCTGGTTAGTGGACTAAAAATTGCTGCTAACTGGTTAAGTTCATGCTCGGCCCTAACTCCACCCCCAGCCTGCCCCTAACCTATTCAGTTAGGGGATAGCCATTTGGCAGACATATTCAGTAATACTAACCAGTTGAGTGCTGCTGAATATTGGCAGCCGACTCACTCAGCAGGGTTTTAACTGGGCAGGAGCCACTCTTGCATGGTTAAACCCTTTTGAATATCAGGCCCTTAGAAGATACTTGCCTGCCCACCTTAACACCTGACCAGAGGAAGGAACTTGAGCAATAGTGAAAGGGGAGGTCCTAGTGGTCATTTGGGAGCGCCAGGGCTATATAAGCTTTCTGTGAAATTTTAAAAACCTTCACCCAAACATTAGCAGGCCCATTAACAACTTTGTTTATCTCTATCCTGAAGGGAGAGGCCCTATCAGAGTCTATGCTGATTGCAGGTATCTTGGTGATTCTTAACATAGTCAAAAAATGGGACAATACCACTATGTTTGAAACAAATGAAATTTTACCATCCAAAGTGGCTCAATCAATTCACAGTTGCTATTCAACTTTTTTATATATATTTTCAGCTTTTTTTAAATATTCAACTTTTTTTAAACTTTTTTTAAATATGTGTAAAAATAAGGAGGAAAAAAGCCTCTGTATTCCCGTTTCAGTACATATTTGTGTCTGTTAAACCGGGATGGAATCTTCATAGGCTAAAAAACCTCCTTATATCTTTAATCAACAAAACACATCATTTTTGACGAACACTTATCTTTTAGTGCCGTCCTTGCCATTGTAATTTGGCTTAACATAGTAACATAGTAGATGACGGCAGAAAAAGACCTGCACGGTCCATCCAGTCTGCCCAACAAGATAACTCATATATGCTACTTTTTGTGTATACCTTACCTTGATTTGAATCTGTATTTTTCAGGGCACAGACCATATAAGTCTGCCCAGCACTAGCCCCGCCTCCCAACCAACAGCCCCGCCTCCCAGCACCGGCTCTGCCATCCAATCTCCGCTAAGCTCCTGAGGATCCCTTCCTTCCGAACAGGTTTCCTTTATGTTTATCCCACGCATGTTTGAATTCCGTTACCGTTTTCATGTCCACCACCTCCCGCGGGAGGGCATTCCAAGCATCCACCACTCTCTCCGTGAAAAAATACTTCCTGACATTTTTCTTGAGTCTGCCCCCCTTCAATTTCATTTCATGTCCTCTAGTTCTACCGCCTTCCCATCTCCGGAAAAGGTTAGTTTGCGGATTAATACCTTTCAAATATTTGAACATCTGTATCATATCACCCCTGTTTCTCCTTTCCTCCAGGGTATACATATTCAGGTCAGCAAGTCTCTCCTCACACGTCTTGTAGCGCAAATCCCATACCATTCTCGTAGCTTTTCTTTGCACCGCTTCAATTCTTTTTACATCCTTAGCAAGATACGGCCTCCAAAATTGAACACAATACGCCAGGTGGGGCCTCACCAACGACTTATACAGGGGCATTAAAACTTCTTTTCTTCTGCTGGTCACACCTCTCTCTATACAGCCTAGCAACCTTCTAGTTAAGGCCACCGCCTTGTCACACTGTTTCGTCGCCTTCAGATCCTCAGATACTATCACCCCAATATCCCTCTCCCCCATCCATACCTATCAGACTCTCACCGCCTAACACATATGTCTCCCGTGGATTTCTACTCCCTAAGTGCATCACTTTGCATTTCTTCGCATTGAATTTTAATTGCCAGACCTTAGGGGCAGGACCCAATGTTGTGCTAGTCATATGGGTCTATATCCCTGCTGAATCTGGATGTTAAACTCATGGCTCAAATATAGACATCATGTTTGAATCAGTGGCGTAGGAAGGGGGGGGGGCGGTGGGGCGGTCCGCCCCAG
This sequence comes from Microcaecilia unicolor, assembly GCF_901765095.1. NCBI lineage: Eukaryota > Metazoa > Chordata > Amphibia > Gymnophiona > Siphonopidae > Microcaecilia > Microcaecilia unicolor. The sequence goes on from NC_044036.1 coordinate 44,152,285, forward strand.
GTGCACGCGCTGGGGGGTGTCGGCTCGCTGGTTCCCTGCTCTTTCTGCCCCGAAACAGGTTACTTCTTGTTCTCGGGCAGAGGAAAGCAGGGAAGCAGCAGAGCCGATGCAGCTCCCAGTGACGTGCACTGGGGGCGGATCGGCCCTCCCGCCTGCCCCCCCGCTGAAAGGTAGGGTGCGTTTCGTGGGGGGGGGCGCTCCGGAGGGGGGGGGGGTGCCGTGCCCTGCACCCGGGGGGGGGGGGTGCGCAGCGGCGACCCGCCCCGGGTGTCAAGCACCCTCGCTACAGCACTGGTTTGAATAAAGCTATTACAGCAATAATACACACTGACCAACAGACAGTATGAGGCAACTGGTAAACTGGTTGGTATGGGCTTAGAACAAGACCCTGCTGGTCCTGATGGCAGTAGATGCTTAAAAGGCCTTTCACAGGGTGGAGTGGGTCTGTGAAGGATAGGATTTGGACCCAACTTCCAGAGATGGGTGGGAGCACTCTATTCCAAGTCTAAAGGCAAAATTTAGGTCAATGAGGGAAACTCCAAATTATTTTTCTGAAATGAGACACAAAGCAGGGGTGTCCCTCTTTCCTCTCTTTTATTCACATTGGTGGTTGAACCAGTAGCTGTATGGATTCATGCCAATCCTCAGGTACAGGGTGTTTCTGTGGGTAAGGTAAACTACAAAATCTCACTTTTTGTAGGTGACATTATGCCAACAGCGAGTAATCCACACCAATCCCTGAAAGTTGTTCTGGAGGTGATGCAAAATCGTAGTCATGTCTCAGATTTCAATGTGAACCTTACCCAGAGTTCTTAATTATAGTGATAGAGAGGAAAAGGATGAGAGAAATAGTGGCCTCCTTCCCCTTTAGAGAGGCTAAGAGATCTCTTGGGGTGTAGGCAGAAACATTGGATAGGACGTATGAGTTAAACTACACCCACTGTTTAAATCTGTGGTTGTAGAATTAGACAAGACAACTAAGCTCCACTATTCTTGGGGGGGGGGGGGGGGACAGATTTCATGTCCTGAAAATGATGTTTTTATCTAAATTCTTATACGTCTGCCAGACCCTCTCCTTTGCAATCCCTGATAAGGAGTTGAGAATGTTGACTAGCAAGATGTTTCACTGTTATGGAGGAGAAGGTTGCCTAGGTTGCAGTTTGAATCCTCCTAGCCTGCAAGTGATATGGGGGTACATCATTTAGCTAGCTATTATCAAGCCACACAAGTGAAGGCCTTAGTGGAATGGAAGAGAGATCTTCGAAAGCAGTAGGTTTGATGAAACAAATGGTGTTGTGACACTACCCACTGGAGCCTGTTATTTGGCTCTCAAACTGGCTGCTACTACTACTACTACTATTTAGCATTTCTATAGCACTACAAATCGTACGCAGCGCTTCACAAACATAGAAGAAAGACATTCCCTGCTCAAAGAGCTTACAATCTAATAGACAAAAATAAAGCAAGCAAATCAATTAACGTGGGGGAGTGGTTACAAGTCAAAAGCAATGTTAAAGAGGTGGGCTTTCAATCTAGATTTAAAGATGGTCAAGGATGGGGCAGTAATATTCCAGTAAGATGTGTAAATAAAAAACTTAAAGCAAGACGGTCAATATATTGTATATATTGAAAAAGATTAGAAGATTCCAGTGGATAGTGTCCCAATGCCTTCGGGGCTGTTTATAAACAGGATGAAGTCAGTCCAGAGGGCAGCTACTAAAACAGTCAGTGGCCTTCATCATAAAGTGTATTGGGACAGACTTAAAGATCTTATTATATATACTTTAAAATAAGTCAAGCAACTGCGTTTCCAAAATTGCATCTGTTTATTCTTCTTTTAAATCCCACTTAATAGTTTTTATACTATCAAACAATGTGCTCTAATCTGCATTCACTCACTTTCAAATCACATTCATACTTCTCACGACACAACTCAAAGGAGATCACATGATCCTAGAATAACACTCCCCGTAAGTAAATTAACAACGTATAGTTGGTTCCTTACTGACCAGCAAAAGTATTTCCCACTACGATTGCATATTCACTTTTCTTTCCCAAGTACACAATTTACACTTAACATGAAAGTCACTAATTACTTTCAGGAAGCCTCTGTTTATAACAATGGTGTTTTTCCATGAATATGTTAAGGTATTAGCCACACAGTTGCATTAACACTTTTCTTTTCAAATAGCGATTACCCTTAACATCAAAGTCACTTATCACTTTCTGGAAGCCTCAGTTCATAGTAATGGTGTCTTTTCATCTAATCAAACAACTTTTCTTCTGGCTTCACTGTTGGTATCAAGTGATAGTATCTTACAGTTCCATCGTCATTTCCAGTTACTAGTGTCACAGTTCTTCCTTGGGTATTCTCCTATAGGCTCACTACTACACCTTCTGTAATGGCCAATTTCTGACAATCAGCACCAGACATAATCATAAATAAACCCAACGCAATACTTGTACTGTGTTTCGCCTCCTGGTGTCTTCGGAGGTTTAACTTTAATCTTATTATCGGCTGCTTACACAGGATTGACCTCACTCAAGGGACCTGGAAAAATGGCGCCGAGATCAGTTGTGTCGTCAGAAGTATGAATGTGGTTTGAAAGTGAGTGAATACAGATAGAGCACGTTGTTTGATAGTATAAAAACTATTAAGTGGGATTTAAAAGAAGAATAAACTGATGTAATTTTGGAAACGCAGTTGCTTGACTTATTTTATATTATTAATGGTAGTGACTGGATTGAAATTTAGGAACTCAGATTGATTACTCAACTGTTCATTATATATACTTTGGAAGAAAGGTGGGCGAGGGGAAATATCATAGAGACATTTAAATAACCCAATTGCATAAATGCACAGGAGGCGAGTCTCTTGAAAGGAGGCTCTGGAATGAGGGGGCAAAGGATGAAAGTGAAAGGGGTCCTAAAGAAATGCTTCTTCATGAAAAGGGTGGTGAATATATAGAATGGCCTCCTGGTAAAGGTGGTGGAGACAAAAACTATATTTGAATTCAAGAAATCTTGGTACAAATTCATAGGATCTCTAAGGGAGAGGAAGGGATAGTAGATGGTATGGATGGGCAGACTGGATAGGCCATATTGAGGCATATTTTCAAAGCACTTTGGGAGGCTAAGTTCCATAGGTTTCTATGGAGCTTTGGGAGGCTAAGTGCTTTGAAAATATGCCTCATGGTCTTTATTTCCCTTCATTTTCTCTATTTCATTCAGATCCTCCCTCTAGAACTGATATTAAGGGGGGGTTGAGATATGGAAGGCTGTTATCTAAATTGTATAGGGCCTCGTATTATGGTATGACACATAAACCCAAGCATCTTGTTCAATGGGCGCAGGATCTAGGGAAGGAGCTGATTTAAAAAATGTGGAATTTCATCTTCCAAATCACTCATAAAATTGTGATATCTGCAAACCTGGATGAGAATCGTCTAAAGGTACTGTATCAATGGCATCTTATACCACAGTGGTTGAGTAAAATGTTTGGTTCCATATCTGACCACTGCTGGAGAGGGTGTGGCCAGCTGAGTACATTTACCCTTGCGTGGTGGGATTGTCCATTAGCTCTGACCTATTACAGATTGTGCGCTGAGATGTTGCATGAAACCCTAGGGTTCAAATTTACATTGAATCTAAAGGTTTTTTTTGCTACAAGTCCTGCCTGTTGAACTGAACACACAATTTAAAAACTCATCTTTTCACTCTTGCTTTCCAAGGTCTGTAAGGCTTGGGTCCTGGTCGGCAAGTTGGTTAAATTTGGATATGTCAAGCTGAACCTGCAGCCAATAGCATGTTGGTCTGAATAATCCTATTGTGCATATGAACTACTTTCCTATATTTCAATGGAGTTCCTTTCTGATTATATTTGTAATTGTATGTATCACCTTGATTTATTTGGTACAGTAGGCAATTTTAACAAACAGAACTAAACCATAAACACCAGCAGTATTTCCTGAGAATGGATGACTGCATTGGAAATGCATTGCAAGCTGGCCAAGGCATGGAGAACGCCTTACATGCTGTGCCAAGAGGTTTTGTGTTCAGGAGACTCTGGAATGTTTACTTCCCTAGTAAATTAACAGTGAGAGGCAAGTTGAAGAAATCTGAGGACAGGTGGGTGATAGATGGTCCCTGAAAAATCAGCCCTAATAATGATCTAACACTGATATGACTTGCTTTCGCTTGATAGAATGTGGCTGGTGGTATATGGTGAGTTGTTGAATTAAAGAGGGGGAGAGGGGAGTTAGTGGTTGGGATGAAGGGAACGAAGAGAGGTGAATGAGAGCAGGGACTTTGGAGAGGGGGGAATAGCATTGTATCAGTTTGTTTATGTTAAAATATTTGGCTGGTTAAAGATGTTATGCTCTTTTTTGTTTTTAATGATATGGTACTTACCACTAGAATCCAGTCCTTTTCTTATATGCCACCTTGCAATTCTTCCATCTGCAGATATAGAGACTAATGCCTCCCCTTTATCATCTGTTATAACTCTGTCTTGTTCTGTCCATTTCAGCTGCCACACAGGGCTTGTGTGTTTGCCAACACTGTCACTAAAGCAAGATAAAATGTGAGATTTATGAACAAAGATATAGGTATACTAGTTTTATTATATTATTCTATAATAATATTTAAATAATATTTCAGTGGAAGGGTACCTGTGCTGACTGGCTATAGGTTAAGTGGAAGAACCTGTAGCTGAACCTGGCCATTTTACTAGAAAGTCCCAAACTTTCAAGAGGATCCTTCTAGCTCTCAGACAAGGTCATTTAAGGTAAGGAATAGGGACCCTTCTCTGGAGCTAGGGGAATAGGAGCCAACTTTTCAAAATTATTGGGGGGTGCTAAGCCCAATGAAAGTAACCCCTCCTCAGACACATACAAGGAATTTTCTTAATATTGGGGTGCTCAAGCACCCACAGAGTTGGCTCCTATGGCTAGGGGATGACTCAGCAATTCAGTGGAAAGAGGCTAATTAGGAAGAGGAGAGTCAGTTTCCTTGGGATCCTATAAATTAGCCTTTACAGTCAGGGGACGGTTGGGAGTGAAGGCAGGAAGCACCTGAAGAACCCTGTTTGGATCTGCAGAAAGACAGATTGAGGAGGAATTTATGGATATAGATCAGGAATTGAGGATTCGATGATACCAGATTTAGAGGAGATGGAATTCCTAAAACAAGGTAACTGAACTTTGCTTCAAGCTGCCCAACTGATCTTTCTCTCTAGGAGGCAAGGAGGGTGGATGGTAGCAGCCACTGTGTAATGGACTACCAAGTGTTTCCTGCTTTATTTTGGGTACTGGAGATCAACTTTTAGAAAGTGTGAAAGGAAGTGGTTAAGAAAAAGTGTGACATAAAAGGCAGAATATGTTCTTGCAAAACTTGTGCGACTATCAGATTTAAAAGCAATCTCAAATATTTCAAAGAGACTTCTACTTTTGCTGTGAGATTGGTGCTACCAATGAAGCAAGGGAGGCAGAGAAATCATAGATGCCAGACACATAGTGTCTGAACCTACCAGGGAATGGAGTGATGCAGAATCTAGTACTCCTGTTGTCCCCTAATTCAAAATGGCCACCATAGTCCCTTAGCAGTAGTCTCATAATAATACCATGAAAGGGTTAGACTGCATTGTACTGCAAGACTATCTCTAGGAGGCTGAGGCAGCCATTTTAAACCACAGAGTCACTGGAACAGTCTGCTATAGCTGCCTGTAATTATTTAAAGTCACATCTTCCCAAACAATCTGACACATCATATAATCTGCCAATTCGGAATAATTCTAAAATACAAATAGACAAAGGACCTGTAGAATAGCACAATTGGCATAAACAAAATCACCTTTGGCTCATTTCTCTGCTGGTTGCTAATAGAGAATTTAAACTACTTTACTTATTTATTTATTTATTGCACTTGTATCCCACATTTTCCCACCTCTTTGCAGGCTCAATGTGGCTTACAATACATCATGAATAGTGGAAATACATTAGAAATAGACATTTAGTGTTACAGAAGGATCTTGGGCAACATGATAATGATAAAACATGATAGTAGTATAACAAGCAGATATAGTAGGGCAGTTCTGAGTATATGTGGAGGAGTTGTGTATATTCACATTGGTTGATCTTTGTGTTATGCCTTGTTAAAGAGATGGGTCTTCAGTAGTTTGCGAAAGTTTGTTAGTTCGTAAATCGTTTTTAAGTTGCGCGGCAATGCGTTCCATAACTGTGTGCTCAAGTAGGTAAAGCTTGATGAGTGCATTAGTTTGTATTTCAGACCTTTGCAGTTAGGGAAGTGCAGGTTAAGGAATGTGCGGGATGATCTTTTGGCATTTCTGGGTGGTAGGTCTATCAGGTCTGACATGTAGGCTGGTGCATCTCCGTGAATGATTTTGTGAACTAGGGAGCATATTTTGAACGTGATGCGTTCTTTAAGTGGTAGCCAGTGTAGTTTTTCTCAACTGCAACTTGAATTTGGATTACTCGATTCTCAATTCTTTCATTGGTACAATCTGCATAAATCCTTGAAAAAACCTCCTTTATAAACCTTCCTCTGAACTTTCATTAGAATATATTCTTCATTCATATCCTTTTTGTTAACACTCTACCTCAGTATTTTATAAATATTTTCAATGCCATTCTAAAAAACATTTCTCTGTCAAGAAATTGATGAAAGAAATAGATCAATATCTGGAAAACAATGGTCCCTCTTTTGACTTTATGGCCTTTAGACCATCCCTCTCCTCCTCAATCACCCAGTCTTTATTCTTTCTTCAACACAGAGCACATTGGACTCTGATTAGATTTTTCAAGAGCAGCACATTTCATACTGATTACTGCTGGTCATGTAATGGTGCTAAAAGGTCACTCAAACATCTGCTTTTTGGTTGCACAAATGTTTACTCATAGTGGTTTGACATATGCAGGGCCGTGCCGATGCAGTAAGCGGGGTAAGCGCCGCAGGGGGGCGCCATCCTCTGGGGGGCGATGCCGCTGCGTGCTTACCTTGCCCCTCCCGCTCCCATGTAGGAACTGCCCGCCCTCTTCTCCCCCCCAAGATCCCTTTCCTTTTTTTTTCTTTTAAATTTACCTTCCTCCGGCAGCACAGCGTCAGTGAAGGAGGCGGCGCTCCCAGTCCCGACGTCTCTAGCCTTCCATTGGTTCGCTCAGTGTCCCGCCTTCTTCTGACGTCATCCTTCACTGACGCTGCGCTGCCGGAGTGGTCTATCGGTTAGAGCACCGGTCTTGACATCTAGAGGTGTCTGGTTTAAACTCACTGCTGCTCCTTGTGATCTTGGGCAAGTCACTTAACCTTCCATTGCCTCAGGTACAAATTTAGATTTGTGAGCCCTCCGGGGACAGGGGAACACCCAGTGTACCTGAATGTAACTCACCTTGAGCTACTACTGAAAAAAGTGTAAGCAAAATCTAAAATAAATAAATAAAGTTTATAAAACATTGTTGGTCAAATAAACATGTACCACAACCTATAAAGAATCCATCGTTCTCTAAAGCTACATAACCATTTATATAAACCTACCTGCAGTCCAGGACTGGTGTATCACTATTGTTCTGCACATTATAAATTGCTACAACACCATTATACATTCCAACTGCCAAAAGATTTGGATTTGCTGCTGAGAAATCCAGTGCAGTAACCCCACTTTCACAGTGAAAAATACGTTCTGGCCACTGAAATGACAATAAAACAGGTAACGGTTTAGCATGTTTGGCTAAATCTTAAGGATCAAGTTTCTCAAAGCAAACGGCTGATGATGTCTTAATTTTTTGGGAGCTCGGAAACTGCAGAATTTTGTAGGGCATAGGCATCCAAATAAGGGCATTTTGCTAGGGTGCGGCAATTTGAGGAAAGGCTGTGGCCTGGGAAGCCTTGAGGAACCTTTGGTCACTAAGGGCGGGCAGTGGTGGTTGGCCCTCTACAGTGGGAGCATAATTTTAGAAAGCTGTTCCCAGGTATGTATATATGTGGGGGGAGGGGCTGTCTGTATATATTTTTCCCCCATGTGCAGCTTTATGAAAATCGCTGCTACCTCTGTGTGTGGAGGGACTTAATGCATGCAGTTCTGCACCTATTTTACAAAAACCTCTCTGTTTGGCAGAGCCTTTTGTAAAATACTATGAGAATTCTCCATATCTTGACCTGGACATGTGAACTCCTCCCTCTATATACTAAGTAAAATCTGCCTTCCCACCTTTATTTAAACATTTTAAAAATTCTGATATATCGGGTATAGGAAGGGGAGAACCATGGAGCATGTTTGCTGGACATGTCTGAAGGCACTGGCCTACTGGAGAGGTATTCATTACATAATACAGTGGGATCCAGCCAGTATCCTGTTAAATAGGAAGGTGCCAGCTTTGACTATTGCTCATAACACTAGTTTGTCACTGCTTTAGTGCAGCAAAGTTGGTGCTTGCTGGTCACTGGAACTGCGAGTACCTCCAAGAGCCAAGTGGCTGGCCAAACTATGGCATCTTTTTGATATGGAAATATTATCAGCTGATCAAAGGAAGGCTTCTCAAAAGTTGGAGAAGATTTGTGGCTTCCTGGAGACACTGCTTGATAAGCCCTTTCTGATCTGTTACTTCTAACTGGAACACTTGGATGACTGGGGTAAAAAGGTGATGAGAGGTTTGAAATGATATGGAAAATATAGAGGAGGAGGACGGAGGAGATTAAATTAAGCATTGCTTTTGGCAAGCTATGTGACTAATCATCTCAAACACCTTCTCCATAAAAACCTGGATTATTATAATTATCTTATAAAGAATGTTCAGAACTGAAAATCAAGTTGAGAAAATATTAAATGTTTTTTTTCCAAAAACAAAGAAGAACTGGGATTCAAACAAAAGGACTAATTGAGATTTTCATGAATATAAGTAACATTTAGAATTTAATTTACCATCTTGCTGTTCCCAAGAGTCCGTGAATGGGAATATACAGCAGGTTTCCAATTCCGATCCAGAGCTCTGCGCGCAACAGGAAACTGTGGTTCACCGGGGGGGGGGGGGGGGGGGGGGGGGGCCGAATCACCTGATTGCTTTCAACATCTGCCCAGGAAAATAACTATAGTACCCATTCTTTAATAACCACAAGTTGATACTGAGGGGCATAATCGAGCAGGGCACCCAAGTTTCATTGGGCCGTCCTCGCAGGAAGTCCCACAAAGGGGCGGGGAAACCCATATTATCGAAACAAGATGGGTGTCCATCTTTCGTTTCGATAATATGGTCGGGGACGCCCAAATATCAACATTTAGGTCGACCTTAGAGATGGTCGTCCCCGATTTTCGGCGATAATGGAAACCGAGGACGCCCATCTCAGAAACGACCAAATCCAAGCTATTTGGTCGTGGGAGGAGCCAGCATTCATAGTGCACTGGTCCCCCTCATATGCCAGGACATCAACCGTGCCCCCTAGGGGGCACTGTAGTGGACTTCACAAATTGCTCCCATATGCATAGCTCCATTACCTTGGGAGCTGATCCCCCCCCCCCCAAAAAAAAAACCCCACTCCCCACAACTGTACACCACTACCATAGCCCTAAGGGGTGAAGGGGGGTACAGTGGTTTCTGGTGGGTTTTGAAGGGCTCACATTTACCACCACAAGGGTAACAGGTAGGGGGGATGGGCCTGGGTCTGCCTGCCTAAAGTGCACTGCAACCACTAAAACTGCTTCAGGGACCTGCATACTGCTGTCATGGAGCTTGGTATAACATTTGAGCCTGGCATAGAGGCTGGCAAAAAAGTGTTTTATTTTTATTTTTTTAGTGTGGGAGGGGGTTGGTGACCACTGGGGGAGTAAGGGGAGGTCATCCTCGATTCACTCCAGTGGTTATCTGGTCAGTTCGGGCACCTTTTTGAGGCTTGGTCGCAAGAAAAAATGGACCAAGTAAAGTCGGACAAGTGCTCATCAGGGACGCCCTTCTCAGCTCTCACCACAGCTCTTAATTCTCTCCCTCCCCTGCCTGCACACATGGTCTGTCCAACATCGCTTCCTCCCCTCCCAGACCACCGGTGGCTCTCTCTCCCCGCCCTTCCCAACAAGGGTTACCTTTTGTTTTCAGTTAAGTCTTCACCTACAGTGCCAGCTGTATTGGAAGGCCTGCCTGTGGCCTGCACTGGTCCTTTACTTCTGAACACTCCTGTACCAGCCACTTACAATTTGGAGTGATAAAAGGTCACGTATGAGAAAAGCAAATTTTTATTACTTACCAAAGTACAGATACAATCAATAATTTCTCATGGGAGGACAGCACTGCTACATATAGGTGTTATCTGTAACCGTCTCTCCAAAGTATTGTTCTGATTCAACTGCTTATATACCAGTGGTGTAGCTACGTGGGGCCACGGGGGCCTGGGCCCCTGTGGATTTGGCCCTGGATCCCCCTGCCGACAACCCTCTCGACCCCCCCCCCCCTCCTGCCGCCAACCCACCCTCACCAACCCGTCCTCGCCATCGCCTATCTTTGCTGGCAGGGGACAACGTGCAGGATGTCAGACTCAGAAACAGAATGAAGGAAGAAGAGGACCTTGGCTGGCAGGGGTTGGGGGTCCCCCGCCAGCAAAGCAAGGCGATGGCGAGGACGGGTTGGTGAGGGTGGGTTGGCGGGGGGGGGATCAAGAGGATCGTCGGCAGGGGGGGTTCAAAGTTGGTGGCAGTGGCGGCGGTGGGGGGGGGGGATCGGCAATGGCGGGGGGGGGGGTTGGCAGCGCTGGGGGGGGGGTCAGCAATGGCAGGGGGGGCTAAAATGTGCCCCCTAACCTCGAACTCTGGACCCCCCTCCTGCCGAAGTCTGGCTACGCCCCTGTTATATACCTTTATTTTAGACAACACTTCACATAGGTTTAGCAAGTTATCTTCCTCAGAGATCATCCTGTTTTCTTTCAACACCATCTGTTTCCCCTCTGTTGCTAAACCACATTTTTTTGTCTATTCATAATTGCTCCTTTCTCATGCCTGCTTGCACGCAGAAATGTCTTATCAGATCATGAGTTTCCAGTTCACATGCTTATCAGTTTTTGCCCTTTGGCCCTGTTCCATGGTGTATGACCTGTGCTCATTATTTACACAGGTCAGAGGTAAAGCCCAGGTGCTGGCTGCAGGCAGGTCTTTCAATACGGCTGCCGCTGGTGCAGCACGCAAAGACTTACTGAAAACAAAAGATAAACCAGGTTGGGAGGAAAGGGTGGGAGGGGAGGGGAGGGGAGAGAGAGCCAGCTGGCAGTGGTCCTGTAGAAGAGGAAGAGATGCTAGACTGTATGTGCCTGTGTGCAGGTGGAGGAGGTAGGCAGATTAATTATTAATCATGACTAATAATGAACCCATTAATCGTGGTGTTAATCATGACTAACGTGCAACCTTATACTCACTAAGTAAAAAGGTTCAATATTTGCAAGCCCTGATGTTTGAGAAAGAACTGGATGTTGCTGCTATTACATAGACATGGTTCAATGATTCCCATGAACAGGATGCGACCATACTGGGCTATAATTTTTTTAGGAAGAATATGGAGGGCTGAAAAGGTGGAGAAGTGGCACTGGATGTGAAAAATAATATCAGAGCATGAAAAATAATATCAGAGCAGCATAAATGCAAAGAACCTGGGGAAAGGAAGAAGCTATATGGATCATCCTGGAAAGAAAAGATGGAACATGTATCTACATGGGTTTTAGCTACAGACCTCCAACACAAATTTTATTTTTGTTACATTTGTACCCTGCGCTTTCCCACTCATGGCAGGCTCAATGTGGCTTACATGGGGCAATGGAGGGTTAAGTGACTTGCCCAGAGTCACAAGGAGCTGCCTGTGCCTGAAGTGGGAATTGAACTCAGTTCCTCAGGACCAAAGTCCACCACCCTAACCACTAAGCCACTCCTCCACTCCAAATGGAGTTATCCATAAGCTTGGAATAAAAAAATGAGGTGCTGTTGCTGGGAGATTTCGGCTTGCCTGATGTGGACTGGAATGTGTCATCGGCAGAATCAGAAAGAAGCAGAGAGATCATGGATACCTGTCAAAGTGCTTGCCTCAGACAAATGGTAACAGAACCCATAAGGGAAGGGGTGACTCTAGATCTAGTGCTCAAAAATGGAGGAAGTATTTCCAACATACAGGTGGGTGTCCACCTAGGCAATAGTGATTATAATATGTTATGGTTTGATATAAGAGCAAAAGCGGAGTGCAGATACGCAAAACAAAGTAATAGAAATGGAGAATTTGTTAAAATGGGGAAATACCTGAAAAAGAAGCTGATGGCATGGGTAGGCATAGGAAAAGTTGGAAGGGCAGTGGTCCAAGCAGAAAGCTGCTATAAATATAGCAACAGATCTTTATACAAGGAAAGTAAACAAAAACAACAGAAACAGGAAGCCTATATGGTTCTCCAAACATATGGCTGAGAAAATAAGGGCAAAAGAGGCTGCATTCAAGAAATACAGAAGAATGCAACAAGAGGATCACAGAAACAGCTTACCGGATTAAAGTCAAAGAAACAAAGAGGGAAATATGGCTAGCAAAATCACAGGCAGAACAAAAAATGGCTAAAGATGTAAAGAGAGGTGACAAGACCTTTTTCAGATATACATATTAGGGAAAGGAGAAAAGCTAGCAATGAACTTGTAAGATTGAAAGGTGAAGAGAACAGCTATGTGGACAGTGATGAGGACGGAGAAAGCAAAAGTGCTAAACAAATATTTCACTTCAGTCTTCACAGAAGAAAATCTTGGGCTTGATGCTCAGCCAGATAAACAGGCGAACCTTCTGCTTGTACATTGCTGCATATAACAAAAAGGAATAATTTGTAATATTTGTATGAGCAAGAGGAATGTTTATTAAAGTGTGTTAAGTGTTTGCACTTATCACATGTTAGGTGGTTTTGGGAGCATGATTGGCAAGTGCCCTGCAGTTAGCACATGGGTACCAACTTACCACACAGGCCTGTGTTAAGTGCATCGATAAATAGTGTGAATGCACTTATACTATCTGCTGATACATTTGATCCTTTCCCCAGGGATGCTCAACCATTAAAGAAAAAGAAAAAAGCACCCTAACCCCTCAATGACAGGCCCAACCTCCAATCACTTACTCCTCTTAAGAGCATCACCTGACCCTTCCCCCTTCTTCTCCTGATCCTCCTCGCACATACTGGGGTATCCCTGGTGGTACCATGGTCAGGGCAGGAATGGTTCCTTCCTGCCCCATTGAAGCCTGGTTTGAAAATGATGACTATGACCCCCTGGTTGTAGTCTTGCAGTACTGACACTAACAGTTAATCTGACAAATAAGGAACTTCCGGGGGGGGGGGGGGGGGGGGGGGGAGTCGAATGATGCTTGGGGGGGGGGGGGCTGTGATGGGAGAGGTGTATGATCAGGAATTATGTAAGTTACGTGTATGTGATTAGGGGGCAGGAGTTTGACCTGTCTTTGGGAGGGCTGGGGTGCTATGCCATGATCACTTTTTTTTTTCTAGTGTGGGAAGTGGTTATCCTACTTGCCTGCTGGCGGCATAGGTGTGCTTATTACCACCTGTTCAGGGGGCATTAAACACACCCGCACTATTTGCAAGCAGTAGTATTACTATGCGCGGTCAGTGCTGCCCACACCCAGTTCTCACCTTGCAAAGCTTTAAAAAGTTAGCATGTGATTTTTTAATTCACTGCTGTTTTTAATGCGTAGAAGTATCCACATTCTTTTCTTTAACATTTGCTTAGTACAGATGTGAGAAAAGATATATGTTAATACAGATCAGATTGCATTTCCTTTTGTATTACCATAGTGTTCTTTAGTGACCAGCAGCAAGCCAGTCCTTCTTTCTGTTCGGCAAACTCAAACTGGCCATAACCAACAGCCAGAAGATCCTGAAAATAAGGATAAATTTGAAGTGAGATTAGAATGTATGCAGAAGGTTAGGCATTTAAAAGCATATTTAATGTGTAGCAAATTACAGATATGCATAATTTTTACAATTGTATACTCCCATGCAATTTTTATAAGAGCACCCTACTGTGAATAAAATATGCTTTACATATGGAACATGCGTTATAAAATTTTAAAGCTATATGCTGTAAAATCAAGCCGATTGAGAGCCTTATTAACAGGACATGAGACAATAAAACATGACTACTTACCTGAAGCAGGTGTTCTCAGAGGATAGCAAGATAGAAATCCTCACTCATAGGTGGCATCATCCAACAGAACCCTGCATATGAACTTTACCCAGCACTGAAGACCATTTTTTTAGATTGCTTATATTAATGCCTCTTCCCACCTGCCACTGTCATGCAGGACCATGCCAACCCATTAAAAGCTTCATCACAATGCAACTGTTTGGGGAGATGGGAGGGTTTGTGAGGATTTGTATCCTGCTGTCCTCGGAGAACGCTTGCTATAGGTAACTATGTTTTCTCAAAGGACAAGCAGAATACTGAAATTCTCACAGATGGGCCTCCCTAGCTACAGGTTGAAATACATAATAATACATGGCTGCCTTTAATAACATTGGTGCTGCAAGAAGACGACATTTAAATTATTTTTGGCGGCTGCAAATCCTAGGATTGAGCTACCCTTTTTTTTTTCCTTTTTGGTTCTGCGGAAGCTTGAAGAATGGTCTAAGGTTTGGCAATTAAAATTCAATGCAAAAAAATGCAAAGTGATGCACTTAGGGAAGGGAAATCCACGGGAGACGTACTGTATGTGTTAAGCGGTGAGAGTCTGATAGGTACGGATGGGGAGAGGGATCTTGGGGTGATAGTATCTGAGGATCTGAAGGAGACAAAACAGTGTGACAAGGCGGTGGCCGTAGCGAGAAGGTTGCTAGGCTGTATAGAGAGAGGTGTGACCAGCAGAAGAAAGGAGGTGTTGATGCCCCTGTACAAGTCATTGGTGAGGCCCCACCTGGAGTATTGTGTTCAGTTTTGGAAGCCGTATCTTGCGAAGGATGTAAAAAGAATTGAAGCGGTGCAAAGGAAAGCTACAAGAATGGTATGGGATTTGCGTTACAAGACGTATGAGGGGAGACTTGCGGACCTGAACATGTATACTCTGGAGGAAAGGAGAAACAGGGGTGATATGATACAGACATTCAAATATTTGAAAGGTATTAATCCACAAATGAATCTTTTCCAGAGATGTGAAGGCGGTAGAACGAGAGGACATGAAATGAAATTGAAGGGGGGCAGACTCAGGAAAAATGTCAGGAAGTACTTTTTCACGGAGAGAGTGGTGGATACTTGGAATGCCCTCCCGCGGGAGGTGGTGGAGATGAAAATGGTAACAGAATTCAAACATGCGTGGGATAAACATAAAAGAATCCTGTTCAGAAGGAATGTATCCTTGGGAGCTTAGCCGAGTTTAGGTGGCAGAGCCAGTGGTGGGAGGCGGGGCTAGTGGTTGGGAGGCGGGGATAGTGCTGGGCAGACTTATACGGTCTGTGCCAGAGCTGGTGGTGGGAGGCGGGACTGGTAGGTGGGAGGTGGGGATAGTGCTGGGCAGACTTATACGGTCTGTGCCAGAGCTGGTGGTGGGAAGCTGGGCTGGTGGTTGGGAGGCGGGGATAGTGCTGGCCAGATTTATACGGTCTGTGCCCTGAAGAGGCCAGGTACAAATAAAAAGTAGCACATATGAATTTATCTTGTTGGGCAGACTGGATGGACCGTGCAGGTCTTTTTCTGCCGTCATCTACTATGTTACTATGTAAGGTAGCCTGGAACTGAAATAAATGAGCCTAGAGAGGATGAAGTTGAATTCTAATCCCCAAATAGATTCTACAGAACTGACTAACCAAACCTACTGTTGCACTGGGAGTCTTGTCTTAGATAATAAAGCAAAGTGAATATACTGACAGAAGTTCATTTTGCAGCTCCGCCCTGGAGGTCAACCTTGTGGGCTACTGCCACTGCCACAACACTGACATTATGAGTTGTGACATGACCCTGGCCTCTAGCATCAGGTATAATTATGCATGGGCATAATTAGTGAAGGATATACAATCTGCCAGCCTACTGAAGTGTGTGTTTGCTGCTGGCAGCTCCCATCTTGTTAGGGTAAAAAAAAAAATCAAAACGTTGGGTAGAATTTCTATGGGCTTTAGTCCGCCTCATGTAGACCAAAGTTCTCTTGCAGTCTAACCTATGAAGTGCTTTCAACATTGTGGCATGTGGTTTGGGAAAAAAATGTTAGTAAGACTATTAACTGATTAAGATAGAATTCTGACACTAACTTGTGAAGGAAATTACGACGGGTGCACAGAACCACCTAGTGTTGAAAAACTTAGTGTAAAGTGGATCAGTTACTAGAGCATGAAGCTCACTAAATCTGCAAGCTGACCTTCCAGGTAAGGAACTTCAGCTGACAGTTGTCCAGTGGCTCAAAAAGAGTTTCATCAGCTGGGTAAGAAAATATTGAGGTCCCATGTTGTTCTTATCCAGCTTCAATAGAAGCAAGCCCCTCATAAACTGAACAGCTAGAGGCTGCACAGAGATGGATTACCTTCTACATGATAAGTTCTGAAAGATGTAAAAGGTATTCAAGTAGTTTCTGTGTGGGACAGGAAAAAGGATCTAGGATATTACCATCACATGCAACAGTAAACCTCCTCTGCTTAAAACCATATGATCTCCTAGTAGAATCACTTCTGGAAGCTACTAAGAGTTGAGAAACACTGTCATGCAAGTCCAGAGAAACTAATGTTATCCTCTCAATATCCAAGCTGTGAGTAATAGGTACTTAATGCTGGGATGCAACAATGTTCCCTGATCTTGCATGATCAGTGTTGGCAAACTGGACTTCTGATTGAGAGATCCAACAGAAGTGGGAACCAGACCTGCTTCAACCAACAGGGGGCTATGAGAATCAGGGTTCCCTTCTCCCAAGCTTCAGAAGAGTTCTTGCTATGAGAAGTATCAGAGCATATGCATATAGAAGACCTTCTTCCCAATGAAGGAGGAAGGCATCAGAAGCTAGTTTGCCATGTGTCCCTATCCTGAAGCAGAACTGAGGAAATTTCTTGTTGAATGGAATAGCAAAAAGATCTATAGAGGAGGTGCCCCACTCTCAAAAAATCTTGTGGGAAATCCAGTTGACCATGGACCACTCATGAGGAAGGAGGACTCTACTCAGTTTGTAGTGGTATAAGAGAGCCTACAAAAACCATCCTGAACTTTTCCTTGATGAGATATTTGTTTAGGCCCCATACATCTAGGATGAGGAAGAATCATCCCATTTTTTTTGTGATCAGAAAATGCTTGAAAAAAAAATCACTGCCCTCTTTCCCCTGGTAGAACAGGTTCTACCACATTAGCTTCTAAGAGGGAAGAGTTCATTTGTAATTATTTCCCAATATTGAGAACTTGACCTTGATGCTCTGGAGGGCAGTTTGGAGGTATATACAATAACTGAAGATGATATTCTATCTGGACTATTTTGAAAACCCGCCAGTCTGAGTTAAAAGGGGTTATCGGTTTGCATATAAAGGTAGCCTCCCCCTATTTGAAGATTGTCCAGAATGGATACAGGGACTAAAGCTACATTCTTCCGGAGACAGTCAAAACACCGTCACTCTGGTTTTCTGGGCCTCTGCTATCAGGGACATGAGCAACATCCCTGTCAAGTCTGGGAGGAGCGGAAGAGTAGAGGATACATATGCTTTTGAGAGTACTGAGATCTCTGTTGTCCTCCTCTTTGGTACCTCCTGGAAGCTGGGTCAGTATTGGGCCTGGAAAGAGTATTAAAAGTGTCACTATGCTACTTGATGAAAATTGCAGCCTCTGGCATCTTATATCCTGAAGAGATTATATCCACAGCACAGCAGCATGTCCAAACTTAGGTCTGAGGCCCTCAATCAGGTAAATCTGCAGGTACCAATCCCCAATGCAGAAGCTCTCGATGCTGTATCAAAAAATATCATAGGTCACACAGTCCATGTATTTTCCAGGCTCCTTCCCTATGGCTACTAGGTTGCAGAGTTCTTTGACATTTTTCCTAAAGAGAGTGTTGGCAAACTTTGCTCTGCTACACACGAAGTCCCTCAAACACATGCCCAGGAAGAGCTAGTAGGTTGTTATGTGGGACATCACCATAGCATTCTGAAAATATTTCCTCCCCAAAATTCAAATATTGAAGCTTTCCTTCCCAGGGGCACTGAGGAGTGAGTCTTGAAATTTTTGGATCTTTTGAGAACAGGTCCAACCACCATGGAATAATGAGAAAGCTGCTGCTTCTCAAACCTGGGCGTCTTCTGGGCAGTGTGCATAGAGTCAAACTTCTTATTAATAGGAGAAACAGAGAGAAAGGTCTCTCACTTTCTCATCTGAACCTCCTTCAGAATTCTGTGAATGGGCACTGTTACAAGCTGTTTGGGTGGGTCAAGGAACTGGGACATTGAATGCTTGTGCCCTGAGCTACTCCTAGTAACATAGTTCATGACGACAGATAAAGACCTGTATGGTCCATCCAGTCTGCCCAACAAGATAAACTCATAGCATAATAATAATCTTGATTTGTCCTTTCCACTTTCAGGGCACAGACCACCGAAGTCTGCCCGGAACTAACCTTATGCTCCAACTACTGAAACTGTCATCGAAGCCCACTCCAGCCCATCCAAATCTCTCCAGCCATGATTGTGGCACAGACTGTAGGAGTCTGCCTGGCACTGGCCTTGCTCCTCAATTACTGGTGTTGACATCTAATCACCGTTACACTTCTCAATTACTGGTGTTGCCAGCTAATCACCTCTAAGATTGTTTCGTTCCATGCTTTCCATACAGGATTCCTTTGTGTTTATCCCAGGCATTCTTGAATTCTCTGATCTCCACCACCTCCCGCGGGAGGGAATCTACCACACTCTCCGTGAAAAAGTAATTCCTGATGTTATTCCTAAGTCAGAACCCTTGCAATCTAAATTCATGTCTTCTAGTTCTACCAATTTCCCTCCTCTAGAAAAGGTTTGTTTGTATATTAATACTTTCTAAATATTTGAATGTTTTTATCATATCACCCCTGTCTCTCCTTTCCTCCAGGGTGTACATTTTCAGATCAAGTCTCTCCTCATATGTCTTGTGACGCAAACCCCATACCATTTTCATTGCTTTTCTCTGAACCATTTCAAGTCTATTTATGTCCTTAGCAAGATGTGGCCTCCAATACTTACCAACGACTTTCTTCTGCTGGTTATACCCCTCTCTATGCAGCCTAGCATTCTTCTGGCTGTGGCCACTGCCTTGTCGCATTGTTCTGTCACCTCAAGATCCTCAGACATCATCATCACAAGGTCCCTATCCTGAGCTATGCTTATCAATCTCTCTCCTCCTATCTCATACATCTCGTTTGGATTTCCGCCCCCCAAGTGCATCCCTCTGCACTTCTTTGCATTAAAGTTTAACTGCCAGAACTTTGACCATTTTTCTAATTTTATTATGTATTTCTTCTCATGGTTTCCACTCCAGGGTATCTACACTGTTGGCTATCTTCGTGTCATCCACAAAAAGGCAAACTTTTCCTTCTAATCCTTAAGCAATGTTTCTTACAAATATTTTAAACAGAATTGGCTCGTGTACAGACCCCTGAGGCACTCCACTATTCACCTTGCTTTCCTCTGAATGAATTCCATTTACCACCACCCTCTGTCGCCTGTGGGTCAACCAGTTTCCAATCCAGTTCACCAATTTGGGTCCTAAGCTCAGCCCTTTCAACTTATACAAGAATCTTCTGTGAGGAAATGTATAACAGGCTTTGCTAAAATCCAAGTACATTACATCTAGCGCATGTCCTTTACCCAGTTCTTTGGTTACCCAGTCAAAGAAATCAATCAAGATTCATTTGACAGGATTTTCCTTTGCTAAAGCTATGTTGTCTCAGATCCTGCATCCCACTGGATTCTAGAAAGTTAACTATCTTTTCCTTCAGCAGCGACTCCATTAATTTTCCTACCACCGACGTGAGGCTTACTGGCCTATAGTTTCCCACTTCTTCCCTGTCCCTGCATTTTTGAAGAGGGACCACATCCACTCATCTCCAAGCTTGCATAACCTCTCCTGTCTCCAAAGATCTATTAAATAAATCCTTAAGAGGTCCCGCCAGAATTTCTCTGAGTTCACTCGGTATCCTAGGATGCATTCCATCTGGCCCCATAGCTTTGTTCACTTTCAGATTTTCAAGTTGTTTATAGATGTTTTCTTCTTTGAACTGTGCAATATCCACTCTGTTCCCAGAACTACCCTTGGCAGGCGACTGCAGTCCTTGTCCAGGATTTTCTTCCATGAACACCAAAGAGAAGTATTTGTTTAGCACATTTGCTTTCTCCTCATCACTCTCCACATAGTTGTTTTCAGTATCTTTCAGTCTTACAAGTCCATTCCTAGCCTTTCCCCAATATATCTGAAAAAAGTCTTGTCACCTCACTTTACAACGTTAGCCATTTTTTCTTCTGCCTGGGTTTCGATAGCCGTATTTCCCTATTCAATTCTTTGAGTTTAATCCAGTAATCTTTTCTGTGATCCTCTTGTTGCGTTCTTCTGTATTCTTGAACGCAGCCTCTTTTGTCCTTATTTTTTCAGCCACTTGTCTGTAGAACCATATATGCTTCCTGTTTCTCTTGTTTTTGTTTATTTTCCTTGTATAACAATCTGTTGGCATATTTATAGCAGCTTTCAGCTTGGATCAATGCCCTTCCACTTCTTCTGTGCCTATGCATAACGTCAGCTCCTGCTTTAGGTATTTCCCCATTTTACCATACTATACCTCAATAGCTGGGAGGATAGATGCAGAAGCGTACTAAACAAAATAGCACACTTAAAAACAAGAACATCAAGAAGACAGAACACAATACCATGATTCAATGACGAACTAAAAAAAACTCAAAACACAATCCAGGAAACTTGAACGAGCATGGAAAAAAATAAAAGATGAACATACACTCAATGCATGGAAACAAATACATAGAAAATACAAATATGCAATAAAACAAACCAAAAGGTCCTATTACAAAAACAAACTAGGTCCGGATTACAAAGTTATGAAGAAACTATTTCAACTCATAAATAAGCTACTAGACACCACCCCTATCACTACAACCAATACAGACATCCTACCCGCAGACAAACTTGCTAATTACTTTAATGAAAAAATAATAAAATTACGTAGTACACTTCCCCATCACAACACCGACATCGAAAACTTCTTCAATGATCTGGACCTAATCCCTGATGGATACCTAGCTGACCGTATTTGGACAACATTTAATCTCCTCAACACCAAATCAGTTACACAAGCAACTCACAGGTTCGCCAACATCCACTGCAAACTAGACACATGCCCCAGTCATCTACTTAAATCCACCCCTGACCGCTTCATAGCAGACCTCACATCCCACATAAATTTCATGCTACAACAAGGTCTTTTCCCCGAGGAATATGGCAACATCCTACTCACCCCAATACCAAAAGACACCAAGAAAAGTATAAACGATCTCACCAACTACCGCCCAGTTGCGTCTATCCCACTAGTAGTAAAACTGATGGAGAGTTTAGTGACCAAACAGCTTACAGAATACTTGGACAAGTTCTCAATACTACACAATTCACAATCAGGATTCCACTCTCACCATAGCACTGAAACCGTCCTAGTCACCCTCTTGGCCAAATTCAAGCAGGAAATAGCCACAGGTAAAAGCAAACTTCTCCTCCAGTTCGACATGTCGAGCGCATTCGACATGGTAAACCACAACATATTACTAAGGCTCCTTGGCCACTTCGGGATTGATGGAAATGTACTTAACTGGTTCAAAGGTTTTCTAACCACCAGAACATATCAAGTAAAATCAAACTCAAACATATCACCACCTTGGAAAGCAGCCTGCGGAGTACATCAAGGATCACCACTATCACCAATACTCTTCAACATGATGATGATCCCACTGGCAAAGTCCTTATCCAATCGAGGCCTCAACCCGTTCATCTACGCAGATGATGTTACAATCTACATTCCCTTCAGAAATGACTTGACAGAAATAACTAATGAAATCAATGATGGCCTGAACATCATGGACTCCTGGGCAAACTCATTCCAACTGAAACTGAACACTGAAAAAACACACTGCCTCATCCTATCCTCTCAACATAACAAGTACAAACCCACAACCATAAAAACCCCAGGACACACCCTCCCTACCTCAGACAGCCTAAAAATACTCAGCATCACACTCGCCCCCAACCTTACTTTCGAGAGCCAAGTAAACTCTGTAATAAAGAAAATGTTCTACTCAATGTGGAAACTCAAACGATTAAAACCTTTCTTCCAAAGGGAAACTTTTCGAAACCTAATACAATCAATGGTCCTAAGTCATGGAGATTATTGCAATGGAATTTATGTGGGATGTAAAGAACAACTCACAAAAAAACTCCAGGCCGCCCTAAACACAGCAGCCAGGCTGATATATAGTAAAACCCAATTTGAAAGTGCCAAACCCCTCCGAGAAAAGCTGCATTGGCTTCCAATCAAAGAACGAATCATCTTCAAAATCTGCACTCTGGTCCACAAAATTATACATGGAATAGTCCCAGGATACATGATAGACCTTATAGATCTACCAATAAGAAACAGAATCAGATCATCACGATCATACCTAAACCTACATTACCCAAACTGTGAAGAATTAAAATACAAAACAACTTACACATCCAGCTTCTCCTACATAAGCCCACAACTATGGCATGGACTCCCAAAAGCTGTGAAAACAATCCATGACCACCTGAACTTCAGGAAATCACTAAAAACCAACCTCTTCAAAAAGGCCTACCCCAACGATCCAACATAAACCCCTACACCAAGCAACACATCATGACCAATGATCGTACTACACAACATACAATCTTCATTCCTTTTGACCCTTCACAACTACCTCACTTGATCACTATATAACCTTGTATTTGTATTGTATTTGTTATCAACCGACTTGGCAAACGCCTTTGACGGTACTATGTAAGCCACATTGAGCCTGCAAATAGGTGGGGAAATGTGGGGTACAAATGTAACAAATAAATAAATCAGCATATCTGAAATCCAACTCATTGTGCATCTGCACTCCGCTTTTGCTCTTATATCTTATATCAATAGTGATGATCACTATTGCCTAGGTGGACACTACATGGATCTAGTGCTCCATTTGTGAGCACTAGATCCAGTCGCCCCTTCCCTTGTGGGTTCCATAACCATTTGTCTGAGGAAAGCACTTTCACAGGCACCCATAATCTCTCTGTTTCTTTTTAATTCTGCCAATGGGGCGTTCCAATCCACATCAGGTAAGTTGAAATCTCTCAACTACAGCACCTCCTTTTTCATTCCAAGCTTACCGATATCTTCGATCAGATCCTTGTCCAGCTTCTCCATTTGTGCTGGAGGTCTGTAGCGCTCAATTTGGAGGGGACACATCCTTGAGACAGCATTGCGAAACATGAATCATGTCAGATTTAGTCCCCAACCCGACACTGAGTATAAAACTTGTTTAAGGTGAGTATTTTGATAGCGCCTTTTGAATAATATAAAGAATTCATTCAGAGACTTGCACATAAGCTTACTAAGAAGTGGAATGTTCAAGACTATATTTAATTACAATATCAGCATTTTATTGTCATGTTATCCATTAATCTAAGTGCAACCTATTCTTTTATCTTCAGAATTATCCAGTCAACCAGAGAATTTAGTTTGAAAAGAGATATTTGAGAACTAACTGGGTTCTGTTTGTTCCAAGCAATGTCGCTCACGTTGTGCCCTTTTGTCAGCTCACAAGCGAAAGACCACAGACGATCCAAGCTACATAACAGCGTGTCAGTGCTGTCTTCTTTTACTTCTACTTCTTCAGCAACCTCTTGTTCTAAAAGTACATGGAAATGCAAATTATTGTCATAATTCTAAAAACAATAAACACAGTAAAGAGTGCTTTTTTGTGCTTTTTTTTTTGTACTAGTACATACTAACATATTCTGGACACCATTTTACTAACACTGATGCTCTATTTACTAAGCAGTGACAAATTAATACTCTGGGGCTGATGCACCAAGCCTCAATGTAGTCTTCACTTTACCGTAAAATTAGTGCCACAAAAATGCTGTAGTGGTATGGTCTAATAATGAGCAAGCAAATTATTGCCAAGTTAAAATCCAAGCAATAATCCACAGACTCATTTCTAAATGTCAATTTTTCTAAGACTGCCTGAGCGGTGATTGGCTCAGGCACTGACAGGAGAGTTGATATTAAAACACACACACATATGACACAGTATGCATCAGCCACTTGCCCTAGCAGCATTCCCCAAACTCTATATCTCTTCGTGATCCCCCCAAAATATATCCCTGGTGTCTGGTGGCACCCACCCCACCCACACATACCCGATTCCCCTTCTCCTAATGTAAAAAAAAATGCCTTGGTGTTCTAGTGTGCCTCTGCCCCCCCCCCTCGCTCACACCCCCACCACACACAAATTCTCTTGTGGTCATGTAATTTCCCCCCCGTCAGTTCCCCCCCCCCCAAAAAAAAAACAGACAGTCTAACAGGGCATCCCCTCACTCATCCGATTATTCCAAGCCTAGCCCCTGACCCCGTGCCTCAAACATCCTGGGATACATTGGGCAGGGCCTACTATATAAGGGAATTCCTTCCTCATATTTTTATTTATTAGAATTTATTTACCACCTTTTTAAAGGAATTCACTCAAGGAAGTGTACAGCAAGAATAAGTCAAACATAAGCAATAGACAATTACAACAATAAAAATATTCAAACAGTACGAGTAAGGCAACACAAAACACAATAAAACATTTTAATAGACAGCATAGGGTTTAAGCAAAGATGGAACATATAGACATATAAGACAGAGTAACAGGAGTAAGTAAATAAGGGACTAATTTAAAGAAAGTTGCAAATGAGATCAGAAATGTGCCTGGCCCCTGAACATTATCTAGGAGTGGCCTAGTTGTTAGGGTGGTGGACTTTGGTCAAGGGGAACTGAGGAACTGAGTTTGATTCCCACTTCAGGCACAGGCAGCTCCTTGTGACTCTGGGCAAGTCACTTAACCCTCCATTGCCCCATGTAAGCTGCATTGAGCCTGCTATGAGTGGGAAAGCACGGGGTACAAATGTAACAATAAATAAAAAAAGAAAAAAATCTTTGCAGTGGATAAACATGTCCTGCTATATATTTTGTGTGTGTGTCTACTCCGGAGAAGGCTTGCTTGTGGGTATCACATCGTGTGATGTGCTTTGGAAAGTGTTTGGTTAGGGATAAACCTTGGGATGACCTTGGAGGTGTGTTTAAATTTGGCCCTGGTAGCCAGGGAAGTTTTTGCAAAAATGGTGTGATGTAGTCACATTGCTTACAACCTTCCATTAGTCTTGCTGCAGCTTGTGTCCTTTGGGAAGGCAGGGTCCATTGAGACTGCCTCAAATTGAGGCATGCCAGTGGAAGCCGTGTGGCCTAACAACCTCAACATTTGCCAAGCTGATACCTGCTGACTCTGGTGCACTTCTTTGACCACTGAGGTGAGAGCTTCTAGCCTCTGCTGCGGGAGTAATGTCTTGCCTCAGTTGTGTCTAACAGGGCTCCAATGAACTCCAGCTTCTGGGACGGGCACAAGTGAGACTTGGAGTAACTTATGACAAGCCCTAAAAGCTCCAACACTATAATGGTTCTACACATTGATTCTCTATAATGGTTTTACACATTGATTCTCTTGCATGTTCCTCTGATGTGCTCTTGACCAGCCAATAGTCCAAATAGGGAAACACATGTACAACCAGTCTGTAGAAAGATGCTGCGACTATTGCTAGGCATTTCGTGAACTGTTTGGGTGCTGACACAAGGCTGAATGGCAGAACACAGTACTGGTAATGGTGTTTCCCTACTTGAAATCTCAAATACGTCCTGTGACTGGGATGTATCTGTATGTGGATATATATCCTTTAAGTTCAGAGAGCATAGTCAATCTTCTTTCTGAATCATGGGAATTAAGGTGCTCAAGGAAACCATCCCGAACTTCTGCTTCATCAAATACTTGTTCAAAGCCCCTAGGTCTAGAATGGGGTGAAATCACTACATCTTTTTGTTCATCAGGAAGTACTTGGAGCAAAATCCCTTCAATTTTTCCCCTGGTGAAATGGGTTTGACAACATTAGCCTATAAAAGGGTAGAGACTTCCTTTGTACCCAATTTCTGATGCTAAGAGCTTAATTTTGATGCTCTTGGTGTGCAATTTGTAGGTAAACTTTCCAACTAAGTGTATAACCTGTCCAGACTATTTTGAGAACCCACCAGTTTGAACATACCCCTTGTTTTGACTGGAAAGCCAAATGGAACTTTTGGACCCTCTGCTGTTGTAGGCGGGAGTGAGGTCAGGCGGGAAGGCCATAAGGGTATCTACGCTTTTTGAGAGTAGCAGACCTCTGTTATCCACCACCAAAGTACCTCCTGGATGTGGAGGCTGAGCTTGATGGTGTGATAATGCTTTTTGATGAGGTTTGCGGCTTCCTCCACCTTGTCCCCCAAAATATTCTCTCTCCAGCAAGGAACAACTGCCAGCTTCTCCTGCACTACTGGTTTGAGATATGAAGTGCGCAGCCAGGTGAATCTGAATCCCAATCCCCATGGCAGAGGCCCTGGACACCATATTGAAAGCATAATAACGTGCCCAAATCATGTACTTTCCGTACTCCCGCTCTTTGGCTCTTAGCTGATGACAGTTCCTCAACCTTCTTTCTGGGGACAGTGTCTACGAACTCCACCACACTGCACACAATGTTCTGCAAGTGCATGCTTATTAAGATCTGATAAGAAGCTATGCGAGAAGCTAGCACATTGTTCCAAAACCTTTTTTTCCTAAAATATTCCAAGTTCCTAGCCTCCTTCCCTGGGGACCCCAAAAAATGAGTTTCGAGCTCTTGGCTCTTATGAGAGCAGATTTGGCCACCATGGAATGGTGAGAAAGCTGGAGCTTCTTGAATCCCAGAACCTTCTGCTCTCATTGACCTGCTGCACCAGGTTCAGAATTCTGCAGATGGGCACTGGCACAGCCTCCTTTGGGGGAGGAGGGGGGTTGTTGAACTGAAAGATGTTTCTCAGTGTCTAAATCAAATGAGATGGACTTGGCTAGCTCCCATACAAAATCAAAAATGAGAGCACTACTGGAGGAGACATTCTTTCATGTGAAAGGGAAGAGTCCAAAGGAAAACCAAATGATCCTTCCTCTGAAAGGACCTCTGGTCCCTCCTCAGACACCTAGGAGCGGTCTGAATCAGACTCATAGAAATACTCTCTTGGAAACATCTAAGTCTCAGCCTGCCTCAAATGACTGACACTGTGGTCAGGCCTGGGGCTGGGGACATTAAGGTACCGGGGACCCTTGATGCCTTTAGGAAGCTTCCTCCCCCAAGGGACTGTAGGATTGGCACTGGCTCGGCACATATTGGCTCCAATGCTCTTCGAGACCTTGGTGTCAATGTGTTCTCTGAAGACAGTGCATGGGCCTCCAGAATAGGCTGGGTCACCTGAGATGCTGGCACCGATGCCCTCAATGCCATAGCCTTTTGCTCAGCAAACAGGTGCTCCATCTGCTCCTGGAGTATGGCCCTGAACTGTTTCTTGAGAGCTATCATCCACAAAGGCTGGGGTTCAGCCGGAGTGGTCACATCCTTCCAGGGAACTTGGGGTGCATCATAGTAACATAGTAGATGACGGCAGAAAAAGACCTGCATGGTCCATCCAGTCTGCCCAACAAGATAAATTCATATGTGCTACCTTTTATTTGTACCTGTCCTCTTCAGGGCACAGACCGTATAAGTCTGGCCAGAGACTCCATTTTCATATTCTCTCAAAAAGTTTCCTTATGGGAACACAAAGGGGTAAAGTGAGGGTTTATCCCTTGGATATCCTTAGCACCCCTTGACTGCCTCAATGAATAATTATTCAGAGCACAAAGGGACTCAAACTACACAATCAGGATCTTTGCCAGCTGGAGGAAACCTGGAGACAGGAGGACTGGGCACCTCCTCGGTGTCTGATATCTCTCTCAGCCAGGATCATCAAACCTTACTGGAAGGGCTGGAGGTCTGCTTCCCTGAGGATAAGAGATCCGAATCAGCTCCCTAAGCTTTACCAAGGTGCACTGAAAAATGTCTTGTGGTAGTGTAGGCACGGGTTTTGGGCGTACGCCGATCCATTTTTCAGCATGCCTGTAAAAAATGCCTTTTTAAATTTTTTTCCAAAAATGGACGTGCGGCAAAATCATAATTGCCGCACGTCCGTTTTGGGTCTTTGACCTTACCGCCAGCCACTGACCTAGAAGTAACGTCTCACGCGGTAACCGGGGGGTAATGACCTACGCGCTTCAAATGCCACTTGGCATGCGTCCAATACGCACATATAAAAATAAGCATTATTTTTTGACCGCGTGTATTGGCTGCATGCCAAAAATGAAATTACCATAACAGCCACTCGGTAGTCGGGCAGTAACTCCATTTTGGCACGCGTAGACGCTTATGTGGCTTAGTAAAAGGGCCCCTCAGTGAAACTGAACCCACAGCCAATACCAGGGAAATTAGCAGTTGGGTCAGTGGAGGTGATAGAAGGGATAAGAAGAATTGAGGTCCCCGCAGTGCCTGTGAGAGTTTCAATTTCCGATATGGACAGTGAAGATCGGTTACCTATGGTCTCTATCCTGTCTGAATTTTCCCCTAAGAGGCCAGTACAATTCACATTAGTTGATTTAGAATGCAGTCTCTGAATTAGGTCAGACTGTATGTCCTCAGATAAATGCACTCCAGGGGAAATGTCAGGTGCAGGATAAGATGATAGGAAATATTGAGACCGATGTGGTTACTATAAAACTCTTTGGTTGAGATTAAATCTTCAGTTTCTGTCTTGCAAAATACTGATGGTGCTTTAAGAATAATGCAGTTTTAAACTTGAAAGTAGAGTCTGAACCAAATGAGAGGCGCTAACTTTTATTTACTGATTTTTCCTAAATTCCCTACGAGATCATCCAAAGAGGATTTTGTCCAATATGGACTAAATTCTACAAATAGCACCGAAAAACTGACACCAAAGAAACACCGCACTTAGCACTATTTTATAAGAGGCACTGAAAGTTAGGCGCCGTTTATAGAATAGCGGTTAGCAACTTTAGACATAAGGACTTGCACTAAGAAAACCCTGGTATAAATCCTTGTGCCTAAATTAGGCACAAATCCCCCATATTTTATTATTGAATGCATAAATTATATGAAGACCCTTGAGATTCCACCCATGACACTCCCATGGTCAAGCCCCCTTTTTGGAGCCACGTGTAAAATTTAAACATGGATCCCCGTGATTAAAAATGCAAGCATAAATTTTAATTAATGACCATTAGTGCCAATAACATTAGAACTCAATTACTGGTGCTAATTGGTGTTTTTATTCAATTAAATTGTGGGTGCAAATTGAGGGCCTGCCCAAATTTGCATGCACAGTTTTAAGTGTCATTTATAGAATTGGGGGGTATATGACTGACATTTTGAAAAGAGCTCCTCTAATTGATGGCTCCAATAGTTCAGATATATTACTTATCGACAGCTAAGATGAAGTGAGAACCCTTGGCTTTGGATGTGACAGATATAGTGGAGATCTCCGATCCTGATTTAGTGACACTATCAACTCTTAGGGGCCCTTTTACTAAATCTTAGCTGCTGTACACTCAACGCTAGGAAGCCTATTTTATACCTGTGGGCATCTTAGCATTTAGTGCTAATTCTGTTAGCATGTACTAAGCTTTAGTTAAAGAGCAACTTAGTTTCCTTTGCATTAAAGTCTAATAGAAACTATTTACTGCATCTTTTGTTTAAGCAAAATTAGGATTTTTCCTGATGTGACAAAGGAAACACAGAGGAATAGAAGAGAATTCTTGTTATTTAAACCAGGTGTATTATAACTGAGGGCCCTTTTCTTCCTGAAAATCTTGCGTAAATTTATTGTAAAGTATAAATCAATGAAGTATATTTTCTATTGACCTGCACAACTGACTTCATTTTTGGCTACGCATTGACCAGTGGTTCCATTTGCATAAGGTTCAATGGAACTACTGGGGAGTAGTTAATATAGTTTCACTGGAAATGTACTAGTCAAGTTTGTTTATGCAGGTGAATGATAGCGTTCCATACGCTTACAAGAGTCAGGTTCATATTCTTTCTTTATGCCTTGAGAGCGTTTATTCGGGATAACTGCAAGTGGTTAGCCCAGTTAGTGGCATATCCTTTACTGTTTCACAGAGAATTCTATCAACTCTAGTGACCCGTGTCGGGTCTTTTCAAAACAGGAAACTTAATTGTCCTGCTCCTGAAGGTCCTTTTGTGCTTTTTTGCTCTGTCTGATTTTGGATACTTCAGACCCTCTCTTTATCACTGGTTAGTCAAGTTAATAGTAGCCATCCTCTTTTCCTTTTATCTATGTAAGATTTGTGTTGTTGTTTTTTTTATTGCTATTTTATCTTATTGACTTCTTAAACTTTGGGGACTTTAGTGAATGGTAAATATCTTTTCTTAATATTTTTCATGATTGTGATTACCATCTTGCTTTTCTGTACAAGCATATGTGCTTGGTTATATTTTTAATTATGTTGCAATTTCTAAAATTAAAAACAAAAACAAAAAAACCAAGAACATTTTACCACAACTCAGAAACAAACTAAATAGCGATTTGCTGGCATAGTGATCATGGAGAGCAATTCTATAACTTGGCATCTCTATGTAGGCGCCACAATGGTGCACACACTGAGCACCAATTCTATAACAGCATCTGGGAAAGCCTAAGCCATTATAGAATACTAGCACAAATCCATACTGGCATGCCAAAATTTAGACGCAACCATTTACATCAGGTCAATGGCAGGCATAAGTGAGTGTGCCTAAGTTCATCATGTGACATGCATATCTTATAGCATTCTATAAGTTGTGCGTGTTATTTGGAGACATACCATGACCCACCCATGTGAACACCCCTTGTAGTTACATGCTATAGCAGTTACATGCACCTTTATAGATTAGCACATCGTGCACTTACCTGCAACAAGGCGCGTGTAACTCCATGCACCCAGTTACAGAATTGCTTTTATGGTAGAATGCCTAGAATCCCCAGGTCAGTATATGCATTTATGGCTACCAATGTACCTTCCATAATGGGTAATTGTCGATATGCTGCCAGCTTTGCTTGAAAAATGTTTTCTATAATAACTCTCTCCATGAAAAATAAATCTTGATGAAATTTTTCAGATTTCAGTATTTTCTCAGTATCTTGATAGATATCTTCTGTTCTTCGGGTCAGAATAATTTTTTCTACGTCCATGATAGAACTTGAGTAGCTATCTGTGAAGAAAAAAAAAAACAGGCCCACAAAATATTTTATTGCTTTAAGTACCGAGTATTACACAAAAAAGTAATCCTAGTATTGCTGCTTCGAGATTGATCCCAGTAAACAAAAGTACTATGAGAATAACATAATGATACAATAATCCTATATAATAATTCTCACCTCCAGCATTCTGAGGCTGCCTGGAACCATTGTTTCCACTGGAGGTGGTGTCCCTCATGTAGTAGATAATAGTGACATCATACAACCCACACCAGATTGGCCAGTAGAAGGGAGAGGGGGGGAGCCACGATACAGGGAGTAGCGAATCAGCACAACACTGGGAATGCACAGCAGAAGGAACAGAAGCCTCTCTCACACAGTTACTCTCACATACACTCTCTCAAACATACACACTCAGAGGAAAACCTTGCTAGCGCCCGTTTCCTTTCAAACAGAAATGGACCTTTTTTACTAGTAATTCAATAAACATAAAATTAGTTCATATAAGAGGCATTACTGTGAGCAGACATGAAAGTGGATAAAGGTGAGCTGGTTGATATTGTGTATCTGGATTTTCAGAAGGCGTTTGACAAAGTACCTCATGAAAGACTCCAGAGGAAATTGGAGAGTCATGGGATAGGAGGTAGTGTTCTACTGTGGATTAAAAACTGGTTAAAAGATAAAAAACAGAGAGTAGGGTTAAATGGTCAGTATTCTCAATGGAGAAGGGTAGTTAGTGGGGTTCCCCAGGGGTCTGTGCTGGGACCGCTGCTTTTTAACATATTTATAAATGACCTAGAGATGGGAGTAACTAGTGAGGTAATTAAATTTGCTGATGACACAAAGCTATTCAAAGTCGTTAAATTGCAAGAGGACTGTGAAAAATTACAAGAGGACCTTACGAGACTGGGCGTCTAAATGGCAGATGACATTTAATGTGAGCAAGTGCAAAAGTGATGCATGTGGGAAACAGGAACCTGAATTATAGCTACATCATGCAAGGTTCC
Organism: Microcaecilia unicolor; assembly: GCF_901765095.1. Lineage (NCBI taxonomy): Eukaryota > Metazoa > Chordata > Amphibia > Gymnophiona > Siphonopidae > Microcaecilia > Microcaecilia unicolor. The sequence goes on from NC_044036.1 coordinate 44,184,689, forward strand.
ACGTTAGGAGTCACAGACCAAGAAAGGGATCTAGGTGTCGTCGTTGATGATATGTTGAAACCTTCTGCTCAGTGTGCTGCTGCGGCTAAGAAAGCAAATAGAATGTTAGGTATTATTAGGAAAGGAAAGGAATGGAAAACAAAAATGAGGATGTTATAATGCCTTTGTATCATTCCATGGTGCGAGCGCACCTCGAATATTGTGTTCAATTCTGGTCGCCGCATCTCAAAAAAGATAGTGGAATTAGAAAAGGTGCAGAGAAGGGCGACGAAAATGATAAAGGGGATGGGATAACTTTCCTATGAGGAAAGGCTAAAGTGGCTAGGGCTCCTCAGCTTGGAGAAAAGGCAGCTGAGGGGAAATATGATAGAGGTCTATAAAATAATGAGTGGAGTTGAACGGGTAGATGTGAAGCGTCTGTTCACGCTTTCCAAAAATACTAGGACTAGGGGGCATGCGATGAAGCTACAATGAAGTAAATTTAAAACGAATCGGAGAAAATGTTTCTTCACTCAACGTGTAATTAAACTCTGGAATTCGTTGCCAGAAAATGTGGTAAAGGCGGTTAGCTTAGCGGAGTTTTAAAAAGGTCCATAGACCGTTATTAAATGGACTTGGGGGAAATCCACTATTTCTGGGATAAGCAGTATAAAATGTTTTGTGCATTGGCCACTGTTGGAAACAGGATGCTGGGCTTGATGGACCTTTGGTCTTTCCCAGTATGGCAATACTTATGTACTTATGTAATATTAAAATTATTCTTGTGTTCTGTATCCACCCTTTTCACACGTATTGGTGTCTGATGCCAACAGAATATGGACTACTGGTTTTCCACTTTTCACAGACTACATTTGACAGTGAAAACATTAAGACAAGCACTGTAGAAGCAATTATTATTCTAGTAAATATTGTGCTGTTAGGTTTGACACATGGCAAGGCAAAATGTTTCTTCTGGAAAGCAGAATTCTAAAGCTGTAAAGTGCAGTTAAGGAATTTTTGGAGGCTCCATTGTGAGACAGTATGTTACAATCTAATCCAACCTCAAACATTTATCATCTGCTTAATGGTCCAAAACAGTATACAATGAAAATCAAGTATATATACCATAAAATAAAAAATACAAATTATCTAAAAAATGTATATAAAGTATTAAGATCAAATCTCAAATCATTAATCAAGTATTTTTGGAACAAGGTTTTAAACATTTTGAAATGAAATATAAGAAGATGACTTCTTTACAGTGAATAGTAGGCTATTCCAAAATTGCACTAGTTGAAAAAGACCCTTCTAGTAATTTTTTGAAGCGGGCCTCCTTAAATGAGAGAAACTCTAATTCCTTACAGTCCAATGTTCAGTTACCTCCTACAGTGGATGGAATATGAATTCACTCTGATGAATTGATGTTAAACCATATAAAATCTTGAAGCTGAGACCAGATGAGTGGAGTGGCCTAGTGGTTAGGGTGGTGGACTTTGGTCCTGAGGAACTGAGTTCAATTCCCACTTCAGGCACAGGCAGCTCCTTGTGACTCTGGGCAAGTCACTTAACCCTCCATTGCCGCATTGAGCCTGCCATGAGTGGGAAAGTGCAGGGTACAAATGTAAAAATATATATATATATATGCACAAGCCGTTAAGCCCATTAAAACAGGCAAGATTTTTTATTTCTTAAATAATTTAAAAGCTACCTTAAGGAGAAATGTGAAACATGTAATGAAATAGCCAAAGCAAGAAATGAGAGTGGATGTGTACAGTACACTTTTATATACTACTACTTAACATTTAAGTAGTAGTATATACTATGTTCTTTCTGTGAACAGAATTTGAACCTTGTTATTGTGTGACTTATTTGATTTCCCATGTCCCTTATTGTTCTAATATTGTGTGTGTGTGTGTGTGTGTGTGTGTGTGTGTGTGTGTGTGTGTGTGTGTGTGTGTGTGTGTGTGTGTGTGTGTGTGTGTGTGTGTGTGTGTGTGTGTGTGTGTGTGTGTGTGTGTGTGTGTGTGTGTGTGTGTGTGTGTGTGTGTGTGTGTGTGTGTGTGTGTGTGTGTGTGTGTGTGTGTGTGTGTGTGTGTGTGTGTGTGTGTGTGTGTGTGTGTGTGTGTGTGTGTTTTCAGAGAGAGAGAGAGCGTCAGAGTGTGTATATGTATATGTGTGTGTGACTTATTTGATTTCCCATGTCCCTTATTCTAATCTAAGATCTCAATAACTGATTCTATTTTAGATACCAGGTTGCACTATTATAATCTAAGCTATTTTGTCCACAGGTCAGGAATCCTAAGTGTTTTCTCCAATGTTAGATCCATGAAAGAAAGAATTTAGTACCTATATCCATTAATAGAAATAATTACCAATGATAAAAGACTAAAATCTCCACTGAATAGATATTTATTGCACGATTAGTCGCTACTCTGATGTGGCTGGCAGGGCTCCCCAAGCCCTACCACCTGAAGACTCCCAGCATCCCCTCAGTCTGGCATCTCACCCTCTACCCCACCCCCACCCCCACCCCCCCCCCACCCCACCCCCGTCGCCCCTCTGCGCCTTTTAAAACCTTTTAGATCTTTGCCGGCAGGAACACATACCCACTGCTCACAATAGACCCAAGCATTCCTTATGTCCTGGTCCCACAGTCCCACCTATGTGGAAACAGGAAATTGCATCATGGGGAAGGCTTGGGGACAAGTATAAGTTGCTGCTCACTGCTAGTGAAGAACTAAAAGGTCTGGAGAGGTGCGGTAGGGCAGGAGAGTTGAGATCCTGATTGCCTGAGGGAGGGGAGAGATGCTGGGAGATCCTGATTGCCTGAGGGAGGGGAGAAATGCCGGATGGTGGGGATTTTGGGAGCCACATCAGACCTGCAATTAATCATGCAATTAAACTTTTTAATCCCATAATTAATTTTGATTAAATTTTTTAATAGTTGCCTACCTCTAATCTTTATGACTACAATATATTTTATATATCAGTATAAATTGGGACAGAGGAGTGATTTAGTGAGAAACAGAATGTGGGACCAGGCCATATTTCCTTTAATTTCTTTTGTTATCTTTAATATAAACTCCTTATATATTCTAACCCCCTCTCTATTAGTAGTGGTCTGAGGAAGAGCTAAATTTACTAAGTTGTTTTCTCTATACTTAATCCTAAATGATTACAATTGTTGAAATGTGTTAGCCCTGTATTTCTTGTTACAAGTCTGTAGCTTGTAAAAAGTTAAATTCAATAAATAAAAATTAAAAAAAAGAGAGAAACAGAATGTGTATCAGAGAAACTGGGATTCAAATTCCTCTCAACAACACTGTTTGTAACCTTGAGCAAGTTATTTCCTCCTCTAGTGCCTCAGGTACAAGTAGATTATAAAGCCATTTTAGGCAGGGAAATAACTCATGTACTTGAATATGTAACTCACCTTTAGCTCAGATTTGGAAAAGGTAAGAAATTCAAAATCTAAATCCAATACGAAAATATAAATTATACTCAAAATACAAAAAGGGAAAAAAATAGGGTAACAAAGAAATTAAGTCTTACCATCTCTTCCTGTAGAACTCAAAGACATGGTTCCTTCAAAGTCTTTGCTTACGTCTGATTTACTGCTAGCCACACTTGTTGCTGTGCTATGTCTTTCAATTACTTCTTCTTTTGTTTCTTCCACTACATTGATGGAATCATATAGGTCCCAGGAAGTAGCAATTGCAGCTAAATTAATTACACATATCTGTTACTGAAATACACTCTTAGGTAAACTTTCAAAAACTTAGGGGTCCTTTTACAAAGGTGAGCTGAAAAATGGCTTGCGGTAGTGTAGGCATGGGTTTTGGGTGCGCACTGATCCATATTTTAGCACACCTGTAAAAAAAGGCCTTTTTTTTGCCAAAAATGGATTTGTGACAAAATCAAAATTGTCACACGTCCATTTTGGTTCAGATACCTTAGCACCAGCCATTGACCTAGCGGTAAAGAATCCGGGCGGTAATGACCCACGTGCATCAAATGCCATTTGGCGTGCGTCCATTATGCGCGCCCGAAAATAAAAATTATTTTTCAGACGAGAGTATTTGACGCGCACCAAAAATGAAATTACCGCAAGAACCACGCGGTAGTCAGGCAGTAACTCCATTTTGGCGCATGTTGGGCACATGTAAACGCTTACACAGCTTAGTAAAAGGGCCCCTTAGCAATGTATATAAAGATTTTTTTTTTAAGGTTACTTAGGTAGAATAGCTGAATCCACACACATGGGTTTTCAGTCACCTAAAAGAATATATGTACTACCACAATGCTCCACTTTAGCCATATTAAAAAGAGGTGTTAGTGAGTGGGAGAAGGGAGCATGATCAAAAACTATGGGTAATTTTAGAACAGGGTCTATAGGAAAATGTGGTCTTACCTGCAAATTTTCTTTCCTTGAGTGTTATAAGACCCAATCCAGATGAATGGATTATGTCTCTCTACTAGTAGATGGAGACAGAATAAATGCTTGTAAACCCTGGCCTTATACTGTGCAGCCAGCAGCGCCTCAGTTTTATTCTGAAACAAAGCAAATCTAGATCCCTTTCCCATACACACACACCTTAACCCCCTAGGCAGAAGATGACAGGGTCTACTGGTCACCGGTGGACTGCATCATTCCCCCTTGGGTAAGTCTAAAAGACAATACATGAAAATTATCAACCAATAATCCTCTTATTAACAAATGAACTGTTATGATTCTGCCGGTTTGGCTGAGGGGGAGGGGGGATGTCTCTTCTGATTGGCTGCCAGGGGTTGTGCTGACGTCAGGGGATAGTACTTTAGCCTGCAGCTGAGGAGTTTCTCTGCTTTTGCGTTACTTATTAGGTGGTAACAGGAAAGCCTGATAGGTTTCTCTCAGAACGTGCTCTAGGTTCTGACAGGGATCTGTGTTGATTTAGAGTATTCTTTTCCTTCCCTCTGGGTTAGCTGCTGCTGTGTGTGTGTGTGTAAGTAGCTCTGTAATCAGGGTCAGCTGCTTGGTTGTTTAGTGGGGGCTGGGCATTGCTCAGCCTCCAGGGCTCTGGGCTGAGTGAGAGCGTTCTCCTTTGTTTGTTTGTTTTAAGGATTTCTCTTCCCAGTGTCCCGGCCTGCTGGCTCAGTGAGTTTAACCCTTTGTGTACTGTGTGTATTGAATTCCTGCCTCTGCCAGTGTGTTTGTTGGATGGGCCGCACTCCCTCTGGGGAGGGGAAGCTTCTCTCTGTTGATTTATGGCACTCTCTCTCTGCTGGCTCTACAAGCTTAACCCTTTGTGTTCTGTGTGCCTCTGTCTACAGTGGGTTTGAGGCAAGGGCTTTCTGCCTTCCTTTTGTGTTTGGTTCCTCTGGCTTCTGCCTGGGGCTCCTACCCTGGTGGGGGGGGGGGTTGCTGTGTTAGTTCCCCTGTCCTGCGCTAGTCCCCTGCGTGGGCGTGGCCCGCTCTGGTCCTTTGTTTCCCCCGCTGCCCTATTGCTGGTGTTCAGCGTGTGTCTGGCCTCTTGGGGCCCTCTGGGTTCTTTCACCCCTCCCTGTGTGTGATTGGGTTCCAGTTCAGCCGTGAGGCTCGCACGAGTGGCTCTGTCTGCGTGGGTTCCGGTTCGGCCGCGAGGCCCGCCTGTATGCCTATTTCCCTTCTTCCTGAGGGACAGTGGGGAGGGGTAGCTTAGGGGGTATTGTGTAGCTGGGGTGTGCGGTGGTGGGTCGGTCTCCCCTTGGCCTGGGTCGGCACCCTGCTGGCCTCGGCCTGGGCCCAAGGGCTCACAACCAACCCAACTGATTACAGAACGCAAAAGCCATGAGCTCGACCGATCCATCCCCCATGCAACTGCTCCAGCAATTGCATGCTCAGCTACAACAGGTATCGGGAGTCGTGAACGCACTGTCTCAACGGGTAGAGACGCTGACTGTCACGGGGGCTGCGGAGGTCCCGCCAGCAGCTACTCCGCCAGGTTCCCACGCATGCGGCCGAGGGATTCGGGTGGCTACGCCCCCGAGGTACGAGGGCGACAGTAAGACCTGCCGGGGGTTCCTCAATCAATGCCAAATTGTCTTCGAGTTGCAGGCCCGGGATTTTCCTTCGGATCGGGCGAAGGTGGCTTATATTATCTCTCTACTGGCAGGCCCCGCTTTGGCCTGGGCCTCGCCCTTATGGGAGAAGAAGGATCCCCTCCTGGATAATTTGGCAGAGTTCTTGAAACAATTTCGGCTCATCTTTGAGGAACCCGGGAAGCCCTCCTCAGCGGCGACTCAGCTGTTGAACCTACATCAGGGGCAACTCTCTCTGGGTGAGTACGCCATCCAGTTTCGGACCTTGGCCGCGGAGCTAGGTTGGGATAACCCAAGCCTGACTGCGGTATTTTGGCATGGGGTCTCGGCCAACATTAAGGACGAACTCACAGGCCGGGAGCTGCCCTCAGATCTGAATGACCTCATCCGTCTCTGCACCCAGGTGGACATCCGGTTCAGGGAGCGGGCCTGTGAACGTCGCGCTGGTCAGCAGGTTGCAGGGGCTAACTCGAGGAGCTCGCACAAGAGCCCTGCTTCCCCGCCACTGGGTGTGCCCGATGGGTCTGAACCTATGCAGGTTGACCGGGCGGCCCAGGAGAGACAGCGGAGACGCTCTAAGGGGCTGTGCCTGCATTGTGGAGTGAAGGGGCACTTTGTCCGTGAGTGCCCGAAGAGAAAGAAGTCGGGAAACCAGCAGCCCTGATACCGGCTAGGGAGACCGGGTCAGGGCCAAAGTCCTTCTCCCCTTGGATGCAGGTTTTGGTGCCAGTTCTACTGGCGATTAAGGATACCCCTTGTTTTGAGGCGCTAGTTGACTCGGGGGCGGGAGGCAACTTTATCAGCGCGGACCTGGTGCGGGTTCATCAAATTCCTACGATGGAGTTACCTCAGTCCATCACTGTCTCAGCGGCTTGGGGACTGGTTCGGGGAGTTCTCCGCTCCAGAACCGTGCCTATGACCATACGGGTAGGAGTCTTACACAAAGAAGTTATCTCCTTCTACGTCCTTCCGTCGGCCACTGAGGCCATAATCCTGGGATTACCCTGGCTTCGCCTGCATAACCATTGCATTGATTGGGCCCGGGGTGAATTGACGGCGTGGGGCCCGGGCTGCCAGAAGGTCTGTTTGGATAAGGTCTCACCAGCCCCAGTGACGCTTCCTTTGGATCGAGCCAATGTTATGTTACCGGGGCCCTACAGATCCTTTGGAGATGTTTTTTCCAAACAGCAAGCAGAGATTCTGCCTCCTCATCGCTCCTATGACTGTGCCATAGAGCTACTACCTGGCACTGAACCTCCCCGTGGCCGCGTATACCCCCTATCCCGGCCAAGAGACGGAAGCCATGTCCCAGTATATTCGAGAGAACCTAGCTCGAGGCTTCATCCGGCCCTCTAAATCACCCGCGGGGGCTGGATTCTTCTTCGTGGAGAAGAAGGATGGGGGGTTGCGCCCCTGTATTGACTACAGGGGACTCAATGCCATCACGCGGAAGGACAAATACCCCCTTCCCTTGATTTCTGAGATGTTTGACCGCCTCCAGGGGGCCCAGATCTTCTCCAAGCTCGATCTCAGGGGGGCCTACAACCTTGTGCGGATCAAGGAGGGGGATGAGTGGAAGACGGCGTTTAACACCCGCGACGGGCATTACGAATATCTGGTAATGCCCTTTGGACTTGCTAATGCTCCAGCCGTCTTCCAAGCCTTCATGAATGACATCTTCAGGGATCTCCTGTATAAGTTTGTGATGGTCTACTTGGACGATATTTTGATTTTTTTAAGGGCTGAGGAAGAGCACTAGGAGCACCTGAAGACCGTATTGCAGTGGTTGAGGGAGAACCACCTCTATGTGAAATTGGAAAAATGTGAATTCCATCGCTCCGAACTGCTCTTCCTGGGGTACATCATTTCTAACCACGGGCTGCGTATGGACCCCAGTAAGCTGACAGCCATCCTGCACTGGCAGCAACCTAAGGGGCGTAAGGCTCTACAGCGCTTCTTAGGTTTTGCAAACTACTATAGGCAGTTTATTTGGAATTACTCGTCCCTGACTGCCCCTCTTACTGCCTTGACTAAGAAGAACGCTGACGCTCGCAACTGGTCGCCTGAGGCGTGTCAGGCCTTTGAGAATCTGAAACAGGCATTTGTTGGAGCTCCAGTGTTGCGCCATCCCAACCCGACAAATAAATTTTTCGTGGAAGTGGATGCATCATCGATTGGCGTAGGAGCAGTGCTGTCCCAGGCCCACCCCAGTGGGAAACTTCTCCCATGTGCATTCTTCTCTAAAAAGTATACCCCTGCCGAGAAGAATTATGCCATCGGGGATCAGGAGCTATTAGCCATTAAATTGGCCCTGGAAGAATGGCGTCATCTGCTGGAAGGGGCGCAGGAGCCCTTCACGGTGTTCACGGACCATAAGAACCTGACTTATTTACGAGAAGCGAGAAGGCTGAATCCTCGCCAGGCCCGGTGGGCACTATTCTTCTCCCGCTTTGATTTCATTCTGACCTATCGTCCAGCGGAGAAGAACATCAAGGCAGATGCCCTCTCCAGGTCCATGGAGGCTGACCTGGAGGAAGAACCCCTGCAGTATGTAATTAAACCCGATGTCATTGTGCCCGCGATGACGCTAGCAGTACCTGCAGGTATGACCTTTGTGCCACCCCGGCTGAGAGAAAAGACACTCCAATGGGGGCATGCCTCTCGAATGGCAGGACATCCCGGGATCCTGGGAACCAAGCGGTTCATCTCCCAGCAGTATTGGTGGCCTTCACTTGATCGGGATGTGCAGGAGTTTGTGGCTGCGTGTCCTGAGTGCGCCCAGCATAAAGCTGACCGTCGGAGACCCCAGGGGTTGCTGATGCCTTTACCGGTACCTGAGAGACCGTGGACCCACATTGCCATGGACTTTGTTACGGATCTGCCTAACTCTGAAGGGCACACAGTTGTCTTGGTAGTGGTGGACCGGTTTTCTAAAATGGCCCACTTCATACCCATGCCTACCCTTCCTTCGGCGGTGAAGCTGGCACAGTATTTCATCAGCTCTATTTTTCGTCTCCATGGTCTGCCAGAATCTATTACCTCTGATCGAGGAGTACAGTTTGTCTCAAAGTTCTGGAGAGCCCTGAATCGGGCCCTTGAAATAAAGCTGAACTTTTCGTCAGGATATCACCCACAATCTAATGGCCAAACAGAACGAGTGAACCAATGCTTGAAGCATTTCCTACGGATGTATGTCAATGAGCACCACAACAACTGGAGTCAGCTGCTGCCTTGGGCAGAATTCGCTCATAACAACCGAGTGAGCTCGGCCACGGGCGCTTCGCCCTTTTACATCGTATATGGACGACATCCGCGGATACCAGCCCCCTTGAAAACCAACTTGGATGTCCCGGCAGCGGCCGATGCGGTGACCTCGCTCCAAGCAATTTGGTCATCAGTTCAGAAAGCGCTGCGAGTGACCTCCGCTCGTATGAAACGCCAAGCGGATCGGTCTCGCAGAGTGGAACCGCACTTCCAGCCTGGCGACTTGGTGTGGTTGTCTACGCGTAATCTTCGTCTGAAGATTCCCTCCTCCCGCTTTGCACCTCGATTTGTGGGCCCGTATCCCATTGTGAGGCAAGTGAATCGGGTCTGTTATCAGCTAAAGTTACCACCTACATTACGGGTACATAACACCTTTCATGTGTCCTTGCTGAAGCCTGTGATTCTGAGAAAAGGGGCTTTGCCCGCGTTGCCTGCTAGTCCAGCCATCTCAGCCTCCCAGGGGGAATACGAAGTCCAGGATGTCTTGGATGCAAGGCGCTTCCGGGGACATCTCCAGTATCTCATTGCGTGGAAGGGATATGGACCGGCAGACAACTCCTGGGAGGATGCTACTCATGTCCACGCACCAGTCCTAGTCAGACGGTTCCATCGCCTTTTCCCTCACAAACCTAAACCTCGTGGACGGGGTAGGGGGGGCCCTTGAAGGGGGGGTGATGTTATGATTCTGCCGGTTTGGCTGAGGGGGAGGGGGGATGTCTCTTCTGATTGGCTGCCAGGGGTTGTGCTGATGTCAGGGGATAGTACTTTAGCCTGCAGCTGAGGAGTTTCTCTGCTTTTGCGTTACTTATTAGGTGGTAACAGGAAAGCCTGATAGGTTTCTCTCAGAACGTGCTCTAGGTTCTGACAGGGATCTGTGTTGATTTAGAGTATTCTTTTCCTTCCCTCTGGGTTAGCTGCTGCTGTGTGTGTGTGTGTAAGTAGCTCTGTAATCAGGGTCAGCTGCTTGGTTGTTTAGTGGGGGCTGGGCATTGCTCAGCCTCCAGGGCTCTGGGCTGAGTGAGAGCGTTCTCCTTTGTTTGTTTGTTTTAAGGATTTCTCTTCCCAGTGTCCCGGCCTGTTGGCTCAGTGAGTTTAACCCTTTGTGTACTGTGTGTATTGAATTCCTGCCTCTGCCAGTGTGTTTGTTGGATGGGCCGCACTCCCTCTGGGGAGGGGAAGCTTCTCTCTGATTGTTTGTTGATTTATGGCACTCTCTCTCTGCTGGCTCTACAAGCTTAACCCTTTGTGTTCTGTGTGTCTCTGTCTACAGTGGGTTTGAGGCAAGGGCTTTCTGCCTTCCTTTTGTGTTTGGTTCCTCTGGCTTCTGCCTGGGGCTCCTACCCTGGTGGGGGGGGTTGCTGTGTTAGTTCCCCTGTCCTGCGCTAGTCCCCTGCGTGGGCGTGGCCCGCTCTGGTCCTTTGTTTCCCCCGCTGCCCTATTGCTGGTGTTCAGCGTGTGTCTGGCCTCTTGGGGCCCTCTGGGTTCTTTCACCCCTCCCTGTGTGTGATTGGGTTCCAGTTCAGCCGTGAGGCTCGCACGAGTGGCTCTGTCTGCGTGGGTTCCGGTTCGGCCGCGAGGCCCGCCTGTATGCCTATTTCCCTTCTTCCTGAGGGACAGTGGGGAGGGGTAGCTTAGGGGGTATTGTGTAGCTGGGGTGTGCGGTGGTGGGTCGGTCTCCCCTTGGCCTGGGTTGGCACCCTGCTGGCCTCGGCCAGGGCCCAAGGGCTCACAACCAACCCAACTGATTACATGAACATAGGTTGGGATTCTGGACTAGTATGACTGGACCCTAGGAAAGAAAATGATCACGCAAAACTAAATTTTCTCTTCCTTATTGTCCACCAGAACTGCAAAAATGAATGGGATGTTAAAAAAGGAGAAATTAGGGATTACCTGATAATTTTCTTTCCTTTAGGTCTTCCAGACCAGTCCAGATGCTTGGGTTATGCATGTCCACCAGCAGATAGAGACTGAGACCACATGACTTTAAGAACCATATACGTATGCTGTGCAGTTCCCAGCCAGCTAGTATTCAATAGCAAAGCTAGATGATCAGGACCAACTATGGTTAACCCCATACACTCTCAAGCTCTCTGAATCATTTCCTCTTTGCATAAAAATATTCACACTTTTGTGGAGGGTGGGGTTTTCCATTTGTTATAAACAACCATGACAAAGGTTGCCTGAACAACAAAACCAAACGCAAATGGAAAATACCAAAACCTCATCAGAAAGGATAACTCCATCAAAATGAGACTCTCCTGTGTCAAACTCCCCCCCCCCCCCCCTCAACTCATAAACCAAATCCTGAAACAAGGGTGGAGTTCTAGACCAGTCTGGATGACCTAAAAGAAAAGAAAATCAGCATATAAGCCCTAATTTCTCCATCCCTGTCAGTCCTCAAGACCTGTCCAGATGCTTGGAAAGCTCCAAAGCAGTCTAAAACTAGGGTATGGCCCACAGAGACCAAAAGCTAAAACTCATGCTCTGAAGGATGCATCTTGCTTTGCCTGCTCTTCCATGCAGCAATCCTTGGTAAAAAAAAAGTGCAAGGAAGACCAAACCACCGCTTTACAGATGTTGAAAGGTGGAATAAGACTGTTCTTCACCCAGGAAGTAGCCACCCCCCTTGTGGAGTGCACCCAAAGGCCTTGGGACACTGAACAGCCTTTGAGAAGATAGGCTGATGCAATCACCTCTTTAAACCAATGAGAAATCATAGAGGCTTCCGCCCCTTTATTGTGACCATGAGAAGAACAAACAGGTGATCCAAACTAGAAAGTTGCACGGAGACAGAAATCTTACCTGTCCCCACCCATCCCTGCAAGAATTTACCCCATCTCCACAAGAATTTAATGGTACATTAAAAAAAAATTCCACTCGGCTCTCTCAGTCTCTCTCTGGGTTCAAGCTGCAGGACTGCAGGCAAGGAAGGAACGGAAGTTGGAACTTGAAATACTCTGGTGTGCACATGTAAGACTTGTCTCTGATTCACTGGCACCGTGTGCTAAGAAGTCGCCACATGCACACGCCAGTGGGTCAGCTGACATCTGATGCTCGTGCCTATGTCAGAGCTGAGGTCTGCGCATCAGCCTGGGAGCAGAGAGGATTAATAGTAACACAATAAGTGACAGCATATAAAAACCGGAACTGTCCAACCAGTCTGCTCAGTAGTCACACTGATTATCAATTCATGATTAAATCAACAATAAATGTGATATTATATACTTGATTATGGTCTTTCTGTGCTGTTTCTGGGACATAGACCATAGAAGTCTGCCTGGCCCTATCCTTATGTTCCAACTGCTGGAGTTGCCCTCGAAGCCCACGCCAGCCTATTCATCTTTTCATTTGCGGGACACAGACCGTAAAAGTCTGTCCAGCTCTGTCCTCATGTTCCAGCCACTAAAGTTGCTGTCTAAGCCCTTTCCAGCCCATCCTAAACCAGATTGTCATATGTGAGACATAGACCGTACAAGTCTGCCTGGTATCAGCTCTAGTTCATCACAGTCGCAGTCACCATCTAAGCGTCACTCAACACATCCAGACACATGCTGCCATTTAAGTTTAGGTTTTTTTATAACTTCTATTTTCTAATTAGAGATCCTCTGTATTCATCCCAAGCCTTTTTGAATTTCATCAACATTTGTGTCTTTACCACCTCCTTAATGGCGACTTTCCACATCTGTGCTGTTAAAGCAAGGAGGAGGGGGAGGAGACAGCACTCAAAGAACTTGGTACTTGGTAGGTGAGAGGCTGGCGCAAGTGCAGCATACGTTTCCACAGGAACCCTGCAGGAACTGCTTACGTCCCCATGGGAACCCCGCAGGCACTGCTAACAACCCCACATGGGATCCCCACAGAACTGCTTCCTTCCCCGTGGCATTCCCGCAAACTCCGTTCCCATGCAGGTCTCTAATTTGAACACCAAAACTCCTCCACTCTGGACAAATATGCCTGCAACACTTTTCTCACATCCAGACGATGCAACTTGTGTTGGTTCTTGTCACCTTTGGCATCTCCCAGAACTGGCAATGAGATTGACTGATTCACATGGAAGGCCAAAACCACCTTAGGCAGGAAGGAAGGAACTGGTCACAACAGTACTCTCTCCTCGGAAAACAAGAGAAATGGTTCCAGACAAGGCAAGGCCTATAATTCTGAAACCCAACGGGCAGGAGAAATAGCCACCGAAAAGACTATTTTCAACAAAAGATCCTAAAGAGTCCCACTTAGATACCACCAGATGCAGAAGAGGGCAAAGCAGCTTTACTCCTTGAAGAAAGCAAACCACATCTTGATGAGATGCTAGGGACTTACCACAAATGTGATCCTGAAAGCATGGCAATGCTCTTACTTGCACTTTGAGCATTGCTAATCCCAGATCTCTTTCCAGACCATCTTGGAGGAAATCCAAAATCTCTGCCACTGAGGCTTACAAAGGAATATATCCTTTTTCCTGGCACCAGTTCTCAAAAATGCACCACACTGCACTCTCAAGAGCCAGACCATTAAAGAAAATGGGGATCCAGCATCTTGATTGGCCCTAGCACCATCAGATCTGCTATGGACCTGGAACCTCTGCAGTTCCCCCACCGAGAGCCAGATGAGATCCCTTTACCAGGGTCTCTGAGGCTAATCTGGAGCTACCACTACCACAGGTGGCAATCTATCCACTGAAAGACTCTAGTCCAGGGAGTAAAAACATACAGTAGCACCTGACATGGCCATGGCTGAAACAATGCGTCGATGCCCTATGACTGAGGGTCCTGCCTGAGACTGAAATACCAGGGAACCTGAGTGTTGTCCTTTGCGGCCATAAGAAGAATCAGCGGTTGCCCTCAAGTGTGAACGACCACTCAAATGCCACCCGGCTCAGAGCTCACTCTCTAGGTTCTACTTCTAAGGCATGCCAGTTCAGGAAGTCTGCTTATATTTTATCCTCTCCTGCCACATATGCCACTGAAAGATCCAGAATATGAGCTTCTGCCCAGTCCAGAAATTCCAAAGCCACTGGATGGCTCTTCGTACTGCCGTTGTGTTTTGCAAAGTCTACTAAAAAAAAAAAAAATACTATTCCAGCCCTGCTTGCCTTCAGCTGCAGTTCCAGCCCTGCTTGTCTTCAGCTCCAGAACCAGCCCTGCTCATCTTCAGACCTTGCCTGCCTCCAGCCCATCCCTGCTTGTCCCCAGCTCTACCTGGCCTGGGTTTTGCCTTAGTGCTTTTGTCCTGCCCGAGAGGTTCGCCTGCCACTAGCCGGTATCTGGCGGCAGCACAAGGGCTCACTTAACCTGATTCCATGACAGTACCCACTAAGAGGATGATCTTATAAAGGCATTTTAAGCACATATTTGACAGTATACACTTGTAAAATACCTTTTATAAAATTGCCCCTACGTAAAAGTATGCACTATAACAAGAATATATATACTTTTAGGTGACTGGTGTAGGTGTGTTTATGGGTGGATTTTTGGTGGAGCGCTGACAGTCATGATGTAGTATATACTTTATAAAATATGCTCATTCGGATATACCTTATATGTGGAAATGTTTAAGCCTGCTTCTGATAGGTATAAAAATACATAGCGGTCATTATAACTACTATTTCTATAGGATTTGTGCTAGTATTTTTTAAAGACACGTGGAGGGGCATAATCAAACGGGGCGCCCAAATTTTCATGAGGACGTCCTCGCAGGATGTCCCAGTAAAGGGGCGGGGAAATCCATATTATCGAAACAAGATGGGCAGCCATCTTTCGTTTCGATAATACGGCCAGGGACGCCCAAATCTCAACATTTAAGTCAACCTTAGAGATGGTCGTCCCCGGTTTTCAGCGATAATGGAAACCAAGGACGCCTATCTCATCTCAGAAACGACCAAATCCAAGCCCTTTGGTCATGGAAGGAGCCAGCATTCGTAGTGCACTGGTCCCCCTCACATGCCAGGACACCAACCGGGCAACCTAGGGGGCACTGCAGTGGACTTCACAAATTGCTCCCAGGTGCATAGTTCCCTCACCTTGGGTGCTGAGCCCCCCAAAACCAACTACCCACAACTGTACAACACTACCATAGCCCTAAGGGGTGAAGGGGGGGCACCTACATGTGGGTACACTGGGTTTCTGGTGGGTTTTGAAGGGCTCACATTTACCACCACAAGTGTAACAGGTAGGGGGGTGATGGGCCTGGGTCCGCCTGCCTGAAGTGCACTGCACCCACTAAACCTGCTCCAGGGACCTGCATACTGCTTTCAGGGAGCTTGGTATGACATTTGAGGCTGGCATAGAGGCTGTCAAAAAATATTTTTAAAGTATTTTTTTTAGGGTGGGAATGGGTTAGTGACCACTGGAGGAGTAAGGGGAGGTCATCCCTGATTCCCTCCGATGGTCATCTGGTCAGTTCGGGCACCTTTTTGAGGCTTGGTGGCAAGAAAAAATGGACCAAGTAAAGTCGGCCAAGTGCTCGTCTGGGATACCCTTCTTTTTTCCATTATCGGCCGAGAATGCCCATGTGTTAAGCATGCCCCAGTCCCACCTTCGCTATGCTTCCGACAAGCACCCAGGAACTTTGGTCGTCCCCGCGTTGGAAAGCAGTTGAGGGCGCCCAAAATCAGCTTTCGATTATGCCGATTTGGGTGACCCTGGGAGAAGGACGCCCTTCTCCTGATTTGTGCCGAAAGATGGGCGCCCTTCTCTTTCGAAAATGAGCCCAATAGGGGCCCTTTTACTAAAAGGCAATAAGGGGCAAAAATTGTCCACAACAAGTTAGGCATCTAGATGCAGTGTGCTGAGCGCTATTTTTATAACAGCATCTGGATGCCAGATTCTATTATAGAATATTAGTGAAAGTTGTCACCTCTGCACCTACATTTAGGAGCACCCACTTAAGTCATGTCAATAGCGGGCATAAATCAAGTTCAAATTTCAAGTTTGTTGAAATTTTGATATACAACTCTAGGGTAGGATCCTTCAGAGCAGTGTACATTACATATAAATTAGGTGGACAATAAACAAAATAGGCGAGAGACAGAAACTAGAAGAGAGGATAGAAAGAGGAGAGTGAGGAAGGAAGAGTAACTGTATATGATACAGGACAGGAAAAAGCAGAGTTAGAAATGAGATTAATGTGCTGTTTTTGTTTTGTAAACTGCTGTGAACTACCAGTTAGGTATGGTGGTATATCAAGCAGTAAAAAACCTTAAACCATAAAGAAACAAACCTTACCAGAAAGTCCATCCGTAAAATCACTCACAAAGATGTTAAAAAGAACTGGTCCAAGGCCAGATCCCCGTGGGCACACCACTCATAGCATCCTTTTCGTTGGAGTGAATTCCATTTACCAGTACCCTCTGTCTCCTTCCACTTAACCAGTTTTTAACCAAGTCAGTCACTTTAGGGCCCATACCTAGGGTATTCAGTTTATTTATCAGTTGCCTATGTGGAACCGTGTCATAGGCTTTGCTAAAATCCAAGTACACCACATCTAGCTCCCCTCCCATATCCAGCTCTTTGGTCACCCAGTCAAAGAAGTGAATCAGATTTGTCTGACAAGACCTAATTCTAGTAAAACCTTGCTACCTCACATTCTGAAGTCTATTTAGTTCTAGAAACCTCACAATCCTCTGCTTTAGAAGCATTTCCATTAGTTTACTTTCCACTGAGGTCAGACTAACAGGCCTGTGATTCCCAACCTCCTCCTTTCTCTCTTCTGCAGAGGGACCACAACTGCCCTTTTCCAGTCCTTCAGGACCATTCCAGACTCTAAAGAAGCATTGAAAAGGTCAGACAATGGAGCCACCAGAATTTCTCCGAGTTCCTTATGTACCCTCAAATGTATCATGTCCAGAGCCTGCTTGCAATGGGACCAGCGATGTGGCCTTGGAGTTTTCAGAGGAAGTCGCTCTGAGAATGTTACTCATTTGGTAGCCAGATTTGAGTACATGGTGGATGCCCTCTATGATTTTATTCAAAATTTGATCAGGGGTACGGTGGCTGTAATTTCAGCTGGACAGCTTTTATGGCTGAGGAATTAGGCAGTGAATGTGGCCTCAAAGACTCGGCTTAGTAGGCTTCTCCTTGTTGAAGATCTGGAAAGGGATCTGGGAAAGACCAAGTCCCAAAGAATCAATGAGAAGTCCAGAGGGGCTTTGCAATCGTGCCACATAAGACAAAGGTTTGGAATGTGTGGTGTTGATGCCTGGCCCAAGGGAATCTCTTTGCAGTGCTCCATGTTTTTTAATATGTCGCAATTCTTTCACCCTAAATGAACTGTGAGCACGGGTGAACCTAACACCCCTGGAGGTCTCAGAGATGTCCAGTGCTGGGCTAGGGGATTTATCTTTCTCTCACAGTGGACCTGGGTGACACTGGACTAATGGGTACTCATTGTGATGTGTAGAGACTATATCTGGGAAATTTTCCACCAGATCACAGATGCTTATATTATTTCTCTTTGGAGCTGGCCAAGAAGGTAGCAGTAGAGGCCTCAATGGAGTGGTTGTTGTATTTGTGGGCAGTGGTGCCTGTCCCATGGGATGAATGGTAAACAGGTGGTTACTTCTTCTACTTTGTGATTCCAAAGAATAAGGGCTCCTTTCAGCTCATTCTAAACCCTGAAGGGTAAGTGAACTTGGCCTTATCAAATCTCATATTTCTCCATGGTGATATTGTGCTCAGTCATGGTCAGTAAGATAGAAAGTGTGTCTAACATTCTTTGATCTCAAGGAAGCCTATTTCCATATCCCAATTTGGAATAAGCACCAGAGGTATCTAAGAATGCCATTTTGGGATGTTACCAGTTTCAAGCAATGTTGTTCAGCCTGTAATTACAACCACAGTGCTTAGTAAGAAGACTTCTAGGTGTACCCATATTTGCATAGCAGGGCAAATTCAGAAGCAGAGAGTCATCAAGCCAATGCTTGAGTAACTGAGCTCTTGAAGACTTGGTTGAATTCTTGATTTCAATAACCTAGAACACTTCTTTGATACTTGCAAAGGGAAACAGCTTTTAGCTTCAGCAGAATGTGCTCAAAAGTCAGGAGAAGACAAAATCATGTTTGTTAAGAGCACCTCATGCGTGGGTTTAAATTCAAGTCCATATAGCGGCTTCGCTTGATTTACAAATGACTTAGTCCTGTGGTCACAGTGGCACAGGGACATAGGTCAATGTCTGAGGCTTGGAGGACGATAAATCAGTTAGAAATAATGACCATAGGCGGTCGGTGGCCCAACTGTTTGGGGAGGAGCTTACATCTACAGTATAATTGTCTGACAACACACAGAAATAAAAATAAGTAAAAATAAAATAGTCACAATTAATACCTTTTATTAAATTTAGATATTAGATATGTATCATATGTCAAACAATACAGTGGTTGCTCAAATCATATACTAACCACAATCGCTCAACTGCAAAACACTATGCACAAATTTGTGCAAAAACACACTCAGAGCCTTACTGTACCATAAATATTACACTGGGCAGACCCTAATACACCAATATACCACCCATACAGAAAATGCAGACCGTCAACAATATGAAATAAGGGATCATAATATCACAATTCTCATGTAGAGCCACAAAACACCCTTTTAGGGTGGATAGTGTTCACAAAGAGCTCCTTTTATTAACAACTATATGTAGATCCTTCAAGAGGTAGTGTGTCATGATTTAGGCTCTACACCCTTTCTGATGTTTTGGTGCCACCTCAGTAAGGCCAACACACAATCTCTCCACTGCAAAACACTATACACAATTTTGTGCAAAAACACACTCATAACCTTACCAAGCCATAACAGTACTAATTCCAAGGGCAGGACAAGCTACAGCCTTATGCGTGGAAAGGCAGCACTGTAATTACACCGGGCTCTAAAACACCAGTACACAACCTAGTGGAAAAAAAAACCAAAAAGGGCTGCAAATACTACAGACTAGCAGAATACCACACCTTGATCACACATGAAAAACACATGACACAACAGATAAGTAGGCAAAATATGAAGGCAAAACACTGAACTGGAAAGTTACCTCAAGACGTCAGACTCAACATGCAGCAATACTAGAAAAATTGAAACTTATATGCAAAATATCACAGATGCACATTTCCAAAAGCTGACATATTCCAATTAATAAATTCTGAATAAAATACTTTTTTCTATCTTTGTTGTCTGAATCATTTAGTTTTTCTATTCGCTTTGGTCCCTGTGTCTGTTTTATGCAGTGTCTTCTTTCCATTTGATATTTTTTCTCTCACCATGTCCACCATCCTCCTGTGTCTTTATGTGTCCTGTCTACCATCTGTAGCCCTGTCCCTATCCTTTCTCCAGCTTCAGCATCTGCCCTCAGTATTCCGATCCAGCCCTTAAATTCAGCAATTTTCCCTCCATCCATATCCAGCATTTCTCCTCAATCCCCTCCCCTCCATCCATGTGCATCTACTTCCTCTGTCTTCCCTCCCCTCCATCCATGTGCAGCATTTCTCCTCCCTTCCACTCCATCCATGTGCATCTCCTTCCTTTGTCTTTCCTTCCCTCCATCCTTGTCCAACATTTCTCCTCTCTTCCCTTCCATCCACTCAATCCATGTCCAGCATTTCTCATCTTTTCCCTCCCCTCCATCCATGTGCATCTCCTTCCTGACTTCCCTTCCCTCCCTCCATCCATCCATGTCCAGCAACTCTCCATTCTCCCTTGCCCTCTCCTCCATCCACCCACCCACATCCAGCAAATTTCCTCTCTCCCCTGCCCCATCCATCTGTCCATGTCCAACAACTCTCCATGCCCCCCTGCCCTCTCCTCCATCCATCCATATCCAGTAAATTTCCTTTCTCCCCCGCCCCTCCATCCATTCATGTCCAGCAATTCTCCTGTCCCCTGCCATCCACTCAATCCATGTCCAGCATTTCTCCTCTCTTCCCTCCCCTCCATCCATGTGCATCTCCTTCCTGACTTCCCTCCCCTCCATCCATCCATGTCCAGCAACTATCCATTCTCCCCTGCCCTCTCCTCCATCCACCCACATCCAGCAAATTTCCTCTCTCGCCTGTCCCCATTCATCCATCCATGTCCAGCAATTCTCCTCTCTCCCCTGCCCTCCCCTCCATCCATCCATGTCCAACAACTCTCCATTCTCCCCTGTCCTCTTCTCCATCCATCCATATCCAGTAAATGTCCTCTCCCCTGCCCCCTCCATCCATGTCCAGCAATTCTCCTCTCTCCTGCCCTCCATCCATCCATGTCCAGCAACTTTCCATTCTCCCCTGCCCTCATTCATCCATCCATGTCCAGCATTTCTCCTCTCTCCCCTGCCCTCATTCATCCATCCATGTCCAGCATTTCTCCTCTCTCCCCTGCCCTCCCCTCCTCTCCTGTACAGCAATCTCTTCTGTCCCCCTGCCCTCCCTTCCTCCATGTCCAGCGATCTCTTCTCTCCCCCTGCCCTCTCCTACCATCCATGTCCAGCAATTCTCCCTGCCCTCCCTCAGCTCGACAGCCCTCCTCTCCATTCGTTCCTGCCCCCCCCCCCCCACGCGTTTAACACTTTTATTTTCAGTGGCAGCAACGGCAGTGAAGAAGAAAGCACTGTGGGCTCATCTTCAGCTTCTCCTTTCCCTCACAGTGTCCTGCCTTCTGTGATGATGTATTTCCTGTTTCCGCGAGGGCAGGATACTGTGTGAGGGAAGGGAGAAGATTGAGAGGAGCCCGCAGTACTGTCTTCTTCACTGCCGTTGCAGCCACTGAAAATAAAAGGGTTAAATGTGCGGGGCGGGGGGGGGGGGCAGGAAGGCATGGAGAGCCGTTATAGGTTGACGAAGTGAGGAGTCGGCACCACGAGTGGGGGGATGGATGCCGACGCAGAGAGGAGAGGAAGATACAATTTTGTTTTTCAAGGAGGAGGCAGTCAGGGGAAGGCACGGTTGGGCTGGGGAGGCTTAGCCTCCCCAAGTCTCTTATACAGGGTGCCTGTCCCCTGTATAATGTCTAGACTGTCACAGATGGGTTATGCACTCCTACCAGCAGATGGAGATTAAGAACCACTGAGTTTCAGATATAGGTATAAGTGAGCAGTACAGTCCCCTCAAAATCAGTCTGTTCTCAGTCTCAGCAGATGGTCGCAGTGGTAAGCTTGTGCAGTCCTGTTTGGTGTTTTGGTCCCTGGTGGGAGGGGGGTGTTGTTTTCCATTTCTGGGGTTTTTAATGCCTTTTTGGGCCTCTGAGGAAAAAAAAGAACTGTTATTCCAAAATAAAGTTGATCCCAACTTCTTTCCACTCTCTGCTGTTGGACTGGGGTTGAGGCCTGTGGGGGTATCTGAGTGCCCTGGGGGTGTCACACTTAGGTGGCCGAGTCCCTCCCCCACTTCCCCCTCCTTGGTTTAGGGTGTAAGAGCCTAAGCTATCCTTCTCTACCTGAAAGTGGACAGGCAGTACTGAGTGCCTCAGAAGTCGGCCTTTGGCTTTTGGCTATGCTTGTTGGAGACTGTTTCCACAACTTAATGTAACTTAAATAAATAAACACAGCCTGTTTGGCTTTGATTTAAAGAAAAAAAAAAGGAAATACCTGCAGAGGCCTGCTAGTGTGAACAGTGAAAGGAGTCAGTCTCCTGCCTTTCCCGGGTCTGTTTCAGTTTTGCGCTGGATGGGTATCCTGGTGGAAGTGGTCTTGTGCTCCACGGGTGTTGCTGAGGGTGCCATGAGTTCACAGCCCTGAAGCCTTGCGTGGTCTGTCAATGGTGTGCTGTAGATTCAGCAAAGCACTGTTCGGTCTACGTTGGCAAGGACATGTTGGGGCTGACGGTGGAGTTGCAGGCGTTTTCTTCTGGTGCGCTTACAGCCACGCCGGGGGAGCACTTGATGGCGGTTCCAATTTCAGCAGGAACTGCCGCCATTTTGCTGTCTGTATTGGCTCCCAATTGGCCTCCTGGTTGCTGCCCATGGCTTCTTTGATATTTGGTCCTGGAGTCTGTGATGGTCCCTCAGACTTTGTGTTGGCCTCTAGACTTTGGCCATGCCCAAGGCCTTTTGCCTACGTCTAGAGGGTGGCCAGTCTCTGCAAGGTCCTCAGCTGCCGTCCCAGTGACCTGTTCCTCCCCACTCTCCCTCTCAAAAAAAAAGCAGTGGGTGAAGGCAAGTGTGGAGGAGCTGTTTGAGTCTTATACCTGGGTATCAGTTGAGTGTCTTGTTTGATTCTAGCTCCTGTTACAAATGCAATTCAGAAAACAAATGGGAAGCAGAAGTACATCTCAGAGGTCTCTGAGTTCCCTATCTCACCCCAACCCAGATCACTGAAGCCTCCTTTAGTAGACAGCATGATGAGTTTGTGCCATGTTCTATTCTGGCATTTTTGCTTCTCCCTCCCCTATGTCAGTACTCTGCCATTGTGAAAGTGTGTGCTTCTGTCCTCTTTCAAGCATGAGAACAGTTTGTTTTCCTTTTTTTGTGTGGCAGACTTGATTATTGTCAGCATAAATCAAAACCTCCCAAAGCCCCCTCTCCTTAGGCTGCAGTAAGGTGTATTTTACCATGTAAAAAGTGCAGAAGCGAGCAGCAGTTTATCACTGCATTATTTCAGTTTTGCAGTGTTTGGCACCTTTGATTGAGTGCATGGAGGTCTAGAATTTTCAGATTTCCATGGTCACCGTTAACAGTCCCTCAGCTTAGCATGCACTGTACATGGGGCTGTGGTAAGCTGTATTTCATCACTGCTTTATTCAGTTTTGCAATTGTAAATACAGGGGGGGGAACAGAGTTACCTTGCCCCTCTTCCTATGGGTCGGGGGGGAGGATGTTTGCAGCATCGGGGAACTGCAGGAGGTCCTCCGGTGCCAGCATGAGGGGTGGCAGGGTGCGTGGCACTTTCTAGTGCCGCAATGAGGATGCAAAGGTAGATCAACAAACAAGTACGGCTTTCACCTTGGTATCCCAGCTTGATTTGATCGAACCATGTGTAATAGTTGAGGTAGTGAGGGAATCTGTTAGCTCAGACCAGAAAGTGACCTCATTGATTTTACCTCTGGTGGAGATGAGTTTGGAGGACTTGTGCCTGGTTAAGCTTGACATACAGATATCAGTGAATTCCCTTCTGTCAAGCAAAACAACCAACTTTCCAACTACTGATCTCCTAACTGCGGGGTCCCACAGGCATCTCCCCTCTCACCTATCCTGTTATATCTCTTTATGTCATCCCTTGCCTCAATACATCTGGGTCTTATTGAACTACTATTATCCTACACGGATGACATCCTGCTTCTCTTACCAGTGACAGCATCAAACAAAGATACAACTCAGTCTGTAGCGAATGGCATGACTGCTGTTAGCACCTGGACTCTGACCAATAAACTGAAATTGATATAAATGGCGGGGACAGGAGTGAGTTGAGACTAGTGTTCTAAAGGGGAGACTTGTTTGGGTAATTTCAAAAGGTAACGAGTTTTTTTTAGGCCGTCGAATGTTAGCCATTTGGTTCTGGTCTGAAACCATAGTAGTGTTCTGATGGTATATATTGGCATTGTCTAGCAGGTACCTGACATTACAGTTAGGGTGTTTCTTAGTACAGTGTTTTCTAGACAGATTATAGATTATGGGGATAGGGTTAGGCACTAAGTTACCTGGTAGGTTGTCGCCCAACGTGCTCAAAAGGGCTAAGCAGATCCATGTGAGCCTCTTCATGGTGATAGCTTTTGGAGCTAATTTAAGTCAGTCGGGTTTAGCGCTCTTTATCAGTCCTAAATATGCGCTGATAAAGACTTCAGAACAGAGTCCTCCCTGAGGGTGGAAGCCTCAGCATAGTTTCTTCTTTAATTCATCCAAATCCATGAGATTTTAATACATTCCTTGAAAAACAGAAACAGGTGTCCACATATCTTATCCACAGGGAAGCACTGGAAAGTATGGAAAGCAGCTGAGCCATGTGATTCCTGACTGCCACCTTTTCTATTGTTTTGAAAAAAATGCCTGGTAGGAATAAACGACCTGTACACCCCGGTTTGTATTTTTTCAATTCTTTAAATCTTGCTCTTGTCAAGAAGGTGGTGTAGGCTTATCTTCTGGTAACCTTTGAGACTTGGACTCACCCTAGTCCTTAACTAACTTTTCCAGATTCTCTCTGAATAGCAATTTTTCTCTGAATGGAAACCTTCTGAGATGAGTTTTGGAAGTTGGATCCACTGACCAATTTCTGAGCCATAATAGTCTGGCAGATGTGTGAATAAAATCATAGAGAACGTTTGGCACATAAGCCAAACTGGTTTCTACATGAGTGGAATCCACAAAGTCTTCCACCTCTTCTGAGTTAGATGATGGCCTTGTTGTACATCACATAAACAGGCTCTAGAAATGTACACACTGCAAATTGCCCTACTACAATGAATGTCCGTTTATTCAAGCGATGTTTTAATTCTGGAGGCTAGACTAGAGGACAGATAATTAATTTAGTACCTGGATTAGTCTCTTCAATATTTTAATGAGTTGTTTTTCCTCCTTTAAAAACACATTTTTTATCCCTATGTGCTCTGGATAACTGTTAGTCTATTTGGATTTTATTGTTGTGCTATTCATGTCCCTACCCTTTTCTGTTTTTATTGTTGGATTTGTTTATTGCAAAGTACCAAGCTGAGAATCTAATCACATCAAAATGCTCCTCACCGTGAGGCTTATTTAGATTTAATTAATGGAGGAAAAGACCTCAAAAGTTCTCGCTCGGCAGCAGATAACATTTCTAAGTGCCAGCTCTTCATAGGCTCCAGTATTATCATTGGTCAAAAACCTCCATTTTTTATTGTAATTTTTTTAGCAATTTCTTATGGTTCTTGTGATTTTTGTAATTTTTAGTATATACTTTCATACATCTTCTTCAGTCCTTTATTAAAGAAATAATTTAAACAAGGAGGTTTGATGAAGAGTTTGTCTAGTTTGTTCTGGATTTGTTTATTGAACAGATTTAGAATGTTTTCTCTGCTTTTTTTATCTGGTATTGTAAACCTCCTTGATGTTGTATTGAAAGGTGAAAAAGCAAATAAATAACATTTTAACTTTTGGTCTTGCAAATCCTTTAGTGCAGGTCCTCCTTCCAATGGAATAGTGGTCTTTTTAGTAACTTCTGTAACCAAGATATCTACGTTAGGTTGCCTCAGCCTTTCCTTCTCTTCCTCCTCCTCACACACTAAAGGGTAGAACTTACCCATAGTTCTACCCACATACAGCTCTGCTTTAGGAGTGTCCCACTCTGCTGGAAAAAAAAGCCTGAATGGCTTGATGCAAAACAAAAGACTTTCAGGGCTTTCAAGTGTCTCAGTTATCCACCTGAGGGACTGCAAGAAATGAATAACTCTGGAGGTCACAGGCTTGGTCTTCATGTACATATTTGCCTTGCCAGTCATCCAGATACAGATGGACTCGAACCCCCTCCTTCCACAGGAAGACCACAGTTACAACCATTACCTTGGAAAAAGTCTTTGGAGCTGTGGCTAGCAAAGGTAATGCCTTGAACTGAAAATGCTGAGGCCATGAGGATCTCTCCTGGCCAAACAGCCACAATGACTGTTCTTAATGTTTCCATTCTGAAATGAGGTACGCACAAAGCTTGATTCACAAACTTTAGATCCAGAACTGATAAATCCCCTCCTTTTTGGGAATGACAAAAATAGGTGGAATATCTTCCTGTGCCCCACTCAAGGTTTGGGACAGGAACTACTGCCCCCCAGATCCAAGATATTTTGACAGAAGGACCACACTGCATTCTTCAGCTCAATTTCTTCAGAAAACAAGATAGACATTCTCCTATTTACTGATATACTGAAGAACAGTTCCAGAACCCATCACTGAGCAGAGCAGTTAGACCTAGATGGGCAAGATCCTCAGGCTGTGATCTTTGTCACCACAAAAAGAAGACTGATGAGATTGGAAACAAGACCACTGAAAAAAGCCCAAACAACCTGGTTGGTATTTTCTGGTGTCTCAAAATCTCGTTCTGTAAGTCAACTGTTATGAAGACAACTTTGGCTTGTCCTCAGGTAACCTTTGAGGTTTGGGCTCCTCCCAAGTTCTTAACTAGTTTCTCCAGCTCCTCTCCAAAGAGCAGCTTCCCTCTGAAAGGAAGCCTGCTAAGATGAGCCTCAGAAGCTGAATCCGCTGACTGAGCTGCCACTGTCACAACCGTTCCTGTAGCACAGGTCCTGAATAGATCATAAAGGGCATCTGCTACGTAAGTCACATTTGTCTCCAAGTGGATCAAGTCCTGAGAGTGCTCCATTTCTTCCAGCTTCAAAGTAGAAAGGATCTGCTGGACTATGAGGAGAGATGCTCTGTAAAATAGCCATCTGTAACTTTAAATGCTTGTTTAAGAAAGGATTTTTTACTTTTTGGTCATGAACATCCTATAAAATACATAGATACACACCATAAGATCTGTTGTCAGCAAATGACAAAAAAACTAATTGCAGGTTACAGCAGGAAAAAGGCCTCAAAGAGCTTCCAGGTCTTATTTTAACCTGTAGAAGCTATAACGGGTCTATAGACCCTGCTTTCATCCTTGGCCAAAAAGCCTGCTGTTACTACAACCTGCTAATGAAAAGCTCTATCTATAACTTCATGAGCACAAAATACCATATAAATTTTCTAACATTAAACCCTACACTTATCTTTATGGTGAATACTTTCTTAGATAGTGTGACGTGCTGTATTCCTCTTTCTTTAATTCATGTGCTCAGCCGACGGTGGCCAGCGTTTTGCACGGCTGCTTCAGGGCTTCAAAAACACATTTTGAAGAAAGATCAGCACAACGTATCCTAGTGGATTGTTGGTGGCCAGTGCTGTGACTCCAGAAGCGGTTTTGGACTTCCTGCGGCTTGCCCCAATGCTGTGAGTGTTAGATTTTTTTTTTTGAGTGAACATTTCTAGTTTTATAAGAGTTTTGACAGATTTATGATAAAAGTCTATAAATATATTTAAATGTGTGTTTAAACATATAAAAAATACACTGTATGTATAGTTTGATGGCACCAATGATTGTAAGACATTTTGATCTGATTGTATAGAAATTTTATGGGTTTTTGTCTAAAAGTATAACTTTTCTATTATTTCCTATGGAAACAGTGTTGCCAGGTGGGCGGGTTGCGGTTTTTTGGGCTTCTTTTTTGTCTTTTGGGCGGTTTTTAGGCGTTTTTTTCGGCCGCGGGGGGCGGGGTTAGTGACGTTTTGGGCAGGGTTAGTGACGTTCTGGGCGGGGCCGATGACGGGGGAGGCGGGGCCAATGACGGGAGAGGCAGGGCCGATGAGGGCGGGGGCGGGGTTGATGACACGGGGGTGGGGGTGTCAGGGGCGGGGTTTGAGTTTGGGCGGGTTTTGGGCTGGATTTAGGCTGGTTTGGGTGGGAAAAAAAAACACCCTGTGTTTTGACACCTTATTGGCCAGCAGAGAGAGGTCAGCTGGTGACTCAGAGACCCAGTGTCCCTTGGCAACAACTTGCCAGGAAGTGGAGGAGGGGCTGAAGACACTGAAGAGGAAAGATGTGTTTGGGAGAGCTCTGAGTGCGTGACAGGATGAAAAGTGTTGGATTTGAGCAGAGAAAGAAAGTTATAAAACTGATGGGGTTTTTTGTGTACTGTTTAAGTATCTGAAAGGGAATTGTCCCCAACAATAAGCACCTGCACTATTTTATGAACTGGAAAGGCTTTGGAAGACTTTTCTAATACCAGACAAAATTGGATTTCCTGATACTGGTAGCTCTTGCAACTGGACCTCTGATATCTAGAGCTTGCAGAGTTATGGAAATTAAAGGAGAAAGTTATTTCTTATGGTAAAGTTTCACCACAGTGGGATCATCTCCCTCAGCCACAGGAAGCTCCCTTCCTTGATATCACCGAGAGAGACTGAAGCCAGTCCTGCAAATACTTGTGACTCTAAATTAGGCACAGAAACCTCTGAGTGAGAGGCCCTATCAAGCTCTATATGCCTGTGCTTTAAGGGAACAAAGCAGCAGTACAGCCCATCAGAGCCATTACTGCTGCCACCAACCACCCCCCCCCCCCCCCCCACCCCAACACACACACATATCCCCCTAGTCTTAGAAGACTGTGTGTGTTTCAGCAAAAAAGCTCAATGAAGCAAAAGTACAAATTTTGGCAAAAACGGAACCTTTTCTCCAAGAGGCTCTCCTGAGGAGGCAATTACATGCTATTCTTGACCCACTACAATCTGGTTTTCGCCCTCTCCACTCAACCGAAACTGCGCTTACTAAAGTCTCCAATGACCTATTACTGGCTAAATCCAGAGGTCAATATTCCATCCTCATTCTTCTTGATCTTTCCGCTGCTTTTGACACTGTCGATCACAGCATACTTCTCGATACCCTGTCCTCACTTGGATTCCAGGGCTCTGTCCTTTCCTGGTTCTCTTCCTACCTCTCCCTCCGCACCTTTAGTGTTCACTCTGGTGGATCCTCTTCTACTTCTATCCCTCTGCCTGTCGGCATACCTCAGGGTTCTGTTCTTGGTCCCCTCCTCTTTTCTATCTACACTTCTTCCCTTGGTTCATTAATCTCATCCCATGGCTTTTCCTACCATCTCTATGCTGATGACTCCCAAATCTACCTTTCTAACCCTGATATCTCACCTTGCATCCAAACCAAAGTTTCAGCGTGCTTGTCTGACATTGCTGTCTGGATGTCTCAACGCCACCTGAAATTAAATATGACCAAAACTGAGCTTCTCATTTTCCCCCCCAAACCCACCTCCCCGCTCCCCCCCGTTTTCTATTTCTGTTGATGGCTCTCTCATTCTCCCTGTCTCCTCAGCTCGAAACCTTGGGGTCATCTTTGACTCTTCTCTCTCCTTTTCTGCTCATATCCAGCAGATTGCCAAGACCTGTCGTTTCTTTCTTTACAACAGCCGTAAAATCCGCCCCTTTCTTTCCAAGCACTCTACCAAAACCCTCATCCACACCCTTGTCACCTCTCGTTTAGACTACTGCAATCTGCTTTTTGCTGGCCTCCCACTTAGTCACCTCTCCCCTCTCCAGTCGATTCAAAACTCTGCTGCCCGTCTCATCTTCCGCCAGGGTCGCTTTACTCATACTACCCCTCTCCTCAAGACCCTTCACTGGCTCCCTATCCGTTTTCGCATCCTGTTCAAACTTCTTCTACTAACCTATAAATGTACTCACTCTGCTGCTCCCCAGTATCTCTCCACACTCGTCCTTCCCTATACCCCTTCCCGTGCACTCCGCTCCATGGATAAATCCTTCTTATCTGTTCCCTTCTCCACTACTGCCAACTCCAGACTTCACGCCTTCTGTCTCGCTGCACCCTACGCCTGGAATAAACTTCCTGAGCCCCTACGTCTTGCCCCATCCTTGGCCACCTTTAAATCTAGACTGAAAGCCCACCTCTTTAACATTGCTTTTGACTCGTAACCACTTGTAACCACTCGCCTCCACCTACCCTCCTCTCTTCCTTCTCGTTCACATTAATTGATTTGATTTGCTTACTTTATTTATTTTTTGTCTATTAGATTGTAAGCTCTTTGAGCAGGGACTGTCTTTCTTCTATGTTTGTGCAGCGCTGCGTATGCCTTGTAGCGCTATAGAAATGCTAAATAGTAGTAGTAGTAGTAGGTCACAAAGAGCCTCCTTGTACAGAGAGCACATTCTCCCCTTGCTCACTGAAGTCTCTGATTCAGGAGCAACTCATGTCGAAATGGCTGACACCTCATTTGACTCTACAGGGGAAGCACAGGAAACTGTCTTTCCCCCAATAGCTTCTCTTTACTTATTGAAGGGCTCCCACCCCCTCCCCCAACCCGCCGCTGTCTAAGCACTGCTTAGGCATGATGAGCAGTCCCCTGATGTCCCCCAGTGATTACCACAGCACATTGTTCAGCACATTCAGCCAGTGCTTCTATTGAGAGTAATCATTGCTCACTTCAGGATACCCGAGGTGAGGCAAAGGATACGACCTACTCATGGCTGGGAATTGGAAAGGACCAGCTAAGAAAAAATCTGTCTACTATAAGATACACCCCCAGGCAGCCCCCTCAGGGGCCATAAAAGACAGAAGATAATCACCCCTGCACCACTACTGAAGAAATATCTGCCCAAAGCTGACTTTGACTTACAATTTTTAATTTCCTCTGCCAATTCAGCCAAGAATGGAGGAAGGTGGAGCTCTCCCAAAGTTTCAGGCAGAATGTGTTTTATTTTATTTTAGGAGTTTCCACTAATTCCCAGGGACCCACATGCTACACTGGGTACCAGCTCTCTAACTGGTCGAGGAGCACATTCCAAACACTAGTCTAGGAGCTGCACATCCAACCATCACCATCTGGTGAAGACAGAGAAATACTGAAGATCTGTAGCTGCATGATACCCAAATAAGGCAGATTACTTAAATCTTTTTTCTTTGTCTCCATCTGCTGGTTGATGGGCATAAACCTACATGTTCTGGACTGGTCTGGATGACAAAGTTGTAAAAAAAAAAAAGTAATAATCTGGGTCACTTGAATGGATATAATTTTGGATGTGTGAATTGTTATATGACCAAAATTATCCATCCAAGAAGGCAGAAAGATCTAAGGCATTCTAACATACATCTGAGCAGAAATATTTAGCTGCTTAACACAGTAGTTAAATGGCCAAGGAGGCTTCACAAATAGCATCTAATTTAGATTCAAGTTATACGAGTATACTGAGCAGCGCCACCTAAATAGATAAGCACTGCTGAATATGAACTGAAAGCATCTAGGTTAGACATTTCAAATTGTGCATACACTGCACAGCTGAATATTGACCTCAATGTATCAAGGTGGAAATAATGTCATTATACTTTACTTCTTCATGGAAAAGGTAGTGAATTCATGTAACAGTCTCCCAGTGGAAGTGGTGGAAATGAAAACAATTTCTGAATTCAAGAGAGCTCGGGACAAGTACATATTATCTCTAAGGGAGTGATAGGGAGAGTAGATGGCATGGATGGGCAGACTGGATAGGTCATATGGTCTTTATCAACATTTTTCTATGTTACCACTATGCTTTAACATGCAATGCTATTTGTCTATATGTAAGAAACAGATGGTACCTGCATCTTCCATGACAATTTTATCACACTGCACTTCTTTATTCTTTGGTGCTCCATTAAAGGTCTGCATCATTCTTGTAATGTACTGATCATTGCCAGCTCTGTTTTTGCAGAGCTCTAGATAGGCCAGGTTTTGAAGCCTATAAGAAATACAAACTCAAGTACTAAAAAAAAAAACAGAGAGCATTTCAAATAGAGATTAAATAAATGCAAAATATGGCAAAATTACTGTTTTTGCCACTGTTATCTGTGGTCTTCATAAACATTAATTACCACCACAAAGTAAAGAGGACATTAAATGCAGGAATTCTAGTGGTAGTTAAATCCTTTGAAGCACAAGAAATCACAATTACAGGCTTGGAAAAGGATGAATGTTACAAATAAAGAATTTTAAATGTTCATACTTGACCATTGCAGCTTCTTCACTATCCATGGATACAAACAGAGGAGGTATATCCAGGAACCAGATCATTTCTGTGTCTGTAAGGTAAATGTCCACTACCTTATTTAAGTCTCTTTCAATTGGATATTCTCGCATATCTTCTCTTTTGACACGTATATCTGTCAAATTATTTAAAAAAAAATCTATCTTAGTTCTGATGTTGTACCACACAGTCAAACAGTCCCAAATGTTAAATAGTTTGATGGCTACAAATTAGATTGTGGTAAACTAAGCTTCAAATCTCTCATCTACCAACATATGTAAGATCTAAGTCTGGCTTAAACTGTAGAGGTGAAAACGTTATGGGTATAATAGTGCTTGAGCAGCTAAATTTTAGCACCTGCTGCCAGACCACACCCAGAGCAAAGACTTGAAAATGCATCCACTGCCTCTCCTATTCTGAGAAAAGTTTTCCTGTTTTCCTAAAAATAGATTTTCAGCTTTGTGTAGTCGTAATTTAAAACAGTATAGAACTGCGGTATATAATAAAATGTTACATAAATCTTTGTGTACAGCAATTTCTTCTCAGTCTATTCCATCTCCTGGTTTGTTTGGGTTTTTTTTTTTCACCTTTTCATTGTCATAATTTTTTCTACTGAAATTTCTCTCTTTGGATAACTCTCTATACTCAAATTAATCTCCCTTCTCCTAATTTTCTCTATTTCTCTATCCCATTTACAACACCTTTATCATCTCTTTCCCATCCCTTCTTTTGTGTCCGCAATCTTCTTTCCTTCATACTCTCCCTCACCCCTCTAATTAATCCTTCTGGACCTTATAGACTTCTATTCATTCCCTTATCACTCTGAACCTTCACTTTCTTCTTCTCTCCCACCCACAGACCGCCATTCATGCTATCCACATTGACACTTCATTCAATCCTTCCCTCCACAGACACTCATTCACATTCACTTCTGCACTTAACATTAAAATTAGCCAACTGGTTACCGCAGCAGCCTGAGAACCAGGTTCACTTTCCACTGCAGCTCCTTGTGTCTCTGGACAAGCCACTTAACCCTTCATTGCCACAGGTACAATGCCACACTGAGCCCGCAAAGAGGTGGGAAAATGTGGGATACAAATGCAATAAATAAATAAATATATAATATGTAAACCACTTTGATTGTTACTACAGAAAAGAAGTATATCAAATCCCATCCCCTTGCATCTTCTTCCACCCCAACCCTGTGAGCTCTCACTCATTCCAGGACCAGTGTCTGCAGCTTCCTACAGGCTTCACCAAAATGAGCTGGGGGGGTGGATAAGGAGTCAAGCCCGAGAAAGGGAGAGCAGGTATGAAGGATGCTGCTGCCACCATCATCACTTATTTTGGTTCAGCTGCTCAGGTAGGAGGGGAGAGACTATACAATGGGGGACAGAATTGGAGGAAGGTGAGAAACAGAAGCCCTGATTACCCTGGCTTCCTCCTCCTGGCATTGGCAATGACATACCAACCAGCCTATAGCTATGCACTCCCCCCCCCCCCCCCCCCCCCCCCCCCCCCCCCCCATATTTTGTGTTCCAAGCACCTACATCTCTTGCCTCTCCTTATTAAATCCCTGTTCTCCCATTGCTTCAATTTGCCATTGGCTTGCCCAGTATAGAAACTGCTGCTGTCATTGTAGCCTGGGACAAGCTGTCTGAGGAAAAGGCAAGGAGGGAGCTACAGAGAGGGGACAGAGAGAGAAGCTGGCAGCAGGAAGGAAAAGCAGAAAATGATAAGAATGTCTAGCTGGAGGAAGAGATGCTCAAGAAGGAAATATGTTCAGTGGCTACAGAGAAGGATAGAAAGATTAGCCAAAGAGGTAGGGGAGAGAATGAAATGAAGCACAGGGAGAAAGGAACAGGAGAGAGAGAGAGAGAGAAAAGAAATAGAAGACAGTCATGCACCCAAAATGTTTTTAAAGTATATAAAATAAATCAAAGGGGAAAAAATTCCTGAAGAATCTTCTACAAAGAGTAACTTGGAGTTCCTATATTGCAAAAATAATATCTTAAACTTGGCATGAAGTGCAAAGCCTCAGAAACAGGTTAAAGGCTTGTAACCTTGGCTACAAAAATAAATAAAAAATATGATTGTTGGTGGAAGATGGGCTCTACCTGGCACAAACTCGTAACCTGCAATGCATCTTATATTCCCTTTCAGAAATAATGGCCCACATACCAAAAGTGAGAAAACAGCTATACGGTGGGCTCCATGCACTGAGAATGGGTGTAGCTTGGCAGATTGACCCTTTCCTTTCCAGCCTCCTCCTCCTATAGTTCTTTCCACCTTCTGCAGCAAGAAAATTTCTGCAGGCAGCAGTAAAGTCACATAATATGGAAAAGGAGCAGAGAAAAGCCATTTAGAAAGGGTTGCAGCACAGAGTAATAATCTTTTTTTAGCGCTTGTCAAAGCACTTTGGCTGATGTTTTCTCCACAATGCACTAGCTATATACAGGATCCTTCTTTGACGCATCTCATGTCACAGCTCACTGACACAGCAGACCAATCATGCTTGGGTGCAAGAAGTAAGCTTCAGACCTTGAGCACCAAGAAGCAGCAGTACAAGCTGGAGCAACAATGCTAACCATGCAGTACACTCGACAGAAACAGCACTATCTAAAGTCTGCAATGACCTGTTCCTCGCCAAATCCAAAGGTCACTACTCCATCCTCATCCTCCTCGACCTATCCGCCGCTTTTGACACTGTCAAGCACAACCTACTTCTTGACACACTGTCCTCCTTTGGGTTCCAGGGCTCTGTCCTCTCCTGGTTCTCCTCTTATCTCTCCCATCGTACCTTCAGAGTACACTCTCATGGTTCGTCCTCCTCTCCTATCCCACTCTCTGTTGGAGTTCCTCAGGGATCTGTCCTTGGGCCCCTCCTATTTCAATCTACACCTCTTCCTTAGGCTCCCTGATCTCATTTCATGGTTTCCATTATCATCTTTATGCTGATGACACCCAGCTGTATCTCTCCACACCAGACATTACTGCGGAAACCCAGGCCAAAGTATCGGCCTGCTTATCCGACATTGCTGCCTGGATGTCTAACCGCCACCTGAAACTGAACATGGCCAAGACTGAACTTATTGTTTTCCCACCCAAACCCTCTTCTCCTCTCCCTTCACTCTCTATCTCAGTTGATAACACCCTCATCATCCCCGTCTCATCTGCCTGCAACCTCGGTGTCATCTTCGACTCCTCCCTCTCCTTCTCTGCGCATATCCAACAGATAGCCAAGACCTGTCGCTTCTTCCTCTACAACATTAGCAAAATTCGCCCCTTCCTCTCTGAGCACACCACCCGAACTCTCATCCACTCTCTCATTACCTCTCGCCTTGACTACTGCAACCTACTCCTCACCGGCCTCCCACTTAGCCACCTATCCCCCCTTTAGTCCATCCAGAACTCTGCCGCATGTCTCATCTTCCGCCTTGACCGATATACTCATATCACCCCTCTCCTCAATTCACTTCACTGGCTTCTGATCAGATACCGCATACAGTTCAAGCTTCTCCTACTAACCTACAAATGCACTCGATCTGCAGCCCCTCCTTACCTCTCTACCCTCATCTCCCCTTACGTCCCTAC
Source organism: Microcaecilia unicolor (assembly GCF_901765095.1). Taxonomy (NCBI): domain Eukaryota; kingdom Metazoa; phylum Chordata; class Amphibia; order Gymnophiona; family Siphonopidae; genus Microcaecilia; species Microcaecilia unicolor. Next base: position 44,220,070 of record NC_044036.1, read on the forward strand.
CCGTAACCTCCGCTCTCAAGACAAATCCCTCCTTTCAGTACCCTTCTCCACCACCGCCAACTCTAGGCTCCGCCCTTTCTGCCTCGCCTCACCCCACGCTTGGAACAAACTCCCTGAGCCCATACGCCAGGCCCCCTCCCTACCCATCTTCAAATCATTGCTCAAAGCCCACCTCTTCAATGTCGCTTTCGGCACCTAATCACAACACCTCTACTCAGGAAATCTAGACTACCCCCAACTTGACATTTCGTCCTTTAGATTGTAAGCTCTTCTGAGCAGGGACCGTCCTTAGTTATTAATTTGTACAGCGCTGCGTAACCCTAGTAGCGCTCTAGAAATGTTAAGTAGTAGTAGTAGTAGTAGTATAAAAGCATATCCAAGCCAGGAGCATCCCTGCAGTAAACATACTGCATTGCCTGCAGAATTTGGAGAATAACATAATTATCAAAATCAGCATACCAGCAAGAACTTATCCACCCCAAAAAAGCACTGGAGGACCAGAGGCAAAGAACTGGCAGCTGCTACCAAGGCAAACAGAGATGCTACTTCTGCTCTCATTCTGAACAAGTGCACTTCAACAGAATATAACCTGTGTATCAGGTCTTGATATGGCAAGGACTGAGAGGAGATCCATATAGAGAGAGTGAAAATTCACATGTACTGGAAGAAGTAAGACATTTTTTAACAGAACCCTCATTGGCTAGGTTGGGGCATCCTTGTAGTAGGCCACAGTCCAACTAGCAGCAACACTCCTATAGTCCTGGAATGATTCAGCATGATCATGAAGGGTCCTTCATTACACTGCAACTCACAGGACAGCAGCCGAGACCTTGATTCCAGGAACTGACGGCCAGTACTGGGGTATCTGCAAACCAAATACTTCCCGGCCCAATCACCAGCCAACCCTCACTTCCTGTCATGGTATGTGCAAAACTAACCCATTTTGAGAAATTGCCCCTTAAAAGGCACCTAGCAGCTGGCACCCAGGGAAAGCTGCAGGTGACATGAGCAGTGTCAGAGGGAGTCAATGCTGCTGCAGAAGATGATCATCATACTATGAAGTACCAAGAAAGACCCTCATGCTCCATAAACTGTACGAGAATGACAAAACCAGCACAGGCTTCAGTTACCCAAGATCTCTAGAATGGTGAGTGTATGGTTGTTTCAGAGTGTTGAAACAGCAGCAGAAGGGTTATCCAAAAATTAGTACCTATAGATGCATATGGTAGGAAGAAGAGTCATAAGAAAATCTGTAGAGGCTGTAGGAGGTGGCAAAAATCCAGGTCCTCTTCAACCAGTTAAAGTAGCAAATCAAATAACTCTTCCAGCAGAAGTAGCTAAAGGTCATAATCTACCAAATAGACCCCTATCCCAGGGGCCCAATAGCACTGATGTCCATTACTAAGGAAACAGTGCCTCAATCTGTGCAAGAAAGGCAGCATATTAATATTTTCAGGTTACTCCAGGGCCAAATGAAAGAAGAAAAGTAACAGGAAGGGTAAAAAGAAATGAGGTGAAATCTCTGATAATGATATGTACTTTCTTATATACCAAGAGTGTAATCAGCTGCACAGATGCCACATGTTAACTTATGCAAACATCACACTAGAAGCATACAAGGATTAAAAGAGGTGTCTCCAGCACACAAATAAGGAACATTTTAGAGATAAGACAGAGGAAACATCTTAGGGCTCACAAGACATTAAGCTGTGACTCAAACAGATAAGAACATAAGCAATGCCATACTGAGTCAGACCAAGACCCATCAAGCCCAGTATCCTGTTTCCAATATAAAGTTATATAGAAACCTATGGAACTTCGTAAGTTTAAGTGCTTTGAAAATGAGCCCCTTTGTCAAATGCTTTCTGAAAATCTAGACACTCTACATCAACTGGTTCACCTTTATTTATTTACGCATTCAAAGAAATGAAGCAAATTGGTGAGGCAAGACTTCCCTTGGCTGAACACATGCTGACTCTATCCCGTTAAACCATGTTTGTTTATGTATTCAGTAATTTTATTCTTTACAAAGTTTCCACTGTTTTGCCCGGCACTGAAGTCAGGCTTACTGGTCTGTAATTTCCAGGATCACCCCTGGATCCCTTTTTAAAAATAGGTGTTACTTCGGCCACCCTCTAATCTTCAGGTACTACGGATGATTTTAATGACAGGTTACAGATCACTACCAGCAGATCATATTTGAGCTCTTTCAGTACCCTGGGGTGTATACCATCCAGTCCAGGTGATTTACTACTCTTTAATTTGTCAATTTGTACAGTATCTTCCAGGTTTACCGAGATTTCTTTCAGTTCCTCTGCATCGTCACCCTTGAAAACCATCTCTGGTACAAGTAGATCTCTTACATCTTCCATAAACACCAAAGCAGAGAATTAACTAATTCTCTCTGCTATGGCCTTGTCCTTATGGAAACAGGAAATTAGGGCGGGACCAGAGCTGAGAGACAGAAAAGGGAAGGCTGAAGCGCGAGCCTGCACGCTTTTCACTGTGTGTTGCTGTCGCCTTAACCCAGACGAAGTAAGAAGATCACTTTTGAAATTCGGACGGAGGGACGCCTTGGAATTTGGATGGGGGGGGGGCCTTGGATCTCAGAGGGAGGGGAGGGCAGGGGGGAGAGAAGAGATTGCTGGACAAGAGGGGAGGGCAGGGGGGAGAGAGAAGAGATTGCTGGACAAGAGGGGAGGGCAGGGGGGAGAGAGAAGAGATTGCTGGACAAAAGGGCAGGGCAGGGCATGGGGAGAGAGATTACTGGACAAGAGGACAGGGCAGGGGGAGAGAGAAGAGATTACTGGACAAGAGGGCAGGGCAGGGGGGAGAGAGAAGAGATTGCTGGACAAGAGGGAAGGGCAGGGGAGAGAGAGAAGAGATTGCTAGACAAGAGGGAAGGGCAGGGGGGAGAGAGAAGAGATTGCTGGACAAGAGGGCAGGGGGGAAAGAGAAGAGATTGCTGGACAAGAGGGCAGGGGGGAGAGAGAAGAGAATGCTGGACAAGAGGGCAGGGGGGAGAGAGAAGAGAATGCTGGACAAGAGGGGAGGGCAAGGAGAGAGAGAAGAGATCGCTGGACAGGAGGGCAGGGCAGGGGGGAGAGGAGAATTGCTGAACATGGATGAATGATTGGAGGGGGCAGGGGAGAGAGGAAATCTACTGGATATGGGTGGATGGAGGAGAGGCCAGGGGAGAATGGTGAGTTGCTGGACGCAGATGGACGGAGAGAGGGGAGGGAAGTCAAGGAAGGAGATGCACATGGATGGAGGGGAGGGAAGATAGGAGAAATGCTGGACATGGATGGATGGAGTGGAGGGCAGGGAAGAGAGAAGAAATGTTGGACAAGGATGAAGGGAAGGAAAGACAAAGGAAGGAGATGCACACGGATGGAGGGGAAGGGAGAGAGGAGAAATGATGGACATGGACGGAGGGGAGGGAAGACAGGAAGTACATGCACATGGATGGAGGGGAGGGGGTGAGGAGAAATGTTGGATATGGATGGAGGGAAAATTGCTGAATTTAAGGGCTGGATCGGAACACTTTCAGGACAGATGCCGAAACTTGAGGAAAGATAGGGACAGGGCTACAGATGGTAGACAGGACGCATGAGGACACAGGAGGATGGTGGACATGGTGAGAGAAAAAATAGCAAATGGAAAGAAGACACTGCATAAAATAGAAGACAGGACCAAAGCGAATAGAAAAAACTATGATCAGACAACAAAGGTAGAAAAAAGTATTTTATTCAGAATTTATTAATTGGAATATGTCAGCTTTTGGAAATGTGTATCTGTGATATTTTTCATGCAAGTTTCAATTTTTCTAGTATTGCTGCATGCTGAGTCTGACTTCTTGAGGTAGCTTTCTAGTTCAGTATTTTGCCTTCATATTTATTTTATTTCTAGTTCCTTGTGTCATATCTGTTGCCATGTGTTTTTCATGTGTGATCAAGGTACAGTATTCTGCTAGTGTGTAGTATTTGCAGCCCTTTTTGTTTTGTTTTTCATTAGGTTGTGTACTGGTGTTTTAGAGCCTGGTGTAATTATAGTGCTGCCTTTCCACGCATAAGGTTGTAGCTCGCCCTGTCCTTGGAATTAGTGCTGTTATGGTTTGGTAAGGTTATGAGTGGGTTTTTGCACAAGTTTGTGTATAGTGTTTTGCAGTGAAGAGATAGTGTTTTGGCCTTACTGAGGTGGCACCAAAACATCAGAAAAGGTGTAGAGCCTAAATCATGACACACTACCTCTTGAAGGATCTACATATAGTGCAGGGGCCCGCCCCGGTGGCGGACGGAGGGGAGCGGGTGGAGGGGGAAGCGGCAGTGACCTCGGGGGGGGGGGGCCCAGGGGCGGCCTTGTCCCGGGCCCGGCCCAGTCTCTCGGCGGCCCTATCTGGGCCTGGTTCCTTATATAAGGCACTTTGTTGAATAGCTAGGGCTATCTCTTCCTCAGTTATAGGACCATCAAGTTTACGTGATAAATTTAGACTGTGGTAAATTTAGACTAAGTACATCTCTCCTTCCAATTCCCCATTCGAAGGATGTGTATAAAAGTGCTGATAATATTTCTGAAAAACAGCTCCTATCTCACAATCAGTTCTCACCATCCCCTCGATCCACCTGGGAAATATAAGAGGAACCTCTAGACTGCTTAACTAACTTTGCCAAACGTTTCCCAGACTTATTGCTATGACAATATAGATGATACCTATAATATTGCACTGATTTCATTGCTCTTATATGAAGAAGTTCACCGAAAGAAGTCTGAAGTGCCAACAACACGATGGCGAGCAGAAGGATGCATTCCATACTGAATGAGTGATTTAATTAGCTGTTTCTCGAGATGTAAAATCTCCCAATCTTGTGCCCTCCACTTAAAAGTAGTGGAAGCCAGGATTTCCCCTCGGAGAACCGCCTTGCACATGACCCGCATTATTGGCCTGATAATCGGACCATTTACATAATACGTAATCGCGAAACTCAAAATCCCAATAAAGGTGTGGAGGAAATTGCCAATGATAAGTTTTGACCCCTGAAACTCCAAAAGTGAGAGTACACCATACCAGGCATGATCAGACACACTGTACGGACCAATCCCTGCGTCAAGGACTGAGGAGAAAAGCGCTGTGGAGATAAGCCAGTAGTCTAGATTGGGACCCATGAGCCCTAGACAAATGCATGTAATCTCGATCCATTGGATGAAATGTCCTCCAGACGTCCAAGAGATCCAAAGTGGAACAAAGCAAAGGGATACCTTTAGTGGGGTTCCCAACTTCTCACAAGGAACCCTCAGATCTATCCAGGGTTGGGTCATGCACCATATTAAAATCCCCTCCCATAATAACAGGAATATCTGGTAACCCAAGCACCTTGTGAATTATTGTCTTAATAAATTTGTGATCATACACGTTAAGGCCATAGATATTACACAGAAGCAAGAGTCGTTTATTAATAGTGGCTTTAACAAAGAGAAATCTACCATTAGGATCTTTCCAAGTCTGACATATTTCAACGTCTAGACCTCTCCGGAAAATAATCAAAAGTCCAGCCTTTCAATTCAGAGCCGGAGCTTCTGCCAGGTTTGTAACATGGATGTTCATGCTGGACACAGCCAGAACTTGGACATCCATTTGTCATGTATTTTACAATAGGTTGTATGTCAGCAGGTCCTGCTCTAAAATACATGAGAAAAGGACGACCATGTTCTGAGTTGGATGTCCATTCTAAAATTCTGCTCCAGGAGTTCTACAATAACAGTACAAGAGTAATTTTATAACAGATCACCTAGACTGAGGTGTGTATTTTATAAACACCACCATGTAAAATGTGATCTTGCCTACACAGTACTAAAATCCACCCCCAAACATGCCTACTCCAGAGTCACATACAAGTACACATGTTCTTGTCATTGTGTGAACTTGTATGCATGAGGTAATTTGTTTAAGTGACATTCTCAAACATATCCTATCACATGTATACAAAAATGCCTCTATAAAATGATCACCAAGCAATGGATTTATTCTACACAAATCACTGCAATTATTTACCAGACGTGCTAAGTGCTGTATCTCGTCTAAATGCTGGTACTTCTATTTCATCTGTCACTGACTCTGCAGTAGAAATACTCGATTTAGAAAAACTGCTGCCTCCAAACGTTGACCTAAAAAAATTACAAAAAATGTGCATAATAAAAAATATGATAGTTAACAATGCCTTTGGTAGAGGCACATATCAGAACTGATACTGCCAGTTCTTTTTCAAAGGATATTATTGATCGAGTCAAAGGTGAGACAATGAAATGAGACTAAAATAGTAACAACAGTATCATTTATCTAGAAGACTATGGGGGTGGGTCTTTTACAAAGGTGCGCTAGCGTTTTTAGTACACGCTAATGAACAGCGTGCACTAAACGCTAGAGACATCCATAGGAAAGTATTTAAAAGGTAGAATCTGTCTTTTAACTGTCATGTAAGCAACTGTGAAGTCGAACACCTTTGGCTCCACAGGAATTTCAGGGGTAAAGGAGTAGCTTAGAGGTCAGAGCATCAGGCTGACAAGCAGGGAAGCCCAGCTCAAATCCTGTTACTGCTCCTTATGAATCTTTGGTAATTGGTATTAATGGTCACAGGTCTTAAACTTATTGGGCCTCTCACCATGAAGGTAAATTATATTTTCAGCACACAGTGAAGTTGGACACAAAAGTACAGTACGCTTAATTTTTACTGCCCTTAACAGTAAAACTTACCTGTACATATATTTTTTTAAAAAATCACAGTATTAAGTGAGAACATAAAACAAATGGCCTACTTTGAATTGTTTTAAATGCCATAATGATTCCTGAACAGAATAAAGAATAGTTTGTCGTGCAATCATACTAGTTTTTCAAATTAACAAAGCTGTGGAACTCAGAAAATAATGTTTACATTTTTTTTTGTTTTTTTTTTTAAGTGCATTGAACTCTTTAACTCTTTAAAGGGTCCTTTTATTAACGGGGTCTTTTAGAAAGGCGCACTAGCGTTTTTAACGCATGCTAATGATTAGTGTGTGCTAAACACTAGAGATGCTCATAGGAATATATACATTTCTCCAGCGTTTAGCACACGCTTATTTTTAGTGCGTGCTAAAAACACTAGCACGCCTTTGTAAAAGAACCACTATTACTGCTCGCTAAATGATAAGATGCCCATAGGAATATAATGGGGGAAAGGGAATGAGACTTGATATATAGTCTTTCTGTGGTTTTTGCAACTACATTCAAAGCAGTTTACATAGTATATACAGGTACTTATTTGTACCTGGGGCAAAGGAGGGTTAAGTGACTTGCCCAGAATCACAAGGAGCTGCAGTGTGAATCAAATCCAGTTCCCCAGGATCAAAGTGTGCTGAACTAACCACTAGGCTACTCCTCTCATTTAGCGTTTAGTTCTTAAATGAGAATTTTGACATGAAATTATTGTACAATCCTTTCTGCGCACAGAATGGAAAGGCACATGATTTTTCTGTATTCTCTGAGTTGTATGTCACCATTCTTGTCTTTATCTTTCTTGGTTACATTGTTCAGACAAATGATACAACCCTCACACCTACTTTTCACTCCAGGGATTTGCATCAATCAGTAGCATACCAAGGGCAGAGCAGTGGGGGCAGTCCACCCCAGGTGCAGGCAGCAAGGGGGTACATGGAGCAGTTGCACGGCTGTCAGATCCACCAGTTCCCTGCCCCCTCTGACGTTACTGCCTGTTCTGGGGTGATGCACTTTGGGGGGGGAGGGGTGATGAGGGAAGATAGGGATGATATGCCAAGTGGGAAGCGTAGCGGTGATCCACCCCGGATGGCAGCCAACATAGTTACGCCACTGGAACCAACAGTCAAAGCAAAAATATGTGTGCACTTAGGTGCAAGGCAAAGCCCCCAAGCAGAAACAGAACAAGGGCGAGAAAAAAAGAAGCAAAAACAGATAAGCAAATTTATTATCTTGAACGTCATGACCTTGTAACCCAAAATCCTTCTGTAAAACCAAATGTATATCTTTTGCTATTTCCAGTATCCATGATAAATTGTAAGCCACATTGAGCCTGCAAAGAGGTGGGAAAACGTGGGATACAAATACAATAAATAAATACATTATTATTATATTATTATTAGGATTTATTTATTTACTGCCTTTTTGAAGGATTTCACTCAAGGCGGTGTACAGTAAGAATAGATCAAACATGAGCAATAGGCAATTACAGCAGTAAAAATATTCAAATAACAATACAAAGTATGGCATAGAGGGGCATAATCGAACACGGACGCCCATCTCCATGGGCGACTATCTCTGAGGACGGGTCCGTGAAGGGGCGGGACAGACCATATTTTTGAAAAAGATGGGTGTCCATCTTTTGTTTCGATAATACGGTTGGTGCCGGGCAAATGCATCGGATTTGGGCAGATTTGAGCTGGGCGGTATTGGTTTTCAGCAATAATGGAAACCGAAGCCACCCAGCTCAAAAACGAACAACTCCAAGGCATTTGGTCGTGGGAGGGGCCAGGATTCGTAGTGCACTGGTCCTCCTCACATGCCAGGACACCAACCGGGCACCCTAGGGGGCACTTCTAAAAAGTGAAGAAAAAAAAATTAAAATACCTCCCAAGTCCATAGCTCCCTTACCTTGGGCGATGAGCCCCCCAAATCCCCCCAAAACCTACTCCCCACAACTCTACACCATTACCATAGCACTTATGGGTGAAGGGGGGCACCTAGATGTGGGTACAGTGGGTTTTGGGGGCGGTTTGGAGGGCTCCCATTTACCAGCACAAGTGTAACAGGTAGGGGGGATGGGCCTGGGTTCACCTGCCTGAAGTCCACTGCACCCACTAACAACTGCTCTAGGGACCTGCATACTCCTGTGGTGGAGCTGGGTATGACATTTGAGGCTGGCATACAGAGTGGAAAAAAAAAGTTTTAAAGTTCTTTTTTTTTTGTGAGTGGGGGTTAGTGGCCACTGGGGGAGTCAGGGGAGATCATCCCCGATTCCTTCCGGTGGTCATCTGGGCAGTTGGGGCACTTTTTGGGGACTTGTTTGTGAAAAAAAAGGGTCCAAAAAAAGCGGCCCAAATTCTCGCTACTGCCGCCCTTCTTTTTTCCATTATCGGCTGAGCACGCCCATCTCTCCTCGGCCGATAAACACGCCCCAGTCCCGCCTTCACCACGCCTCCGACATGCCCCCGTCAACTTTGTTCATTCCTGCGACAGACTGCAGTTGAAGGCGCCCAAAATCAGCTTTTGATTATACTGATTTGGGCGCCCATGAGAGAAAGGCGCCCATCTCCCGATGTGGGTCGAAATATGGGCGTCTTTCTCTTTTGAAAATAAGCTGGATAGTATACAGGTGTGAGGATGTTATAATGCCGTTGTATCGCTCCATGGTGCAACCGCACCGTGAGTATTGTGTTCAATTCTGGTCGCCGCATCTCAAGAAAGATATAGTTCAATTGGAAAAGGTACAGCGAAGGGCGACTAAAATGATAGCGGGGATGGGACAACTTCCCTATGAAGAAAGACTAAGGAGGCTAGGGCTTTTCAGCTTGGAGAAGAGACGGCTGAGGGGAGACATGATAGAGGTATATAAAATAATGAGTGGAGTGGAACAGGTGGATGTGAAGCGTCTGTTCACACTTTCCAAAAATACTAGGACTAGGGGGCATGCAATGAAACTACAGTGTAGTAAATTTAAAACAAATTTGAGAAAATGTTTCTTCACCCAACGTGTAATTAAACTCTGGAATTCGCTGCCGGAGAACGTGGTGAAGGTGGTTAGCTTAGCAGAATTTAAAAAGGGGTTAGACGGTTTCCTAAAGAACAAGTCCATAAACCACTACTAAATGGACTTGGGAAAAATCCACAATTCCAGGAATAACATGTATAGAATGTTTGAAGCTTGCCAGGTGCCCTTGGCCTGGATTGGCCGCCGTCGTGGACAGGATGCTGGGCTCGATGGACTCTTGGTCTTTTCCCAGTGTGGCATTACTTATGTACTGCTTACAATGTCAACACAATACAAAATAGAACATTTTAATCGATAGTGAAGGGTAAAGCAAAGATAGAACATCTAGATAGGTAAGAGAGTAAGAAGAGTTAGAAAGTAAGGTGACTGATTTAAAGAAAGTTGTACATGAGGTCACAGAGATGGTTAAATATTATCTCAGCTAGGGTAGGAGTGGATAAACATGTCCTGCTGCAGTATGTGCAGCCTGAGTCACTCCTTGTGAGTGTGTGTGTGAGCAAAATCTAAATCTAAAATAATAAATAATAAAGTTAATTACTTCTTCCATTAAAGGCCTGGTTGAAGAGCCAAGCTTTCACCTGCTTCTTGAAGTAGAGATAGTCTTGTGTTAAGCGAAGCCTTTCAGGCAGTGCATTCCAGAGTTTGGGGGCTACTCCAGAGAAGGCTCACTTGCGAGTATCACATTTTGTAATGTCTTTTGGAGAGGGTGTGGTTAGTGATAGTCCTTGAGAGGACCTTTGTGTCCGTGGCCTTGAAGATCATAGAGTTTTAAATTTAGCCCTGTATTGTACTGGTAGCCAATGACGTTTTTGCAAACATGGTGTGATGTGGTCACGTTGCTTGCAACCGTCTATGAGTCTTGCTGCTGCATTCAGAATCAACTGGAGCAGGCACTTTGTAGTCAGACCATTGTAGAGTGCATTGCAATAATCCAGTCTTGATGTTATCATGGCATGCACAACTGGGATACCTTCTCGATGTAAGGAGAGAGACAGCGTAGCTGTAGCAAATAGTAGAAGCAGCTCTTGAAGGTTGCTTGGATTTGGGGAATCAGAGTAAGTGTTGAATCTAACTGTATTCCAAGGTTCCTGACTTTGTGATTTGAGGGGAAGTTCATACCTCCCAAAAGGGATTTTGATATCAGGTATGTATCCACTTGTGTTAGGGACCCAGAGAAGCTCGGTTTTACTTGGGTTCAGGCAAAGTTTGTTATGTTTAGCCCATTCTTGAATTGATGTTAGACAGGTAATCAGTTTATTCAAGGCTGTAGGTAAGTCAGGTTCAATGGGTATGAGTAGCTGCACATCATCCGCATAGATGTAGAACTGAGTGTCCATTGACCGAATCAGCTCACCTAGTGGCTTGAAGTAGATTCTGAACAGAATAGGTAACAGTATTGATCCTTGTGGTACCCTGCGGGTCAGTGTCCATGATGATGATGAGTTGCTGCCAAACATTATGGATTGTTGCCTGTCTGATAGATAGGATCTGAACCAAGCAAATACTGTTCCATTGATACCTGTTTCTGTCAGTCGTGCTAGCATGATATCATGATCCACAGTGTCAAAAGCTGCTGAGAAATCTAGCAGTACTAACATTGAAGCGAATCCCTTGTCTCAGTTTCTATGAAGATCATCTAGTAGGAATACAAGGACCATTTCTGTTCCACAACCGGGTCTGAATCCAGATTGACATGGATCTAGCCAGTTTCTCTCTTCTAGCCAATCCTTAAATTGAACACAGACTGTTTGTTCTATGAGTTTCCCTAGAAACAGAATGTTGGATACTGGCCTGTAACTTTCAAGTTTCTCCTGGTCAGGGCCGTGTCAAGGGTCTGTGGCGCCCTCCTGCAGAGGATCAGTTGGCGCCCCCCGCAGACGAACAGTTGCGGGCGCGCGCCCCCTCCCTCCTGTGAAGGTGAGTGCTGCCCTCCAATCCACGCTCCTCTCTCCCCTGCCCTTCCGCTCCCATGTCCCAACTGCCCGCCCTCTTCTCCCCCCCACCCCAAGATCCCTTTTAAATTTACCTCCATCCGGCAGCGAAGGCGCAGCGTCAGTGAAGGAGGCAGCGCTCCCGACGTCTCTACTAGTCTTCCCTTCGCTCAATGTCCCGCCTTCTTCTGACATCAGTTGGGACATGGGAGAGGGCGAGGTAAGCATGGCGCGGTGGGGCGCCCCCCAGAGGACGGCGCCCTCCTGCCATGCTTACCTCGCTTACTGTGTTGGCACGGCCCTGCTCCTGGTCAAGGTTGTTTTTCTTTAGCAAAGGGCAAACCACTGCCCTTTTTAATACTGTTGGTAGTTGCCCATTAGAAAGAGAGGTGTTCACAATTTTTGAACTTGCCTGCTGCACTATCTTTGATGGGCAGGGGTCGAAGGAGCAGGTAGCTGGTCAAAGGTCTCTTATGATTTTGTAAAGGCTGTCATAGGGTTAAGTGTCCCATCTGTCTCTGTCAGGAGGGGGCGAGTTTGTGCACCCCTGGTTGACTGGTTGGGGACTGGGTGGGATTGCCTGTAAATCTTGGCGGCGACTTTTAATTTTGTTGGCAAAGTATGCAGCAAAAACATTGCAGTTCAGTTTAGACTGGGAAGGCTGGTTATGTTGTGGGGGCTGCAGTAGGCTGTTTACTATACTGAACAACTGCTTGGTTGAATTGGCAGCTTGTGCAATGCATTGAGAGAAATACTGTTTTTTGGTTGCTGTTAAGGCTTGGCAGTACTTTGCTGTGTGTTTCCTACAGTTTAGCCTGTCTTTATCCAGGCGACATTTACGCCATCTCCTTTCCAGTTTCCATCCTTCACGTTTAAGGATCCGAAGTTCTGGAGAAAACCAAGGTGAGCGTTTGTGAGAGGGGCATAAGACCTTTTTCAGCGGTGCTGTTTTCTCTAAGGTCTTGGCTAAGTGCGTATTCCAGATGTCAACTTGTTCTGACACTGCAGCTGTCTTTTCATCCACATGTGGACAGTCTAAAGCCTGTAGGAAATTCTCAGCGGTCAGCTTTTTGTTGTCTCTGATCTCCTTCCAAAACTCTGGGAGGTGCCATTTGTTTCAGGTGGTCAATTAGGGAAAATTTAATTAGAATATGGTCTGACCATGAGAGGGGTGTTATTTCAATACTGCTAACCCAGTATCACTCCATGGTGTGACCGCACCTTGAATATTGTGTTGAATTCTGGTCATCGCATCTCAATAAAGATATAGTGGAATTAGAAAAGGTGCAGAGAAGGGCGACAAAAACAATAAAGGGGATGGGACGACTTCCCTATGAGGAACGGCTGAAATGGCTAGGGCTCTTCAGCTTGGAGAAAAGACAGCTGAGAGGAGAAATGACAGAGGTGTATAACATAATGAGTGGAGTGGAATTGAATGGAATGGGTAGATGTGAAGTGTCTGTTTACTCTTTCCAAAAATACTAGGACTAGGGGGCTTACAATGAAGCTACAAAGTAGTAAATTTAAAATGAATCAGAGAAAATTTGTCTTCACTCAGGTTTGGATGGCTTCCTAAAGGAAAAGTCCATAGACCATTATTAAAATGGACTTGGGGAAAAATCCACTGCTTATTTCTTGGATTTTTTTTCCACTGGTTAAATGCATTTGCACACTTTTTGAATATTAACTGTTTTTCCATATGGTTTGTTTGCTCAGATATTTTATTATTATTTATTCATTGTATGTCATTATTCATATGCTTGTTTTTATTGTTTGATATTTGCAGACTCCTGAGGAAGGCACGACTTTGTGCCAAAACACATTTGAGTCTTTTAGATTTTTGTCATTTTAGCCACTTCATGTACTTTGTTATGCAATAAACTCTTTTAGGCAATCCTACTTCCAAATGTGTTTCCATCTTCAGTTCTTTTGCAGAGAGTTTGTTGTAGTAGTGGTCCTTATCTTTCTATCTCTGGAAATTCCTATTTAGTTCTTTCACAGGATCTTGGTCTCTCCTTTTTTTTTTTTTTTTGCCTTTTTCCTCTTTGGTGCAATTTCTACCTTTTTCTCAGATAAACATTTGGGGCCCAATATTCAGCCGGTAGCAGGTAGCACTTTGACCGTCCACCGCTGGCATTAAACCTAAATATTCTTTTTATGTATATATTTTATTGTTTTTATAAATCAAACAAATATGCATAGCAACATACTCATTCCATACTACCCCCCACCCCAAACCTAGATATTCAATGCTAAGCTGTTTTCAGTAACCGGCACTGAATATCCAGTATTTTTTGGCCACTAAACATTTACCCGGTTAAGCCAATATTCAGTGGCTGACTAGTAAATTATATTGGTTAAAGATAGGACTGCTATTTATGCAGTGCAATTTAACAGTTAATCTTATCCAGTCTTGTGCTGAATATCCATCAAAATAGGAACAGAAGAAACCAGTCTTGGCAAAAACCAACAATGGACAAAACAGCAAAGATGACCAAAGAAATAAAAAAAAGAAAAAAGGAAAAAAGAAAAATACAAGATGACACTTGTAATTTAAAAACTTAAAAATATTTATTAACCATAAAAATATCCATAAAAAATTATACAAAAACAAGGTGATAGGGACTAGACACAGCTGTGTTTCGGCCTGTCAGGCCTGCATCAAGAGTCTGAAGTCTGTGTCCTCTGGGCACTGCAAAAAATTTCTTCCAGAAATTTACTGCCCCGGATGAGACCCTGATGAATGTCCATTTGGTGTAGGGCTGGAGAGGCAGCATAAGCTGGCTCCTAGCTGGATGTGTTAGCTAGGGGGTGGGGGGGAGAAAGCTTCACTCCCAATTCTATGGCAGCTGCTGACTCCTGGTGTTGGTCTAGGGCTGGATGAGTACCCAGATTTCCCCCAGTGGCATGGGTCAGGTCCCACTTATTTAAAGGCAACAGCAAGGCTCTGGACTTTGCTGCAGATTTCTCCTGCAGGTTCTAGGTCTGAGGTATGCACCAAGCAAGTCTGCGCATTCTAATGCCCATGGCAAAAGCTCTGGATGCCATCTCAAGAACATCATAGGTTGCCCGAGCCATGTATTTTCCACACTCCAACTCTTGGACTACTACCTGGCAAAGCTCCTCAGCATTCCCTGGGGAGAGTGTCTGTCAACTCCACTACACTGCACACAATGTTCACAAACTCATTAAGAGTTGGTAAGAAGTTATGTGGAAGGTGAACATAGTCTTCTGAAAGGTCTTTTTCCCCAAAGATTCCAATGTCCGAGCCTCCCTCCCCAGAGGCACCAAGGAGTGAGTCTTGGAACTGAATGGTGAAGCTTCTTGATTCCAGGAGCCTTTTAGACTCTATACATAATTGGCCTTCTTGTGAATAGGCTGTACAAAGAAAGGGGTCTCTCATCTGTACATTCCTAAGGATTCTGTGCACAGGCATCAAGGATGTCCAACAACTAGGCACTGGACTCATCCTTGAGGTAGATTCCTCCCCCGAGGGACTGGACAGCTACACCCTCTCAACATGCATCAGCTCTAACACCCTGCAAAGCATCAGCATCAATGACCAAGTGATAGGCAGTGCATTGGCCTCCATAATGGGATGAAGCTACACTGGGTCCAACATTGAAGCCCTCGATGCCTCGGCATTGCATCGGGCTAGCAGGCTCCCCATCTCCTCCTGCAACATGGTCCGGATCTGCTCCATCAGTAAAGGCTGGGGCTCAGCTAGTATAGTCACATCCTTCGATGACATCAAGGCCATATCGATGGCCTGGTCCTGGTTCAGTGGAGGCTGGCATGCTCACTCCAAGTCCTTGGAAGGTGAGTAGACCTCAATGAGTGTGTTCTTCATGGGTATTTAGGACTTTGATGTTTCAGTGCTCTCAATGCTGTCTTTGAAGGGGACTGATGTCAGTGCTTGGTTGGGGTCCCTCAGTGTGAACAAGGACTAAGTTGAATCCTTCCTTGTCCTTAGGGTGGAATCAGAGGGTGTTCAATCCCGGTAGCTGTTACTAATGCTTGATGTAGAGGCAGACAGAGACATCCTCGATGTTGATGCATCCCCAGTGTCCTATGCAGCTCCAGGAGCCAATGGGACTAATGCCTCCAATGCCAAAGTCGATGGACTAGACTTCTCTGTGCCAAAAATCCATTTATGCTTTCTTTCACAACCTTTAATACTTCTTTTTGACATCTGGCAGAAGAAGTATTATGGTTCAGCCCCTGACACTGTAGGCAACAGTTAAGGGTGTTTGTAAGGGACATGGTCATACCACAGCAGGTACACTTTATAAAATCACAGAGAATTTTAAGGGACTTGTCAGGAAAATTAGCTGCAGCAAAACCAAATGACTCAATTTTGGAAAGGTTATCCTGACCAGGACACTTGAGGACTAAAGGGGCCTATTCAGCCACAAAAAAAATAAAGAAAATACATACAAAGTGTCGAAAACCTGACAGGGACACTACAGAGGAAGCAAGAAGTGGCTCAGTGCAAACACTTACACAAGAGAAAATAATAAAAGATAAACTTTGAATGGAAAACCCACTGAGGAACGAGAAAGACGCAAGCTGTGGAGAGAAACCAACAAGCACAATCTCACTGCTCACAGAAATAAAAGGGACTGGCTTGGTCCTACATGAAAATAGTGGACAGCAAGATGCATGCATGCATGGTGCACCACCCTCAAAAGCTTTGAGAAGTTGTTGGAGAGCAGTTCCCACACAGGGTTCCGTCGGATGACATCAACCACCAGTGTGGAGATATTATCAGTGTGAAGAAAAATCATCCTTCTTGTCCTCAAAGAATACAAATTAAATAGAAATAATGTGAACTAATGCATTAATACAGGTTAGTAAATCTAGTTCCAACTTTGAAACTGAATCTGCAAAAGGTGAAATTACTTGCCCTGGGTCACAAAGAACATCAGCAGAAATGGAATCCTGGCTTCTCTAGTTCTCAACCTGGTGCTCTCCATTTGTCTAGTCTTTTTCCCCTAGCACCAAGAGGAATTACACTTGACTGGGATTCTGGATTTTCAAGGTATTTTAGATAAAGTGCCTCAAACCTTTAAGTTTTACATCAAATACTTTAAGACATGGCGGCTCTTAAGCAAATATATGATTTTGGTGCGTCAGATTCTGAAGCAAATACATCTTCCTAAACTTGATATTAAAATGAATTTAGAATAGACTGAACGTTGTGGAGCATTACAGAAGGTGCTTCAATTGCTGTTACATCACGGAGAATGTCATTCAATAGAATAAACATTTACAAAAGAAAAAAAAGGGCATTTTGCAAGTAGTTCTGTTTCATCGCTTGCTTGAGACTACTGTATTTAGTAATATAAATAAAAGATGCACAGTAATACCTTGTGAATGGACCAGCAAAACTAACATTTATTCCAGTCTGATACAAAGAAAAGCTGGACAGAATTTCTGATGTATTGATCAAAGAAGATTCCTGGGAAGTGAATATTTTGCTTTGTTTACTCTGGGTGGTGCCCGGTTCTGGACAAAAAAGTGGCCGAGGTGTTACATTTTTCCCTTGGTCATCATAAACCTACAAGAAAAACCCAGTCATAATAGGTAAGACAGTAACTATTGATCAGGAAACATAAGTAATAGGAAACAGAAATATAGTTTTAAGACTGTCTAGTTACTTTATATTCTAATAGTAGCAAACTGAAGTTCAAAATACATTCTAGAAAATAACTGTCTTTATGAAACATTAAACATAAGTAAATAATTAAGCTATGTTTCATAAATAAGAACATTTTAAGAGCAATTTCAAAAGCCATTTATCAGGGTAAAGGGCTTTTTTAAATACTGCCCATTATATTTGTATGTATATAGTCCTACAACACACCTACTTTTGGGACGCTTCTACTAAGCTGCATTAAGTAGGTAACATGAGGTTTCCAGCACGGTAGAGAGTAGTGCAGGCCCATGCTACTCTTAACTGCACTAAAAAGACAGCTGCTGTGGTATATTCTCCATCTTAGCTGCATAACACCGGAGTGGGTGGGATCTGGGCGTGACATGGGCAGGTAAAGAAATGTCTGGCTTTGACAGCTAGCACATGGGTCATTACCATGCACTAGCTGTCAGGAATGCCGGTAACATGGCTGAACTTACTGCCATCTCAGGAGGGAGACAGGTTTACTCTCGTGGGCAGAGTTTCTTAAAGGATTAGGGTGGGGGTGTTACTAATTTTGCATTTTTAAAACTATCCATGCGTTTTTGCCAGAAAAGGTGTTCATAAAAAAAGTTGGTGGGCACTTTTCCTTCAGAAATTTTCAAAGGGAAAATACATACATACCTTTCTTTTAAGAAGTGGTGCAAAATCTATGGGTAGCAGCAGTGGCATAACCAGGTGGGACTGAAACCCAAAGTGGGTGGGCAAAAAAAAAAAAAAATAATGCTCTGCCTCTGTCCCCTTACCACCAGTCCAGCCCCTCCCCAACTCAAAACAGAAATACCTGAGCTGGTGGGGATCCCCAAGCCCCACCACTTTAAGACCTCTTCCGGCGGCCAGACCATCACCCAAGCCCAGCAGTCAGCTGGCTACACCAACCAGCCTCCTGCGCATGCTCACTTTTCATGCATGTGACAGCCCAGCAACACTGTTGCATCTATCTGCCGCATTTAATTGCACCCCATTTACGCCTGCCATACACCTGGCATAACTGAGAGCACCTAAATGTTAAGTGTCTTTCTGCCAACTTACTCAAGTATTCCATAGTGCCCCTGAAAATTCTTACAGACTGTTTGGCACTATCTTGATAATGCCAGGGTTGAGCATCAACGTTCAACCTAACTCTACATATAATTGGCAGCGTCAGCATTACCTTATGCTGTGCAAGGCCCCAAGAGTAAACCTAACAGTGGCTTCAGGGCCTACTTTGTATCAGCCTAAGACCTCTGGGAGAGCAGCTCTGACATTCTCTCCTCCTCTCATAGTCTGATCCCTTGGGAATGACAGTGAAAGACAGGATGTCTCCTAAAACCTGTGCTTCCTAGTAATACAACAGACCAGAATCTGTTTAGGAAAACAATAGAAATATACCACTGTGCTAGGTCACAGAAATTCACACTTTCTTGGTGAATCAGGAGACATAGGATCAAAGCAAAGCAAATTATATCATAGGCAGGTGTGTGAGAAAAGAATTCAGTATTTAAAACCTAAAAGAGAAAGACAAAGAGACAGAAGCATACATTCACACACACACTCACACACACTCTCCCACCTGCATCCATTCCACATCCAAACAGACTCTCATTCACTGAAAGGCATCAAGCAGACCCTGAGCCACACTGAATTATCTTTCTACCCTAAGCGCTGTAAGCTGATTTCTAAATAAAATACCTTTTGCCAAACCACATTTGCGTGTTGTATTATTGTACTATAAAACCCTCCTGCTTCTAAGAAGTGAATCTGGGACCAAGAAAAGAAACTCAGAACCAGACAAAGCCACAGGCTGACATCTGACCTCTGGGGGTCATCTTACTTCTAACAGGCAGTATTTGAC
Source organism: Microcaecilia unicolor (assembly GCF_901765095.1). NCBI lineage: Eukaryota > Metazoa > Chordata > Amphibia > Gymnophiona > Siphonopidae > Microcaecilia > Microcaecilia unicolor. The sequence continues at coordinate 44,239,303 of NC_044036.1, forward strand.
CATCATCTGTACAAAGGAGAAATTATATCTTACCTGATAATTTTCTTTCCTTTAACCACAGCAGATGAATCTAGAGACTTGTGGGTTGTGACCTTTTACCAGCAGGTGGAGATAGAGAGCATTGAACACTGTCTTATAGAATGGTACGCTCCTTGGTTAGTCAGTATTTCTCATAACATAAAGAGTCATAATAAAGAATAAAGAGTCATAATAGATCTCCTTCCTCACAGAGAAGCAGCATGAATAGTACAAAACAGCAAAAATTTGTAACATCAAAATGAGCCACTACCCTAAACAGAGAAATTAACAAACCATGAGAACAGAGCACTGAAGAAGGGTGGGGTTCTGGATTCATCTGCTGCGGTTAAAGGAAAGAAAATTATCAGGTAAGACATAACTTCTCTTTCCTTAGCACCTGCAACAGATTAATCCAGAGACTTCTGGATGTAACAAAGCAGTCCTCATGTAGGGTGGGAATCTGAAAATCCTGCGGAGAGCACCAAACAAGAAAGAAGTGTCTGCTCGAGCCACAACATCCAGATGATGAGGCTTGGAAAATGGATGCAATGAGGTCCAAGTAGCTGGTTTACACACGCCTTTGATGGAGAAACCCATGTAGTAGCTAGGAAACTAGCAGAATGTGCTCAAAGAGAAGCTGACAGCCGCTTACCAGAAAGAAGGTATGCAGAGACAATAGCCTCCTTAATCCAGCAAGAAATAGTTGCCTTAGGTGCTGCATGACCCCGATTTGAGCCCAAAAAAAGAAGAAAAAGATGTTTGGACAACCTGAGCACATTGGTAGCCTGCAAATATTGGAGAAGCCCTCGAAGAATATCAAGGCAAGTGAAAAACAATCTTGCAATCCCTTTTCTTAACAGAGGGCAGAAAAAGAGGCTGGCTAAGATGAAAAGCCAAAACCACCCTGGAAAGTCAAGAAGGAAAGGTATGAATAGTCACTTCTGAATCCAAGAAAGGAAGGAACAGATTTCTGCTCGACCACGCCTGTAACTCAAAACTCCACAAGACGAGGCAACAGCAACTAGAAGGAGAGATTTGAGAGGAAGATCTTTCAAGTAGCCTGCTTCAGAGGTTTAAAAGGACCCTTTTTTTTTAAACAGCCCAAAGAACCACGCTAAGGTTCTACTCAGGACAACAAAGAGGAGGCCTAAGACAACAAAGCCCCTTCCAAGAAATAAACCACATCTGGATGAGAAGCGAATTAGGAATCTGGAATCTAACCCTGGTAACAGGCGTGAGCCACCACTGGTATGTTTACATCCCATTCATGGGAACCATGGAGCCATGTCTCTGTGACTGCAACTATGTCCAAGTCAGTCTCCAACATCAGGGCTTGAAGGTCATGAATTTTATTGCTTAGACTGTGAGCATTTGTGGTCATTGCTTTCCAACTACATTTCCTAGTATGTGTTTTGGGTTTAGTGATTTGTGAGTGTCTTTTGTCTTTGGGTACCTTCTCCTCTTTTTGTTCCCTCTTCTTTGCTTTTTCTTTTTTTTCTGCTTCAATTTTAGTTTCAGAAACATCACAGTGCTGTAGTGGAGCAAAAGAATTTTGTAGTGGCAACACTTGTGCGGGTGGATGCTTCTGTGTCACATGACGAATTCTGCCTGAGCCTACTGTGAGCCATCTGTTCCTTTGTGGTTTTATTCTCTGAGGCAGTGGTGAGAAGTTATGATTCTGCACAGTCCTATAAGTTGCTTTAATTGCATCTAATTCTTGCATTACTTTATATAGCTCTTGTTTTAAAGTAGATAGCTGAAGGCAGATAGGACAAGCTTTAAGTTTCCAGATGATTGGCCTTGAAACCAAAGCAGCATAATTATTGCAGAGAATAAAAGTCATCCTGATTGGTTGAAATGGGTATGAACAGGTGTACTATGTTGGAGTATCCGCCTGCAAGACTGCCTGTGTATGACTGTGGAGTAAAGTTAATAAGGTTTGGTTTGTCTATAAATGAGTGGACAACCTTGGGGTGGGTGGGATTATAAGTCCCAATGGGTCAGCTTAAGTGCTGCTATCAAGGGAATTCTCTAGTTGAATGGACCAAAATGGTAGTGTCTGATCCAGCACTTTACAATTTATTATACTTTTTAAAACTGCCCTAAGATATTAATAACTTTCCTTTTAAATAAATCTAGATATTGCCAATAATTATAGCAGTGTCAGCTATGTAAAATGCCCCTCCCCTCTATCAGAGTTTGGCAGGAACAGAAAGAAAGAAAGACAGACAGACAGAGAGGTTTCCCAGTGCTAATTAAATTGATTAAGCAACAAGCCTTAAAAATTTTACAGGTTTCTCACCTAATGCCAGTCAATTTGAGAAGAGTCTGGGATTTAGGGGTCAGAATAAACCTGTCCTTTTTGTAGGAGCTTGGTTCAGTCCCAGCACCTAATGCCAGTCAATTTGAGAAGAGTCTGGGATTTAGGGGTCAGAATAAACCTGTCCTTTTTGTAGGAGCTTGGTTCAGTCCCAGCACCTAATGCCAGTCAATTTGAGAAGAGTCTGGGATTTAGGGGTCAGAATAAACCTGTCCTTTTTGTAGGAGCTTGGTTCAGTCCCAGCACCTAATGCCAGTCAATTTGAGAAGAGTCTGGGATTTAGGGGTCAGAATAAACCTGTCCTTTTTGTAGGAGCTTGGTTCAGTCCCAGCACCTAATGCCAGTCAATTTGAGAAGAGTCTGGGATTTAGGGGTCAGAATAAACCTGTCCTTTTTGTAGGAGCTTGGTTCAGTCCCAGCACCTAATGCCAGTCAATTTGAGAAGAGTCTGGGATTTAGGGGTCAGAATAAACCTGTCCTTTTTGTAGGAGCTTGGTTCAGTCCCAGCACCTAATGCCAGTCAATTTGAGAAGAGTCTGGGATTTAGGGGTCAGAATAAACCTGTCCTTTTTGTAGGAGCTTGGTTCAGTCCCATGGGGCCGGACGGGATCCACCCCAGAATACTGAGGGAGCTCAGAGAGGTTCTGGCGGGTCCTCTTAAAGATTTGTTTAATAAATCCTTGGAGACAGGAGAGGTTCCGAGGGATTGGAGAATGGCAGAGGTGGTCCCTCTTCACAAAAGTGGGGATAGGGAAGAAGCTGGAAACTACAGGCCGGTAAGCCTCACTTCGGTTATTGGAAAAGTAATGGAAGCCATGCTGAAGGAAAGGATAGTGAATTTCCTGGAAGCCAATAAGTTGCAAGATCCGAGACAACATGGTTTCACCAAAGGGAAGTCGTGCCAAATGAATCTCATTGAATTCTTTGACTGGGTGACGGGAGAATTAAATCAAGGACGTGCTATGGACGTCATCTACTTAGATTTCAGCAAGGCTTTTGACACGGTTCCCCACAGGAGGCTCTTGAATAAACTAGAAGGGCTGAAGATAGGACCCGAAGTGGTGAACTGGATTAGGAACTGGTTGACGGGCAGACGCCAGAGGGTGGTAGTGAATGGAGTTCGCTCGGAGGAGGGAAAGGTGAGTAGTGGAGTGCCTCAGGGATCGGTGCTGGGGCCCACTCTGTTCAATATATTTGTGAGTGACATTGCCGAAGGGTTACAAGGTAAAGTTTGCCTTTTTGCGGATGACACCAAGATTTCCAACAGAGTGGACACCCCGGAGGGAGTGGAAAACATGAAAAAAGATCTGAAGAAGCTGGAAAAATGGTCTAACGTTTGGCAATTAAAATTCAATGCGAAGAAATGCAAAGTGATGCACTTAGGGAGTAGAAATCCAAGGGAGGCGTATGTGTTAGGTGGGGAGAGCCTGATAGTCACGGACGGGGAGAGGGATCTTGGGGTGATAGTATCTGAGGACCTAAAGGCTATGAAACAGTGCGACAAGGCGGTGGCCATAGCGAGAAGGTTGCTAGGCTGTATAGAGAGAGGTGTGACCAGCAGAAAAAAGGAGGTTTTAATGCCCCTGTATAAGACGTTGGTGAGGCCCTACCTGGAGTATTGTGTTCAGTTTTGGAGGCCATACCTTGCGAAGGATGTTAAAAAAATGGAAGCGGTACAAAGAAAAGCTACGAGGATGGTATGGGAGTTGCGTTCCAAGACGTATGAAGAGAGACTTGCTGACCTGAACATGTATACTCTGGAGGAAAGGAGGAACAGGGGTGATATGATACAGACGTTCAAATATTTGAAAGGTATTAATCCGCAAACGAATCTTTTCCAGAGAGGGGAAGGCGGTAGAACGAGAGGACATGAAATGAGATTGAAGGGGGGCAGACTCAGGAAAGATGTCAGGAAGTATTTCTTCATGGAGAGGGTGGTGAACGCTTGGAATGCCCTCCCGTGGGAGGTGGTGGAGATGAAAACGGTAACGGAATTCAAGCATGCGTGGGACAGGCATAAAGGAATCCTGTGCAGAAGGAATGGATCCACAGAAGCTTAGCTGAAATTGGGTGGCGGGGGGAAGAGGGGTTGGTGGTTGAGAGGCTAGGATGGGGGAGGGCAGACTTATACGGGGTCTGTGCCGGAGCCGGTGATGGGAGGCGGGACTGGTGGTTGGGAGGCGGGAAATACTGCTGCACAGACTTATATGGTCTGTGCCCTGAAAAAGACAGGTACAAATCAAGGTAAGGTATACACATGAGTTTATCGTGGGCAGACTAGATGGACCGTGCAGGTCTTTTTCTGCCGTCATCTACTATGTTACTATGTTACCTAAACCTCTAAGAGCTGTAAGCGAGACCTTGCTAAGATCATCCTGCAAGAAGGCTAATATGTGTGGCAAAGAGGCCTGAAACAGAGACCATGCCCGTTTGGAGCACCATCCTTCAAAACTCGCCAGACACAAGCATAGACAGCTAACGTTGGACATTTCTTGCCAGAAGTAAAATTGCAATGACATCGTTAGCATATCCTTTCCTTCTCCATTTCGGCCTCTCAAGAGACAGGCCATAAGATCAAAGCAGGAGGGATCCTCTATCCAAATTGGACCCTGACAGAAGAGTCCGTGTCTCAGAGGAAGGCAAACAGTTGCCTATCAGACAATGAATCAAGCCAGCATACTCCTGTGCTTCGTTAGAGGACCAGCAAAGAAAGGGAAGTATAAATATGATAAATAAAGGTAATTTAGCACTCTGGGGTTAGATCACATGCTTCCCACTCACACAATCCAAATTTAGAACAGTCCAAATTATAAACACTGAGAGGGAAGGACAAAAGGTTTAGGTATTAGAAAAACAGGAAAGCGGTTTTATTAGACAATGGCAGCAAATGTGATTAGAGACAATAATTATGCAACTCAAAATGATGGCAAAGTACTAGGTTTTAAGTACCAGTCAAGGTGTAATAAAGAGAAAACACACTACCTCTAGTCCAAAACTTATAGGATACCTGACACCCCAAGCACTAAGAGGGTAGCAGTTCAACCTGACAGATGGTAACACTCTCACCAGGGCCGGTCTTAGCAAGCGCGGGGCCCTATGCAGACCAATTTGATGGGGCCCCACCCTAGCTCCAGGGCCGACCGCCGCTCCCTCTGAGCTGCTCCCTCCGAGCCACTCCAAGGCCCCCTCCCCCCTAGGGCCCCCAGCTCCAAGGCCCCCCTCCCTCCTCCCAGCTCCAATGGCCCCCCTCCCTCCCAGCTCCAAAGTCCCAGCTCCCAGGGCCCCCCTCCCTCCTCCCAGCTCCGAAGGACCCCTCCCTCTGAATTTTAAAAGCTACCTCGCGTTGACGTCGGGACGGGTTACAGTGCCGGCAGGCAGCAGCAGCAGTCAGTGAAGCATGAGAGCTGCTCGGCGCTTCCTTTCCCTCACTCAGCTCTGGTCCCGCCCTCATAGGAAATGAGGGTGGGACCAGAACTGAGCAAGGGAAAGGAAGCGCTGAGCAGCTCGCACGCTTCACTGACTGCTGCCACTGCTGCCTGCCGGCGCTGTAACCCGTCCCGACGTCAACGCGAGGTAACTTTTAAAAACCAAAGGGAGGGGGAACTGGAGCTCGGGCGGTTGGGGCGGGGCGACTCAGGCGTGCCGCGCGGGGCCCCCTTGAGCGCGAGGCCCTATGCGGTCACCTCGGTCGCCTCGCCCTAAGACCGGCCCTGACTCTCACACAATCATGAACACAGGATCCAGGACTGGTCAAAGAGCTGTTGACAGAGATAGGCAAGTTGGTTTCACCTCACGATCTGGCAAGGCAGCAGCAGGAACCTCAGGCTGATCAGCAGATGGTACAAATGGTAGCTCTACCCAGGCAGGTAAGCTTGCAGGGGGGGGGGCACATATCTTTTAATGAGCCTTCAGCTTTCTTGCGTGAACTGCTCAAGATAACAGCCAGCTAGCTATTAGCTTATGGAAGGGGGTTTTATACTTTTCCTCAAGTTTTGGTGCCATACTGACTAGAATAACAAAGCCTGGTGCTTTCTAGTTTTGTGGCTTTACGGGTCCAAGGACCTGACTTCCTGACGCTGTAGATGTTTTCTTCTTGTCCATGAAGGTTCCCAACACAGTAAACAAAAGTTTTGTGAACAGCTGTTTTGCCTCTGTTAGCCTTGATGTGTCAGTAATGTACTTGAGGCCTATTGCAAGAACAAGCTTCTGCATGGAAACTGACATGGCCAAAGTCTATAGAAAGTCAGGTTCATGTTGTAGTATAGTGCTTCATTGTAATGCTTGTTTTGCCCTTACACCCCGGTCTCCTGGGCCAATCTGGAGTACATCAAATGACCAACCCCCGACAATGAAGAACTCTGTGAAGAACTCATCCTATTAGGGGCCATGGGAACACAAAACAGAGCCAACTCTGGTGAAGGCTGAAGAGTATCTGCACCTTCTGAACTGACCTCCCATCTTTAGCCGAAGAACCTGGAAACTCTGACAGTGTGACATGTCACCATGAGATCTATTAGGGGAGTATCCCACCTTCGAGTTACCAGCTGGATGGTGTCCAGCACCAGCTCCCATTCCATTGGGTCCAGGGAGGTCCTGCTGCAGAAACCTGCTTGCTCACTGAGAGTTTCCACTAGGTGGGTGGCTGAAAGCTGCTGCAAATGCCTTTCCACCCAATTAAACAGAAGGCACACTTCCACTGCCAGAGGAAGACAAAGAGTGCCTCCCTAACTGTTGGTGGAATCCTCTGCCATCATGTTGACTGACAGAACCTGAGCCAGTTTGCCCTCCAGAACAGACTGAAAGGCTTGAAGAATGTTGTGCACTGCTCTGAGCCCATGCCAATTGGTCTGCCACAGTGCTGCCACCCACGCCAATTGGACTGCCACAGCGCTGCCATGTGGCTCCATAGACCTCGAGAAGTGTGTTGAAGACAGTGGGCTCCCCAACCTGTCAGGCTGGTACCTGTGACTACAGCTATCCAAAGAGGAGACACCAGAGATGCTGCTTGGAGGTGCTTGTTCAGTTGAAACCACCCCGACATACTGCACTTTGCCAGAGATGCTAATGGTAGCCCCGAGAAACCAATGACCACTGGGACAAGAAAGACTGCTGGAGCAGATACATGAGAGCTCCAGCCCAAGACATCACCTCCAAGGACACCACCATAGCACTTAGCACCTGAACATAATCCCAAGCTTAGGGATTCGGAATTCACCCCAAGTGGCAAATTTGCGCTTGAAGCTTGTCTTCTCCATTTTGGGAAAGACACCTTGCCCCCAGGTCATGTAGAATCGTTCTTCCAGATATTCCAAAGTCTGTATTGGGACCAGATGACTTTGTCTGCTGTTGTGTGCTGTTATATGCTGACTGCCATCCCTGCTTTGTGTTACAGAGTCCAGCTGATTGCTCACATTCTCCCTGCCATGACAGCGGCAGTCTATCTGCCTAGATCGTCGCTAAATTCCGGAAGTGATGTTTACCACGTCTCTAGTCCAGCTGATTGCTTACAGTCTCCCTGCCACAACAGCGGCAGTCTATCTGCCTAGATCTTTGCTAAATTCCGGAAGTGATGTTTACCACGTCTCTAGTCCAGCTGATTGCTTACAGTCTCCCTGCCACAACAGCGGCAGTCTATCTGCCTAGATCTTTGCTAAATTCCGGAAGTGACGTCTACCACGTCTCTGTCAGTATTGCTATTTAAACTTCTCCTTAGCAGCGTACCGTGTGGAAATGCCGAAGGAGCGAGCATAAGTAACAGGTTCTACTTCTTTGCACGCTGAGGTAGAATCGTGAACTTCTTCCTTTTCTTATCATGTCTTCATTATTTAGATCCCACTAAATCAACCAAACGGGTGTGGAATCATACAACTCACAAAAATTGATATCCAAAAAACTATATTATGATCCGCTTAATATTAGAGATATAATTGTAGTAAATGATCATTGGAATTAAAGGAAGGAAAAGCCTCAAAGAGCACTGTGCAATGTTTTCAAGGCAAACATTGCACACAGATCCTGTGCTATTGAATTGAAAACAGTACTTATCTCTGCATGCACACAAGTCTTGGGGACTGTGAAGTACTAAGGGGCTTGTCCTGTACATGCAGAGATAAGTACTGTTTTCAATTCAATAGCACAGGAACTGCGTGCATTGTGCAATGTTTGTCTTGAAAATTATTGCAGAAATAAAGTGAACATTAAGAAAAGTGTACTGCACTGATTTTGGACGTTGTTATTCACTAGTGTTGAAGAAAGAAGTAAAAGTTTAAAAGTAAAAAAAAAAAAAAGTCTAAACGTTTTTGATAAGACTGGGAAGGATTTTGAGCCAATGATGAAAAGTAGATCCTTGGGATCATTTTAAGCTCTATAAACCTGTTGATTTGGAGCTCTTTGAGGCTTTTCCATCCTTTAATCCCTATGATCATTTATTACAATTATATCCCTAATATTAAGTGGATCATAATATAGTTTTTTGGTTAGAATTTCCTTATTTAGATCTACAAATTTAGCCACAACACTTTTTATTTTTGTACATGAGCTCACCAGCCCCCCACCCACAGCTTCTCCCTACAGACCGTTTCCAAGGCACGGCAATTAGTTCCTGTATTATCAACCATCTCTACTGCAAATGATATTACTTCATCTGCTTGCACTGTGTTTCTGGGACTTCTTAACTGTTGCTCTCTACGATACAAACATTTTCTTATCAAGGATCTGCTCCAGACTTATAAACTTTCAATGCTTAATGTGGCTTTCCAATACCGATGCTTCTTTCTTACATCAAGCCACCCCACCTGGCTATGCTTACCATACCAGTAACCGTGCTTCAGAACGAGGCGGAGGCATAACAATAATTTTTTCTAGAAGTTTTTTTTTTTAGACTCACGAGCATTTTAAACTTTTGTTAGAGGCTGATTTATAGGCTTTTTAAAAAGATGACATCACCTAATGAAATATGCATGATTTGGAGTATACTAATTTTTTTGATTTTTAAGCTTATTTTATATTTTTAAGCTTGTCCAACTATTTGTTTAGATTCTAGTGCATTTTAACTTTTTTTTTAGAAGCTTGTTTCAGAGGGTTTTTAATTTTGATGACCCTCCATACCTCAATAACTTGAACAATCAACATCATCTCTTAATTTTCAATTTATATTGTTTTTTTTGGTAACCTTTTCTTTTGTTCCATATACAGAACCATTGTTATTTGATCATGTCTTCGTAATAATTACCAATCTGTCTCGCACATTATGCAAGCCAGAAGTGGGGATATATTATGCAAATCCCAATTCCTAGTATTAAGAGGGTTGCAGTTGAAGCTCTGATCCCTACCAATCAGGAGATATAAATTCATATATACTGTTGCTATTTATGTAAATTGGCTTTTCATTATTGAACCCTTATGGTTTCGCTTTTGCTTTTGCACTTAATTAGCACTGTTTTCTCCATGTTTACATTGTCTTTCATGTCTCTTGACATCTATATATTATTTTTGCTTATTCAGCTCACGCTGATTATGCCCACCAAGATATAGCAATGTATCATTCAGGCATACAGTCATTTTGCTTATTCCTTTGCCAAACTCTGACTCTTGATGGACTAATTATGATTGTGCATGCCTAGAATAAAGACATGGAAAGATCCAAGTTTGTACACCATAAATACGTCTTCAAGCTCTATCCAGGCCCAAATGATGTTAGATCCCCCAAGGTTGTGGCAATAATCTTTACACCTTGCAAACTACTGGACCACAAGTCCTGGGTCCATGTGAAAGATATACGGGTTTACTCAGCCACAGGACCTGAGGTTACCAGCCTAACCATCTCAAGACCAGCCACTTCCTTCAGCAGGCCAGCCTGAAAACCCAGATCTCCGTCCAGATTCTTCAGCGCTTCCACCGCCTCAACCATGATCGATGAAAGAGAATTCAGAACGGATACTTAATTTGAGATTTACTGTTGCTGTTTATGGACATTATAGACTCATATTTGTTTTATTTTCAGTTTAGCAGTAATCCTGTCTATATATTGAAAAGGTTTTATTTTTATTTTCCTAATATTTCCTGTATTGTTCTTATTGTTTTTCTAAGAGTTTCCCCGTTATTTCTGTTTATGTAATTTAAATTGAAGTTGATATTGCTCAGATACAGGGGTAACATCAAACCCTAATACTGGCTATGATATCATAATGTAGGTGTAAACCCTGTTAGTATCAACCAGTTATGCAATTGTTTAACTTTGGTGCAGGCTTACTTAAGCTGCATGTCTTTCTGTAGGTTTGACTAAGCTCCAAGTGGGGTAACGGATATATAAAATGCTTCCCATACTTCCAGATCATTATGCATATGTCAAGATCCATGCATGACCTTTGTTAATATAAATATTCCTAGGATTGACCATTTTTTTTGCAGTATAAGGCAACCTCATACTTGCTATCCACTTTTTAGTGCTCATGATTGGATGCTAATGATGAGTAATAGTAAGGTCCAGGAATTCCGACTTGTTTAAGGATTCTGAATACCTACAACCTAAAACAGCTTGCAATCTGAGTACTAACCATATATTTGTTGAGCCACCATAACAATGCTTAATCAAAACCACTATTCCTTCCCAAGACCACTGAGATAGATACATTAGATTATCTCCCCATGCACTATGCAACAGATACAATAGAAGTCATAGCAAGACCTGAAAGTGTTTCTTAGTATAATCTACCTGAAATTGCTATTACCCGCATACCTATACTTCATGAGATTTTGTAGATGAACTGATGAACTCATGGATTTGTCCCATTCATAAAACCTTTCTCACTACAGGTTTGAGTAAGTCTCAAGAGAGATGACATCAGGATTAAGCCCAAGGGGTTGGGTAATATAAAGGGAATTCCATATGCCCAAAAATATACCACCTAAGAATGAAGTTTTCTGTCTTGCATAATATCTGCTAGCAATCCATAAGAGCAAAACTCCCCCTCTCGTTTGATAGCTTGCCACCTTCTGGAATGGATGATGACGAGCTTGACGAGCTTTGTGTCACCCCTCCTCAGAGGGGGTGACAAGTGGGGAATGTATAATTATAGTACAGCAAGAGGCCCTCACTGGATGCCCACCGGAAGGGTGGAAGGCCAGATTTTAGGACTCAGGCTGTAAAAATACCAGCTAGGTTTAAAAATCTATGACTGGCTGAGCAAGGACGTGCTTTACCTGTAAGTTAATATGTGTCCCCGCTTGGGATCCATCCACTGGAATAGTGGTGGATCAATTTACATACCTTAAACAGCTTAAACTGCTAAAAGGCACTGACTGGGCCTCATTAGAATTTGGTGTGACATTCAAAAGCAGTGCAAAAGCCAAGATCAAGGAATTGATGGCTAAAATGCTAAGTCAGATTACAAGATGATATGAACCTGAGATATCTATATTTAGATATCTTCATAAAAAAAGTTGTTTTGTTCATGTTTGGATGTCCGTATCTAGGGAAATGTCCATGTTTGGATGTTTGGATGTCCGTATCTAGGGAAATGTTGACAAAAAGGGAAGTTGCACAACAAGTTGCAATACTAAAACGGAAGAGCACCTGGCCGGAGGGCATGACTCATAGATTAAGCAATATTAGAGAAAAAAATCCCTCTCCATAGACTTGTATAGTGACCAAATTGTATAAAAGCAGGGTGCATGCAAGCCCTCGGAAGAACTTTTCTCCAACGCCTCGGAAGCAGCAGAGCTCCGGTCAGCTGAATCCAGAATTTGTCTGATGAATGTATCTGATTAAAAGTCTGATTTGTAAATAAACTCCTCATCCCAAATGGTGATTTGTGGGTTTCACTTAATAATGAAAGGCTGTAAGTATAAATGCTTTTGTCGCATCCAGCAGCTATCTTTCACTGCATTGTATAGCTTGTAATCTGATACCAGTTTGTCATAAGGCTGGTACCTTTTCCTTGGACCTAGCGTCTCTCTCAGTGGCAATTTCTCTTAGAACTTCACAACCCCCTGATTACCCCAGTACTAGTGCTATTTAGAGATGGAGTCAGATTAAGGTCACTCTAGCCTTCTTGGGGGGGCTTGGGACCCCTGAATTTCTCAACATTGGTGACCCCGATCGCTGACCCGTACCCGCCCGCCATTTGAACGCAAGTGGGGATACCTTAATCTGTGCGTTCAATGCTTTATTTCTGTCACTCAATATTCCTTTCTCTTTTTCTCTCATATCCCCCCCCCCTTATCTCCCTGACCCCCCTCTTCCACCTGTTCTTTCTCACCCTCTTTTCTTTCTTCTATCCTGTCCATCTTTTTGATTTGTGAGATGCGTGTAAGTGTGTGATTGCTGTGTGATTGGTGCATAACAACGAATCCAGGCGACTGCGATTTGGAGTTTGCTGACTGTTTATATCACGCTCAATTCTTTGGATTGGTCTTGATGCGAGCATTCTGGCTCAACGATCCTTAGAGGTTGCGCGTTCTCTTTTTCTCTTTCCTGTTCTCTTCTCTCCTCTTTTATACCCCTACGCTCTCTGTATGCTTTCTGGCTCACTACAGATGTTCTGCCTGCTTCAGACGCGTTTCTGTTCCCTTCCCATTCTATTCTCGGTTTTCCTTTATTCTCACATCTATTGTCTCTACCTATGAACTCCCCTACTTGCCCTTCTGACTTCCTCTGTTCTTTTCCCTTGTGCGGTTCCTTCGCCGCCTCCCTTCTGTTCTTAACTTTTTTGTCTTTCCCTCAATACATCTGTATTCGTGGGATGCAGTGCTTTCTCTCTCTTATGTCTTCTCTGTACTTATATGTCTGAAGATCTTGGGTTGAGTCTGATCCAGACACAGTTCTGTTCCGTCTTACCCAGAATCTACTTTCTGTTCCTTCATGTCCCTTATTTCTCCTACTCTCTATGATTTCACTTTTTCCTGTGGTTATCTCCTCGCCACTTGCTCTTCCGTTATACTTTTCTATTACTGTCAGTGAACTCTATAACCTTCGCATCTCCTGCAGTGCACTCTATGCTTTCTCCGCTCCTTTCTTCGTACTTGGTTTTGTCATTGTCATTTTTGACCCGGTGGTTTTACCCGGGTCTGCACCACTAAAATTCCTTGCAACACTATGCCTGTTTCTCTGTTCTTCAAAACTGACAGCTCAAAACTGACAGCCCCCACCTTTTCACTTCTGCTTTCACGTGCCTATTTTGTGTAGTTACCGTTATGTATCTTATGAATGTGTACTAACCCTATTCTTCTGCTTTAATTTCACTGGACTGGCATATACCCTGGTGAAAAGTGCCCATTTGAGGGGTACTGGGAACTGGTATTCAGTCCGCTCCTTTTCTAACCCCTTCCTCTGGTACTCTTCTGTTTTTCTGCCTTCTTCCTCTGTTCTCTTATCGCTTTCTCCTTCTGCCCTGAGCTGCCACATTTGTTTTTCTATTCTTGTCCTTTTGTGAGTCTGTCTAACGATTGTTATCCCTGTTATGTTTCCCTCCATCCCTACCTGTAGATCTAGTGTTCCTACTTTTGTCTGCGCTCCTATTCACTGCAGTTCCCTGAAATCCTAAAATCATTCTGTGTGTTTTCTAAACTACTCTTCAAAACTGACAGCCCACAGAACCCCCCCTTCCTTCCTGTTATACAGCTTTAGGCTTGATAAACCACACTTATTTCCATGCCCGTCTGCATTGGAAACTCCCGTCTGAAACTTTCATGATATTATAACTCTCCACTTGAGAAGTCCCGGTCTGTATTCTGTCTCTGTTCCCCGCAGCCACTTTAGATGCTTCCGGGTTTAATTTTCGCTGTATAGACCCTGTCTCTGCCACTTTCGGCACCTTTCTGTCATACTCACTATATATGAAACTGTTATTACGCTCCAAGTCTTCTACCTTTGTATTTTGTCTTTGCTAAAAGTCCCAAAGGTCCTGCACTAATCCTGACAGTTGTCTGCCTTAAGCTCTCGTTGTTACTGCTTCTCTGAGTGAATTTGCCACTTTTTTCTGTACCCCTCTTTCCTGTCACAGCCTTGGCTGTAAGACTTTTAAATTTATCTCACTTCCACCTATACTTTCTCCTTGCCAAAGGTCTCTTAGCTACTATTTTCAGTTGTAATTTTAATTTTGTACTTGTCCTAGTAGCTGTTATCACACCCTTTTAATTTACAATTTGTTTTGGGACAATGTTATATTTTTAATTAATAATGCTTCAGATTTGTCATTTATTTTCCTTATTTATGTCTTGGATATGCTTTGGGCTCTCACTTTGACGGCCCATACTTGGGATACACCTCACGGCCCTCCTCTCTGATGCTCTACCGACTCTTGCACCTTTTTATTTTCTTCCCTGCCCTCCTCTCTGATGCTCTCCTCTTACATAATTTATTTATTTTCCTCCTTCCGATTGCCCCTCATATCAAAAGTAGTAACATTTAAATGTGTGGCCCTCCGTAGATTATTGTTATTATATTTAGAATTGATATTTTTAACAGTAATTGTGTGTGTCCGTTTTTGGATTAGGACAACCATATGCTGCATTTGTTTAGCTGTGAGGGGATAATTGACGTGATAACCCGTTATGTAGTTTCATGATAACATGACTTTGTATGTTTTTTTTGACTCCGGAATCTAGCTTACGGCATTGTTTCTGAACGGCATGATTAATATGCACTTATTTCCTGTGGAACTGCTTGCCCGTAACTTTTCAGGATGCAAGCTAGACTTTAAACTACTGATTACCTCTGCGGTGTAAAACTTGGGTTTTCATTTTTAGTTAAGATTGCAAGACTATGTTCGAGTTCTATAAATTAATGGTGTGCGGCATTGTTTTCAGTTCAATTATATCTTCAGTTTTCTGCAAGTTTTCTAGCTGGTGTAATCTGAATTCACTTTTATTTTAAGGTTTCCTGTTGTTGACAATGCCAGCCGATGTCCTTTCTCCCAAATGGTGTATAATCTCATATATAATTGTTGAGGTTTCCCTGAATTTGTAGTTTGAAATGGGGCTTTATTGTGATATAATTAGGAAACATACCTTTACAGTTTGCTTTTTAGACACTATGTAAATTATATCCTACTCTCGTTATAAGCTATGATGTCCCCGCCCATCTGCTTCTATTGCTTGTGCTATATATGGACACTAGATATGAGGAGATCTTATTCACTCTCTAGATAAGATTCTCATATACTTTGCATTTCCGATACTCATATAGTTCTGGTTTCTTGTGCTCTGTTTTAATGGTGTACTCGTTTAAAAGAAATATAAGTTACAGCCCCAGCACCGTACTATCGTGTTAGTTTATTTCAGGATGCTTTTTAATACTTTTTAATCTTCAGTGAGCCTGACTATATTATAACGTTATCTACAGGAAATACTGCACTTCCTCGCTTGCATTGTGGTTTTCGTCCTCCGAGTGCATACAACTTGGACTGGCTTATTTTTAACACTTGCAGTAATGACTTATGTTATAATGTTTCTTAATGAATATTTCCACGTCTTGAGAATGACAATCACTTTTAAATGATATGGTTCCATAAAGAATTAAATTGTGTAAGTCTTTATAACAAGTTTTCTGTTTTTACTCGACAGCATTGTGAACTCGGATCCAACACAGAAAGTTACTTGAAATTACATTGGTTTATTGTTACATTAAGAGCTAGACAACCCCTTATATAACTTATATGATAGTGGAAGTATTCTGTACTATATAGAAACATTTCTTCGCTTTTACCTTAATAGATATGTATATAAAATGAGTTTTACCTTTCCGGTTGAGAAGATGATGGCTGTGTGCCATGAGAATACAGCGTTGCTTCACTTCTTCAGTTATTTCCTGTTGGTTCTTTATAACCCAACCCACCTTCTCTTTCCTTCTAATGCTGCAGCTGTTCTGTTTGTCATCATTTAGACAAGTCGTTTCAGTCACTGATGTTTTATGCCGTATCGTTGGAAGTTCTTGGTGTAAGAATCACATGCTTTAATTTGTTTTTTTCCCCCTTTCACCTGTTTAGGCACAGAAGCTTCCTGCCATCGCATTCGGGTTTATTTTATTTACTATGTTCCTTTTCTGAGTTTATGGGTATTAATTTGTCATATTTATGGCTATTAACTTGTGATATTTGCACCACGATTCTGGTGTCCTGTTTCACAATTTATTGAATTATATGCTTCTCTTATATTTTCCTGTTTAGATGCTACTTCCAATCTATCTGGTACCCGCCCCAAAAGCATTTAATATGTATTTTCCTTTATTTCATTTATTCTAGGGGTACAGCTCTGGACTACACATGTTACAATGCCTTTCTTGCCTTTTGTTGAAATCGGTGTTTCAGTAACATATATGGTTATCCCCACAGTCTGTCCCACCCACTTCCCCATTTTCTGCATGTCAGATATTTTTCAGACTTTTATGCTTGTGCTCAAGTTTTGTGTTTTAATGTTATGGTCATTGCTACACAACTTTTTTATTTCTCCACTTTATCTTTACATATAAAATACTTTCCTGTTGTACTACAGGTATAACTATATGGATGAATTTATTTTTATTATTTGCCCCGTCCTTGCTCAATTTCTTGTGTCCTCTTTAATGCTCTTGAGTTTCCTTCTCGTGGTTTGTTGAGTGGAAAACATATTGTCTAGCGAATGATGAACGTGTAATTTTTCACATTTTTTGTTCTGACTAATGTGTTCCAACTAATGACTTTTTTATGGTAGTACCTTCCCCGAAGAGCTTACATGTGTTTTATTTCTTTTTTTATTATCCTTTCTTGCTACCTCTGAAGTAGGTTTCAGGGGTTCTTCCTAGGGATATGTCATACTTTTGTTCTTTCTTTTCCCTCCTTTTTATTTATTATTTTCTACTAGTGTCACGCTATAACCATTGGGTTTGATATCGATGCCTGGGGCTTACACCCATTGGAGGTGATCCTTCAATGGATGACGGTATCTCAATTATTAGATTTAAAGCAGAATTCCATTCCATTTTCGGAGTGGCCTGCGGATTCGGCATTATTGCCCACATTGGGGTTACTTGTATATATGATCGCCGTGGCAATAAAGGGACGCCTAAGACATTGGTTGAGATTGTGTACAGGTTGACTCGGGCATTCAAAATTTTAGAAATGGTTAGTTGTATACGCGGGAGAGCCTAACCTATCAAATTTTCATTTTACAGCGTTGTAGCGCTAAGGGTTTGTTGACCCTGCAGATGGTTTGTAGATCACTGCAGGTCCATTGGGGTGATTATGTTGTAGCTAATCAGCGGGACCCATTGGACCGCTGCTCCTCGACTCAGGAGACCTTGTTCGCTGGTTTTTTTGGGTTCTTTTCGGGAGTGTTTGCAATGTCCCTTTTTGGGGACTCTATCTTGGGTTGGAGCCCATGTCCGATAACCGGGAAAAGTTGTTGGCAGACAAGTTGTAGCTGTCTTTAGAAGCACACTCTGGGGAGTAGTATTTATTAATTTGGGATAGAGTAGTATAAATATATAATAGCTGACACTACGTATTTATTTACTTTTGTACTGTCTCTCTAGGCATATTTCTGTTTACAGTTTTTGTCTTGCTTTCTCCTAATGTCACTTGCGGTCAAAGCGTTGAGCTTTCCGCCAATTAGTAATTTTCATTTTGGGTCCCTATGTTGGAGTACATTAGCAGATGCGTGAGTATGAATGTGTTATGTCTCTGCATGTTTTACTATCAGGATAATCATTGCTTGTTTTTGTAAACTGTTAGCACCTTATCATTTCTAGATCTCCTTGTTATCTCTGAAGCTGCCTTTTGAATCACTAACCTTGTACCAGGTTCTAGGTCTGGTCAATATATATATATTAATATTAATCTAATTCATTTTCCTATAGCATGTTACAGGTCTGGAGCTTATCTGTAGACCACTTGCTCACTAGGTCCCGTTATTATATATATTGGGTGATGATGTTCACTACCCATTATATCATATCTTCCTGTTACTCTTATTATAGTATGTAGAAGTATCATGTCTTGTTTAATGTCTATATTTTGTTTCTATACACAGCTCCCAATATAACTTTACAGTTTATTATTTGCCTTACATTACAAATAGGGTAGGCCCAGTTTTTACCATATAATATGTACACTTTACTTTTATTTCGCAGCTGGATCCTTAAAGTCTTCAGAATCAGCTGCCGCCCTTAAGGTGCCCTACAGTTCGTCCCTCATATACGTAAATATACAAACATGATGCCAGGCTCTGCTGTTACCGGCTGGAGATTATTGCCAGGTCCTTGTTTACATTTTGTAATTTAAAGTTGGGAAAATTTTTACTCCAATTCCCTATACTCTATATCTTTTCTATTTCTATATCTTTATCTTGCAATAAGAATAATTGACAATTACTGGTACTGGCTGGGATTGCGGTAAAACACCCCATATTGGGATTAATATCTGCCATAAGCAGGGTAACCGTGGTTGGGGTAACAGTAACTAAAATTATAAATTTTGGAATATACACCTGTTTTAAGGTGTCCTCTAGTGAGGTGTTTGATTTTGCGTAACTGGTATATCTGGCCCCCTTGGATATACTTATAGCTGGTGTCGATCAGTTGCTTGGGATTCACTACTGATCTAGAGGTTAGTCGGGAGGGTGCCTGTCCTAATTCCGGCATGGTATATCCTGGAGGTGTTGTATAAGACTAGATTTGCCAGTACAATTTGACACAACCCAGATATCGGTGTTCTACCATACCAGAGTTCTGGTGCCCAATACATTATGCTGCCTCTTGAAAGAGTGATAAATCACTTCCCAGGAGACCGCATAAATCTTATAAAGTTTTGCCAAATATGGCATTCCTGGAATAAGTTTCAGCCTGGACTCTCGTGGCCCCGTAAAGGCACCTTTAAAACCAAAAATCTGCAAAGGTTATTAGACTTTATTTACACATACACACCCGATTCCACCCGTCATCTCCATTATCAGATCCTCAGTAGATGGGTATCGACTATCACAGATTATGTGATCCCAGACACTGTCGATCTGACATCGTTATTGATACCTGGTGAGGGCAATCTTAATCCGCGGCCTAGTAGACGGCCCCCTGTAAGAGCCGATTCACTCATTCCACATAAATCCAATGCTCCTAGTGCTAACAATCAGTGCCGGGACTATCGCTCTCAGCCTACTCCCAGCCACCGAACTGAAGTACAGTGCAACCGTTGTTTCCAATTAGGACATTACGCCATGGAATGTCCGTGCTGGCACTTTCCTCATAGTCAATACCGTCAATCTCCTTCAGACTCCCCATCGCTACGTGTCTCCCGGATGCAGATACGACAGCCACAGAGAGACCGCAGGCGACCGAGTGACCTCCCCTCGCTAGATAACCCACATCACCAGGACTGTAGGAATGATTACCCTGATAATTGTGGCCGCCGGTCTCAACCTAAAAAAAGCCCACCCGACACTAATAGACTACCTACAGACTACCATTCTGGCCCTAGTCCTGATCGCTATCCAGATGTCCAATGTTATCGCTGTTACCAATATGGACATTACGCACGTAAATGTCCACAACCACCACGGAACAGACCTAGAAATCAATTCCGCCAAAATCCTCCGGATCGCCGGTCGTTCCCTTTGTGGAACCCGGATCAACGCCGTCCGCAGTGACCATAGACCTAGGGATCAATATTACCCACGCCATACTGACTGGGCGTAATCCGAACCCGATCTGATTTTGTTGCTCTCAGTTACTCATACTACTCAGCTCCTCATTTGATATCCAGAATCCATTTATCTGTATATGTGTTGGTGTTATGTTTCTGTTTCTATTACAGGTGACATGTTTTTATTTTATATTTTTTTAGGTTTAATTGCAAGTGTATATTTATGGTACCATACAAATGACCTAACTGAGTCAGCAAGTTATTTATTTGCTTCTATGCATACCTTCCCTGGGGAGTTCTTATCAACTGCAGGGATGAGTGATCCCCAGAGGATATTCATTTTATGTTTCTTTATATATATATACCTTCACTGACTTATTTATGCCATTTTACTTTATACGGGTTCCCTTTTAAATAAAAGCTATGTATTGCTCATTGTTAAAAATGTTTTCTGCTTTAACTGTTGCGCTGTCTAAATTGATTTGACCGTTACTTCTTTCGTTTTTTTTCCATGAATATAAAGTCTTCATTTTTGAAATCTCTTTATGATGTGTGTGATATCTGAAAGCTTTTCATTATTTCTTTGTCTAAGAAAGAAGACATATTTAATAACCATTATCCGTTATATGGAAAAACCGCGAGAAATACTCCCTTGAACTGGCCATTTGGGGGAGCATTTTGCGCTGATCATAGAATTTGTAGTATTCTTGAACGGAGAATTGGTGAAGCTTTCAGACATGAATAAGGAAAATTATGCACTCCACTTTTTAATTCCTTTCTATTTACAACAGGTAATCACAATAACCCCTGGAATGCCAACTATTGCTCTTTTTATCTGTCTGTCTTTCACTGCGAGTGATTGTGAGACAAACTGGTGTAGATTATTTGTGGGCAACGGTCCTGGAATTCATGCTTTGTGTATTTAACTAACACCTTGCTTCAACTAACTCTTGCCGCGTGGTGGATTTGTCTTGAAGCGATATGCTTCTTCCTACTTCTTTGTCTGATTGAAAAGGGTTACTTAAACTCTATGTGAAGGTCAATCAATGGTGTCTGCACTTTTGAATGTTTTTTTCATTTGTCTTTTTCAAGGAACCTTTTTCTGGCATTGCCTTCTGAATATGCCTTGCTGCAATTCAGATGTATCATATTTTGTTTTATTTCTAAGGTGTTTTTTTTAATTTTTTTTAATTTTTTTTAATTTTTTTAATTTTTTTATTTTTTTTCATTCTCGATGCTTTGTTTCTTATCATGCCTACTTCCTGGCCCACATTTATACCCACGACCCGCCTCCTAGCATTATGACTTCTTTCAATAAATTAACCACATAAATTGCACTACTGGTTTGTTTAAGTTTTGCCTTTCCCCAGATGGATACAGGAATTCCGTTGACGTCCCAGGAGACGACTGCTAGCAAAGAAGAGCTACCCAATAATGTTTCTGATCTGAAGGCTATGTTGCAGCAAAGAATCGCTAGATTAAAGGACAGATGCATAGACCCCAACATTACCCGGTGTGAGATACGAGACATTATTGAGCGTGAGTTTCATCTGATGCATCGATTGGTCCATGAGCGAAAGAGACAGGCTCTACACTTACTGGAGTTGCAAGAAGCTTTGGCCTCTACCCTTCTTTCTGAATCATCTAACTTGTAAGTCCTGCTGGCCTCCTGCAACTGAGGGCTCAACCCTTGGTGAATGGTAGTCATCGCAGGTGAAGATTCCATACCTACTGGCCATAGATTGCAGCGCATTATCCGTGCCTTTAGACTATTTTTGTGCACCATATTCCTGACCCTCCATACCTCAATAACTTGAACAATCAACATCATCTCTTAATTTTCAATTTATATTGTTTTTTTTGGTAACCTTTTCTTTTGTTCCATATACAGAACCATTGTTATTTGATCATGTCTTCGTAATAATTACCAATCTGTCTCGCACATTATGCAAGCCAGAAGTGGGGATATATTATGCAAATCCCAATTCCTAGTATTAAGAGGGTTGCAGTTGAAGCTCTGATCCCTACCAATCAGGAGATATAAATTCATATATACTGTTGCTATTTATGTAAATTGGCTTTTCATTATTGAACCCTTATGGTTTCGCTTTTGCTTTTGCACTTAATTAGCACTGTTTTCTCCATGTTTACATTGTCTTTCATGTCTCTTGACATCTATATATTATTTTTGCTTATTCAGCTCACGCTGATTATGCCCACCAAGATATAGCAATGTATCATTCAGGCATACAGTCATTTTGCTTATTCCTTTGCCAAACTCTGACTCTTGATGGACTAATTATGATTGTGCATGCCTAGAATAAAGACATGGAAAGATCCAAGTTTGTACACCATAAATACGTCTTCAAGCTCTATCCAGGCCCAAATGATGTTAGATCCCCCAAGGTTGTGGCAATAATCTTTACACCTTGCAAACTACTGGACCACAAGTCCTGGGTCCATGTGAAAGATATACGGGTTTACTCAGCCACAGGACCTGAGGTTACCAGCCTAACCATCTCAAGACCAGCCACTTCCTTCAGCAGGCCAGCCTGAAAACCCAGATCTCCGTCCAGATTCTTCAGCGCTTCCACCGCCTCAACCATGATCGATGAAAGAGAATTCAGAACGGATACTTAATTTGAGATTTACTGTTGCTGTTTATGGACATTATAGACTCATATTTGTTTTATTTTCAGTTTAGCAGTAATCCTGTCTATATATTGAAAAGGTTTTATTTTTATTTTCCTAATATTTCCTGTATTGTTCTTATTGTTTTTCTAAGAGTTTCCCCGTTATTTCTGTTTATGTAATTTAAATTGAAGTTGATATTGCTCAGATACAGGGGTAACATCAAACCCTAATACTGGCTATGATATCATAATGTAGGTGTAAACCCTGTTAGTATCAACCAGTTATGCAATTGTTTAACTTTGGTGCAGGCTTACTTAAGCTGCATGTCTTTCTGTAGGTTTGACTAAGCTCCAAGTGGGGTAACGGATATATAAAATGCTTCCCATACTTCCAGATCATTATGCATATGTCAAGATCCATGCATGACCTTTGTTAATATAAATATTCCTAGGATTGACCATTTTTTTTGCAGTATAAGGCAACCTCATACTTGCTATCCACTTTTTAGTGCTCATGATTGGATGCTAATGATGAGTAATAGTAAGGTCCAGGAATTCCGACTTGTTTAAGGATTCTGAATACCTACAACCTAAAACAGCTTGCAATCTGAGTACTAACCATATATTTGTTGAGCCACCATAACAATGCTTAATCAAAACCACTATTCCTTCCCAAGACCACTGAGATAGATACATTAGATTATCTCCCCATGCACTATGCAACAGATACAATAGAAGTCATAGCAAGACCTGAAAGTGTTTCTTAGTATAATCTACCTGAAATTGCTATTACCCGCATACCTATACTTCATGAGATTTTGTAGATGAACTGATGAACTCATGGATTTGTCCCATTCATAAAACCTTTCTCACTACAGGTTTGAGTAAGTCTCAAGAGAGATGACATCAGGATTAAGCCCAAGGGGTTGGGTAATATAAAGGGAATTCCATATGCCCAAAAATATACCACCTAAGAATGAAGTTTTCTGTCTTGCATAATATCTGCTAGCAATCCATAAGAGCAAAACTCCCCCTCTCGTTTGATAGCTTGCCACCTTCTGGAATGGATGATGACGAGCTTGACGAGCTTTGTGTCACCCCTCCTCAGAGGGGGTGACAAGTGGGGAATTTATAATTATAGTACAGCAAGAGGCCCTCACTGGATGCCCACCGGAAGGGTGGAAGGCCAGATTTTAGGACTCAGGCTGTAAAAATACCAGCTAGGTTTAAAAATCTATGACTGGCTGAGCAAGGACGTGCTTTACCTGTAAGTTAATATGTGTCCCCGCTTGGGATCCATCCACTGGAATAGTGGTGGATCAATTTACATACCTTAAACAGCTTAAACTGCTAAAAGGCACTGACTGGGCCTCATTAGAATTTGGTGTGACATTCAAAAGCAGTGCAAAAGCCAAGATCAAGGAATTGATGGCTAAAATGCTAAGTCAGATTACAAGATGATATGAACCTGAGATATCTATATTTAGATATCTTCATAAAAAAAGTTGTTTTGTTCATGTTTGGATGTCCGTATCTAGGGAAATGTCCATGTTTGGATGTTTGGATGTCCGTATCTAGGGAAATGTTGACAAAAAGGGAAGTTGCACAACAAGTTGCAATACTAAAACGGAAGAGCACCTGGCCGGAGGGCATGACTCATAGATTAAGCAATATTAGAGAAAAAAATCCCTCTCCATAGACTTGTATAGTGTCCAAATTGTATAAAAGCAGGGTGCATGCAAGCCCTCGGAAGAACTTTTCTCCAACGCCTCGGAAGCAGCAGAGCTCCGGTCAGCTGAATCCAGAATTTGTCTGATGAATGTATCTGATTAAAAGTCTGATTTGTAAATAAACTCCTCATCCCAAATGGTGATTTGTGGGTTTCACTTAATAATGAAAGGCTGTAAGTATAAATGCTTTTGTCGCATCCAGCAGCTATCTTTCACTGCATTGTATAGCTTGTAATCTGATACCAGTTTGTCATAAGGCTGGTACCTTTTCCTTGGACCTAGCGTCTCTCTCAGTGGCAATTTCTCTTAGAACTTCACAACCCCCTGATTACCCCAGTACTAGTGCTATTTAGAGATGGAGTCAGATTAAGGTCACTCTAGCCTTCTTGGGGGGGCTTGGGACCCCTGAATTTCTCAACATATTTTACTTCTTTAAGCTTGTCCAGCTATTGTTTTAGGATTTTGAGGTGGTTGGGTTTTTTTTTTTTTTACCCTACTTTTAGAATTTTTTTTTTAGAGGGAGTTTGTGAGTGAACTCTGACCTGCAACAGGATGTTAAAATTGAGCCTCTTGGGCCTTGACACAGCTGCACTCTGTATACTTGAGAAAGGAGGAGACATGCTTTTTATCCTGCTGCTAGCTGTAAGTATATTGTGCTTCCACATTTGTCTTTTGACATGGATTCTCTTATTTGATTTCTTACATTGATGTCATTTTTTTTTTTTTTTTACTGTTTGATTCCACTGCTTTGTTGTTTTTTATCTACTGTTTTGTAAGCAGTTGTGTGCCTTTTTGTTTTTTTTTTTGATTTAGTTATTATTCATTTGTAATAAATGTATGTTTTTGATGTTTTTTTGCCATACAGTTGTTAAACCCTGACAGGCTCTAGAGAGGTGAAGCGTGGCCATGTTGGGTTGTGTTTTAAAGTGACAAGAATAAAAGCCTTTTTAACTATTAGAAGACGTTAATTCTGCTTTTGTGGACTATAATGATTTTAATACAGTTTTTATTTCATGAGACTGTATGTTTGTACCTGAGGTAACAGAGGCTCAAGTGACTTTCATAAGTTATAAGGAGTGTCAGTAAGAGACGCGTGATTTGAACCCTGGCTTTCCCTAGTTCTCAGCCTGCTAAGTATTAGGCTGCTGCTCCTCTGTGTAGCTGCATCTTGCCTGGTAAAGTATTATGTCCTTTTTGGTCAGTAATTAATAATGCATGCAATTTCCTCATTAGCAATGGCAATAAAATACACACAAATTAAAAAGAGTAGTTAGGGCATGGATTGTAGAAGTAAGAAATATTAATTAAGAACTAGATAATTAAGAGGTCTTGAAGAACAAAAACAAAAACTCCACTTATCAGGCTGAGAAATTATGCAAAAAAAATTGAGACAGAATAAAACATCCTAACTACAATAGGATATATTATCAGATTTTGCTTCTTCAGCATAAATGTTATCATTAATATTATCCTATATAATAATTCTCACCTCCAGCGTTCTATGGGTCTTGCTGCC
The DNA here is from genome assembly GCF_901765095.1 of Microcaecilia unicolor. Lineage (NCBI taxonomy): Eukaryota > Metazoa > Chordata > Amphibia > Gymnophiona > Siphonopidae > Microcaecilia > Microcaecilia unicolor. The sequence goes on from NC_044036.1 coordinate 44,265,132, forward strand.
TGTGTTCGTGACTTCTTCGGAGTTGGTGTGCTAGGCTCCATAGCACAGGCTGACGTCACCGTAGCCATTATGATGTCAACATCAGAACCCACGAAAAAAGGAAAAAAAAAACACACATGCATGCCTCACAGCTGATCCACCCCTCCCCCCTGTAGCTGGGTCCCCCTTCCAGGACCCAGCCGGGCTTGACCCTGCTTAGCTTCCTTCTTCACCCGACTGTTGCCTCGCTCCACACCCCCTTGGCCTGTTCTGGGAACTCTGCACCAGACCCCCTGAGAGCTTGCAGGACATCCTCCTCTCTCTATTGTTTCCACAGAGGCTCAATCAAGGCAAAACGTTTATAGAAAAAAAAAAACTTTATTTTCTTGCTTCCATTCAGCATAGACACAAAAGGAAAACACCTTACTCCCAGGTTGTTAAGGTTTGCTGCCAAAGTCTCATTCAGGGTTTAAACAGTCCATATAACTTCACTTTAGCCAAAATTACTTCTTTTAGGGAACAGTACATTATCAGAAAGAAAACACAATAGCTTGGTAGGTTGCAGGCCAAGACCTTTTCAGTATGAAACAGTTTACACAGTCTTTCTTACAGCACAGATACACAGCTTTGGTCCCACCTGGTTCAGACTGGGGTTTCAATTGTGCCCAGCCCTCTTTCTCTCCCAGGGGCTGCACCTGTTTCCTCTTTAGTAGAGATCTCCCCCAGCGCCTCAGTCTCTCCAAGGCACAGCTAGCTACCCTCTTACAGCAGCTTTTCGGGTTTGAGCCAGAGCTCCAATCTCCATCTGTTCCTCCCCTAGTCCTTCAGTAACCTCCATTTTATCCTCCTCTCCAACTTCCCCCGTCCCCAACCTCTCCAGCTGGCCCTCATCACCTTCCTCAGAGACCATTTCCCAATCTTCTATCTCCTCCCCTAACTCTTGCACAGCCGGGTGGGGAAGAGAGGGATTCTGGGACTGGTAGTTCCTCCTCTTCTTCCTTAACCCGGCCAACCTCTCTGCCTCCGGTAGTGCAGCTTTCTGAATGTGGGTGTTGTGCACATGATGTCTGCCCCGTTGGGGTTCCCCGGCTGCCTGCACCCCCCTTCTGCGTGCCTTCCCGGATCCCCTTTCACCTACCCTCTCACACCCCCAAAACTGGCTCGCGCATATTTGAACCACCATACAGCTTGACAGCAAAAGAAAAAAAAAGTGGCTCGAGCCTGCCTGATGCCAATGGCGCGCTCAACAGCCGCCCTCCCGACTTACCGCAGTGGTTCAAGCGTGCCTGCCTCGCAAATTATCCGACCTTCCGGTTAATGAGTGATGAGACACGCCTGACGACGTGAAGATTACTTTTAAAATTCGTAGGGAGGGGGCCTGGAACTGGAAGGAAGGGACGACGATCCTGGAACTGGGAGGGAGGGGGACCCTGAAACTGGGAGGGAGGAAGGGAGGGGGGGACCCTGAAACTGGGAGGGAGGGAGGAAGGGAGGGGGGACCCTGGAACTGGGAAGGAGGGAGGGCCCCTGGAACACACTCTCATTCTCACACACACTCTCTCTCTCTCAAAGACACACTCACACCCAGTCTCACTCTCTCTCTCTGTCACACACACACTCGCACATTCACTCTCTCTCTCTCACACACACACTCTCTCAAACATACACACTCCGAGGAAAACCTTGCTAGCGCCCGTTTCATTTGTGTCAGAAACGGGCCTTTTTTACTAGTTACATAAATATGTAAACATGCATATCACATATATGATAGACATATAAACAATCTGGGGATGAATATTATTTATACTTGTTAAAGACCAGCTTCAGATGACTACCTTATGCACTTCTCCAATATAAATACCTGCGAATATGCATTTTGAAAGATACTTAAACTGGAGTTATCCACTATGTTTCAAATGTACCACAAACATTTTTTATGTTATTGTGAGATGTATGAATAATTTAAGTTTCAGCTACATCCATTGAAACAGCTATCATCCTATTAACGGGCCCTGATACTAAAATGCAGCTAATGATTTAGCCAGTCTCCTTACGTCCAAGGTTCAAACACTGCAACATTCTATCGGTTGTTGTCCGCCAATACCCTCCACCCTTATCCTTTACCACATCTCCTACCCTTTCATCCCTCCCTGGCTCCAGCTCCTGGTCATAATTCGCAGTACCACCTCTCATCTGTCTAGAAAAGATTCTCCCTATGATGAATCTTACTACCTGCCCTTCAGATAGTAAGCAGCATTAGTTATACCGACTGTAATTCAGGCACAGATACGCTATCTTGAAAAACAAAACTATCATAAATAGCATACAAATGTTTGTACTTTAAAATGTATGTAATGCATACATTAATTCAGAAACAAACAAAACCAAGAAAATGCAACAGGAACAGATTTATCTATTTGGCATGGTTTCTGCAAAACAGAAAATTTAACTTGTTTAAAGTTGATTGGCATTCACAAGTATAGTACCTGTATGTAGTGCTTCCCAGTTGAGAGAGATCCTTTATCCATGGCCTTGCTCTCAGCTTGCACATTTATGCTTTTTCGACTAGATGTTCCAATCATACTTCGATTCATAACACTAAAATTCATCCTGCTTTGGTTCATAGAACCAGACGCAGCAGATGCCTTCTTTCCATGTAGTCCTTTCTTAGGCCTGTATCAGTTAAGAATACAATCAGAACTAGCACATGCAAACATAAACCTTAGAAATAAAATAATAACAGGAAGTAATTTAATATTTAAAAAAGCTATTTACCAGGCCTCTTCAATATCTAAACATGGTATGCAAACTCCTTCATACGAACAGAGAAAAATGTAGGCAGATAAAGACCATATGGCCTATCCAGTCCCATCCATGCCATCTACTCCCTTAGAGATCTTATGTACATGTCCCACGCTCTCAAATTTAGATACTGTTTTCATCTTCACCACTTCCACCGGTAGGCCATTCCATTAATTCACCATCCTTTCCGTGAAGAAGTAATTCCTTAGGTCTGTCCCCTTTCCCCTTCATCCTATGCCCCCTCATTCCAGAGCTTCCTTTCAATTGAAAGAGACTCGCCTCCTGTGCATGTATGCATAGGTATTTAAATGTGTCTATCATTTCACCCGATAGCTATAGCAGTATGGAGTTCTGATACAGAATTTTTATGTGAAATCAATTATTCTTAAAATCACACACCCTATTAAACTAGATTGCTGCTTTCGGGGTCCTTTTACAAAGATGTGAGGAAAAGTGGCCTTAACGTGCCCTTCTCCTGCTCGCTAAGGCCACTGTAAACCACAGCAGAAAATGGTCATTTTCCATTTTTTTTAAATGGTCACGTGCTAATGTTGCCATTAGTGCACAAGCACTTACCAACACCTATTTTGTAGGCAGAAAGGGCTTACATGCTAATCAGTTAGCACACGGTGCACTAACTGATCAATGCTGGCATGCCCACTCTCCGCCCCACTACATGACGCCTCTGCCATATAAATGAAAAGAAATTTTAGCACGCACTAATCTGAGACTTACCACTGGATCTCCTGTGGTAAGCCTTTTCAAGCTGTGGTAAGCAGGTGCTAGCTCTTACCCAAGCTTAGTAAAAGTACCTCTTGGTTTATAAAACCAGCAACTATGAAGTTAAAGTCCCCCCAAAAAAGGCCAACTCTAACAAACGAAAACAAGTACATATAAAAGGTCTCACAAAACAAAAACTGGAGGCTCTCATCTATGTAAGAAGGCTTCCTGTAGAATGTTTCCTCCACATTTTCAGGAAATTTTGCATTTTTAACCCATCTCATAAAGAGGCATTCAGTTTATTCCACCTGATTTGACCCAAAAGTTTTATGCTGGATATATAGCTCTAAATATATATTTACTGTATATCACTGGATGAAAAAGCTTATTTAAAAATGATGCTATCTACACAAACAGCATTGTTTTAAGAACAGTCTGAGAAAACAAGGCAGTCGATCCACACAAGCCAAGGTGACAATGAAATAGAAGACCAGATGGAAAGTCTATTTTATTACATAACTAAGACACATAGATTAATCACAAACCAATGCCTGATGTGGAGGGGCATTTTTGAAAGGGACGTCCAAGTTGCGATTTGGACGTCCTTGCAAAATGGCGAAATCCAGGGGCGGGGAAACCCATATTTTCGAAACAAGATGGACATAAGTACATAAGTACATAAGTAGTGCCATACTGGGAAAGACCAAAGGTCCATCTAGCCCAGCATCCTGTCACCGACAGTGGCCAATCCAGGTCAAGGGCACCTGGCACGCTCCCCAAACGTAAAAACATTCCAGACAAGTTATACCTAAAAATGAGGAATTTTTCCAGTCCATTTAATAGCGGTCTATGGACTTGTCCTTTAGGAATCTATCTAACCCCTTTTTAAACTCCGTCAAGCTAACCGCCCGTACCACGTTCTCCGGCAATGAATTCCAGAGTCTAATTACACGTTGGGTGAAGAAAAATTTTCTCCGATTCGTTTTAAATTTACCACACTGTAGCTTCAACTCATGCCCTCTAGTCCTAGTGTTTTTGGATAGCGTGAACAGTCGCTTCACATCCACCCGATCCATTCCACTCATTATTTTATACACTTCTATCATATCTCCCCTCAGCCGTCTCTTCTCCAAGCTGAAAAGCCCTAGCCTTCTCAGCCTCTCTTCATAGGAAAGTCGTCCCATCCCCACTATCATTTTCGTCGCCCTTCGCTGTACCTTTTCCAATTCTACTATATCTTTTTTGAGATACGGAGACCAGTACTGAACACAATACTCCAGGTGCGGTCGCACCATGGAGCGATACAACGGCATTATAACATCCGCACACCTGGACTCCATACCCTTCTTAATAACACCCAACATTCTATTCGCTTTCCTAGCCGCAGCAGCACACTGAGCAGAAGGTTTCAGCGTATCATCGACGACGACACCCAGATCCCTTTCTTGATCCGTAACTCCTAACGCGGAACCTTGCAAGACGTAGCTATAATTCGGGTTCCTCTTACCCACATGCATCACTTTGCACTTGTCAACATTGAACTTCATCTGCCACTTGCACGCCCATTCTCCCAGTCTCGCAAGGTCCTCCTGTAATCGTTCACATTCCTCCTGCGACTTGACGACCCTGAATAATTTTGTGTCATCGGCGAATTTAATTACCTCACTAGTTATTCCCATCTCTAGGTCATTTATAAATACATTAAAAAGCAACGGACCCAGCACAGACCCCTGCGGGACCCCACTAACTACCCTCCTCCACTGAGAATACTGGCCACGCAATCCTACTCTTTTGTTTTGAAAATACTGTCAGAGACGTCAAAATCCTTAAATTTGGAGGTCCCTAGATTTGGTCATCCCTAGACATGGACGTTTTTGACTTTCGGCGGTTTTTGAAACCAAATACGTCCATGTCAAAAACGGCCAAATGCAAGCCATTTGGTCGTGGGAGGAGCCAGCATTTGTAGTGCACTGGTCCCCCTGACATGCCAGGACACCAACCAGGCACACTAGGGGCACTGCAGTGGACTTCATAAATTGCTCCCAGGAACATAGCTCCCTTACCTTGTGTGCTGATCCCCACAAAACCCACTATCCACAACTGTACACCACTACCATAGCCCTTATGAGTGAAGGGAAGCACCTATATATGGGTACAGTGGGTTTGTGGTGGGTTTTGGAGAGCTCACTGTTTCCTCCACAAATGTAACAGGTGGGGGGGTATGGGCCTGGGTCCACCTATCTGAAGTGCACTGCAGTACCCACTAAAACTGCTCCTGGGACCTGCATGCGCTGTCATGGAACTGAATATGACATCTGAGGCTGGCATAGAGGCTGGCATAGAGGCTGGCACGACATATTTTTAAAGATGTTTTTTGAGGGTGGGAGGGGGTTAGTGACCACTGGGGGAGTAACGGGAGGTCATTCCCAATTCCTTGTCATCTATATCAGACCAGTCCAGACTAATGGACTGTGTCCACCTACCAGCGGAAGGAGACAAAAATAGTTCCAAGTGAACGGCCCCTTAAGGGTATCGTGCAGCCTGGAATGTTCAGTATTTTCTCTGTCTCCTAGCGGATGGTGCACGGATCGTGCAGCTGCTCTAGATTGCTGGCTGGTAGCTCCTGTCCCAGATTCTTCTGGTGACAGTGGAGCCAGGGGTGTGCTGGTAACTGTGTTGGGGCTAGTTTTAGATGATACTCAGTGGTCCTGAGTTCCTCATCTGCCAGCTAGGGTGATATCCAATGACCCTGGCTCCCTCCCCTCCCCTGGCTGTCTTTCTAGCAGGGTGATGGTTGATTGTGGCATGGAATAACTTGTTTCCCCTGTGGGGTTCTTCTCTTCTGTGGTGGTAGGTATATCTGAATTTCTGCCTCTTAGGTAAACCTTTATTTATTCCTGTAACTAGTGAAGAAGGTTGTTTACAAAAAAAAAAAGGAAGCTTTGTTTTTCCCTCCTTTTCTGCCTCTGAGGTAAACTTTTATTTATTCCTGTCACAAGTAAAAAAGGTTGTTTACAAAAAAAAAAAGAGGAAACTTTGTTTTTCCCTCCTTTTCTGCCTCTGAGGTAAACCTTTATTTATTCCTGTCACTAGTGAAGGAGGTTGTTTAAAAAAAAAAAAACAACAACTTTGTTTTTCCTTCTTTCTCTTGCCTGTTACCTGATTTAGTTTCCCGCCTTTGGCAATGTATTCTAGGGGGCTGCTTGCGAAGTTTCTTTGAATTTCGCTGGCTGGCGTCTGATTCTGATCTTGGACCCTTCCGAGCTGGTACCAGTTGCTTTGATTCTTGTTTTGACAGCAGTTTTTCCTTCCTTAGGAAGGTTGTGGTTTTCTCGTCCCCGTGGAACACTATCTGCTCTGGTTTGTCTGCAGTGGTGGGGGTCCGAGTTGTCCTTGGTGTGTAACTGCTAGCTCATATCCCTCTTCTGAGTACCCTCGGGAGCGCCATTCTTGCTAGTCTTTTGCTTGGACTCAGTTCACGGAGAGAGTGGTGGATACTTGGAATGCCCTCCCGTGGGAGGTGGTGGAGAAGAAAATGGTAACGGAATTCAAAAAAGCGTGGGATAAACATAAAGGAATCCTGTTCAAAAGGAATGGATCCTCAGAATTTTAGCCGAGATTGGGTGGCAGAGCCGGTGGGGGGAGGCGGGGCTGGTGGTTGGGAGGCAGGGCTAGTGCTGGGCAAGACTTCTACAGTCTGTGCCCTAAAAATGGCAGATACAAATCAATGTAAGGTATACACAAAAAGCAGCACACATGAGTTTATCTTGTTGGGCAGACTGGATGGACCGTGCAGGTCTTTTTCTGCTGTCATCTACTATGTTACTATCCAGCTTATTTTCGAAAGTGATTGCCGGCCATTTCCCGACATAAATTGGGAGATGGCCGGCGATTTCGGAAAAGCAGCGAAATCGGTATAATGGAAAGCTGCTTTTTTGACAGCATCGCCGCTTTCCCGTCATCTCGCTGGCGAAAGTTGAAAGGGGCATGTCGCCGGCTAAGATAGGTGGCTTTTGCCGGGTTTACTTGGTCCTTTTATTTTCACGACCAAGCCTCAAAAAGGTGCCCCAACTGACCAGATGACCACCGGAGAGAATGGGGGATGACCACCCCATACTCCCCCAGTGGTCACCAACCCCCTCCCACACTAAAAAAATAAAATTAAAAACCTTTTTTGCCAGCCTGTATGCCAGCCTCAAATGCTGTACCCACCTCCATGACAGCAGAATGTGTTCTATCCTCTGACAGCCTTTCCCTGGTTGTGAGTGTGACACCTTTTCTGTTAGGTGTACTGCAGAGTCACATCAGCAATGCATTGTGGTGGGTGTAGGGTACTGAGCTGTACTCCCATGCTGCTTTTCCCCCTGCTAACTGGGTCAGAGTGTGCCCTGTTTTACTTCCGTTAGTCCATGAGGTAGTGGCCATTTTTGTAAGCCAGTTTTAGATCCCTTTCATGTGTTAGCCACGTTAGACAACTTAGTTCTTACCTTGAATGTGGCTGAAAGAGGGCATTGTACAGCATTCTGCCAGCTCTGACCTACTACTAATCTCAGTACCAGGGAGACTCGTTGCCAGTGGGGCACAACCTCTGATCTACAGTTAACTGTAAGTAAACATGCTTATTCAATTAAAGGACTTTTTCAAAGAGATTAGTCTTCAGGTGTCAACTGGTGTGCCAAGCTTATACAGCAGCAACAAGTCCTGTCCCTGGAGCACTTTTAGTGGGTACTGCAGTGCACTTAAGGCAGGCGGACCCAGACCCATCCCCCCCCCCCCCACCTGTAACACTTGTGCTGGTAATGGGAGCCCTCCAAAACCCACTGTACCCACATGTCTAGGGTGCCCAGTTGGTGTCCTGGCATGTCAGGGGGACCAGTGCGTTACAAATGCTGGCTCCTCCCATGACCAAATGGCTTGGCTTTCGCTGGGTTGGAGATGACCAGCATTTTTTTCCATTATCGCTGAAAAACAAAAACGGCCATGTCAAACCCGGCGAAATCCAAGCCATTTGGCTGGGCTAAACCGTATTCTCGAAAAAAAAATGGCCAGTCATCTTTTTCGATAATACGGTTCCGGCCAGCTGTAGCACCTCCGCCACAATAGATCGCCGGCGAACTATTTGGCCGGCGACGTTCGATTATGCCCTTCTATGTTACTTTACAGGAATGTGCCTTTTTAGGACTAGTTTGCCACAGCTGTTCCTTGCTTTCGGGCGGGAATTTTAGCTTGACATAGGCGGATTTTGCCTTTTCTATTTTCAGGTGCCTCTCTCCTGGCACATTTGACACTCCTTCCTTTTTGTGTAAGGGGTGTAGTTCTTTCCTGCTGAGCATATCTATTGCTGTGCATCTGGATTATTGCCTCTTAGCTCTGTGCTTTTCTCTACTTTTCTGCAGGGAAGTGGCTGTGTTCAGGGTCTGGAGTTTGACTCTCCCTTAGCTGGTTTTTCCTCTTTGCTCCTGGCCTGGCAAGAGTTGTTTCTTGCTCACTGCCTTACGGCTGCATTTTGCTCCCTATGGTCTGAGGATTCCAGACCTGTGGTGCTTACCTCCCTCTTGGTGGGAGTTCTTTCTCTATGTTGACTGCTGCTCCATCTCAGTTACCCAGGAGGGTGGTCATTGTGGCTCAGAGACCACTTGGGACTGAGAGTGTCTCTTGGGGCATGAGGCCTTCTCTTCTTGTAGTTTTAGTCCCTCTGGGCCAGGAGAATGCAGCACCAGGTCTGCATTTCCACAAGTTGTGCTCCTTTCTTGTTGGCCTCCTGGCAGCACCTTCTTCTCTGGCTGTTCCCTAGGGCTCCATCTGTGCATTTTGCTTGTTGAGCACAGCTCCATCGCTCCATGTTGAGCACAGCTCCATCGCTGCATGTTGAGCACAGTTCCATCGCTGCATTTGAGCACAGTTCCATCGCTACATATTGAGCACAGCTCCATTGCTGCATTTGAGTGCAGCTCCATCGCTGCATTTGAGCGCTGCTCCATCGCTGCATGTTGAGCGCTGCTCCACAGTTCCAGGTTGGCTTTAGCTCCATCGCTGTATGTTGAGGACAGCTCTATCATGGCATGTTGAGTGAAGTTCCTTCGCTGCATATTCTGCAGCCTTTCATCTTGCATATTGAACGCATCTCCATTGTCGCATGTTGAGTGTTGAACATGGCTCTGTGTCTGCCTGTGGAACGCAGCTCCTTGTCTGTGTGTGGCATGCAGCTCGCTCTCTCTGCGTATGGAACACAGCTCCCTGTCTGCGTGCAGTGCGTAGCTCCATTTATGTGTGTTTAGCACAACTCTTTTCTGCAGATTGGGCGCAGTTCCAGGGCGGTATTTTGAGCACAGCTATGTGACTGCAGGTGCTGCACAGCTTTATGTCTGCGTAGGAAGCATAGCTCCTTGCCGATGTCTGGAGTGCAGCTCCTTGCCAATGTCTGGAGCGCACCTCCTTGTTTGCGTGTGGAAAGCAGCTCCTTGTCTGTGTTTTATACACAGTTCCATCGCTACCGCAGCTTCAGTTCTGCAGGTACTTCTAACATCCAGATCTTTCAGTGGGGCACTGCTCATCCTCTGTCTGTTACTCTCAGCTTCTTCTCTGCTTGTTCAGTGCATTTCTATCTTTGCCAGAGGTGTGCAACTCTTTCTCTGCCCACAGTGTGTGGCTCAGTTTGTGTGCCTGAGTGCAAATCCATTTGTTCTCGTTGAGCATGGATCCTACGTTGCCTGATGAGCTCAGCTTCGTTTCTGTCCCTTAAGCACAGTGCAGCGTATTTTCCTTTGCTTGCTGGGCACTGTTTCACCTTGTCGGTCAACCCCAGCTCTTTTCTGCGGGTTGGATATAGTAACTTCTCGCCAGCTGTGGCTTACCGCAGTTAGATTGCTAGATAAGGCTGCTTTGTCTACTGTTAGCTGCCATTCCTGTAGCATCTTTTCTTGCCGTAGCCTCTTGGTGGCTGGCAAGAAGCTTCTCCATTGCTGGAGTTTGAATTCGTCTCTGTTCCTTTTGTGTCTTCTTGGCACCTTGGGGGTCTTTTCTCCAGTGTGACTCCCGACTCTCTTTCTGTCTCCTTTTGTTCTCTTGGCTCTGTTCTTTCATCCCTAAGTCCACAGCAAGCTGGTTTAGAAGTACTCTCTTTCTATGGTTGTACCTTGATATGCTGCTGCCCTTTTCTTCATGGTTCTCCTGGAGAGACTAGCGCTCCACTTAGTTGGTTCTCTGGAGTCTCTTCTTCTTCTGTGGAGTTTGATTCTCTCACTAGGCGCGGGTATGGGTGTTTCCTGGGCCTTGCTTCCTTTCTTCTATGAAGTGTGGCCCACTGTTTGGGGTTGCGTACTCCTAGTACTTGTTAGGGTCGCTTCCTCCGACCATCTTGTACTCAAGGCAGACTGGTAGGTTTGGGAGTTAGCCTTTGTCCTGCCAGGGTTCAGAGAAGTGGATCCTGGTCTAGGAGAGACAATTCTTCTCCTTGCTGCTCGTATACGACTGTTGCCTCCCTCCAAAGGGGGGTCCTTTGGCATGAGTATCTTTGCTGCTTCTTTTGCTACTCTCGAGGTGCGTAGTTTTTCTTTTGCTCAGTACGTTTGTTTTACGTCCTACAGCTTCAATTCCTTTTCTGATGTCTAACTCTGTTCCATTTTGGCAGCCTGGTGGTTTGGATATTCGAATCCTTTTCTGCTGATCAGTTTTTGCTGTGTGTATAGCTTTGTTAATTTTTCAATCTTCTGCATTCTTCTTTTCTCCAACCCCTCCCCTCTTTGGGAAACTGCTTTGCTACATCCCATTAGTCTGGACTGGTATAGATGACAAGGAAGGAAAAATTATGTTCTTACCTGATAATTTTCTTTCCTTTAATCATACCAGACCAGTCGCCCTCCCTGGCTAATGTCTGTCAGACTGTTGTTTCGTTTAGGTATCCCTGGCTGTTCCACGATGCTTCAATACGGTGGGAAGTCCTACAGCACTGCCTACTTCATCTTCTCTATTCAATCTCCTGCCACTTGTTGTGCCAGCTCTGTATGACTCCTGTTACTTGGGATTATGGAGATCTTTCCCCGGATTCAGGGGTAGATCTCTATGTGCTTGGGCAAGCTCAGTATGGACCATTCCCTCCCGCTTACTTTACTGTGAGGGGAAGTTGAAGGTGCCGTCGGCCAAGCAGAAACAGTGAGGTTCTGCATATTGGCTCCAAGAGTTTGCCTGTTTGTATTAACTGTATTTTCTTCTAGACTTCAGAGCACCATTGCTTGGCTATTTGAAATACTAAACATTCCAGGCTGCACGATACCCTTAAGGGGCGGTTCACTTGGAACTATTTTCTCTGTCTCCTTCCGCTGGTAGATGGACACAACCCATTAGTCTGGACTGGTCTGGTATGATTAAAGGAAAGAAAATTATCAGGTAAGAACATAATTTTTCCTTCTCTCCGGTGGTCATTTCAGGCACCTTTTTGTGCCTTAGCTGTAAGAAAAACAGGTCTGGGTGAAAACATCCAAGTGTTTGTCAGGAACGTCCTTGTTTTTTTTCGATTATGGGTCAAAGACGTCCAAGTGTTAGGCATGCCCAAGTCCCGCCTTCGCTACGCCTCCGACATGCCCCCTTGAACTTTGGCCATCCTTGTGACAGAGTGCAGTTGGAGACATCCTAAATCGGGTTTCGATTATACCGATTTACTTCCCTGGGAGAAGGACGTCCATCTTCCAATTTATGTCAAAAGATGGACGTCCTTCTCTTTTGAAAATGAGCCCAACGGTCATGTTTTGCCCAATGCTAGGCTACATCATGGCAATAAAACAGTTGAGGCGAATAAACTAACAATGTCTTTTTGGGTAGGAAAGATTATATTTCAGGTTCAGCTGAGTTTGGTGTGGAAAGAGAGCTGGTGCGTGAAATTCTGATTGCTTTTTATTTAGTAAAAGAAAAACAGGAGTGTGTGTGGGTGCTGAAAAGAGCAAATGAAAGTATAAACAATGAATAAAATATCCTGCTTGGATAGGAAGAATGAGCAATTTGTGAAAATATTTTTCCAGAAAATTTGCTTTAATGAACTTGGCAAAGTTTAGAGTGAGAGAGTATCTGAAGTTGTGAGAGACTGATAAATAAAACTGAACTGAAGACTTGTTAACAGTAAGGGATAAATATATTGTCACTAGGTCAGCCTGCTTCCTCTCTCACAGTGGGGAAATCTAAAGGAATCCCAGAACAGGCTCTTTGAGCAGGGACTGTCTTTCTTCTATGTTTGTGTCGCGCTGCGTACACTTTGTAGCACTATAGAAATGCTAAATAGTAGTAGTAGTGGTAACACACAGTGGCACAGTGAGAGCAGATAGACCCGCACAGTCCATTGAGTCTGCCTAACAAGGTGGCCAGAGCTGCGCCCACCACTCTGTGCTGGCCCCAGCCACCCATACTTTAACACAGGCTGTCAAGTCTCCACCATGCCAACCATATAGGCAGCCAAACATGATGGAGTCTTGGTTGTAATCATGTATCATCGCCAAGTACTGCTGATAGTTTTCAACTTACCAGTCAAGATGTCTTCCTATCATCCTCTCCCCTCTGGGCTGCATAGCACCCCAAGGAGGATTAATAGACAGAATCCTGACCAAGTGACATCAACATGGTGAAACCAATTAGGTCAGTCTCACTTTCCTCTGCCCTGCACAGCCATCATTGCTGTACTTTCAAAACAAAGCAAGCAAACCTATGAGCTGCTGCATCCACGTTGTCACTCTTTATTGATTGGTAGCATTTGTATTTAATCTCGCTTATATTTTCAAACATGCTGACTTGTGCAATATAAAGATGTACACAAAAGAAGTATAATAACGGAATAACTTTTCATAGGTAGAGAAGTAATTTGTTATAAATCGTAATCAGTGTGACATTTGGAGGGGATGGTTATAGGGACGCTCTAGCACGTATTACATTTATGAGAGATTTTCTTTCTTCTGGTAAAGGGCCACTCAAAGAGACATCATGTTTTGAGAATCAGGTGCTCAACATTCAGAGTTTCTATCTATTTATGACATTTATACCCCACATTAAACATGAATTAGGTTAAAACCTGGGAGCATTTTAAATCTTTTTTTTCCTTGTGCTTACATTTTAAAAAAGGCATGTGGGAACTTGCTCCTTTTGTTTTGCGGATTGCAGAGGTATATTATAAAAATGTACTTGACATTTTTATTACTATTATTTAAAAGACATATCAAATAATGAGGGCAGAGCTACCTTCATGCAGAAGTCCAGAGTCAGTCTAAATGTGCCAACATTATCCAGTTCAGCATACTATTAGTCACAAAGTTCATACAAAGTTAATTATGTTCAGTGAAGAACAAATCTGTTGGCTCAGGCTACCTGCTATGTGAATTTTCCATCGTTTCATTATTGCTACCACATTTTACGTATGGGCATTTGCTTTAAATTTTGATTGTGTTAGTTTGTTTATCCAGACTTTACATACACATGGTTTGCTTTTTAAACCCAAAGGTGAATCCTAAGGGTGGTTGAACAATTAGGTATAAACTGTGTTGTTTTCTGACTTTACTTGTTTTGGAGTACTTTGAGTCCTGCTGATCAGTATATCTGATGTTTGGAATTTTGGAAGATGGAAATAAGGAAATAAAAATTAAATTTTGGATGTACTCTGTAGAAGTGATTTATTTTTGCAATGTGATGGATGCCTGTTCTGGTGTGTGCATGTCATAATCTTTGAATAACTGTCTAATGGCTATGATTTTTGAACACGTAGAGGGGCATAATTGAATGGGGCACCCAAGTTTTCCTGAGGACGTCCTCGCAGGACGTCCCCGTGAAGGGGCGGGGAAACCCATATTATCGAAACAAGATGGGCAGCCATCTTTCGTTTTGATAATATGGTCGGGGACACCCAAATTCCAACATTTAGGTTGACCTTTGAGATGGTCGACATAAATGTTGAGATGGTTGACACCAACCAGGCACCCTAGGGGGCACTGCAGTGGACTAACTGATGCACTAACTGAACGGAAAAAGCCCTTCCCTTACCGATCCCTTAGCAATTCGGAAAGGAACAGGCATGCATGAAGGAAATTGCATGCAAATGAGCTGCTCGCTGTTAGCTCATTTGCATATGATTTCCTTCCTAAGGAGGGGAAGCCAGTGCAGAGCAGCCAAGTGTTATGCGTGGCCGCTCTGCGCATGCCAAACAAGCTGCATGTATATTAGCCATCTACAACCTTAAATAAATTGCTGTCTACAACCTTAAAAAAAACACAAGTCCAGGTGAAAACGTCCACGTGCTCGTCAGGGACGTCTTTTTTTTTTTTTAGTATGGGTGAAGGACGTCCAAGTGCGAGAACAGTTGAGGACGTCCAAAACGTGTATGTTTCTGTGAGAAGGATGTCCATGCCTTTGCTATGCCTTCGACACCCCCTTTATTTATTTATTTGGATTTTGGATCACAAGTAGCAGCAGTGAGATTTGAACTGGCCACCTCTGGGTTGCAAGACTAGTGCTCTAACCCAGGGGCGTATCTGAGGTTCAGCGGTAGGGGGGGCAGGGGCTAGAGTGAGGGGGCACATTAAAGCCCCCCCCCTGCCGCCGTCAACCATCCCCCGCCGTTGCCTACCCCCGCTGAAGTCCGCTTCCTCCTGCCTGCGCCTTTTACTTCAGCTGGCGGGGGACCCCAACACCCCCGCCAGACCAGCCAAGGTGTTGTTTAAGTTTTCTTCCTCGTGCTGTGCTGTTAAAAGCTGCATCCCTTCCCTTCCAGTTTCGGACGGAGTCTGACGTCGCAGGAGGAAGCGGACCTCGGCGGGGGTAGGTGACGGCGGGGGAGGGGGGGGTCCAGGGTGAAATCTGCGGGGGACCAGGCCCCTGTGGCCCCACGCAGATACGCCCCTGCTCTAACCACTAGGCCACTTCTCCACTCCATGCTACTCCACTCCCTTGAAATTTGGCCATCCCTGTGGGGGAGGGGGGAGGGGGGCCAATTCAGGATGTCCAAAATGTTTGAAAGGACATCTATGCCTCCGCTGACACACATACACACCTCCTCCCCCCCTCCCCCCCCCAGGGACCTGCATACTGCTGCGATGGACCTGTGTATGATATTTGAGGCTGGCAAAAAAAGATTTTAAAGGGTTTTTTTTCAGGGTGGGAGGGGGTTAGTGACCACTGAGGGAGTCAGGGGAGGTCATCCCCAATTCCCTCCAGTGGTCATCTGGTCAGTTCAGGCACCTTTCTGAGGCTTGGTTGTAAGAACAAATGGATCAAGTAAAGTCGGCCAAGTGCTCGTCAGGGACGCCCTTCTTTTTTCCATTATCGCTTGAGGACACCCATCTGTTAGGCATGCCCCAGTCCTGCCTTCGCTACGCCCCCGACATGCCCCTGGGAACTTTGGTCGTCCCCTCAACGGGAAGCAGTTGGGGACGCCCAAAATCAGCTTTCGATTATGCCGATTTGGGCTACTCTGAGAAGGACGCCCATCTCCCAATTTGTGTTGAAAGATGGGCGCCCTTCTCTTTCGTAAATAAGCCTGATGGTATCATTAAAGGACAAACTTTTAAATGCCCAGTTGGGTATATATGCTAATCTGAACTTTGTTAAATGTTTCAGACATATCCATCTATTTGTTCCCATGATATAAATGAATTCTATAATTCTGTCTCAGTGTATTTTCAAATGTAAGCCACATTGAACCCGACTTTGCTTTGGATGTGTGATATAAATGTAAAAAAACATTTTTTTTAAATCCTTTATCATTCACCTTTTAAGACACTGCCTACCTGCTGGATAGTGATGGCACAAGGAAAGCAAGTTTGGTTCAGTGAAGACTAACTCAAAATAACCTGTTCCTTAGCTGGGCCCTAGTATTACCATATTAAAAATGCGACCATACCATGCCTCTGTGGTTATGTTCCATTAATAAGTTAAACAATTAACTGGATTTCTTGAAAGGATTATATAAACACTAGTAAAAAGAGGCCCGTTTCGGTGAGAAATGAAACGGGCGCTAGCAAGGTTTTCCTTTGAGTGTGTATGTTTGACAGAGAGGCTCATTTTCAAAGCACTTAGCCTCCCAAAGTTCCATAGAAACCTATGGAACTTAGCCTCCCAAAGTGCTTTGAAAATATGCCTCAGAGTGTGTTTGACAGTGACTGTGTGTGAGAGAGTGTGTGTGACTGTGTGTGTGTGTGTGTGTGTGAGTGAGAGAGAGATAGACTGTGACAGTGTGTGTGTGTGTGTGTGTGGGAGAGAGAAAGACAGAATGTCTATTGATTGTGTGTGTGTGTGTGTGTGTGTGTGTGTGTGTCACAGTCAGAGAGACACAGCGTGGCTGTGTGAGTTTTGCTGTGTGTGTGAGATACCGACAGAGTGTGTGTGTCAGAGAATGTGTCTGTGAGACAGAGAGAGGTAGGGTTGCGGGGTAGGCAGTTTTTGAGGAGGGGGGGCGACGTGCACAGAGGGGGACAGCGGGGCCAGCTGGGTGGGAAGGGTAGCAGCATGGGTGTAGGCATTTCAAGGAAGTTTGTGTGCGTATGTGACAGACATTGTGTATGTGTGCAACAGAGGGGTAGGCGCGGGCTTGGCAATTTGGGAGGGGGGTGGGTCAACATGCATGGAGGGGGATCTGCGTGGCCAGACTTGGAGGGGGGAGTGTCAGAGATGGAGTGTGTGTGTGTGTGTGTGTGTGTGTGTGTGTGTGTATGTGAGAGAGAGAGTGTGTTTGTGATATATATAGAGTGAGTGTGTGTTTGTGTGTGTTCTGAATTCTTTACCTTCATATGGAAATATTAAACATTTCATGTCCTATTCTTTTTCTGCCTCCCTGTTGAGTGTATTTGTTTGTTTAAAAATATGCCTTAGTTTGCAAATAAAAACTATACACAATGTTCAGCCAAATACATTTCCAAGCATCCTGTATCTGGTCTGCAGGAGTTTAAAAACAATTATTTTTTTTTTTGTTTGTTTTTCTGGAGGTGAAAGTGCTCTTTAATCCTAAGCATTCATAGTACTGTTACTGGTACCATATCATGCCATAATAATTAGATACAACAGATGTTTTGACTTTCTTTGGGCTGTAATCTCATACCACAACAGAATTAAATTACACTGATCAGGGCACAAAATGCCAAACTTTCTCCCCATACCCCATCCTGCAGATATTTTGTTGAATGAAATCATAGAAGAAAAAAAGTTATTGCACACCCATTACTTTGAAGAAACTACATTTGCTGAGTAGAGTTTCCGTTGCAAGTGTTGTTTGCTTCGTCATCATCCTGAGTCCTCAGTGTATAAATTGTGCCTTTCTGTTTTGAAATCATCTCCACAGTTTCTGACTGACACTCGAAACTGGTTAGTAAAAGATTAGCCGTCTGAAAGGCGGCATTGAATTCTGGCTATTGCACTTCTTTCCTTCAGAGCAGCTTCTTTCCTAGCTTCTATTTTAATCTGCTGCTTACAGAGGGGGAGCAGGGGGGCCAGTCAGGGGTGGGGAGGGGCACTCGACATATCGGGCCAAAGCAAAGATTAAGGCAGCCTGAAGCTGTATCCGTCCCTGCTCCCCTTCACTCTTTTTAACAGCCAGCACTAATGAAGGGGAGGAGCTGCAGCACATGTCCCCCCCCTTCAGATGGGAGCAGGAAAGAGTGAATCTTCCGTTTCTCCCAGTCTTTGCAGTCCGGAGCAGTACCTTAAGAGGTGAAGCCGGTTGATGGATTTTCTTTCGTGGTTGCGGGACAAGTGGTGTGGAGGGGGGATTAACCTGTTGTCTCAGAGAAAGTGCTGATACTTTACCGGCACTGCTCTTCTCCTTTGGCGCCCTTGGCAGTTTCTTTTTTTTTTAAATACTTTTTTGGTGACGTTGACTCGCGCTGCTGTGCTGTGATTGGGCACAGTCGTTTGAGACGTCATCATGTCAGCAGATGGATACATGGAGCACGAATGCTTCAAGGTTTTTCTCCACGCTGCCAGCTTCAGAACGTTGGGGGTGGGTTTTATTATATAGGATAGGATGCATGACTAGGGACACAAACATATCATTATTTATTCAATATCACAATTCCTCATGTACTGGGTGGATAGTGTTCCTTTTATTATCAACCAGATAGAGATAAGAGTTTTCAGTTTTGGCACAGTATAAATCATCTTAAGAACAAAATATAAGAAAACCAATGGATTGCATTAGGGGCTTATAGCCCATTTATGTTTAAACAAGAGAGATCTGCATAAAACAAAATATTTATTTTTATTTTGACTTATAAAACCACTTGCCCCTGAAACATGTTCAAAACAGAATAATCCATTTGTGTATCTAAAAGGTAAACTTCTACAAAACAGAAGAAGATGTGATTCCATGTACCCCAATAAAAGGAGAGTTTAATTCTACTTCCATTTAATTTCAATATATTCTATTATCTTTATAACACCAGGCTTCCCAAGGCAGATTACAACAGTTAAGATGAACCCATCAGAAAAAGGCTATCCTCACTGAAATCTGGCCATCTGTATTGAAGAACTGTGAAGAAAAACGAGCACAAACTACAGATTTATTATTGCTGTTTCTACCAGCAACAATAATTTTTGAAGCTGTTTTAGTGATATTCAATTGTTATTTCTTTTCTCCTCCACCTTTTAAAGCACTGCCTAACCAACTGAAACAGCTTTAGACTACTTACAGATAGACCAACAATAAAGAACGACAACATGGATGCAGCAGCTCATAGGTTTGCTTGCTTTGTGTTGAGTGAATGGCAATGACAGCTGCGCAGGGGCAGGGCCGTGCCTAGGGTCTCTGGTGCCCCCTCCAGACTATCAGTTGGCGCCCCCCCCCCCCCCCCCCGTCTACATAAAATACCATAAATAAGTAAATAAATATAAACGTTTAACGTTGAGCACCTGATTATCAAAGTGGCCATATTCCAAACACTATAATGAAAATAAAATGATTTTATCTACCTTTGTTGTCTGGTGACTTTGTTTTTCTGATCATGCTGGTCCAGTACCTGATTCTGCTGCTATCTGTCCTCTTAACTCCATTTCCAGGTCTTCCTTTCCATTTATTTCTTTACTTTCCTCCTTTCTTCTTCATTTCTTGCCTTACATCCGTAAGTAAAAGCTGGGTCCTCTGCAGACTTGACTGTGGAATGTGTTTGCTGTAAAACCTCTCTCTAGAGCTGTATTAAGCCACTTACCTACACAGCTGGTTGGATTAGGGGAAGACAAGGTTAAGAAATGCACCAGAAACGCCCCAAACCACAGCTGTAAGGTAGGGATAACCAGAAATAATGCCAGAACAAGTCTTATCTGTGAGCTTTCAGCACTTCAGGCAGGAGTCAAGAGACTGTGTGGTAGCCTTCAGCTCTCTCAAAGCAGAAGTTTTAGCCACACCTAAGCTATACGAATTGACTACAGAAAACCAGGTGGGGGGAGGGCTCAACACACTTAAAAAATGATCTAATACAGAGTTATAGCAGTTTTTAAATCTAGTACTCAGATTAACAGATATCAAATAACTTGGTAAGTTATACATGGAATATATTTGGCCTTGGCTTCCAGGATGGTATTTTTGAACAGCATCCACGCTTGATGTAAATTTTTGACCTTTGCAGCTGCTCCTCTAAGTTTTTTTGTTTTTTTTTCAAACATTCTTCTCATTTTATCAGTTTGCTTTTTGAAAGCTTAATGCAATGTAATAGATTTCCTGTGTGTACTTACTCCAGAGCGTATATCAAATCTGATCATGTTATGATCACAGTTATCAAGAGGCCCCAGCACCATTACCTCCTACATCAGATTATTCGCTCCAAAAAGGACTAGGTCTAGAATTGTTCCTCCTCTTGTTGGCTTCTGAACCAGGTGCTACATAAAGCAGTCCTTTGTTTTGTCATGAAATTTCATCTCTCTGGCATATCCTGATGTTAGATGTATCCAGTCAATATCAGAGTAATTTAAATCAACCATTATTATTGTGTTCCCCAGTTTGTTAGCCTTCCTAATTTCTGATAACATTTCTACATCTGTCTCTTCATCCTGGCCAGGTGGACGGTAATATACTCCTATCACTATCCTTTTCCGCTTTACACATGGAATTTCAATCCATAGGGATTCCAAGATGTGTTTTGTGTCCTGTAGACTTTTTAGTCTATTCAAGGACCTCCTTAACAATACAATGCTACACCTACACCAATTCGATGAACCCTATCACTGCAATATAATTTGTATCCTGGTATGACAGTGTCCCATTGGTTATCCTCCTTCCACCAGGTCTCAGAAATGCCTATTATATCATTTTTTTTTTCATTTAGTACAATATATTCTAACTCTCCCATTTTATTTCTTAGGCTTCTGGCACTGAATGTAGACATTTCAAACTGTTTGTTGTTCCTATTTATATCTTGTGAAGGAAGTAAGAGAGATGACCTCCTAAAGGGAGAGTGTCAAAAACTAGGAGTAGGTTTTAGAAGGGTAGTTGTTGAAGATAACTGTGACTTCCTCTCCCTAGGTCTGAAACGTTGGTAAGAGATCCGGTTGGATTGTCATGATGGCAGCTGCCTAGATTAAGGCTGGTGGCGCTTGTGATATGCAGGTTGACATTGAAATTTTTTTATGGAAGACTACATTATTCCAACGTTTAAAAGATGAAAAAGAGTCATTAGACAGATTAGAAAGCTCCCTAAAAGTAGATGTCATCTTTAACGTCAGATAGTGCATCCTTCACTTTATTCCCAAATAAGTTGTCTCCCAGATATGGGGCATTTGCCAATCTGTCATGAAGGTCATCTCTAAGCCCTGAAGCATGCAGCCATGCCATTCTGCGTGCTGCAATGGAAACAGCTCCTATCCTGGAAGTGGTATCATACAGATCATCAGTGTTGGTAATCAGATGAAAGGTAATTTCTTCCAGTGCAGATAAAGAAATGTGCCACTTGTTCTAGTAAAGGTGAAGAAACAGCTTCCAATGCAGAATATAGCTTAGAATGCCGATAGTGTAATATCTGCAATTGATGTGCAGCAATTCTGGAGGCAAGCAAAGCTCCTGCAAAAACTTTGCGGCCAACTGCATCTAAAATCTTTGGGTCTTTTCCAGGAGGAAACTGAGAATGAGCCTTCATGGACTTAAACTTATTGATCACTGCCTCAAATACCACTGAATGATGTGGGAGTTGGTTCTTTTCATGACGTGGTGCAGGCTGAACCTTGTATTTAGCATCTAGGCGCTTTGAAGTAGATTGCTGAATATAGGGGTTTGCCATAGTTTTGTCTGCAGGCCTTGAAGAACAGAATGCAAAGGGACTGCCACTGGTCCTGAGGAAGTACCAATAGAAATAAGAATGCTTTGAAACTCCTTTTTATTCATAGTACTTGCCTGTGTTCCTAAAGCAAGATCTTTCAGCAGCTTTTGAATAAATGTATACAGTTCAAACTCCTCTTATTGACTTATAAGTGCATTCACTCTGCAGCTCCTCAGTACCTCTCCACTCTCATCTCTCCCTACATTCCTCCCCGGGAACTCCGTTCACTGGGTAAATCTCTTATCTGCACCCTTCTCCTCCACTGCTAACTCCAGACTCCGTTCCTTTTATCTTGCTGCACCATATGCCTGGAATAGACTTCCTGAGCCGGTACATCAAGCTCCATCTCTGGCCGGCTTCAAATCTAAGCTAAAAGCGCACCTTTTCGATGCTGCTTTTACCTCCTAACCCTTATTCACTTGTTCAGAACCCTTATTTTATCATCCTCACTTTAATATTCCCTTATCTCTTGTTTGTCCTGTTTGTCTGTCCTAATTAGATTGTAAGCTCTGTCGAGCATGGACTGTCTCTTCATGTTCAAGTGTACAGCGCTGCGTACGTCTAGTAGTACTTCAGAAATGATAAGTAGTAGTAGTATCATAATTGACGTCTTCAGGAATATCTGTCTTTCCTGGTTCTGTAGTAGCGTCTATGACAGTGTCAGAAGGAAGTGAGTCTGAAGGCAACTGCTCTGGAACAAGTTGATCTTCTTCAGAAGAATAAACATCAATAGGGTCAGACTGAGAAAAAAAGGCACTGCTGAGAATCCAGAGCAGGGTTGACTGGGCCCACAGAAGGAGCTGGTGAGGGAGTGTGTAACACTGGCAGCGGAACTGCTGTTGGTACTGCAGGCAGGAAAGTAGTCTGTGTCAGCAACTGAGGCTGTTAATGGAACAGCAGAGAAGCTGCCTTGTGTGTGACTGGTACTGACTCAATAGGAGGTACCTTTAGATTGTAAGCTCTCTTGAGCAGGGACTGTCCTTCCCCATGTTTAAACTTGTACAGCGCTGCGTAACCCTGGCAGCGCTATAGAAATGCTAAGTAGTAGTAGTAGTAGTACTTTTACAGTAGCTTGCTGACAGGCGAGCCTAAAAATGCTAACACGCCTCTAGCGTGTGTAGTAAACAGGGCCCTAAGAGTCTTAGTTTCACTTAAATGATTAACTTCAGTGAGCCAAGAGTTTTGAAAAAGAACATCTTTATTTTCTATAACAAAACCACTAGGCAGGTGTTACTGCTGTTGTGATAAGTTCTGGGCCTTATGAAAATTTTGTCCCACCAGCTGGTGCTGCACTTATAACTGCTGTGTCAGCAATTAAATCCAGATACTTTTCTGGCTGCTGCTTATTTTAAAACTTTTTGTTTTGGGGAAGTGAGGAGGGAAATAGCTTCATGCTCACCGGCTCTGAACATTGTGCACCAATAAACATGGGTACTAGTCCAGCACTAATGACCTTTAGAACCCGCATTTATTTTTGATCACTGGCAACTCAATGGGCTTCATCGTCATTGTCGCACAGGAATCGCTAGCACACTTTGGTAAAATAGGCAATTTGCACTGATCTCTTGTTAAATGGGTGAACTGTTAATTGTTAATAAATAGGTTTAAATAATTAATGGAAAACAACACACACAAATGCGGTGGTGGTTGGAATGGGCATTTTAAAATACAGTCAAAGCTATAATAGGTGTATTTTACTCAAGCAGGCACTACAGTCTCTCTTAATTCCTAGCCATATATGCCAAAACTGTGAACACACTTGATTCTAACACACTCCCCATACTGTGATAACCTCTGCCAGTAACATGCCTGCCCATGGTTTGTTTCACTAAGAGGTTCGACTGTAAGCTCTGTCGAGCAGGGACTGTCTGTTCACGTTCAAGTGTACAGCGCTGCGTACATCTAGTAGCGCTACAGAAATGATAAGTAGTAGGTTCGGTAGATGTAAGGTAAAACACGGACCCTCCGGATTCCACGCTTTCCACCTTAAACACACCGGACTTGTTTTTCGGGCTCCTACCCAATCTGGTAAGAAGACTATTTTGTACCTTTTGCTTGTGCTAGCTGATATAACGTAACGCGCAGGTCGGCTTGTTACTACACAAAAAGTGCTTATCTAGGATTAAAAACAGTTCACTCTTTAATGAACAGAAACGCTGTAAAAGGAGTGCAGTGAGACACATTGTAGCTCGCTTACCCGGAGATTACAGTACTTTGTTTCTTCGATTTAGTTGCGCTGTTCATCGGACCAGACATAGTGCAAAGATGATTTTATAGTTTTCAGCGTGAAAACAAACCAAACAACCCTTAGCAGCTCGCAGCAGCAGGGAAAAAGGAAGCCGGGGCTTGTTTGTTGTCACTATAGCAACAAAATTCCCTCTCACGAACCTTGGCTGGCAAGGCCGGCGCGAGGCTTTACAATCCCTCACTGGCATTCTAATAGTCTACAAAATAACCTGACAAGTCAGTGGTTTTGAAGGAGAGAAAAAAAAAACATCTAAAACGCACCCGATTCCAATCGCCATTTTTAAGCTTTATAATGCAGAATTCAAATAACAAGGAAAGCTGCCAGTAACCGAACAGGAGAAAAAAAAACTGCATTTTGTTACCTGACTCTGAAATATGACGTTTATCTCGCTATAGACCCCCAAAATCTATTACCAGATTATTCCCAACGAAAACGATACAAATCCTGGTAAAAAAAAAAAAAAACTAAGCGGTTCCAAACAAAAAATAGACGTTCGAAATAACTGGGAAAGGAAATAAAAAGCGCGCCTGACCATACTCCCCCAGCAATTGCAAACCAAATAACGCCTCCTACCTAAAACTAGCCAAAATTGGTCCCTGCCCAATCAAAAACTCATCACTCCCCAAAATACAACTAAACTGTGACAGAGGCCCCTCGTCGGGAAGTGCGCACGCAGCCATGGATCCCATTCCCTACTTCCTCTAGCGTTTCTCGCACACCCGGCCACGGTCATGGTGCGCTCTCGAGAATATTCCCGCAGTAGGAAATCCCCATTCCCCCTCCTCCCCATGCACGCAACCATTCATTCACACTCTCCAGACGAGCTTTGCAGCGAATTTCTGACAACATGCTAATGCCCCTCCTCAGCCGCCTTCTGATTGGCCGACTACCTGAAGCCGGGCGCTTCAGCGTTCCCGCCTTTGCAGTCAGTCACGCTGTTCTGTTGCTGTGTCTTCATCCGGGCTCCTGGCTGACCCGCGATGTGACCCCTTCTAGTACGGCAAACATGGCGGAGGTAAGGAAGAAACTCGGAATAACATTCTAGAGATTTATTTTTCCTCATTCAAACAGGAGCGCGGGTTGGCGGGTCCGAGAGCGGGCACGGCCCGGCGCGACAGGAGTGCTAGAGGCTGTGAATGAAAGGCTAGGATCCGCGGTGGCGCCCTCTGAACTTGTTGCGTTCATTTTGCAGAAGTTTAGTTATATATTTTGCGGAGGGATGAGTTTTTGGCTGGGCGGGGACCGTTTTAACCCAGTTTTAGATAGGCGATGGAGTTGTTTGTGGCCTGGAACCAGCGAGACGTTGTTAGCTTTGTAATTGTTGGGGGAATATGATCGGGCGCGCGTTTTTTTTTCATTTACTTGGTTACTTCGAACTTCCTTCCTTTATTTTTTTTGAATTGGTAGGCCGCCTGTTTTTTTTTTTAGTTGGTTTTATATCGTTTTGTGAGCAGCTCCAGGGTTCGGGATTATGGGGTGATAAACGTCGCAGTGGCTTGTGTATGGACCGTTTCAGTTTTGTTTTTCGTTCTTTCCGCTGTTACGTTTGGGAGTAGGAGCCGGGTAGAAAGCGTTACGTTATTTTGGAGATGACTACTGGCAGTTTTTTGTTTTCTTTAACAGAATATTGATTTAGAAAGGTGAGAATAGCGAAAGTATGTACTTGGGTTTTTTTTTTTCTCTTTGAAAGCTTTTTACCTGTGGTTTCATATGGTCCTCTTTGAAGGGTATGCTTGTACGCTACATTTTAGTGAACGCACAAATACAATGGTAGCAGCTTGCTGAAAAGCGAAAAACACTTTTACAACCCCCTTCCGATGATGTATTTGGTATCTGTTGGTGAAGAAAGTCTAGTGCGTAGTATCGTATTCATAGTGTTACGGGTAAATCACCCCCCCCCCCCCACCCCATTGCTGAACGTTTATTTTTCATAATTATTTTCTCTTATCGTTAAAGGTAGTCGCCTTCTCGTGTACCCGAGTATAAGTTATCAAATAGGTAATAAAGCTAAAATGTGAAGAAAATAAAAGTGCAGGAATCGCGCAGAACGTCGAGGAGTCATGGCTTTTGAGTTTTAAGACTGTAAATAAATGTGATATTCCATAACTAAGTTTAAATCCCTGTTATGAATTCGGTTGTGCAATAATTGCAATCGTATTAAACTTCAAGCTTTTTCTGATTCATTTTTCATAATATAAGAGTTTGTTGCTACCAGCAAACCTAGATATAGACTAAGGAGGGTCTTTTACTAAGCCACAATAGTGTTTTTAGCTGGGATACAAATCAGCTGGTCTCTCAGCAAAAATAAGCCAGCTGATTTATTTTACCTTGTTGGATTAGTACAGGACCCCCTCCTCCCTTAAGGCTTACAAACATTGCTCATGTTTTAATATTTTATAGCCTATTGGAAAATCTGTTTTACTAATCTGTCTAGTGCCATTCTGTTTAATAGTTGACCTAACTGAAAATACTGGAATTCTTTTGCTTTATGTAAGAAGTGTAATTTTAAGAAGCAGAGCTCTAGCATGGATGAGTTTGTCAAGCTTCTGCTACTGCTCTTGGTTGTGGGTTTTTTTTTTTTTTTTTTGGTACTGTGCACCTTGTGCAAGAATTAACTTATTTTTTTTATTTTTTGCTGATGGAATGGGGAGAAGAATAATGGTGCAGTTGAAAGAGAATTAGATCAAATCATAGAGTTCCATTCCACAGTTTCATTTAATTCCTGAGGGCTGATAGTTTGTAACTTGTGTATCCACCACTGCTCTCTCCTAATTAAACTTGAAGTCCGGTCCCGACCTCCATATGACTCTAATACCTGCTCTATAATAAACCATCGAAGATCTGAAAAAACATGATGGTATTTAAACAATAGGAGACTAATGGGGACTTTGGAAATTAGTTGTCTAAAGCTGCAGTTTGCTTGGTTGATCATAAACCTTATAACCAACCTCAGCAAACAGATAAGTTGTTTGTGCAGCGCTGCGTACACCTTGTAGCACGATAGAAATGCTAAATAGTAGTAGTAGTAGTTATAAAATATGACACAGTTACTGGAAGTTGCATGTACCTTAGAGCATTTGTTTGCTTTTAATTTCTCAGTGGGTACTCAAGGTGTGTTTATAACCAGGTGGAAAGTGCCTTATCATTTTCTAATGCTTTATTTACAAGCTTTCTACTTTTCCTCAACTACACTGCACTGGGTGTGGAGGCATTGCGATTTGGTAAAGTGGAAGATACACAAAATGAAAAATATATTTAGAAGATGACAAGATTACTGGAAACTATATTAAATTCTATAAAAAGCTTGAAGATGGTGTTACAGTAGTATTCTAGTAACTGTACTGGTCTAGTAGAAAACTGAAATCTTAATAGGTTTTGATAGCTTTTAGTGGATCAATTGAATTGGGGTTGGGTAAATATTAGAAAATCCTAGATGCTAGGTGATCTTTAGAAGTAATACAGATATGATGAACTTTGGTCCACCTTGAGAGTTCTAGCTTTAAATTGCTTATACAAAAGGATGTGGTTAGTCACTGGGGAAATAAAAACCCAGGGCAGGAATAAGACAGAGGAGGCCCAAAGCAGGCAGGAAGAGCCCTTCAGAGTAGACCTACAAGAGTTAAGGAGGAGTGGCCTAGTGGTTAGGGTGGTGAACTTTGGTCCTGGGGAACTGAGGAACTGAGTTCGATTCCCGGCACAGGCAGCTCCTTGTGACTCTGGGCAAGTCACTTAACCCTCCATTGCCTGCCATGAGTGGGAAAGTGTGGAGTACAAATGTAACAAAAAATAAATAAATAAGAAACCAGAGATGTGGCCAAGGTAGAAAAGTTCAGTTGAAGGTTATAAAAGACTGACCTCTTGGCTTAACAGAATCTGTGCCCATTATTGTCAGTTAAATGCTAACCTTCAAATTGATACCTTGTGTAGCTTTAGCCTGGCAGGAACCATATCTTTTGGGTTGGAATGGAGCTATGAGAGGATTGTTCTTGAAATCAGGCCTCTGATATGAACAGGCCTGGGTACATAATGCACAATCCAATAAAGATTTTTGTTCTACTTTACACTGTGGTTTGTCTGTGTCTCATGCCCACTCAAGCCAAAAGAGCATCTGTATAAAATATTTGAGGGGGGAGGGGTGAATTAAAAATTGTAGTGAAGTTCAGTTTTTATATTTTAGAGGCTACAATTAAAATGGTGTACCATACATATTATATAGAGGGATTTTTTTTCTGTCCACAGCATGTTCACTTTTTTTTCTACCTGGGGCAGTGGAGGGTTAAGTGACTTGCCCAGGGTCACAAGGAGCTGCTGTGGGAATTGAACCCAGTTCTCAGGCCACTGCACTAACTATTAAGCTACTCCTGCTTGAAGGGGCTGAGATTAGAAATAGGATGGAAAAGGCTAACTGGTGGGAATGATGGTGAAATTTATAATGGTGAGGTTTGGTTTTAGACGTACATAGCAGTGGCATAGCCAGAAGGCAATTTTTGGGTGGGCCAACAGGTTGGATGGATGGGCACTAGAGAAACACCTGCCACCTGATATGCCCTGCCCATGCCCCTACTCCTACCGCATACCTACCCCACTCCCAATAACTTCAATGGGAGTAGCAGTGCTGGCCTCTGGGTGCAGGCCACATTGAGAGCTAGGGGAAATATAAGAGGTTGCACTCTTCATCCTCCACTAAGCCACGGTCTGCCAACACACTTATGCTTCCCCCAAATATGCCCTAAATATTACAGTGGGGCCCTAAAATAGTGGTTAGGGTGGTGGACTTTGGTCCTGGGGAACTGAGGAACTGAGTTTGATTCCCGGCACAGGCAGCTCCTTGTGACTCTGGGCAAGTCACTTAACCCTCCATTGCCCCATGTAAGCCGCATTGAGCCTGCCATGAGTGGGAAAGCGTGGGGTACAAATGTAACAAAAAAAAAAAAAACTGAACAAGCCAAAGTACTATATAGAATACTGCATATAAAATTGATGCTAACAGAATACTTTGGTCACACACACAGAACACAAATGCCAAATACAGAATAAGTGACCACAAACTATAAATTAAATCAAAATCCCAAGAGGCCAGACCTTGCATTTAGCACAGCACAGAGAAGTACAAAGAGATGCATTTTCTCCTATACTGTGCAAAATATGATAGCACATGCAAGAGACAGTGTTAGGGAAGGTACAACTAGGGCAACTGTGTTTGGCCCCCTAGCCAGAGAGAACCCCAGGCCAGCTGGAACTGAAGAAGGTGCAGCCTGTTAATAACTTTGGGGTCCCCTCCTAAATATCTGCCTTGGGCCCTAGCCATATTCTAACACCAGCTCTGGCAGGATGTATGTTTCAAATCTGACATTTTCTAGTCACAAAATAGAAAAATAAAACTTTTTTTTTTCTACCTTTTGTTGTTTGCTCATTTTATTTTTCCAAGTTGTGTTGATCCCAGACTTTGGTTTCTACATCCTTCTGTCGTCTTAACTCACTCACCAAGGTCTCATGTCCATTTGATATTTCTACTCTCTCTCCATGTCCACTATCCATCTTTTTCTATCTTTGTACCTCTATCTTCCTCCATGATTAGTATCCCCCTTTCTCTGTTTCCCTATATTTCTCTGGCCATCTTCTCCCCTCTCTTTGGTCCCAGTGCCATTATATCTCTACCCTCTCTGACCCTACCCCATCCAGCTTCTCTCCCTCTCACTCCCTCCCCTTTCCAGCATCTGGTTTGGTTTCCCTGTCTGCCCTCCCTCCCTCCCTCCCTCCCTTCCTCACTCACACTGTAAGTTTACTACTTGTTCCTTTTCCCTTCATCTCCTTGGTCTAGTATCTGTTTCCCTTCCCTCCCTCCTTGTGCTATACCAGCAGTTCTCTCCCTTCCCTCCAGTTCTTCTCCCCCTCTTCCTCCCACATCCAGAAGCTCTCTCCCTTCCATCCAGATCCCCTCATCCTCTTCCTCCCACATCCCGCAGCTCTTTCTCTCCAGCCCCCCCTCCTCCTCCCACATCCAGCAGCTCTCTCCCTTCCACCTAGATCCCCTCCTCCTCTTCCTCCAGCAGTTGTCTCCCTTTCATCCAGTCCCTTCTTCCTCTTCCTCCCTTGTCCAGCAGCTCTCCAACCCCTTCCTCCTCTCCCTCCCATGTCCAGCAGCTCTCTCCCTTCCATCCAGTACTCTCCTCCTCTTCCTCCCATGACCAGCAGCTCTCTCCCTTCCCTCCAGTCCTCTTCTCCTCTTCCTCCCATGACCAGCAGCGCTCTCCCTTCCCTCCAGTCCCCTCCTCCTCCCATGTCCAGCAGCTCTCTCCCTTTCCTCCAGTCCCTTCTGCCTCCCTTATCCAGCAGCTCTCTCCCTTCCATCCAGATCCCCTCCCTCCTCTTCCTCCCACATCCAGTAGCTCTCTCCTCAAAGGTCCAGTACTTACTTTAGTTCTGCCCTCCAGGCCCACCCATCCAACATCCTTCACTCGCTGTCGCTGCCTTTTCTCCCGCGGCTCCGGGTACGGCCATCTGGGAGGCAGCGTTCAGTGTTGCCTGCCTGTGCTGAAATAATTCTTCTCCCCAGGCTCCACTGCATTGGTCCCTGCATTCTTTTTTTCGCCCGTCGCGCAGCATTGCCGTTCACACAGGCAGCTCCGCTCCCCTTTGCCGCGTCCATCCAGCCCTCTCTGATGCACTTCCTGGTTACGTAGGGCCAGATGGATGTGGCGAGGGGAGCGGAGCTGCCTGTGTGAATGGCAGCGCTGACAGGTGAAGAAGAGAATGCAGGTACCGATGCAGCAGAGCCTGGGGAAAAGAATTATTTCAAGGCAGGCAACGCTGAACGCTGCCTCTTGGGCGGCCGTACCTGGAGCCGCGGGAGAAAAGGCAGCGACAGCGAGTGAAGGGTGTTGTGTGTGTGTGTGTGTGTATGTATATATATATATTTGGTAAAGTGGGAAGGAGTAAACAGAATACATAAGGCATGATGCAACTTTATATATGAGGGAAGAAAGCAGAAGGTAAGGTACAGGAGGAAAGCAAAAGGGTGGAAAGTCTTATTCATTATTCAATTGCATTTCCAGCCAGATTGGGTAAGGAATGACAAGGGACCAAGGAATCATTTGTTCTGTGCATTTGGGAAGGCTGCAGAGAAAACAAATTTAAATAATTGCTTAAAGTTTTTATATTTTAAGGTTTTAATCTGAGGTAAAAGGGAAGACTATTCCATAGGGTGGAGCAGTGACACTAAAACAAGAGTGTTTAGTGATATCCAAATAGAGCTGATTGAAAGAGTAGGTATAATGTGAGGGGCAAAACATCCTTTGAGGAGTATAGGGTATGGAAAGACTAGTTAAGAATAAAGGTAGACCTAAGGCTGGATCTGATGACTTAGTACCAGAATCTTGTAAGGGATTCTATAGGCAACAGGAAGTCATTGTTTGGTTAGGAAGAGAGGGGTAATAGTCACATTTTCTCCAACCAAAGAGTAACTTTACAGTTTGTATAAAACTGCCATTATCTGTGTAGTCAATTATTTATTGGGGAGCACCAGAAAGAAGGAATTGGGATGGGTCTCAGCACGCTTTTCACAAGTTTTATGGGGGAGAAAATTAAGTTTTGTTTTGGCCATGTTAAGGTACTGGCAAGAAATGCAAGCAACAGTGATAGGCTAAGTTTTGTGTATGAATACTGGGTGAGAAATCTAGGACTCAGCATAAAGGTAGTACTGGAAGTCATGGGAGATGAGCGTACCAAGGGGACAATTTTTTTCTTCCTCTGTAGGCCATTTTAGCAATGTTGGCTATAGCATTTATATGTGGTCCCCAAATTTTACGTTTTTATCCACCATCTTTTTTCTCCTTCCTTGGGCTTCTAGCCTAATTGGAACCTTTCTTTTGCATATGGCTGGAGTACCATGAGCCTTTGCACAGCTACCAAGGGATTTTTACTGATATTTTTTTTTAATCCACCTGTCTAGCACACTTACTACAGTGATGGCCTTCTGACTGAGACATACTCTGCAAATTGTTGTGTTAGGAGTTAGCTGTTTTCACTATTGTTTTCACTATTGTATTGTATATTGTTAGCTGTTTTCACTATTGTTTAGTTTTTCTACTCCTGAAGATTGTAAACATTGATCTTATAAGCGTAGGTATCCCATAATGAGCCCAGGAAATACCCAAGACTTCCCAGTGGTAGGAGCCTGCAGTTGAATCTTCCCCCTGCAAGTCTGGTACCCCTCCCTTCTCCTGCTCCTTCTCCCCGGCTCTAGTATCTCTCTAGTGCCCCCCCCCCCCCAAGTCTTCCAAATGTGTAATGGATCACTAGCAGAGGCAGCAATAAATGAAAACAGGTTGCATCCAGCTCACCCCACCATGACCTTTCCTCTGTGGAATCCCACTCACAGGAAGTTGCATCAGAGGAGTGGGGCCAGCAAGAGGTGGTCTATAGCCTCTGCTGTTAACCTGTCACACATTTGGAAGACTAGTGGGGGGACTATGGAGAGATGCCATTCCTGCGGGGGGGGGGGGGGGAGGGAGGGAGAGAGATGCTAGAATGGGGGGGGCGGGGGGAGAGAGAAACCTGGAGCAAAGGGGAGGATGAAGAGTTGGAGATATGCTGAACTTGAGGGCAGTAAAGCTGAGGAAGGGGGAGAGACACTGGACCTAGAAAGTGATGAAGCAGAGTGAAGAGAGAGAGACCCAGAGCAACGGGGAAGAGGGGAGAGATACTGGATAAGAGGGGGAGAGTGAAGGGAAGAGACCAGACCGGATTGGGGACATATTGGAACAACAGAGCGAAGGAGAGAGAGTTGCCAGATCATGGGATCAGGCATGCAGGAAAAGAGGGGGAGAGAAGCTAGGATATGGTGAAGGAAATGGGCACAGAAGAGATTCTGGGCCTTGAGGGAACATAGGGACATGGGCAATGCTGGAGAGAGTAAAGGTCTCTTTTACAAAGCCACACTATCGATTCCTGTGCGGCAAATGAGAGGAAGTCCATAGGAATTGAATCAGCTTCCTCTCATTTGCCACACAAGAATCAAAAGAGGCCCTGAAATAGGGTGAAGGAGAGGATAGGGACACTGAGAGGGCAGATACTGAACATGGGGGTGGGGGGGAGATGCTGGAGAGGATGGAAAGGGACACAGAGGAAAGATGGATGGTGGATATAGAGAAGAAATGCCAAAAGGCAGGAGACTGTGGAAAGAGAATTAAAAAAAAAAACGATAACCATTTAAAAAATGGCACCAAAAGCTGTGTTTTTTTTCTGCATTTATTTATGGTAATATGCCAGCGTTGCAAAATGCAAGATATCTGAAATGCACATTTCACTTAGTATTTCTATCACAAGTTTTATGGGGGTGGGCAACCTAGGTCTGGAATGTGTGTGTGTGTTTTTTTTAATTTTTTTTAAAGGATTTGTTTACTGGCGCTCTGAAGGGATTCCTCTTCTCCCCACACAGTCCCCCAGTATTTTGAGAGAGGAGGTGTTATGAGGGGGGCGGGGATCTTAATTTTTCTGCCCTGGGTACATTCAGTTCTGGCTATTCTACTGCTCTTATGGTGTCTGCAGTTAGCATAAGAAGATAAAACATGGCTTGGGAGTCAAATGTTAGTCTTAGACACAAGTGTGCTGCATTACTGCTGAGTTGTACTAGTTCTCTTTTTCATCATTTTAATCTATATCCTGCCTTGCCATAATGTTTACAAGTCCTTTTGCTCTGGTTACTTGGTGACAAGACCTGCATACTTGACTTTCTGTCTGGTTTCTAAAGCATGTGTTGTGCTCCATAGACCTCTTTTCCATCCTTGTAAAAAAAAAAAAAGGGGACCCTAGATAAGGAGAAGATACCGGTAGCAATACATAGAGGTGTATTTAGAAAGCACTTAGACTTACAAAGTTCCGTAGTAATCTATGGAAGTTTGTAAGTCTAAGTGCTTTGGAAATGAGCCCCATAGTGTTCTAGTTTCTTCAGGAAGAGTTGTTGTTTAGGGATGTAGCCCAGAGACTGCTTAGCCAATAATCATTGTCAGGATTTTTGTTATAAACTAAAACATTTACACTTACAACAGTTTCATTGACACCATTTTAAATTATTTTAACGATTTTATAATGTTATGAATTCTCAGTTAACAGATATTGTTTATTCCTTAGCCTCTGCAGCAGATGAATCCAGAAACTGATGGATTGTGAATGTCTACCAGCAAATGGAGAGAGAGTACTGAACTGAAGTAGTGATACCAGAAGGCCAGCCCCTCAGTCAGTATATCTCTATCTCCAGCAGGTGGTGGACGGCTTCTCACCAGCTCCTGGATTCCTCATTTGTGGGGCCACTCCTGGGCTAGTATTTGTTAGCCAGTTGAGCTAGGGGGTGTTTGGCCAAGCAGTGCCATATTTGGGGGCATACCTGTTGTCCAGGTCCCTGCCTTTCCCTGAGTGCTCTTACTCCTGGTTGTCTCTGCTATTCTGGTTTGCCTGTGAGCCTTCCTCACCAATAAAAACCAATAAAAAACAAAACAGGAGAGCGTTACTGCCAGTTTAAAAAAAAGAAAAAGCAAGGAGTTCTCGGTGTCTGCTCGCAGTGTTCACTAGTGGGATCCTGCTGAGCTGCCTGGGCGGCAGGCCCACTTCTGGAAGGAACCGCTGCTGACCGAGACTGCGCTGCTCTTTCCCTCGTGAGTGAGTGCCTTTGTTTTTTGCGGTGGGGGTATCTTGTAGGTTATGGCAGCGGAGGCAGTCAAGAGATGCTCCTGCTGCAGGAAGAGACGATCAGCAGCAGAGATTCACCTAGGGGGTTGTGCCGAGGCCTTGGTGAGGGAAAGCGTTTCCCGTTCCCCTGTGATGTCCGTTTTTTTCCTGGAGGTGTCGGGCGTGCACACCATTTTGCATTCTCCCATTGATGCAGTTCCTGTCGGTCAGCTGATGTCTGCTTTGGAGCTCTCGCACTCGAGCAGAGTTCGGAATTTCCTCTGCTGGGATCCCTTCTTTTGCAGCTTCTCTGATGGGTTCTTCAGGGCCTCTGGGCTCTGGTGATTCCCCCCCCCCCCCCCCCCCCCCACCAGAATTCGTGCTTCTTTTAGGCCCATTTATTAAAATTGGCTTTGGCTTTGCCTCAGTCCCAGCCTTCTACAGTTCCTACAGGGGTCCCCCCTTGGGGATTTTGGTCAGATTTTACAGACCTCTGCTGAGTACCTTCATGTCTGAGGTGGGGTCATTGGGCCCCATTTCCCCCTCCCCATTGCGGCATTTTCTGAGTAGATGCGCCTTTCGCTCATAGATGAACTGAAGGACGGTGAGCTGTTCCAGGAAGAAACTGATGATCTTACGGCTCTCCATCCTTTCATAGGGAGGTGTTGCCCGCTCTTATTTCTAGCGCTTTGTAGGCTTTGAACATCATGTATCCGGAGGTGCAAGCGGCCTCAACAGTCAGTCTTAAGATGGCTAGCACGAGGAAGCCATCTAAGGCATTTCCAGTGCATGAAGCCATTCAGGAACTCATTATGGCTCAGTGGTCCGACTCTGATGGGGGTTTGAAGGTGGTGAGGGCTATGCGCCGTTTTGCAGTTGGCACGAACTAGGCGGACAGGTTTGATATCCTTAAAGTGGATGTCTTGGTAACAGCGGTCACCAAGAAGACTACACTTCCAGTAGAAGGAAGGCTAGCCTTGAAGGATGTGCAGGATCAGCACCTAGAGGCTTCTTTGAAGCGGGCCTTTGAGGTGTCCGCGCTTGTGCTCCAGGCCTCTATGTGTAGCTCTTATGCAGCCAGAGTGCTGGTTATAGCAGAGTATGTATCAGGAACAGGACTGGGCTCCCTCCTTGGCGGCCACTGTACCTTATATTTTATTTATTTGTTATTGTATCCCACATTTTCCCACTTACTTGCAGGCTCAATGAGGCTTACATAGTACCAGAGAGGCGTTTGCATACTCCGGTGTGAACAAATACAAAGTGATGTTGTGGTAAGATAAAGTTCATGTAGCACAGCCACATTAGGGAATCGTGCAACGGCGGAAGAGTTGAGTTATGTCCATTATGTACTTTAGCTTTGTTGTGTTGCAGAGATCAGGTATTTAAGTTGGATCGGTAGGC
Organism: Microcaecilia unicolor; assembly: GCF_901765095.1. Lineage (NCBI taxonomy): Eukaryota > Metazoa > Chordata > Amphibia > Gymnophiona > Siphonopidae > Microcaecilia > Microcaecilia unicolor. The sequence continues at coordinate 44,301,213 of NC_044036.1, forward strand.
TATGCCTTTTTAAACAGGTTAGTTTTTAGTGATTTTCGGAAGTTTAGGTGGTCGTATGTCATTTTCAAGGCTTTTGGTAGTGCATTCCACAGTTGCGTGCTTATGTAGGAGAAACTGGATGCGTAAGTTGATTTATATTTAAAGTCCTTTGCAGCTTGGGTAGTGCAGATTTAGGAATGTACGTGTTGATTCGGATGTGTTTCTAGTTGGTAAGTCAATCAAGTCTGTTATGTATCCTGGGGCTTCGCCATAGATGATTTTGTGAACCAGGGTGCAGATTTTGAAACCAATGCGTTCTTTGATTGGGAGCCAGTGTAGCTCTTCGCGGAGGGGTTTTGCGCATTCAAATCGCGTTTTTCCTAATATAAGCCTAGCTGTTGTGTTTTGTGCGGCAGCTAGGCTGAAGTTTCTTTAAGGTTTGTTCTTTGCATACCGCATAAATTCCATTGCAGTAGTCTATGTGGTTTAGTACCATTGATTGTATCAGGTTGCGAATTGTTTCAAGCGTTTGAGTTTCCACATTGAGTGGAACATTTTCTTAGTTGTGGATGCCACTTAGCTCTCTAGCGTTAGATTACGGTCCATCATAACGCCGAGGATTTTCAGGCTGTCTGAGATAGGAAGGGTGTAGTCTGGGGTGTTGATACTTGTGGGTTGTCCGCGTTGTGTTGTGATGATGAGAGGATGAGACAATGTGTTTTTTTCTTTATTGAGTTTTAGTTGAAATGCATTTGCCCATGAGTCCATGATGTTCAAGCTGAGATTGATTTCGTTAGTGATTTCTGTCAGTTTGGTTTTGTAAGGAATGTATATTGTGACATTGCATATATGAAAGGGTTAAGGCCTTCGATGGATAATGTCTTGGCTAATGGGATCATCATTAGGTTGAAGAGGGTTGGTGATAGCGGTGATCCTTGTGGTAATCCACAGTCTGCTTTCCACGGTGATGGTATGCTGGAGTTTGATTTTTCTTGGTATGTTCTTGTGGTTAGGCAGCCCTTGGTCCAGCTGAGTATGTTTCCACCAATTCCAAACTTATCTAGTAGTCTTATTAGTATATTATGGTTTACCATGTCGAATGCACTAGACATGTCGAATTGGAGGAGAAGGATGTTTCTGCCTATTGCTATTTCCCGTTTGAATTTGGCTAGGAGAGTGAGTAGTACTGTTTCAGTGCTGTGGAGTGGGCGGAAACCTGACTGTGATTCGTGTAATATTAAGAATTTGTTTATATAATCTGTAAGTTGTTGGTTACCATGCTCTCCATCAGTTTGACTACCAACGGGATCGATGCTACTGGACGGTAGTTAGTGATTTCATTTGTTTTTTTTCTTGGTGTCTTTAGGTATTGGAGTGAGTAGGATATTGCCATTTTCCTTGGGGAAGAGACCCTGCTGAAGCATGTAATTTAGGTGAGATGCGAGGTCTACTATGAAGCAGTCGGGGCGGATTTCATTAGGTAGCTGGGACAGGTATCTAGTTTGCAGTGAGTGTTGGAGAACCTGCTAATCGCCTGTGTGACTGTTTAGACTGTAAGGTGGTTGAAGTTTAACCAAGTCCGGTCGGCCAGGTATTCTCCAGTGGTTGGGTCCAGCTCGTTAAGGAAGGTTTCGATGTCCGTGTTGTCCTGAGGTAGTATGCTCCGTAGGTTTACAATTTTTTTCATTGAAATACTTATCAAGTTTGTCTGCAAATGGGATGTCTATATTCGTTGTAGTGACCAAGTTGGTGTTTAGGAGTTTGTTCACGAGTTGGTATAGTTTCTTTGTGTCTTTGTAATCAGTCCCTGTTTTAGTTTTGTAGTATGATTTTTTGTCTGTCTTATTGCGTATTTGTATTTTCTTTGTATTTGTTTCCATGTGTTCTGTATGTTCATCTATGGACTCGGGACTCACTAAATGACTCCCTTTATGATTTGGTGTGTACCTCGACCAAATGGCTCTAGCGGTCTCTTCCTTCCAGTAGTTGTGGTTTTGTCATTGGTCAGCAGATAGGGCGTTCAAGCTATCTGCTTTTTGGGGAGGATCTGGAAAAGATTGTGAAAGATTTGGGTGATTCCAAATCTCAACGGCATCCCAAGGATAAACCCAAGTCCGCTTCGAGGCCACGGCTTTGGGAGGTATTAAGGTACCACCCAGGGCGAATGGTTGGCCGTGTTCCAGGAACCTGGGGGACGCTCCACCCAATGGTGGGGCACGGTCCGTGCTTCGGGGATCAGGATAGGAGGTCGGCTGATTCTCTTCTACAAAGAGTGGACCAAAATCACTTCATACCAATGGGTCTTAGATCATATCAAAGATGGTTACAGGCTAGATTTTTTTTGTCCTCCTGTTGGCGATGTGTTTTTGGAGTCCTGGTTTACCACTGCGACCAAGTGAGTTGCAGTTGAGGCCACATTGCAGTTTCTCATTGACTTGGGGGTGGTCATGCCTGTGCCCTGCCTTGAGGCTCACATAGGTTGATATTCCATTTATTTTGTGGTGCCTTAAAAAGGGGGCTCCTTCTGTTCCGTCCTTGATCTCTAGAAGGTGAACTGTTTTTTTTCAGGTCCAGCATACCCGCATGGAGAAGCTGCGATCTATGATGGCAGTGGTGCAACCGGTGGAGTTTCTGACGGCACAGAACATCAGGGAGGCTTGTTTTCATATCCCTATTTGACCCTTACACCAGAGGTATCTGTGTTTTGCTGTTCTGAGGCAACATTTTGAATTTTGAGCCCTTCCATGTGGCTATATTTATTTATTTTATTTAGTTTGCTCACACCTTTTTCAGTAGTAGCTCAAAGTGAGTTACATTCAGGTACTCTGGATATTTCTCTGTGCCAGAAGGGCTCACAATCTAAGTTTGTACCTGAGGCAATGGAGGGTTAAGTGACTTGCCCAAGATCATAAGGAGCAGCAGCGGGATTTGCTGGCCACCTCTGTATTGCAAGACCGATGCTCTAACCACTAGGCCACTCCTCCACTCCACTATCAAACCTATAAATGGCAAGTGACCGACTCACCTGCAAATGCGCAGTAGAGACTTCCCTCTCTGTCCCGCCCCCGTGTCAAGACGTGATGACGGGGGGAGGGGGCGGGACAGAGAGGGAAACTGCGCGGAAGGGGAGGGAGGGAACCGCTGACTTCGCTACCGTCACACGAGGGCGAGGCATAGGCAGTGAAGGAAGGCCAACGGGAGCTGCTGCTTGCTGCTGTTTTGGCACTGCTGTAAGTTGAATAACGAAGAGAGGGCCCGGGCCGGGTGAAGAGGGGGTGGTGGCGACTCCGGGGTGGGGGGGCGGTAGCGGCTACCTTGGGGGGGGAGGGGACGTGGGAGGTCTCAGAAGGAGGGGGGCCTTGGAGCTGGGAGGGCTGGACTGAAGGGGGCCTTCCAGCTGGCTGGGAAGAAGGGGGGGGCCTTGGAACTGGGAGGGAGGGAAGGGGGCCTTGGGAGCTGGGGGGCCTTGGGAGCTGGGGGGGCCTGGGGCCTTGGAACTGGGAGGGAGGGAAGGGGGCCTTGGGAGCTGGGGGAGGCCTGGGGCCTTGGAACTGGGAGGGAGGGAGGGAAGGGGGCCTTGGGAGCTGGGGGGGCCTGGGGCCTTGGAGCTGGGGGGGCCTGGGGCCTTGCAGCTGGGAAGGGGGGAGGACTGGAGCCTTGGAGCTGGGAGGGAGAGCAGGGGGCCTTGGAACTGGGAGGGAGGGAAGGGGGCCTTGGGAGCTGGGGGGGCCTTGGGAGCTGGGGGGCCTTGGGAGCTGGGGGGGCCTGGGGCCTTGGAACTGGGAGGGCGGGGGGCCTTGCAGCTGGGAAGGGGGGAGGACTGGAGCCTTGGAGCTGGGAGGGAGAGCAGGGGGCCTTGGAACTGGGAGGGAGGGAGGGAAGGGGGCCTTGGGAGCTGGGGGGAGGGCCTGGGGCCTTGGAACTGGGAGGGAGGGAAGGGCGCCTTGGGAGCTGGGGGGGAGGGCCTGGGGCCTTGGAACTGGGAGGGAGGGAAGGGCGCCTTGGGAGCTGGGGGGGAGGGCCTGGGGCCTTGGAACTGGGAGGGAGGGAGGGCAGGCAGGGGGCCTTGCAGCTGGGAAGGGGGGAGGACTGGAGCCTTGGAGCTGGGAGGGAGGGCAGGGGGCCCTTACAGTTGTGAGGGAGAGCAGGGGGCCTTGGAACTGGGAGGGAGGGAGGGAAGGGGGCCTTGGGAGCTGGGGGGGGCCTTGGAACTGGGAGGGAGGGAGGGCGGGGGGCCTTGCAGCTGGGAAGGGGGGAGGACTGGAGCTTTGGAGCTGGGAGGGAGGGCAGGGGGGCTGTTACAGTTGTGAGGGAGAGCAGGGGGCCTTGGAACTGGGAGGGAGGGAGGGAAGGGGGCCTTGGGAGCTGGGGGGGAGGGCCTGGGGCCTTGGAACTGGGAGGGAGGGCAGGGGGCCTTGGGAGCTGGGGGGGAGGGCCTGGGGCCTTGGAACTGGGAGGGAGGGCGGGCAGGGGGCCTTGCAGCTGGGAAGGGGGGAGGATTGGAGCTGGGAGGGAGGGCAGGGGGCCCCTTACAGTTGTGAGGGAGGGAAGGGGGCCTTGGAACTGGGAGGGAAGGGGGCCTTGGGAGCTGGGGGGGAGGGCCTGAGGCCTTGGAACTGGGAGGGAGGGAGGGCAGGGGGCCTTGCAGCTGGGAAGGGGGGAGGACTGGAGCCTTGGAGCTGGGAGGGAGGGACAGAGGGGGCCTTGGAGCTGGCAGGGAAGGAGGATGGCAGGGGGCCTTGCAGCTGCAACGAGAGGGGGGCCTTGGGAAAAAAAACATTCCAATACGCGCCCGTTTTAACGGGCTTAACGGCTAGTAAGTATATAAGTGTAGCCATACTGGGACAGACTGAAGGTCCATCAAGACCAGTATCCTGTTTCTAACAGTGGCCAATCCAGGTCACAAGTACATGGCAAGATCCCAAAACAGTACTATACATTTTTTGCTGCTTATCCTAGAAATAAGCAGTGGGTTTTCCCAAATCCATTTTAATAATTGCTTATGGACTTTTCTTTTAGGAAGCTATCCAAACCTTTTTCAAACCCTGCTAAGCTAACTGCTTTTACCACATTCTCTGGCAATGAATTCCAGAGTTTAATTACACATTGAGTGAAGAAATATTATCTATGATTCATTTTAAATTTGCTACTTTGTAGCTTCATTGTGTGCCCTCTAGTCCTAATATTTTTGAAAAGAGTAAACCAGCGATTCACATCTACCCATTCTACTTCACTCAGTATTTTATATACCTCTATCATATCTTCCCTTTACCGTGTTTTCTCCAAACTGAAGAGCCCAAGCTATTTCAGCCTTTCCTCATAGGGAATTAGTCCCATCCCATTTATCATTTTCATCGCCCTTCTCTGTATCTTTTCTAATTCCACCATATATTTTTTGAGATGTGGTGACCAGAATTGAACACAATATTCAAGGTGCGGTCGCACCATAGACCGATACAAAAGGATTATAATGTTCTCACTTTTGTTTTCCATTCCTTTCCTAATAATGTCTAACATTCTATTTGCTTTCTTTGCTGCAGCACACTGAGCAGAGGATTTCAATGTATCATCGAAGATTTCGAGATCCCTTTCTTGGTCAGTGACTCCTAACGTGGAACCTTGCATTACGTAGCTATAGTTCGGGTTCCTCTTTCCCATATGCATCACTTTGCTTTTGCTCACATTAAATGCCATCTGCCATTTAGATACGCAATCTCGTAAGGTCCTCTTGCAATTTTTCACAATCCTTTTACGATTTAACAACTTTAAATAACTTTGTGTAGTCTGCAAATTTAATTACCTCGCTAGTTATTCTCATATGTTAAAAAGCAGCGGTCCCAACACAGACCCCTGGGGAACCCCACTATCTACCTTTCTCCATAGAGAATACTGACCGTTTAACCCTACTCTGTTCCCTATCCTTTAGCCTGTTTTTAATCCACAATAGGACACTACCTCCTATCCCATGACTCTCCAGTTTCTTCTGGAGTCTTTCATGGGGTCCTTTGTCAAACACCTTTTGAAAATCTAGATACACAGTATCAACCTGCTTGTCGTTATCCAACTGTTTATTCACCTCTTCAAAGAAATGTAATAGATTGGTGAGGCAAGATTTCCCTTCACTAAATTCATGTTGGCTTTGTCTCATTAATCCATTCTTTTGAATATGCTCTGTAATTTTGTTCTTTATAATAGTCTCTACCATTTTGCCCAGCACCGACATCAGGCTCACAGGTCTATAATTTCCCGGATCCCCTCTGTAACCTTTTTAAATAACGGTGTTACATGGGCTACCCTCCAATCTTCCGGTACCACATTCAATTTTAAAGATAAAAATACATATTACTAACAATAGTTCCGCCAGTTCATTTTTCAATTCTATCAGTTTTCTTGTAATTAAACTCTGAAATTCGTTGCCAGAAAATGTAGTAAAAGTAGTTAGCTTAGCGGTGTTTGAAAAAGGTTTGGCTAGCTTCCTAAAAGAAAAATCCATAAGCTATTATTAAGAAGGACTTGGGGATAATCCACTGCTTATTTCTAGGATAAGTAGCATAAAATGTATTGTACTGTTTTGGGATCTTGCCAGGTACTTGTAACCTGGATTGGCCACTGTTGGGAACAGGATACTGGGCTTGATGGACCTTTGGTCTGTCCCAGTATGGCAACACTTATGTTCTTAGTTCACTCATTCTTCAAGCACTGGCTGGACTTGCAGTCGCCCAGTTAAATGCAGCTCAGGTATGTCCCTTTTGCTAGACTGGTCTGGCAGCATGAGAAGCAAGGTGAAATTTGCACTTATATTTCCTTTATTGGTATGCTGCCTGACCAGTCATGAGCCCACTCGGGATTTCAGGATCCCGAATGAAGAAATGAGATATTTTATATGAAGGCGTGAAAGCATTCATGGTGGAGCTTGAGGTGTTTCTGTTTTTTGGGGTTTTTATTTTGAATAGTTGAGTAGAGTTGGGGTGTGTCAGGTTGTTTTGTGGTCAGTAGGGCCATGGAGACTGCTACACTTGGGGGGGGGGGGGGGGGTGGAAACAGGTTAGTTTGCAGTCAGCAGGGCCTGAAAAGTGGAGATTGCTACACCGAGTCGGGGGGGGGGGGGGGACACATGGAGAGGGGAGCTCATGGTGGTTTGGCATATGTTTGTTGTAGCAAGTTAGTTGTATCGATAGGATATTGACTGTCTGACCCAACTGCACGACCTGTTGAAAATTGAGTCTGGATTGGAGTTCTTCTCTTCATCCATCTGCTGGTAGGAGTACATAACCCACTCATTTGGACAGGTCTGAGAAGTTTCTAGGGAAGGGAAATAACTGAAAATTTTCACCTTTGAAGTTAGATGTATTTGTATGTATATTTAAACAAAAACTTATATTTTTATTATTTTCAGAGGTGCCATGTTAATTTTATAAGTGGACTAGGGATTATATATAAAGTAGGTTGTTTTTAGAATTGGCAATGACATTTCTCAAGTCTTAAAAAAAAAAAAAAAAGCTGTAACTTACTGTATATGTTTGTTTTTGTAGCCTTTAGACTCCTGATGTAGGTGGGTTGCTAAAACATGGCCATGTTGGATCATCGAAAAACAGTTTGTATCTCCTGGCTATGGGTGCACCCTTTGTCCATTTCTTTTCTGTGTTTTTTGTATTGTGGCTTTTCTGTGGAGTCCTCCCCTTCTGATGTTACAGAAGTTTCAAGCATTTTGTGGTCTTAAATGCAATCAAGACAGTATCTTGTTTTTTTGTTATTATTGTTGCAATTTAGGGATTAGTGGTAGTTAAAGGAGCTTATTTATCTTTGCTGTCTGACAGTGTTCTACTAACCTACAAAGTCTATTATGGATGTGCATTTTAGTATGGTTTCATTTTGTAAAATAATGCATGCCATTTCATTTTGAGGCCTTTTTACTAAGGTGCACTAACAGATCTAGGGACCCTTTTACCAAACAGTGGTAAAAGGTGGCCTGTGTTAGCACATGGGATTACCACACTCAAGGCCACCTGTTATCGCCGCTGGTAAAAAGGCCCAAGTATTTACATGTAGTTTCATTGTGAAGGCTCTGACAATAATTGAGCAGGACACGGCACTGCCCAATTACCACTGAGCATTATTCCCTGCTGCTAGAAAATAAAAAGGTATTTTCTAGCACTGGAAATGGTCTGGGAGACCTGGAACTACCACCGGGCTCCTGGGTGAGCCCGGCAGTAAGGCCGATTCCCCATGTGCCAAGCCCTCAGTAGCCCTACTGCCCTTTAGTAAAAGGGCCCCTTAGTGCATTCTAAATAAGATGCCCATAGGAATATAAAGGGCATTTTATCATTTAGCACATGCTAATCAGTTTGCCCTAAATCCATTAGCACACCTTAGTAAAAGGGCCCCTTAGTGTGCTAATATAAAATTAAACAAAATGGTGAAGAAATTTAAAAATAATATTTCTACCTGCACATCCCTAGAGTTCATCAGGAATTGTACAATTCACAGCTGCTTCCTTGCTGACTTCACAGCAGAATGGAGAGAACCTGGAAACAAGACCTACATTTTGAAAGGAAATAACTTTTTTCTTTTCTTTTTTTTTTTAGCCTACTTTCCGAAGGAAAAGAAGGCTTATGAGATTGGTGTGTATATGTTTGTGTGTCCTATTCATTCCAAATTTTCTGGACATGTCCGGGATAGCATGAAAGCTCTGACGTGCATGAATCCTTTTTTCACAGATGTGTGCATATATGTGTTCTGAAAGTAGGCTCTTTTTTTTTTTTTTTAAATTTCTAAATATAACTTGTTTGATTTTATATGGGGTTTTTTTCTTCTTTGGACCCAACTGTTTCTTGGGCTGCTTGCTCATTGAGATAGGGATTGGGGTCTAGTGCCAGTACCCTTCTTTCACAATTATTCGGGTATTTTTCCTTGTATATACCCTTCTAACTCACTGAGTCCAATAACAGTCCTTGACAGTGGGACCTGCATCAGGACTCTGTTCAGACCTCTGCATTTGTGGACCACTATGTTTGGCCACCAGCTGTCAATTTATGATGATTGGGACTTGCCCCTCCTAATAGGTTGTGTGCCTGGGAGCAGTGATCCTGATCTGGGAATTCAGCTCAGGTGCTCTGCATGATAGTGTGCAGGCTAGCCCTAATGTGGCTTTTTAAGCATTCAGTAGATACTGGTATTTTTAACTTGTAAGTTATAGGACCACTAATTACCCTCTAGTGATTTTTACATACTGGTAAGATAAGTTGATAATATTGTTTGATCATATGCTGCAGTTACAAATAAGTATGTAAGGAAATATAAACCAGTGTTCAGCTGCTTCAAAGTTGAATTTTTAGCATAGTGAAACTAGTGTTTTATGGATGAAGCGCACAGATAAGTTAGCTTATAGGTGCTGATTATGTGGTTTTTATATGAAATAATATATTTTTTCCCTTTTCTTTTTTAAAAGCCGTCTGTTGGGACTTCAAGCCCAGGTAAACACAGTAGTTTTATTTTTCTGTTTACCATATATAGACTTCATAAGTGCTTTGCTTGCTATTTACCCTCTACATTTTCAGGAAATACGCTTGTAACCAGTAAAGTGAACCATTCCAAAACTGCTTTTATTTCTTCTGTCTTTTCCTTCCTTATATCTCTCTCAAATTGATCTTTCCTTTTCATCCTTTCCTCCTTCTGTGTCCCTTTATCCAGTCATAGATAGGTTTCACCTTCCCTTTCATGCTCTCTCTCCACCCTTTAGTCTTTGGTCTTCCTTTTTTCACCTCTTATTTACTTGCCAACTTTCCATCTTTGACGTTTTTTTCCTCCCCATTTCAACCCATTTCTTCCTATCTCTCTGTCCTTCCCTGGGCCTCTGTTCCTCCTGTCTTTCTAGAACCCTATTTCCAGTCTTCTGTACTCAACACTCCCCCCAGCTCTCATGTACCACCTTCTGCCTCTTGTCTTCTCATCAGCCTGAAATCCTTATGTCACTCATTCCTCCTCCCTGGCCTCCAGCTTTTTCTTCTATCTCGTGTCCTATACCCCTTTTTTCTCCTTTCCAGCATGTCTGTACTTAACCATCATTCCTTCTCAGACTAATCCCTTTCCTCTCTTACCTCTTCTCCAGCACCTTTATATTCTTCAGTGTTTCATTACATCTCTCTAACCCACCCTACTATGCCTTTTCTAAAATACTCTTATACATACTCCTACACAGTTAAGAGTGGAGTGGCCTAATGGCTAGTGCAGCAGGTTGTGGACCTAGGGAACTGGGTTCAGTTCCCACTGCTGCCTGATTGTTGGCAGTGGGTTGAGATCCTGGGGAACCAGGTTCAGTGCCCTCTGCAACTTCATGTGACCCTGGGCAAGTTACTTTAACCCTCCATTGCCCCAGGTACAACAGTAGTACAATGTACTACTTAGACTCTGAGCCCACTAGGGACAGACCTAGTACCTGTAAAATGAAACTGTAAACCGCTTAGGTCTAATCTGTATATAAATACTAAAACGAATGAATAAACATTGCCATACTGGGACAGACCAAAGGTCCATCAAGCCCAGTATCCTGTTCCCTACAATGGCAAATCAAGGTGACCAAGTACCTGACAAGATCCCAACAGTAAAATAGATTTTATGCTGCTTATCCTAGTAAATATTCAAATATAGAAAGTAGAAAAGTGAGTGCCACCAAGTACTGTTCTGATTGAATCTCAGGGATGTCTCATATAGTCTCAATTGGCTGTATGTACGAAAGAATACTCTTATCTACCAGCCATGACAGTCTTTAATCATTGACGACCCCCACCATCCAAATTTTATAAGTGTTTTATATGTAAAAAATATTCATGTAAGAAGTACTTGGGGCACACACTTAAAAACAGTAGGAAGGCATCAATTTAAACTACCACTGTTTACGTTGTCTCATGTGCAAACTCTATCATTCAGCAGTTACATGAGACTCAATCACTTATCTGTGCGTGTATTGAGGAGCATCCAGGGATAATAAAGGTTCCTGGATGCTCCTCAATACACGCACAGATAAGCATATTTTATTTTCAAATTTGTTTATTGGTTTTCAATAGTCAGAACAAAAATACATTGTCCTTAAACATCTTGAACTAGTTAAGAAACTCATCTACTATTACCTAGCACACGAGAGAATTAGCTAGATGAAAACATTATTAACACTACTATAGTCCATTCCTTATCTTGCCAGAAGTTACGTGCATCTTGGCAGATTGCTGTCCTTCCTGCTAACCTAGAAATCCCCCCTCCCTCTTCTACCTCCCCCCCTACCCACCCCACCCAGGGAAAATCTCTCAGGGAATTCTTCTCTCCTGTCCAAATGTCTGGTTTACATATTCAGAATGCGTCCTCTGCCCTTTGAGGGAATAGTCTGCCAGAATGGTGTCCAGATTCTGTGGAAGTCTTTCTCCGTAAATTTCCGGTCCCCTTCACCGTCTGCCATTTTCTTTTCAAATCTCATATATTCTATCATCAGGCAACGCCACTGCTGTAATGTTGGCTCTTTATTTGTAATCCATTCAGTGAGAATTAGCTTTTTCCCTACCAGTGTGGCTCTATGAGTAAAGCTCTTGAAGCCCCTAGGGACAGGACACACCAATCTCTGTCGCCCAAACAAAGTCTGGGGTCCACTCTTCCAGGTTGCCCCCCACATCTTCGATGTCGACTGTATGAGGGAGTTCCAGAATTTTTGGACAGCAGGGCATGCCCAGAACATGTGTCCAAGCGTCGCTCCCTCTGCTCCACATTTGGGGCAGGCACCATCTGGGGAAATTCCCATATGGAACGCCCGTCTTGGGGGGATGTGTGTTCTCATTACTAATCTGTATTCCATTTCACTGTACGTGACCATCTTGGATGAATTGTGTATCCTATATATAAACTCCTGTATGTCTCTTGATGTCAGGTTTGTGCCCAATTCTTTGTTCCATTTTTTTGATAAAGTTTCATAATCAGGCTCCACCACCATATCTCTGAGGTGTCGATGGTGCATTGTCAGGGATACTCTTTCCTGGGATTGTAGGGAATAGGCTGACGACAATTCTTCCTGTACGTCCTCCGTAAGACATTCCCATGGCAGACTTTTAATATAGTGTCTCAGTTGCCAGTAGTGGAAACGATCCATCGATTGGAGGGAAAATTGTGTCTGTAAGTCTTCAAATGGCCTCGTTTGCCCGTCTGCTGTTAAAGCTTGATATAGATACACTAGGCCTTTACCCTTCCACCTGCGAAAGGCTCCATGAATAGAGCCTGGCGGAAATGCCGGATTATCACAAATAGCCAGAAAGGGGCTGACTTTACTTTTGAAACGATGATGTCTGCAAACCCATCTCCATACTGCTCGCGCCACTGGTAATATATGTGATTGTTGCAAGACCTGTGGAACGAGTCCTCCTCCCATGTGCAATAGGTAGCTGAAGTGCACTCCTTGAGTTAGAGTCGTCTCCAACTGAGTGTCCGAGAAATCTGAGGTTGCTCTATACCAATCCGAGATATGGCGCATGCCACTGGCTACGGTGAGGCATCTTATACTTAGTAGACCCAGGCCACCAAATTCTCGTGGGATTTGCAATATTGCAACTGAAAGTCTGGCTTTGCGCCCTCTCCACAGGAACCTTTGTATAAGCTTATTTAGACGGTTTTCATCTGACTGTTTGAGAAAAAGTGGTAGGGTCTGAAACGTGTACATCCATTTGGGCGCAATCAGCATGTTATAAGCTGCTATTCGACCCATTAAGGATAATGGAAGATTCTCCCAGAGCCGTAATCTTGTGCGGGTTATCTCAAACAATGGTTCCACATTTTCCTGATACAGTCTCACTAAGTTCTTCGGAATGGTGGTCCCCAGGTATCTTATCTTGTCGCCTGCCTTTGTTAAAGGCCCGTCCACTCCCGGCTGCGCCCTATCAGGGTATACTTCCATGACCAAGGACTTCTTGATGTTTAGGGTGAATCCCGAGAGTTCGCCAAATTCCTGTATGAGCTGTAACAGGTGTTTTTGAGAGTCTATTGGACGTGTGGTTGCAATCAGCAAGTCGTCCGCAAATGCTAGTGTCTTGATGACTGTGCTCCCCACCCCAACCCCAGGAATGTTGTCTGTTTTCTTTAAGGCCCTCAATAAGGGTTCTAGAGATAATATGAACAGGGCCGGGGACATAGGGCAACCCTGCCTAGTGCCTCTGGCAATTTCAAAAAGCTGTGCACTCACTCCATTCACCAACACTAACGCTTTCGGCTCCGTATACAGTGTGGCTATCGCGTTGTAATACCAACCCTCGACTCCCATATATCGCAGGACTGCGAACAGATATCTCCACCCCACCCGATCAAATGCCTTCTCGGCATCCAAGGCATATAAAGAGGCTGGTGTTTCCGATATTTGAGCTGTGGACATAGCCAATAGAAGCCTGCGAACATTCCTAGCTGCCTGTCTAGACCGAACAAACCCCACTTGCTCCTCTCCTATTACCCTTGGTAGTATCTTAGCTAGTCGGTTGGAGAGGATCTTTGCTAACATCTTTAGGTCTACGTTGATCAGGGAGATGGGCCTGTAGGAATCTGCCTGATCTGCTGGTTTCCCTGGTTTTTGAATCAGTGTAATGGATGCTGTATTTTCATGTTTTGGCAGTCGGCCGTTAACAATCACCTGCTCATAGTAAGCACTGATCACCGAGATAAAGGAGGCGGGTAGAGTTCTATAAAATTCTGCAGGAAACCCATCTGGTCCGGGCGCGGATCCCATGGGCAGTGTTTTTATTACCTCCTGTATTTCTTTAGCCTCTAAGGGTGCTTCCAATTCCTCCTGTTCCCCCTCAGTCAATTTTGGCATCTCTACCTCATCCAGGAATTTTTTTATTTGCTCTTCATCTGGGTCTTTCCCTGCTGTATATAAGGAAGCAAAGAACCTGGTGAGGATCTGGGCTATTTCTTCGCTTTTATTTTGGATATGTCCCCGCTCATCTTTAAGTGTCAGTATTGGACGGCGAGGGCCCCATGCTGTGATTAACTGTGCCAACATTTTCCCTGATCTGTTTCCATATCGGCGGAATTTATATTGTTGGGAATTTAGGTATTTTTGCCCTCTCTCATGTATTAAGGCATTAAGCGTTACTTGAATGGCTTTCAACTGCTCTCTTGTCTCTGCGGATGGTTGCCTAATATGTTGGGCCTTTGCTTTTCTTAGATCTTGCTCTAGTCTTACTATGGCTATTGTCTGTTTTTTATTTTTTGCATGTACATAAGCGATTATCTCACCTCTTATAACAGCCTTAGCAGCGCTCCATAACAATTCAGGTTGACCCACGTGCTCTCTATTGTTTTGAAGGTAATCTTCCCACTTTTGTCTTAGAAATTCTTGAAATTCGTTATTTTGTGAAAGGTAGCCTGGGAACCGCCAATTACGGGCCTGTTGGTAAAAATGTGGTACCTCCACGTCAATCCAGACTAATGAATGGTCTGTTATCTCCTCTGGTCCAATCGTAGAGGCCAGGACCCAGGGGAAGGCCGTTTGGGTAATAAAGATATAATCTAGTCTGGAATATGTTCCATGGGCCCTTGACAAATGGGTGTAATCGCGTTCCCCTGGGTGCAAACATCGCCATGTGTCTATGAGGTTAAGGGCTCTTTGAAAATAAGAAAGGGCGTGCGCTTTGGGTCCCCTTCTCGAAGTTGCCCCTGGATTTGAGCAATCCTCACCAGGATCCATTACCAAATTAAAATCTCCCAGCACTAAAAGGTGAGCTGACCCGTGTAAGAGGCACACCCGCACTAAATTTGGATAAAACTTTGGGTCATATGTGTTAGGTCCATATACCCCCAATACTAGCAATTCTCTTTGATGTACCCACAGCCTTATCAAAATGTAACGCCCATTTGGATCCGCTTCTACCACCTCTGATTTTGTGGCTAGCCCCCTACGAATCAACACTGCCACTCCAGCTTTTCGATCCCCTGACGACACGGCATGGACTTCTCCTACCCACTGCCTCTTTAATTTATCATGTTCCTCGGGCGTGAGCCTGGTCTCCTGTAGGCAACCTATATCGACCTTGTGACGCCTTAGGCTTGCTAAAATTTTTGTTCGCTTGATCGGGGTGGAGACACCTCCTACATTCCAGGAGGCGAACCTTATAGACCTAATATTAAAGTTTCCCTGCGGTTGTATGTACTCTAGCGCTTCTTGTCTGTGGTCTCCTCGGGCGCCCAGCCTCGCCCAAGGGTGTTCTGTTACCTATTTCTTCCCAGATCCCCCCTTGTAACAAAGGGCACCTCTCTTCTTCATGTCCTACTCTCGACATCAGGAGTGATTCCCTTAGTCTTCTGGTCTGCTTTCCCTCCTGACAATCAAATCCTTCCCTTTCCCTATCCCTCTCCCCCCTCCCAATCCCTTCATTTTCCCTCCAGTCTCCATTCTATCCCCCTCAGATGTCTATCAGGAGAACAGTGGGATCAATGACGTGAGGTCCCCCCCTCCCCCATCTATAATATTTTGATTCCCCCATACCTTCTTTGGAAAATGGCAAACTCTCAGGCCCCAGTTTCTTTTCTGTTTTTCCTCCTTCCTTCTCACTTGAGCTTGCTTTGATAGCTATTGGAGTCCATAATCAGGTTTAAATTCTCAGCCATCCAATCTTGCGCTTCTTTTGGAGAATTAAATGCATGCCATTTGCCCTGTTGATTGATCCGCAGAGTGGCCGGGTATGTTAGCATGAATTTTTGGCTGGAGTCTGCCAGTTTTTGGCACACTTTCCCATAAGCCCGTCGTCTCTCTTGTAAGGCCAGGGAGTAGTCCTGGAAAATCTTAACGGACGCTCCTTCAAAAGTCAGTGAGTCTCGTTTCATTCTCGCTCCTCTCAAGATTTCCACTTTATGAACAAAGTTGTGAACTTTCACCATAACCGCTCTAGGCCGCATGTCAGTGTTATTCCTCCTACCGACTCTATGGGCTCTCTCCAGGCATACTGCTCCAATGCTGTCCGTCAGCGCAAATTCCGTCTGCAGCCATTTTTCTAGCCTACTGGATAATGAGCGGTCTGGTACTGTTTCTGGAACGCCGATTATACGAAGATTGTCTCTTCTGGATCGATTCTCGAGGTCATCCAGCATCTGTGACTGTTTCCTCACTGTCCGTTTCAAGTCTTCGAGCTCTGCTGCCCTTCCGGCCTGCTCGTCTTCGGCGGCTGACACTCGCTGCTCCAATTCCCCTGTGCGCCTCGTTGTATCCGCCAAAAGGCTCTCCATTGCCGCTAGCTGACCTGAAAGTTGCTGTAGGTCTGGTTGCAGGGCCAGCTTCACGGCCTCCGCCAGCTGTTGTAGTTGCGGGGGGGAGAACATCACCGCCTGCCCATCCGGCAAAGCGCCCGCCGCCATCTTGGGATCTGAAATGCGGGGCTTGTCCGCCTCTTTTTTCCCTGTTTTCGGTGGCATTTTAGGCTCCAATCTTGTAACAAATTGGTCCATGCACTCGCGGGTCCTTCTTATCAAACTCGTTCGGTATCAGAGGTCGAATCGGCACTTATGAGCGATGCGGGGGGAGGGTTCGGCCTAAGAGAGGAGCTTCTCTGCTTCCGCTCCTCTCAACACATCACGTGATCTCCCCACAGATAAGCATATAAAACACTTATAAAATTTGGATGGTGGGGGTCGTCAATGATTAAAGACTGTCATGGCTGGTAGATAAGAGTATTCTTTCGTACATACAGCCAATTGAGACTATATGAGACGTCCCTGAGATTCAATCAGAATAGTACTTGGTGGCACTCACTTTTCTACTTTCTATTTTTGAATATCATTGCTGTGTTCTTTTGGACATAATAAGTAGAACGCCTTAATATTTTGACAGTATCCTAGTAAATAAGCAGTGGCTTTTCCCGTGCATCTTAATGGCTTATAGACCTTTCTTTTAGGAAATTATCCAGACCTTTATTAAATCCTACTAAGCTAACTACTTTACCACATTCTCTTAAAATATATACCCTGTTTCCCCGAAAGTAAGACATCCCCTGAAAATAAGACCTAGTAGAGGTTTTCCTGAATTGGTAGATATAAGGCCTCCCCCGAAAGTAAGACCTAGCAAATTTTTGTTTGAAAGCAGGGCTGCCGAGAGCCAGAGAAGGCCGTCCCCGGGCCGCCCCCCTACCCGAGGTCGCTGGGCCCCCCCCCTCCGTCGCTCCCGGAACTAACCTTAAACGCCTTCTTTCACCTTCGCAGCAAGCAGCAGCAGGGCAGATCTCACCTTCCTTCCATGCCCCGCCCTCGCGGATGTTACGTCAGGCAAGGATGGGACACGGAAGGAAGGAGTGGCCTGCCCTGCTGCTGCTTGCTGCGAAGGTGAAAGGAGGCATTTAAGGTTAGTTCCAGGAGCGACGGCGGGCGGGCCAACCCCGATGCTTCCCTGAAAAATAAGACAGCCCCTGAAAATAAGACCTAGCGCATTTTGGGGGGCAAAAATTAATATAAGACAGTGTCTTATTTTCGGGGAAACACGGTATATATTTATTTATATAAGGGAACTGTCACTGCTCAATAGGAAAATGAGACAGCAAAGAGAGTAAACAGAACTGTTGTTCAGTTTTGTCTACTCCCTTTGCTTTCTCATTTACCACATTCTGTGGCAATGAGTTCCAGAGTTTAATTACACATTGAGAGAAGAAATATTTTCTCCGATTTGTTTTAAAATTACTACTTAATAGCTTCATTGGGTGTCCCCCTAAGCCTCCTATTTTTGGAGAGAGTGAACAAGCACTCTATTCCACTGTTCCGCTTCACTCTATTTTAAATATGTAGAAGCAAAAATAGCATATATAGATACAGAAAGAGATTGAGATTTTTTCAAAACACAAAGTTACGTGGAGGGGCATAATCGAAAGGGGCGCCCAAGTTTTCCTGAAGACGTCCTCACAGGATGTCCCTGCGAAGGGGCAGGGAAACCCGTATTATCTAAACAAGATGGGCGTCCATCTTTTGTTTCGATAACACGGTCGGGGACGCCCAAGTCTTGAACTTTAGGTCGTCCCTAGAGATGGTCATCCTTAGACTTGGTCGTTTCTGATTTTCGGCAATAATGGAAACTAAGGACGCCCATCTCAGAAATGACCAAATGCAAGCCCTTTGGTCATGGGAGGAGCCAGCATTTGTAGTGCACTGGTCCCCCTGACATGCCAGGACACCAACAGGGCACCCTAGGGGGCATTGCAGTGGACTTCAGAAAAAGCTCCCAGGTACATAGCTCCCTTACCTTGGGTGCTGAGCCCCCAACCCCCCCCCCTAAAACCCATTACCCACAACTGTACACCACTACCATAGCCCTTAGGGGTGAATGGGGGCACCTAGATATGGGTACAGTGGGTTTTTGGGTTTTGAAGGGCTCACATTTACCACCACAAGTGTAACAGGTAGGGGGGGATGGGCCTGGGTCCACCTGCCTGAAGTGCACTGCACCCACTAAAACTGTTCCAGGGACCTGCATACCTGAAATATAGAAAAAGTCAAGAAGAGGAACACGGGCAGGAATACCGGATGAAACTGAAAGAAGCCAAGAGAGAGGTACGTCTGGCGAAGGCGGAAGAACAAATTGCTAGAAATGTAAGGAGGGGTGACAAAAATTTATTAGTGAAAGGAGAATGACTGACTAAAAAGGGAATTATGAGACTAAAAGATACAGCGAACCGCTATGGATAATGATGAAGAAAAAGCCAATTTGCTAAATAGATACTTTTCTTCTGTTTTCACTGAAGAAAATCCTGGAGAAGGACCATGAGGGACTGGCAAAAGTACATTTGAGAATGGAGTGGATATAGCACCGTTCACAGAAAAGAGTGTGTATGAACAACTTAGAAAGCTAAAGGTGGACAAAGCCATGGGACCGGACTGGATCCACCCCAGGATATTGAGGGAGCTCAAAGAGGTTCTGGCGGGTCTTCTTAAAGAATCTAATATAATAAAACGCACCGTGAACGTTCTAATGAGGACAACGTTCTGAAGCCATCTGACGTCACTCCCTGGCTCTGGCTGTAGGGTTCGTGGCATTCGTGGTGTGAAGCCACCCAGCCGTCTCTGCCCCGCCCTCGCGTCTAAACAAACCAATCCGGAAGCGAAGCGTCAGGGAAGGAAGCGGCGCTCCCGACGTCTAGCCTTCCCTTCGCTGTGTTCCGCCTTCAAAAAAAGACGGAACACAGCGAAGGGAAAGCTAGACGTCGGGAGCGCCGCCTCCTTCCCTGACGCTTCGCTGCCGGAAACGCCACGGAGGTAAAGTTAAAAAGAATTAAAAAAACAAAAAAGGGATGCATGGATGCGAAGGGGGGGGGGGGGGGGAGAAGAGGGCGGGCCAGGCTGGGACATGGGAGAGAGAGGAGCATGGATGCGAGGGGGGGCCATGGAAGGGAGAGAGGGGACTTGCTGGAAAAGGATGAATGGAGGCAGCAGGGGACAGAGGAGCATGGATTGGGAGGGCAGGGCTCAGGGAAAGAGGGAAATTGCTGAAAAGGGATGAATGGAGGGGGCAAGGGACAGAGGAGCATGGATGGGCATGGATTGGGAGGGCAGGACTCAGGGAGAGAGGGAAATTGCTGGATAGGGATGAATAGAGGGGACAGATGGGCATGGATGGATATGGATTGCAGGGCAGGCCTCAGGCAGAGAGGGCAATTGCTGGATAGGGATGAATGGAGGGGCCAGGTGACAGAGGAGCATGGATGGGCATGGATTGGAAGGGCAGGACTCAGGGAGAGGGGAATTGCTGGATAGGGATGAATGGAGGGGACAGATGGGCATGGATGGATATGGATTGCAGGGCAGGCCTCAGGCAGAGAGGGGAAATGCTGGATAGGGATGAGTGGAGGGGGCAGTGCCCATGGAGAGAGGGGAATTGCTGGAAATGGATGAATGGAGGGGGCAGGGGACAGAGGAGCATGGATGGGCATGGATTGGGAGGGCAGGACTCAGGGAGAGAGGGAAATTGCTGGATAGGGATGAATAGAGGGGACAGATGGGCATGGATGGATATGGATTGCAGGGCAGGCCTAAGGGAGAGAGGGCAATTGCTGGATAGTGATGAATGGAGGGGCCAGGTGACAGAGGAGCATGGATGGGCATGGATTGGAAGGGCAGGACTCAGGGAGAGGGGAATTGCTGGATAGGGATGAATGGAGGGGACAGATGGGCATGGATGGATATGGATTGCAGGGCAGGCCTCAAGCAGAGAGGGAAAATGCAGGATAGGGATGAATGGAGGGGGCAAATGACAGAGAAACATGGATGGCCATGGATTGGGAGGGCAGGGCTCAGGGAGAGACTCACTCTCTCTCTCACACACTCACACTTTCACTCTGACTCTCAAACAGTCACTCTCACATACACTCTCCCAAACATACACACTCCGAGGAAAACCTTGCTAGCGCCCGTTTCATTTGTGTCAGAAACGGGCCTTTTTTACTAGTTGCTTAATAAATCCTTGGAGACGGGAGAGGTTCCGAGGGATTGGAGAACGGCAGATGTGGTCCCTCTTCACAAAAGTGGCGATGGGGAAGAAGCTGGAAACTACAGGCCGGTAAGCCTCACCTCGGTTATTGGGAAAGTAATGGAAGTGATGCTGAAGGAAAGGATAGTGAATTTTCTGGAAACCAATAAGTTGCAAGATCCGAGACAACATGGTTTTACCAGAGGAAAATAGTGCCAAACGAATCTCATTGAATTCTTTGGGTAACTGGAGAATTGAATCATCGACATGCTATAGATGTAATCTACTTAGATTTTAGCAAAGCTTTTGACATGGTGCCCCACAGGAGGCTCTTAAATAAACTCAATGGGCTGAAGATAGGTCCCGAAGTGGTGAACTGGATTAGGAACTGGTTGACGGACAGACGACAGAGGGTGGTGGTGGTAAATGGAATTCGCTCGGAGGAGGGAAAGGTGAGTAGTGGAGTGCCTCAGGGATCGGTGCTGGGGCCGATTCTATTCAATATATTTGTGAGTGACATTGCCGAAGGGTTAGAAGGTAAAGTTTGCCTTTTTGCGGATGACACCAAGATTTGCAACAGAGTAGACACTCCGGAGGGAGTAGAAAGCATGAAAAAAGATCTGCGGAAGCTAGAAGAATGGTCTAAGGTTTGGCAATTAAAATTCAATGCGAAGAAATGCAAAGTGATGCACCTAGGGAGTAGAAACCCACAAGAGACTTATGTGTTAGGCGCTGAGAGTCTGATATGTACTGAGGGGGAGAGGGGTCTTGGGGTGATAGTATCAGAGGATCTGAAGGCGACGAAACAGTGTGACAAGGCGGTGGCCTTAGCGAGAAGGTTGCTAGGCTGTATAGAGAGAGGTGTGACCAGCAGAAGAAAAGAAGTGTTGATGCCCCTGTATAAGTCGTTGGTGAGGCCCCACCTGGAGTATTGTGTTCAGTTTTGAAGGCCGTACCTTGCTAAGGATGTAAAAAAAATTGAAGCGGTGCAAAGAAAAGCTACGAGAATGGTATGGGATTTGCGTTCCAAGACGTATGAGGAGAGACTTGCTGACCTGAACATGTATACCCTGGAGGAAAGGAGGAACAGGGGTGATATGATACAGACGTTCAAATATTTGAAAGGTATTAATCTGCAAACAAATCTTTTCCGTAGATGGGAAGGTGGTAGAACGAGAGGACATGAAATGAGATTGAAGGGGGGCAGACTCAAAAAAGATGTCAGGAAGTATTTTTTCACAGAGAGAGTGGTGTATGCTTGGAATGCCCTCCCGAGGGAGGTGGTGGAGAGGAAAACGGTAACGGAATTCAAACATGCATGGGATATACATAAAGGAATCCTGTGCAGAAGGAATGGATCCTCAGAAGCTTAGCCGAAATTGGGTGGCGGAGCCGGTGGGGGGAAGAGGGTTTGGTGGTTGGGAGGCGAAGATAGTGGTGGGCAGACTTATACGGTCTGTGCCAGGTCCGGTGGTGGGAGGCGGGACTGGTGGTTGGGAGGCGGGGAATAGTGCTGGGCAGACTTATACGGTCTGTGCCAGAGCCGGTGGTTGGGAGGAGGGGATAGTGCTGGCCAGACTTATACGGTCTGTGCCCTGAAAAAGACAGGTACAAATCAAGGTAAGGTATACACATGAGTTCATCTTGTTGGGCAGACTGGATGGACCTTGCAGGTCTTTTTCTGCCATCATCTACTATGTTACTGCGGTCATGGAGCTGGGTATGATATTTGAGGCTGGCAAAAAAAATATTTAAAATATTTTTTTTAGGGGGTTAGTGACCACTGGGGGAGTAAGGGGAAGTCATCCCCGATTCCCTCCGGTGGTCATATCCAGTTCCCTCTGGTGGTCATCTGGTCAGTTAGGGCAGCTTTTTGAGGCTTGGACGTAATAAAAAAGGACCAGGTAAAGTCGTCCAAGTGCCCTTTTTTTTTTCCATTATGGGTCGAGGACGCCCATGTATTAGGCACAGCCAAGTCCCGCCTTCGCTACGCCTCCGACACACCCCAGTGAACTTTAGGTGTTCCTGCAATGGAAAGCAGTTGGGGACGCCCAAAATCGGCTTTCGATTATGCCAATTTGGGCGACCCTGTGAGAAGGACTCCCATCTTCCGATTTGTGTCGAAAGATGGGCATCCTTCTCTTTCGAAAATAAGCCTGATAGTAACCTATAGAACTTTCAAATCTAAGTGCTTTGAAAATACGCCTCTGAGTATGTCGGCGCTCTGGCTCATTTTAATAAAGATAGCAAGGGTTTTGAGCAATGGGGATTTTGTAGAGCAGCTTGCATGACAGTTACTACTCTTAATTAGCATAAGAGACATAATACCTATATTCATCTCACAAGCTGACGCCTTCCTCAGTTAACTAGGATATTTTTAAACAATGATATTGTCTTTTTTGTAAAAATACTTTATTTTAATTGAATTGCACTTTACCCTCCCCCCCCCCATTTAGAAAGCTGTGTGACAGTTGCTAGCGAGCTTTGTAAACGTGGGTAAATGTTTTAATTCTTATGTTTCTTCTCATGTGATCTGACCAAGCCTTTTCTTCAAATATTCTAAACCAGGAGGTTCAGCTGGATCAGATGACCATGAATTCGACCCATCAGCTGACATGGTGGTTCACGATCTTGATGATGAACAGACATTAGAAGAGGAAGAGATGATGGAAGGAGAAATAAATTTTAGTTCTGAAATAGAAGATCTTGCAAGGGTAAATGACACTTCCTATATAATAATTCTCACCTCCAACGTTCTAATGTGCCTGGGACCGTGGCTCCCTCGGAGGTGGTCTGCTAGGCAGTTTAGAATGCACTGACATCAGTGATGTCACTGACAGCTGATTCCAAGGCAAGGGGAGGAGTACCTACTCCTCCCCCTGCCTTGGAATCAGCTGCCAGTGCCCCTGCCCTGCAAAACCGCGAGCCAGGCAGGGGGAGGAGTAGGGAAACACGCGGAGCGTATTTCCTTACTCCTCCCCCTGCCTACCAATGAGCTCTCAGTGCCCCCCCTCGTCGCAATACCCAAGCCCCTCCGCCCCGGCGCAGCACATCAACTCCCTCGCCACCCGCAGCCGCCAATACTAACGCTGTCCGGCTGCTGTGGCTTCTCCTGTGGAGCAGCAGCGGCCGGTACAAAAAGAAAAAAGCCAAAAAAAGATTTTTAACCTGAAACGCGGCTCCGTAGACAGCCATCTGGCATTGGCTGTCGTCACTGCAGCCGCTCCTCCTCTCCCCTCCATGTCACTGCCCCTGCAGGAAGACCCCGGAGGAGTGCAGCGACGTCAGAGGGGAGAGGAGGAGCGGCTGCAGAGATGACAGCCAATGCCAGATGGCTGTCTACGGAGCCGTGTTTCAGGTTTAAAATATTTTTTTGGCTTTTTTCTTTTTGTACCGGCCGCTGCTGCTCAACAGGAGACGCAGCAGCGGCCGGACAGCGTTAGTATTGGCGGCTGCGGGTGGCAAGGGTGTTGATGTGCCTGAGGGGGGGGGGGTAGGGGTTTGGGTGATGCACCGAGGGGGAGGGTCGCTGGACATGGCTGGCTGCAGGGGGAGAGGAGGGTCGCTGGACATGGATGGCTGCGGGGGGGGGGGGGGGGGGGGGGGGGGAGGGGGTCCTGAGACCAGATGGGTGGCTGCAGGGGAGGGCAGGGGAGACAGATTGGATGCTGCAGGGGGGCAGGAGGAGAGGAGGGTCGCTGGACATGGGTGGCTGCAGGGGGGGCAGGGGAGAGAGAGGTGGGTCGCTGGACATGGGTGGCTACAGGGGGGGCAAGGGGAAAGGCGAGGAGGGTCGTTGGACATGGGTGGCTGCAGGGGGGCAGGGGAGAGGAGGGTCGCTGGACATGGGTAGCTGCAAGGGGAGCGGAGGGTTGCTGGACAGGGGTGGCGGCAGGGGGAGAGGAGAGTCGCTGGACATGGGTGGCTGCAGGGGGAGCAGGGGAGAGAGGAGGGCCGCTGCACATGCGTGGCTGCAGGGGCAGAGGAGGGTTGGTGGGGAGGGGGTCCTGAGACCAGATGGGTGGCTGCAGGGGAGACAGGAAGGACGCTGCAGGGGGGGGGGGGGGATTAACTTGCTAGCGCCCGTTTTATTGCCTACCGAAACGGGCCTTTTATACTAGTAAGACTATAAAAACTAAATTGTTTTATTGATGCCTACCAACAAATGAAGTTGTTGTACATTACAAGCCATGGTTTGGAGAGTTTCCTGGTAAAGGTTTTCTTGTTTCACATTTTATTTTTATTTCAACATATAGACAGATGGCGGTCCAACAATATATTAAAACATTTAAAGGAGTATAAATAGTGAATAAATGAGAACTCCTGCTCATGGGTTCTCAAATCACTCAGCAATCGAATGTTTCCTCTCTTTTTCTCCACCCACTCATCTTTTTACCTAAGTGCATTACTCAGGTTAAAGTTTACTCTGTTAAAAGTGAAACTTAAAACTATAAATATAGACAGATCATTTTGTGGACACAAGTCATTTTTAAATGGCAACTGGATTTCATGTTATCTGAAATTGTACTGTTAGTACATGGTCATAGGTCATAAACTTTTTATTATCCAGCCTAGTTGTTTCTCTCTTATGTTATCCACTAGTAAATCTAAATCTGCAGAAAGAATATGTGAAAAGAAGGTATCTGCACACAGCATCATCCTTCTTTTAACCATCTGTATATCTTTCTGTATTGTATTGGCCCAACTTTCTTCTTTCATATATGTGGTGTCAACATAAGTTAATGACAGTATACAAGTTTCAGATAAGTATGGCGCACTGTTCCCTACTGAATCCAAAGACTCTTGAATTTAGTTTGGTTCCCTAATGTCATAGGTGAACAAATTTTGCTGGGTTTTTATATATTATGATGATAACCCTATTGGATGGCATTGTAATCAAATACTCATCAACACTGAAGAACATCTCTTCCTCTTTTTGCCAAAATGATCAGATTGTTGATTCATTAACCTTTAATTCACGGCCAACAGCGGAAACAGATATGGTGGAACGAAGCTCACCCCCTGGACGCTTGGTGGCCATTTCCAGAAGCAAACTACTGTATTATTTGGTGAAAAGTCCTGGGATTGCCACAGACTCTCTGTGTGATCCCTTGGGCAAGTCCCTGTTTCTCACTGTGCCTCTATCATCCACATAGAAACATTCTCCGAGGACAAGCAGGCTGCTTATTTCCACAAGTGACTCGACATTCTCATTGGCCTGGGAACCGGCATTTTGCCACAGCAAGAAAACAAAAAAGTTTTGCTGGAGTCTTTTGGGGCGCATATGTGCGGACTAACTTCCCGCCTGCAGGGACAACCTTTTTGGTGAAAAAGTGGAGGATCTTGTTGACCAGATCAAGAAGCATAATGATGCTATGGATTCTCTCTTTCGCCGGGCACCTTCTGCTACAACCTCCTCAACTAGGAGTTTTTTTGTGAGAAAAGTAATGCTCCCTATTCCTATGCTAGGTGTAGGTACAACTCCGGCTTCTCAACAGCCTAGTCAGGCTCGGCCCCAGCGCGCTCGTTCTCATCAACAGTGTGTGCCTAAGGCCCTGCTGCTCCCCAGCAAAAGCAAGGGACAAACTTTAGACCGACTCCAGTTAAGCATAGCTGCAGTAAAAGTGTCCGTTCCGGACGCCTTGCCGGTTGGAGGGAGGTTGTTTTTTTCACCAAAGGTGGCCTCTCTTAACCTCTGACCGGTGGGTTCTTCAAATAGTCCGGTTAGGATACACACTCAATCTGGAATCGAAACCTCCAAATTGCCCACCAGGAGCAGGTACTTGCAAAGGAACTCTCCACCCTTCTAAAGGCCCATGCAGTTGAACCTGTTCCACCAGGGGGAAAAAGGGCTGGGATTCTATTCCAGGTACTTCCTTGTGCAAAAGAAAACGGGAGGGGGGGGGGGGGGTTCCTTCCTAGACCTAAAGGCCTTGAACAAATTCAAGATGGTTTCCCTAGGCACCCTCCTTCCCATGATTCAGGAGAACAATTGGCTATGCTCCCTGGACTTAAAGGATGCTTACACTCACATGTCAATACTCCCAGCTCACAGGAAGTATCTTCAATTTCGTTTGGGAACACAGCACTTTCAGTACCATATACTGCCCTTTGGCCTGGCTTCTGCACCCAAGAGTGTTTACAAAGTGTCTACCAGTAGTCACAGCATCGCTACGCAGATTGGGAGTGCATGTGTTTCCTTATCTCGACAATTGGCTTGTGAAGAGCACCTCGGAGGAAGGCGCTCTGGAGTCCATACGAATGACTATTCAGCTGCTAGAGCTACTGGGGTTCGTATTAAATTACTCCAAGTCCCATCTCACTCCTGTCCAAATATTGGAATTCGTTGGAGCTGGACATGAGGACAGCTCGGGCTTATCTTCCCAAGACAAGGGCAGACAACCTCCTGTCCCTGGTGTCTACAGTTCAAGCGTCTCAGCAGATCACAGCTCGACAGATGTTGAGACTCCCAGGTTTTTTACCAAATGTCTAGTGGTAGTCACATCATCGCTATGCAGACTCTGAGTCCGTGTGTTCTTTTATCTGGATGATTGACTGGTGAAGAGCACGTCAAAGGACGATGCTTGGGAGTCCATGCAGAGGATTATTCAGGTGCTTGGCATATTTATGATTGGTTGGTCAAGAGCACTTCGCAGGAAGGGGCGTTGGTCAGTGTGCCTAACTATTCGGGTGTTGGAGCTCCTAGGGTCCAGCGATTGGACTACATAGGAGCCCTGCTCGATACATTGCAGGCTCGGGCTTTTCAGGTCACAACTTGGCAAATGTTGAGATTGATGGGCCAGGGATAAGTGGACAACGCTGCAGATAATAAAACAGTATTAAAAGATGATTGAGACTCAACACAGCTGTGTTTCGGCCAACTAGGCCTGCATCAGGAATCTCTTGTATCCAATAAAGTGATCCACTTGAAAAATTGGTTGCAGGATTGTATAGTATTACTTTTAAAATTTGTACCTTGGTCCATAAAATTATATATGGTGATGCTCCAGGATATGTCTAACCTTATAGACCTTCCAATTAGGAACTCAATCAGTTCATCACGTTCTTATTTAAATCTCCGCCACCCTAGTTGCAAAGGTCTCAAGTATAAATCAATTCATGTATCCAGCTTCTCATTTATAGGCACAAGACTCTGGAATGTACTCCCAAAAATCCTGAGGACTACGTACGACCACCTCAACTTCCGGAAATTACTAAAGACTTACCTGTTCGGAAGAGCATATCCTACTGACCCAACTTAATTACCTAAATCCAACAACACAAAGAAATCCAAACTTGTATTGAACTTTATATTCGTTATATAACTTCCCTCTTTATGATCCCTTGATGTGTCTGTTTATATCTATTTCATTGTAAATAACTTCAATCTACATTTGTTTCTTCACCGTAGGTGGCTATCGCCTCACGGCACTATGTAAGCCACATTGAGCCTGCAAAGAGGTGGGAAAATGTGGGGTACAAATGTAACAAATAATAATAATAAAAATGATGAAAGACAACTTTTGAAGTAGGAAACGAACAGTCTCAACCCCCCGACACATGATCTCACCCTAGCAGTTTGCCTGGGAGAACCATACCAAGTCTTAACTGTACTCCTACACTGTATTTGTTCACGCTGGAGACCGTAACCACCTCTCCAGAACTATGTAAGCCACTTTGAGCCTACCAATAGGTGGGAAAATGTGGGATACAAATGTAATAAACAAATAAATAGGTATAATAAATTATGCACTCTGTGCGCCCAAATGGTGCAGAAGCTTTTGCAAGCAGTAAAACACAGTGTAAGCTTTTGGTATATTGTATTCCTGTACAATCCTGACAACCAATTTTTCAAGTGTATGACCTTATTTGATACAAGAGACTGCTGACAGAGGCCATCTTTTAATAAACTGTTTTATTATCTGGAGCGTTGTCCACTTATCCCTGAGTCATCTTTGCTGTCTTGCTGCATACTGTGTACTCTGCAGAGATTTGTTTCTTCTGTGTATACATCGAGATTGATGGGCTGCATGGCCGCAGCAGTGTATGTCACTCCCATGGTGTAGCTCCATTTGAGAGCAGCCCAATGGACCCTAGCTTCCCAGTGGTCTTAGGCAGCTGGAAATCTAGCAAATGCAATCCAGATTTTGCAAGAGTTAACTTAGGCCTTCTCTGGTGGACAGTTCAATTGAATTTGACTGTGGAACTACCGTTCCAAATTCCATGTTAACTACGGATGCATCCAAGTTGGAATTGGGAGTTCATGTAGCTGGGCTTCTCCCGGGGAACTTGGTCTGCTCAGAAAACAGATCTTCCTATCGACCTCGAGCTGAGGGGCATTTGGAATGCTCTAAAGGCTTTCAGAGATCGACTACAGAACCAAATTATTCTCATTTAAATGGACAGTCAGGTTGCAATGTTCTATGTAATCAAGCAAGGTGGGGATATGGGTTCCTATCCCTTGTCAGGAAGCATTGGGAATGTGGCAGTGGGCCCTTTTTCACAGAGTGGTACTTAGAGCCACATACCGACCAGGAACGGTCAGCTGCCTGGTGGACAGACTGATCTGGATTTTGCAACCGCATAAGTGGTCTTTCAACAGGGGCATAGCCCGCAATGTCTTCCGAGCAGGGGGTCTCCCTCATTGGATCTCTTTGCCACTCATCTCAGTAACAAGGTCCCCCAGTTATGTTCCAGGCTTGGACTACACAGCAGACTGGCTATGACTTTCTCCTACATTGGGGGAAGGGACTTCTGTATGCATATCCTCCCAATACCTCTCATAGGGAAGACTTGCTGAAACTCAAACAAGACCAAAGGACTATGATCTTGATCGCTCCTTACTGGCCGAGGCAGATCTGATTTTCTTCTCCTCTGGAGTTGTCCTCCAAAGATCCGTGGAGAATGGAATATTTTCCGAACCTCCTGAAACAGAATAAGGGTACTGTCCTGCATCCCATCCTCCAATCCCTGGCCCTCACGCCTTGGATGTTGAGAGCACAGAATTTGAATCCTTGAACTTGCTGGAGGGAGTTTGTTGTATTTTACTGACTTCCAGGAAAAAGTCCACTGAAAGGTGTTACTCATTTAAGGGAGGAGGTTTGCCTTCTAGTGTGGGGGCAAGGCCTTAGATCTACACAAAAACTGCTTGAATGCCTCCTGCACTTTTCTGAGTATGGTTTGAAAAACAACTCTGTAAGGGTTCATCTAAGTGCAATCAGTGCTTATCACAGTGTGGGAGGTAAGCCCATCTCTGTACAGCCTCTAGTTCACTTCATGAGAGATTTGTTATTGGCAAAGCTCTCCGTCAAACAGCCAACTTTCATGGGATCTCAATGCTGTCTTCACCCAGCTGATGAAAGCTCCTTTTGAGCCACTTGATTCCTGTCATCTGTAGTATTTGACCTGGAAAGTTATGTTTTTGGTGGTGGTCAGCTCACAGGGTCATTGAGCTTCAGGCCCTAGTAGCTGATCTACCTTACACTGTTTCACCACAATAGAATAATTATCCGCACACACCCTAATTTCTTTCCTAAGGTAGTGTCGGAGTTCCATCTTAGTCATCCTGCCAATGTTTTCCTCCAAACCACATGCCCATCTGGGAAGAGTGTACTGTATCCCTTAGATTGCAAACGAGCCTTAGCCTTCTATCTGGAGCAGAGTAAAGCCCATAGACAGTCCACCCGGCTTTTTGTTTTGACCCAAAGAGGATGGTGGTAGCCATCGAAAATGCACAATTTCCAGTTGCTTAGGC
Organism: Microcaecilia unicolor; assembly: GCF_901765095.1. Lineage (NCBI taxonomy): Eukaryota > Metazoa > Chordata > Amphibia > Gymnophiona > Siphonopidae > Microcaecilia > Microcaecilia unicolor. The sequence continues at coordinate 44,331,407 of NC_044036.1, forward strand.
TGGGCTGACTCTAGAGAGTCATGTCAGAGCCATGGCTATGTTGGTAGCCCACTTGAGGTTAGCCTCCATAGAGGAGATTTGCAAAGCTGTGATATGGTCATCTGTACATACATTTACATCTCATTACTGCCGTGATACCTGTCATGATAACTAGTTTGGGCAGGTAGTTCTGAAGAATTGTTCAGTGTGTAAAAATCAGCGCCCCCCCCCCCCCCCCCCCCCCAATAGCCAGTTCTTGTTTAGCTCCAGGCTGCTGCTTCACAGTTAATAGTCACATATTTTCAGGTTAGTTGACTTCCCAGTCCTCAACATTTCGAGTTCCTGTTGTCCTAGCAATTTTTTTCAGTATGCCTGGTAGCTACGAAGGCCTGCTTGTCCTTGGAGAAAGTAAGTTACTCACCTGTATCAGGTGTTTTCTGAGGGAAGCAGGCCAAGTATTCTCACATAACTTCCCACCCTCCTTGGAGTTGAATTCTTTTAGTTATTGTATATGACCGAGGGACCCATGCTTTGCACAGTGGGCGGGAAGACACCAGTGCATGTGCGGTGGGATGATGCTAGAAGGTTCTTAGTCTTGTTAGTCAGTGTGTGCACCAGGCTCTGTCAGATGATGTCATTCAGCTATGAGAATACTTTGCCTGTGTCCTCAGAGAACACCTGCTACAGATGAGTAACTTTGCTATTCTAGAACTCCATGCCCTCATACTCAGGTGCCAAACACTACAAAGCTGAATAAAGCAATGATAAAATACTGCTTATCTTCTGTACAGTTTGGATACTGGTCCAATCAATGATACTATCACAACTAGACTACTGCAATGCAGCATATGTAGGGTGCAATTAAAACACACTAAAATCGCTTCAAACAGTCCAAAACATGGTGGCAACTGATTTTCAAGAAATTGAAATACGAAAGAGCAACTCCACTGCTTGAAACACTACATTGGCTATCGATCAAGGCAAGAATATTTTAGTGAGCACCCTAATCTTCAGATACTGGCACCCAAATATATGCTTAACATAATTGAACTATCCTCAAGAAATGCCAGCCCAGTAAACAGAAACTACCTACTCCTACATCTACCCAACTGCACAAACACCATCTACAAAACTATCTACACAGATACCAAACCATAAGAAGCATCACAAATCTCCAATTCAGAAAAGAAATTAAAACTTACCTCTTCAAAAAATTCTACAGCTAATCACAAAGATATCATCACCTTCCTTTCAAATCTACCTCTTCAAAAGCTATATGAATAAACATCACCAAAACCCTACAACTGAAAACAAAAGCTACCACTATCTTTTCCTCTTCAAATGTATCTCTTCAAAAACGCTATGAATAACCACATGAACTATAGATGACCTCTCCACATTTCACAACACTATTGTAACTTCACCAAAATGTAAATTGTAAGGCACTTTTTTTTTTTAATTACATTTGTACCCCGCGCTTTCCCACTTATGGCAGGCTCAATGCGGCTTACATGGGGCAATGGAGGGTTAAGTGACTTGCCCAGAGTCACAAGGAGCTGCCTGTGCCGGGAATCAAACTCAGTTCCTCAGGACCAAAGTCCACCACCCTAACCACTAGGCCACTCCTCCACTTTGAACCAAAATTTGTTTTCGGGTAATAGTGGTGTACAAAAAAGCATAAATAAATAAAGCTATGATAAAATACACCTTACCACAGCAAAAGGAGAGGGGAGGGAGCTTTGGGAGGTTCTGAACGATCCTGTCATAATCTAGTGTGCCACAAGAAAAAGTAAATCAAACTGTTCTCATGCTTTTGAATGAGAACAGAGGCGCACACTCACACAAACTCACAGTGGCAGAGTATTGACATGGGGGTGGGGGGGGGGGGAGGAAAGAAAAATGTCAGAAAGTAGCATAGCACAAATTCACCACACTGCCTTCTAAAGGAGGCTTCAATGGTCTGGGTTGGGGGGTGGGTTAGGGAACTCGAAGATCCCTGAGATGTACTGCTGCTCCACATTTTTTAAAATTGTGTATTTAACATGAGCTAAAGCCAAACAAGGTACCCCCAAAATCAGCTGAAATCCAGGTATGAACTGGGTCAGGGGAAAAGCCCAAAGGGTTCCCCCAACGTGACAACCACAGCAGAATTACTGGCTCAGAAAAAACAAGCTGAAAAGGCCCCCTCCAAGGCAAATGAAGCTCAGAATAAAACTGGCTCAGAAGAGAAAACCTTCATAAAAAGACTTATAGCTCAACTGAAAACTAATTGGAAACAGTCAAGAGCTGTAGGAGGTCCAAGAACACTGAGAAAAACTGCCCACCACCATGGCAAAGCTGGGTGCTGCCAAACTGAGCACAAAACAGAGAGAGACCGCGGAGCACTGCCAAACCAGAGATTTGGTGCTTCCTTCTTTTTTTTTTTTTAAACATGGCAAAGATGAGGCTCACCTCCCAGGTACCAAGACCCCTAGACAGCACAAAGGACTGTGACACGAAAAGGACCTCCAGAAGCAAAAAGGAACACCTCAGGACCAAGGAACCAAGTGGTATAGGGAGGGATCCATGGGCCTCAACCCCAACCAACAGCCAAGAAGGAGCCCTGGGAGAGAAGCAGAGAAGTTAGGAACCAGAATGAATTACAAACATTGCTGACCCAGTGACATTTTCCCCCCACTAGGAATCCCCAGGCCTACCACACCAGTCAAGACTTCACAGGCTCACCCCTCTGCCACCTGCTGGGAGACTGAGAAATACTGACTCTGGGAGGAACTTCACAGCTAACTTGTAGGCTGCACCAGAATTCTTTAGTTCTCAGCCTCCACCCACCTGCTGTTGATAGGAGTGCATAGCCCATCTGTCTAGGCTGGTCTGGTGGGACAGTAAGGAAAGCAAATTAGCAGCTAAGGTCTAATTTCTCCTTTAGTGCTTTAAAGACTGAAAGCAGAATGCCATACAGAATTATTGTATTATCCTGGAGAGACAAGTAATTAGGCCCCCTGCTGATTATACCTCCTTTTTTTGAACCAAACGCTTTTCTTTGACCGACAGGATGAATTGGCTGCACAAGCAAAGGATGTCATCCGACAGTGCTGAAGCGGTGTATAACTCTTGGAATTACTAAAGCTTTCTGAGCATGCATAGGAATTCCTATACTCTGCATCCCTGTGCTAGTACCTGAGGTTTTTTTAGGATCTGCCAACAAGACATGCTGGTAGCAATCTCAACCCGTTTTTTTGTTTTTCATATTTTCTTCATTTTTATGTCTTGTTTTTGGTATTGAAAATATAAAATGCAACGTTGTTTAACTTTTCCTATTGTATTTACAATGTCTGCTGAAAAGCCTCAGTTAAGAAAATATCTGTCTTTCAACAGATCAGCCTTGTGGAAGGACACAGTATATATTGTATTTGGAATCTTTAATGATTGACAACTGGTAGGATGTCTCCTGGACATAGAAAATGTAGACAAAGCAGGCTAGCTGATTTACCCAGTGATGTCAGTGGGTCAGACTAAAGCATATAAAGACCTTCGAACCTGAGCCAGAATTGATTGTCACATGGTGGCAGATAGAGCCCACTAACAACTGTTCAAGAGAAATCCAAAGATGCTCCCATGGTCAGCACTAAAGAAAAGTGCCATGACTTAATGGTAGTACACTATAACTCACCCAGCACTAGTTATCCTTTTAACACACCTCAGTACCACAATCAGCATGCATAATCAAACCACTTTGTTGGTAAGACCTCAGTAGTGACTCGCTGCTTCATCGGGCGTTAATTACTATAATCAATTTAAAAAAGCTTTTTATCAGCGCTCCATATTTTTTCTATATTTTGATTTATCATATTTTTTCAATATATTGATTTTGTGGAAAACTTTAAGAAAAAAAATAATCTCCCTCTTATCAGTAGTAGTACAGCGTACTTAAATGTGATTAGTACTGCTGGGACAGCTCGCTGACGTGCGGCATGCTTCGCATATAGCTGCGTCAGGGTTTGGTCCACTAGAACAAAGGAGAAAAAAAATTCAATTCCAAAATGTCAACTAATGCATTGCTCTTAAATAAACTCACCCAGCCATGTCTGACCATAAATTTTGCTTAAAACCCACTGACGTGGTTGATTTTTTATTTATTAAAAAAACCCAATCATGTGACCAAACTTCAAACCAATCCATGTCAAATAAAGACTTACATCAGGAATGCCCAATCCAATTCACTAAGGCCTTGTGGTGATAACATATTTAATGCATAAATCCAGTATTATTCTTTGTAGTTTAATAATTTTGTTATATCACTGCCCTCACACCCCAATGTAATCTGATCAATTATATGCCAATGCAAATCTGACAGAGTATGTTAAAATTTTAACCAATGCTGAACAATGGGTACTGCCATTATACTGCCCTTTATATGACATTAATGTTCATTTAATCGTAACTTGATAGGTCTGTTGGAACGTCCAATGTAAATTTTGTCACAAGGACACAGCAATGAGTAAATCACAATTTTACTATCACTATTGGTGTTGGTACTAGCTGAAATCTTCTTACCAGCACCAGGAACAGTCCAAGTAACACTTGTAATCGATGTAGCACACCGTTGACATTGAGCACAAATTGTATGTCCATTAAGAGGAGCAAAGCTTGTATCGTAATCCAAACATTTGTAAGATACCATTTCAACTATATTTTACCTCTCTGGTAGGCCACAATGGGATGATCTTGAAAGCATTGATGAATAGATAGAACATGCCAATGCTTATGTATCATTTCAGTCACTGCTGTTCTGCCCACAGGTCTTACAAACAAAGTAGCTTGATTATGCATTCTGGTTGTGATACTGAGGTGTGTTAAAAGGACAACTAGTGCTGGGTGAGTTAGTGTATTGGCACAGGCTGTTGATTCAAAGAACTTCACACAGAGCATCAGAAAAGAAATTTTGATGTAGACCAAAGCCTAAAAGATTGTATCACAAAACTTCTGTGTAATTGGTTGAACAACTGTTACTGTCAAGAAGAAAGACCATGTATCTACAAATGTCACCTGACAAGGAGAGGAATCTGTCTGGTAAGAAGACCAGAACAGTACAAATTTGTCATCTCTCCCAACTAGCACCTGGACCAGAAGTAAATGACTCATTTTTCTGCAGCAGACTGATGAAGATAGCAAGGCAGCTAAAACCTTAATAGTTTCCACAGGCTAAGCATCCTACTCCATTTTAACTTAGATGTCCAGAGATAGCTAAACCACTCACATAATATCAGCATGCTCTTCCTGTGGGGAGACCATTTAGTATACTTTTTCAGCAGCTGCTTCCATGAAACTAATGGGTGAGGAAGTTAGTAAAAGAGGGATACTGCTTAAAAGTTTCCAAATTCTTTTGATTGCCCACTGCTGCTGACCTGTGCTTTAGGTGAACCTATTTTGCACGCATAACTCCATTCTCTCTTGGATTCCAGAGAGCCATAGAACTTGTTCCTGCTCCACAGATAAATGAAGATTTCTATTCAAGATACTTTCTCAACCCAAAGAAATCAGGAGGATTGCACCAAATTTTGGAGACCTTCATTAAAGTTCAAAACTTACTACCATTCTGCTATTTTAGAGCACAAGCGATTGGCCATTCTTGCTGGACCTAAAGAGTGCTTATACACGGATAAGGATCTGTCCAAGTTGAAGAAAATTTTTGCACTGTCCTCAGAACCTTACAGTACAGGGTACTTTCAGCCCTTTAGGAAAGGGATGGTGAATAAAATCAAAAATACTATAATGCCTCTGTATTGCTCCATGGTGAGCATTGCATTCAGTTCTGGTCACTGTTTCTCAAAAAAGTTAAACTGAATTAGAAAAGGTTGAAAGAAGAGCGACCAAAATGATATAGGGGATGGAACTCCTCTCATATGAGGAAAGGCTAAAGTGGTTAGGGCTCTTCAGCTTGGAAAAGAGATGGATATGGGGAGATATGACTGAGTTCTACAAAATCCTGAGTGGTGTAGAACGAGAAGTGAATAGATTTTATTTTTATTTTTTCATACTTGTTCCAAAAGTACAAAGACTAAGGGACATGCAAGTAAGTTACATGGCAATGCTTTTAAAACAAATAGGAGGACCTCTTTAGCTTTTCCTCAGAATTACTACATGTAATTCTGATAGCAGAACTGAAATCAAGTCAGCATAGTAACATAGTAGATGACGGCAGATAAAGACCTATACGATCCATCCAATCTGCCCAACAAGATAAACTTGTATGTGCTACTTTATATGTACACCTGACCTTGATTTGTACTTGCCATTTTCAGGGCACAGACTGTAGAAGTGTGCCCAGCACTAGCTTTGCTTCTTAATTACCGGCGTTGCCACCCAATCTCCACTAAGCTTCTGTGGATCCATTCCTTCTAAAAAGGATTCCTTTGTGTTTATCCGCATTTTTGAATTCCGCTATTGTTTTCATCTCCACCACCTCCTGCAGGAGAGCATTCCAAGTATCCACCAATCTCTGTGAAAACATGCTTACTAACATTTTTTTCTGAGTCTGCCCCCTTTCAACCTCAGTTCATGTCCTCTAGTTCTACTGCCTTCCCGTCTCCGGAAAAGGTTTGTTTGCGGATTAATACCTTTCAAATATTTGAATATTGTTTGTATCATATCACCCCTGTTTCCTCTTTTCCTCCAGGGTATAAATGTTCAGGTCAGCAAGTCTCTCCTTGTATGTCTTGGAGAGACAGAGATGAAATTGGCTGCCTGTAAATAGCTAAACAGACTATGGCTGTTCTGCTTTTAGAGGAGACAAGTGAAAGATAATGTGATTAGAGGTGTGTAAGATCATGAGTGGGGTGGAACAGGTAAGTAGGGAGTGGTTGTTTACTCTTTCATATAGTACTAAGATAAGAGACACTCCTTGAAACCAATAGGTTAGTCATTTAAAACAAACTAGAGAAAAAAAATTTCAGTCAACACATTAAACTGTGGAATTTATTGCTGGAAATTGTGGTCAAACCAGTTTGCATAGCTGGGTTTACAAAGTTTTTAGATATTTTCCCAGAGGAAAAGTCTATTAAGCATTATGAACCATCTAGACTTGGAAGGCCACTGCTTAAACCTGGGAGTGAGCAATAAAAAAATGAATATTTTGTTTGTGATCCTGTCAGGCACTGATAACTTGGATTGGCCACTACTGATAAAAAGATGCTGGGCTTCCTTAGATCTTACCCAGTATGGCATATCTTATGTTAAGATTGAGAATATCACCTGCTGTGATACAAAATCAAGGAAGATTGTGCTGTCCTAAACTAGAATCTTTAGTACAAACACCTGCAGATTGAGCACCAGTTATTGTCTCGTTTCTAGTGTTGCTTCTGCTGCTTACGTGTTCATTCGGGCAGTGCCTGTCGTCCCCATCTCACACACACACACAAATTAGGTCTGCCTACCATCATATAAAGTTCTCACATTTGCTACTAGTTCTTTTCCTCAGCCAAGAAGCAGACCCTTCACGTGTCCCCCATTCATCTTAAATTTTGTACTCTTTAACAGTCCCCCTTCCCTCCCCAGGAGACTCACTGTTCCACAACTCTCAGAATATGGCTGAAGTAAGGTACAGTAAAACAACATATGTGATAGAGTTCTGGTATTTCCCTTAGAGTGCCAGCAGTGATTTGTCAGTAACCTCCATGAGCTTAGACATTTTATAAGATGTCTGGTATTCTCTATGAAGTAAAATACAAGACATTTGTCACATAGTCACCGAAGCTGTAGTATGAACAGATGACCAACAGATTACTTTCAACACAGGTGGTTCCATTTTCTGATCTCCCAAACCTTTCCAGTATTTAAGTAGTTTATAGAAATAAGAGCCAGATCTGGACCAAAAGGAACATGTTAAGAAAATTAGCTGTGGGGTTTTTTTTTTTGTTTTAAATCTTCTCTATTTGTTGTAACAGCTAAAAATATACACACTTTCTGCTGAAGCTAGCATTTGTCTGTGCATCATTTCCTCTATTGTTGGGGGGAAAATACAACAGAATCAGACCTACAAGTAGCACTAATTACCAAATGTTTATTTGTAATTTTAATATAAAAAATTAAAATTATGCACCCCTCCTTAAGGGGAGACTATACTCAAAATGCCAAAACATTCAATAGGAAATGATTAGCTACATATGAAATGAACCAATTTTTAGATTAATTGGAAAGTACGTTTTGTGCAAGTTTTTCATTATTTATTTTTTAAACTTGTATACCACTTAATTGACTAGGAGCTTCTTTTACAAAGCCACGCTACCAATTCTTGGTGTGGCAAATGAGAGGAAGCCCGTTCAAATTTCTATGGGCTTCTCATATTTGCTGCATGGGAATCGCTAGCATGGCTTTGTTAAAGAAGCCCTAAGTGGTTTACAAAAGAACATACATAATCATCTACTATAATAATTTGCTCCTCCAACTTTCTGAAGCTGACTCCGTGGCAGTGAAGCAGTGTAGTGTTCATAATCACCCTGCCCTCGAGGGAATTCTGTATAGTTGCCAGCCCCCGCGCCTCCCTCCCTCTCTCTCTCTCTGCCCTCCAAGCACGACCTGTCCTCTGGCAGCCCCTCGCCTTCCTAAGTGCTGGCTGTATTTTAAAAATTCTTACCTTGGGGTGCGGCGTCCACAGTGAAGGCGAGCGGCGCTTCAGACTGCCTTTGCATGTGTCTGAGCTCTGCCTCTGGTCCTGCCCTTCTGGAAACAGGAAATGAGGGCGGGACCAGAGGCAGAGCTGAGACACATGCGAAGGCAGTCTGAAGCGCCGCTCGCCTTCACTGTGGACGCCGCACCCCAAGGTAAGAATTTTTAAAATACAGCCAGCACTTAGGAAGGCGAAGGGCTGCCGGAGGACAGGTCGTGCTTGGAGGGCAGAGAGAGGGGGGGGTCCTGGAACTCGAAGGAGAGGGAGGGAGGCGCGGGGGTGTGGAACTCTAACAAGAATGGGGGGCCTGGAACACGGAGGGCACAGAGAGAGAGAGGGGGTAGGGAGGGGGCCTGGAACCCTGAGGGGAGAGAGATGGAGGGAGGGGGGGCCCTGGTATGGGTGGATGGAGGAGAGGCCAGGGGAGAAGGCAGAGTTGATGCATATGTAGGGGGGGCAAGGGACAGAGGAGAATTGCTACACTACGATGGATGGAGGGGGCAGGGGAGAGTTGCTGCACATGGATGGATGAAGGGGGCAGGGCACAGAGGACGTTTGCTGCATATGCATATTACCAATTGTATCTTTACTCTGAAATGGCATAAGTCATGACAGAAAATTGTAAGCCACATTGAGCCTGCAAATAGGTGGGAAAATGTGGGATATAAATGCAATAAATATGGATGAATGCAGGGGAGAGAGCATAATTGGTGCACACGGGACTCACACAGACACACACACATTCTGCCTCAATCACACACACTTTCTCTCTCACACATACTCATTCACTCTCTCTGACACATACTCTCTCCTAAAAACATAATTGCCATTAGAGGCCAACCTTGCTAGCGCCCGTTTCATTTCTTTCAGAAACGGGCCTTTTTTGCTAGTATTATATAGAACCTAACATACAAATACACACATTTTTTATACAGAATCACAGTTCAATTTATGTTGTATCACAAGGCATAACGTTCCAAAAACGTAATAAAATGCATCCACAAACAACTGTTTTGAGAAGTTTTTTTTTTTTTAAATTTCATCACATTACTACAAATCCACAACTGTCCTGTAACAGCATTCCACAGTTACATACCGGCAACAGTAAAGGAAGATGTTCTAGTTTCCACATAGTGTATCTGCACTACTGGATCTAAGGACAGTTGTATCGCGTTTTCTGATCTTAAATGCCTTTTTAGATGGTGCACTTTGAGGACATGTTTAAAGTACAAAGGGGTAACCGCATAAATAGGTTGATGAACCAAGACCAGCACTTTATAGTGAATATGCTGAATAATTGGTACTAATGCAAATTCCTAAGAACCAGTAATATATGTGAAAATTTTGCTACACCAACAATGTCGTGCTGTGGCATTCTGTACCACTTGAAATGCCCTGAGTCATGGAGATGATAAACCAAGGTGTACAGGGCATTGCAATAATCCAACCGAGACAATATCAAGCTTTGCAGAACAGTTTTGAAGTCATATGCAGATAACATAGGTCTTAATCTGTGCAAGAGATGTAGCTGGAAAAAAAAACAGTTTGTACTATCTTAAGAGACTCATACACTCATATTGAGTGCACTAGAGTTCACTATGCTAATAACCTCATCTCTTTTTGCACAGCAATATATCTATCCCCTAAGTTTACACAATCAGGCTGCATATCTTGCTCACTTCCTATAATCATTACACAGTCCCACAAACCATTCATCATCATCAAATTCCTCACTTGTTCCATGTAGAAACTCAACTGGTCATACAAACTATGATCCCAAGCCTTTACCGGAAAGAAAAACTGGACATCATCAGCATATAAACGATAGAAGACACCTAGAGATTCAAACACTGCACCTAACTCTGCCAAAAAAGAGGCCAATAGAGCTGAACTCTGTGGTACACCACTCTCCTCAACTACTACTACAGAAACCTGAAGAGCCAGCACACATTATCATAGTTCTTCCAAACAAATAAAATTGGAACCATTTTATCACCTGCCCACCTATGCCTAAATGTTTATCACTTAGCTTTAAAGCTAACTTTACAGTCTCAATTAGGTCATGAAAAGTCCAGTAAGTAAGATAGCTTTTACTGAATGATATGTAATCTGACCAAACGAAGGGAGGGGAGTAAACATTTCTCAAGGGCCACAGTTATATCTGATATTCAGAGTAACTAATCTATCTGAATTTAGCCTTTTACTTTGACCTTTTGTTTGCATATCAACACTGGATATCCTGAAAAGCAGATCTATTTGTGGCCCTTGATTTTGGACACTTGTGCTAGGGTATACATAGAAGCAAACTACAGATATTCTAGTGTATTGTTAGGAAAATGTATAAAAATGTTCCCCGTTGGTGCTACAACCTTTGATTTCGCCATGGTTTAGTTTTAGATTTAATTGCTCTCATTTACAAATATGAGCACAAATCAGTTTACAGTTCAAGAACTGGTATTTTCTTGCTCAAAGGGGCTTACAATAAGTTATAATTCTAAGCCTAGGGAATGGGGCAAGGAGTTGCTCAGTCACAGGAGTAATCAGTGGGAGAAGCGGGACTTTGAACCCTGGCTTCCATAGTTTTGCTCTAATCACTAGGCTGTTCCTCCAATCTGGCTGCCTCTGCTGTACCTTTCAGTCAGGACAGCATAATATACCCCACTAGACTGAGCAAAAACTGCTTTCATGGAAGAACTGCAAATCAAATCCAGTATTATGAAACAGAATTCATATTTCTGAGACGATTTCTCTTAAGAATTTATAAACTGGCATTCAGCAATATACACCCTTGAGAAGACATTCTAATTTAGAAGACTTTTAAACCAGCTAGGAATGATTACTTTGAGAACTAAGTGCCATGTTTGCTTATAGTTTATTTGGACTTGCTAGACCACTCTAACTGCCAGGGCAGAACAGAATGGTGTACAGGCTACCATAAAAATTCAGGAAAGGAATGACAGTAAAGTTATACAATACATAGAGAGGGAAGGAGAGACAGGTGAGGATAGGGAAGGGGGAATTGAAGACAACCTCCAGCTGTGCAGCCCATTTTATTCTTATGGGCTGTACATCATTTAAAGCATACTAAACTTTAGTAAACATGGTCCTAAATTAGGTAGACATATCCATATTCTTGCACTTAGTTGCTATTTTTCAGTCAGGTATCATTTCATCTCCATGTGCTAGTTAACAAGAAGACTGATAATAGTCTGGTTAGAGACCCAAGTTCAATTTTATTTCTAGTCAGGGTTTTCTGCAGTACAATGAAAATTGTGTAAAATTAACTTATTATTATTTAAGGAAGGTGAGATGCCAATCCATGAACTTCTTAGCCTTTATGGCTATGGCAGTACAGTTCCTCTTCCTGGTGAGGAAGAAGAGGATGAAGAAGAAGATGGAGAAGACGACGATGATGTAGATAATGATGAGAACAGTGGTTGTAGTGCAGAAAACAAGGTATGTGTATTCACACGTTAATTTGAAGAAATAAGATATCTCTTTAGATGTTTTTGTTACAGCTAATAGTGTGTATTGGGCAGGGTCCATCCATATCTGTCTGTCCGTCCGTTGACCTGTGTGCAGTGGTTTGTTTGCGTGTGCCATCTTGAACTCCTAGCCTGCTTGACCGTGTTCTTATGTTCTTAACTAAAAAGCTGCTGCCATGCCAGAGTAGTGTGGTGTCTACTGGTGGGGACTAAAATCCCTCGCCAGCAGGACAATGGAGAAGTCATTGCTGGTGTGCTGCAGCCTCTTCACTTCAGCCAGGACTGAAGGCTTTGGCATTACAGAAACAATTTCAAAGGTGTGATGAGAAGTGAAAGGATGGAAGTGATAGGGAGGAGCGTGTGAAAGTTAAGAGTGAAGATGGGGGGAAGGGGGAGGGAGTGAGTGTACATGGAGTAGGAGAAAAGGAGAAAGTGTGTGCACATACACCTATCCCCTCCCATACACATAAGGCACCCACCTATTCCTCCCCTCACCCATAAGTATATAAGTAGTACCATACTGGGAAAGACCAAAGGTCCATCAAGCCCAGCATCCTGTTTCCAACAGTGGCCAATCCAGGTCACATATACCTGGCAAGATCCCAAAAAAATTCAAAACATTGTATACCGCTTATCCTAGAAATGATGGATTTTCCCCAAGTCCATTTAATAATGGTCTATGGACTTTTCCTTTAGGAAGCCATCCAAACCTTTTTTAAACTCTGCTAAGCTAACTGTCTTTACCACATTCTCTGGCAACGAATTCCAGAGTTTAATTACACGCTGAGTGAAGAAACTTTCTTCGATTTGTTTTAAATTTACTACATTGTAGCTTCATCACATGCCCCCTAGTCCTAGTATTTTTGGAAAGCATAAACAGACGCTTCACATCTACCCGTTCAACTCCACTCATTATTTTATAAATCTCTATCATATCTCCCCTCAGCCGCCTTTTCTCCATGCTGAAGAGCCCTAGCCGCTTTAGCCTTTCCTCATAGGGAAGTCGTCCCATCCCCTTTATCATTTTCGTCGCCCTTCTCCGCACCTTTTCTAATTTCACTATCTTTTTTGAGATGCGGCGACCAGAATTGAACACAATATTCGAGGTGCGGTCGCACCATGGAGCGATACAAAGGCATTATAACATCCTCATTTTTATTTTCCATTCCTTTCCTAACATTCTATTTGCTTTCTTAGCCGCAGCAGCACACTGAGCAGAAGGTTTCAACATATCATCGACGACACCTAGATCTGTTTCTTGGTCCGTGACTCCTAACGTGGAACCTTGCATGATGTAGCTATAGTTCGGGTTCCTCTTTCCCACATGCATCACTTTGAATTTGCTCACATTAAACGTCATCTGCCATTTAGACGCCCAGTCTCGTAAGGTCCTCTTTTAATTTTTCACAATCCTCCCGCGATTTAACGACTTTGAATAACTTTGTGTCATCAGCAAATTTAATTACCTCACTAGTTACTTCCATCTCTAGGTCATTTATAAATATGTTAAAAAGTAGCGGTCCCAACACATACCCCTGGGGAACCCCACTAACTACCCTTCTCCATTGAGAATACTGACCATTTAACTCTGCTTTCTATCTTTTAACCAGTTTTTAATCCACAATAGAACACTATGTCCTATCCCATGACTCTCCAATTTTCTCTGGAGGCTTTCATGAGGTACTTTGTCAAATGCCTTCTGAAAATCCAGATACACAATATCAACTGGCTCACCTATATCCACATGTTTGTTCACCCCTTCAAAGAAATGTAGTAGATTGGTGAGGCAAGATTTCTCTTCAGTAAATCCATGTTTACTTTGTCTCATTAATCCATGCTTTTGAATATGCTCTGTAATTTTGTTCTTAGTAATAGTTTCTACCATTTTGCCTGGCACCGACGTCAGACTCACCAGTCTATAATTTCCCGGATCTCCTCTGGAACCTTTTTAAAAAATCGACGTTACATTGGCCACCCTCCAATCTTCCGGTACCACGCTCGATTTTAAGGATAAATTACATATTACTAACAGTAGCTCCACAAGCTCATTTTTCAGTTCTATCAGTACTCTGGGATGAATACCATCCGGTCCAGGAGATTTGCTACTCTTCAGTTTGTAGAACTGCCCCATTACATCCTCCAGGTTTATAGAGAATTCATAAGTTTCCCCGACTAGTCAGCTTTGAATACCATTTCTGGCACCGGTATCCCACCCAAATCTTCCTCGGTGAAGACCGAAGCAAAGAATTCATTTAATCTCTCAGCTACGGCTTTGTCTTCCCTGATTGCCCCTTTTATTTCTCGGTCATCTAGTGGTCCAACCGATTCTTTTGCCGGCTTCCTGCTTTTAATATAGCTAAAAAAAATTTTTTTTACTATGTTTTTGCCTCCAACGCAGTCTTTTTTTTTTTTTTTTTTTCCGAAGTCCCTCTTAGCCTTCCTTATCAGCGCTTTGCATTTGACTTGACATTCCTTATGCTGTTTCTTATTATTTTCAGTCTGTTCCTTCTTCCGTTTTCTGAAGGATTTTCTTTTAGCTCTTAATAGCTTCCTTCACCTCGCTTTTTAACCACACCGGCTGTCTTTTGGTTTTCCGTCTTCCTTTCTTGATACGCGGAATATATTTGGCCTGGGCTTCCAGAATGGTGTTTTTGAACAGCATCCACGCCTGATGTAAATTTTTGACCCTCGCAGTCACTCCTCTAAGTTTTTTTTTTTTTTTTCACCGTTCTTCTCATTTTATCATAGTCTCCTTTTTTAAAGTTAAACGCTAACGTATTTGATTTCCTATGTATACTTCAGAGCTAATATCAAATCCGATCATATTATGATCACTGTTATCAAGCATCCCCAGCACCATTACCTCCCGCACTAGATCATGCGCTCCACTAAGGACTAGGTCTAGAATTTTTCCTTTTCTCGTTGGCTCCTTTACTAGCTGCTCCTTAAAGCTGTCCTTGATTTCATCAAGGAATTTTACCTCCCTAGCGTGCCCCGATGTTACATTTACCCAGTCAATATCGGGGTAATTGAAATCACCCATTATTATTGTGTTGCCCAGTTTGTTTGAGTCCCTAATTTCCTTTAGCATTTCTGCATCTGTCTGTTCATCCTGGCCAGGCGAACGGTAGTACACTCCTATCACTATCCTTTTCCCCTTTACACATGGCATTTCAATCCATAGTGATTCCAAGATGTGTTTTGTTTCCTACAGAATTTTCAATCTATTTGATTCAAGGCTCTCATTAATATGCAATGCTACCCCTCCACTAATTCGATCCACCATATCACTACGATTTAATTTGTACCCCGGTATGACAGTATCCCACTGGTTATCCTCCTTCCACCAGGTCTCAGAGATGCCTATTATATCTAATTTTTCATTTAGTGCAATATAGTCCAACTCTCCCATCTTATTTCTTAGGCTCCTGGTATTCGCATATAGACATTTCAAAGTATGTTTGTTCCTATTTACATGATGCTTAGTACTTGACAGTATTGATTTGCAATCTTTTGTCTGATTTTTATTTAAGGACACCTGATCTACTACAACCTCACTATCAGGAAACCCTCTCTTCCCTGTTTTGGTGATATCTTTGAAAGATACCTTATCCCAAACCATGCGCTTTTGAGCGACTGTCTGCCTTCCCCCCATTTCTAGTTTAAAAGCTTCTCTATCTCCTTTTTAAATGCCGATGCCAGCAGCCTGGTCCCACCCTGGTTAAGGTGGAGGCCATCCTTTCAGAATAGGCTCCCCCTTCCCCAGAATGTTGCCCAGTTCCTAACAAATCTAAAACCCTCCTCCCTGCACCATCGTCTCATCCACGCATTGAGACTCCAAAGCTCTGCCTGTCTCTTGGGCCCTGCACGTGGAATGGGTAGCCTTTCAGAAAATACTACCCTAGGGGATCTGGATTTGAGCTTTCTACCTAAAAGCCTAAATTTGGCTTCCAGAATCTCTCTTCCACATTTTTCTATGTCATTGGTACCCACAGGTACCAAGACAGCCGACTCCTCCCCAGCACTATCTAAAATCCTATCTAGGTGACATGTGAGGTGCACTACCTTCGCACCAGGCAGGAAAGTTACCAGGCGATCCTCATGTCCACCAGCCACCCAGCTACCTGTATGCCTAATGATCGAATCACCAACTACAACAGCTGTCCTAACCTTTCCCTCCCGGGCAGCACTTGGGGAGACATCCTTGGTGCCAGAGGATAGTACAACCCCTGGTGGGCAGGTCCTGGCTACAGGAGTACTTCCTACGTCACCAGGGTGATGCTCTCCTTCTAGGAGACCTCCCTCCTCCAAGGTAGCACAGGGGCTACCAGACTGGAGGTGGGACTTCTCTACAACATCCCTGTAGGTCTCCTCTATGTACCTCTCTGTCTACCTCAGCTCCACCAAGTCTGCTACTCTAGCCTCAAGAGAATGGATACGTTCTCTGATAGCTAGGAGCTCTTTGCATCGGGCACACACACATGACATCTCACCAACTGGGAGATAATCATACATGTGACACTCAATGCAAAAGACTGGATAGCACCCCTCTCACTGCTGACTCCATCGTAGTGTTTTTGTTTTTCAATAACTTAAAACTTGCTACAGTATTAAGGATATTAGCCTAATATAAATGTGTCTTTTAATTTATATAGTATATTGTATGATTTATTTAGTGTTTCCTTCTCAGATGGTACTGAAATGTTTTTAAAATTCTGTAAGAGCACTCCTTGCTTGTTACCCTAATTACAATAACTGACTATAAATGTCCTAGGGGTGGGCGGGACGACTAAACTAGATCCTGCAGTGCCTGCTAGATTCTATCTGTTAATGTTGTGGTACAAAGTTTTTAAAACTGAGTGGAAAGACTATGGAGATTAGTTGATAAAATTTGCTTTTTATATTTTTATTTTGCCTAACACTAACCTACAATTCCTCCTTTAAACCCTAATCTTTAAGTTCCCAAAGCACAAAGCAAAATAGCGTTCACTTACCAGAGAAATGTCCTCTTCTCTCGGAACTTCTCAGAAAGAAAGTTCAGTGGGACCTTTCCTTTGAATCTAAGGGGCCTTTTTTAAACAGGCTCTTTGAAGCTGACTCAGCAACCTATGCAAGTATTCTACTTCCCCACACCTTAATTACCACTTAATTGAGGTCGCTGGATGAGCTACCTCTCCAGCAGCCAAGGAGCAGAAAATAACTGTCTTTTAGAACAAGAGTTTTTGGCTGTTTAGTTTCTACCTCTAGAAAAGGTTTCAGTTTAAAACTATGGGGAAAATGCCTATTTCTAGAGAAAATTTCAGTTTAAAACTATGGGAAAAGGGTTTGTACACTAAGGGGCTCATTTTCAAAGCACTTAGCCTTCCAAAGTTCCATAGAAACGTATGGAACTTTGGAAGGCTAAGTGCTTTGAAAATATGCCTCTATGGCAACTAGTTAATGATGCTTGCTGCTTTTTTTTTTCTCTCTCTCTTTCTTTTTTTTTTTTTTATTTCCCCCCCCCCCCCCCCTTAATACTAAACTAGGTCATGCTTTTTTCTTTCTTTCTTTCTTTTTCTTTCCCCCTTAATACTAAACTAGATTCTGCAGTGCCTGCTAGATTCTATCTGTTAATGCTGTGGTATAAAAAATTTTTAAAACTTGAGTGGAAATGACTATGGAGATCAGTTGATAAAATTTGCTTTTTATATTGTTATTTTGCCTAACACTAACCTACAATTTCTCCTTTAAACCCCAGTCTTTACGTTCCCAAAGCAAAATAGCATTCACTTAACAGAGAAATGCCCTCTTTTCTCGGAACTTCTCAGAAAGAAAGTTCCATGGGACCTTTCCTCTTTATATACCCACATATACGTGCACACACTTGTGCACTCTCCCTTCCCCACACATGAACACACCTACCTATTTCCCACCCACACGTATGCACACATGCGCCTGCCTGTCCCCCACCCACAGGTGTGCACGCATGCCCCTGCCTAGCTCCCCCAGACATTTTGTACGTCAAAACCATAAACTCATACTTACAGCAATTTTAAATAGCAAAAACCTAAATAGACTACCTGTGGAGACTGATATGTAAATGCATTTATCACCAGAATTATATTTATAGAGTTCTCCGAGGACAAGCACGCCTATAATTTTCACAAGTGGGTAAACGCGACCCACGTTGCCCAGTCCGGAGCTTATTCCAAGCTTAAAAGAGCTTTGTGGAGTGAGAGATTCACTCCACTGCACATGCACAAGTGCCTTCCCACCTACCACAAGAGTGCAGGACCATCAGTTCTTTCCCATTGTCTGCTCTCGATGGACGCATCTGGAACTTATTTCCTGAACTGCTGGCTGGCTTCATTCAGCAGAGTGTATCAGCCTGTGGTGAAGACTCCAATACTGTGTTGCATGCAGTCCCAGCATTGACTGCCGCCCAAGCCGGTACTCTATTGACATCGATGAAGAAAGCTTCGCTGGAATCGATGCGGGAGCCAACTTCTCAACACCCCTTTCAGGGACATAGCTCCTCTAGGTCAAGCCAGGCTCAGTCTCAGCCTTCTCCAGAGGAGTTTTTGGCTGATACCGGTGAGGAGCGCTCTTGGAAGTCGAATGATGACCCTTGATACTTCTCAGAAGAGGAGTCTTATGGGATACCATTCTACTCCTCCACAGGAAAGGAGAAAGACTCCTCCAGAGAGCCTTTCCCTCTTTTGTTAAGGAAATGTCAGCTGCCATTCCATTTCCTTTGGAGGTGCAAGACGAGCCCAGGGCCAAGATGCTTGAGGTCCTGGACTACAAGTCTTCTCCTAGAGAGGCTATGACGGTCCAAGTTCACGAGATCTTACATGTTGTTCTTGTGCAGAATTGGGAGTCCCCTCTGTCAGGTACTCCCCAAGAAAATTGACACCATATACTGGATTCAGAGTTCCCCTGAGTTTCATAAGCCTCAGCTGCCTCATCATTCCTTGGTGGTTGATTCCGCCCTCAAAAGGGCCAAGAGTTCTACAGACTATGCTACGGTGCCCCCAGGGCAAGGAAGCTAAAACCTTGGAATCTTTTGGGCGTAAGATGATTCAGGCCTCTATGCTCATCTCCCATATTCAATCTTACCACTTTTCATGAACATGTACTTAACATGTACTTGCAGGACTCTGTGCGCAAGCTGCTAGATTTGGCAGACACTCTCTCCCTCCAGAGCAGGCCAAATTGCTCCACCAGCCGGCATCAGGGCATTGCAGTACGTGCAAGCCAGGAATCCTCTGGGACGTGGAGGAAATGGTCTACAGCACACATCTTCAGATTTGCCTTCATCCGAATATGCTGGGGTTTTTGGGCTCTCTGGCAGGGCCAGAGTGCAGTTTAATGTGGGAGAGTGCGGGAGCAGGCACCTTTTTGTCAGGACCGACTGGCAGTGAGGAGCAGTCTCGGGCTGATCATGAGCGGAGCACAGCTGCCACTTTACAGCCTCAGGGTCTAACAGAGCATTCAACTGCATTGGGATCTTTGTTTTCTCTGGAGTTTACCTGTACACCACCTTGGGTGAATCTCTTCATAAAGGCGATTAATAAATCCAAATAAATATTGCTCTTACACCAGCCCTATTTACAGAAACAGGGACAGTCAGAGTGCCTGCTAGGTGCTTCAGTTTCTTACCCTGCCAACTTCTGACTCCTAAGAGATCTCGTTTAGTCCTCCAGGAGTGGGCAGATGAGGCTATCTCTGCTTCTTCCTCATCTGATGAGGCCTCAGTCTATTCAGAGGAGTCATCGTTGAAGGAGCTGTTAGTGGATTGAGAGCTTCCTCCTGAAGAGGAGGATGATTTAAAAGTATTGAAGTTGTGTCATAAAGAGGAGCTCTGCACTCTTATTTCTGTGGCACTGGCAGTGCTTTCCATTGAGGAGTCTTCTGCTTCGGTTTCAGGAGTTCTATCTTTGTCAGTCATGAGGGGGCTTAAAGGTCGTTCTAAGGCCTTCCCGATGCATCCAGACATTCAGGACCTGATTACAACAGAATGGGTTTCTCTGGACACAAGGCTGAGAGTGGGAAGAGCCATGTCTTACCTCTACCTGTTAGTTCTGGAAGAGAAAGATAAATAACAGCTTCCTAGGATGGGCCCTCTGGTTATGGTGATGAGTAAGAAGACCACCTTGCTGTTGGCAGGGGGCATTACCCTAAAAGACCTACAGGATAGGAAGCTCTAAAGCTCGCTGAAACAAACCTTTGAAGTGGCCTCTTCGGGCCTTCAAGCGACATAGTGCATCTCGTTCTTGGCGAGAGCATGCCTGAAGTGGCCTCAGCAGTTAGCAATACAAGACGTGCACCATAATGCGCAGCTGGAAGCAGGGTCTGCCTGCTTGGTGGATACTATTTATGGCATGTTACGGGTTATGGCCTGCAGTATGTATTTGGCTGTCAGAGCACATCGGCAACTCTGGTTGCAGCATTGGGCAATGGATGCAGCATCAGTCATATCTAGGTCAAGTGACTATTTGGTGAAGACCTCATTAACCTGGTAAAGAACTGGGGGAAACTAAGCCACGGTGGTTGCCGGAGGATAAGCCGAAAGCCTCTGGTCGTCCATCTTCAGGGGACTCTCGATCTCAGTTTCAAGACAACAGATGGTACTGGCCTGGTAATCAGCAATATGGTCAGAAATCCCACTTTCAGGCATGCCAATCTTTATTTTGTGTGGAAGTTCTCTTCATAATCAGCTAGAGCACCCAATGTCTCCAGAGCTTGCAATGATGTGAGACTGGTCCAATATTCTCTTTCTACGGTGGGAGGATGTCTTCAGGAATTTTGGGAGGAGTGGGCCAAAATCACATCGGACCAATGGGTTCTGGATAATATGTCAGAAAATTATAAGTTGGAGGTCTTCAGCCCTTTCGCTTCTCTCTCTTTGTAGTCTTCTTGTCAAAAAGGAATGAAGGCGGTCGAGGTTCAGGCCACCGTAGATTCCTTGTTGACGCTTCGGACCATTGTTCTAGTTCCCCAGGCCAAACAAGGACAAGGCAGATACTGTCTACTTCATTGTCCCAAAGAAGGAAGGCACCTTTTGTCTGGTCTTAGATCTCAAAGGTCTAAACCGGTACTTCTGAGGGTCCTGCTTTCGCATGGGACACCTAGAGCAGTCATAGCCACGGTTCAAGTGGAAGAATTTCTCACCACCCTAAGTCTCTAGGAGACCTACTTCCATTTACATATACGTCTGCTGTATCAGAGGTTTCTATGTTTTGTGGTGCTGATAAGTCACTTCCAGTTTATCGCTTTGCCCTTCAGTCTTTACCAAGGTTGTGGTAGTGGCAACCTTTCTTCGGTGCCACGGAATCGAAGTTCACCTGTATTGCAACAATTCGCTCATTCATACGTTGTCCTATTCGCACAGCATGGTGGCGATGGACAAAGTTGGTAGTCTTCTGCAGTTGGGTTGGCTGATCAATTTTGAGAAGTGCAGATTAAATCCATCGTAGACTTAGGAGTATCTGGGCATTCCTACCCAGGAGAGTATCTTCCTCATGGAGCACATGAGACCAAAGCTGTTTCAACAGATTTATCTTCAGTCAAGTCAGGCCCAGGTTCTGGGGTCACTGATGGCAGTGGTGCCATGGGCAAAGGCTCATATGCAGTCATTACAGGAATCTCGTCTCAGCGGCTGCTCTCCTGTGTCACAGAAATACAACTTTCATCTTCGTTGGATGCTGGTTGCCAGACAGTATGCAGTGGTTGTCGCCCAGGAATCTGACCATTGGAGCTCCCTTTCTGATAACACAATGGAAAGTGGTGACAACAGACGCCAGCAAGTTGGGGAGCTCATTACAAGTTCTATCTGGCACAGGGCACCTGGATGGAACAGGATTCTCAGTGGTCGATAAATCACTTGGAGCTCAGGGCAGTGCGGAATACCTTATACGATTTTGCTCCCTTTCTGGCAGGGGCCCCAGTCTGAGTTTTCTCCGACAATGGGATGGCTGTGGCTTATATCTGCAAGCAAAGAGACCCACAACTGTACAATAACAGTGGAGGTGGCCTCCCTCATGGGTTGGGTGAAGAAAAATCTTCTCTGCTTGTCGGCAGCTCACATCGCTGGGTCCTTGAATTTGGAGGCAGACTTTCTCAGTAGGCTCTCCTTGGACCTGGGAGAAAGGGAACTATCTAGCTAGGGTTTTCAGCTGATAGTGAACTGATGGGGTTTTCTGTTTCTGGACTTGATGTCGACAAAAAAGAATGTCAAAGTGCCTGTGGACTCAATGGGGGTCAATGCCCTACTGCAGACATGGCTGGAGACACATCTACTGTATGCCTTCCCTCCATGGCCCATGGAAGGCCACATGTTGACAAGGATTGCATTGCATGAGGTCAAATAATTCTCATAGCCCTGGATTGGTCACGGAGACTGTGGTACACAGACCTGATTCGACTGCTGGACTGGGGTCCTCTCCGTCTTCTGCAGGTACACGGCCTACTGAAGCAAGGTCTGGTGCTTGTGGAAGATCCGTGGCCCTTTGGCCTTATGGCTTAGCCATTGAAAAGACTTGGTTGAGACAAAAAGGTTATTCTGATTCGGTCATTACTACTTTGCTTCATACTCGGAAACGCTCTACATCCATGACATTTGGGAGGGTGTGGGCGTTTGAGGTTTGGTGCTGTGTTCTGAAAGCAGACTTTCTCCGTTCTCTGCTCAGATCGCAAGTACCTAATGTTTCTCCAGGCATGTCTTCATGAGGGATTGGCGTTGGTTCTCTAAAAGTTCAGGTTGTAGCTTTGACCTGTTTCAAGGGTCGACTATAGAAGACCTTTCAACTCACCCAGATATCTTTTGATTATTGCAGGGAGTGGGCCACTTGTGGCCTCCCTTTCATATGCTGTGTCCAGGGTGGAGCCTTAATTTAGTCTTGGCTATTCACAATCCTCCTTTTTAGCCTCCTTGAAAGATCTTATGTTAAAGACAGCATTTTTGGTGGCTGTTGCGTCGGCACATAGATTTTTGGAGCTTCAGGTTCTTTCTTGTCCAGATCCCTTTGCATTTCAGAGGCAGGAGTGTCCCCTGTGCACAGTTCCTTCCTTTCTTCTGAAAGTGGTATCAGCATTTTATCTCAGCCAATCTGTGGAGCTTCTGTCCTTTTGCAGAGAGGAGGAAGAGGCTCAGTATTTTTCCTTGAAGCATTTTGATGTGCGTAGAGGCCTCATTAGACATCTGGAAGTCATGAATGAGTTTTGCAAATAGGACAGACTGTGCTTTTTGGTAAACAGAGGCTTTGCCTCGTGGCTTCCAAGCCCTCAATTGCTAGATGGCTAAAAGAGACCATCACATCAACTTGCAGGGAACCAGGCTCCTCAGGCCTTTGGGCTCATTCTACAAGATGTACTGTGACATCCTGTGCCGAGACTACCTTACTGTCTGCAACGGATATTTGCAAGGTGGAGATTTGGTTGACGCTGCATACCTTTATCAAGCACTACACGGTAGACATTGCAGCTTGCTCAGAAGCCAGTTTTGGGGTCTCTGTCCTCAGGGTGGCGGCACCAAGATCCCACCCCACTCTAGATTGCTTTTGAACATCCCACAAGTTCTGAAATAGTGAGATACTACATAATGGAAGGAGAAATTAGGTCTTACTTGATTTAATTTTCTTTCCATTAGTCCTTCCCACTATTCCAGAGGCCTGCCCGTAGTTCCTGAGCTGTTTAGTCGGTGTGAAGTAATGGGTCAAATAACGACTATCACCTTGCATGGTGCTTCCTGCATATCTCTTGTTCTCAACAAGTTGTCCAGAGATGAGAGGTCCACACATTTGCTTTGTCTGGTTAGTGTTAGGATAGCAAGTTGTTTAAGATTTTTGGGTTTATTCTGAGTTTCTCCTTACTGCTTGTTTACGTAAATACTGAGGAGCTGGACTTCATACCAAGAGAGATGTCTCATCTCAGTTTTCAATTCTCTATCTCCACCTGCTGGTTAATGGACGGAACTGTCCCACAGGTTCTGGAATAGTGAGTGGGAAGGATGCACAGGTTCTAGAATAGTGGGAAGGATCAATGGAAAGAAAACTATCAGGTAAGACCAAATTTCTCCTTGTTATTCATTTGAAGTGTGCTGCTTTCTGATGACACATGCACTTCTGAATGTGCAGTTAATCAAATACACATGAGGAGTACATTCTTATTTTTGTGTGTTGTATTCCCAAAACCATTGTGGCTAAAATCTGAAAATTCTTAATGTACAGCTAAGTCATGGAGAAATTTAGTCATTCCTTGTTTAGGTTAGTGAGAAAACACTTTTTATTAATTGTAAGCTCAAATGTAGGCACTAGAGAGAGAAAACTACAGATGTCAGAAATGGCTTATGTTTGACTTAACATATTGCAGGAAGAAACTGTTAAGGACTCATCAGGACAGGAGGATGAAACACAGTCCTCCAACGGTGACCCATCACAGTCTGTTGCTGCCCAAGATGTACCAGAGATAATCCGGCCACGTCGATGTAAATATTTTGATGCAAGTATGTGTATATAAGCTTAATAAAATGTCTAAACCAGAACTTGGGACGAACAAAGTAAGTCTGGTTTCAAGTTATCCACAATGCATATGCATGAGAGAGATTTGCATACAACGAAAACTTATCTTGGGCATATTCATTGTGGATATCCTAAAAACGTGACTGGATGTGTATGTCTCAAGGACTGGATTGAGAACCCGTAGTCTAATCTGATACTTTGCTATAGCCAGATTTTGTGCTATATTGGTAGTACTGCTAACATTTTTCCAGCACTGTGTAGTTCAGACATGTTAATTTAAAATGTTGTGAACCTCAGCTATAGTTAACAAGCCAAGGGAATTTTCATTGAGCTCATGTATTGATTTAATAGACCATTAACATGGGGGCTTCCTAGAGTTGGTCTTTATTGTAAACTGCTGGTTTTCTGTCCTAGATCACATTCAAATTCTGCTTAGAGTAGGCTTTTGGCCTAGACTAAAGAACACTTTTTCGTTGGATGGACCAAAGAAACCAATCTTAAGCTCCATCCCCAACTTCTCTGGTTGTTGAGCAAAATATTGGTCAGTGCCTATGAACTAATCGAATTAGGGCTGCTGAATGATTTTATTACACTCTTGCTGCATAGTATGAATGTCATATTCTGAAGTTTACCATTACTTTTTAAATTTTATGATTTTCAGAGCACAATTCTGCAGATTAGCTAACCAGATAGTTAATAGTTTTTCTAATTACTCAGAAAATGTTTTCAGTACATCTGTCAAATTGTGCTTCTGTTCAGTTGTAATATTCCAACCTCGCCTGTCTTGATTGGGCTGTTTTTAAAGTAGTCTATTCAGTTGTAGCCATTTTTCTGCCATTTTCTTTAGTGTTTTGTTTCCGCTTCCCGCTCATGCAGGAAATCTGTACTGTAGAAGCTATTCTCCGAGCAGGCCTATCTATTCTCACAAGTGTGTAGCACAGACTGCGTTGCCAGGTCCGGGTCTTATGACAAGCATAAGAGCTTTGTGGAGAGCAAGACACTCGCCACCGCGCATGCACAAGTGCCTTACCACCCGCTGTGCGAACGCAGCCACCTCAGTTGCTTTTTTACAACGGTGAGGAAAGGGTATATTTTTTCACAGTCTTCGCACTTGCCCAGTCCAAGAGCTGGACCTTTTTGTGCCTCTGTCGTGTTTTTCTTCGCCTTTTTACCAGTTCTTCTGTTTGCGAAGCTTTTTTTCCTTTTCATTAATTTTTCATCATCACAAGGCCGCTTTTGGGTCTTGACCTCGGCCAGGTTCACTCCCTTTTTTTTCTCAGGTGCCTCATCCCTTTTTTCGGCACCATCACTTCTTTTAATTTAGCCAAAGGTTTTCCCGTCCATGTCCACTGAAGTTCCCAGTGGCTTCAAGCGCTGTACCCATTCTTAAAGTCTCCAGTGTTTAGGGCCTGACCATAGCCATGCAAACTGCAGTCTTTGTCTTCATATGAAGATAAGGACCCAACCTTTCAGAGAGGCTTAGCGCAAGAAACGTTTTGGAGCCAAGTCCTGTTCTTCAATGTCAACATTGACGTTGAGCATTGCACCGGCGTTGGAAGCATCGGTAGGCATGGCTGCTGCTAGGCCTGTAAACACTGGGAGCAGTGGTGCATTGAGTTTGTCTCCACCTGTGTCGAGGCCCACTGCTGTGCAGAGCCCCTTGGACTGTCCATTGTCGGACCCGACCCCAAGGCGCCGTGAGGATTTGACGTTGGCACAGAGGAGCCTCGGTGACTAGCTTTAGGAGAAGGCCAAGAAGCATCATCATTGATCTCCATTGGCACCATTGGTGCAGGGAGTTCTGGGACATTCAGGGATTCTACACTCGAGAAGCATTAGTGTCGGGAAGACTGCTCCCCCTCCATACAGGAGGTACTGGCGCACTCTTCTACCAGCAGCCGGCTCTGGTATAGACCTCGACAGTCCTGCAGCCTGTGTCTCAACCAGAGCCCCAGCTATTCCCTATGTCGGCCCTCAGTGAGTGCATCCAGAGCTTCTGGATGGCCTTATGCTGTGGTATGCCTCGGTATCAGGGGTGCTTGCGCCTGCCATACCTCCCATTGCGGCTCCGCCTGGCCCTCAGCCTACAGTGTGGCCTCCGGCACCACTTGCGGCCCCAGTGTCAACTGCCACCCAAGATGGTACTTCCTCCATGTCGGTGGAGGAAGATTCGCCAGAGTCGAGACAGGAGCCGGCTTCTCGACACTTTTCTTGAGGGCACGGTTCCTCAGCATTGAGGCAGGTTTGGTCTCTGCAATCCCATAGGGAAATACTGTCTGACACCAAGGAGGAGCACTCAAGGTATTCAGAGGAAGATCCCAGATACTTATCCTCAGATGAGTCTTATGGGATCCCCTTTGAACCCTCTCCTACACCTGAAAGGAGACTGTCTCTGCTGGAGAGCCTTTCATTTCCATCTTTTGTTAAGGAAATGGCTGATGCTGTTACGGGAGGATGAGCCCAGGGCTAAGATGCTCGAGGCCCTGGACTACACATGTCCTCTAAGGAGGCTGTGACTGCCCCTCTCCACGAGGTACTCAAGGACGTCCCCGTCAGGAACTCGGCGTCCCGTCTCCTTTGTCGGTTCTTGTCGTGCCCTAAAACATTTACACCCAGTAAATAGAATCTTGCCAGGTATTTGTGACCTGGATTGGCCACTGTTTGAAACAGGATGCTGGGCTTGATGGACCTTTGATCTTTCCCAGTATGGCAATACTTATGTACACAGTGAACATGGTTTTGTTAGGCCTCAGTTACTTCACAGTTCCATGGTGGTGAAGTCCGCTCTCAAAAAGGCCAGGAGTACTAGAGACTATGCCTCGGCACCCCCAGGCAGAGAAGCTAGAACCCGGGATTCTTTTTGGAGGAAGATGTACCAGGCTTCAATGCTCATTTTCTGTATACAATCCTACCCTCTCTTCATGAACGTCTACTTGCAAAACTCAGTGTGACAGCTGTCGGACTTGGATGTGCTCCCTCCAGAGCAGGCCGAGCCTTTTCGCCAGTTGGTCAAGCGGCAGAAGGCATGTCGAAAGTTCTTGGCCAGGGGCTCTTATGACACTTTTGATGTGGCATCCAGGATCTCTACTCCAGGTATACAAATGCGCAGACTCTCATGGCTGTGTGTTTCTGGCTTAGAATACTCTGTTCAGCAGCGGTTGGTGGATGCTCACAGGGTTAGGAGGGTTTTTGGCAAGCCATGAGTAGTCCCTACTACTATTCTAGGCATAGGTACAATCCTTCAGCTTGTCAGCCTACTCAGGCTCGGCTCCAGCGCACTCGTTCACGTCAACAGCATGCGCCTAATTCCCCTGCTGCTTCCCAATCAAAGCAAGGGACAAGCTTTTGACTGGCTCCAGCAGAGCATGCCTGCAGTAAAAGTGTCCGTTCTGCATGACTTGTCGGGGGGGGGGGGGGGGGGGGGGAGGCAGGCTAAAACTTTTTCACCAAAGTGGCCTCTTATAACCTCTGACCAGGGGGTTCTTCGTATAGTCTGTCTCGGATACGCCCTCAATTAGCATCTCAAACTTCCAAATTGCCCACCGAGAGCTCATTAATTCAGCTCTCAGCACTGGCAGGTACTTGCGGAAGAACTCTCCGCCCTTCTAAAGGCCCATGCGGTTGAACCTGTTCCACCATGGGAAGAAGGTCAGGGATTCTATTCCAGGTACTTTCTTGTGCAGAATAAGACAGGGCGGATGTGTCCCATCCTAGACCTAAGGGCCATGAACAGATTTCTAGTCCGAGAAAAGTTCAGGATGGTTTCCCTGGGCACCCTTCTCCCAATGATTCAGAAAAATGATTGATTTTGCTCTCTGGACTTAAAAGATGCATATACTCACATTCCGATCCTTCCAGCCCACTGGAAGTATCTTCGATTTCGGTTGGTAACACATCACTTTCAGTATCGTGTATTGCTGTTTGGCCTTGCGTCAGCTTCACCAAGTGTCTAGCAGTAATTGCAGCATCACTATGCAGACTAGGAGTTCATATGTTCCTGTATCTCGACAATTGGCTGGTGAAGAGCACCTCAGAGGACGGTGCTCGGCAGTCCATGCGACTGACTGACTATTCAGCTGCTAGAGCTACTAGGGTTCATTTTAAACTACCCCGTCCCCTCTCCACCCTGTCCATCGATTGGCGTTCATGAGAGGCCTGCTGAACACACAGAGGTGAGCGGACAATCTTGTCTCGCTGGCATCCAAGGTTCGTGCCTCTCGGCAGGTTACAGCTCAGCAGATGTTGAGATTGCTGGGCCACATGACTTCCACAGTGTACGTTACACCCATGACACGTCTTCACATGAGATCAGCTCAATGGACCCTGGTTTCTCAGTGGTATCAAGCCACAGGGAGTCTAAAAGATGTTATTCAAGTGTCCCCAGAGCTTGTACGCTTTCTTCAATGGTGGACAATTAGATCCAATTTTCCACTGGGACTCCCATTCCAAATTCATCAGCCACAAAAAGTGCTGACTACGGATGTGTCTCTCCTGGGATGGGGAGCTCGTGTAGATGGGCTTCACACTCAAGGAGTTTGGTCCTCCCAGGGAATGAATCTTCAGATCAACCTCCTGGAGCTTCGGGCAATCTGAAATGCTCTAAAGACTTTCAGAGATCGACTATCTCATCAAATTTTTCTCATCCAAACAGACAATCAGGTTGCAATGTATTACACCAACAAGCAGGGGGGGGCACAGGATCATGCCCTCTGTGTCAGGAGGCCATCCAGATATGGCATTGGCTCGCCAAAATTTCATGTTCCTTCGAGCCACTTATCTGGCAGGCACAAACAATACCCTAACTGACAGACTGAGCAGGATAATGCAACTGGACGAGTGGTCTCTCAATATGGGCATCGCCTGCAAGATCTTCTGAGTGTGCGGCACCCCCTCGGTAGATCTTTGTCACTCAGATCAACCACAAGGCCCCTCAGTTCTGTTTCATGCTTGAACCCACGGCAGACTAGCATCAGATGCCTTCCTCCTTGATTTGGGGAGACAGGTCTTCTGTATGCGTATCCTCCTATACCTCTAGTGGGAAAGACTTCGTTGAAAATCAAGCAAGATCGCAGAACCATGATTCTGATCACAGCGTTCTGGCTGATCTTGTTCCCTCTTCTTCTGGAATTAAGCTCCGAAGAACTATGGAGATTAGAGTGTTTTCCGACCCTCATCACACAGGACGAATGGTCACTTCTACATCCCAACCTCCTGTCTCTGGCTTTTCAGCTTGGATGTTGAGAACCTAGAATTCGCTTCCTTGGGTCTTTCAGAGGATGTCTCCAGAGTCTTGCTGGCTTCCAGGAAAGATTCAACTAAGAGGTGTTACTCTTTTAAATGGTGGAGGTTTGCCATCTGGTGTGACAGCAAGGCCTTAGATCCTCTTACTTGCCCTACATAAACGCAGCTTGAATACCTTCTACACTTAATCAGAGTCTGGTCTCCAGACCAATTCTGTAAGGGTTCACCTTAGTGCAATTACTGCTTATCAACATGTAGAAGGTAAGCCCATCTCTGGACAGCCTTTAGCTGTTCGCTTCTTGAGAGGTTTGCTTTTGTCAAAGCCCCCTGTCAGACCTCCACCAGTGTCATGGGATCTCAGCGTCGTTCTTATCAGGCTGATGAAAGCTCCTTTTGAGCCACTGAATTCCTGAAATCTGACGTACTTGGCCTGGAAGGTCATTTTCTTGGTAGCTGTTTTAACTCGTAGGGTCAGTGAGCTTCAGGCCTTAGTAGTGGATGCACCTTATACTAAGTTTCATCAAACAGAGTAATTCTCTGCACGCACCCTAAGTTCCTGCCGAAGGTGGTTTCTGAGTTCCATCTGAATCAGTCAATTGTCTTTCTACAATTCTTTCCTCGAACTCGTACCCATCCTGGCGAAAGCAACATGCACACCTTGGATTGCAAGAGAGCATTGGCATACTATATGGAGCGGACAAGACCCCACAGACAGTCCACCCAGCTGTTTGTTTCTTTTTATCCCAATAGGATGAGGGTCGCCATTGGGAAATGCACCATTTCAATTTGACTGGCACATTGCATTTCCTTCACTTATGCCCAAGCTGGGCTGGTCTTGGAGGGTCATGTCAGGGCTCATAATATCAGAGCCATGGCTGCGTTGGTAACCCACTTGAGATTGGCCTCTATTGAAGAAATGTGCAAGTCTGCGACGTGGTCTTCAGTCCACACATTCACATCTTACTACTGCTTTGAGCAAGATACCCAACACGATGGTTCGGGCATTCAGTGTTGAGAAACTGTTTGGGGTCTTGAATCCAACTGCACCCTCTTAGGCCCATTTTATTCTGTTCCAGGCTGCACCCTCATTCAGATTGTATATAGTTTCAGGTTAATCTGTGTTATAGCCTCACTGTTGCGAGGCCCAGTTGGCCATTGTTTGTTGTTTTTGGTGAGCCTGGATGCTAGGGATTCCTCACTTGTGAGAAGGTTGAAGCCTGCTTGTCCTCTGAGAAAGCAAAGATACTTACCTGTAGCAGGTAATCTCCAAGAATAGCAGACTTCATATTCTCACAATCCCACCTATCTCTCCTTGGATTTGTCTCCTTGGTTATTTTTACTTTATTTTTTTGCTTTAGTATTAAACTGAGGAGACCGCATTCGTGCGACGGGTGGGAAAGCACTCGCAGATGCGTAGCTCATGCTCCACAAAGCTCTCTCATTTTTACTATGACAAAAGCCTGACCAGGTGACGCGGGTCGGCGTCACCCACTTGTGAGAATATGAAGCCTGCTGTCTTCGGAGAATACCTGCTACAGGTAAGTATCTTCTGTTTTCGATCTACTGGATTCCTGCCATCTGAAGTACTTGACTTTGAATGTCATTTTCTTGGTGGCTTTTAGTTCAGTTTGTAGAGTCAGTGAGCTTCAGGCCTTAGTAGTGGATGCACCTATACTAGGTTTCATCACAACATAGTAGACCTCTGCAGACACCCTAAGTTCCTGCTGAAAGTGGTGTTGGATTTCCATCTGGACCAGTTGATTGTCTTGCCAGCATTCTTTCCCCAACCTCATGCCCATCCTGGCGAGTACGCCTTGCACACTTTGGACTGCAAGCGAGCATTGGTCCAGTGGACTAAGCCCCACAGACAGTCCTCCTAATCTGACTGGCAGGTTGCATTTCTTTCACATGCCCAGGCTGGGCTGACCCTGGAAGGTCACGTCAAGGCTCACAATGTCAGAGCCATGCCTACATCAGTAGCCGACTAGCAGTCAGCCTCCATTGAAGATATTAGCAAGGCTGCAACATGGTCTTCAGCCCACACATTCACATCTCACTACTGCCTTGAGCAGGGTACCTGATGCAACAGTCGTTTTGGGCTTACAGAATCTCTCTCGGGGTCTAGAATCCAACTCCACCCCACTAGGCCCATTTTCTTCAGGCACAGACTACACTCTCACTGTGTTTTTATATAGTTTCAGGTTGATCTGTATTCTGTCCTTGCCGTTGCGAGGCCCTGTTAACCAACGTTTGTTGTTTTTGGTGAGCTTGTTTGCTAGGGATTCCCCACATGCTTGTCGTCAGAGAAAGTGAAGTGAAGTTACTTACCTTTAGCAGGTATTCTCTGAGGACAGCAGGCCTTATATTCACATCCCTCCCATCTTCCCTTGGAGTTGTCTCCTGTTTTTCTTTTTATGCTGTAGTATTGTATTTTTGGTAACCACTCTCACGGTGAGCAGGAAGGTTCTAGAGCATGTCTTCCGCAACCTAGTGCAATCACTTGTACTCAGTCATCTGGATTACTGCAACTCAATATACGCAGGTTGCAAAGAACAAATACTGAGAAAACTTCAGACAGCCCAGAATACAGCAGCCAGACTCTTCTTCGGAAAACCAAAATATGAAAGTGCAATACCCCTACGTGAGAAGCTACACTGGCTCCCGCTCAGAGACCGTATCACCTTTAAAGTATGCACGCTAGTTCACAAAATCATTCACGGTGAAGCCCCTGCATACATGTCTGATCTAATAGACTTGCCACCTAGAAACGCCAAAAGATCATCTCAAACCTTTCTCAACCTCCATTTTCCTAAGTGCAAAGGCATAAAGTACAAAGCACTACATGCATCAACCTTCTCTTACATGAGCACGCAACTCTGGAATACATTACCACGTAACTTGAGAATGATTCACGAATTAATCGACTTCCGCAAACGACTGAAGACTTATCTCTTTGAAAAAACTTACTGCAAGGATCAAAACATATGAAATCCATGCACACTAATAGATATGCATCAATACACTCCCTCATGAATTCTCTTCCCCCGTATTCTACCCACATTCACAATTCAACCTACAGATAAATTGTTATACTCAACCTTATCTTGCTATGATCCGTACACCCTATCATTCCCCCAATGTTACATCCTACATTATCTATGCCCCAAAGATGATTTTACCGAATTTGCTTCCTATAACTCCTCATAATGTAACCCATAATCTTAATGTAACAAACTGTACTTCCATCATTCACAATGTATTGTAAGCCACACTGAGCCCTCAAATAGGTGGGAAAATGTGGGATACAAATGCTATAAATAAATAAATAAAAATACGCAGTGGAGCGTGTCTCATGCTCCACAAAGCTCTTAAAAGCTTGTTAGAATCGATAGACCAGGCAACGCAGGATAACGTTACCCACACATGAGAATATAAGGCCTGCTGTCTTCCAAGATTACCTGCTACAGGTATATCTTTGCTTTATACTACTACTAGTTCTTATCATTTCTGCAGTGCTGCTAGACGTACGCAGTGCTGTACACTTGAACATGAAGAGACAGTCCCTGCTCGACAGAGCTTACAATCTAATTAGGACATACAAACAGGATAAGGGAATTACGGTGGGAAAGATTAAACATGGGTACTGAACAAGTGAGTAAGGGTTAGACGCAGTGGTGTGCTGGTAAATGTTTTAACAGGCTCTCTCCCCGGTCCACCTCTGCACCCCCCCCCACCCCCCCAAAAAATTGCAGAACTAGCTATAGCCGGAGAGAGAGCCTGGGGGGCGGGGCAATGCATTACTTTCTCCAGGAAAAAAAATTAAATGATCCCAGGTTCCAATCTAATTCATGTTTAATGTGGGATAAAATGCCATACATAAGTAAATAAATATAAACTTTTAACGTTGAGCACCTGATTCTCAAAGTGGACTTATTCCAAACACTATAATGAAAATAAATTGATTTTTTTCTACCTTTGTTGTCTGGTGACTGTTTTTCTGATCATGCTGACCCAGTGTCTGATTCTGCTGCTATCTGTCCTCTTAACTCCGTTTCCAGGGCTTCCTTTCCATTTATTTCTTTACTTTCCTCCTTTCGTCTTCATTTCTTGCCCTACATCCGTAAGTAAAAGCTGGGTCCTCCGCAGACTTGACTGTCCAGTGGGTCCAGCTTCTGCCTATTTTCTCCATCTATGTACAGTTTTTCTCCTCACTTCCTTTTCCCTCATCTCATCTTCTTCCTCTCCCTCCCCTCCATCCATGTCCAGCATTTCTTCTCTCTCCCTTCCCTCCCCTCCATCCATGTCCAGCATTTCTTCTCTCTCCCTTCCCTCCCCTCCATCCATGTCCAGCATTTTTCCTCTCCCCTCTCCACCCATGTCCCGCATTTGTTCTCTCCCCTCTCCATTCATGTTCATCTCCTTCCTCTGTCTTCCCTTCCCTCTCCTCCAGCAACCCTCCTCTCTCCCCTGCCCTCCCCTCCCAC
The DNA here is from genome assembly GCF_901765095.1 of Microcaecilia unicolor. Classification (NCBI taxonomy): domain Eukaryota; kingdom Metazoa; phylum Chordata; class Amphibia; order Gymnophiona; family Siphonopidae; genus Microcaecilia; species Microcaecilia unicolor. The sequence goes on from NC_044036.1 coordinate 44,365,761, forward strand.
TCCCATTCATATCCACCTGCCTGTCTTCTTCTCCCTCCAATATCCCCCTTTTCCTGCGTAGTTTAAATCTTTTTTATTACCTCCATCGAAGTGGCCGCGTCATTGAAAGCCCTGCCCGTCTCTAGCCTTCCCTTCGTGAGTTCGTTCCCTCAGAGTCCCGCCCTCGCTTTTAGCCTAGATTTGAAGACGTCCAGAGATGGAGCTTGATGTACTGGCTCAGGAAATCTATTCCAGGCATATGGTGCAGCAAGATAAAAGGAACGGAGTCTGGAGTTAGTGGAGGAGAAGGGTGCAGATAAGTGATTTACCCAATGAATGGAGTTCCCGGGGAGAAATGTAGGGAGAGAGAAGAGGTCCTGAGGAGCTGCAGAGTGAATACACTTGTAAGTCAATAAGAGGAGTTTGAACTGTATACTGAAACAGGGAGCTAATGAAGTGACTTGAGGAGAGGGCTAATATGAGTATAACGACACTGTTGGAATATAAGTTGTGCAGCAGAATTTTGAACAGATTGAAGGGGAAAGAGATGGCTTAGAGGGATTGTCTGAGAGGTGATAAGTGTGGGTAAAGGTTCTGGTAGTGTGCTCAGAAAGGAAAGGATGAATTTTGGTGATATTATAGAGAAAGAAACGGGAGACGATATGTGCAGAGAAGGAGAGAGAGAGCGAGAGGAGTCTAAGATGACCCTAACTAAGGTTACGAGCTGATGAGACAGGTCAGTACATTTTTTTTTTAAATTCTTATCTAATTTTAATTATGAAAAAAAAGATATTTTTAGTTATAGTTCTCAAGAACTAATGACCAAAAAATTTTGTTCTGATTATTATTCTCTTTAACAACAATATCCCTGGTCATATATTCACATCCCACTGTTGCTTAGAACAGAACTCCTGATGTGACAGGTTAACAATACGATCTTTGAGAATCTAGCTGGGGTTTAGAATCAAATTCCATCTCTCTTAGGCCTTTATCTTTTAATTCCAGGTTGCCTTAAAGTTAACAATACAGTCTTTGAGAATCTAGTTGGTGTTTAGAATCAAATTCCATCTCTCCTTAGGTCCTTATCTTTTAATTACAGGCTGCCTTCCAAAAAAAAAAAAAGTGTGTATCCCCCTTATTTTTTTTTCTATTGAAGGCAGCCTGTAGCTGAGGAGTCCCATGTGTGATGATTTTACAGTCCTGCTTGTCCTCTGAGAAAACAGTTACTTATCTGTAGCAGATGTTCTCATAGGACAGCAGAACTTAAATCTTCACAACCTTCCTGCCTCTCCAGGCAGGAAGGTTGTGAAGAATTGTATTCCTCTAGCTTGCAGTAGACTGAAGAAGGTGCTGCAAGTCAGTGGCGGATAGAAACAGGTGTGCATGAGCAGTGAGCTTACCCAAAGGCTTCTAGAAAATTGCTGGGGCACTGCATTCCATGCCAGGCTCTGTCGGTGACATCACCCATATGTGAGGGTTTTATAAATCCTATCTTTGGAGAATACCTGCTTTATAGGTAAGTAACTGTTTCAATGCAGAAGGGAGAGTATTGGGTCTCCATAAGTATTATATTGTGTGTTTCCTCTACAGTACTCAGACCCTAAAGTGCAGTGAATGGGAATCCCCAGGTCACTTCAAACCCCTGGCTATCCTCCAAGGAAACACTAAAGGGGCAAGAGGTGGGGAGCAGCAGCACCCCCCCCCCCCCCCCAAAAAAAAAAAAAAAAAAAAAACAAACATTGCATCGCTGAATTGGACCACTACCTCACTACCAATATGACTTGCTTAGTTTTGCTTTTCCCCAAATCAAGCAGGCAAGCTACATTGATAGTTGTTGCTGTGCTAGTCCACTTGAATGTGTGGAAAGATCAATAAAGAAAAATATTTTTTTATTGAATGAACGTGATTCATTCATTGACTAGTTTTGGGGAGCTAATATTCCTTTCATCAGATCAAAACAGTTACCTTTATTTACACACATTTAAGTGAGTTAACACAACCACCAAACAGTTTTATCTAAAATGAAAGGTATCTCATACAGCTATGTGAAATAAATGAGCAAAGTTACCAAAATGGCATGTTTGTACTGTTTTGACTTGAAGGCATGAATATGGCTTCTGAAAGCTAGTTAAGAAACGTATATATTAGTCTGTTAAAACAGTATTACAAAATTGTAAAACCACTCTTCCAAGATTGTATGACTGCCCTGTTTGTGATGCCAGTATTTGATCATGATGGAATGGCAGGTGCAGCTCTGGCTGCCTTTACTGGGCAGACTAGATGGACCATGCAGGTCTCGATCTGCCATTACATACTATGTTGTTATTTTTGTTTATTGAACCTCATTTCCTGACTTATATTTGAAATGCAGTCTATCATTTTCTTGCAGACAATGAAATTGAAGAGGAATCAGAAGAAGATGAAGACTATATTCCCTCAGAAGACTGGAAAAAGGTAGGAGGTCGGGGGGGCCTAGTTGATATGGGTAAAGTTCATTTTACTTGAAAAGTAACATTTAATTAAATGTATCAGATATGTTTAAAACAGTATGGAGCACTGATATTAATGGAAAGTGAGAATATAAACTGGAATAGAAAATGATGGTTCATTTCTAAATTCATTTAATATTTTTTTTCAATCTGTTTCAAAATGTTTAAACATATTCCAATAGCTTCCTCCTGTTCCTTCAGGGCTTCAAGCATGATCAGAACTCTTTTGTGCTGGTGCTATAGTGTTGTGAGCCTTCATCCACAGTTCTTTGGGGATCTTCCCTATTTTTAACCTACTGTAGGGTCATCAAAAGTGGCAGGCAAAACCAGTGGGTTCCACCATCACTAGAGCACTGATCAGAATACTAAAAGGAAATTTAAAACACTTAAGAACATAATCACCAAGAAAGGACGGCAAAGATCTGGGGTTCCGCTTCTGGGTTTCTGCTTCTGTGGTTTCTTCTCTATCACATTGTAAACCATAACATTTTACTGCTTTGTCACTCTGATAACCCATCCAACTCTTCCTGTTTCTCATTCCCTACTCCTCCACCCCTGCCTTTCCCATTGAGACTGACAAAAAAAGGAGGAAGAAAGCATCTAACTTCCCCTACCTGGGATCCCAACTCTGGAATGCTCTACCCATCCACATTCGGTCAATTAGTGAATATCTTCCCTTTGGGAAACTATTGAAAACCCATCTGTTCAAACAGGTTTACCCGAATGACCTGACATACCATAAGCAATCCATCTATTTACCGGTTCAACTAATTATTAACTACAATGACTCAGAAAATATCTCCTACCAACCTTATTTATCCTCCATGCTCTTCCCAATTTCTCCTTTATCGCCCCACCTCCTTACCTATCCCTGTCCTTTCTCTCACACCTCTTCTATCCCATTTACTCCTTGTTCATATGTCCTATCACATACCTCCTTTGTTGATTCTGATACTACAGATTGTATTCTCTTGTTACTATGTAAGCCGTATTGAGCCTGCGATGAGCGGGAAAGCGTGGGGTACAAATGTAATACATAAATATGAGTATATGAATAGTGTCTGTAATTGGATAATTAACTGGAAAAAATTAATTTATTTATGGTGAACATTTATAGTTAAAATGAGGAGGAAATGACATCAGGACAGTTGTACTTTTGATCTTGGATCGTCTTACAGCACACAGCTTTTCCAAGTTTGAGATCTTTATGCAATTTTCAAATCATTTGTCATACCTCCACCTCCTAAACAAAACAAACATGGTGCTGTTATTAAGGATGGATATCCAGTTCTGTGTCCCATGTAAACCACAGGGTATCACAGGTGGCATTATTAAAAGAGGCACTCCCTGTATGCCACTTTATCTTACAACATCCATGTTTGAAGCTGGGGTCATCTCGCTGCTTACAGTATTGCCCTCCCCCCACTCCTCCAGAGTACAATGACACCTCTGTTCTTCAGTGCTCCTAAGCAGTTGCAGAAACAATCCTGTGGCTGTACAGGCCATGGTTCTCTCTGGAACCTTGCTTAAGTGTTCACTTAGCCAGCCACTAGGTTATACTGTTTTCTCCAAGGGCAACCGGGCCTATAATTCTCACAAGTGGATTAACGTGACCTGCGTTGCCCAGTTCGGAGCTTATATCAAGCTGAAAAGAGATTTGTGGAGCAAGACTCACTCCATTGCGCATGCGCGGGACCACCAATTATTTTTTTTACTTTGGTGAGGAGTGGACACCATTTTTCTTTGCTTCTCACTATCTTGGTTCGGAAAGAGCTTGAGGGTTTGTCGGAAGCGTTTTTTGCTGTGATTTTTCTTGTTCCCATATTTGTGTTCTTCCCTTCTCTTCCCTTCTTTTTTTAGTTCATTTTTTCCCCACTTGTTTCCTATCTTTTTCTCTAGGTCGCATTTAGGCCTTGACTTTGTGCTTTGCCTTTTTTTTTTTTTTTTCTCACCATCAAGCTGTTTGATTTGGAGCGGAGGAGTAGCCTAGTGGTTAGTGCAGTGGACCTGGATACTAGGGAATTGGATTGGATTTGATTCCCAGTGCAGCTGCTTGTGTCACTTTTGCCTATGTAAACCGCTTTGACTGTAGTTGCAAAAAAAAAAAAAAAAAGACGGTATATCAAATCCCATTCCCATTTCCCTTTCCCCTTTCCTTCCATGTCTGCAAAGGTTCCCAGTGGCTTTTAGCACTACTCCCGGTTCAGTAGGGCCGTCTCTAGTAAAGACACCCATTCTTGGTGTCTTCAGTGTTTCGGGCCTGATCATAGACCTTACAATTGTCCTGGACCCAGTTGCCCAGAGAGGCTCAACATGAAAAGGTATTTGGAGCCTGCTAGACCTGTTGACACCGAGAGTAGTTGTGCATCGAGTGAGTCTCTACCTGCCTCAACGCAGACTGCTGTGCAGAGTTCCCGGGACCAACCTGCATCGGGCCTGACTGAGGCGATGGGAGGATTCAACGACATCCTCGTTGGCACCGAGGAGCTTCGATATCGGGGTTCAGGCAAAGGCCAAGAAGCGTCAGCATTGATCCCCTTTGAAACACAGTGCTGGAGGCTCGAGGGCGCTGGGAGGACCTCTTCCCCCTCCATACACGAGGTGCCGGTGCAGCAGTCCTCCATGTAGCCAGGACCAGCCTCCGGTCTCAATCCCAGCAGTTCCGCAGGCTGTCTCTGAGCCAATGCCCCAGCCTTTCCCGATGTCAGCCCGCAGTGAGCACATCGGGCCTTGTTCCTGAACTGCTGGCTGGCTTTTTTTCAACACAGTGCATCGGCATCAAGGGTGCATGCGCCTGCCATTCCTCTAGTTGCAGCCCCGCTTGGCCCTCAGCCTGCAGTGAGGCCTCTGACGCCAGTGTCACATGTGGCTCCAGCATTGACTGCACTCTCTCAACGTCAGTGGAATAAGCTTCACCAGAGTCAATGTGGGAGCCAACTCCTCAATGCCCCTTTTGGAGACATGACTCCTCTAGATCGAGGCAGACTCAGTCTCAGCCTTCTCTAGTGGAGTTTTTGGCTGATACAGATGAGGAACGCTCTTGGAAATTGGATGGTGACCTTCGATACTTCTCGGAGGAGCAGTCTTATGGGATATCATCTGACCCCACCCCTCCACAGGAAAGGAGAAAGTCTCCTCCAGAGAGCCGGTCCTAAATCCACTATTAGGGTCCATAAGCTGCCCAAGGTTACTTCAGTGGGTTTAACTATAAATATAGTAAATTGAGTCACTATTACCTCAGATTTGCTTGTGGAAATTTCCTGCTCCATACCTGCAGCTTTAAACTCCCTCACTGCATTTGCTGTAACTGATGCCGTTCCCTTCATCGAGGTCTCAGGTTCTTCGTTGCTCCGAGTTCCCTCGGATGATTGAACCATCTCCCGTATCCTCTCCCACACCAACCACGGGAACTGGGATTGAGGACGCCAACATCGGAGAGCTACCATCACCTGGCTGTGGGGGAGGAGCTCTCGTGTCGGGACTGAGCAAGAGCTCTAGCCCAGGTGATGCTCCGGAGTCTCCATCAACCTCAGAGCGGGCCAATGGGCTGCTTCCCGACATCGCTGTCCGAAGATATGCCTGCAAAGGACCGATTTCTGAAGAGGGGGTTTGCCGCTGAGGGGCAGCGGAGGCAGGGCAGCCTCTCCTCTTCGGCATCTCAAAACGCAGTAAGATTCAGAGAGCTGAAAGGTGTGTCGGATGACAGCAGCAGCCATCTTGGATCCCTACTACCTTTTTAACTTGGCAAGTTCAGCAGTGTCCATATGCGTCTCTTGTAACATTGCAATATCTGCCTTCTGATTCCAGAGGACTTTCAAGATCTTATACCTCTTTACCAGAAAGACCAGCTTGCACAGTTCACCTGCAACTCACCCTATTTCACACAACCAATGAGGTGCAAGCCAGACATCTGCATCCCCCATATACTTTCTGCCTTCTTGCCTTCCTTTAACACATTTCTCCCATTTTCATTGCTCACACTCACCACCTAGATCACCTTGTGCATGTCGAAGCATTCTCCCTTCAGCCAGTCATACGCATTGAACAGTGATTTCCCTCCTGCCTACATACCTTCCATGTTCACTCCCCACCACCTCCATCCCTCACGATGCCAACCCTTCACCTCCAAATTCCTCCTGGGGGTTGGGATGATCCACATTCATATAAGATCATTCTCTTCCCAAGTGTGTTTTAATATTTCACCCTTCCACCTGACGCAGTCTCCGCACATGGTCACAGGTGCTAGGAGTCAACCTCTTTTACATACCCATTTCATATACACCCTATCCTCCCTACCACACACTTGTGGCACTACACTACCAACCCAGTATCCATCCAGTCTTTCCCCCTACTCACAAATAACCCTCCCCCCCAAATGCTTCCCCAAGCCCACCGTCCAGCACCCCCTCTCAACTGTACTCTAAAGATTGAAAGGGGCATCCACTTCAACAGTTTCTCTGTTGTCACCATCCTGTGGGCCCATGTTATAGTGCAAAAATAGTCCAGATAAAGGAAATGTCCCAGACATCCCTATTGTTTCTCCCTGCCTCCTGACACCCTTCACTCCTCTCCAGTCTGCACCTAATCTTCCAGCCTCACCAAGAATGTCCTTTTCCAACACTGAAGTGATGATCTCACTTCTCCCATTGTTCTGTACCCATAATCAGGCAGGGTACAGTTGGGCAAACTTCATCTGTTGATCATACAATTTGGAGTAGATGGATGCTATATTCACCGAGCAACAGCTCTCATGCTGCAGCCTACTAAAGGGGATAAAGGGTTATAGATTTGTTATACCACCTTTGTGGTACATCCAAAGCTCACAATCTTGCAGCTCTAGGGATCTCTTCCTTTTATTTATATAGTTTAAAAAGTGAGCCCAGAACTACCCAAGGCTTTCCCATCTCTACTTGCTTAGGTCCAGTGTGATGCATTCTATGGTCACCAATCTCAGGGCCACACTAAGCCTAAGTTCCAACAGGAGCAAGGTTTTTAAGAACCCCCCCACAGCTCAGCCATTGAAGTGTATATTATGGCATGAGTGGATCTTATAATTGTCCAGTTATTTTTAAAGCTGTGTTAATATTTGATTAAGCTTGGCAATCTCACCAGCTAAGTGCGCCACATCCTCCACTGCAGATACCTTCTGCAGACTGTAACAGCCCTCTAATGTGTTGGTCACACCATTGATTGTAGCTGCTAGTATATCAAACTTCCCTTTCAGTGCTTAAAACTATTGCCCAGTGACCTCAGATGCTAGCAGCTCTGTATCACATATTGGGGAGCATGGCTCCATGAGTTGTTCTGCCAGTTGCACCTTCTCTTTGTGCTTTCCTAGGACCTTTGCTGCCATCACATGCTTATGACTGACCACTAAGGGGGGGGGGGGTCATCTCTACCATATGCCTACTGCCAGGAGGCAACGAGAGGAGGCCCCGGAGGGCAACAATCATCCAATAAGGAGACAGACAGTCTCCAGAGCCCCAAGAAATAACATCCCCTTAGGCTCACCAAATCACATAATCCACTGCAAGCTAAGTGGATTTCAGTCTGGCACTGAATGTATTGCCATATTTTTCCTAGTGTTAAACTTATCTTTTACTACTACAGAAGGTGTTAACTTGAAGTATGAGAGAGGTTTCTAGGGGTTTCTTAGTATGTATGTAGAGAAATGTTTAGTATATTTGACATCCATACAGATTGTTTTAGGAAAGTTATGTAAATTCAGAAAACTCTTGTGGGTGGAGATAGTACAGATTTGGTCTTTCCTGAAAAATTTCCGACAATCAAAATTTTCTCTTTTTTCTGTATAGGAAATTATGGTGGGCTCGATGTTTCAAGCAGAAATTCCACTTGGTGTCTGTAAATACAAGGAGAATGAAAGAGGTAAACTTTATTATTAAATAGAATAGCTAATTAATATAGAACGAATTTATGAAACCACTTTTCAGAAAATAAAGTATGCTTCTGAGCTATTTGCTAGATGGCTACATATCCAGGATATTGTCAGATCTTCTATGATAAATTAAAAGACCAGGTATTAAAGTGCAGCACAGAACAAATTTTCCAATCTGGCAACTCTTAAATCCTCCATACCAATCCACCAGTTATTCTGCGGTTGTGAACAGGGCCACATAAACAACTGGTCTTAAAAATAATTGTTATTGAGGCAGAACTGTTGCTGTGATATGAATAACCTTATATTTTCCAAATAAAAAATATGGTGGCTATTATCTTTGAACAATATATATATTTTTTTTTTAATTTTAAATGAGCTTTAGAATTTTGGAGCAAGTGTACAAGGTAATCATTTATAAAAACTGGAAAAATATATTTCTAGAAATAAAATAATCGAAATAAAATGTCTGTCTCATTCTGTCTTTACCTCTGCCAACTCTCTCCTTATGTTGCTCCCAAAATATTACTATAAATTTTTTTTTTTTTTAAGTAGCCATGTTTGAAACAGTGTCGCAAATTAAGGCATGGTTGTATATCTGTTCTATGTTAACTTTGACATCACACATGACATACTGTATGAGAAACACTGATCTTTTTTAATCTTTGGTAATGTTTGATACTGCTTTTTGATTAGGCATTTCCACCTTTTGATCAATAGACTTTGCAACAGCTCTACAAAGGTCTTTTTCAAGACTAACCCATTATATTACTGGACAGATTTTATCTTGAAGACATTGAAATTCATTTATTGGAAAAAGACCCCTGAGGCAGGCCATAGGCCGAAACACAGTACTGTGTCAGGTCTTTGATTAATAAATCTTCTCAAGCATCTCTACCAGTCCATTCTTTCTACTCATCAAAATACTAATGATATTAAATATGGATTGCAGGTTTAGTAAATCCATATCCTTTGGAGGCTGTAGTCCAGAGAAAGTTTGCAAACCCTCCAGGTAGTCGGTATTTTAACAAAGTTTAGGATCTAATTATGTTTTCAATATAGTATAAACTTTGATAAGAGAGAGAATTCTATTGAATAAATACAGGCATGAAGGGTTTATTTTGATCATTTATTCACGTAAAAAGGCAAAGAACATCAGTATCTGTGTAAAAAGTATGTGAACTCTCCATTTAGGGGCCCTTTTACAGAGCGCTGTAAACCCAACGCAGGCTTGCCACTCGCTCTTCCAGGACTACCGCCGGCCCAATGCAGCCACTAGCGGTAGTCCTGCCCTGAGCGTGCTCCATTTCCAGGGGAAAAAGAAAACCCCCGGAAATGAGTTGCGTGGCAATAGCCCTTCGGTAATCAGGCATCACCACGTGCTGCTCGGTTACTGCCAGGTTAGCAAGGAAGCCCATATCGTCGCCTCAGTGGGTGGCAGTAAGGAGTCCCTGCCGCATGGCCATGCAGTAAGAGTTCTCTTACCGAATGGCTATGTGTGCTGGGGGCTTTTTTTTACCTGCTGCGATTAAAAAGGGCCCTGGTGTGCGGGGAAAAACAACTCCCGCCGCTAGTGCAGGGCCCTTTTTTCTGCAGTTTGGTAAAAGAACCCTTTAATAACTAGTGGCACCTCCTAAAACAGCAATAACTTCAACTAAGTATTTGATCGGCCTCTTACTCTGCTCTTGAGAAATTTTGTCCCATTCTTTCATGTAGAACTGTTTCAACTCTGACATTTGACTCCTGTCTTTCCTTACTTTTTGGGTCTTGCCACTACATTTCAGTGGGGGGTTTAGGTATTTGACTTTGGGTGTTTTAAAACACCAAATCTTTTTCTTCAGTCCTTTTGTAGTAGATTTAGTGTCATCTTGCATGATGCACTCGCAGGTCACAGATGGATGGCTTAACATCCCACTTGAGAATCTACCCACTGGAAACATCTCTGAAAATTCTCAGAATCATTAGATCAACAATTAACAGGAGAAGACCAAGTTAACACCGTGGTATCCAAGACCCTCAGATCATTATGGAAGTTAAAAAGAATTAGATTCCTTTTCCCATCCAGTTCGTTCTGACCAATTGTGCAAGCATTGGTCCTATCACAAATGGACTACTGCAATGCATATTACCTAGGTAATAAAGAATCTTTAATCAAAAAAATGCATACTACTTTAAACACAGCTTATGTTGAGAGTTTCAAAATTCAACAGAACTTCTCCCTTACTTTCCAAATTACAGTGGCTTCCAATTAAAGTTAGAATAACCTTCAATACCCGCACATTCATTTACCAAAATACATGTTTTGGCACCTAAATACATGTTGGATTTAATTGATTTACCAGCTTGAAATGCATCTGCAAAATCCAGAAAATACCTTTATACTTCATTATCCTAGCTATATAAACATCAATTTCAAGTCTATATTATGCAAAGATTTCTCTCACATAGGCACTAAATGGTGGCATGATTTACCAGTTGAAATTAAACAAATTTCTAACTATTTAACCCATCCTGTTAGAATATCAATGATATGCTTTGATGTCCCCATGCATACCTCCTACCCACCCCCATCCTCCCACCCTGTCAGACTGTCATAGTAATGCTTGAATGTTTTCACTTATATACGCTGTCAGCTAGCACATTTGCTTATTTCCGATCTGACGAAGAAAGGCAACCTTCGAAAGCTAATCAAGAAATGTATTAAGTTATGTCCAATAAAAAAGGTATCATCTTATTTTCTTTTCCATGTTTTATTTTGTTTTTCTATTGAGAAAATTATAAAACCACTGGATAAGAATCAATGTTTTGTGGACTGGGAACTGGATAAAAGATTTAAAACAGAGTAGGGTTAAATGGCCAGTTCCCTAAATAGCTGAAGGTGAATAGTGGAATGCCACAGGGATCTGTGGTAGGACCAGTATTTTTAAGATATTGATAAATGATCTGGAAATGGGAATAACACATGAGGTGATCAAACTTGTGGATAATACAAAACTATTGTTAAATTGCATGTGGACTGGGTGTCCAAATGGCAGATGAAATTTAATGTGGACAAGTAAAAAGTGATGCACATTGGGAAAAATAATCCATGCTCCAATAACCCCAAACTGCCATAAAAATATCCCTTTCAAAAGTAACAGGTAACAGTGCACCTTGATCTGCACAAATGGAGAACATCAGTACTAAACGAAGTAACATCTTCTAACATAAAAGAGCTCTATTCTAGATAAATTCTCATACAGAAAAAAGACAGTGGAGAGCACGTCCAGTTCTCAATCTGCGAGATTTAAACAAGTTTCTACAAATTTCATATGGTTTAAGTACATAAGTACATAAGTAGTGCCATACTGGGAAAGACCAAAGGTCCATCTAGCCCAGCATCCTGTCACCGACAGTGGCCAATCCAGGTCAAGGGCACCTGGCACGCTCCCCAAACGTAAAAACATTCCAGACAAGTTATACCTAAAAATGCGGAATTTTTCCAAGTCCATTTAATAGCGGTCTATGGACTTGTCCTTTAGGAATCTAACCCCTTTTTAAACTCCGTCAAGCTAACCGCCCGTACCACGTTCTCCGGCAACGAATTCCAGAGTCTAATTACACGTTGGGTGAAGAAAAATTTTCTCCGATTCGTTTTAAATTTACCACACTGTAGCTTCAACTCATGCCCTCTAGTCCTAGTATTTTTGGATAGCGTGAACAGTCGCTTCACATCCACCCGATCCATTCCACTCATTATTTTATACACTTCTATCATATCTCCCCTCAGCCGTCTCTTCTCCAAGCTGAAAAGCCCTAGCCTTCTCAGTCTCTCTTCATAGGAAAGTCGTCCCATCCCCACTATCATTTTCGTCGCCCTTCGCTGTACCTTTTCCAATTCTACTATATCTTTTTTGAGATACGGAGACCAGTACTGAACACAATACTCCAGGTGCGGTCGCACCATGGAGCGATACAACGGCATTATAACATCCGCACACCTGGACTCCATACCCTTCCTAATAACACCCAACATTCTATTCGCTTTCCTAGCCGCAGCAGCACACTGAGCAGAAGGTTTCAGCGTATCATCGACGACGACACCCAGATCCCTTTCTTGATCCGTAACTCCTAACGCGGAACCTTGCAAGATGTAGCTAGGGTCACTACTTCCCATGATAGAACTCAACAATTGGCTTTGCTCTCTAGATCTCATTGAGGCACACATGCATATACCTATTCTCTCTGCACACAGAAAGTTCCTCCTCTTCTGCTGTGGGACTCTCCACTATTAATACAAGGTCTTACGAAGTGTCTGATAGTGGTAGCATCAACACTTTGCATGTCAGGAATCCATGTCTTCCCTTACTTGGATGATTGGTTAATCAAGACAGACTCCTGGGAGTCAGCACACACCTTCATTCTATCCGCCCTAAGGCTCCTAGAACTCCTCAGGTTTGTGATCAATTACCCCAAATCACATCTTCAACTGCTTCAGTTCTTAGATTTCATAGGTGCTGTCCTTGATACTACTTAGAGCTAGGCCTTCCTTCCTCAGCCAAGAGCAGAAACATACTGAGACTGGGCACTCAGATGTTCAAATTCACCCAAGTATCTGCTCGTCACATGCTCTGCCTACTCAGGCACATGGCTTCAACAGTCCATGTAACACCTTTAACTCGATTCCACTTCTGAATTCCTCAGTGAACCGTCTCTTTTCAGTAGTCACAAGCCACAGGATTGCTCTAAGCTCAAATTCAAGCGACTCCACAATTACACCACTCTCTACAGTGATGGATAATATCTGATATCACCCGGGGTCTTCCATTTCAGCCCCCTGCACATTACAAGGTCCTCAACATGGATACTTCCATGGTAAGTTGGGGTGCTCACCTTGATGGTCTCCACACACAGGGTTCTTGGTCCCCATGGGGCAATCATTTCAACCTCCTGGAATTGCGAGCAGTCAACACTCTCAAAACCTTCCAAGACTGCATCCTCAATGAAGTAATACTCGTACACACAGACAACCAGCATGGGTAAAAGGTGAAGTAAAAGAGGCCATTACAGCCAAAAGATTGTCCTTCAAAGAATGAAAAAAGGACCCAAATGAAGAGAATAAGAAGTAACATAAGCACTGGCAAGTCAGATGCAAAGCATTAATAAAGAAGGCTAAAAAATATGAAGAGAAACTTGCCGCAGAGGCTAAAACTCACAGTAACTACTTTTTCAGGTACATCAGAAGCAGACAGCCTGCAAGGAAATCCATGGGACCGTTAGATCACGAAGGAGCAAAAGGGGCGCTCAGGGAGGGCAAGGCCATAGCGGAGAAACTGAATGAATTCTTTGCTTCTGTCTTTACGGAAGAAGATATGAGATCTGCCAGTACCAGAATTGGTTTTCAAGGATAATGATGCAGAGGAAGTGAAAGAAATGTCGGTGAACCTGGAAGCTGTACTGAGCCAAATTGACAAATTAAAGAGTAATAAATCACCTGGACTGGGTACTCAAAGAACTCAAGCATGAAATTGCTGATCTGTTGTTAGTAATATGTAACCTATCATTAAAATCATCCGCAGTACCTGAAGAATGGAGAGTGGCCAATGTGACGCCGATTTTTAAAAAGGGTTCTAGGGGTGATTCGGGAAATTATAGACTGCTAAGCCTGACGTTGGTGCTGGGCAAAATAGTGGAAACTATTATAAAGAGTAAAATTACAGAACACGTAGACAAACATGGTTTAATGGAACAGAGTCAGCCTGGGTTCAGCTGAGGGGAAGTCTTGCCTCACCAATTTGCTTCATTTCTTTGAAGGCGTGAATAAAGGTGAACCGGTTGATGTAGTGTATCTAGATTTTCAGAAAGCTTTTGGTAAAAGTTCCTCATGAGAGACTCCTGAGAAAATTAGAGTTATGGGGATAGGAGGCAAGGTTCTGGTGTGGATTAGAAATTGGTTATTGGACAGAAAACAGAGGGTTGGGTTAAATGGTCATTTCTGTCAAGGAGGAGGGTGAGCAGTGGAGTGCTGCAGGGACCGGTACTGTTTAACATATTTATAGATGATATGGAATTCAGAACGACAAGTGAGGTGATCAAATTTGCAGATGATACAAAACTATTCAAGGTGTTAAAACAAGTGCAGACTGAAATGTTGTAGGAAGACCTTAGGAAATTGGAAGACTGGGCGTACAAATGGCAGATTAAATTTAATGTGGACAAATACAAGGTGATGCACATTGGAAAAAATAATCCGAATCTTAGTTACCTGATGCTAAGGGGGTCAGCGTTTAAGAAAAAGATCTGGGTGTCGTCATACATAATACGTTGAAATCTTCTGCTCAGTGTGTGGCTGCGGCCAAAAAAGCAAATAGGATGCTAGGAATTATTAGGAAAGGGGTGGTGAATAAGGCCAAAAACACTATAATGCCTTTGTATCGCTCCATGGTGCGTCCACACCTTGAGTATTGCATTCAGTTCTGGTCGCTGTATCTCAAAGAAGATATAGCGGAATTAGAAAAGGTTCAAAGAAGAGCAACCAAAATGATGATGGGGATGGAACTCCTCTCATCTGAGGAAAGGCTAAAGAGGTTAGGAGTCTTCATCTTGGAAAAGATACGGATGAGGGGAGATATGATTGAGGTCTACAAAATCCTGAGTGATGTAGAATGAGTAGAAGTAAATCGATTTTTTACTCGTTCCAAAAGTACAAAGACTAGGGCAACTTGAGGAAGTTACATGGAAATACTTTAAAAACAAATAGGAGGAAATATTTTTTCACTCAACGAATAGTTAAGCTCAGGAACTGTTTGCCGGAGGATGTGCTAACAGCAGTTAGCGTATCTGGGTTTAGAAAACGTTTGAACAAATTCCTGGAGGAAAAGCCCATAGTCTGCTATTGAGGCAGACATGGGGAAGCAACTGCTTGCCCCAGGATTTGTAGTATGGAGTGTTGCCATGATTTGGGTTTCTGTTTGGAAAACAGGATACTGGGCTAGATGGACCATTGGTCTGACCCAGTATGGCTACTCTTATGTTGTGATATATTACCTGAACAAACAAGGGAGAACAGATATGGACTTGGGCAGCTTCTCGAAACATCTCTATATGAGCAGTTTACCTAATTTGGCAAACAGAATTCTGTAGCAGACAAATTGAGCAGAGTACTTCAGCTTCACGAATGGTCCCTCAGCATCTCTGTAGTTCGTTAAATATTCCAACAGTGGGGGACCCCAGCAATAGATCTGTTTGCTTCTCCTCAGAACAACAAGCTTTGGTTTCAGAATATATGCTCCCAGCTGAACAGCCCCAGATGCCTTCTTGTTGCACTGGGGAACAGACCTATACACCTTTCCCCCGCTACCTCTCATAGGGAAAACTTCTCAAACTGTGTTGAGGCCAAGGGACCATGATTCTAATAGCTCCCTACTGGCTGTCAAGTCTGGTTCCCTCTTCACCTAGAGCAGTGGTTTCTAAACCTGGTCCTGGATACACCACAGCCAGTCAGGTTTTCCAGTGTACCCACAATGAATATTCATGAGAGAGATTTTCAGGCATACATTCTCACATCCCTCCCACCTCCTCTTGGAATTGTCTTAGCTTTAGTACTGTACTGCTGGTCCCATACTCGAGCACCGCCTCAAAGATTTAAAGTGACAGTGCACTTGGCAGTGACTGCACTGGGCTCCATAGGTGACATCGTCCACATGTGAGAATATATGCCTGCTGCCCTTGGAGAATACTTAGCTTTATCTACTTAGTCCTGATCACTTCCCTTGGTATAACTGAGCTTTTTACATGATACTCCTGAATGATAAATTTTTTTCTTTAATTTATTCATGTATCATCTTTGGTATGGAAGTCAAAATGGTATGGAGGAGTGGCCTAGTGGTTAGGGTGGTGGACTTTGGTCCTGGGGAACTGAGTTCATTTCCCACTTCAGGCACAGGCAGCTCCTTGTGACTCTGGGCAAGTCACTTAACCCTCCATTGCCCTATGTAAGCCGCATTGAGCCTGCCATGAGTGGGAAAGCGCGGGGTACAAATGTAACAAAACAAAAAAATAGTTCAAAAATAGGTATTTTAATTTATTCTGAATGTTATGTATTGGTACTACTTATTTTTTGTCTTCCGAGCATCACATTGTTGTAGATAATCCTATTGTTGTTTTTTTTAAGGGCTTTGTATTTTCAATTGTGTACAAGTACAGCAAACGATGCTTTTGTTCTTGGTAAAAGGTTGTACCCATGGTGATATGTTTTTGTATGTGTCAGGGCAAGGTCAAAATTTTTTACAGAAATTTAATCATTCTTAATACCATTGGGTGCTATTATGCATCTCGCCTCCTGCCATATATATGAAAACTACTGGACCTATAACTATCTTAGAATTTATGGAAATAACTTACGTTATTTTCTGCATGTGATACATAATGTTTGTATAGCATTTAAACATAGATCTCTTAATATTTGGCTCTGAAATCCTGTCTGCAGAATGTGACACCAGTATTTCTTTATCTAAGAGCCAGCCAAATATCAGATCTGAGCTGTGAGTCGTGTGGTCCTTTGAAATTTTGACCGATTGAGAATTGGTAGAGTGTGGTGGGATGGGATTAATAAACTACAACTTGACTGCACAGGGGGACATGATTATGTTATGATCAAACCTCAAGTTAAAAATAGCATGAGATGAGTTTGTATCCTACTTTTCTCTGTTTTAGTCTATGAAAATGATGATCAGCTTCTGTGGATACCTGATTTTCTATCAGAAGACAAAATAATTGAATTTCTCAGTGAAGCCTCAAGGCGAACAGGTGATGAGAGAGGTGTGGATGCAATTCCAGAGGGTTCACATATAAAGGACAATGAACAGGTATGTTTAACAAAAAGTAATCAGACTTTTATGTTGTTGGTTTTTTTTTGTTAAGTTAATTTTTAGCTGGGTTAGCTATGTTACAGCTTATACTGCTTTGTACCCTTTAACCTGCTACATTTATTGCTTAGATAGAAGCATCTCTGAACTTTTGGTGCTGAAAGAGCCATTTCTTAGGACAAAACAAAACTATTAGTGTTTCAAAAATATACTTACCTGTAAATAACTTAAAATGTTAACCATATATCATCTTTTTTTGTTACATTACTTGCGATTCCAGTATTTACAGCCCTATTTGGAAGATATCCTAAATTATTTTGCATACTGTATGAAACAATGTTTTATGATAGGCCTCGACAATTTTTATTGAAACTAGGAGTGAGCCAACAGCTGAAACATCTCCGCTGTCTCCCCTCTCTCATGCCTTTATTCCCATCAAAGTTCAAGAGTAGGAGAATCCCTGTTGAGGTGTGTTGTAGCTAGTTTTAGGGTCTAATACTTTAAGGCTGTTTTCCTGTTCTTTATCTGTGAGAAGAGAGAGCATAACAAATTAGGTCTTTTATGCACAATTGCACACAGCAGGCAGAAGCCAACATCTGCCTTACCCAGGTCCCCCTCCCCACCCACTCACCTCAAGCACCTAGACAGCTGTGTTTGAGGCTATTTTCAAGGCATCTCATTGTGATCAGGGTCCTCATCAGTCTTTGTCTTTATTGCATGTATAGCTCACCTGGTCTAATGTTCAATTAGTATCTCTCTTAATTCTGACTCTTGTTTGTTTTTTAACTGTATATCTTGTCAGTCTGTCTTTGACTTGATTGTAATCTCCAAGGAGTAAAGATGACCTATTATATGTCTGTACAAGTTAGTGAACTGTGTGATTTATAGGAGCGAAGGAGAAGATTGTTGGAGTCGGATCTTTGGGGGGAAGAGAGTTGATATATATTTCCCCACCCCTGCAGCCTACTAATTAACATCAGTGTCTGGGGTGACCACACCAATTTCATCTCCAGTGCCATCCCAGAGCTCGAAGCTTCCCAGGCTGCTCCTTCCCCCAACCCGGTCTGCAGCAGCAGTAGTGGAAAGCACATGGCATGGATTCACAGGCCTCACAGCAGCTATCCCCTTACAAATTTTTCTCGGTAACATGAAGCCCCATTCTTCAGGGCCCCACTAACCCCAGCTGAGAGTATTCTTGTTCGGTGATGTCCTAAATCGACAAGTTCCCTTGGCACTTATGTAATAAACCATCAGCTATAAATGTGATTTAATGTGACAATTTTAGTGCAGGTGGCTCTTTAAAAAATTATCATTCACTATACCAAAAACCATATATAAAGCCTTTATTCAAGGATAAGCAGGCCATATTCTCACATGTGGATGACGTCATCCATGTTGTCCGGTGCAGAGCATAAGAAAGAGCTAATATTGTTTTAAGAGCATGCGCCATGAGAGCACAGGACTAGCAGTCTCTTCTCATCCACTGTGAAAAGGGGATGCGCGATTTGTGGCTTCTCACACTGGTATGTGAGTACTTTTTATTTGAGCGGTTTGTGCCTTTCCTGGGAGATTTTTTTTTTCTCCTATTTTTTTTTTTGTTACATTTGTACCCCGCGCTTTCCCACTCATGGCACCTTCCTTTGTGTTAGGTACTTTTCCCCCACATAAGTTTTTGGGCTTCAGCTAACTGTCTTAAACTATACACAGAAAATAGTCTTCTACTATTTTTATATATTGTCTTAGTAATGAAAAAGTATTCCCAAAGAAGTTTGAACAGGACAGAAAACAAAAATGTTATCCACATACGATAATGAAAAAATGTTTAAAGACTGTAAGTAACCTTCCAAATAGCTCATGTAAACAATAAAAAGGTGTTACCCTTTCAAATGGAGGAGGTTTGCTGTCTGGTGTGAGGGCAAGGCCCTGGATCCCATTTGTTGCCCTACACAGACCCTGCTTGAATACCTTCTACACCTCTCTGAGTCTGGTCTCGAGACCAACTCTGTAGGGGTTCACCTTAGTGCGATTACTGCTTGCCATCATCTGGACAGCCTCTGGTTGCTCGCTTCATGAGAGGTTTGCTGTTGACAAAGCCCCCTGTCAGACTTCCACTTGTGTCATGGGACCTCAACGTTGTCCTCACCCAGCTGATGAAAGCTTCATTTTGAACCATTTGATTCCTGTCATCTGAAATACTTGACCTGGAAGGTCTTGTTTTTGGTGGCTGTTACTTCAGTTCACAGGGTCAGTGAGCATCAGATCCTAGTGGTGAATCCACCTTACACTAAGTTTCATCACAACAGAGTAGTTCTCTGTGCGCATCATAAGTTCTTGCCGAAGGTTATATTGGAATTCCATCTAAACCAGTCGATTGTCTTCCCAGACTTCATGCCCATCCTGGTGAAAGCCCTACCGACAGTTCACCCAGCTTTTTGTTTCTTTTGATCCCCACAGGATGGGGGTCACCATCGGGAAACGCACAGTCTCCAATTGGCAGGTAGATTGCATTTCATTCACTTATGCCCAGGCTGTGCTGACTGTTGAAGGTCATGTCAAGGCTCATAATGTCAGAGCCATGGTAGCGTCGGTAGCCCACTTGAGGTCAGCCTCTATTGAATAAATATACAAGGCTGCAAAGTGGTCTTCAAGCCACACATTCACATCTCATTACTGTCTTGAGCAGGACACCCGACATGATAGTCAGTTTGGACAGACAGGTGTGAGGATGTTATAATGCCGTTGTATCGCTCCATGGTGCGACCGCACCTTGAGTATTGTGTTCAATTCTGGTCGCCGCATCTCAAGAAAGATATAGTAGAATTGGAAAAGGTGCAGCGAAGGGCGACTAAAATGATAGCGGGGATGGGACGACTTACCTATGAAGAAAGACTAAGGAGGCTAGGGCTATACAGCTTGGAGAAGTGACGGCTGAGGGGAGACATGATAGAGGTATATAAAATAATGAGTGGAGTGGAACAGGTGGATGTGAAGCGTCTGTTCACGCTTTCCAAAAATACTAGGACTAGGGGGCATGCGATGAAACTACAGTGTAGTAAATTTAAAACAAATCAGAGAAAAGTTTTCTTCACCCAACGTGTAATTAAACTCTGGAATTCGTTGCCGGAGAAAGTGGTGAAGACAGTTAGCTTAGCAGAGTTTTAAAAGGGGTTGGACGGTTTCCTAAAGGACAAGTCCATAAACCGCTACTAAACGGACTTGGAAAACTCCAAAATTCCAGGAATAACATGTATAGAATGTTTGTACGTTTGGGAAGCTTGCCAGGTGCCCTTGGCCTGGATTGGCCGCTGTCGTGGACAGGATGCTGGGCTCGATGGACCCTTGGTCTTTTCCCAGTATGGCATTACTTATGTACTTATGTACTTATGTACTTATGCTACAGAAAATTGTTTGAGGTCTAGAATCCAACTGTACCTGCTCCCCCCTCCCCAAGGCCCATTTTGTTCTGTTCCTGGTTGCTCTCTCACACAGTTGTATATAGTTTCAGGTTAATTAGTATTACACCCTTGCCACATTCACATCTCATTACTGCCTTGAGCAAGGACACCCGACACGATAGTTTGGACAGACAGTGCTGCAGAATTTGTTTGCAGTCTAGAATCCAACTCTACTCCCCCAAGGCCCATTTTGTTCTGTTCCTGGCTGCTCTCTCACACAGTTATATATAGTTTCAGGTTAATTAGTATTACGCTCTTGCCGTAGCAAGGTCCAGTTGACCAGTGGTGGCTGTTTTTGGTGAGCCTGGTAGCTGGGGATTTCCATGTGTGAGAATATGGATTGCTGGTCTTCAGAGAAAGCGAAGATACCTGTAGCAGGTATTCTCTGAAGACTACAGGCCATTCATTCTCAAATACTCTTCCTCCTCCCTTTGTAATGGATTCCATGCTATAGTATTGTACTTCTGGGGTCTCGCTGTCGCGGAAGGCGGGAAGACACTTGCGCATGCGCTGTGGGAACGCGGCACATGCTCTTAAAGCAATATTAGCTTTTTTTAAATTCTCTGCACCGGGCAGCATGGATGACATCACCCACAATGGAGAATAAATGGCCTGCTGACCTCGGAGAATCCCTTCTACAGGTAAGTATCCTCACTGTTCATCAGGAATCAGTGTATTGTACTATGGGGTAATGATTGTGATTCCCCCTGTCGTAACAAAAACAACAAAACAAAAAGGGGCCACAGTTCCACAATCCACCTCACCAACAAAAATCAAAGGCCCTTGTCCCCTCTTAACCCCCTCCCATCCCCTCAGAAAAATCAAAGTGACTGTGCCCTCAGTGGCCCTTATTCTAGCCCTTCAGACCTCTGCACCCCCAACACAAAAATCAAGAGGCCTCATTGCCCCAACTCACACACTACTGTTTCCACCCAGTTTATCCCTTCCAGCAATGAAAATAGGGCCCAAAGAGAGCACTACTCCTTCTGCTCTGCTCCAGACATATTCCAAAATGGTGCTGGCTTGTCTCACATTCTTCAGTGTACATGCATTGCTTTTTGCATTGATTTTTGCTGACCCATAAATATTCATGAGCAGTTTGGTATGTATTTGCATGCTACATAGCTCATTTACACTTTTTGCACTTTAGACTGGATTAAGTTGCATCTGTGTTATGTGGTTTTAACGCACTTTAATACATTACCTATTGCAAGCATTGACATACTGTACTACATACCACCCCCAAACTCCCATTTTCTCAGGTACCTGCCTAAATTGTAAGCCCTCTGGGAAGAAGAGCTAATTGTGTATGTAGTTTATGTGGGAAAGGGGTGACAGTGAAGGTAAAAGTAAGTTCACTTGGCTTTTGTGGCAGAGAATATAGATGCATTGAAGACATTAACAAATGTCTAAAGCTGTTCTTTTATTCCACAGTACTAGTATGAAATAATGTATTTTTTCAGGCACTATATGAGTTGGTTAAATGCAATTTTGACATAGAAGAAGCCCTAAGAAGATTAAGATTTAATGTAAAAGCTGCTAGAGGTGAGTCCAGATTTATTTAAATTCTTCATTGCTCATTGTGATTTGCATTCATGCATGTTGCAAATGTTGGCGTCTACCTTTGTTGCCGACCAGCAACATATATAACATTTGCAATATATAATAATTCTCACCTCCAACGTTCTAATGTGCCTGGGGCCGTGCCTCCCTCAGAGGTGGTCTGCTAGTCAGGCATGCAGTGACGTCAGTGACAGCTGATTCCAGCGGGGCAACACAGACCCCCCCCCCTCGCCGCATCACCAACCCACCCCCCCCCCCCACCCGACGAGCATGAACACCCCGTGTCCCCTCACGAATCTCCCACCGAGTTCCACACTCCACCCTCCCTCTGATTTCAACCCCCAACCCCCCCCCCCCCCCCCCGCATTACGGCCTCCTGTACCCCCCTTCCATGACCCTGTTGACCCCCCTTCCCGCCAAAAAACATCCCCCGCCGCCGTCCAGTACCTGTGCTGACTGGGGGCCCCAACCCCCGTCAGCCAAAGTCCTGTGCTGGCCTTCGCGGCGTTGCTTCATTGATCTTCTGTTGAAGTTCCTCTGCGTCTGTCTGACATCAGACACACGCAGAGGAACTTCAACAGAAGATCATTGAGGAAGCAAAGCTGCGGAGGCCAGCACAGGACTTCGGCTGACGGGGGGTTGGGGCCCCCCGTCAGCACAGGTACTCCACGGCGGCGGCAAACTGTTTTCGCTGAGAAGGGGGGTCGACAGGGTCGCGGAAGGGGGTACAGGGGTCCGTAACACAGAGGGGGGGTGAAAAACGGAGGGAGGGCAGAGTCTGGAACAGCGAGGGAGGGTGGGGGATGGCCTTGCTAGCGCCCGTTTCCTTCCCTTAAGAAACAGGCATTTTTTACTAGTATTATATATTACAAAGTTCATAAGCAAGTATCTATCGAAGTAAAACTGATATTGACAAACATGTAATATCAGATAAAGCAAAAAAACTGGTCTAACTATAGAAGTATCCAAGTACATCTTGGTTTCTCATGTTTTATGTGAGACTCACAATAGGGAATCGTGTTGGTGAAACCAGTCTTTAGGAAAACAGTGTTCTGAAGTAATGTGCTTTGGTCTTCTGTGCTTTCAGTAATAGCAGTTGCAGTTTCTGTGGATTAATTTCTGGATTTTGATCTGTGTTCCTGAGTTTCTGAAAATACATTGTGCTGCTGTTTCAAGATTTGATTTTGTGTATTTTTATTTTAGAGGAATTGTCTGTCTGGACAGAGGAAGAATGTAGGAACTTTGAACAGGGGCTCAAGGCTTATGGGAAGGATTTTCATTTGATTCAGGCTAACAAGGTAAGATGTAAATTGTAAATAATTGAAGAGATAACCAATAGTGTGATTATCCACCATAATATGAGTACAAGAATTGTAATACAGACAGCGTGACAACTTATGAAGAGCACTGTTTGAATGTGCTCCTCGGGTGGTTGTAGCAGGGAGAGCTGTGGAAATTCCAAGGGAAACGCACAATGATGGAAAATGAATAGTACTGGTTTGTGCTGTCCTCTATAATTCCAAATAGGTTTATTTGCAATAATTAACCTAATTATATCCTCCTACATATGGAATAGAGTGTATCGAGAGCACCATTCAGACTCATTAACATCTTCCAGAGCTTAGTGTGGGGTCTCTTTGCTATATATATATAAAACCAAGAGGTCAGGTGCTTTGCTAATTCAAAACAACATGGAATAGACGTTGAAAAACATTCTGCTGTGCCAAATAGTCTAGTGTTGCAATTTTTGCCACTGGAATGAAATTAAGAATAGGATATACTCTTAACCCTCTAAGTCTATCAAGGGGGAAAACTCACAGCGTGGTTTACACTCTTCACATATGTTTCTCCACCTCTGCTATATGTTGTAATTTCTTGTTTAAACCTGGAGTGGAAAAACTGATAAATGTAAGTGCCAGATTGAAGTGCTTGATTTTGCTGAAGGAGTTTTTCCTGGGGAGATAAAGCGGTATATAAGAATTTTAAATAATATTTTCTCAAACTCTCAATAATAAGTTTTTGTACTGTGTATATCTCAATTTTTTAACTTTTTCAGGTAGAGCATTTTCTTCATTCCAATAAAGCAGATTTTCTCACACCAGTAAATGAGCTTGAACTTATATTTTAAGAGAGACATGTAGGCAGAAGTTTTAAAAAAACGTTTTGCAGTAAAATATCAAAAACACACCCTCCAGAAAGGGGGAACTATGATAGAAGTGTACAAATACCTCTAAGTAATGAATGCACAGGAGAAGAGCCTCAATAGAAATGAAGGATTGGAATAAGGTATCATGGGATAAGAGTGAAAGATGGAAGACTCAGGTTTAATCTAAGAAAATATTTCTTTAAAATATTGGTAGATACATGGCATCCCGATAGAAGTGGTAGAGAGGAGAATGGTGCATGGGACAAGCACAGAGGCTCTCTGAGGGAGTGGAAAGGATTGTAATGCTGAGCAGGAGGTGAGGATGGGACACTGTACAGACAATTGTGGTCCTTATCTGTTTAGTAAGACTAACAGATACATGATTTCAGGTTCACAGTGGAACATATGTTGTTCATACCTATGTGACTAACATATTTAAATATGCAATATAAAACTGGTTCTAGTCATGTTTAATTCTAGCTTTAAGTAAAGTACACCCTGAAACACCAGACAGCAGTTATTGGAGAGGCAGCATAGTTAAGGAATCCTTTAAGTATGTGAAAATGGTAAAAATCATAGTATTACAGGACTGAAGCTTAACTTGAGCTTCTAATGAACTGTGCAGTTGTGCTTCTGGACTGTAATACCAGGTCTAAGAGTTAACTTTCAACAAGAAAAGTTAGCTGTTAGATTAGCAATAATCTGGAAACTAGTTTCTTCCCCTCCCCCCACCCCCATTTTGGAAATGGAACATCTTTGCACTAGATATAACAAAGTTACTCATCTTTAGTAGGTGTTCTCCAAAGACAGCAGGCCAAGTATTCTCACATCTGGGTGACATCATCCGACAGAGCCCGATGCACTGGGCTCCATCGAATAATGTCACACCCATATGTGAGAAACCATGTCCTGCTTGTCCTTGGAGAAAGCGAAGTTACTTACCTGTAGTGTGTGTTCTCCGAGGACAGGAGGACATGTTTTCACATGTGGATGATGTCATCTGACGAAGTTCCGTCAGATGACATTGCACACGTGAGAATATAGCTGTCCTGCTTGTCCTCGTAGAATGATTTTTCATCTCTTCATTCTGTTTGACCACCCTTTATGGATTATGCCCAGCAACATAAGAAACAACTTTGTTGTTTCTCATGTATGTTCTGATTGTTGTTCATTCGTGCAGGATGTGTTAATATAAGTTGAAAGAAAAGTGATGACAAACTTAGAACTGTTTAACTTGGATGAAAAAGGGCTTTCACTGAAAGACTTAAAACATGTGGTGGAAATTGTTTATATATAATACAAATAAAATATAACAGGCTTGGATCAGCTGCAGGTCGAACTCATTGGTAGGAAAGTATTTTAATTATTGAATTTCCATCATACCTTTTAGGTAACAAAAATATTTGACATGTATTCTCTAGGTTAGAACAAGATCTGTTGGAGAATGTGTGGCATTTTATTACATGTGGAAGAAATCAGAGCGCTATGATTTCTTTGCTCAGCAAACACGATTTGGAAAAAAGAAGTATAATCTTCACCCTGGTGTAACGTAAGATCAACTATTTCCTCATGTACTAGTACCAGGGAAAATAGTGGTAGTGGTTATGATAACTTTGTATAGCTGTCAGTGGGATAGAGACCAAAACTTCTTATCTGTGGAGGTCCGAGGCTTAGAAAAGAAATTAAATGTGTGTGTGTGTGGGAAGGGGATAGTGAATTCAGATTTTTTTTTTTTTTTTTTAAGGATAAGTTGAACAAATATGAAGTGACTAAACAGGCTTGTAAGGATTTGAGAGAGAACTATGTGGGAAGAAACATGTAGAAAATACCTAATGCTGTATTTGAACTATAAGAAAATTGTGTTAATATTTGCATGACCATAAAGAATCATCATTGTACAAAGCTGGCATATTGTAAAACTGTTCTAGTTTCCATTTGGCAGAAATATTCACTCTTTAAAAAAAAAAAAAACCTTCACTCAAGAAATCGCAATCAAAACCTTTTTGAAAATTCACTCTAACTGTTAAGTCTAATGAAAAAAAGAAGACCATTGCGCCCAAAGCACAACACAAGAACAAAGAAAAACAATTGGGGGAGACCAATGTAATTCCAACCAGAGGAAACGATTTATTGATAGTACTAAAAGTATGTAAGATACAAAGACTGATAAGTCCAAAATATCAAGAAGACTGAATGGACTTCTGAGGCAGGCGCTTGCTGCGCCGAAACACATGACTGCGTCAAGTCCATTCAGTCTTCTTGATATTTTGGACTTACCAGCCTTTGTATCTTACGTACTTTTAATATTATCAATAAATTGATTTCCCTGGTTGAAATTACGTTGGTCTCCCCAATTGTTTTTCTTTGCTTTTGTAACTATTAGTCTGTCACACTGGTGGTTCAGCATAGTCCTGGTGCAACTGCATGTTGATAGTGTATGATACAGATGACATTTGTGCCTGCCCTGGAAAGAATTGTCAGTAGAACTCAAAAGATTTTCATATGAGCTTGTGTTGAGATTTAATCATTCATCCTGGAAAGACATTTAGGGCTGGATATTTAAAGGGATTTATCCATTTAGCAGCAGCCACTGAACATAGAAGTCTCTGATCTATGAATTTTCAGTTGGTGCAGTATATATTGTTAAACCACTTGATTATATGGATAGCAGCTGACTATTGTCACTATAGATATAGTAACAGCACAGCGAGAGCTCTACACACATTCAGCGCCACTGCCACCCATCCAGGCAACAGTTTGAACAAATGCCAAAGTGTTTAAATATTGACCTGTTAATATATTGAAACACAGTTATTTGGAGATATTGCAAAGAGCATATTAAAAACAAAATTCATGTGCAAAGTAAATGGGAAGGAAGTTGTGCTAGGGAAATAATTTGATATTCATGCTTCAGGAAGTTTTTGCAAACAGCCTTGATAGAATTCAAGCATGCTTGGCACAGAAGACATGGTTAAGAGCAAGGGAGGAAAGTGAGCAGTGTAAACTGCTAATTTGTACCTTGCCATTTAAAAAAAAAAAAAAAAAGAAAGGTATTTTATTTGTGAATTTGAGTTTAACAAACCTTGCTGGGTCAGACGAGCCCAGCATTCTGACTCCACCAGTGGCCAATTTGGGTTACTGTAAAACACTTGCAGATCCCACTGCAGCTCCATGTCATCTTGGGCAAGCCACTTAAGCCTCCATTGCATCAGGTACAGGCTTAGACTATAAGCCCTCCAGGAACAGAAAAACTATACCTGAATGTACACCGCTTTGATAATTTTCGAGCTTGTAGGCGATATACAAATAATAATAATCCCAGAGATAAAGATCCCAATTCACTTTTGCTCATACCCAGATGTAAGATTAGCTTTTCACAAGTTTGTATGTCTAGTAATTGTTTATATACTTTTCCTCCAGAAATGTGCTTAACAAACCACCTTTTCTGTCGTTTCAGGATTTAATTTAGTTGGTGCAGTGTTTTAGTAGTGGTATTCAGAGCTAGCCCAACTACTAGGCATCTGCCTAGGGTGACACATTGTGGGATGGTGGGTTTTGGAAGTGTCTCTATGGATGATCCAGGACGACCAGTCTAGGACCTTCAGCATCTGCATGTGATCAAGACCCACCGGGTCCTCTCCTCACTAAACTGGTTTGGAGAGGGGAGGACCCAGTGGGCCTTGAGCATCCATGGAATGCTCAAGGCCCTGTGCTGACCATGATGAATCTTCTGTGGTCTCGTTGACTGTCATGACTCTGCCATCTCAGATGGGAGTAAGGAAGGGAAAGAAAGCTGCTGGACACCTGGAGTGGGTGTAGGAAAGTAGGAGGAGAGATTCTGGACACTTCAGTGGGAAGGTCTTGAGCCACCCCTTGGTGGAAGAGGGAGGAGGCACATGGTTGAAGCTTTGCATAGGTTATTAGATAACCTTGGGCCAGTCCTGGCAGAATTGGTCATGTAGAGAACCAGATTATTTGTTGATTGTGTACCTTTTTATTAACACAAGGGTGTAGAACATGAACTTCGAAAATTCAGATATGATTTGCTGATGGTTGTGGGATTGGAAGAGATGTTTGTGTACAAAGAATACAACATAGTATATGTACACAGCTAAATTTTACTTTGAGATGTATAAAGGCAGTCTTGTGTAGTTATTATTTTGTTCTTTCAGAGATTACATGGATCGTCTTTTAGATGAAAGTGAAAGTGCTGCTTCTAGTCGGGCACCATCCCCTCCTCCTCCTACTTCAAACAGCAGCACCAGTCAATCTGAGAGGGAGGATAGCACAGCCAGCAACAGCAATCAGAATGGTAAGCAACCAAATGTCTCTTCTCTCCATGTGACTATTTCCTTTTCAGAAACTCACCAGCATCAATTAACCTGGAAAATATATGATTTGTGCACTTGACATTATGCCTCTAATTAGAAGCTGTGAAAGTAACCTGAAGCGTTTGAAATGTTTCTCTACTTCCCACATACCTACACCTCTTATCCTTAGATAGTTGTTCCTGTCTACACTTTACTACCAGAAGAATTTGAACAGTCTTGTTTAGTTTCTCAAAAAGTGACAGTTTTCTCTCCCTCATCACCTTGCAGTAGACAAGATGGCAGGCTGGGGCTGGTATACAGCTCACTCTAAGGTAACATCATCTTGCTTTTACTCCCTGTAATTAGTCATTTTTAAGCAAAAGTACACAAACATATTAAATGTATGCCCTTATAAATTTAATGTATTTGTTTCTTGACCCTTTACATGTGACTTAATCTCTTAGGTTTTTGTGATGTACAATAATTTACAGTTTTCTTTTAATCTTTAGGTGTATCTGCCCATGTCTCGACTGAAATATCAATTAAAGACGAAGCAAAAATTGAAGGATTACATGTCAATGGACCCATTAACAACAACAAGGAACCGCCTCACTCAGATATAGATAGCAATGGCTATGAAACAGAAAACATTTCCAGTGACCCCAAAACTCTGCACATGAATGCCAGAAACGAAAATAACATTGAAGAAAAAATTGAGAGGCCTGGGAAGAGGCGAAGAATTAACAGCAATGACAAGGAGGGTCCAGGTTCCTCAGAGTTTTTCCAGGAATCGTTTTCGCAAGGGAAATTTGAAGAATTGGAAACTTTGGATGACTGAATGTGAGACCATTTCTATTTCAAGGAGTAAATTCTGGGATATCCCCAAAAATCCAATTTTCAGGGTTGGTGGGTAACCTTAACAAACTGATTTTTAGGAGCAGTCTGCCAAGTTGTTCTAAGGTCTTTATGTGACTTGGAATCCAGCTACTGTTTTGGTTTTTTTTTTTTCCTTTTTCACACCCAGAAGGTAAAAGGAAATGCTACAGAAGGAAGATCATTTGTTACTGAAACAAACGTTACATATAGGCCGCCTTTGCAAAAGCTAGGCTTTGAGATATACTGATACAGTGCTTTTGTGCAAATAATGAATTGGCCCATATTCATGTAAAAATGCTGCTGTTGACAGAACTCATTTAGAAAAGAGTATCTGAAATCTGTTGTAAAGTTAAGGAAGCCCATGGATCCTGAAAGTTATATTTGATGACATTTTTATATATAGAAGTTTAAACAATAAATCGAGTCAGGTTTGTTTATGTAAATTGTTGACATCAATGATGTCTTTACATATTCCTATCTGGGCTAAAGAAATACATTCTGTATTTTTCCAGATTTCTTTGTAGCCTTTGAAAGATTTTTACAGTACTTGTGTCTTTCCTGAACCGTTCTTTCTTAAACAGAACTTGTATACTTCATAACTTGTACAGTTGACCTTTTATCATACCAATCAATATTCTGAAAGTCTGCTTCATTTCATTTTGCAAATGCTGTTTTTTTTAGTGACTGAATTTCTAGTGTCTTCATGTTTCCTATCTGACTGAATATAATGTTCATATTTAAATTATGAGATTCAGATTTTTCTACATTCAAATGAATGATGAATTTTAAAGTAGTGGAATTAAGCATAACATTTGGATTGCACAAGCTTTCTTGCATTTATATTTTTTGATTTAGCAAGACAAAGGCAAAATGTCAGCATTTAAATTCACTTAGCTTTGTTTGGCCAGGGTCCTGGACTGGATTGTTGATTGAACTCTGATGCAATTTGCTTGTGCAAGTTTACACCAAGTAGAAGAAGGGGTTACATGGTTCTGGTTGTGTAGGATAGGAAGGAATGTACATGAAATGATTACTTTTGAGGCAGTCTCTCCAAATAAGTTAGTTTTGTGCATACCACTAATGGTAGTGAACCTCATTCCTAAGCCAAGGTATTTGGAAAATGATCTCTCTCAAAATTTACTGGTTACTGTGTTATTAGAATATATATATATATATATATATATATATATATATATATATATATATATACACATACACACACACACACACATTCTAATATAATCCCATTCAAGTATAAACTGAGAGAAGCTCCCCCCCCCGCCAATTAACTCAAACATAAACTGGGGCAGGGAGTTTATATTCAAGTGTATGGTGACTTCCTTCCCCACAGTTACCAGCATTTCTTCCTCTACCCCTGAGAGTCTTGGAGAGGGTGGGAGCTTTGCAGGCCTCCAGCAAGCACAGATGCTCAAAGCCCTGCACTGGCTCAGCGCATAACTTTGTCACCATCAGCTGAAGGAGGTAGGAACTTGAACTCAACTACAGGGAGGAAATGCTGGTAACCATGAGGGAGGGGGGGAGTGAAAGATGAGACTGAAATATAAACCAAGCCCCCCCCCCCCCCCCATTTTTGTGCATTTATTTTTGGACCAAGGAAATCTGTTTATATTCAAGTATGTATATATGTGTGTGTGTATATATATATATATATATATATATATATATATATATATATATTTTAGAGTACATGCTAGTGCTAAATTATTTTAAGTCAGATGTCAGTAACTCCCAGCACACATACCAACTCTGCTACAACACATTGATCTCGCCTAACTTCCAGTAATACAAATAATTTAAAAAGTTGCACGCCATCTATGCTACTTTCACCATGCAAAAGCCATCCTGAATTCAGGGGAGAAAGTGTGCAGAAGGAAGTGGATTTGAGGACAGGTGGGACTCTCTTATCTCTTGAAGAGGCTCCTCTGGGACATCAGACTCTTACCCCACGGTGACTGGTTCTTTACAGAGGGTCCTTCACAGTGACGTAACCACTGGTGCTCTGGGCCCAGACCCACTCAAAATTCTTGCACACTTGTTGTTGGCTGGTGACAATCCCCAAGCCCCACCAGTTGCAAGGGTCCTCTGGCAGCAAGAACGGCTCTCTTTCCCACTTGCACTGGCTACACACTGCTGTCGCACTGGCCTCCCCCTGCCACACACTCTATTTTCATGCGGTGTGAAAACCGAGCATGTGCAAATGGGCAGCAGGAGCGCGTGGACAGTGCCGCCTGTTGGAGCAAGAAGGAGGGAGCTGTTCTTTTTGCCAGAGGACCCCTGCAGCTGGTGGGGCTTGGAGATCCCAAAGCACAGGTATTTACTGTAAAGGTTTGACGGCATGGGGGGGGGGGGGGGAGTTGTTGAGACTATACAGTACATGTGCCCGCCCAGTGGCCCATCCAAAATTTGATGTCTGGCTATGCCTCTGGTCCTTTATCTATGGCACAGCAATATTACTATGAATGATGTTACCTTTGAGTACTTGGCCCAAAAAAGGTTGCCATTCCATGTTTTAGAAAGTAATTATGTGGGTCTGGGCTTCCTCTTATTCTGTGCACGTGGGAAAAATATTCTGATAATTCAGGCACCAAATGGTCAAGAGCCTAAATAACAGATTTAAAACTTGGTGGCTGGTATTTAAAGGGTTTATGTTTCTAACTTTGAGAGTTAGATTCTTAAATGGCTTCTTTGAAAATTTACTAGGGCTGAGTAAATATATGCTCAAAATTTTGCTAAACTCCTAAATTTAGTAGCCTAAAAAGTGGAGGTAACAGGCAGATTTAGAACAAGGAGAAAAAGTTTAAAAGCTACCACTGGCACCTTAGGCTCCTAAATCTACGTAAATGAATGACAGGCCTAAATTTAGGATCATAAATGTTATGCTGAAAACTTAGGCTCTTACATTTAACTGTAAATAGGAGACAAAGGGGCCCTTTTTGTAAGTCAGGCTAAGAAGTGGCCAGCACTGTTGTCAGCTTGTGAGTTTCCCACACGCTCAGCCACTTTTAGCACAGTAAAATGACTGCGTTTCTATATTTTCCTTAAATGCCACACTAATTTTACAATTAGTGTGTGCCATTATCGCAGGAGCCCTTACTAATGCTTATTTTGTAGGCGCTGAGGGCCATATGAACGCAGTGGATAATAAATACCTTTGGGGAGAGAGACAAATCTTTTGAGCCAGGAGGCAGGTTTTAATCTCCCCCTCTGATTAGGTCTCTTGAATGGTAACCCTTGTCATTATCAGAACTTCTGGTTACATTGGTTCTGTTAAAGGGTTCCTACTGTAATCTAATTCTGTATTTGGGAATCGGGTATTGAGGGAAATATGGGCTTTTCATGTCTATCACTTGCCATCAAATTATGTGCACAAGATTCTGAAATTAAGGGTTAGATCTGGAGTATAACTTTTGGATATTAGCCATTGAAGTGCAGGTACACTGTTTGAAATTCTGCCTCTAAGGAAATAAATTTAAATAAACATTCTAGGTTTTTATGAAGTTTTGTATACAACTTACTACCCATTAGACCGAAAGTGTCTTGGAATAGTAATACTTTATTAAGTAGTACATGCCAAGATTTAGCTATCCAGAACTTGGAGGGCTGGCTTTATCATGAAAGTGTTGATAGATACATCAATGTGAAAATCTGTGTAGTAATTTATTCAGTTTGATATTGGCATTCTTTCCTTAATAACCCTGCATATATCTATCAAAGAGCATATCCTTCCTTCAGAATGCATTATATTAGAGGAATAGTGGCATTGGGCTTCATATAACAGCTCAGTCTGTTTCTTCCCACCCAGAATTAAGTATTTCAAGTACAAGCATATGTAAACATTTTTTTTCATAGATCATCCTTTTTATACAACACGTATTCATCTGCCAAAGTGAGATTGGTGGAGGGAGTAGTTTTAATTATTTCTTCTGGTTCAGACAATTGAAATCCAAAGTGTGGGCACTGCAGCCTTATATCAAAGATTGGTCATGAGAAAATGCTTTGTAATGAGGGTCTTTGTGTACTTTTAAAAATTAATCAGAGACCTATTTTCAATTTATTTTTTGTATGCATTTTGTTTGCAAATTTATGAAATGCTTGCAAACTGAATTTATTATAGAGTTTATAAATATAACCTCAGGCTTTTTTGCAGATTAGGGTACTGTGTATATTTTCAGAAGAGTTGCTTCTTGTTTAAAATATGTCTTTAAAGTCTGTTGGTAAAAGTGAAAAAAAAAATTTAAATCTGACATTCCAAAAATAGGCAATGCTGAGCTATTCCTTACAGATACTTAAATGTAACTTGCATTGTTTATACTGTTTCTGACAATGTAAATCATCAAAATGCAGCCATTTATAACTTGATATGTCATTGCACTAATACTGTTTGAAATTCTGGTAATGTAGCAACTAGCAACATTTTTTCATTTGTTTAGGAACTGTATTTAATATGATTTGGAACTGATTTTGCTGGCTTCTAAAATGCATTGGAAAGTAAGTGGCTCGATGTACTTGTGGTACTTATGTTCATTTTGTCTAGCTTTATCATGATCTGTCCATCTTGAGATCAGTTGTTCGGTTTCATGAAGTGCTTTTTTAAGAGTTTAGACTGAGTGAAAATAAGTTTGCTCAGTCTAAAAGCTTTGTTGAGCCTTGTTATTAAGGGGCCCTTTTACTAAAGCTTAGCATTCACTAACTGCTAAGAAGCCCATAGATATAAAATAAGCTTCTTGGCATTTAAAGCCCCTTTTTACAAAGCGGCGCTACTGAGTAGTGGCGCGCTGAATCCAGAGAAGCCCATTCAGTTTCCATAGACTTATTCGTATTCATTGCATACTAATCGGTAGTGCTGCTTAGTAAAAGGAGCCCTTAGTGCACACTAAGCTTTAATAAAAAGGGCCCCTAAAAATGGTATTTAAGGGGAGGGAGAGAGAGAGGACAATTAGTTAAAAATCCAGTTTTATAAACTTTCATGCATACTTTTGCACTGTTCATATGTCCCTAAATTTCTTACCCAGTTCCTGTCTGCAATTCTGGAAAAGCTTATTAAACTATTTTTTAAAAAATATTGTGTGTTTTTT
This sequence comes from Microcaecilia unicolor, assembly GCF_901765095.1. NCBI lineage: Eukaryota > Metazoa > Chordata > Amphibia > Gymnophiona > Siphonopidae > Microcaecilia > Microcaecilia unicolor. Next base: position 44,400,417 of record NC_044036.1, read on the forward strand.
TTTCTGATGATAGTAAATATGTAGTAGTGTGGCACACTTGTATTAATTTTTTTATTTATGGCATTTCAACAAATCCAAACAATCAAACCACTTGTCTAGAAAAAAAAAAAGTTATAGGGAAATTAATAAAACAGACAAATCTAATAAAATCTTTTAAGGAAATTTTGCTCACCTCAAGTCCTCAATTTAGGATTCAATACAATCAAGAAGGATTAAGGAAATATTAAAAATAAAAGGAAAAAGGGGAAACAAAACAGAACCTGTACCTATTTCAACAGATAATTACTTTTTATTGAACAATCCCAGACAATGCCCTGGTGGTCAAAAAAGTGATGGAGATGGTTCCTAAAAAACATATTTACAGACTAATATATTATGCATTTACAGGAAAATTTTAAATGCCCCCAACTGAAGAATCCCAGCATGAAATAATAAAAATGAACTCTGCCTCTTCTGGGGCTCCTGATAAATATCGGGGAAGTACCAACATTTTTGCAGCCATAATTTGCTTTTCCTTTTTAAAGTATATTTTAAAGAGCCGAATCCCTGTCAAAACTTGTAGCTAAAGTAATAACAATAGTAGCAAAGGTTCAACCCTGCAGTCCAGAATGATCCCTAGAAGATTCCACGCAGTCAAGATAGATTACCTTCAGCAGTACCAGTTCCATGTTTCTTCTCTGGCAGATCAGTTCAGACAGTTGGTACCATTGAGCACTTTTAAGTAAATATTTTTTGCAGTATATTCCTTGCAGAAAAATCTTAAATTTGCACTGCCAATTATTTTCTCCTTATTTTCAACTTTAAAATCTTATTGCAGTTATATCTGCATTCGAGAAACAGATTTATCTCAATTCTTCAATTTGCCCGCTATTGTACTGACCTTTTTAAGTTCAGGCTCCTTAATTTTAACTTGTGTTCTCAAAACATTGACAATTGGAAGAGGTGTTTTCCCAAAGTCTGATGTAGCTAGCCATATAGGGGGAAATTTTATATAAGTCACCAAACATTAGGTGCTAATTTTGTCTAAATTCTCAGCACAAAAAAGCATTCTAATGGATGTAAGGTGCTGAAATGTGGAAGAAAAGGCAGATCCATGTGAAAACATCCGTATCTTTCAAAAACGTGGTAAATAAATCCAAATATATTTATAGAATAGAGCCTAACTGTTTGCATGAATCTGCAAAGGGACATGACCATGGGAGGAGTGTGGTCAGGCCAGGAGTGTTCCCTTAAAATGCAAGCAGTGTTATAGAAATTTGGGGGATCCACTCTCAACTTGTGCGCTGGGACTTACACCTGGTTTCAGTTGGTGTAACACCTCACACCCAAAGTTGAGCACTAATCCCAGCGCTTTATAAAGGATGCTGATCCAGGAACACCCTTTATAGAATGCCATTTATAGAATTTTCTCCATAGTGTCCACTCATCTGTCTGAGGGTTTATTCAAAAGAGAACCCAGAAATGATAAGGAAGCAATTCTCACAGTTTTACATCATCTCTTTGCTACTTATTTGAGATCAGCTTGGGTCTCCAACAGGTTCTCTCAATGGGTGTTCACTTTCTCCTGCGTAAAGATGATGATCCACAGCATCTTCAGCAACAGCTCCCTGAGGCCCTGCCATATTCCCCACCTCTCTAGCTCACCATTTTCCCTCCTTCAATGGGTTCCGCACTTCTAGGATGGGGAGCTTGCTTCTCATGGCTGCAGGGGTGGAGGTGTCGAGTCCTGGCTCAATGAGACTTCTGGTCCTACAAATTGTTTCAGCCCTCCTTTTTGGGGCCCAGCCCATACAGACTCTGCTCCATACAGTTCAAACTCCTCTTATTGACTTATAAGTGCATTCACTCTGCAGCTTCTCAGTACCTCCCTACACTCCTCCCCGGGAACTCCATTCACTGGGTAAATCTCTCTTATCTGCACCCTTCTCCACCGCTAACTCCAGACTCCGTTCCTTTTGCTGCATCATATGCCTGGAATAGACTTCCTGAGCCAGTACGTCAAGCTCCATCTCTGGCCGTCTTCAAATCTAAGCTAAAAGCCCACCTTTTTGAATCTGCTTTTAACTCCTAACCCTTATTCACTTGTTCAGAACCCTTATTTTATCATCCTCACTTTAATATTTCTTGATCTCTCATTTGTCCTAATTAGATTGTAAGCTCTGTCGAGCAGGGACTGTCTCTTCATGTTCAAGTGTACAGTACTGTGTATGTCTGGTAGCGCTATAGAAATAAGTAGTAGTAGTAGTTGCTGTCCTTTGTGGACAACAACTTGATCATCAGGCCAGCTTGAGGAGTGGCTGATGGCTGGGAAGCGTCTGCATTTCTGTCCTCCCTTTCATTCGCCCATAGAAGTGAATTTCTTTCAGCAATGCAAGGTGTAAGGTCTACAGCAGTTTGATACTACAGCATTCACATTATTATTGGGAGACATAAATTTAGTATTTTTCAGTACTTCTAACTGCAATGTTCAAGACTTTTGACTTTGAGTCAGGGTTTTTATTTTTCATCTGTACAAATTACACATGAGAAGGGCCACCAGTTGGATTTGATTGCATATATTGCATGTTTATCTACTCCCCTGGTTATTGAATTAGGACAATGGTCACCCTCACTATGGTCTGATCACTATCTTGGATTTTACAATTAGATGGTATTGTCGACACTTGGGGGTTCATCAAAGTATAGGTAATTTTGCTGCCAGTAAAACAGATTATACAACTAGGAGCAACATTCCAGGAAGTATGTTTTGGAAGGCAGTGGATAGTTATTTGAATTGACAGATATTAGATGCAATTGCTCCCTTACAAACCAAACAAACATTTAAGGGACAAATGATTTTGCTCTGACCTGTTGACTTTAAAAAAAAAAAAAAAAGCTTGCAGGAAACTAGAAAGGATCTGGAAAAGGGATAGGACAAGAAATAAGTCCCAATGGGGACAGACAACAATTATAAACTTCCATAGCGTCCCACAGATCAAGCCAGAGACTTGTGGGTTGTGTCCCTCTACCAGCAAGTGAGAGAACTACAGAGGCTTGGTATATGTGGTCACTTACTGGCAGAACCTCAGTATTCTCTCTAGCAGGGTCCCAAGCTCTGTGCCAGAGGCTTCACTTGTGAGGCCAGCTAGTGTTGACCTTAAGCCATGTCTTTCAGCGAAAGGGTGAGTAGTACTCCTCTTCCTTTCTATCCCCCCCCCCCCCCCCCGCTTTATCCTCTGGGCCCCACCACATATTTGAAAAAAAATGTCAGGGCATATGTTAGCCAGAGCTCCTGGGCTCCCATTTTCTTCACACCCCCCCCCCCCCTTTGAATTTAGCTAAACTTAGCACGGATTCTACCATACTTTCTACTCTCCGTTGGAGTCGTTCTATGGACAAGTTTGTGTAGCGCTCACCTCCAGCTATGGCCAGCAAGGATGAGGAGCGGTGTGTGCAGAGAATTCTAAAATGGCAGAGCTCACCGAGGACTTGTCTATGCTGCTGCTACCACAAGAGCCACCTGAAATTCCAATAATAGCTAAAATTCCCCAATGTAGCCGTCTGGCCCAGCCAACTTGTTCAAGGCCAGAAACTTCTGCAATAGGTGCATTGAGAGTCCAGCTCTGCCTCTTGCAATCGAGGGAGCCCCAAGCCCTCCAATTCAAATGGGGGAAATCTTGCTCTGAAGAGGGAGAATACAGACTTTGAAAAAAAAAAAAAAAAAAAGCCAACGGAAACATTCAGCCATTGTCCTAGGGTTAGTGCACAAATCGCCCCCATCATCATAAATAGCATGAATAGGTTTGGAGGCTACTATGAACATATCAATTTAGATACCATGGTGCCTGCCTTATTCCTTCTTATTGCAATTCATATGTTACAACAAGCAGACCTCTTGCTACAGAAAAGTTTGATGTAAGAATTAGATATATAATTATCTAGAAAACAACAATACTTCAAAACTTCACCAGTCCACAATTATGAGGGAGGACCAATACAAAAAAAGAGAGGAAAACAATAATAATGCAATTGACATGAGATCTAAATAGTAGCAGAAAAAAATTTCAAACACGGTTATTGGAATCCTGAACATACAGGGTCCCAGCCACTACTACTTCAGAGATAGCTGAAACTACTCATGAGAAAAGATATCACAGTGACTGAAATGCCAGGGACCTGGGGAAAGGAAGAAGCGATATGGATCACCTTGAAAAGAGAAGGTGGAACTTCTGTCCACATGGGTGTTGTCTACAGACCTCCAATAGATAAAGATCTGGTTATAGATATCCAAAAGTTGGAAAAGAAAAGAGAGGTGCTGTTGCTGGGAGATTTCAACCTAAAGAATGTGGATTGGAAAGTTCCAGCTGCAGAATCAGAAAGGAGGGAGATCATGGGTGCCTTTCAAAGTGCACTGCTCAGACAAATGGTAAACGGAACCCACGAGGGAGGGAGCAATGCTGGGTCTGGTGCTCACAAATGGGGGAAAGTGTGTCTAATATCGGAGTGGGTGCCCACCTGGGCAGCAGTGCTCATCAAACTAGTTTGATACAACAGCTAAAAGGGAGGGAAGCCACTTAAAACTCAAAGTCCTGTATTTCAAACATGCTGACTTTAGTGAAATTGGGGAATTCCTGAAGAAAGAGCTGATTGGCTGGGAGGATATATGAGAAGTAAAATGGCAGTGGCCTAGGCTGAAAGGAGTAATAAATATGGTTACTAACCTTTATGTAAAGAGAGTAAATAAAAGGAAGAGAGAAAGGAAACCAATATGGTTCTCCAAGCAAGTGGCTGAGAAAATAAAGGCTAAAGAGTTGATGTTCATGAAATACAGGAAAACTCAAGAAGAGGAACACAGAGAGGAATACCAGATGAAACTGAAAGAAGCCAAGAGAGAGGTATGTCTGGCAAAAGCACAAGTGGAAGAATAAATGACTAGAAATGTAAAGTGGGGCGACAAGAATTTTTTTTCAGGTATATTGGTGAAAGAAGGAAAACTCAAAATGGAATTGTAAGACTGAAAGATGCTATGACCCACTATGTGGATAATGATGAGGAAAACGCAAATGTGCTAAACAAATTCTTCATGGAAGAAAATCCTGGAGAAGGACCATGATTGACTGGCAAGGGTAAATATGAGAATGGAGTGGATATAGCAACATTTATGGAAGAAAAGTGTTTATGAACAACTTGAAAATTTAAAGGTGAACAAAACCATGGGACCGGACAGAATCCATCCCAGGATATTGAGGGACCTCAGAGAGGTTCTGGAAGGTCCTCTTAAAGGTTTGTTTAATAAATCCTTGGAGATGGGGGAGGTTCCATGGAATTGGAGAAGAGCAGATGTCCCTCTACACAAAAGTGGTGACAGAGAAGAAGCTGGAAACTACAGGCCGGTAAGCCTCACTTCAGTTATTGGAAAAGTAATGGAAGCAAGGCTGAAGAAAAAGGTAGTGAATTTCCTGGAATCCAGTAGGTTACAAGATCCGAGACAGCATAGTTTTACCAAAGGTAAATTGTGCCAAATGACTCTGATTGAATTATTTGACTGGGTGACATAAGAACTGGATTGAGGATGTGCGCTAGATGTAATCTACTTAACTCTGGAGGAAAGGAGGAACAGGGGTGATATGATACAGACGTTCAAATATTTGAAAGGTATTAATCCGCAAACGAACCTTTTCCGGAGATGGGAAGGCGGTAGAACGAGAGGACATGAAATGAGATTGAAGGGGGGCAGACTCAGGAAAGATGTCAGGAAGTATTTCTTCACAGAGAGGGTGGTGAACGCTTGGAATGCCCTCCCGCGGGAGGTGGTGGAGATGAAAACGGTAACGGAATTCAAACAAGCGTGGGATAGGCATAAAGGAATCCTGTGCAGAAGGAATGGATCCACAGAAGCTTAGCTGAAATTGGGTGGCGAGGTGAAGAGGGGTTGGTGGTTGAGAGGATAGGGGAGGGCAGACTTATACGGGGTCTGTGCCGGAGCCGGGGATGGGAGGCGGGAAATACTGCTGGACAGACTTATACGGTCTGTGCCCTGAAAAAGACAGGTACAAATCAAGGTAAGGTATACACATATGAGTTTATCGTGGGCAGACTAGATGGACTGTGCAGGTCTTTTTCTGCCGTCATCTACTACTACTTTGACACAGTTCCTTGTAGGATGCTTTTGAATAAACTTCAGGAGAACAATACAAACCAGAGTGAAAGTAGAAATATTTTTATTAAAATCAATTGTGCGTTGTCACATTTCACCTCCCAGAGGCTGTGTCAGGGGCTTACCATTTCACTATCAGGGACCCTAAAGGCATATACACCTGCTAGCAGCTGAAACAAACACTACAGCAATAAATTGCAATTGCCAAAAGCATTAAATGCTTCATCCTTTCACAAATTCCCACCAATCACAGGACATCTGGTTTAGGCCAGCATCATCCATTCTATTTCAGCATTTAACCCCGTAGGACTGTTTCGTCCCTTAAAATTCAATCATTTATCAGGGTGATTGGTGAGAATTTGTCAGCTGATATATAAATTTGCTTGCAGAAAATGCAGCTGCCATCTTGGCTGGATTAACCTGAGTTGGCAAGATGTGCAGTGGCGAGTGATAGGTAGGAGATATTGTAAGGTTGATTTGTGAGCACATGAAGTATAATTGTTGGGACTGTTTTTGATTTTGTTTTCCTATTTTAGGGGACATCCTTGTTAAAGTTTTCACGTGAAACATATGCCGTGATGGATAATAAGTGCCCCTTTGCTGACAAATTATAAACAGGGTCAGCTTTTGAAGATGAGTACAAATTAATATATTTGTTATAAACATTAAAAGGCAGGATGGACCAATGATAATATGGGTGTATAAATTGTGGTGTGAACTTCCAAGCCACAACGTGATGCCGCTGAGGTCCTTGTTAGACATATTTACTTGCATGTGTTAAATATTTGTTGCAGAGAACTCTTGCGAATACTATGTCTGGTTTTGTGTTATTATTTTGTTGAAGATAGCCAGATCGTAAAGAATTATTTGCCATATTTTAAGGTCTTTGATGTAAAACTATGGCTCAAGATCAAGGAGCATTTGTGGGTTACTTGGAGGAACAACTTCAATTTTACAGAGACCCACTTTCTTGGATGGAGATGATGAACCCACCATACAGGACACCTGCATAGAAAGAATTTGTATAAATGAGCAGTTCGTGTGGAACTACATAGAAGTGTCTTGATACAATATTTAAAGAAATCTATGATCCCTGAAGGATTATGGATAGTAGAAGAACCAAAGACTCATCTCTGATAAAATATTTATGAATAAATGGAGATAATGATCCTGAATCGCTGTAGTCAGGACTTAATGATACTGTTGTCTGAAATCACAACAGTGATTGAGGGTGAATTGAAAGCAAAAGTCATAGCGATGGAAGCAGAGTTACAAAATAAGTTTGTCAATGACTACACAAAACATATAGCAGAAAAATGACAATTCAAAAATGTAGCGAACAAATTCATCAAACTGGAAATTTAAATATTTAAACGTGACAAAAATGATTACTAACTTGACCGTGTGTATTTATGGGTACAAGATAAGCAACCTCAAAATAAAAAGAAAAAAGTTGCCTTTTAGGGGTCCTCTAGGGACTTGGATGAAGGGAGTGGTGAACAGAGTGAGTCTTATACAACTGCAGCAAACCGACAAATAAGTGATGGGGTGTAATCGAGGAAGAAAGAAACCAAAAGACCAGGATGTACAAGGAGGGAAAATGGGGGCACGAACCGGGATGAATCGGTGATGCCCATAATAAATTTGTCTAAGAAGTGTTTGACAAATGAACAAATGGCAACTTTGGCTCTTGGTTTAAGTTTTGTACCAACTACAGTCTATGATCCTTTTAAATTACGCATTGCATTTTTTCAATTTTTGAGGAAGTAGCATTTGAAGATATATTTCATGGAAAATCCCCCTACATCTGATATTTCAATGTCATTTAAGAGCCCATTGGTATCCCGCTCGTGCAATGGATCTGGTTATTTCCCACATTTAAAGATCTGGTATTTAAGAATCTTGTTAGTCTTGAACTGCAGAAAGAAATTGTACACTGGGCTAGCAATATGACTAGGGAAAAAGCAATAGGATTAAAGCAATTAAGAACATCATCTATGCTATTCGTTGTACGTACAGATAAAGGGGATTACCATGCTGAAGCTGTGAAAGAATTATCAGATGAACATATGTATAAGAAATTGGATGTTGATCCTGTGCATGAATTAAAAGCAGAAATTAAAGAGATTGTATCAATGCAGTTGAAGAAGGGGATGTTATTTATTTAGTTACTTGTTAATTAGGATTTATTTACCGCCTTTTTGAAGGAATTCACTCAAGGTGGTGCATGGCAATAAGTCAAACATAGGCAACAGACAATTACTGTGATGTCCTCTGCACTGACCACTAGGCTGCCCCTCTGCACTGTTGGGATGTCTCTGTGGCCAGTTCATTAGGAATCAGGGTTGTACCTGATATTTGTATGTGATTCAGCCCCAAATACATTCAGATTTGAATATGAATAATTCAGGGCTGTACTGTGCTAAATCCTACTGAAATAAACACTTGATCTCTGATTTCACGTTGCTTCTTTTATTTATGTTAAAGCTCAATGTCCATAAAACAAACTCCCTGAGTTAGATTACTCACCCTACATTCAATGTTGATATGCGGACTTGGGGATGCAAATTTGTTGCAACTGTTTCAAACGTTGTTTGTTGCACTGTGGTCAACTGACTAGAAATGTTTTATGTATTGAATTCCAGTACAAATTTCTTCTGGCTGGATTAACCTGAGTCGGTAAGATGTGCAGTAGCGAATGATAGGTCGGAGATATTGTAAGGTTAATTTGTGTGCATGTGAAGTATAATTGCTGGGATCATTTTAAATTTTGTTTTCTTATTTTAGGAGGCATCCTTGATAAAGCTTTTGAGCAAAACATGTGCCATGTTGGATAATGAGCACCCCTATGCCGACAAATTATAAAAAGTCAGCTTTTGAAGATTAGTACAAATTAACACATTTGTTATTCAACAATTTATAAACGCTAAATGTATTGGAGGCAGGGTGCACCGATTATGTATAAATTGATGTGGTATAACCTTCCAAGCTACAATGTGATACTGCTAAGATCCTTGTTAAACACATATACTTGCAAGTGTTAAAAAATTTGTTTGGAGAGAACTCCTGCAAATACTATGTCTAGTTTTGTTATTATTTTTGTATATTTTTCAAACCGGTCCATTGGCTCTGTGCAGATGGGACAAGCTGCAACTGCAGCAGTTGTTACACTCTTTCCCTTCCAAAGAAAATGATGTGCTTTACTTACAAACAATTAACATTATTTATTTATTTATTTAGATATTGCTCACACCTTTTTTCAGCAGTAGCTCAAAGTGAGTTACACTCAGGTAGTAACATAGTAGATGACGGCAGAAAAAGACCTGCACGGTCCATCCAGTCTGCCCAACAAGATAGCTCATATGTGCTACTTTTTGTGTATACCTTACCTTGATTTGTACCTGTCCTTGTCAGGGCACAGACCGTAGAAGACTGCCCAGCAATAGCCCTGCCTCCCAACCACCAGCCCCGCCTCCTACCACCAGTTCTGGCACAGACGGTATAAGTCTGCCCAGCACTATCCCCGCCTCCCAACCACCAGACCCGCCTCATGTCTAATAAATCTTTTGTACACACATAAATGGATGTGGAGTCACTCAACTCTTTACCAGAACATAAAGTTTAAAACAAAGACCCACTAGTGTAACAAAAAATATGTGGAAGTATGGCATGTTACACTGTGAAGAAGGAAAAAGCCTCAAAGATCTCCACACCTATAGAGCTAGAAGCGATCTAAATGATCAATTCCTCATCATTGGCTGAAAAAAAAAAAAAAAACCTTCCTCACTATTTGTCAAAAACTGGAACTAAACACTCAAAAAGACAAATTTCATATTTCAAAAGGTTCAACACATGCCAAACTCAACAATACATTCACTCAAGGTGTCAGAGGCTGTCACCAAATATTTTCCATATGAAATAGGAAAACAAACTTTGAGTACTTAGTTAAAAATGTCATCAGTCCTGGAGTAATTTCCAAAGCTCAAATGACCCCATGGACGGACCAACATTGGCCAGCATTTCACTAGCGCTCCAATAGGCAATGCTGCTTCAGGGTCCTGACCATGTGAGGGAAAAGCATACATCAACTCCTGAGGGGGGAGGGGGAGGGAAGGAAGAGCAAGACCACCTGCATTTCTGCCTTCATCGGCAACATCCAGAGTGAGAGCTGTCTGCCATCAAGTCAGGTTCTATCTGTTGCTTCTCTGCCTTGGGGAGTTAGAAGTCCTAATTAGTTCAGGACTAGGGCATGTGTGTGCATTCTCTGCCCTGCCTTGACAAGTGCATAAATGCTCAGTTCTTTACCATCATTTTGGGCATATTACCATAAGTACATCATTTCTGATTTATACTGTTTTACTGCTACCAAATAATAAAATTTATTTTTCTGTAACATCTGAGTCTTGTGTCTTTATCAATACTTTAGGCTATAAGAACTTGGATCTGACCTCAGTGAGATATCTCATTTGAGCCAGAGTTCTACCATTCATATTTTTCCCATCTGTCATTCGTCCCCTGCACGCCAGCTGGACCTCTACCTGAGGCTAGGTAACTGTAGCTTTAGCCCTACAGGTCCACCCTGGAGGGTCAATAAAAAGATCTAGGTGTCATTGTAGACAATACATAAATCTTCTGTCCAGTGTGCACTGGTGTCCAAAAAAGCAAACAGGATGCTAAGAATTATTAGGCAAGGCATGGTAAATAAGACCGAGAATACTATCATGCCTCTGTATCGCTCCATGGTACGACCTCACCTTGAGTATTGCATTCAGTAGTCTAGTTAAGATATCTCATAAAAAGATATAGTGGAATTAGAAATGGACCAAAATGATAAAGGGGATGGAACTCCTCTTATATGAAGAAAGGCTAAAGAGATTAGGACTTTTCAGCTTGGAAAAGAGACAGCTGAGGGGAGACATTATTGTGATCTACAACATCTTGAGTGGTGTGGAACAAGGAGAAGTGAATCAATTTTTACTCTTTCAAAAAGTACGACGACTAGGGGACACTCAAATGAAGCTCAATGAAAATACTTTTAAACATAAATAAGAGGAAATATTTTTTTCACTCAATGAATAGTTAAGCTTTGGAACACGTTGCCAGAGGATTTGGCAACAGCGGTTAGCATGTCTAGGTTTAAAAAGGATTGGACAAGTTCCAGGAGGAAAAGTCCATAGTCTGCTATTGAGACAGACATGAGGAAGCTGCTGCTTGCCCTGGGATTATAGAACTGTAAATAGAAAACACTAGCCTATGCTCAATTTAACAATTGTTTATTGATATAGAACATACAAGGCTTAATGGCAAACCAGGTATGTTCTAAATTCTGGACAGAGGCCAGTTCCTTATAAAGGAAATTTGGCATCTTGAACACAAAAGGGTCAAAAGAATACATTAAAATATTTATTATTACAGGAGCATAGGTTAGTTTTACTGAGGTTTATCATCTCTGAGACAGTCTCCTTCACCTCTTGACCATCAGATTATCCAATATATTGGAGTCATAAATTGCTCCTAAGTTTAGATACACACAGCTTACAATGTTTTTCCATTCCTAAAGGTCTCTAGGCAGTGGTGTGCTGGTAAATTTTTAACAACAGGCTCTCTCCCCGGTCCACCTCAGTGCCCCCCCGTCCACCTCTGCGCCCCCCCCCCCCCCCCAAATTGCAGCGCTGGCTATAGCGGGGGAGGGGGACAATGCATTACCCTCTCCAGGAAAAAAATTAAATGATCCCAGGTTCCAATCTAATTCATGTTTAATGTGGGATAAAATGCCATAAATAAGTAAATAAATATAAACTTTTAATGTTGAGCACCTGATTCTCAAAGTGAACATATTCCAAACACTATAATGAAAATAAAATGCTTTTTTTCTACCTTTGTTGTCTGGTGACTGTTTTTTTGATCATGCTGGCCCAGTATCCGATTCTGCTGCTATCTGTCCTCTTAACTCCATTTCCAGGGCTTCCTTTCCATTTATTTCTTTCCTCCTTTCTTCTTCATTTCTGGTTCTCAGCTTCTGCCTATTTTCTTCATCCATGTGCAGTTTTTCTCCTCTCTTTCTTTTCCCTCATCTCTTCTCCTTCCTCACTTTTCTCTCCCCTCCATCCATGTCCAGCATTTCTTCTCTCTCCCCTCCTCTCCCCTGCCCTGCATGCACCCATGTCCAGCAGTGACCCTCCTCTCCCATGCCCTGCATGCACCCATACCCAGCGACCCTCCTCTGCCCTGCCCTGCATGCACCCAGATGTCTAGCAGTGACCCTCCTCTCCCCTGCATGCACCCATGTGCAGCAGTGACCCTCCTTTCCCCTGCCCTGCATGCACCCATGTCCAGCAGTGACCCTCCTCCTCTCCCCTGCCCTGCATGCACCCATGTCCAGCAGTGACCCTCCTCTCCCCTGCCCTGCATGCACCCATACCCAGCGACCCTCCTCTGCCCTGCCCTGCATGCACCCAGATGTCCAGCAGTGACCCTCCTCTCCCCTGCCCTGCATGCACCCATGTCCAGCGACCCCCTCCATCCACCCATGCCCAGCAGCGACTCTCTTTTCCCCCCTGCCACCCCCTCCCAAGCTGTTTTATGAAATTCTTCTTCTCCTCCCTCCCTCCCATCCTCCCGATCCGGTCTCTCACTGCGCGCCCGCTTGTTTTTTAAATTCTTGGCTTCCAGCGCCGAGTCGCCGACTGTCTGAGTCCTCCCTTGCCGATTCGCGCTTCAAAATGGCCGCCGAGACTTCAGCCGAAGTCTCGCGAGGCCGCCTCTGGAAGTCTCGGCGGCCCTTTTTAAAGTGCAAATCGGCAAGGGAGGACTCAGGACAGTCGGCGACTCGGCGCTGGAAGACAAAAATTTAAAAAACAAGCGGGAGGTGAGGCGGATCCGAAGGGAGGGAGGAGAGCCAGAGCCGGCTCGCTATTTGCAACAACCGGCTCGCAAGCCGGAAGAAAATTTAACAACCGGCTCTTGCGAGCCGGTGCGAGCCGGCTCCAGCACACCACTGTCTCTAGGTCACTTAACACTCTGATCACTCTGTTCCGTAATACACATTCAGAAAGTGGTCATGTTTACTAAATTCTAACCTACTATTAAAATATATTTCTAAGGTAGAATATTTTCCACAATTCCCCTCTGGTCCGTACTCTCACTAAAGAGAGTTATGGACCCATTAAAAATTTGTCATCCTCAAATTCAGTATCAACGGCTAGTTCTGGTTACATCACATTATGGGACTAAACTGCAGCATACACTTGAGGTGCTATAAGGACAGAAAGACACTGGCAACAGCAGATTCTGTTGTTTCTGAATCCGGGTAGTAGGAGGAGGGGTGGTTCCTGGTGCAGGAATATGGAATTTCTGATGAAGGGATAACATATACCACCCCAATTTGGAGGTAATTTTGTGTAGGCCTTATTACCACACACAAAATAATGCCCTGCCAATGCTTCGAGTCCTTTAGAAAAATGCCAATTAGGAACAGGGGGTTCATAAGTTAGGTGGTAAACCGGAGCTATAATATACACCAATAACAATAAAATAATAAAAGTAAAAGCATGCACCACAAAGGACCTCTTGTATCACTCCATGGTGCGACCACGCCTCTAATACTGTGTGCATTATTAAAATGGACTTGGGGAAAATCCACTGCTTATTTCTAGGATAAGCAGCATAAAATGTATTGTACTGTTTTGGGATCTTGCCAGGTACTTGTAACCTGGATTGGCCACTTTTGGAAACAGGATGCTGGGCTTGATGGACCTTTGGTCTGTCCCAGTATGGCCATACTTATGTAAACAAGCAGGGGAGTACAGGATTCTACCCTTTGTGTAAGGAAGCAGTCGGACTGTGGCAGTAGCAGGGTGCTCAGAGGCAAATATGTAGCAGGCAAGGACAACAATATGGTGGACAGGCTGACCAGGGTGATGCAACTGCATGAGTGGTCCCTGCACATGAGCATTGCCCAAAAGATCTGAGAGTGGGGCACTTCCTTGTTGGATCTCTTCACCATACATCTCAACAATAGGGGCCCCCAGTACTGTTCTTAGCTCAGGTCACACAGCAGACTACTGTCAGATGCCGTTCTCTTGAACTGGGGGATGGGCCTTCTATACAAGTATTCTCCCATCCTTCTGATTGCGAAGACTCTGCTGAAACTCAAACAGGACTGAGGCACCATGATCTTCATTGCACCTCACTGGCCATAGAGATATGGTTTCCTCTTCTTGAGTTATCCTCCAAAGAAACTTGAAGTGTTTTCCAACCCTCATCAGCTGGAATGAGGGGTCTCTCTGCAAGCCTTAGCCTTCTATCTAGAGTGGACTAAAGCCTATACACAGTCTGCCCAGCTTTTTGGTTTCTTTTGACCCAAACAGGATGGGGGCAGCCATGAGTAAACACATTCTATCCAACTGGCTAGCAGACCATCTCCTTCACTTAGGCCCAGGCTGGGCTGAATCTGGAGGGTCATATCTCAGCTCAAAAGGTCAGAGTCATAGCAGCATTGATAACCCACTTGAGATCAGCCTCCATTGTGGAGCTTTGCAGAGCTGTAATGTGATTTTTGGTCCATACATTCACATCTCACTACTGCCTAGAACAGAATTTCCAACGTAACAACCAGTCTGGTCAGACAGTTCTGCACAATTTGTTTGGAGTCTAGAATCCAACTTCACCCTCATAGGCCCATTTCTTTTCCAGGCTGCGCCTTCATAACATATGTTATTAGTTCATATTGGCCTTGCTGTTACAAGTCCCTATTGACCACTGTTTTTGGTGACCCTGGTAGCTAGGGATTCCCACATGCGAAAACTGCATGTCTTGCTTGTCCTTGGAGAAAGCGAGGTTACGCACTTTTAACAGGTATTCCCTGAGAACAGGACATATGTTTTCACATACCCCCCCCCCCCCCCTGTGGGTCCAATGCAAATTAAGCAGGTGGGAAGCAATGCACATATGCACATTTGAGCCTGCAAAAGCCTCTAGAAGATAAGAGAATGCTGGGCAGAATTCATAATGGATTCTGTGGATGACATCACCCACATGTGAGAACATATGTCCTACAGTCCTTGGAGACCACCTGCTACAAATGAGTAACTTAGCTTATTAGATGGCCAGGCTGTACTTTTGAGGAATTGGGAACCCTTCCCCATGTGCATACATACAAATGGTTAATTTACTGTCTTGTTTTCTCTTTCACTTTAGTGATGTCCTCCTTTCACTTTTGCAACCTGCTAGTGAGCGTGAAAATGTTTTTTTCCTTAAATGTCGACATTTATTCTTCAATCAAAATTTTGTTTCCTGTAAATCCAATCCAAATGCTTTTTAATGAGTACGATGCTGTCTCACTCACCCATCTTTAGCAACAAGCTGTTTGCAGTCAGAATTTGCACAACACGTTAATTTTGATGGTAACTTGTTAAAAGCTTAGGCGGCAATTCTATAAATTAGTGTCTCGGTCTAGGCATCCCAAGGCTGTGCGCTTAACACCAATTCTATAATGGCATATTAGTAACAAAATTCCATCATAGTGTAGGTCAGCATTGGCGTGTCCATGCTTGATTAATTAAAATACTTATGCTTGCCATTGATATGCCTAATATGGAAAGATAAGCACGCCAAGTTATAACCTGCAGTAGGTGCACCAAGTGATGTATAATTTATAGCATTCGATAAACTACAGTGATAACTCGGTTTTCGTCGATAATCCGTCCGAAAACAATCGTCGAGATCCAAAAACGACGAAAACCGAGGCAATTATTTCTGAGCAGGAGACTGTGTGCGTCGCCCTTTGTTTTTGCAAAATTAGCAGCGAGGTCAGTGGGCACGCCAACGAAATCCGAGGCAACCGACGAAATCTGAAACAAATTTTTCGCGGAAAAAAAAGACGAAAACCGAAACCAACGAAAACCGAGGTATTACTGTATGTGCAAAACAGAGTCATGCCCACATCCTGCCCGTATGTATCCCCCCCTTGTAGATTGGCACTATGGCACTTAAATGCTACCTTATAGAATAGCACCTAGGGCACACAGGCACCTGTCAATGGCGCCTTTGACGTGTGTAAGCAACGTGTATCTCTAGGCACCAGTTTATAGAATTGGCATATTGTTTTGACCAAGTAATCAAGTTTTATAAATATATGTCAATCTAATCACTCCTCCGCCAAATGTATCAAAGCAATGCCCTGAGCATGCATGGAAGGATACTTCAAGAAAGTTTTCAGGGGAAAAAAGGCGTTTATTTAAAAATCAGTACAAATACATGTAGGCATAATAAAATTCCTTGTTGCCGCCACTTACATTATAAACTAGCAGAGCCATCCAAAACCAAGGTTACTTTATTTCTCACACAAAACTTACTATTCTGCACATTGCAATTATTTAGAAAAAATTGTAACATGGTTAATAGTGTAAAATATAACATTTGTCTCAATTTTATTTGTTCATCCTGGCTACTGCAGACAACCAGAGCAAATGCATAATACAAAAAAAAAAAAAAGGTGTTCCTTACAGACAAAAATAAACTTTGCAAATCTTTTACAGTAACATCTCCACAGGAGATTGCTTAAACATCTCCCATATTCATAAGCTTTTCTTTCTAAATGTCTTTCACTCACATCATCAACATAACCGAAGCAAAGGAAGGCACCTAACATACAGCAGGGCTCATTTACCTCAGAAGGAATCAACACTCCTCGACTAAACCAACATAGTCCTGTGAATCACAGTACAGTATTACACACAACATAAATGATCCCAAAGCAAGTCTTTCACCCACCATGAAAATAAAGCCATCGCCTTATTGTTCACATTTCAGCATTATAGCATTTGCTCTTGACGAATGTTTACAGATAGAGAAGTGAAATCTGTAATGTCAAACCAGGACCACACCATGGTCTGTGTGTGACCCAGTTACAAAAAGCACATTAAAGTTTGCACTTTGATGCATCCTGAGCAAATCTGAACTTCCTACCCCTCCCCCAATTAAGCAAACTACACTGATGTTTGGGGGGAGGGGAAGCAAAGAGGAGAAAAAGGTGCTGCACCAGAGGTTTGGACACTGGGGTAGGTGGTCTGCAATACTGGAGGAAGGTAGTACGTGTATGTTGCCCCTAGAGCAGTGGTTCCCAAACCTGTCTTGGGGGCTCCGCAAGCCAGTCAGGTTTTCAGGATATCCGTAATGAATATTCACGAGAGATCTGCATGCAGAGGAGGCAGTATACGTAAATCTTTCTCATATTCATTATGGATATCCTGAAAACCTGACTGGCTGGGGAGCCCCCAGGATAGGTTTGGGAACCATCACCCTAGAGCTAAAGACGACGTTTGGAAATTTTGTGTACTTTGTGAAGTACACCTTTCCAAACTTGTTTTCCTAGCTGTGACAACCCCAATACAGAAGCCTTCATCCCATGCAAACCCACTAAGACAGTGAGCTCATTATGTGCAAAACCTTTGAAGTTTGTGGGAATGGTGGGCATGTAGTGAAGTTGGCCATGATGTTATCGCACATAAGAGGTTACCACCACAGCAGATAACTGAATCTGCATTAACCACCCCTTTAAAGCTATAGGCAACAGTATCATCATGCATGTGAATTGCCAGATTTACAGTTAGCATGCAGAATGCATGTAAATTATCAACAGCAGACAAAATAGAGGAAAAAAAACTCCCCAGACAACCTTGGAAGTCCAAATGGGCTAAAGCACTGGATATCCTTTTTGATAAGTGCATTATTTGTACTTTCATTGCACTGGTATTTATACATTTGAAAATATATATGGGAAAGTTTTGTTTTGCGGAATGGCTTTAGATACAATATTTTTCTAGCTTTAGTAGCATTTATTAAAGAAAAGTTTTGCTAGGAACTGGAGGTATGACAAGTGATTAAAAACTGAGAAGGGTCTCTAGCTTGAAACAGCTGGGTGCTGTAAGAGGCTCTAAGATCATTCTTATTATGATTCCGATGTCATTTCCTCCATATTTTAATCACGTTTAGATGTCGTTACTTTAATTACTTGATATTTTCCATTATCGGATACACTATTCTCATCTTGAGTTGTCTCCCTTGTTGAGTGATCATGAACTATTCTGTAAAATGGCACCTAAATGCAATGGAATATAATTTTAATATGGACATACAAGTAGACTTGCATCTGGACAGAGCACGGGTGGAAAATACTACAGTATGTGTGTGTGTTATAATGTAGGTATGCACACTGAATTCAGATCTATCTATGGCTGAGCTAGATGCTTCTGCCTAAAATACAGGTTCCTATAATACCCCAGGAGGCTGGTATTGTAACAGAAAGCTGGTGTCTATTTTTCAATAGAACAGGTTCCAGCTCAGCATCACTTTACAGACTTGTTCTCCACGAGTGTAAAACGAGAATTAAGGTGCATCAGCTCTTAACCCGCATTGAAACCTAATGCAGTTCAGTCCCTATATCTCACCACCCTTTTTATGTGATGGCAGACATATTATACACAAGTTTAACAGCATTTCTGACATCACGTTGCTGCTAGACAAATTCCACCTTCAAACCCTGCTAGTAACCTGGATATTTTATTTACCAGTATTGTACAAATCAGAAATGAAGCCTTAAAATCTGCTGGATAGTAAGATACTATGCTATGAGCTAACATTCAACTCGTATCTTTGCTCGCTATTTTTAGTCTATGCAAATCATTTTGTCAGTGCAGATGCTAAGAACTGCATTCAACCCTCTCCACATTGTTTCTATGTAATACAAATGAAATCATCAACAGTGTGACCTGCCACAATGATCCAGCTATACTTTTGACAAGCTAGGTTGTAATTGGACCCACAATAGCGTTGAACCAAAGTATGCTCAAAACAGCAGCTCACGCAACAGGAAGGGAGATCTAAAAATGTAAAATTAGAGCCGGTTCAACCACGACAGATTACACAGTAGAAGACGGCAGATAAAGACCTGTTTGGTCCATTTATGCACATTGTTACAGAACTCGATCAGCACCTAAGGGGTCCTTTTAAGAAGCTGCAGCAAAAGGCAGGTTTTTTTTGCCAATTGAAGCACTTGCTACTTGTCAATTTCAGGTGGGAGCACTTACCGCCACCCACTGAGGTGGCGGTAAGGGCTCCCAAACTACCCCAGTGGTAACCGAGCAGTGTGCGGTACTGCCCAATTACCGCCAGGTACACATCGGCACTGCAAAAACTAAAATATTTTTGAAGCACCGGAAATGGTTCGCTCTGGGGGTGGGAACTACCGCTAGGCTGCTGTGATAGCCTGATGATACTTCCCTTTTAGCGAGCGATAAGCCAACTGTTTATATGGGACATGCAGGTTATGAACCATAAAATAACTTTACAGCTGTAACTGAGAATTATGAGCAAAGCCTCTATGAACAGGCTACGAACAAGAGTCACTGAGAAGCTAAATAATAAGAAATTATAAGAATTATACAGAATGTGAATCTCATGTCAGCCTGCCCTTCTGTTGGAGACACAGGCAGATATGGAGTCATAACAAAGATATGTGTAGTAGGAGAATACTATAATCTAAGAGGGAAAATTTGCTGTTGACCATGAAAGCAGATAATGAAGGAGACATAACTTTAGTTGCTGGGAAGATGGTTACTGCTTACTGCTGCTTAGTAAAAGGGCCCCTTAGGTGCCAGCATTTACATCTGCTTTCAGCAGGCATAGATTTTACGCTTAGCGCAATTCTGTAAAGGACACTGATTCTTTATAGAACAGTGCTCAGCACGACCAGTGGTCGTCATCTAGGACTGAAGGATTTTTTTTTTTTTGAGAGAGTATGGAGGAGGGGGGCAAAGAACAGCTGAAGTTAAAACAATAGGCCTTAAAATTCATAACAACTCAAGAACCGCTTTTACCTGCAAAGGTAACTATGCCACATACCAGTGTAAACTTTTCTCAATTTAATATTAAACTTTTATACAGAGTACATAGGAGCCAACTTCTCAAAATTATTGGGGGTGCTAAGTCCAATGGAAGTAATCCCCTCCCTGGACACATTCAAGGAATTTTCACAATATCGGGGGTGCTCAAGCACCCACAGAGCCGGCTCCAATAACAGAGTAGCTTAGTAGTTACAGCAGCAGGCTAAGAACCAGCAAAGTCAGGGCTCAGATCCCACTGATGTTCCTTGTGACCTCTGGTAACTCACTTCAGACTAGATTCTATAAATGGTACTGAAAAATCAGCACTGAGCACATAAACGACACCTGCTGAAAGTAGGTGCAAGGCACCGAATGAGTCTATTATCTAACAATGTGCGTAAATTCTAGGAACGTTCCTGGAATCCCTCCCCTCTCCCAAAATGCCCCCTTGAAACTACACGCTATAGGAGTTCCGTGCACAGCATTATAGAATACAATGTGCGCGCATCTCCCAATTAATCCCAATAATTGGTTAGGTAAACAAAGAGGTGCTGGGGGTCTTGCAGCAGCAGAAAAGACACAACAGAGAGCAGACATCAAAAGTCCAAACAAGTCCTTTATTCAAACAGACCCAACGTGGCTACGTTTCGCCAATTAGGCTACATCAGGGGTAGAGACACAAAACAGCTAACCAGGGGCAGAGAAGGCTTAGCCCAGGAAGCACAACTGGCCATCGAAGATGACTTCAGTATCAGTTTCCGCAGACATCGGGTCTGTTTGAATAAAGGACTTGTTTGGACTTTTGATGTCTGCTCTCTGGTGTGCCAATAATTGGTTGTCAGCATCCAATTATTGGCTCATCAATCAATGAAGTTGTGTGCACAACTTTAGTCGCCATATATAGAATCCTAGGCTTAATCTTTTACTGCCTCATGCAATTAGATTGTTGAGCTCTTTGGGGAATAGGGATATACCTCCTGTACCTGAAAAACCTACCTTAGCTACTACTGAAGAACTGAGCATGAAAACACATGACTCTATTATGTATTTTTCCAGGATGTTTTGCACAGTGGCATAACAAGGAGGGCTGCCAC
This sequence comes from Microcaecilia unicolor, assembly GCF_901765095.1. Taxonomy (NCBI): domain Eukaryota; kingdom Metazoa; phylum Chordata; class Amphibia; order Gymnophiona; family Siphonopidae; genus Microcaecilia; species Microcaecilia unicolor. The sequence continues at coordinate 44,421,530 of NC_044036.1, forward strand.
CCGGGGCGGTTCGCTGTTGCACCCCCCCCCCCCAGGTGCAGCACGATGACACCCCCCTCAGCGCATCAACACCCCCCCCCCCCGACCCAGTGCCTACCCTCCTCAGCTCCCTCCAACCAGCTGAGCACCCTACCTTTAAAGAAATTTTGGAAGCCGTGGAGAAGCGAGGCGCAGCGCCTTGCACCTGCAAGTAAAAGAAGCGAGGATCGTCATCTGGCCTTCCCTCACGCTGTCTGTCCTGCCCTTGCAGAAATAGGAAGTTGCATCAGCGGAGGGCGGGACAACAGCGTGAGGGAAGGCCTGATGATGATCCTCGCTTCTTTTACTTGCAGGCGCGAGGCGCTGCACCTCGCTTCTCCACAGCTTCTGAAATTTCTTTAAAGGTAAGGTGCTCAGCTGGTTGGAGGGAGCTGAGGAGGGTAGGCACTGGGTTGGGGGGGGTGTCATCGTGCTGCACCCAGGGGGGGGGAGCTGGCAGGGAGCACCCCCCCCCCCCCCCGAGTTGACACCCGGGGCGGACCGCCCCTCCCGCCCCCCCTTGCTACGTCACTGGTTTTGCACAGAATAGGTTTGGGTAAGTATTGGGGGGGTGGGAAAATAAAAGGCTTGAAAGATGCAAACGAGCCCCTCCAATTTACAAGGCTCAAAGTTTGCCTAAGGCGCCTAATACCCTTTCACTAGCCCTGAATGCACCGATGGAAAAATACTGCAGAACAAATTGCTTACATACAAGGCAGATGTGTTTCTAGCAAATACCACATGTCATGGAAACATCAGCAAAGAGAAGAAAAGCATAAATGAACTTATAAGTGTGTTACAGGAACAGATGCTTCCTGGCACGGCATTAGTTCAAGTTTCTGGAAAATTGTCTTGGCTTTTTTGTTTGTTTCTTTTCTTTAATAGTCAGCAGCATGAAATGAAACATTTAAATTAAAGCCATTTTGCTTTTTAATTCTGGGATTGTGCATTCTCAGAACGGTTAAAATAGCCCTTTGGATCCCACAGACCATGAGCTATTCTTGAATACAGCCCCAGTAGGGAACAGAGGGGTAACCATGAGTGCTTGACTCATGACAAACTCTAAAATCATGGAAATCAACAGCATTTTAAATTTGGACATTCTATAAAAGCATTATTTAACAGACTGATTAGCTAAAGGTGAGGTTCTACTTTATGAATAAATTCACTGTGAAGCAATCATTCACATTATAGCTTATGCAAACCTAGTTTAAATAAAAGGCCTATTCTTTAATACCCATACACATAAAAGGAGCCAGCCAAAGCCTTTCATACTAGTATTACACAAGGTATGTGTGCAAGATTTCAACACACTGGCAATAGTGCAAGACAGAATAGCTTGTGAACCGATCAAGTCTGAGAGAAGAGCTCAGTAGGGATGGGGACAGAAATATTGGGAAAGCAGGATAAAATATTTGTGTTCACACTGAAAGCAACTACATTAGTATATAGCCGTTTTTAAAAGGTACAATTAAAAATAAACCCATCCACAACATAGTAGATGGAGTTCAAGTATTTGATATAAAATTGGAATTAAAATGTGACTTGGTTAACATTTTGGATGGCCTAGAATCTACAACAAGCTGAGTCCTTTTACTAAGCTATGGTAAGCACTAGCACGTGCTTAGCACAGCATAAAAATGGCTTACTGCAGGATAAGTACATAAGTATTGCCACACTGGAACAGACCAAAGGTCTATCAAGCCCACCATCCTGTTTCCAACAGTGGCCAATCCAGGTCACAAATACCTGGCAAGATCCCGAAAAGTTCAATACATTCTATGCTGCTTATCCCAGAAATAAGCAGTGGATTTTCCCCAAGTCATTTTAATAATGCTCTATAGACTTTTCCGGCCAAATCTTTTTTAAACCCCGCTAAGCTAACTGCCTTTACCAAATTATCCAGCAATGAATTCCAGAGTTTAACTACACGTTGAGTGAAGAAACATTTTCTCCGATTCATATTAAATTTACTACTTTGTAGCTTCATCGCCTGCCCCTTAGTCCTACTATTTTTGGAAAGAGTAAACAAATGATTCACATCTACCCGTTCCACTCCACTCATTATTTTATAGACCTCTATCATATCTCCCCTGAGCCGTCTTTTCTCCTAGATGCTTCAGCTTTTCCTCATCCCCTTTATCATTTTCATCGCCCTTCTCTGTACCTTTTAGAATTCCACTATATCTTTTTTGAGATGTGGCGACCAAAATTGAACACAATATTCAAGGTGTGGTCACACCATGGACAGATACAAAGGCATTATAACGTCCTCACTTTTGTTTTCCATTCCTTTCCTAATAATACCTAACATTCTATTTGCTTTCTTAGCCGCCGCAGCACACAGTATCATCAACGCCGCCGCCGAGATGCACTCAGGTGTCCTGTGGTAAGTTCCAAACTGATGCATACTACCTGCTCGCTAAATAATATTTTTAAATTTTTGTTGGAGGGGCATGTCAGGGGGTGGAGAGTGGGTGTTTCTGTACTAATCTGTTAAGAGTAGCCAAATTACCACTTGCTGATTAACACAAGATTACTACGTGAGCCGCAAGATAGGTGATGTCGGTCAGTGCTCTTGCAGTAATTTTTAAAATAAAAAATGTAAATAGTCCAACAATTTTTTCTTTCGGCGGGGGTATATAGATGACATCTTTAATGTCAGCGCAATCTTGAAAGGAAGTTAACGGGGCACCATGACGGATTTGGACCTGGCCTGACACAGCTTTGCGCAACATGATTCATTTTGGTGGAGGTCCTACATAATGAATGAAAGAAGAGATAAAGAAAAGTCACGGATTTTATTATAGAATAAACTGAGATGTTTAAAGTGTTAAAAATATTTTAAAAGATAAACAATTAATGCGATAACTGTGAATCTTAATAGGAGCCGATGATGAATTCAACAAATCACTAGGTGGAATACCTAGTGTGAAACGAGTCATTTCAGAGGCCTCCCGCGCAGTTGAATATTCACACATACCTTAGCTAGCTGGTTTAAGGGTTCTTTTACTAAGCCACGGTAAAAAGTGGCCTGCAGTAGTCTGGACGTGCACCGGGCGAGTTTTTACCGCATCTGGGAAAAAATGCTTTTTTTTTTCAATGGGCCGAGAAAAGGGCCTGCAGTAAAACTGAAACCAGGGTGCGCCTATTTACGGTCTGAGTCCTTAATGCCACCCACTAATCTAGTGGTAAGGTGGGTGACTGGTCGGCGCGCGCGCGCCAATTGCCGATAAATGTCACGCAAGGTAGGAAATGTTTTTTAAAAAAAGTTTGTCCCGGCGGTATAGGCGTGCGCCAAATCCGAAATTACCACCAGAGGGGCATGCTAGCCTGGCAGTGGTCTCGTTTTGGCACTTTGGCACGCACTGTACGTGCATAGAGTCTACCACGCCTTTGTAAAAGGGCACCTAAAAGATTTAAGATACTAGTGCACTGGGTAATTTTTATTTATGGCTTTGCACTAGGTAAGTCTAAAGAAGTGTGAAGGTACCACACAGAGTGTGGAGGTGCACTTAATCCCTACGAAACAAGTAGAGGGAAAACAAAGAGGGGTGGGGAAGATAGGCTCTTTCCAAACAATGGAGAAGACGTATAATTTTAAGTAAAAAGTAATGTTTATTGCAACAAGTTGACTCAACAGAGCCATGTTTCGGCACCGTAGCGCCTTCTTCAGGAGTCTTCATAAGGTTTATCAGGTGCTTGGATAGTTAACACACTAAAAGACAATGTACAGAGGAATACACAATTCCTTCTCTTCAAAGAGAAGGAATATGTGTATGGTCAGGAGATACAACAGCAAAATCTCCTACTGATATTTTGCGGGTTGTTTGGGGGGGGGGGGGGGTAGTTTTATTTTCTCATGCTAATCAGGTATATGTAGATATAGTGGAATTAGAAAAGGTTCAAAGAAGGGGGACCAAAATGATAAAGGGGATGGACCTCTTCTCGTACAAGGAAAGGCTAAAGAGGTTAAGGCTCTACAGCTTGGAAGAGAGACGGATGAGGGGAGATATGATTTAGGTCTACAAAATCCTGAGTGGGGTTGAATGAGTAGAAGTAAATCAATTTTTCACTCGTTCCAAAAGTACAAGACTAGGGGACATTAAAGGAAGTTATATAGAAATAATTTTAAAACATATAGGAGGAAATATTTTTTCACTCAATGAATAGTTAAGCTCTAGAACTCTTTGCTGGAGGATGACAGCAGTTAGCATATCTGGGTTTAAAAAAGGTTTGGACAAATTCCTGGAGGTAAAGTCCATAGTCTGCTATTGAGACAGACATAGGAAGCAACTGCTTGCCCTGGGATTTGAAGTATGGAGCGTTGCCACAATTTGGGTTTCTGACAGGTACTTGTGACCTGGCTTGGCCACTGTTTGGAAAACAGGATACTGGGCTAGATGGACCATTGGTCTGACCCAGTATGTCTACTCTTATGTTCCATGTATTGCTATGTACCGTTTGAGCCTGGTTTTGTTGTTCAATTTGTAAGTTGTATTTCATTTTTTTTAATAAAAATTTAATATAATGGCTGTGCCCTAAGGGCAACATTAGTGAATGACCATTAATAGGAAAAATGGAAAACTGGCCCATTTTCCTGCTGTGGTAAAAATGCCCTTCGCACACAGGGAAACACCCGCGTTAAGGGTGTGCTAAAGGCCACTTTTTACCACAGTTTAGTAAAAGGACCCCCTAAGTAATAAATTCTAAATAATGGTTCCACACATTGAAGCTTAGACTGCCTATACATTTTTTTTTTTAATTAAAAACTTACCTAGGACTATTTTACCTCAAAATCACACAGACTGCGCATATCGTAAGGCCAGTGCAACTGGCCCCTAGGTTGGACTGGTAGTGATAACCGGCAGATATCTTCCTGACAATTTAAATACAATGGAACGCCAATTATCTGGACTAACCTAGGCAGAGGGCAGTCTGGATAATGGAAAATCCAGATAATTGGACAAACCTTTTAGAAAGGTTCGTGTTTCGAGGAGTGGGTTGGGAACCACTGGGATAAGGAACTAGTGAACAAAGACACAAACAGCCTGCTTAGAGAGAAAACAAGAGACAATTTAAAAAAATATATCACAATGAACAAGTACTTTTCAGGGGCTGATGCAAAAAGCTACCACAAGCTGAAGGGTGCATGAGGAACAGACACACATTACTAGGTACACAATGCAGAAAGGGGTTCAGCACAAAAGTGAACTCGCATGGGTGCACAGTGTATTAACATAAATGGTAATGAGGCCATTAGGTATTCCTCCACAATACACCAAAATAAACAGAGGATTTAACACACAAACAACCCGTGAAATTCACTGCCAGCTCCGAGGCAACGCAGAAGGGTTAGGCAAGAGGATTTCATGCCAGTTTCTTCTTTTCCGTGACAACTTTAAAAGACAGGACAGGAGGTTAACATTTTCTGTGCACGTGCTCAAAGAAAACGAACATACCAGCACACATTTGACAACAACCAGAGTGTTCTGCGCCTGAACATTAGACTCGCAAAATTTCTGGTTGATGTGCAGATGCACACAGAAAAGTCCCTCTCACCTTAGGCTTTCCCTCATTAGTGCCAAGTTCTGCAGGCTTTGAACATGCATCTCACGCATCACCGCAGAATATTTTCTCATTGATCTCGCAATGGAAGGTGAGCGCTTAGCCACGCATCCAACTCTATCGTGTGCCCTTCAGCATCAATCCCTCAGTCTGAAAAAAAAAGAGACTTACCATCTATACTAGACTATAATCAGAGATTTTTGGGCCCCCCAAAATTGGGGGCTCAGCTTATAGTCGAGTCAGAAGATATTTTAACACATACAGTGCTTTTTAATGCTGCCTGATTTTTTAAAAGCAGACCCGACCCCCACGCTTACCTCTACAGTAAGGCTTGGGCTCCAGATTTTTTTCTCCTTCCTCGGCGCAGCATCAAAGTCCTTGTCTTCCCCTGCACGGCCAGGCTCTGCAGATACTTGAGCAGCGCCATGCAGGAAGGTGGGGGAAGTCTTGTAGGACTTGAAACCATGAGACTTCCTCAACTTCCTGCAGAGGCCGGTCATGCAGGGTAAGAGAAGGAATTTGAGGCAGCGCTGCGGAAGGAGGGAAAAAAAAATCAGGAGCCCGAGCTCTGGGGTAGAGGTAAACAAGGCTGGGGGGGTGGGGTATGTTGTCTTCACAAACTGTTCCCCAATACTGTGCCTCCCGCCATATACTTAACAGTTTTCCCCCCCCTTTTTCAGAGGAAAACTGTTAATTCAGCTTATACTCGGATAGGCTTATTCGGTACTCTGTACAAAAATGAACATGTGGCAAAGAAACAGTCCTAGCTCCATTAAAATACACACACACACAAATGATTACATTAAAAGATATGCCGAAACATACCAGATCCAGTATCACACAGCACTAAATCCTGCTCTAACAGGGGTTGCACCCACTCCATGCACAATCTTCCTGAAAACCAGGGTGTAAATGGTTTAAAAGACAGCTTGCAACACTCATGATCCCACTGTTTGGCCAAACAGATCATAACATGAACAATATTTTAAAACATTCAGACATAAATTAAATGCCAACATGCATTTTACAGGGTAAAAATTAGACTTTTGCATATAAAAATCAGAGAAAATTAATGAAATATGACCTATGTTCATTACTGAACCAAATAGCAATCTTTTACAAAAAGTGATAAACATTTCTTCTGTAGCATGGGGCACAAAAGAGAATTTTCTCTGCAGCATCTCTCCATTCACATTTCATGACTCTTTGCTGAAGATGACAAGAAAATATTTCTATTTTTAGATTTTCTGTACAGGGAAAGTTATTAAAAAATTATGGGATCCTTTGACAAAAGGCACGCTGGTGTTTTCAGCACACGCTGATTAGCGTACGCTAAACACTAGAGACGCCCATAGGAATAGATGGGCGTCTCTAGCATTTAGCACACGCTTATTTTTCAGCATGTGCCAAAAACCGCTGACGCGCCTTTATAAAAGGACCCCTACGTTAGCTGCTTAAAAAAAATATGATAAATTTAACCATTACCGAAGAATCTTCTCTCCAAAATTCTAAGAAGTCTTTCATCGATACTATTGCTCTCAGATTGTAGAGGCTTTTCATAATGAACTCACAGGACAGCAAGGTTGTGTTAGAATGGTTTCTCTTAAATAAGCCTACGATCAACTACAGTGCATCCTTTTTATGGAAACAGCAGGACTAAAGTCATCATCATCTCTCTACTGATAGATGACATTATCTGCCTTTGATATCGCCTGTGGTGTCAAGGGAAGCACACGGGGGCTATTAAGGCTGTCGACACTAATGACAGGTCTATCCACAGACCAGTGTACTTCAGTACACACTGCAGGAAGAGGTCTTCACTTTACCTGTGCCACAGAAAGTTCATTTGGAAAAACATGCACCTGGATTTACTATTTCAGAGTCAAAGACTCAATGTTTCACATACATCTTTGTGGCATGAAACTTGTCACGCTGAGATGCAAACTCCCACTGCTAGGATCAGAAAAAGAAATCCAGCAGAAGAGAGGAAGTTAAAAATACATCTCTTGCAATCTGTTACAAAATCATTTTACATCATTGTCTACTCAATTGCTGCCTGTTACATTATCGCTTTCAAATTATTTTTTAAAAAACTACATATATATATATTTTTAAAGGCATCGGTTATCAGATTGTGCAAAGTCACAAGTTGCTCTTTCTAAAGTCACACTGAATTAACGTTACACCTCCAATGATCAGACTACAAAGAATGGCTGCTGCTGATCTTCAGCCACTGCAGTTATACAGAACTTTTTCCACCCATGTCCATCTTGTTGCTGGATTCCGGCTGCTTGTTCAGTTGCTCTTCTGTGAAAGTGATGTAGGAGTATACCAAGCTTCCAGCGATACTACAGAAACACATTTGATGAAGACAAAAAAAAAAAAGAAAAGAAAACAGATTATTTGGTCAGCTCAAGCAGTAAGTCCAGCAAAGATTTTTCTGTCTCAGTCAAGTTTCCAACTAAGGCATAAAGGAGTCCTCTACCCACGTTTCTACCCTCAGAGGTGATGCAGGAATATCGCAGTTTCAAATCCCAAGGGGCAGGCAAGTGCTGAAGACCTTCCAGGAGACTTGCCTGCTCCTTGTGACTGAAACTGAGATACTGGCATTCCACTCCCAATGTTAAGGCTTCGCTTGTGCACCTTACATGGTAAGAATTCCTCTAGACATCCAGTAATAGTTAATCTAAGTTATAATCTGAAATCTGATAAAAGCAGTTCGTCTAGAACAAGTAAACAAACACCAAGTTTCCAAGTTTATTAGAGATTTACTATCTCGCCCATCAAACAATGTTATCTGAGCAGTTTACAATCTAGCTAAAAGGATAGAATAGAAAGACTTCACAGGACAGAGTAGGGAAGGCAGGGGATTCAAACTACAAAGTTTAATAGGACAGTAAGGGGATTAATACAAAAGGAGGGGAGCTGTGCTGTCCAGACCAATCTTATAAGAACATAAGAATAGCCATACTGGGTCAGACCAATAATGGTCAATCTAGCCCAGTATCCTGCTTCCAACAGTGGCCAACCCATGTCACAAGTACCTGGCAGAAAGTCAAACAGTAACAACATTCCATGCTACCAATCCCAGGGCAAGCAGAGGCTTCTCCTATGTCCACTCAATAACAGACTGTGGACTTTCCCTCCAGGAACCTACAGAAATAGCCTAGTGGTTAGTACAGCAGACTTTGATCCCCACTGTAGCTCCTTGCGACTCTGGGCAAGTCACTCAACCCTCCATTGCCCCAAGTACAAAATAAGTACCTGTATATAATACATAAACTGCATTGGTTGTAACAACAGAAAGGTGGTATATCAAGTCCCATCCCCTTTTTTAAACCTAGGTACGTCTGATGAGATAAAGGTGTCTTTATCAAGTGTATGCATCGTTGAATAAAAATGTCCTAAGGTCAGCTTTGAATTGTTGGAGAAAGGAATGTAATTTAAGGTGCTGCGGAAGCATGTTCCAGTGCTCAGGGCATTGAAGTGAGAAAACTGAACTATGAGTACGATCGTGAATAATTTCCCTGAAAGAAGGTACAAGTAGGCATTTTTACTGCGATGATCTAAGAGATCTAGGTGGGCAACAGGTGGTTAAAAACGTGAAAGATATAAAGGATCGCCAGAGGATTTTGAATACCAGGAGTAGAGTTTTGCATGTGATATGGTGAGATTATGGTAACCAATGCACCAATGTTTTTTTTTTTTTGGGGGGGGGGGGGGGGGTTATGTGATCAATTTGATAGCGGTGTTCTTATCAGTGGCACTCTTTTGAGGTCCTTTACTCTTGAGTCTATTGTAAAGAGCACTACAATAGTCTAACTGGCTAATGACTAAGGAATGAACTAGGATATTCAATGATGGGAGAGGCAATAGGAACTTTATGGAGCGAATCAGTCCGAGATTTAAAAATTATCTTTTTACAACTGCCGTAATCAGACGTGTGAAGGTGAGGGAATTGTCAAGGATTACACCTAAGATTTTTGTAGTCGATTCCATTGGAATAGGAGTAGAGAAGAGAAGATTGGGTACAACAGATGCTTTATTTCACCAGTGAAGAGAACACATTTTGACTTGTTAGGATTCAGAACGAGTTCAGTCAGTTATTTGTGTTAATTTGTCTCAAGTCCCGCAAGAGCTTTCATAAACTTTCCATTGACAGCACAGTCAGTGCTCCATCATTGTTAGACTTCCTCGTAGTGTCCTTTGGTGTCTCACCTGTGCATGCAGCCGAGATGACCACAAATTCTGGACTCTCTAGCCACATTAAAGAAGCCCCTGATGACGCTGGACATAGTGGAGTACTCGGCTGCAGAGGAAAGACTGAAATATCATGTCTCTAGAAGGCAGCCATTCCTTCATGCTGCCCCACAGAAGGAACTATGACTCTGGCAAGGTTTGTGGTTCCAGTGATGAACTGGTCCATCTGAAAGGTCCAGGAACCACCCTCACTACTCCCTCCCTTTTAGTATGGGGCATCAATAAAAGGTAAAGAACAGAAAACAGCTCAGGATAGCCGTCCCTATTCAATTTTAATTTGAAGTCACATGCCCAAGATGCTATCAGGTCTAAACCTGATTTAACCACTAACGGAATTTCTTGAACGAGTCATGTAAAAAGGATGTTAATTGCGACATCATCCGTATAAACAAAGGAATGGAACCCTTGTGCCTACAATAGCCTTCCCTAAAGGTGTCATCATGACATTAAATAAAATGGGAGACAGAAGAGAACCCTGAGGTACACCACAGTCAGGAGTCCAGGGGGATGAGATAGAACCAGAATTTTACCTGCTAGGACCTAGCCATTAGGAAACCCTGGAACCAGTTAAGGACATCACCACAAATTCTGAAGTGACCTAGCAAATGTAATATGACATCGTCAACTACATCAAAAGCACTCAAAATATCAAACTAGAACCTTTCTCCATAAGCTAATTCCTTTCCTCAAATTTGCCACAAAACTGTTTCAGTACTGTAACATGGTCATGAATCCATGTAAAGGTTTAAATGTGAAAAGATATTCCGTGAATTGATGGCCAACTTTCTGTTACCTTAATCAATAAGGGGATGGAAGCAACTGGTCTGTAATTAGTGACATTGTTTAATAATGTGGATCTGATGAGCCGTGAAGGGGTCTAGAGTGTACAATATCTGAATATCATCTGCATATACGTATGCTGTAAAATCCAGAGATTGTGCAAGAGTTAGCAGGGGTGCAAGAAATATAAAAAAAAAAAAGAGAGAGAGAGAGAGTAGGGGCTAATATGGATCCTTGTGGGAATCTAGAGGCTGGTGAAAAGGGTTCTGATGAAGTATCATTGAACTAGACTGTGTAATAGTGGTTCAAGAGGTAAGATGTAAACCATGCAAGAACAGTGTCTTAAGTCCAAGATGGCGTAGTCCATCCAGTAAGACAGAATGATCAGCTAAGTCAAAAGCCACAAAGAACGAGAACCAATTTTGACTGATCAAGGTGGTAGTGTATGTAAGTAGTGATACATAGTAGAGTTCTGTTGGTGCTATGGTGTTGAACGACACCAGGTAGGTTTGGATGCAATGCATTTGTCTTGGTAAGAAAATCCTGAAGCTGGGAATAAAACAACTGATTCTGCAATTTTTGCTAAAAATGGGAGATTGGCAATGGACCGCTAATTATTACAGTTTATGGCTGATCTTTCAGTTTCAGTCTTATAAATAGCAAGTTTCCAGTTCTGTGGGACAAGTCTCTCCCGAGACGTTAGAGCCTCTCCTCCTCTCGCACCTTATCAGTCCCCAAATTTACCAGTTTCCTCCTCATACCAGGGCTGCCGAGAGCCTAGGCTAGGCCTGGGGCAAGGCCCCCCCGCTGCCCCGCCTACGCCCCCTGCCGCTCCCCCCGCCGCTCCCGCCCCCTGCCGCTCCCCCCGCCGCTGCAGTCCGCGGTCTCACCTGCCTGCCTCCACGGCTCCAGGCCCCCTTCATTCAAAGCGGCAGTCGCAGATCGTGTCTCTTCTGGCCATCCCTCCCTGTGTCCCGCCCTCGTCTGATGTAACTTCCGGTTTCCGCGAGGGCGGGCCACAGGGAGGGAAGACCAGAAGAGACGCAATCTGCAACTGCCGCTTTGAATGAAGGGGGCCTGGAGCCGTGGAGGTAGGCAGGTGAGACCGGGGACTGCAGCGCCGGCAGCCTGACCCCGGTGCTAGGCCCCCCCCCTTGGAAGCCCGGGCCCGGGGAATTTTGCCCCCCCCCCGCCCACCCCTTTCGGTGGCCCTGCCTTATACATGCTGTTCTCAATGATAAAACCTCCCTAAAGTTCATGTATCATGGGCCAGGAGATACTCACATGGTGTGCAATTCACCAGGTAAAAAGAAAAAAAAAGTTATTTCTTCTCTAGAACACTAAAATTTATGCCGACGGCGATACCCTAACAAAGTGCTGGATAATTAATAACTGTCCAATAGCAATGATAAATAAGTTACGCTACACTGGCTCTGTGATTACTTACATAATACTTTGAATACGGTAACTTTGGTTATGTGCATGCTCCAGATAAGTGCAAATGGAATTTTGGTCCGGAGCCCTTGCACTAAAGCGGAGTGCATTGTAGTTGGATTTAAGGCCCATGATTACAGGATTCTGTAAGATGTTCTGATGCATTGTCCCTGGCTATGTGTCATCACTGCAATGACTAGACTAAAAGTACATTGGGAGGGATAAAATGCAGACGATATTCCTAGGTAATTGTAAATGACGATTCATGGCACCAAAAAAGCCCTAAGGAGGAGGAAAATGGCTGTTTCCCCTCCCTCCACCACTTAAAAAAAAAAAAAAACCTTGTGACCCTGTAACTTTCTTTACATGCTAGTCCCCTATTGGCCTGCAGCTGCAGTACATATCTTGAGTCACAGGCACAAATTCATAGCGAGTTATCAGTTTTATAAAAACACTGTTTCACCAATGGCAACTTTGTTGTAAATTAATTATAAAACTCCGGGCACTTCATTTCTTTGTTCTATGTTAGATCTACTTTTCAGTTCACGGTGGGAGAACAGAAGGCATCTGCATATTGTAAATATAAAACATTACATTTTATAACATTTCCCTTTTTGTACATGCTAGTTCCTCATTTCACTCTGTTCTTCCATCTGAGTCAGAAGCCAATACTGGGATTCTGGAACCAGGAGCCTTCACTCACCACAACTCAGAAGCTTCCCTCTATTTTAATATTTGTTACTGAGGCCAAAAGCCATGCATCATGAGTCCTTAACAGAGGTTCCAGAAGAAGTCCATTTGGCTACTAGCTGTTGTCCTTAATACTACTACTACTACTATAAATTAATATCCAGGACACTCCCTCCTCTCCCCCAATATCTCTACTGCACACCCACATGGGGTAGGGAAAATATCATTTGAGAACTGAACCGGGGACCTTTTGCATGGAAATGCACAGCACTTGCCACAGAGCTATTGGGCTGGGGGTGGGGTTGAACCCGAGATGTACTTACCTAATATTTAATCCAAGGAAGTTTGCCCATGAGAAAATATAATCCCCGCCAAAAACCATTCCAATATATGTTATTAATATATTCTGAAAGGGGAAAACAAAGAACAAAAAAAAAATGATTGGTTTTGTACATATTTCCCTACAAACGTCATATGAACTTCTAGAGAAAAATATATCTTTACTACTATGTCAGAACTGAGTTCAGTATGAAACACCAGCTCTGTATGTGTATGAAAGATGACCTAAATATTTGCCTTTACTTACACATTTCACTTGTTCTGAAGATTATCTAGAGATCTCCTAGAGAAGTGGTTCTCAAACCTGACCTGGAGAACCACCAGCCAGCTGGGTTTTCAGGATAGCCTTAATGAATATGCATGCGAGATATTTGCATATAATAGAGGTAGTAGTCAAAAGAAATTTCTCTCATGTACATCTGTGGATAGCTTGAAAATCCAACTAGCTGGTTATCCCTCAGGATAGGTTTCAGAACCAGTGATCTTGAGAAGAAGGGAGATCTAGATACATTTATGCGTATTTCTGGATATTTCAACCAATTTCTTCTACAGTGTCCTTTCACAGCAGAGTCTGAGGAAGATGACAAAAGCAAAGTGCTCCCAAGACAATTCATCTTCCCTCCCTAGAGGCACTCCTAGTCCCTGAAGAGCTGGTGAAGGATCAGAGGGCTTCGACTCCAGGACTCCCCACAAGCTCTGCAACGGGTGCAAATGCCACCGAAAGTAGGGCATCCAGAATACATCCACAAAGAAATGGGAAAGTAACCGATTCTGGATGGAACATTTCAACTTACCCAATTTTTGAATCAATTAAGTTTAAATGCTATACTAAATATAGATGTTTTTCCATTAAAAGGACAGTGTCTTGTTTTACCAGGCTGTTTTCAATGTCAGTTGCATGAAGAGAACCTTCCGTTCCTATGATTGATAACCTATCACTCTTCTCTCAGAGAATCTCAGACATCCCAAGGGACAAAGGCTCCATCATTGGTCAGGCAGCAAGATCCAAGGTATGTATAAGTATCAGGCTCACACAACATACCAAGCCATTTCAGCAAGTCAAGGTGACTATGGATTCTAAATACCTATCAATATCTTAAAACATGTAATATACTAGTATAAAATGAGAAAAAGCCAAAGTTAGAACATCTAGAGCCCAGCTTGAAGGATAAGTACTGTTACTTTTGAAGCAATACTTACTGTGTCTGAATGTAACTTTGCCTTGAGTTACTACCAAAAAGGCCTGAGCTAAATCCTCTACATCTGAAGAAATAACATTTTAGCAGATCTACAAGTAGCTCATTTAAATTTTAATACTACAATAGAAAAGCCAAAAAGATTATAGCATCAGTCATCCATCTACTATAATTGGTTGGCTGTCTGAATGCTTAATCCTATCAATATATGACATTCCCCTGCTCTTATCCTGTGCTGCCAATATTCTTTAAAAAAAAGAACTTCACTTTGCATTGTTCTCTTACATAACACTCTAGGTTTGCTTAAATAGTATGAACATGGGTTGCAATGTGACAGATATTCCCTTGCTAGAGGCTGCATGACAAGGGCGGGCAGGAAACGGCAGTGCCGTTCTCAGGCTGTTAATTTGCATCTCCTTCCATGGCACCCCTGTGCCACAGCGTGCAATTTGGGAAATACTGTACTAGTTGACCTGGAGGGGCTGCAGCCACCAGGCCTAAGCATGTTGACCCTTGACTGGCCAAGTTCTCATTCATCATGGCCAGTCAAGGTCAACAAGGAATGGTGGCTGCAGTACAGTATTTCCCAAACTGTGCACTGCAGCACCCTGATGTGCTGCGCTGAACTCACGGGGTCCTGAGGAAGAAGATGCAGATTAACAGCCTGTACACACCACTGCCGTTTCCTGCCTTCCCCCGGCATGCCGCCTCTAGCAGTGGAAGCAGCTGTACCATGAGAGCTGATACCTCTAGGAACAGCGATTCCCAGGTCCCGCTGCTGCTGGAGGGTGAGAAGTACTGGAGGCTGCAAACGAAGCAGCTGGAGCTCTCCATCTGGGGAAGGCTTGAGCGGGGATGGAGCAGGATGTGAGAGGAGCTGAGGGCCCGGCAAAGGCTATAAGCTAGACACAGAGGAGGCGGCTTGGCTGTCACTGGAGCTGCAAGGGAAGTGAGATGCTCTGTTCCCAGACAAGGTAGGACTCCATGCTGCTTTGGAGGGGGGGGGGGGGGATGCAAAAGAAATGTATGGCCGGGGTGGGGGGGGGGGGGTGCGTGTGCTGTGAAACAAAAAAAAGTTACTAGTAACTCCAAGAGTGCATCTTGGAGAATGAGATCTTTGTGCCAGCAAATCTCAGCTTCCTGGGTATTGCTGCCCAAGGAGAGGTGAGGGACAAAATACTATTATTACCATTTATCATTTCTACAGTGCTGCTAGGTGCATGCAGTGCTGTTGATATCAGGGGTGTGTAGTGTGAGAATTTTTGTGTCATGACATTTCCAGATAAGTTTCTTTGGAGGTTTTTTTGGTATCTTTTTGTTACAGGAGCAACGTTGCTAAGAGTGCATGCACTTTGCAGTCTTCTGAAAGGAGGGCAAACTTTTTCCTAATAGTACACTATTTGGAAAGAGTGCTCCCTTTCAATGACATATGAAAAAACTACTACTACTACTTGACATTTCTAAAGTGCTACTAGGGTTACGCAGCGCTGTACAATTTAACATAGAAGGACAGTCCCTGCTCACAGGAGCTTACAATCTAAAGGACAAATGTACAGTCAGTCAAATAGGGGCAGGCTAGATCTGAAAGGTCTAAAGGTTAGGTGCCGAAAGCAACATTGAAGAGGTGGGCTTTGAGCAAGGATTTGAAGATGGGTAGGGAGGGGGCTTGGCGTAAGGGCTCAGGAAGTTTATTCCAAGCATAGGGTGAGGCGAGGCAGAATGAGCGGAGCCTGGAGCTGGCGGTGGTGGAGAAGGGTACTGAGAGGAGGGATTTGTCCTGAGAGTGGAGGTTACGAGCGGGAACGTAAGGGGAAATGAGGGTAGAGAGGTAATGAGGGGCTGCAGACTGAGTGCGTTTGTAGGTAAGAAGGAGAAGCTTGAACTGTATGCGGTATCTGATTGGAAGCCAGTGAAGTGACCTGAGAAGAGGGGTGATATGAGTATATCGGTTCAGGCGGAATATAAGACGTGCAGCAGAGTTCTGAACGGATTGAAGGGGGGATAGATGGCTAAGTGGGAGGCCAGTGAGGAGTAGGTTGCAGTAGTCAAGGCGAGAGGTAATGAGAGCATGGACGAGAGTATGGGTGGTGTGCTCAGAGAGGAAAGGGCGAATTTTGCTGATGTTAAAGAGAAAGAAGCGACAGAAAGAAGCGAAATTCCATGTTTGAAAATGACAAGCAACGACATTCATTGATGATATTTCCCATGTCATTTCAAACAAATGCACATCCCTAGTAGATACACACAAGAGATGGTCGCAACTCTGTGAAGCTTACAATTTGACCAAGACAGGCAAACAAGACAAATAAGAGAATTAGACTACTACTACTACTACTATTTAGCATTTCTATAGCGCTACAAGGCATACGCAGCGCTGCACAAACATAGAAGAAAGACAGTCCCCGCTCAAAGAGCTTACAATCTAATAGACAAAAAATAAATAAAGTAAGCAAATCAAATCAATTAATGTGAACGGGAAGGAAGAGAGGAGGGTAGGTGGAGGCGAGTGGTTACAAGTGGTTACGAGTCAAAAGCAATGTTAAAGAGGTGGGCTTTCAGTCTAGATTTAAAGGTGGCCAAGGATGGGGCAAGACGTAGGGGCTCAGGAAGTTTATTCCAGGCGTAGGGTGCAGCGAGACAGAAGGCGCGAAGTCTGGAGTTGGCAGTAGTGGAGAAGGGAACAGATAAGAAGGATTTATCCATGGAGCGGAGTGCACGGGAAGGGGTGTAGGGAAGGACGAGTGTGGAGAGATACTGGGGAGCAGCAGAGTGAATACATTTATAGGTTAGTAGAAGAAGTTTGAACAGGATGCGAAAACGGATAGGGAGCCAGTGAAGGGTCTTGAGGAGAGGGGTAGTATGAGTAAAGCGACCCTGGCAGAAGATGAGACGGGCAGCAGAGTTTTGAACCGACTGGAGAGGGGAGAGGTGACTATGTGGGAGGCCAGCAAGAAGCAGATTGCAGTAGTCTAAACGAGAGGTGACAAGGGTGTGGATGAGGGTTTTGGTAGAGTGCTTGGAAAGAAAGTTACAATTATTATGGGAATGGTCAACAACAACATGGGTAGGAATAGGAGAATAAGATGTTAAGATTTAAAAGCAGCCTCAATAATATTGGCTTTTAAGAATGAATTTGAATAGGGCCAGAAAGGGAGCATGACACACTAACTGAGGAAGTTTTTTCCAGGTGTGCAGAGCAGCAACATGGAAAAAGCAGAGTCTGGAGTTGGTGGTGGTGAAGGGCATAGATAAGAGACTTAATTGATGAGCGGAGTTCCTGTGGAATGGTATAGGGAGAGAAGCGAGGACAGGTAATGAATTTGCAGAATGAATGAAGTTTGAACCATAAGCAGATGTGGATCAGGAGCCAGGGAAATGACTTGAGAAGAGGAAGGATGTGAGAGTGTAGCAGCACTGGTGGAAGATAAGTCATGCAGGTGAGTTTTGAATAGATTAAAATGGGGAAAGAGTTTAGTGGGATAGACTATTGCAACCTGCTCCGCATGGGTAAGTGAGAGGTGATAACATTGTGGTTAAGGGTTTGAATTTGGTAGTGTTGAGGAAGGAAAGGGAAAGAAATGGGATTCAAACATGTGTGGGATAAACATAAAGGAATCCTGTTCAGAAGGAATGGATCCTCAGGAGCTTAGCCGAGATTGGGTGGCAGAGCTGGTGGTGGGAGGCGGGGCTGGTGGTTGGGAGGCGGGGATAGTGCTGGGCAGACTTATACGGTCTGTGCCAGAGCCGGAGGCGGGGCTGGTGGTTGGGAGGCGGGGCTGGTGGTGGGATGTGGGGCTGGTGGTTGGGAGGCGGGGATAGTGCTGGGCAGACTTATACGGTCTGTGCCAGAGCCAGTGGTGGGAGGCGGGGCTAGTGCTGGGCAGACTTATAAGGTCTGTGCCAGAGCTGGTGGTTGGGAGGCGGGGATAGTGCTGGGCAGACTTATACGGTCTGTGCACTGAAGAGGACAGGTACAAATCAAAGTAGGGTATACACAAAAAGTAGCACATATGAGTTTGTATTGTTGGGCAGACTGGAGAATTCCTTTATTAAATGAAAGCGGAAAATCAAATTTCAATACATTACACTGTGCAGTTATAAAGCCAGCCCCTCTATACTTTTATACAAAAATGCAAATTTTACACAAAAAACCGTCCCCCCCAACCCCCCCCCAAACATTCAACTCAACTTCAAGCGTACATGCTTCCACCAAACCCCAAAGGTCTTTACCCCCACCTCCACCCGTTCCCATCGGGCCACTTCCTGGACAGCTCGGACAACGTCCCAGGAGACCTGCTCAGCAGACCTGCACTCCTGGCCCAGGGACACCCCGCAGCGAGCCATCCATAGGCAGTATCTGATGATAACTGAGATTAGAAAGGCGGTACCTGGCTCTAGCCGCCCCGTCTCCCCCTGCCTCCCATACACCCAGTCCGCATAGGTGTAGGACGTGAAGCTGGGGATGGCCAGCAAGGCAGCCACTCTCCGGCAAACCGCTATGGAGAATGGACACTCCTTCAGGAAGTGGTCCATGGTCTCCAGCCGGCCAGCACACTCCCCCCTCGGGCAGTCTCGGTCCTGCTGGTTCCTACACCGAAGGTTTGCCCTAACATACAACCTGCCATGTAGGGACAGCCAAGCAATGTCCCTGTACTTGTGTGGGATGCGTTTGGATGAAATAAACCGCAGGCCCTGCCTCAGCACGGGCTCCGGAGCATCCCTAAGAGCCAGGGGAGAGGAGAAGCGTTGGGAGCGAACCCGCTCCACCCAGATCTCCCTCTGTCCTGCCCTAACTTCCTCCCATGTAATGTCCCACAGCCGAACCAGCTTTACCAAAGATTTATAGTAGCCTACCCCCTCCGGGAACCCTTTCCGCAACCGTCCCACCCTACCTCCCCCCAACCAAGGACCCCAAAATCCCTCCCACCACTGGACAACACTGTGTACCCATCCTGGGGCATTCAGACCCCCCGCCCGCCCCAGGTTAAACTGGATGAAGAGGGAGGAGAATAGCAAGACTGGGTTTACCATTCCCACCCCCCCTTCCTCCCGCGACCGGTAAGTGAAATTACGTCGAACTGGGTTCATCCTGTTCCCCCACAGGAGTTGAAAGAACACGCTGTAAATTGCCGTGAAACAGCGTTCCGGCAGGAGACAGATGTAGCTCAGGAACAGGAACATGGGGACCACCTGGCTCTTCAGCAACCGGACCCGGTCCTCCATGGGCATCCGCCACCCCTTCCAGCGGTCCACCTTCTCCCTCGCCTCCGCTATCCTTTGTTCCCAATTTTCCCGCCCGTAATCCCCTCCCCCAAAATACACTCCCAAAACCCTCATTTTCTCTATCCCATCCGGGAACCCTCCACCTAAATTAAACCGCCGTCCCTCTGGCCCCACCCACAAGCTGGTGCTCTTGCCCAGGTTTACCCGAGACCCCGAAGCCTGGGAGTATGCTGCAAGGGTCTCCTGCAGCCTCCTCCCCTCCCTGCGATCCGCCACCCAGACGGTGATATCGTCCGCATAGGCGATGACTCGCAACACATTCCCTTTGCCTACTTCCACTCCTCTGAGCCCGTCCTCCCCCCCCCCTTCCAGCCTCCTCACCAGGGGATCAATGGCGAAAGCGTACAGCAGGGGGCTCAACGGGCACCCCTGCCGCACCCCCGCCGAGATCCCCACCTCCGCCCCCCTCCATCCATTCACCAGGGGAAAGAATCGCGCCCCCGCATACAATAACTGAAGTTGCGCGATCCATTCCCCCGGGAATCCATAGTGGTCTAGGACCTTCCATAAAAAACCCCACTGCACTCGGTCGAAAGCCTTGTCCTGGTCCAAGGCCACGACCAGCCTGCCCTCTCCCACCCGACTACGTTCCAGGCCCTCCCTCACCCAGGCCACTGCCTCTAGCACCCCCCTTCCCGGGACCCCACACCCCTGCGGGGCTGCCAGCACTTCCCCGGAGATCTTCCTCATGCGGGCAAGGAGCATGTGAGCGAAGATCTTCCGGTCGGTGTTCAGAAGTGCAATCGGCCGCCAATTTGCCACATCCTGGGGGTCCTTGCCTTTGCTAAGAAGGACCAAAGCTGATGCCCCCATCGACTCAGGCAAGGATCCCCCTGTTCGTGCCGCCTCCCAGATTGCCAACAAGACTGGCGCCAACTGATCCCTAAACTGCTGGTAGAACTCTGCCGGGAGTCCGTCTGGCCCCGGCGCCGTCCTGCGCCGCAAGGCCCCAATGGCCTCCTGTACCTCCCGCAGCGTCCACGGCCGCAGCAAGGCCCGAAGATGAGGCCCCCCCTTACCCACCCCTGGGGTTTCCTCAATGTACCTCGCCATGGCCTCCTCCCCCAACCGTTGGTCCAAAAAGGCCCGCCCAAAGTGGGTCCCCACCACCTGCAAGATACCTTCCCTAGACTGCTGGAGCGTCCCCCCCTCATCCCTTAACCCCTCTACCACCCTCCTCTCCCTTCTTTCCTTACAGCAGTCATAAGGGTTCGGGCTGAGCAGCTTCCCGAAGTCCCGCTCATAGACGAGGGAAGAGTACCGATTGTATTGTACCCGTTCCACCTCCTGCTGCAAGGCCTCAATGTCCTCCCTCTTCCCTCCCCTGGAAATCAAATTGTCCCTTCGCTTCCTCAGAGCAGTTCCTAGCCGGGTGACCTCCCTCCCCTGCCTCCTCGCCTGACGGAGAAAGAACCCCCTGGTGCGGTGTTTCAAAACTTCCCACCAGTCCCCTAGGGAAGGGAAGACACCCTGAATGGATACCTGGTCTGCCAGAAACTCCAGATACTCCTGGTACAACACCCCCTCCCTCAACCATTTCTGATTTAAACGCCACAATCCTTTCCCCAATCCGTGAATCCCCCCTCCCCCCAGCTCGACCAGCACCATCTTGTGGTCTGAGAAATCAACCTCTACCACCCTTGGTGCCTTCCCACACGCCCCTCCCCGAACTAAAAACCGGTCGATTCTACTTCTACAAGTGCCCCGGGCAAAAGTGAAACCCTGCGTCCCACCACCAAACTCTATGTGCGCGTCCACCAATCCCGCTCCCTTCATGATCCCTGCTAGCCGTACCCCATCGTAACCTACTTGCGCCGCCCTCCTCCCCCTATCCTCCTTCCTCAGGACTGTGTTAAAATCCCCCCCCCAAACTAGCTGCCGTGAGGTGTAAAGGTACGGCCGAATTTTCCCAAACAGTGCTGCCCTTCCCCGTTTGCTTTGCGGCCCGTAGATGTTAATCACCCGCAAAGCCACCCCCCGCAATCTCACATCTAACACCAGACACCTCCCAATTCCCAGCTCCACCACCCTCTGGATCTCTACTTTAAATGTTTTGAAGAGGATGCCTATCCCCCCATACCGTTCCCCTGCCAGACCCCAAATAGAGGGCCCCCATCTCCAGGCCTGCTTTGCCCGCCGAACCTCCTCCAGCGTTCGCAGCCTGGTCTCCTGCAGAAGAAAACAGTCCACCGCCACGGCAGAGAGGCCATCGAACGCCAAGCATCTCGCCCTCTGGGAGGCGACACTAGCCACATTAAGTGTGGCGAATGTTAACAGCAGTCCAGCCATCATTGTGCCGTTCCATACCCCCCGCCCTCCTGGCTACCTTCCCTCTGCTCCATACTACCTCCAGGGATCCCTTCCCCTTCACCCTCCCCTTCCTCGTCCGCCCAGTCCCGGACCCCTAGCTCAAAAAGCCCCCCCCCTTTCCTTACTTTCTTCCTCCCCTTCTTCCTCTTTTCTTCGCCCACCTCCCTCCCTTCTTGGGAGTCGTCCACTGACCCTCCCCCCCCTGCCTCCTCTCCCGCCCCTTCTGCCCCTTCTTCGACCCCCTCCATCAATCCTGCCTCCAGCCCATCCTCCCTCTCCTCTCTTGCCTTCATCCCTGCCTCCTGTCCTACCCTCCTTTTCTCCCCCACCCTCCCTTCAGCCCCCCCCAATCTGCCCCCCACCTCCCCGACCTCCTCCACTACCATTTCCTCCTCTTCGTCCCTCAAAACCTTCTCCCTCTTCTTCTTCTTCCTTTTACCCGCTGTTCCCTTTCCAGCGTCTGCCATGCTTTCCAATCCACCCTGCCGGCTCATCCCATCCTCTCCTTCCTCTCCTGCCAGTTCGTCACCCCCTTCCTCATCTTCCAATCCCCTAAATCTGTTCTCTACTTCTATCCCCATTCCTGCCTCCCCTCCCCCTTCCTCCCGTACCCCCTTCACCTTCCGTTGTTTTTTTGACACCCGCGTCCAACCCTCATCTGCCCCGTCCTGCCGCTTCCGCCCTTCCCCCAACCCTTCCCCACCTCCCACTCCCTGTCCCTCCGCAGCTCCTTTCCCCCCCACCCCGGGAACCTGATCTCGCCCTACATTCACTCCCCCCCTCTCCCTCTGAACTGGACCGCCCCCTCCCATGTCCTCCTCTCCCCCGTTATGGGAGGCCCAAGGGCAAGCTCTGAATGCATGCCCCAGACCCCCACACAAATTACACCGGATAGATGCACAAGACTCCGTAGGATGCTCCTTAGACCCGCACTTCCCACACTGCCGTACTGGGCACGACATACTAAAATGTCTGAATGACCCGCACTTGTGACATTGCCGCGGCTGCCCCTTGTAAAAGCAGAGGATCCGATCCCTGCCAATGAACGCCGCGGAGGGAATGTGCTGGGTCACGTGTCCTGCCTGCTTCAGCCTAACCTGCGCACACCATCCTCCCGCCCACACCCTACTGGGGTCAGGGAGTTTGGACAAGGGGGTACGCAATTCTGCGTACCGCTGTAGCCAGAAGGCCAGGTCCGCCCCTGAAATGGATTCATTTCGGACCAGCAGGGTTACCTGCACCAGGTCAGGTCTGCTGATCGGTACGGCCCTAAAGTTTCTCCAATCCCCTTTCCCCCTTACCCCCTCGTATTTCCCCAGAAGACCTCCATGCCTCGCTGGGTCAGAAAACTAACATCATACTCTGGGATATTCACCGGGTGGATACAGGCATAGAGGTCCTCTGGGAGAAATCCTAAACCCAAGACCAACTTCAGGGCCTCATCCCTACTTGGCATCCCCCCCTCCCCCACCCACCTTAACTGAATCACATTCCTCCTTTTGGGAACCTGGCCCCCCCACCCTCCCCCCCATCCTTCCCCAATGCTTCCTGCCCCCCCATTCCCCCTGCGCCCGCCCCTCCCACCTACTACCGCCGCAAAGGATGGAGCACCCCCCCACCGCCCCCCTCCTCCATCTCCTGCACTGAGACCCCCCTGCTCCTGCTGCGCCGTACCCCCCCTCTCTCTCTTGCCTCCCCTCTCAGCCTCCCTCCCTTCTCTCCCTTCTGTCAGCAGACTTTGCACATCCCCTGCCTTCACAGTGTGCTTCTGTACCATTTCCCCTGCAGCAAAAAACCTGCCATTGTCCCCTTCAAAACGTTCGCTAGAGACAGTGAGAGCAGGTTCCCCTAAATACTTGTTCCCCTCCCAATGCCCCTGACCCCCTCCCCCGCCCACCGAGCCAACCCTCCCCTCCCGGCCCGAACACTCCCCCCTGGCTCGCACCCCCGCAGCCTGGCCAACTGCAAAGTCAAAGGTACCAGTCAAGTTTCCTTCTGGCGCACACTGCAAGGCAAACACCTCCCGCTCCTCCCCCCCTCCTTCCCCCCCGGAACCTGCTCTCTGTGCTGGGTCCCTCCTTGCAACGTGCTGCTCCAGCTTTCCCTGTGCGGGCCCGCTGTTTTCCTGGGAACTGGTCTCCCCTCTGGCGTCCTGCTTCGTTGGGACTTCCTGCTCTGCCGTTTTGCAAAGTAAGAGTGGCTTCCCGCACTCCAGCACCACTCGCTCTCCCAAACATGGGGAATCCTCCTGCGCTGTAGCATTCTCCTCTGCGGCCATCCCTGCTCCTCCAGCCCGATTGGCTGGCGCCTCCTGCTCCAATGTGCTGGGCGGGCATGGCATCCCGCCACCCGGCAGCGCAGTTCCTTGCCATTCTGAACCTTTATGTGGGGAACACTGTGTGGCCTCCTGTGCTTTCTCTATGGAAAACCACTCCTTGTCTTCACCTGCCTTTCTTCCTGCATTCTCCTTTAAGAGGCAGCTCCCTGCTGGAACATCTCCACTTTCAGTCCTTAGCCCTGCTGCAGGCTGATTGGCTGGAACATCCTGCTCCTCAGAGCTTTGTGGGTGAGGCCTCCCAGGCATTTTTTCCTTGCCGTCTGCTTTTACTACAGGCAATGGGAACAGGACAACCTCCTCTTCTCCAGGTAAGTTCTCTGTTTCAACTTCCACCACCACTTCTGTGGAAAAAGGTCTCTCTCCTGAAATTGCAGCCTCTGTTTCAACAATGTGAAAAGTCTTAGTGTTTAAGTTTTTTTCCTGTTCTGTTCTCCCACACTCAGGTGCTCTCAATGAGGCTTCCACAGCCCCACCTTCAGTCCTGCTTACTCCAGAAGCTGCCTGCAGAGGCCCTGACTGACTAGCAAGGTATTGCATGAATTTCAATGTATTTTGGGTGCTAGTTCCTGGCAGCTCCCCTGATGCTTCAATGTTCTGGGGTCCAAAGCCTGGGCTGATTCCTTCCTGCTCTGTTTGTTGCTTCCACTGTACCGAGGCTGACGGGGCCTGTCCCCCCGAGGCCATCCTGTCTCTGTTGATATAGAGTTCTCTCAGAGGATTTCCAGGGCCTTTCCTCAGGGCCCTCAGCAGCTGTTCTTTTCTCTGGAGAAGCCTAAGCAGCCTGGTTTCCTCTTTCATATAGGTTTTGCGATGCTCTGCTGGGGCCAGCCTGCTCAGGGCTTTTGCCATTTTGACTCGCTTCCCCAGGTCCACCACCTCCTTCTCCGTACTTTTAATTCTCTTCACCACTTTAATTATGCCACTGGCCGGGTCCTCTGGATCCTGGCAGTAGTCCACAAGCTCTTCCTCCTCTAGATCGTCACTATCCTCACTGCTTTCCTCCTCCACCTCCGGCAGGGCCTCTTGACAGATCTCCATTACCACTCTTTCCTTCTCAGACCAGCTCTTCTCTAGGGTCTCCGCCAGCTCTCTCTCCCCCTCACCTGCTGGACGTCGTGCGGCCGCGAGGGGGGTACCAGTCCGGCTTCCTCCCTTGGAGTCTGGCCCTCTTCTATCCACAGGGCTCCTTTCCCTCCTCCCTGCGGCACTGCAAGGGAGGAGACCGCTTTTCCTGACCCTCTGGTCCCTGAGCCCAAGAGGCCCCATGGCCTGGGCCTGTCCTGGGGAACGCTCCCCAGAGGCCCTCCACATCCTTGGGGAGGGAGTTAGGCCTCACTCTCCTCCCACTGGAAGTCTGCAGAGCTCTCTGAAACACCTCCTTCCACCTCAGCAGACTGGATGGACCGTGCAGGTCTTTTTCTGTGCCGTCATCTACTATGTTACTATGTAAACAGGTTTTAACAGTATGCTGGATATGTGGAGAAAGAAAGGGACAGAGTAAAAGATGAGACCGGTGTTACAAGCTAAGGGGACTTGGAGAGTGACAGCGTTATCCACAGAAAAAGATTGGAGGGGGTGGGGGGCTGCGATTTGGAAGCGGATTCCTGGTGAAAGCAGGTATCAAAGACTATATTACAGAATGGGATAAAGAGTAAAATGGTACAACCACATATTTAGAATCTTAAGAAACACTCAGATATACAGAACGTAAAAGGTTTATCCAACTTACTTTAATGCAGCCAACAATTGTGGTGGTCAGAGCGGAATTATACTGAGTGCAAAGAACTGTGGAGTACATGAGAACAAACCTACAAACACACAAAAACAAAACAGGTCAGCACTAGAAAACTCTTTATACAATAGTGCAAGAACATCTTAGAAAGTTGGTGATGATAAAGCAGTGGCGTAGCCACAGGTGGGCCTGGGTGGGCCGGGGCCCACCCATTTAGGGCTCAGGCCCACCCAACAGTAGCACATGTTTAGCAGTAGCTGGTGAGGATCCCAAGCTTGGCCAGCTGAAGACTTCCCCCTGATGGCAATGAAAACGCTACTCTCCACGATACTGGCACCTGTGCATGCTCTGTTTTCAGCACGTTCCTGCTGCAGACTGCCAAGGTGGAAAGAAGCATTTCCCTGCCAGCTGAGGTATTTTTTTTTGGTGGTGGTTGGGATGGGGGAGAACACTAACACTTAGTGCCCACTCACTTCTTGCCTAGGCCCACCCAAAATCTGTTGTCTGGCTACGCCCCTGAAGGTTCCAAGCACGTACTAATCTAATCTGTCCATTTTGGGTAGGTGCAGGCAAGACCTAACTGTCCATCTCATGACAGCAGGCTATGCTCACCATCTTAGATATTTACACCAAATTAAACTGCCAGAAAGTCAAAAATCTACAATCCTGTTTCTGGCTGGCTGCTTTTCTTAGCAAAATAAGGCAACAAAAATCATCACGCCGACGCTGGAAATAACTGCAGGTTTTAGCTTTTTGTTGAACTAAGTTCATACACTGGTGAGTGGCCTTGCAAAGTGGCACTCCCTTAAGCAGGTGCTGCTCTTCCTTAAGATTTGTCTTCATTTTTGGATGTTTGATTCTTATTACGTGGGATTCATACTGCTTATTTTATTTAGGTCTGTATTTCCTTGATAGATATGCTTATTGAAAATAAGGGAAACACATGGCAGAATTTACAGCTGTAAACAGGTACTCCTCAGAGATCTGAATAAACCAGAGAATTCTGTGCAAAAATAAAGTGTACAAAGTTCTGCAACTTTGGGTCTTATTCATTAATGTACAGTAACTGGCAGGTACAAATTAATGCACATTAATTAAAGTAAAAACCCCGTTATTCTCAGTGGGGTTTATTTACTGTGATGCAGGAGCTGTTTCAGACCACCAGGGGTCATGATGGTTAGGATGTAACTGGTTTCTATACTACTACTACTACTTAACATTTCTAGAGCGCTACAAGGGTTACGCAGCGCTGTACAGTTTAACAAAGAAGGCCAGACCCTGCTCAAAAGAGCTTACAATCTATACCCAGTAAAAAAAAAAAGGTCCAAAACAAAAGCAGAAATAAAGGTTAAAATAAGTCCTTGCTCGAGAAATATGAAATCTGTTCCAGCAAAAAATTCCTTTAACCAACCACATGAGAGGCTCTGCATGCAGCCTGGGAAGGAAGCTGCTTCTGCTGGGAAATGTAGTGCTGAGCCTGTTTCTTCCCAGGTGGGAAAGGTACTAAGCCAGGCTTCTCCAACTTTTTCTATCAAGGACCACATTTTATATTTTGTAACATTCAGGGGGGGAGGGCCAAAACACACACCATCATATTTTGCTGCATGTTTAGTCAAATACGCTGGAATTCTATATAGCGCGCATATGCGAAACTTAACAAGCTAATGAGCACTGATAACGGCACTTAACAAGCACTAATGAGCACTAATTGGCACTGATTAGAATTTAGTTGCACAAGTTGCTAAGCTTATTCTATAATGGTACTAAGCCACGCGCACTATTGCAATGGAATTTATGCGGGCTGCAAAGAACAAATCATAAGGAAACGTCAGACCGCCCAAAACACAGCAGCCAGGCTTATATATGGAAAAACACGTTTTGAAAGCGCCAAACCCCTCCGAGAAAAACTGCACTGGCTCCCAATCAAAGAACGTATCGCTTTCAAAATCTGCACAATGGTCCATAAAATTATCTACGGTGAAGCCCCGGCATACATGATAGACCTCATAGATCTGCCAACCAGAAACACAACAAAATCAGCACGATCATACCTAAACCTCCACTACCCAAGCAGCAAAGGACTCAAATACAAATCCACTTATGCATCCAGCTTTTCCTACCTGAGCGCACAACTATGGAACGCATTGCCAAAAGTAAAAACCACGTTCGACCACTTAAATTTCAGGAAAGCACTAAAAACAAACCTGTTCAGTAAGGCTTACCCCACTGACTCAACATAAAATCTTGGCTACCTGCGACATGACATAAAACCAAAATGAGTAATGGACATATCCTAACTTTTCCTCTTCCTCTCTAATTTCCTCTCCAAGTTCACCCATGCATTTACCAGACTTGAACCTTATTATACCACAACACCACCTTGTATTTGTTCATACCGGAACTAGCAAATGCCGTTACGGTACTATGTAAGCCACATTGAGCCTGCAAATAGGTGGGAAAATGTGGGATACAAATGTAACAAATAAATAATAGTGTGCGCCGAACTTCTAACATGCGCAGGCAAAAAGGGGTGTGGCTAGATAGGCAGGGAAATGGACGTTTTGTAGGCATTCCAAACTTTACGTACCTAGTTACAGAATATGGTCCACTGCGCCTAAATATACGCACTGGGATTTATGCCACGTTTTTGCTGGTGTAAAAAAATGCATATAGATTTAGGTGCTGAAATATCAACTAAGCGTATTCTATAAATCAGTGCCTAAATCTAGGCACCGATTATAGAATACGCTTAGTTGGCACCGATTTCCGTGCCGATTTTTTAGGCGCCTTATGTAGAATCTCCCCCATAGTGATTAAATAAGACTGTGCGTTGTCCACTCTCCAGCCTTCAACCAGCCTCTCTCTCACTTTTTCTCATGTACCCCCCCTAGCCTTTACCCAGTCTCTCTCGGATTCCCCACCCCCCACCCCAGTCTTTATCTAGTCTCTATCCCCTTACTTGGCTTCAGTTACAGAAGAAACAGTGGGATTCCCGCTTCCACCATGACATGACTGTCTGCAAGCTAGAGCTGCATGGTGCCAGAAGTTCAGGTTGGTCTCACAGTTTCAAGTCTGAGACTTGAAACAATATTATCAATCTAAACTTCCAACACTGTGTGGCTCAAGTTTACAGAGCTGAGTCATGGCGGGGAAGCAGGAATCCCAAGCAAGCTCCACAAAAAAAGCACTTAGTGGGCCAGGTTTTGGATCAGGGCCGCCGAAGAGACTGGGCCGGGCCCCCCTGAATTCAAATCATAGCGCCTCACCTTGACCTCGCTCCGTGTGAAAGAAGCGCAGCAGCAGCAGTCTGCAGATCGCCTCCCTATGTCCCACCCTCCCTTCGGGCCTTCCCTCCCTGTGTCCCACCCTCGCACAAGTTAGGTCAGACGAGGGTGGGACACAGGGAGGGAAGGCCCGAAGGGAGGCGATCTGCAGACTGCTGCTGCTGCACTTCTTTCACATGGAGCGAGGTCGAGGTGAGGCGCTATGACTTGAATTCAGGGGGGCCCGGCCTGGTGGTGGACAGAGGGGGGCAGGTGGAGGGGACTACGGAATTTTGTCCCCCCCTGCCCCCCCCCTCTTGGCAGCCCTGCGTAGGATGGACAAGCCTGTACCAAGCTAATCATCCTAGCAGTTCCAGGAAAGGGGTGTGGCTGGAAACACACCAGTAGGACTAACAGCCACTATAAGAAGGAAAAGACAGAGAGAGAGTAAAGTCTGGAACTTGGTAGCCTAAGAGGGGTTTGGAATTGCCCTGGAGTAAAAGAAAAGGGGATTGGAATTGCCCTGGGTTGTAAAAGGAGTTTGAAAACTGCCCTTGGTTGGGAAAAGGGGAGTGCTTTTTGGGGAACTACTCTTGGGTTTAAACAATAGCCCTGAGGTAACCCAGCTGTTGGCAGCTAGAAGCTTGGGAGTAGTAAAGTTGGGGCAGGAGTAATAGAAGATGATGTGTTTAAAGAGAACCTTGCATAAAGTATTTCCTACAAGTTTGCAAAAAGGAGTAAATAAATTGAAAAAAAAATAAAACTTGGAAAAGAAAATAAGGTGATACCTTTTTAATTGGACGTAACTTAATACATTTAAAATAAATTGAATCCCACCCTTCTAGATCGTAAACAAGATTAAGGGGATCTCTTTCAAGCGTGCACTAACCATGTAGAT
Source organism: Microcaecilia unicolor (assembly GCF_901765095.1). Classification (NCBI taxonomy): domain Eukaryota; kingdom Metazoa; phylum Chordata; class Amphibia; order Gymnophiona; family Siphonopidae; genus Microcaecilia; species Microcaecilia unicolor. The sequence continues at coordinate 44,451,639 of NC_044036.1, forward strand.
GCCCACAATACTTTTACAGGCATCTACAAAGCTCATGCTAAAAATGGTAGCACACCTTTGTAAAAGGGGCCCTAATTGATCTGAGAGAAGAAGAAGTTTTCAGTCTCTTTCAATATAACAAATAACTAGATTATAAATAAAGCTCCAGAAGGAGACCATGCCAGAGAAAGCTCTTTTGCAAATAAATGAAGGGTGCAGTAGTGTACCAAGGGTGGGGCAGTCACGCAGATCTGCGGCTGTCGGCTGCCTGACCCCATGATGTTACTTCCTGTTCTGGGGCAGGGGACCGGCGGAGCAGACAGTCATGAGACTGCTCTGTGCACCCTCAGATGGTGAGGATGGTACGCTTCAGGGGAGGAGGTGGGTGATACGCCAGGGAGGCGCAATGCACTGGAGGGAGCGTAGCGGCGACTCACCCCAGGTGGCAGCCAACCTAGGTACGCCACTGGAAGGGTGCACCTCCTGAGCTGTAGAAAAATATTGTACAACCACTGGGCTAAATAAAAGGGGGCAACCCCTTCAAACCTGTGAATACCACAAGGATTTTTAAATGAATTTGCAACATTATAGGCAACCAATGTAATATTATGGATAATGTAACTATTCCATCACTTACTACCCCCCCCCCCCCCCCCACCCCACCGGCTTATGTTCTTTACTGTTGTATTTTGTTACCAGCTGAAGCCTAGCAACTGATCTTATCTTAACTGTGCTAAAGCAACACATCTTAAATCTTTTCTTAAAATATAGGATTGTATCTGCTTTACCATCCAAAGCATACAAAGATGTCCTGATTACTGAAACCACTTGTTCATCCATTGTATAAGTGTGGAGCCAATGACTCAGACTACAGACTTAAGAAATGGATAAGGCTAATCTTTTCCATTAAGGAAGATAAGCCATGTACAGTAATCTTAGAGCTTCATACCAATAACTCAAGTGTTATAGGAGTTAATTTTTAAATTTAAACAAACATTCAGTCACAGAGTATAGAAAGGCAGCCCCTCAAGGCATTAAACATAGAAATCAGTTGTGCTGATGTCATCCATTTATCCCTTTTCTAGCCTTACTAAAGAGCTGGTAACTCTCTGACCTAAAAAAAAAAAAAAAAAAAAAAAAAAACACGGTTAAAGACAGACATTAAAAAGCACTAAGTACGGAGGCCATTTCTGCCTGCCAAGTTTATGATGTATGGTATCTCATCCTTTGTTGTTGGTTTTTCTAGAAAAGATTCCAAGCACCCTTTAATCCCAAAGGACTAATCTATTCAACAGCACAGAATGATCTATGACATCATTGGTGGAGGATAAATCTAGTAACATAAAGACACGACCTTCGCCTTTATACAGATGTAGTCAAAGTCTGTCTAAAAGGGAAAAGGGGAATAGTCGGTACCACAACGGAGGAATCCTGCAAGTAAAGGAACTCCTGAAGCTGGCTAGGTGTCTAACTTGAAAACAATGAAGGCTTTAAAAGCGGACTTTTTTCAAGGTAGGGGGCAGGTTTCAGGGAGCACAGAATGGGCTTAATGCAAGGAGCAATTCACAGTTCACAAAAAAAAAAAAAAAAAAAAAAGAAGATACCAAATTACTTAACCAGGAAACCACTCATATCTGTTTCTAAATGAAAAATGTTAGATATGGGTCCATTTCATTATTGCCTTTGATAAATGGCATACGTTCTCCGATTGAAATTTCACCAAATGTTTCCCCATACTAAAATATCTGCATTTGACAAAGTAGGGGAAAAGAAGGGAAGAATGTGAACTTGTGGTCAAACTTAGACAACCGTTAGTTCTATAGATAGAAAAGATGGGTTGTGGTCTTAAAAAAAACAACAAAACTGTTCACAATTTAGAATCTCTTGTATGAGTGAGATAAGACAAGGTTGTACTGTCTCAGACTCAAACAGGTGGTTTACCATTACAAAAATAAAGCTCCCCATTGCTATTTCAAGCTTTTCAAAAATTAAGTGTGTGTGCGTTTTTCTTAATCTTTATAATTACATTTTTATATCACTTCAACCTCCAAGATGCCCCAATTCTCTCCTCTCCTGGATGTACACCAATGGTGTATCTTTGGGCAAAAACATCCTTGGACTATTCTGTACTGACCAGAAGGGAGAAGAGCTCTCAAATGCTAGATACAGTTAGGGGCCCTTTTACCAACTGGCGGTAGGGCTACTGCCGGGGTAGCATGTGGTGAATCGACCCTACCGTTGGGCTTTCCCAGGAGCCTGGCAGTAGTTCTGGTGCTAGAAAATAGCTTTTATTTTCTAGCGGGAGTAGGCGTACCCAGTGGTAATCGAGCAGCGCCATGGGCTGCTCGATTACTGCCGGAGCCCGGCAATCAATGGCCACGAACCAAATTGTTAACTAGCGCATGGCCATTTACCGCCTCTGTTGGGGAAAATGCCATTTTACCTGCTGCAGTAAGAGGTGGCCTTGGCGCATGGCAATCTCACGCATTGACACCACTACAGGCCACCCTTTAGTACAAGGGCCCCTAAAGTTTGGGTTACCATATGTCCGAATTTACCCGGACATGTCCTCTTTTTGAGGACATGTCAGGGCAACCAGGCGGGTTTTGCCAATCTGCCCGTTTGTCCGGATTTCTGGACAAACGGCAGGCTGGTGGGTGGGCCGTCCTATAGGACACCCACCAGCCTGCCCGTTTGTCCAGAAATCCGGACAAACCGGCAGATTGCTAGCCTCCCCTCCCCTTACTTACTACTGCCCTGGTGGTCTAGTGACCTCTTCCGCCTTTGGGGCAGGAAAGAGCCCCCTCTTTCCTGCCCTGCATGCATCCTTCCTGTTCCTCATCTCGGCGCCGATTCAAAATGGCCACCGAGAGTTGACGTGACCTCGCGAGACTTCAACTCTCGGCGGCTATTTTGAGTCGGTGCCGAGATGAGGAACAAGAAGGATGCATGCAGGGCAGTGCTCCGAGCAGGAAAGAGGGGGCTCTTTCCTGCCTCGAAGAGGTCACTAGACTACCAGGACAGTAGTAAGGTAAGGGGAGGGGGTGGGGAAAATGTGACAGGGGGCGGAGCGAGGGTGTGAAAAGGGGGCAAGGCGGGGCATGTGTCCTTTTTGGGGGACAAAATATGGTAACCCTACCTAAAGTAGCCCCCCAAAAAGGTGTCACCTACAATCTGATTGTTAGCTTTTATTTCTACATATCTAAGTAGCCATATGTCAACCACATTACTTCACATGAAATATACTGAAATATGTTAAGTATTAGCACACACAATATAGGTTAAGAGAGAAACATCGCTTAACCATTATTCCTGGAACTTTCTTACTCAAAAGTACTTCATCCAACAAAAATCTCTTCAAGCCATCATAAAGGTGAACTGACTTGTACACCGCAGGGGCGTATCTGGAATCCGGCGGTAGGGGGGGCCAGAGCCAGAGAGGGGGGGCACATTTTTGCCTCCCTTCCACCCCGCCTCTCTCCACCCCCCTCCCCGCCGTCAACCCTCCCCCACTGCTTACTTTTGCTGGCGGGGGGCCCCAACCCCCGCCAGCCGAGGTCCGACCCGCAGTCTTCATATTTCGTCTTCCTCCGACTCCTCCGTGGCCATGCTGCAAGGAAGTAACGCTGCAGTGCTGATTCGTTGAATTCAGTTCGGATCTGACATCGCAGCACGTTGTACGTGCGTACAACGTGCTGCGACGTCAGACTCCGAATTGGATTCAATGAATTAGCACTGCAGCGTTACTTCCTTGCAGCATGGCCACGGAGGAAGACGAAATATGAAGACTTTGGGTCGGACCTCGGCTGGCGGGGGTTGGGGCCCCCCACCAGCAAAAGTAAGCAGCGGGGGAGGGTTGACGGCGGGGAGGGGGGCCAGTGCGAAATCTGCGGGGGCCCAGGCCCCTGTGGCCCCACGCAGATACGCCCCTGGTACACCGATACCAGTATGCCACCAGTTTGAAATCATGACATTACAATTTCAGATACAGAGTTGAAATGTATGTTTAGTAGAACTAATTCTTAATGATGGGGATCAGAGTTATTATGAAATACTCTATTATATTAAATGAACCTAACCATAAACCCAGTCACAGCTGTAAACTAATCCTCCCTTTTACAAAGCTGCACAGTCATGCCGACAAAGCCCATTTCAAAGTGAATGGGCTGTGTTAGCATTGCTGAGCGGCTTTGTAAAAGAGAGGGTAAGTTATGTTATTTTGATAAGCAAATATACAAACTATCTTGGCTGTTCTACAAGACATTGCAGAATTTTATGTTTTAAAGTAAAAACATTCTTTTCTTTGACATAAAAAGAAGAAAAAGATTGGGAGGGGGAATAAGATTTACAAGAGATGTACTCTATTTTACTTCACAGCTCGTTAAAAAAAAAAATAATTACATAGTAACATAGTTACATTGTAGATGACGGCAGAAAAAGACCTGCATGGTCCATCCAGTCTGCCCAACAAGATAAACTCATGTGTATACCTTTACCTTGATTTGTACTTGCCTTTTTCAGGGCACAGACCGTACAAGTCTGCCCAGCAGTATTTCCCGCCTCCCAACCACTAGTCCCGCCTCCCATCACCGGCTCTGGCACGGACCGTATAAGTCTGCCCTCCACTATCCTCGCCTCCCAACCACCAACCTCTCTTCCCCCACCTGCTCCGCCACCCAATTTTGGCTAAGCTTCTGAGGATCCATTCCTGCTGCACAGGATTCCTTTATGCACATCCCACGCATGTTTGAATTCCGTTACCGTTATGAGACTTCAACAATTCACCAAGCAAATAACCACTTGTACAGTAATGCTACAGGTAAACCAGAAATCAAAGACAATAAATTACACAAAGTCATAACCCATATCTAATATCACAAACATTAGGCAAACATTATCAAGTAATATTGAAAAATTAGCTAGTTTAATGAGCTTCTAAAAAAAACCCAACATCCACATTTCAGAGCTTCCGGAGGTTTTCAAGCCTACACATTTAGCAGATTTTCAGAACTGTACAGAGGATTGTAACTAACCAGGGTCCCTGTTTACTAAGGTAGGTGCGTTAATGTTTTTAGTGTGCCTACACTTAGCGCTCGCACTAACCATGTAGGCGCCTAAAGGGATATTATAGGCATGTGCGTGGTTAATGCGCGCATATAGTTAACATGTGTTAAAAACGTTAACGTGCCTATAGCACTGCTTAGTAAAACAGGGCCCCTGGTTTATTGGTAACTGAACCCAAAGTTTTGACAATGTTGGAGTGATCTCTCCAGTGCTCAACACACGGGGGATGGAGATACCATGCTGATGACAGATAAGCACCTTAATTGCACACCCAAAATATTTTGGCACTTATGGTCACTTTATCTTGAAAGGCATGCCTCTACTGCCACAAAGAGTATTCGCTCAGGCCAGTGGAAGACTGAAGTTGGAAAGCCCTATTTATTGTGAGAAACAAGGGGCCAGGGACATTTACAACAAGGATTCATTTACAGCTACTGCTTATTTAATTAGTCATGAAGGGATGAATTGCTTGCTTAGACTTTTCCCAGACATGAATCTGTGAACCACACAGCTTATACAGATGGTAAAAGCAGATTCTTTAGGTCCCTTCATCTGCTTTTATACTGCAATAATAAACTTTGCTGGGTCAAAGACAGCAAAAGGTAACAAAGAAAAATAAAACAAACAAACAAAAAAAACACTTACCCCATTACACATGAAAGTATGAACTGCATAATGAAGAACACATCATTCCAACCTTCATATTCCACAGCCTGAAACACAAATAACATTCAGAAACCTCTCTGCAATTCTAGTAAACATTAGCATAACTGCATAAATTTTGTGTGACACTTCTTTATAACTTATTGGGTAAAGAGCAGGGGTGTGCTGGTAAATTGTTAACAGGGAGCTCTCTCTCGCCAGCAAAGTAAAAGAGAATTCAGGAGGGGCCCAAGCCCACATTTGGGATCCATTTGTTAAAGTAGCCATGGAGAATCGGCTCCCAAAATTCTTAAAAACTTAACAAACGGCTCTCGAGAGCCTGTGAGAGCCTGCTCCAGCACACCACTGGTAAAGAGGCAGGAATTTATTTTAATTCAAAGTGAAAATACAAGCCAAAGTGGCACCGTACAGCTTTAAATAAGAAAGAATACTAACTTCTACATACAGTGCAGTTACAAACTATGGTGCTTACACTGGACCATAGATATGGCTATTCCTCAGGGAATTCTACATAGAATTTTCAGGATATTTGAAAATTCTTCAACTTTTATTGTATAAAATTATTTTAAGTACAATTCCCTTATCAAGGCCTGGAACTCCCTGCCCCAGGTCTGACATGCCCCAACTTTCTTCCTGCTAGACCCCCTCCAGCAGTCTCACTCCCCAACATAGCTTGAAATCCACCCTAGGCTTGATTTCTCTCCCCCTCCACCCCTCCCACAGGTTCAACCCCTATTTTTCTCTGCTCCCTCTCGAGGTGGAAATCCCCCGTCCCCAATTATCCCAGTTTTCCCACTCTCCATTCCCCAGCAAGACCCCCACAATTTTCTATTCCACTTTCTCAGATCCCTTTTAGCACATACATCTCTAAACCTCTCTCAATCCCCCCCTCCATATGTTCAACCATAACTCTCCCACCCTTCCAAGACAGACCACCATAGCTCTCTCTCTCTGAATCCCTCTCCCCTCCCCATATCAACACAACTATGCTGTTCACTCCACCACGGCTCTCTCAAACCCTCCCCCCCCCCCCCAAATCTGCTCACTTCACCTCAAAGGGGCGGATTGACCATTCGGGCAACCAGGCAATGCTCGAGGGCCCAGAGGCTCCGCCCTGTTCCATTGCCCACCGAGCCTCCGCACATTGCCGCTGCCTGTGTCCTGTGCCAGCTCCGCGGTTTAAAATGGTGGCCGCGAATTCTTGCGAGAGTACTGTGAGAGGTCACAGACGCCATCTTAAACTGTGGAGCCGGTGTGGGCAGCAGCAGGGATGGAAGAAGGTGGGAAAGGGGAGATTGGAGGACATGCTGCTGGACATGGAGGAAGGGAAGGGCTGCGGGGACATTGGTAGTGTGTATGGGGGGGCAGGGGCGGTAGCGCTGGGGCCCAGAGTTCTCTCAGTCTGCCCCTGCCGCCACAGCTCTCTCTCTCTCTCTACTACTGATCATTATTATAGCACTACTAGATGTACACAACATCGTAAACAAAACACGTAAGAGACTGTAGGCTCTGTCAAGACTAATAGGACAAATAAGAGATTAGGGAGTTATTACGGGAACGGTTAAAACAAACATAAGTACTGAAGTGAATTCAGGAGGTTACGAGTTAAAAACAACCTCAAAAAGGTGAGCTTTTCGCCTAGATCTGGACAGAGCATGACGCATTGATTCAGGAAGTCTATTCCATGTATACGGTGCAGTATGAGGAAAGGAATGAAGTCTAAAGTTGGCAGTGGAGAGAAGGGTAGAGATAAGAGTGACTTACAGATGAACAGAGTTCCTGGGAAGAGATGTAGGGAGAGAAAAGGAGAGATACTAAGGAGCTGCGGAATGAATGCACATGTAAGTCAGCAAGAGTAGTTTAAACTCTATACAGAAGGAACAGATTATGAGCCAATGAAGACAGGTGCTATACAAGTGTAGCGACACTGGTAGAAGATAAGTCATACAGCAGAATTTTGAACAGATTGAAGGGGAGATGGTTTAGTGCAGGCTTGTCCAATTTTTTTTCCATCAAGGGCAACATTTTATATTTTGTAACATTTGAAAGGCCAAAATACGCACCATCATATTGTGCCACATGTTTAGTCATATAGTGACTACATGCACATGGATGAACAGATGGGACAAAAATAGAGGCTCTTCCACTCATGAAACACCTGAAATCCCTCATCATTAAACAGAGCCGAGCCACAGAGCATAACCACTGCATTATAAAGAATGGGCTCTGTTCACAATACTTAAAATTCTCTCTCAGGCCTTAGTATCCCCCTCAATGTACTAAGATATTAATTTCTCTATTCTACTGGCAGTACTGTCATATATGAATTATGACCCCGGATGCCACAAAGTGCAGTAAACCAGGCCGCAAGATTTACTAAAGAAAATTACAAGCAAAATATTAAGGGCTGAAATATTAAGCTGTAGAAGTTCTAGAAGACATTTCTTAAAATATCTCACAAGGGGGAAAACCAGCTATTCTAGGAAAGTTAAGGAACCACACAGATTAAGATGCCTGGTGAAGTTCTCTGTTTTATTTAATTCCACAATGACATTTTTTTAAAATCTTTAATCCCCTTCTACCTCCTCCTCAAACACCTTCACTCTGTCCTGTACCTCCTTAGAGGTGGTCTCCTAATTCAGAGCTAATACAATCCAATATTACTCAAATATTTTAGATACAGAAAGTCAATCTTATTAAAACTGCCTAGACCGTATCAAAGGTGACCACCAGTGGTGCAGGCAGTGGACGAAGAGCACCAGAAATCAAATTGAGAGGGTGGTAATTACCTTCAACATGGTTGTTCTCTCTCAGCAGTTTTTTTTATTAGCAAGTGGGACGCAGCTCCCCAGACACAGCTCCTTCTCCAATACCTCGGACAATGATTTCATCAAAACGATCTGAGAAAACCACTTTTATCTCAACACCAACACACCAGGATTTCAGGCACTCCGGAGAAGAGAGCAAAACCTCCTCTCTGGGCAAGTCCAACTCTCTTCCCGCTGGACCTCCAATGAAACCACTCCAGTAACTCCCTGGTTTGCTACAGAAAAATAAAACCTATCCAGTCTCTGCTATGAAGTGGGAAGCGTTGAAGTCTCCGGGAAATAAAGACCCAAACCTGGCCTTTTTCTTACTTTGTGCTGACATATCAAGAAAAAAGAAAAAAAAAAACAACTAGGTAAATTAATCCCTTCCCTCCCCTGATTTCCCTGTTCCTTTCGTTTCTTCCCCATCCTCTCCTTTATTTCTTATGTAGGTTTCATGATGTATTAGCTTAATTCACTGCATTGGCGTCCGCCTTTGCAGTGTGATGTAAGCCACACACTGGGCCTGACACAGTTGGGAAAATGTGGGGTATAAATGAGATAATAAATAAATAAATTCACATGCCTGGATCAAATGGTCCCCCCAGAGATCACATCACCATCTTGCCTTGTTCCCCCACTGGCCCTTCAATGTGGGATTTGATATGTGTTAACTTAATGTGGAGTCAAATAAAATACCACACACACACTAACTGCAATATTAAAATACAAAGGGTCCTGTTTACTAAGGTATGCTAGCGTTTTTAGCGCGTACTAATGCTAGAGACACCCATAGGAATATATGGGTGTCTCTAGCATTAGCGCATGCTAATTTTTAGCGTGCACTAAAAACACTAGCACGCCTACAGCACAGCTTAGTAAACAGGACCCTGAATGTAGAAATTCACATATTGGGGGGGGGGGGGGGGGGGTTAATGCACATTAACTGTTCTGCGTTATGTCCCACTTTAACAATTACCACCACCTTCACAGATATAGTTAACTGCATTTCACAGTAGCAACCACTCCATTAACACACAGTAGTGACCAGTGGCCTAAAGTGGCACAGCTGCCTTCCCCGAAGTGCCAGGAATAATCCTTGACATTTACTACAAAGGTTTTCTCTATTGCAGGCTAACTTTTACATTTAATGCAAGTTATTTATTATTTATTGCATTTGTATCCGACATTTTCCCACTTTTTGCAGGCTCAATGTGGCTTACAGTATGCCGTAGTGGCGATCGCCATTTCCGGTATGAGGAATACAAAGTGGTATTGCATTAAGTACATAGATGGTAGAGTAAATCACAAATTAAATTAGATAATCAGCTCATTTCTGCGTGAGAAATAAGGTGGAAGTGTATTCGTGGTCATTAGTGACAGAGTTATTGAAGCACTCAGGTGTAGAGAGTTTGGTTTTGTCTAATTCTGGAAGAGTTTCGTTGTCTGGTATGCCTTTTTGAACAAATTGGTTAACTGCAAAACTTTACTGCAGTTTAGGGAGTTCTACCAATATATCAATTCATCACATAATAAATGAAAAAACAAAACAAAAGTGTAATGTACTTCTAGGGATTGTCCTGTCTAACAGAATTGACTTGACTGCCTTCTCGGGTTCAATGACTACAGCAAAAAACTAAACTAAAACATAATTGTTTCTCAACTCAAAATGTTTGTGCGTCAGCATGTGTGCATACTTTCAGGTTTGAGACCGTGACAAACTGAGGTCAGATTTTAAAAAGCAGATGCCAGTCAAAATCTGCTAGACTGTCTCAGAAGTGGAGAAGACAAGGCGAGTCTGTTCATCTCTGCTGCCTAAAGTTTGTTCAGACTGCAAAAATGTTTACTTAAGAAATTTCAGCACATTAGGACACTGGTTCCACAGCTGTAGCACAGTATTTAGGTTCTACTCTATAAAAAAAAAAAAAAAAAACATTTTCCTTAAATGTTTGCCTGCTGCGTCACCACTGGTTTATCTGAAGAGGGTTTTAATTTCAATCTGAGGAGTGGCCTAGTGGTTAGCGCACTGGTCTTGACATCCAGAGGTGGCCAGTTCAAATCCAACTGCTGCTCCTTGTGATCTTGGGCAAATCACTTATCCCTCCATTGCCTCAGGTACAAACTTAGATTGTGAGCCCTCCAGAGACAGGGAAATACCCAGTGTACCTGAATGTAACTCACCTTGAGGTACTATAGAAAAAGGTCTGAGCAAAATCCAAATAAATAGATAAATCTTCCTGGCCCTGAACCAGCTCACTTCAGAGCTGAACTCACACACACAAAGATGGAACCACTCTTCAGGTGGTGATGGGGAAAAGAAAAAGAAAGATGAGGGATTCATATTGTGTCCCAGTGCCTTGGGCTCAAGCCCTCTCCAAACCTTCAGCACCCATTAAATAGCTGGCGAGGATGCCAAAACCTTGCCAGCCAAAGAAATTCACTGCCGAGCCGCTCCCTCCTCCTCTTACTGCTGCAGGAAATAGAAGTCAGTGGCCTGTCTCCAGCTGCCCTTGCTGGGACACCTCAAAGATAATCACCCTTCACTGGTCTTTAAAAAGACCCAACACTGTGAAATCTCACTGCTGTCTCCATGAGTTTCCTACATACCCATGCGCGCTACTGATACCAGCGAGTGAAATGGGGATTATTTTTTTAATATGTATTTTTCCAAAATCTATTTCAGTTTTATTTGTTCCTTAGCTATGGGTGAACTAACCAGTGCATTCTGTGATCACTGGCTGTCAGCACTGACTGGTTTAATCTGCTGCTGTTCTGAAGCAGTGACATCACCCTGATCAGGGCCAGTCTTAGCAATTGCAGGACCCTGTGCAGACCAGTTTGGGTTGAAGGGGTGGGGTTGCTGCCACTTACCACCAGAGCTTGATGATGTTAGCTGGGGAGTGGAGGATGATGAAGAGCCCGGAGCTGAGCACAGGAGAGAGGCAGCATGGTGTCCCGCAGCCCCAGTCTCCCTCCCCGAGAGCTGAGTAGTGAGCAGCCAGAGCTTGAGGCAGGAGCAGGCCTCCAAAATTCCAGGCCGCTAGCACTGGCAATGATGTAAGCGCCGCCTTCAGCCTGCCCTGGAAGCCTTCTCTGTACAGCCACTTCCTGTTCCTGTGTAGGTGGGATGCTGTACAGGCTTCAGAGGCAGGCTGAAGGCAGTGCTTACATCACTGATTTGCTGCCGATAGCCTGCAAGCAGACAAGCGGACGGGAGGTGGAGAGAGGAAGAAGAAGAATACTGCACCAGTTGGGGGGAGGGGGAGGATGGGCGCTCATGATAGCATCCTTTCATGATTGGCACGTGGGGTGCACCACCCCCAACGCCCTGCCCTTAATATGCCGTTTCATCAGCCGTGTGCTTTGCATTAAGGTAGGTTCAGGGAGGGGCATGGGACCCCTGGGAGCGTGAGGCACTGTGCAGTTGCCCCTGCCTAAGACCGGCCATAACCCTGATAACTGAAAGGCAGTTAGTTTCAATTGCTTCGATGGTCAGTGAGGGAGGGGAGCCCACAGTCAGTTTTAGGTGGGAGAAACCACTAAGGGCCAGATGCACCAAACTTAACGAGCCCTTAATGAGCCATTAACAAGCAAGTAGTAAACCCTGGCATGCACCAAAGACTTTTTTCCGACGACGGTAGCAGCTAACAAAAACGGAATGCAGATGAGCAAATCATGTAGAAACCCTACTGTAATGAGATGCACTAACCTTTTCCGATTGCCTTAACGCTAGAAAATCTAATGAAAGGACCTCTCGTTGGGGCTGCGCGGGATTGGAAAAATTATAAAAATGTTAAAAAAAAAACGGGGGGGGGGGGGGGGGGGGGGGGGGGGGAATGGCCAAGAGCTCATCAGGAGCATCCTTTATGGACGTTCTTCACTAAATATATATATATATATAAAAAAATCAAACAGGCTCCGATGCTGTTTTGATAAATGTTCAATAAAGACTTCATACAACTTCACGCGCGCGCAGTTCAGTGTTAAACGGCTTATAAAATTTTTTTTTTTTTTTTGGGGGGGGGGAGGGAGAATTTAACGGAGGGGGGAAGGTATAGAATGTATTATTTGGATGTAAATGTGCCTTATTCTGGAGAATCTTTAGTTGCATCAATGTGGGTGGGGGATGGATTCTTGGGAGGGGGATAGGGAAAAAGGGGATGACACCCAAAACATAAATTTACATTGAATTACTCTTGAGTGTTCTATACATGTAAAAAAATCCCATAGAATATGGAATAGTATTGGAGGGTGTGAACTTACTGCAAGCCTATGTTTGTATTTCTTGTGAATGGTGTAATGTTTGCACTGTGTCAGTTGGATCTTAATAAAAGTGTTGAAACATAAAGACTTCATACAACTTAAAAAAGTGGAAAAATATCCAAGGGCTCCTCCTTTTTTTTTTTTTTTTTTAAACAAAACTATTAGTGGGATTTGAACTCACCACCTCTGGATTACAAGACCAGTGCTCTAACCACTCGGCCACAACTGTACTTGCTTGGATATCCCTCCCTTACTTCCAGGTCTCTCAGCTGAGTGAAGCATCATTACCTCTCGCCTCGACTACTGCAACCTACTCCTCACTGGCCTCCCACTTTGCCACCTATCCCCCCTTCAGTCTGTTCAGAACTCTGCTGCACATCTTATCTTCCGCCTGGACCGATATACTCACATCTCCCCCCTCCTCAAATCACTTCACTGGCTTCCGATCAGGTACCGCATACAGTTCAAGCTTCTCCTCCTAACCTACAAATGCACTCGATCTCCAGCCCCTCCCTTCCTCTCTACCCTCATCTCCCCTTACGTTCCTACCCGTAACCTCCGCTCTCAACACAAATCCCTCCTTTCAGTACCCTTCTCCTCCACCGCCAACTCCAGGCTCCGCCCTTTCTACCTCGCCTCACCCCATGCGTGGAATAATCTCCCTGAGCCCATACGCCAGGCCCCCTTCCCTGCCCATCTTCAAATCCCTGCTAAAAGCCCATCTCTTCAATGTCGCCTTTGGCACCTAACCACTACTCAAGAAATCTAGACTACCCCAACTTGTTATTTCGTCCTTTAGATTGTAAGCTCCTTTGAGCAGGGACTGCCCCTTTTCTGTCAAATTGTACAGCGCTGCTTAACCCTAGTAGCACAACAGAAATGTCAAGTAGTAGTAGTAGTAAAATGGACTTTTTTTTTTTTTTTAAGTGAAGCTTTATTTAAAAAAAAGCAAACAGGCTCCGATGCTGCAGGCTCTTTCTTGGACATCATTCAACCACGGAATAATAAAAACGTCTTTTTTGGCAGTGCTTCACTCAGCTGAGAAGTCCCTGAGTCAATCACAACGTGTTCAGCTGAGCTAAACACGCTGTGATTGGCTCATAGACTTCCAGGTCTCTCAGCTGAGTGAAGCACGGGCAAAAAGGGCATTTTTATTATTCCGGGGTTGAATGATGTCCAAAAAAGAGCCTGCAGCATCGGAGCCTGTTTGATTTTTTAAATAAAGCTTCGCTTAAAAAAAAATGTCCATTTTGTGCGTCCTCTCCCCCCCCCCCCCCCCCCCCCCCCCCCCAATAATAATAAAACGTCCTTTTTGCCCACACTTCACTCAGCTGAGAGACCTGGAAGTAAGGGAGAGACATCCAAGCAAATAGAGCTGTGGCCGAGTGGTTAGAACACCAGTCTTGTAATCCAGAGGTGGCGGGTTCAAATCCCACTAATACTTCTGTTAAAATTGGAGTTATTTATTATTTCCTCCCCATTTTTATTTATTTGAACACTTGTTATTCTGCCATTCGTGAACCTTTTCAAGACTAACAACTTCCAAACTGCACTTGCTTGCTATGAGTGAAATTCAGTCAACACATTAGCAGAAGCCCTGGCTCCGATGCTGCAGGCTCTCAGCTGAGCTAAACGCGTTGTGATTGGCTCAGAGACTTCCAGGTCTCTCAGCTGAGAGCCTGCAGCATCGGAGCCAGGGTTACCTCGCAGGAGGGAGAAAAGCGTTTAGCTCAGCTTGGCTCAATGCTTCCTTCGCTGTGATTGGATGGAAGATGGCGCTGGGCAGATGGAAATCCTAATGACAGTCTCCAGAATTGCTTCTATTTGTACCATGGTCGGTGCAGTGGATGCCTGCAGCATCGGAGCCTGTGATTTTTTTTTTTTTTATAATACACTACAGTGAAGAACCTCCATAAAGGACGCTCCTGACGAGCACTTGAGGTGTATTTGGCATGCGCAGAGCAGCCAGCATAACCCTTTGCTGCTCTGCGCATGCTTGACCGGCCAATTCTCCGACTGTTTTATGAGGGAATAGAGAATGCAAGTGAGCTACAAGTAGCTCATTTGCATTCCCTTTCCTTGATGCATAGCCATTCCCTACGGAATTCGGTAGGGAACAGCTCTAACGATGACTTTTGTGCATCTGGCCCTAAGTGTCAACAGGAGTGGAGGAGTGACCTACTGGTTAGAGCACCGGTCTTGCAATCTAGAGGTGGCCAGTTCAAATCCTGCTGCTGCTCCTTGTGATTTTTTATTTATTTTAGTTACATTTGTACCCCACGCTTTCCAACTCATGGCAGGCTCAATGCAGCTTACATGGGGCAATGGAGGGTTAAGTGACTTGCCCAGAGCCACAAGGAGCTGCCTGTGCTGGAGGTGGGAATTGAACTCAGTTCCCCAGGACCAAAGTCCACCACCCTAACCACTAGGCCACTCCTAGTCTCTTAACTCTCCATTGCCTCAGGTACAAACTTAGATTGTGAGCCCTCTGGGACAGAGAAATATCCAGTGTACCTGAATGTAACTCACCTTGAGCTACACCTGAAAAAGGTGTGAGCAAAACCTAAATAAATAAAATAACAGGAACATAACAAGTGATAGGCATTTTGTACCCAGGAGCAAAGACTGAAGGTTATTAGGATCATTTGATCTGACTAAAAGAAGGTACAGGATAAACAAGTTGATGTCAAGAATTGGTGTCAGTACATAAGAGCTGACCTACTGGGTCAGACCAAGGATCCATCTAGCCCAGGAGTCAGTTTTCAACAGCGGCCAGCCCAGGTCACAATTAGCTGGCAGAGTCCCAAAAAGCAGCAAGATTCCATGTTACTGACCTTAGGGATAAGCAGTGGCTACCTTAATAGGTTTATGGACTTCTCCTCCAGCTATATCAGCTGCTTTTACAACTTGCTCCGGCAATGAGTTCCACAACTTAACTATATGTTGAGTGAAAAGATTAAGTACATAAGTAATGCCACACTGGGAAAAACCAAGGGTCCATCGAGCCCAGCATCCTGTCCACGACAGTGGCCAATCCAGGCCAAGGGCACCTGGCTTCCCAAATGGACAAACATTCTATACATGTTATTCCTGGAATTGTGGATTTTTCCCAAGTCCATTTAGTAGCGGTTTATGGATTTGGGACCCCTTTAACTGTCTAACCCCTTTTTAAACTCTGCCAAGCTAACCCCCTTCACCACATTCTCCGGCAACAAATTCCAGAGTTTAATTACGTGTTGGGTGAAGAAAAATTTTCTCCGATTTGTTTTAAATTTACTATACTGTAGTTTCATCGCATGCCCCCTAGTCCTAGTATTTTTGGAAAGCGTGAACAGACGCTTCACATCCACCTGTTCCACTCCACTCATTATTTTTTATACCTCTATCATGTCTCCCCTCAGCCGTCTCTTCTCCAAGCTGAAAAGCCCTAGCCTCCTTAGTCTTTCTTCATAGATAGTTTCTCTTATGTTTTAAATGCATTACTATGCGATTTCATGGAGTGTTCCCTAGTCTTTGAAAAGAGTAAAAAGTGCAAACACCAATTTGCATTTGCCCATTCCACTCAAGCTTTTACAGACTATCTAGTAGGAACACCATTTTCTTTTGCCTATCTGCTGTATGAAACTTTTCATCTTGTTAAGTTCATACTAAAACTGGATTTGTATTTAATGCATATTTATGAATTGTATTTTAAATATATCATTTTAAATTTGCTTTGCATGGCCCTATAAAGCCAATGAAGAGGGACAAAAGTATAAAGAACAGAGTTGTAGTTGTCAGTTTTGTGTTTATAACCGATATGTGACCCAGGGAAGAAATTTAGTGGATATTGCAGAGTTTTCAATTTATTTATTTTACAATTTCCCACAGGTAAAACACGCTTTACAAGCACAGAAACCATTACCCCTGTGTGTGTTACGCCACAGCATCCCTATTCCTGTCTAACCTGAAATGTAAAAGAGCTGAGCCAGGAATTTAACAGGTTCTTCTCTGCATGGCAGCATATAGCACCGCCACTGACCTACCAGCATAGGTAAACACGGCACCATCAAAAAGAGTCACAGGGCTATTCTTTAACACTGTTATCTCAAAGTTACTATTTATTTATGTGGGTTTGGCTCGTATCTTTTTCAATTGTAGCTCAAGGTCCCCGATACAGAAAGACTCGCAGTGGAGCTGCATGCAGATGTCCGGGTGAGCGGCTTCTACCGTAAGCGTAATACCACCACCTGCAAGAAGATAACTGCTTGCAAATTTTAGGTGTGAAAAACCTGTGGCAAACATTTGGAGGTTGGCGGGGGGGGGGGGGGGGGGGGGGGAGTATGCCTGATGCGTGTACATAAGGTTTCATGGTAAGTGCAGCTTCTTGTGCCCATGTCCAAACAAAAAAAAAAAACCTGTCACGTCAGCACTCTTTTCATCTGTGCTTCAATATGACTGAGCAGAAGAACAAGCTGGTCCGCGCGTTCACTTTTGGTTTTGTTCCAACACATGTATGTGCTTATTACTTTCCATCTGCCTTTAAAACTTGCAGGGGTTTCTGCCTTCCACTTGCAAAACAAGACAAAACTGGCAGTTAAGTTTGAAAGATCCGACATGAAATCCTCTCCACAAAACCTTCTATGTCACTCTGATCCCTAGTGTGAAAATTCTCACCTTGTGCCCCGCACCATAAGTGAGCAGTATATACTCTCAGTTGCGGCTGTGTCTTCCATGCAAGTTAAAACCCCGTGCAAAAAGTCCTCTCTGCATTGCTTTGGAGTACAACCTGGAGTAACCCCGCAGCCAAGTCCGTGGTTGCTTTCTGTATCGACGCAAGCCTAATACTGACTTACAGTAGTTAACTATTTTATTAAACTAATCTTATCTCAAATTACAAACCCTTTGTCTTTATTGTTCTACTTTATTATTAACCAAAAAAGACTTCATAGAGCTTACGTAGCTAGAATAATATAATGATCTAAAAAGCAGCTCTACAAAAAAAAGTCCGTTAAGAACTGCTGCTGCAGTTAGGAAACATGTTTGTCCAAGTGCACCAGCAATGTGTATGGCTTTCTTTGAAAAAGGGGACGTGCACATGGAGGGCTGCTCAGCTGAAGACACATGGTACATGTCCAGTAGATACGTCATACTGTTGTAACAGTACTACATTAGACTACTGCAATTTACGCTGCCTGTCCACTTCTTTATGGCTGCAGTTTAAGGGTTAACTTTGATCTTTAAGGATTACTAGGAGATTAGGTCATGACCAGCTGCTCCAGCAGATATATAGCAGCCTAGCTTAAGATCAAATGGTTTATTATGGTTTATTCAGATTTGCTGAAATCGCCTTTATCAGATAATTCAAGGCGATGTACAATAAAGAACTCACATTTGTTCACAGGAAAGTACACCAATCATACAAGAAATAATTATACTTCCCATCAGTGAACAGCAGCATCACACTACTACTACTACTACTACTACTAACTAACATTTCTAAAGCGCTACTAGGGTTACGCAGCGCTGTACAATTTAAACATAGAAAGACAGTCCCTGCTCAAAGAGCTTACAATCTAAAAGACAAGAGAACAATCTAGAGGGCGAGTGAACAGTTAATCTGATAGGGTGGATAGATTGGGCATTCTATATTTCTCAAGCGGTTAGGCGCCGAAGGCAGCATTGAAGAGGTGGGTTTTAAGCAGAGATTTGAAGATGGGTAGGGAGGGGGCATGGCGTATGGGTAAAGGAAGATTGTTCCAGGCAAAGGGTGAGGCAAGGCAGAATGAGCGGAGCCTGGAGTTGGCAGTGGTGGAGAAGGGTAATGAGAGAAGGGCTTTGTCCTGTGAGCGGAGGTTACGGGCGGGAACATAGGGGGAGATGAGGGTGGAGAGGTAGTGAGGAGCCGCAGACTGAGTGCATTTGTAGGTAAGGAGGAGGAGCTTGAATTGTATGCGATATCTGATCGGAAGCCAATGAAGTGATTTGAGGAGAGGGGTGATATGAGTATATCGGTTCTGGCGGAATATAAGACGTGCGGCAGCGTTCTGAACGGATTGAAGGGGGGATAGATGGCTGAGTGGGAGGCCGGTGAGGAGTAAGTTGCAGTAATCAAGGCGAGAGGTAATGAGAGCGTGGACGAGAGTTCTGGTGGTGTGCTCAGAGAGGAAAGGGCGAATTTTGCTGATGTTGAAGAGGAAGAAGCGACAGGTCTTGGCAGTCTGTTGGATATGCGCAGAGAAGGAGAGGGAGGAGTCGAAGATGACATGTTCAGTGGGGTAGACCTCGAGTCAACGCAAGGCCTCATTACATAGATGAGTTTTGAGACTCGATTTAAAGTTTTTCGGAGATAGTCCAACTTAAATCTCAAGCGGCAGACTGTTCCAAAGGAATAGAGCCAAAGTAAAAAACACTTTCTCATATAGGCTTGAGAAGGGTTAGGTAGAATAAGTCTATGGTTGTTGATAGAGCAAAACAGGGGGGGGGGGGGGGGGGGGGGGGGGTTATATGGGATCATTAATTTAGATAGATTGTACTGGATTATCAGATTAAGTGCCTTGAATGTCAGAGTAAGTATTTGGATTCTAAAAATTGTACTGGCTTCCAGTCAGTTATAAAGAGCAGGATAACATGGTCACTTTTTCTAGTGTGGCATAATGTTCTAAGAATTTAAAATATTTTGTTTCAATTACCAAAGAAGCCATTTGTAACAACAAATGAATCTTAGCAAATGACAAATCCTGTTACAAATGGCTTCTCTGGTAATTGAAAAAAATTATTTCAGATTCTTAGAACAATATAACCTGCAGATTAGAGGCGTCGCCATGGGGGCGATTGTTGCCCCCACGGAAGGGCGTATCTGCATGGAGCCACAGGGGCCTGGGCCCCCGCAGATTTCGCCCTGGACCCCCCTACCGCCGTCAACCCTCCCCCGCCTACCGCCGTCACCTACCCCCGTCGAGGACCGCTTCCTCCGGTCCGGTGCCTTTAAAAATGTTACTTCAGCTGGCAGGGGACCCCCAACCCCCGCCAGCCCAGCAGAGGTCTTGTTTTAAGTTCTTCTTCCATCCTCATGCTATTGAAAACTGCCTGCCTGCCTGCATCCCTTCCAGTTTCGGACTGAGTCTGACGTCGCAGCACGTTGACGTCCTGCACTTACAACGTGCTGCGATGTCAGACTCAGTCCGAAACTGGAAGGGATGCAGGCAGGCAGTTTTCAATAGCACGAGGATGGAAGAAGAACTTAAAACAAGACCTCGGCTGGGCTGGCGAGGATCCCCCGCCAGCTGAAGTAACATTTTTAAAGGCACCGGATCGGAGGAAGTGGACCTCGGCGGGGGTAGGTGACGGCGGTAGGTGGGGGAGGGTTGATGGCGGTAGGGGGGGAGGCGGCGGCTGGGGGGGCTATAATGTGCCCCCTCACTCTAGCCCCTGCCCCTCCTACCGCCAAACCTCAGATACGCCCCTGCCCCACGGTGGCTTGCCTCTATATGGCAGAATATGATTCCCAACATGTGTACGCCTCTGAATATGCTCGGAAAAATATTATAGCGTGGAAAAGATACATTGACGATGTGTTCATTATATGGTCAGGCACAAGGGATGAAATACAGTGGTGGAAATAAGTATTTGATCCCTTGCTGATTTTGTAAGTTTGCCCACTGACAAAGACATGAGCAGCCCATAATTGAAGGGTAGGTTATTGGTAACAGTGAGAGATAGCACATCACAAATTAAATCCGGAAAATCACATTGTGGAAAGTATATGAATTTATTTGCATTCTGCAGAGGGAAATAAGTATTTGATCCCCCACCAACCAGTAAGAGATCTGGCCCCTACAGACCAGGTAGATGCTCCAAATCAACTCGTTACCTGCATGACAGACAGCTGTCGGCAATGGTCACCTGTATGAAAGACACCTGTCCACAGACTCAGTGAATCAGTCAGACTCTAACCTCTACAAAATGGCCAAGAGCAAGGAGCTGTCTAAGGATGTCAGGGACAAGATCATACACCTGCACAAGGCTGGAATGGGCTACAAAACCATCAGTAAGACGCTGGGCGAGAAGGAGACTGTTGGTGCCATAGTAAGAAAATGAAAGAAGTACAAAATGACTGTCAATCGACAAAGATCTGGGGCTCCACGCAAAATCTCACCTCGTGGGGTATCCTTGATCATGAGGAAGGTTAGAAATCAGCCTACAACTACAAGGGGGGAACTTGTCAATGATCTCAAGGCAGCTGGGACCACTGTCACCACGAAAACCATTGGTAACACATTACGACATAACGGATTGCAATCCTGCAGTGCCCGCAAGGTCCCCCTGCTCCGGAAGGCACATGTGACGGCCCGTCTGAAGTTTGCCAGTGAACACCTGGATGATGCTGAGAGTGATTGGGAGAAGGTGCTGTGGTCAGATGAGACAAAATTGAGCTCTTTGGCATGAACTCAACTCGCCGTGTTTGGAGGAAGAGAAATGCTGCCTATGACCCAAAGAACACCGTCCCCACTGTCAAGCATGGAGGTGGAAATGGTATGTTTTGGGGGTGTTTCTCTGCTAAGGGCACAGGACTACTTCACTGCATCAATGGGAGAATGGATGGGGCCATGTACCGTACAATTCTGAGTGACAACCTCCTTCCCTCCGCCAGGGCCTTAAAAATGGGTCGTGGCTGGGTCTTCCAGCACGACAATGACCCAAAACATACAGCCAAGGCAACAAAGGAGTGGCTCAGGAAGAAGCACATTAGGGTCATGGAGTGGCCTAGCCAGTCACCAGACCTTAATCCCATTGAAAACTTATGGAGGGAGCTGAAGCTGCGAGTTGCCAAGCGACAGCCCAGAACTCTTAATGATTTAGAGATGATCTGCAAAGAGGAGTGGACCAAAATTCCTCCTGACATGTGTGCAAACCTCATCATCAACTACAGAAGACGTCTGACCGCTGTGCTTGCCAACAAGGGTTTTGCCACCAAGTATTAGGTCTTGTTTGCCAGAGGGATTAAATACTTATTTCCCTCTGCAGAATGCAAATAAATTCATATACTTTCCACAATGTGATTTTCCGGATTTAATTTGTGATGTGCTATCTCTCACTGTTACTAATAACCTACCCTTCAATTATGGGCTGCTCATGTCTTTGTCAGTGGGCAAACTTACAAAATCAGCAAGGGATCAAATACTTATTTCCACCACTGTATGTTCATTTGTGAGATTTTTGAATAGTTGTGATTCTAATATTCAATGTGAGGTGCAATCATTGGGTACCACAGTACAATTTTTAGATATTGATATATGTTATGTAAGCAACCAATTTATAACCAGTGTTTACCGTAAACCAACTGATAGAAATACCATCCTACATTTTGGCACTCATCATCCCAGAGAGCTGAAAGAGAGTATACCCATTGGACAATTTTTACGGATTAAAAGATTGTGTTCAGATAACATGCAATTTGTTCAACAAGCTCAAATAATGACAGAGAGGTTCCAACAGTGAAGATATACCCCCTACATACTATTCGGTCGGCCTATAAAAGGGCAAAATATGCACAGCGGTGCTGGTTAACAAAAAGAAGGGAGACAAATGAAAACCAAGGTGGGCATATTAATTGTATACTCCCGCATTACAAGCAAACACGGGCGATTCAAAATATTATCATGAAACACTGGTCAATACTATCATTACATCAGGGTTTATTCGAAAAACCCAAGTTTTCTTGTACTCGGGAAAGAAATATGGGAGAAATTCTATCTAAAAAAAAAAAACTGCTCAATTCACAGTTCATAGAAGAGTCAAGTAGAGGGCATACGCAATGTAACGCATGTGTGTACTGCAGGTATGCAATATGTACAGATCAAATTTGGATAAACAATTAAGAAATATTTTTATTTAAAAGCCAGAACTGATTGTAACACACAAAATGTTGTATATGGTATACGTTACCCCTGTCAATTATGGTATACAGGGGAAACAACATACAAGATCAAGATGCGCATAGCGCAACATTATACAAAAGTGACACTCCGTTAGTCAGTCACTGGCTGCAATACCAACATTGAATATATGATTTACAATTTGCCGTACTCGTTTGCATTCAGAAAGGTAGAGGTTGCATTGAAAAACACTTAATTCGCAAGGAACAGCGATTAATATTTAATTGGAATACTGTGGAACCCAACGGACTTAATAAGGAGATTGATTGGTCCTTGTTAATGTCCCTATAAAAGGAAATAGAGTCTAATGTAGGGTCATCAGATTCAATGCGATGATGTTATCATGCCAGAAGCTGGAGTAAGTCATGGTGTGCCTGACGTTCAAGTGAGGCTGCTTAAGGTATTTTGTTTAAGAATAAAAAATAATCTATATTTAAGAGGTATATTGTGTGACAGTGTGTGTAATTCATTATGTTGTTTGTATAAGGTCTCCTGATGAAGTAGTATGAAACACGGCCTGTGTCGAGACCGAAGAAAGATACCGAGTTTGTTGGTACGTGAGAAAACTATCTAGATGAAGTTCGACTAGAGACTTTTCTATTGGTGGACTTTGTTTCAACTGCTTGGATACAACATTGGGTAATTTGGATACGCCAAGTGTGTCAGGATTATAAATCAATCATCTATTGTATTTGCAAGATTTACCACTACTGCCTGGACATATGATTAGGCAGTATGAGTTGAGCACGCTAGATGTGTCAAGATTAATAGACTACTCTGTGTAGATAGAATGTATTTGGATACAGGCAGCAGATGATGTTTTGTATATTCCTGAGAATCTAGCATGTGATGTTTTTGTTCTTTCCTGAGAAAGTAGCAGAATAGCAGGTGATGTTTGTACATTCCTGAGCAGGTTCACGAGCTGTTCATGTAGAGTTGTTCTTGTAAGCAATGCATGATCATGGTTGTGTAAGCAAAATGTAACCAATAGTAATGATAATACATGTAATATCCATGAATATTCATAGAGTATATAAGAAGGGGATTGACTCCCAAATAAAGAGTTTTTTGCCCAGACACACGAGAGGAGAGTTATTTTGCAACATCTGGTGACCCCGACGTGATCGGTGAAAACGTGACGTACTTACTACGACTGGAACAGTCAGCGCGCCATTCCTTCTACGGAACACTGTAAGTATGGGGGAAATTTAACATCATCACATAAACAACATGCACAGGAGCTATATACTATAACGCAAAGATATGGTTCCTCCCGAAATCCAATAACTCTTAAAGATATAGAGCGTTTTAATTGAGGAAATAGTTTGTCAATGTCCCTGGTATCCAGAGAAGGGATCATTCGATCCTCAAACATGGGAAAAGATAGGGCAGCAGTTTCGTTTAGAGCCTAGAGTTTCGACTCCTATATTATTGACTTGGAGAGAGATATATTCTACTATAGTAATTCTCTCTTCTGGATTGACAGGCATTACTAACGAAAATATATCCAACAAATTGCCAGGCAAGACCTGGTCTCTTTTACCTCCCGCGACTCTTGGACCTACACCTTCTCCTCCTTCTTGTCGGCTGGCCACCGATATGGGAAGGGAAGAGCAAAACAAAACTCCTGACTTTACTACTACTACCCCTAATAAACCAATTGAAATATCCAAAACAACAACGCTAATGATAGCGTTATTATTACCAAAACACCAAAGAGCGTAGAACGACCTAGTTTAATTCAATTAGGTATACAGCAAGCACGAAAAAATGGTGAATTCATTTGGAACGATGATCTATGGGATAATTCGGAACCTAATCCTAATTTATACCCAGTTACTAGAACTACAACAATAGAGGCAGGGAACGAAACACATCATGCAGAATGGACTGCTCTACCTTATCAAGTTTTGAGAGAATTACGTAGAGCTATCGTAGAATCAGGTTTAAAAAGTTCATTTGTTCAAGGCATGATAGAAGGGATTAGTAACGGTTACTTAATGACTCCAAAAGATTGGAAAGACCTTTTCCGTATGCTGTTAACTCCTGCGCAATATGTAGTGTGGGATAATGAATATAAGCAAGCAGCACAACTTATCACTGGGACTAATTTGGTGCCTGATCAAATTTATGGATCGGGACCATTTTCAACCCTTGATATGCAAATTCAACAAAACGATACCTGTTTTCAAGCCATAGGCACTTGTATCTTGCGAGCATTTAAAAGAACACCAGAAGGGAATAAACCAACAAAATCTTTTGCATCAATTAAACAGGGTGCAACCGAATCTTACCTTCAATTTGTTAATCGATTGCAGGAAGCTGTAACTAGGCAAATTGATAATCTTGATGCGCAAACAGAGTTATTGATTAAATTAGCCCAAGAAAATGCAAATTCAGATTGCAAAAAGGCATTGCAGACTGTAGCTCATCGCCCAGGAATTACTTTAGCAGATTTATTGAGCGCATGTGCAGATGTGGGGACTCATGGTTATTCTATGAATTTGTTAGCAGGAGCTATACAAAAAGGTAATAAGCCACAGGGGACGTGTTTTAATTGTAAGAAACCAGGACATTTTCGAGCTCAGTGTAGAGCCCCAGGAGGGGGTGCCAACTTTGCAAAAGGACCTTCTCGACCTTCTCGAAAATGTCCTCGATGTCAAAAAGGATATCATTGGGCCAATCAATGTCGCTCTAATCCAATTAATTCCACACCGCCACCCCCAAAAAACTTTGCTCCGGGTTAACTCCTAACCTCGGTCCAAAGGGAGTGCAAGGGTCTTTTGCTCATAGTACTACTGCTACACAAGGTAGTGCAGGAATTGACCTTATTGCAGCGGAATGTAAAACTGCCATCTTACCTCATGAAGTTTTGGTATATAATACTACCTTTAAAGGACCCATTCCAGCGGCTACTGTAGGTTTAGTATTACCTCGCTCCTCTGCATCGAAGGCAGGTATTCATGTTATCCCTGGAGTTATTGATGCTGATTACACAGGCATTGTTAAAATTCAAGTATGGTCCTCATCACCTTTAACAATTTCTCCCGGGGACTCGTGGGCACAATTAATTATTTTACCATATTTTACAGCACCTATTCCTTCTACTGTCTCTCGTACAGGGGGCTTTGGATCTACGCGACAGGTAAGTGCAGTTTTAAAACCGGTTTCTAATGCACGACCCACTGCTCAATTTTTTTTGCAACAAAAGCCTTTTGTTGGTATATTAGATACCGGGGCGGATGTTTCTGTCATAGCTTATAAACAATGGCCTGTGGAATGGCCCATTGAAGATACTTCACATGTGACAGGAATAGGGGGAACTCAGTCAGCCTCCCAAAGTTCTCAATGGTTATCTATTACATATCCTAACGATACCAAGGTTCTAGGACATATTAAGCCCTGTATTTTACAAGTACCCTTTAATTTATGGGGTCGTGACCTTTTGGAACAATTAGATGCATCATTGATCCTACCTGATTAACAGTTCATAAATATGTCTTTTTCTCTTCCTTTGGAATGGAAAACTGACAAACCTGTTTGGGTAGAGCAGTGGCCGATTACCAGAGAAAAACTGTTGATTTTACATCAATTGGTGGAAGAACAATTACAATTAAATCACATTGAGCCTACCAATTCTCCATATAATACTCCGGTATTTGTGAT
The DNA here is from genome assembly GCF_901765095.1 of Microcaecilia unicolor. NCBI lineage: Eukaryota > Metazoa > Chordata > Amphibia > Gymnophiona > Siphonopidae > Microcaecilia > Microcaecilia unicolor. Next base: position 44,477,998 of record NC_044036.1, read on the forward strand.
CAAGAAAAAATCCGGAAAATGGAGATTTTTACATGACCTACGAGCTATTAATGCGATTTTAGAACCAATGGGCCCGTTACAATGTGGTATTCCAAATCCTAATTTGATTCCTTATGATTATCAATTAGCTATTATAGATCTGAAGGATTGTTTTTTTTCAATTCCTCTCCAGGAAAAAGATTATAAATACTTTGCTTTTACTGTACCTGTTTACAATAATGCACACCCTACTACTAGGTATTGTTGGAAAGTTTTGCCCCAGGGAATGTTAAATTCACCCACTATTTGTCAATACTATGTTCATCAAGCCTTGCAACCATTTCGTGCCTATTTCCCTCAACTTTTGGTATATCATTATATGGATGATATACTAATTGCAGGGATAACTCTTCCCCCTTCTTGGAAATCTACTTTAATTTCTATCTTGGCCTCCTCAGGATTAACAATTGCCTCAGAGAAGGTTCAAGAAAAGGAACCCTATTTATATCTAGGTTTCCGTATGACTAAAGCTGCAGCCCAACCTGTCGCTCCTCATCTCAATTTACAGTCTCCCACGACATTACATCAATTACAAGAGATTTTAGGAAATCTCAATTGGTTACGTCCCTACTTGAAACTTCCTACAGAATTTTTACAACCCCTGTTTCTCGCATTAAAAGGTCATAAAACACCTGCTGAATTAATTACACTCACTGCATCGCAACAAACAATTCTGTCACAATTGGATCAAATCTTACAAACAAAATGGACAGATAGACGAGATGCATTTGCCCTTTTTTGTTTTTGCGTTCTCAAAGACCCCACCCACCGACAACCGTTTGGTGTCTTATATCAAGATACAACTCCTCCGAAATTGATAGAATGGGTCTATTTACAGAATACTCTCCATTCTACTATTACACAATGGCCCCAGCAACTAGCCTTGCTGATTACTAAAGCTCGAGAGCGAGCAACATTCATGACTGGTTTCGACATTCTTAAACTCATCATTCCTCATTCTTTGTGGCAGTGGGAAAAAATGATTCAGTTCTCCGACGACTTGCAATTTATTTTAGCCACTTATGTTGGTATTATAGATTGCCACTATCCTAAAGACCCTCGCATACAGGGCACATCCATTTTGCCAATCACTCTTCATGATCCCATTTCTTTACGTCCACTCCCTACTGCTCTCACCGTCTTTACAGATGGTAGTCCCACTCGTGGGGTGGTTACTTGGTACAATCTGAACAAATGGCACGTCAAATTTACCTCTCCACAAACCTCTGCTCAACGTTCAGAGCTTGCTGCCATCATCCTGGCTCTTTCTTTATTTTCAGATCAACCACTGAATCTTATTGTTGACAGTCAATATTGTGCTAATCTTGTCCGTCGCATGCCCGACAGTTATGTATCATTCAAAATGGATGCCTCTTTTTATGCTTTACTGTTAACCCTCCAAGGTTACTTGGAGAATCGCCTTTCTTCTCTCTTTATAGGTCATATCCGCAGTCATCAACCTTTTCCTGGTGGTCTGTCTGAAGGGAATGCTCGAGCGGATCGCCATCTTCATTTTTTCTCCACAGCACACTGCAGTCATGAACTTCATCATCAAAATGCACCTAGCCTAGCTCGCCAGTTTCAAATTTCTTTAGAAGAAGCTAGAGCTATTATCAAAAATTGTCCACAATGTTCCTTTTCAGCTCCTACTACCTTTTTCCTGGAGTTAATCCTCGTGGTCTGGAAGTTAATAGCCTCTGGCAAATGGACGTTACTCACTTTCCCCCTTTTGGTCAATGGTCTAAGCTTCATGTGGTTGTTGATACTCATTCTGGATTTTTGTGGGTCACTGCACAAAAAGGGGAAACTACATCTCATGTCCGCTCTCATCTTCTCCAAGCTTTTGCGGTCATGGGTGTTCCTAAAACTCTCAAGACAGACAATGCCCCTGCTTATACTTCCACCTCCTTACAGGAGTTCCTGACCCTCTGGCATATTGAGCACCTTTTTGGTATCCCCTATAACTCCACTGGTCAAGCTATTGTTGAACGTGCTAATCGCACACTGAAAACTGCTTTAAGTAATCTGACTACAAAAAAAGACGGTATTCTCCGTCATAGAGTAAGCATTGATGAATGCTTAGCACAAATCCTTTACACACTGAATCATCTCAATCTCATCAATAATCCTGCTACAAAAACTTTTTCTTCCAGATTTGAACAACATTTTCGTACTCCTGCCCCACCTTTATCTCGTCCTTTGGTCATATACCGACAACTACCTTCTGATCAGTGGAGTTCCCCTGTGCCTCTCCTTACCTGGGGTCGTGGTTACGCTGCTGTTCAAACAGATTCTGGCCCGGTGTGGATTCCAGCAAAGTGGGTGAAACCTCATGTCGTGGCATCAAGGTCTTCACAACCCAATTCCCAATTTCACACTCACCCTTCAAGGACCGCAGATGCAAACACGCAAACGGTCAGTGACTCGTCAACCTAATGCTCCTGTTACTTGGGGACAAATTAAAGCCTTGAGTCAACAAGCTACAGAGACTTTAGAAAAAGCTCATATTGAAAAGACTGATGATAACTTCGTAGTGGCTATTATTGCAGCGCTTAATGCTAATTCCATTACATTGCTTCTACTGTGTTGTTGTTTGTACATACCTTGTGGACAGTCACAATTACTTCCCACAAAAAATATTTGGGAAGCGTTTGCAATTTCACTGAACCAAACTGATTTCTGTCTTTCTCATCAAAAGGCAGTTGGAGAAGTTTTGGCAACTTGCCTGATTCCAGTATGTCATGATCCTAAAGATATGCAAAATGATACTTGGTTTTATTCACAGCTTCCTGTTAATTCATCCTATCGAAATGCTTCTTATGAATACCATAATTGGGGAACACAAACCCTGTTGCCGCCTACTTTGGCAATGCATGTGAGAACCAATCAAATAGCTAGTATCAATATGACATGTGCTCGTATGGTTAATTGTACCCGATCAAATTGTGTTAATTTTGGACCAACTTTGTTAAATTGTAGCTCCTACGAAAATGTTTCATATATTTATAAATTTACTCATTTACCCCCTGGCTGGTTTTGGTCATGTGGAATGTATACCTTTAATTATATTCCAGCTAATATATCTGATGGTACTACATGCTGTCTAAGTCGACTCACTATGGTACTTCCCAGTAAACATATTTTATTTTCTAACTCCTCACATATGCGATCCAAGCGTATGACCCTTGCTGCCAATTGCAATGATAATGTTAAATTTCTGAGTCAAACTGAATATCTGGCACTTGCATTTTCATTAATAGGTGTCCCTGCATTGGCAGCGGCAAATGCAAAAAATATTCGTGAATTAGCCTGTTGGGCAATTAAATCAATCAATGCAACCTCCACTGCTATTAGTTTACTTAATGCTGAGCAACAGCAATTACGTCATGGAGTTTTACAAAATCGAGCAGCCATTGATTATCTTTTATTACTTAACCATCATGGTTGCGAAGAGTTTCAGGACATGTGCTGTTTTAATTTATCTGACAATTCAAAGGCCATTGACAACAATTAGCTTTCCTACGGAATTTAACTACTCATATTACTATTCATAATAACCTACTCTCTGATGTATGGGATCAATTGTGGCAATGGATCCCTTGGACCTGGCTCCGCCCTATTATCCAGTATTTAGTCATTGGTATTTTGTTTTCACTATTTTTTGCTGTTGTATACAATGCATTCCTAACCTTTTTTCTTTATGTTTTCCTCGTCCATTCGCTCCAACACGTCACTCTGCTCAATATGTTTATAAGCTATTACAAACATCTCCACCTCCATCTCCAGCTGGCACACCACGGAGATTTCATTAAAAAAAAAAAAAAAGGTGGAGATGTAGATAGAATGTATTTGGATACAGGCAGCAGATGATGTTTTGTATATTCCTGAGAATCTAGCATGTGATGTTTTTGTTCTTTCCTGAGAAAGTAGCAGAATAGCAGGTGATGTTTGTACATTCCTGAGCAGGTTCACGAGCTGTTCATGTAGAGTTGTTCTTGTAAGCAATGCATGATCATGGTTGTGTAAGCAAAATGTAACCAATAGTAATGATAATACATGTAATATCCATGAATATTCATAGAGTATATAAGAAGGGGATTGACTCCCAAATAAAGAGTTTTTTGCCCAGACACACGAGAGGAGAGTTATTTTGCAACAACTCTGTAGCGGACACATGGCATTGAATACACAAAAGTATTGCAGTTGACTTTGGGATTTTGCATATGGAAAAGACATGTTGGACTTTATCGATTGTGTATGTGAGAAATGTGTTAATGATAATAAAAGTTACAAATACTGCATTTGGGTGGGAGGGGGTTGGTGACCACTGGGGGAGTAAAGGGAGGTGATCCCCGATTCCCTCCAGTGGTCATCTGGTCATTTGGGGCACTTTTTTTGAGGCTTGGTCCTAAAAATAAATGGATCAAGTGAAGCCGGCTAAGTGCTCGTCAGAGCCGGCCTTCTTTTCTTCATTATCGGCTGAAGCTGGCCATCTCATAACCACGCCCCTGTCCCGCCTTCCATACCCTGCCGAAACGCCCCCTTTAACTTTGGCCGGCCCTGCGACGGAAAGCAGTTAAAGCTGGCCAAAATCGGCTTTCGATTATACCGATTTGGCCGGCTTCAGGAGATGGCCGGCCTTCTCGTTCGAAAATAAGCAGGATAGACAACAAAGTACCATAGGTTACTAAGTGCTTTGAAATTAGCCCCAATTGTGACTAAATATTGTTGATGTAACCCATTTGTTAGTAGTATATACATTTCTATGGGCATATTAGCGTTTAATGCACGTAAACCATTTACGCACGTTCAAAACACTAACGCGCCCATAGTGCCACTTAGTAAACATAGGTCCTTGTTTTTTTTTTTTTACTTTCTGGTATTTTGGTTTGCCTATCAATATTTTTTTATGTTTTTATATACACACATACCTTTGCCCTGGATCTAAAGTACTGGTAAATAAGTTTCAAGTTTAATAAAAGTTGATATAGTGCCTCTTAGTATAACTTCTGAAGTGGTTTACATAAATAATACATTTATTATATTCTATTATATATAAAAGTGAAAGGAACTACATTATGTACAGGACAGAAAAGGGGAGAAAAGAAAAAAAAAATTAAAAAGCTGCAAAACCAAGTTGAACACTGCACTCCCATAGAGCATGGCCATGGGATGGAATGAGTGACTGGGTCAGCCAAAAGCCTCTGTAAATAAGCGAGTCTTCAGTTCAATCTTAAAAGTTATATTTACCAGTACTTTATATCCAGAACGAAAAATTTAAAGCCTAATATCAGTTGGAGCTGGAGTTGGAATCGAAGGCTTGGTGTACTAACTATAGCCCTGCCTAAAAGTGTGGCTGATTTGTTAAATTGGATACTACGTGTTGGCAATATGAAGACAGAACGTGGCCACGTACTTGAACAGTGGCGATGCTGTGATTTTCCACAGGCATGGCACGTAGTTTATAAATTTATAAGCCACACTTTAAATATCAATTAAATTAAATTGCTGTCTGGTTGCTTTCCAGTGGAATGCCTCTGTCTGTTAAGTTCCGGCAGTACGCGTAGCTGGCCTGTTCTTTGTTCACATATTTTGCTTACTTCTTATTCAGACCTTCTGCCAGTATCCTGTCTGTTATTTACTCAACCTTTAAAAAACACACACACAAACAAACAAGCAAAAAAGAACACCTCTCAAAAACAAACTGAGGAAGTTTCTTTCTGTAGGGTCTTCCCTGTTCAAGGTCTTATCTCAAGTCGCCCTCCAGCTTGTTTCAGTGTTAGGAAATATCAGCAATCCTAGTTATATTTATTTATTTTTTGTTATATTTGTACCCCTCGCTTTCCCCACTCATGGCAGGCTCAATGCGGCTTACATGGGGCAATGGAGGGTTAAGTGACTTCACAAGGAGCTGCCTGTGCCTGAAGTGGGAATCGAACTCAGTTCCTCAGTAGCAACCAGCAGTGAAGAGTCTGGCTCCATATGTTTGTGAATAAAGGTTTTAAACACACGTGAGCAGGTTTTGAAGCACACGTGTTTAATAAAGATATTTTGTATTTAATAAGACTGGAGCTATTTAGTGATCCATATTCCAAGCCCATATGTGTGAATGAAGTAGGAAGTACTCCTGTAGCCAGGACCTGCCCACCAGGGGATGTATTATCCTTTCGCACCGAGGATATATCTCCAAATGTTGCCCGGGAGGGAAAGGTTAGGACAGCTGTTGTACTTGGTGATTCGATCATTAGGCATATAGATAGCTGGGTGGCTGGTGGACGTGAGGATCGCCTGGTGACTTGCCTGCCTGGTGCGAAGGTGGCGGACCTCACGTGTCACCTAGATAGGATTCTAGATAGTGCTGGGGAGGAGTCCGCTGTCTTGGTACATGTGGGTACCAATGACATAGGAAAATGTGGGAGAGAGGTTCTGGAAGCAAAATTTAGGCTCTTAGGTAGAAAGCTGAAATCCAGATCCTCCAGGGTAGCATTTTCTGAAATGCTACCTGTGCCACGCGCAGGGCCCAAGAGACAGGCAGAGCTCCAGAGTCTCAATGCGTGGATGAGACGATGGTGCAGGGAGGAGGGCTTTAGATTTGTTAGGAACTGGGCAACATTCTGGGGAAGGGGGAGCCTATTCCGAAAGGATGGGCTCCATCTTAACCAGAGTGGGACCAGGCTGCTGGCATCGGCGTTTAAGAAGGAGATAGAGCAGCTTTTAAACTAGAAATGGGGGGAAGGCCGACAGTCGCTCAAAAGAGCATGGTTCGGGATAAGGTATCTTTCCAAGATATCACCATAACAGGGAAGATAGAGTATCCTGATAGTGAGGTTGCAAAAGAGATTGTAGTAGATCGGGTATCTTTAAATAACAATAAAAATCAGACAAAAGATTGCCAATTAATACTGTCAAGTACTAAGCATGATGTACTTAGGAACAACAAACATAGTTTGAAATGTCTATATGCGAATGCCAGGAGCCTAAGAAATAAGATGGGGGAGTTAGAATATATTGCACTAAATGAAAAATTAGATATAATAGGCATCTCTGAGACCTGGTGGAAGGAGGATAACCAGTGGGACACTGTCATACCGGGGTACAAATTATATCGTAGTGATAGGGTGAATCGGATTGGTGGAGGGGTAGCATTGTATATTAACGAGAGCCTTGAATCAAATAGATTGAAAATTCTGCAGGAAGCAAAACACTCCTTGGAATCACTGTGGATTGAAATTCCATGTGCAAAGGGGAAAAGGATAGTGATAGGAGTGTACTACCGTCCGCCTGGCCAGGACGAACAGGCGGATGCGGAAATGTTAAAGGAAATCAGGGACGCAAACAAACTGGGCAACACAATAATAATGGGGGATTTCAATTACCCGCATATAGACTGGGGTAATGTAACATCTGTACACGCAAGGGACATAAGATTTCTTGATGAAATCAAGGACAGCTTCATGGAACAGCTAGTTCAGGAGCCGACAAGAGAAGGAAAAATACTAGACTTAGTCCTTAGTGGTGCTCATGATCTAGTGCAGGGGGTAACGATACGAGGGCCCGCTTGATAACAGTGATCATAATATGATCGGTTTTGATATTGGCATTGAAGGAAGTGAAACTAGGAAATCAAGTACGCTAGCGTTTAACTATAGAAAAGGTGATTACGACAAAATGAGAAAAATGGTGAAAAAAAGACTGAAAGGAGCAGCTCGCAGAGTAAAAACTTGCATCAGGCGTGGATGCTGTTTAAAAACGCCATCCTGGAGGTTCAGGACAAATATATTCCACGTATTAGAAAAAAGGGAAAAAAGACTAAACGTCAGCCGGCGTGGCTAAACAGTAAGATAAAGGAAATCATTAGAGCCAAAAAACAATCCTTCAGAAAGTGGAGAAGAGAACCAACTGAAAGTAACAGGATAGATCATAAGGAATGCCAAGCCAAATGCAAAGCGGAGATAAGGAGGGCAAAAAAGGACTTTGAGAAGAAATTAGCGTTGGAAGCAAAAATACATAGTAAAAACTTTTTTAGATACATTAAAAGCAGGAAACCGGCCAAAGAGTCGGTTGGGCCGCTGGACGAAAATGGTGTTAAAGGGGCGATCAAGGAGGACAAAGCCGTAGCGGAGAAATTAAACGAATTCTTTGCTTCGGTCTTCACCGAGGAGGATTTGGGGGGGACACCGGTGCCGGAAAGAATATTTGAAGCGGGGGAATCGGAGAAACTAAACAAATTCTCTGTAACCTTGGAGGATGTAATGGGTCAGTTCAGCAAGCTGAAGAGTAGTAAATCACCGGGACCTGATGGTATTCATCCCAGAGTATTAATAGAACTAAAAAATGAACTTGCGGAGCTACTGTTAGAAATATGCAATCTGTCCCTAAAATCGAGTGTAATACCGGAAGACTGGAGGGTAGCCAATGTTACTCCGATTTTTAAGAAGGGTTCCAGAGGAGATCCGGGAAATTATAGACCGGTGAGTCTGACGTCGGTGCCGGGCAAGATGGTGGAGGCTATTATTAAGAATAAAATTGCAGAGCATATACAAAAACATGGACTGATGAGACAAAGTCAGCACGGATTTAGTGAAGGGAAGTCTTGCCTCACCAATCTAATGCATTTTTTTGAGGGGGTAAGCAAACATGTGGACAATGGGGAGCCGGTTGATATTGTATATCTGGATTTTCAGAAGGCGTTTGACAAAGTGCCGCACGAAAGACTCCTGAAGAAATTGCAGAGTCATGGAATCGGAGGTAGGGTATTATTATGGATTAAGAACTGGTTGAAAGATAGGAAGCAGAGAGTAGGATTGCGTGGCCAGTATTCTCAGTGGAGGAGGGTAGTTAGTGGGGTCCCGCAGGGGTCTGTGCTGGGTCCGTTGCTTTTTAATGTATTTATAAATGACCTAGAGATGGGAATAACTAGTGAGGTAATTAAATTCGCCGATGACACAAAATTATTCAGGGTCGTCAAGTCGCAGGAGGAATGTGAACGATTACAGGAGGACCTTGCGAGACTGGGAGAATGGGCGTGCAAGTGGCAGATGAAGTTCAATGTTGACAAGTGCAAAGTGATGCATGTGGGTAAGAGGAACCCGAATTATAGCTACGTCTTGCAAGGTTCCGCGTTAGGAGTACGGATCAAGAAAGGGATCTGGGTGTCGTCGTCGATGATACGCTGAAACCTTCTGCTCAGTGTGCTGCTGCGGCTAGGAAAGCGAATAGAATGTTGGGTGTATTAAGAAGGGTATGGAGTCCAGGTGTGCGGATGTTATAATGCCGTTGTATCGCTCCATGGTGCGACCGCACCTGGAGTATTGTGTTCAGTACTGGTCTCCGTATCTCAAAAAAGATATAGTAGAATTGGAAAAGGTACAGCGAAGGGCGACGAAAATGATAGTGGGGATGGGACGACTTTCCTATGAAGAGAGGCTGAGAAGGCTAGGGCTTTTCAGCTTGGAGAAGAGACGGCTGAGGGGAGATATGATAGAAGTGTATAAAATAATGAGTGGAATGGATCGGGTGGATGTGAAGCGACTGTTCACGCTATCCAAAATACTAGGACTAGAGGGCATGAGTTGAAGCTACAGTGTGGTAAATTTAAAACGAATCGGAGAAAATTTTTCTTCACCCAACGTGTAATTAGACTCTGGAATTCATTGCCGGAGAACGTGGTACGGGCGGTTAGCTTGACGGAGTTTAAAAAGGGGTTAGATAGATTCCTAAAGGACAAGTCCATAGACCGCTATTAAATGGACTGGAAAAATTCCTCATTTTTAGGTACAACTTGTCTGGAATGTTTTTACGTTTGGGGAGCGTGCCAGGTGCCCTTGACCTGGATTGGCCACTGTCGGTGACAGGATGCTGGGCTAGATGGACCTTTGGTCTTTCCCAGTATGGCACTACTTATGTACTTATGTACTTATGTAAGACATGATTTGCAATGACTTCCAAGCATTTGTAAGTCTCTTAAAATTCCCTTCATGTCTGTCTGTTTCCACTGCTCAGGGATTCCCTATCCTGCTTCTCCTAGCCTTTCCTCTGTTCCCTCTCCTGTTCATTCTGTTTAATCACACTGGCACGAAAGGCAAAAAAAAGTAAAGCTTTGTAATTGAATTTTACCTTTCTACTTGCCTCTCCTTCCGGTCCCTGTTCCAATATTCTGTTACCATCCTTCATCTCCTACACCCCACTATCCCACTAATGGCCAGCCTTGCTGGCCTGCCTGGCCCTCACTCTGGTTGCTGGCCATGCTGTTCAGTTCTCCTTACATTCCTCTGCTTGTCCCTCCATCCCATGAACACCACTAACTTCTGCCCATTTTGCCAACTGTGTGATGTTAACGCTATGAGCCAACAAGTCGGCTTCAGGCAGTGCTGGTCGTCTGCCTCGCACTACTGTGGCAAACGTTGCAAGCTGCCACCAGCAAATTCCCAAAACGTAGTAACAAACTGGTCATATCACAACCCAGCGCTCTGCACGTGCCACCCGCCAAATTTCAGCAAACTTTCTCTGTGTTGTTGCGGCAAGAGGTCACAGACACAACCAGGACATAATAATCTTGGGTGGTATTCTTCTCAATGCACAGGCCACCATCAGCGGTAGCTCACGTCGTATGGTGCCCCTCCTGTGCTTATCACTTCCCACATCCCATCAGAAGGGGAGGAGAAGGAAGAAGACAGTGACACATTGGGACTACGTGTTCTCCTCTGATCCAAGGAATAACTGGGTTAATTGGAAAGTGTAGGATTATCCGGTGTCTTGTGTGGTTCAAATCTGCATTCTGACTCTGGCCAGCAAGGAGGAACATGTGGCCTGATGTGTGGCTGCTCATCTTATACCTCCTAATAGCTGCAGGACACAAAGTGTGGGTAGGAAGAGGAGCAAGAAACAAACTGTGTTTGAGTACAGAGCAAGCTGGGGTTCCATGATTGTCGGTGGTGGTGGGGGGGCAGGAGATGGCAAGTTGCCGGTACAAGCCACAATAGTGGTGGGAAGAGAGTAAGCTATGGGGGGTCAGTGATAGAGGGAACAGGAAAGTAGACAAGGAAAAAGCTGGGTGGGGAAGTGATTCGATATAAGTTGTAGAGAGAATCGAGGGAGTGTGACCTGGAGAATAAGTTCCTTAGACACAACTTTGTAGTGAAAGAAAAAAAAAAAAAAAAGTTAGGTGTCAGGACTGGCATAAAAAATGAGCAAATCCTGATGAGGGAATTCTGCATAAAAGAAATAAAGTATGCAGAATTTGAAGACATTGTGCACAAAATTCTCCCAATTATAACAAACATTTTAAAAAAAAGTAAGATTGTATCATGAAACACTTAAACACATCCAAGGTGGTAGTCATACTCAGGATAAAATAGTATTAGTAAGGCAAAAAAAAAAAAAAGTATTTAGGATACAAATGAAAGGAAAACCAGGGATAACTTTGCAGATCCCTGTCAGCATCCAGTGTGCCACTAGAAATAAACCCAAACAGAAACAAAACCGGTATTTTACAAGGGATTCCACTGTACTAGTGATGCTGTAAAACAGATAGAGATAAAAAGGATGCCCCCTCTCGAAAAGCCACACTTTTGCATGTAAAAAATGAAATTATTCTCTGAGCAGAAGATTTATTACAAACGGATTCTTAAAAGTTCTACCTTTTGTGCATCTCCCATGATGTAGGCAATGGCTGTGGTAGGAAGGATCATGAACAAGGCATTGTAATAGAGCAGGCCATATTTTCCCAGCTCCTGTAAAAGAACAGCAAGGCTTAGAAATGGAAGGCAGTGCACAAAATGCAGCAGTGGTATGTGAAAGGGTAAAGGGTCATGGACCTGATGCACCGCCTTTCTGTGGTACAACAAACAGCTGACATGATATGCTGGTACTTTTTACATTCCTAGGGAGCTCACAATCTTAGTTTTTATACCTGGGGGCAATGGAGGGTTACATGACTTGCCCAGAGTAAGAAGGAGCTGCAGTGAGATTTGAACCTAGTTCCCCAAGTTCTCAGTCCACTGCACTAACCATTAGGCAGAGTTTTAAACTCACCAGTAAATTTGCTCAAAAAAAAAAAAAAAGTTCAAATAATCAAACAAGATAATTAAAACAGTCTGAGTAAGAAATTCAAATGAGCTTAAGGAGTTTAAATACAATAGCCTTCCCAACCCCCAGGGAATGAACCATGGCACAGCAATGGGGGGAGGGGCCAAGGTCCCCCCCCCCCCCCACTTTGGGCTCAGGCCTCCTCCTGAACCGCAGCAACTCTTTACCATTGCTGGCAGCCAGCCAAATACAGTGCCACTGCTTCCCTCCTCGCACTGCTTCCTCCCTGCAGACGTTGGTGGCGTGCCTTCAGCTGCCAACGCCGGGACCTTCTTGTGCATCTGAGCATGCGTGAAAGTCCCAGTGTTGTTGGCTGAAGGCAAGAAGGGGAGCGATGGCACTGTATTTGGCTGGTAGTGCCTTGGCATTCCAGCTAGCAAAGGTATGGTTAGCACAGGATGGGGGAGGAGGAGGAATGCAATGCACCCTCTCCAGTCCACCCCAAGAACTGGAGATATTCCCAAGCTTTGTTCATTCAGATCTGATCTGACTGGTACCATTAAAAGACTCCAGCAGTAAATATAGCAACTACAGAGATGGTGTTACTTTTCCCTTCAGAGTATGCTGGAACGTTCCCTGCTAAATAAAACAAACTGTTCTTTATAGTGTCAGGAGTTAAGACCTATGGGTTTCCTTCAGCCAATGAGATTTTTTTTTTTTAAAGATCCCTCTGCATTTTTGTTCCACACAGAATGTATACACACAGGAATATTCTTTTCCACTGTACTTTGCTTTGATTACATAACGTAAGAACCTAAGAATAGCCATACTGTGTCAGACCAATGGTCCAGTATCCCGTTTCCAACATTGGCCAATCCAGGTCAAAAGTACCTGGCAGAAACCCAGATAGTAGCAAGATTCCAAGGTACTAATCTCAGGGTAAGCAGGGGCTTTCCCATGTCTATTATCTCAATAGCAGACTATGCACTTTTCCTCCAGGAACTTGTCCAAAACTTTTCTTAAACCCAGCTGTTACAATATCCCCTGGCAACGAGTTACTGTAGAGCAATCAATAGGGCTGTGAGGCCCAAATATTTTTGTTTTTGACATTTATGGACCTTTTGTTTTGTTCTGTTTTTTCCCCCCTTCATTACAGGAACAATATTGTTGGTAGTAGACTCTCTTTACTGAAAGAGGGAACACTATTTTAAAAAGGGACACAAAACAGACAAAATATTTTTTCCCTGTCACTTTTGGGCAGAAAAAGGATTTAAAAAATGACATGGGAAAAACTATTAACATTTCCAAATCATTTCAAACAAATGCACATGCCTAGCAATTAAAAAAGAACGAGTGAGCGAGGAGGGGAATCAAGATGGAGAGGGACTGTGGAGTGTCTCCTCCAGTTCCTCCCTTTCCTTCCCAATTCCTGCTATCCCTCTGCCCTGCCTGCCTAAGGTTCCTTTTCCATTTAGCTCCCAAGATCCTCTCCTCCCTTCTCAGCAAGAGCCCTTTTATTATGCTGTGTTAGGCACCAATGCATACCTAATGTAGCTTAAAATGCCATACCATGGGACACGCTCAACTGTCCTGCAGCAAGGGTCAAATTTGTGCATTAAAAAATATTTGTACTTTTTTGGGAGGGGGTCATGGGGTGGAGGGTGGGCATTCCTGCGCTACACTGCTCATCCACATTAGCAAGCGCCAACTGGTTAGCACAGGATTACAGGAGGGGAGTGGGAATAAAATCCAGGGTTTTCCAGAAACAGGACCACAAGAGATCTTGAGTGAAACAGGGTTTTACTGAAAATCAAAGTGACTCAACACAACGTGTTGAGTCACTTTGATTTTCAATAAACACTGTTTCACTCAAGACCTTTTGTGGTCCTGTTTCTACATAGTAACATAGTAGATGACAGCAGAGAACGACCGGTATGGTCCATCCAGTCTGCCCAACAAGATAAACTCATATGTGCTACTTTATGTGTATACCTGACCTTGATTTGTATCTGCCATTTTCAGGGCACAGACAGTAGAAGTCTGCCCAGCACTAGCCCCGCCTCCCAGCCAATGGCCCCGCCTCCCACCACCAGTGCTGCCACCCAATCTCCGCTAAGCTACTGAGGATCCATTCCTTCTGAATAGGATTCCTGGAAAACCCTGGTTTTTATTCCCACTCCCCTCCTCGACTTTCTTCGTGGGATCTTTTGAGTTCTCCACGCAAGTGGATTCTCTTTAGAACAGGATTACCACATGAGCCCTTACTTCCGCCCATTTTGTAGATATTAAGTGCTCACATGGTAAAAAATTTTTTTTTTTTTTTTAGTGACCACACACTAATGGTGACATTAGCGCATGGCCATTAATACAAAAGATTAGAAAAATCGGTTATTTTACGACTGCGGTAAAAATAGCCTTAGCTTGCAGGAAAAACCCATGCAAGGACTAAGTCCACTTTTTGCTGCAGCTTAGTAAAAGGACCCCTAAGATCCCTTCCCCCCCCCCCAAATAAAAAGCTAAATTAACTGGACACGAATGTTACGTCATGCAAGGTTCAGCGTTAGGAGTCACGGAATGAGAAAGGGACCTGGGAGTCATCATTGATGAAACATTGAAATCTTCTGCTCAGTGTGCTGCTGCGGCTAAGAAAGCAAATAGAATGTTAGGTATTATTAGGAATGGGATGGAAAACAAAAATGAGGATATTATAATGCCATTGTATCGGTCCATGGTGCGACCGCACCTAGAGTACTGTGTTCAATTCTGGTCGCCGCACCTCAAAAAAGATATAGTGGAATTGGAAAAGGTGCAGAGAATGGCGACAAAGATGATTAAGGGGATGGGACGAGTTTCCTATGATGAAAGGCTAAAGTGCTGGGGCTCTTCAGCTTGGAGAAAAAGCGGCTGAGGGGAGATATGATAGAGGTCTATAAAATAATGAGTGGAGTGGAAAATAGATATGGAGCATCTGTTTACGCTTTCAAAAAATACTAGGACATGGGGGCATGCGATGAAGCTGGAGTGCGGTACGTTTAAAACAAATAAGAGAACATTTTTCTTTACTCAGCGCGTAATTCGACTCTGGAATTCGTTGCCGGAGAATGTGGTTAAGGCAGTTAGCTTAGCAGAGTTTAAGAAAGGTTTGGACGGCTTCCTGAAGGAAAAGGCCATAGAATGTTATTAAAGGAACATAGGGAAAAATCCACTATTCCTGGGACAAGCAGTACAGAATGCTTTGCTCCGTGGATCTTGTCGGGTGATTGTGACCTGGATTGGCCACTGTCGGAGACAGGGTGCTGGGCTAGATGGACCTTTGGTCTGTCCCAGTGTGGCGATGCTTATGTCTTATAAAATGACCTTAAATATATTTTACATGATAAATTAGGGGCCCTGTTTACTAAGCCGCACTAGACACGCATTAGCATTTTTAGTACGCGCTGTATAGGAACTCACAATATTCCTTCTGGGTGCCTACACAGTTAGCGTACGCTAATTTTGTGCATGCGCTAAAAACGCTAGCGCACCTTAGTAAACAGGCCCTAAGTAGGCAACTACGCACAGCTTTATGGAAATGTGCCACAGTTGCTGCTGCTGTGACTATCCGGAGCTGGGTCTTTTCATGCCTCAACGTTAAGATCAAAGATTTCAAATCAGCTTGCATTTCTGGTAGCAAATACACCGTATTAACTAGCAACCAATGGTGAAAGACAGCAAGTTCTTCTAGAAAAAAAAAACTTCTATTTGGCACCTGGTATTTCCTAAATTGTTTTTTTATTTGCTTTTCTCTTACAATTAAAGAAAAAAAGGTAAAAACAAACATGAAAGATGGAAAATTCCACCACAATAAAATAAGCAGACAGGGTGGGAGAGAGGGGAGGGAACTGTTCTAGGGTAGACAATTGGAAGGGAGGGGGGGACATAGTCAGTGAAGTTCTGTAGTAGAAAGGATGATAGCTTCAGTAGTAATTGTTTGCATGGGAGCAACTAATCCTTGTTGAGGAATGTAAACCGTTCTGTTTTGCAGTTGCAACAAGACACGGTATATAAATCAACATAAATAAATAAAAATGTTATCATTTTCATTGTATGTGAATCTTTCAATAAAAAGTTTAAGCTAAAAAAAAAGCAGACAGTAAGAAAAGTGATGACACTAAATCAAAAAGAACATGAACATTTCTGGATAAGAGAAATAAATCTATTTATGACGACACGTGAATTTGGTTTAAGAAAGTGAACGAACCACTATGAGTTTCTGATGATCACAACTCTACTGTAATTCATTTTGGCTTGAGTTTTGCTTAAAGTTTTATATAACTCCTTTCTTGAGCAGATAATAAAAAACATATAACCAAAAGCAGAGGAAGCAAGCACATAACATAAAATCAATACCCTGACAAGGAAACAAATCAGCAATGCCACTACCTTCTCTTACATGAGCACGCAGTTATGGAATGCATTCATTACCCACAGACCTGAAAAAAAATTGAGGAAATAACTAACTTTCGCAAATCTCTGAAGACGTATTTCTTCAACAAGGCCTACAAAGAGAACCTATAGCCCCAACAATCCACCTCACCAATCCATCCAGTTATGAAAGTCCACCTTCTAAACTTACCCGCCCAACCACTTCCTTCTTCTTCCCCTTACTTAATCTCTACACATTACTAATTGTATCTAATATCCTGGAATGACAATATCATAACTAAACTACGTAAGCCACACTGAGCCTGCAAATAGGTGGGAAAATGTGGGATACAAATGCAATAAATAAATAAATAAGTCTAAAATTACAAAAAAAAAATAAAAAGCCCAAAAATATCCATTCATGCAGAACGGCAGTAATCAAGTGAACTTCGCACCAAAGGTTCACTGAATTCCTGCCTTAAATACCAATAACTAGAAAGCAAAGTCTGCTAGAGGACACACACACTACATTACATACAGGTCTATCATTGAGAAAGCTGTCTCTAGTCTTGCCCTTATAAACTGACAACTGAGGGAACATTTATTCTGCATCAGACTTCAATTGGGAGCCAATATAACTTAATGACAAAATGCTATCCCTCCCAGTTTATTTGCAGATGGCTTAACAGCAAAATAATCTGTAAATGAGCCTTTCAGGGAGCCCAAGCCCATTTGAGTAATTTAAATACAACAAGCCAAGCCCACACAAGAATTTAGTTATACTGAGGCTGATGAACTGTAGGAAAAACTAAAGAAAGCTTGTCTAATATCTCAGAGGTGTGTCCTTCCAGGGTAACCCCTAGGTTATAAACAATCAATTTGAGCAAACAGAGAACTCCTAGGGATCCTTTTACTAAAGGGTTGCTGCATGGCAACCAAGAACTACCGCCGGCCCAATATGGCCGCCGGAAATAGTTCTGCCTCCTGCACGCGCCATTTCCAGCACTACGAAAATTGTTCCGTATTTAATATACCGCTAACCCGGTGGCATTACGTGCTCTCCCCCATGCATGGCCATGTGGTAAGTGGAATCTTACTGCATGGCCATGTCTTTTTACCTGCTGCAGTAAAACGGCCTCAGCACACTTCAAGAACGGCCCCTGCCACTAGCGAGGGGCCCTTTTTACTGCAGCTTAGTAAAAGGTCCCCTAAGGACAACTATATTCTGTCCACAAGAACTTTGCATACATTTAGGTTCAGAAAGCTCTTAACTGCAATGTGCTGTCCACACCCACTTTCTGCCCATAACCTACCGAGTTTCTGCCCCCTAACATGACATGCCGTTAACAGAGGAGTTAGTATGCTGTCATGCCAACATAACACTTACTATTCTCATGCACCAGTAAGAACACTTTACTAAGTGGGTTAAGCAATTAACACACAAATTAATGGGCTGCAAATTTATTTTATTTTTTATTTTTGTTACATTTGTACCCCGCACTTTTTCCCACTCATGGCAGGCTCAATGCGGCAGGCAATGGAGGGTTAAGTGACTTGCCCAGAGTCACAAGGAGCTGCCTGTGCCGGGAATCAAACTCAGTTCCTCAGTTCCCCAGGACCAAAGTCCACCACCCTAACCACTAGGCCACTCCTCCACTACTTAAAAAAAAAAATTTTATACCAAATGGAGAAGTGTTCCCTTATCACCCCAAAAGAAGTTAAAAAAAAAAAACCCTTCCTTTAAAGGGAGCAAAACAACCGCAGAACCCATTTTCATTTCAAATAGAACAAATGGGTTCAACTTAATCTTACCTCATTCTTTCACCATTCCCTACAGTAGGTTGGGCTGAATCAAGGTGTACAACTGCTTCCAGTTTCCACAGTTTTTGCAAAAAGACCAACATTTTAACCTCTTATCATTAAAAAAAGGTCAGCTTGTAAATTTTACCATAAATGGGAAGGGGGTGAGGGTGGGGAATACAAAAAAGTTAGAAGTGTGCCTGAATTGGTTTATAAGGTTGAGAGGACTGAAGAAGGTAAACTATGGCCTGGCCGATGCATCCACCCCACACTCTTAATAAAATAAAAACTCACACCATCTCCTGGAATAGCTATGCAAAGCTGTCTGCAATACAACAGCAAGTGCTCATCTCACACATCCTGGCACACATTAAAAAAAAAAACAGCCCTCGTGTTGGGCTACTGAAATAACACATCAGCCACCTACCTTAGAATCTAGTTTCTGTTTCACATAAGCACCATTTGCTGCCGTCAATGCATCGTTTATCAGAATAAACAC
Organism: Microcaecilia unicolor; assembly: GCF_901765095.1. Classification (NCBI taxonomy): domain Eukaryota; kingdom Metazoa; phylum Chordata; class Amphibia; order Gymnophiona; family Siphonopidae; genus Microcaecilia; species Microcaecilia unicolor. The sequence goes on from NC_044036.1 coordinate 44,496,767, forward strand.
ATACCCTTCCAAGTCAAAAGCTAAGTCGGAGCTGCAAACAAAGGGAAAATTAATTAAATTTTATTTGCACAACCAAAGTGCACCATGGTACATTTCTGTAATTGAAATTTACCTTCCTTTAATTAAATACCTTAGTTTAAACAAATAATATCACAAAATGAGAAATAACAGTTTACACCCAACCTTGGAAAAGAACAAGGAAAGAGAAGAGGTGGAGGCTGGGAGTCACTGAGAAAATCAGGAAAGGAACTTTCAAGGAGGAACCCTGAAAGGATAAGGGAGCACTGCGTCCATCACAGAAGTAAATATTCCAACAAGGAGAAAAAAAAACTGCCTTTAGTGAGAAGGGAAGGAATGCATAAATAAAATAGGGTCCTGCTTTGAAGTAGGTTAACAATAGAATCAGTATGATAAAAATGCATGTCTAGGAGCCTTTTAGTTAACCTGCAGCAATGCAGAGCTGTGTGCTGATGACTACAGGAAACCTACTGCCAGGTCTGAGACGGCATACAGAAGAACCCCCGTGGTAAGAAACCCCTGCCCCTAGAAAGCTTCCTGCATCAGCTCGCCCTCCACCCCCACACATTACAATAAAATCCTTGGTAGTCTAGTGACCCCTTTGCCTGACTTTAAAACAACCCCCCCCCCCCCAAAAAAAAAAACAACCCACAATAACCCTGGTGTTTAGTGGCACATCCACCCTCCCCAAGGGAAACATTGCGTAAATACCAGCATATAGATTTAGATGCAGAGGGCATATTCTATAACAATGTGTGTAAAATTTGGAATGCCCAAAAAATGCCTAATTCCCCGCTCATAACCACGCCCCTTTTTGGCTCCATGCATTAGAATTTAGGCGCTCTGCATTACAGAACATGCTTAGCGAGTTATGCGCTTAAATTCTAACTATTAGAATTGCTTGTTAAGTGCTGTTAAAAATGCTGATTGGCTTGTTCAGCCAATTAAATTCCCCGTTTTCTTATAGAATTCGCTTGGATTTCGGCATGGAACGCTAGGCGCGATATATAGAATCCGGCTGAAAATGACTAAAACTAAAGGAGGAGGGGAGTGAGTTGCACAACAATAAAAATTTCCAGGACTCAAGTTACACCAAAGACAAAGGGAAGGTCAAATATAATAACTATGAACGCTTACAAACTCAAAAATGTTACAAGATTGCTGGAATAACCAGATTTCCAATCCCCTTAAATTTTTAGTAAAAAGGTCTAAGATCAACTGGAGGGGTTTTCCAGTAAGTTGGGGCAACACAACAGCGTGCCTAGATGAAATTGAGCCAGATTTTCTTATGCGAGGGAATGTCTAATTGATTAGTTTCTCATGGCCTCAAGGCACAAACTGGTTGATATGGCAAAAGCAAAGAATGAAGATAAACTGGGATACTTGTGTAATGGGCTCAATGAGCCAAAAATCAAAATTTTATATTTTAATGGGAAGCCAATGCTGTTCTTGCAAAAGATGTAACGTGTTCAAAAGGTTTAAATAAATAAAAGGTTTGCTGTTGTCATCGTATGAAACGCACAAGGAACCTGCTTTCAATTTATACAGCGTGGCATCTCTCCCAAACCCAGCTCATTAGCAACTAGGGGGCACACAATGAAGCTAGAAAGTAGCAAATTTAAAACAAATACGTGTAATTAAACTCTGGAATTCGTTGCCAGAGAATGTAGTAAAAGCAGTTAGGTTAGCAGGGTTTTAAAAAATGTTTGGCTGGCTTCCTAAAGGAAAAGTCCATAGAGCGTTATTAAAATGGACTTGGGGAAAATCTAATGCTTATTTCTAGAATAAGCAGAATAAAATGTATTGTACTGTTTTGGGATCTTGCCAGGTACTTATGGCCTGGATTGGCCACTGTTGGAAACAGGATGCTGGGCTTGATGGACCTTTGGTCTGTCCCAGTATGGCAATACTTATGCAACTGCTGAATTTCCACCAGTTTTTCACTGTAGCGTGCTGCTCTGCTGGTCAGTAGAACAGATTGAGGAGAGGGTAGGGTGGAAGAGAGGACTGTAATGAGAAACTGAACTGCCAGACTCTTTGCTTTGGGATTACCAGATCTTTGTTTTGTCTGGGAATCTCTCACTATCTGTTCAAAAGCAGCAAAGTCCTGAATTATCTCTTTCACAATGAAGTTCACAAGGACATCCTGAAATTGAATTTTACAGCTAAAGACTCCCTGTTTATGGACCATCAAGTCAGGATGTCCCCAGATGTGAACAAGAACTCAGTAAAGGAAACAGTTCCTCTTGCTTCATCTAGGTGTTTTACAGCAGAGATGGGGGTATAGAAGTTCACACTGGATGTATGAAATCACCACTTAGATTTAAACTATTCCTTTGAGGCATTTGATTTTGAGTTGTGTCATTGAAGACTATTAGGAGATTTGTACTGCCCTTTCTTATTATTATTGAATTTACTTTATTATTTGTGCTCGAATGCCGCTTTCTGCAACAAGTTGTGTATTTGCTTGTGATATTTTGAAGTGCAGAAAGATACACCCAAGTTCACAGAATCTGCCCTCCCCCCTCCCACACTTGGTTGAGAGTACAGAGGATGCCAATCTGCCCGTTTCTTTGTATTCTGGAGTTAGATCTTCAAGGCTGTCTGCCCCTCTCCTCCTTCTCTCTATTACTAAGGTCCCTATGTCTCTAACTGATGCATGCTTCCATTGCAATCCTGTTTTACATCCTATAACTGCCTCTGGAAATCTGCTCCAGGTACCCAACTGCAGTGGCGTACCAAGGGGGGGGGGGGGGCAGTCCGTCCCGGGTGCACACCGCTGGGAGGGGTGCCGCGCGCCGGTCAGCTTCCTTCGTTTCCATGCTCCCTCTGCCCCGGAACAGGAAGTAACCTGTTTCGGGGCAGAGGGCGCATGGAAACGAAGGAAGCTGACAGGCGCGTGGCACCCCCACAGCGGTGTGCACCCCGGGGGGGGGGGGTCGCTGCACCCGGGGCTGGGGCGCTGTCGGCGATCCGCCCCGGGTGTCAGCCCCCCTAGGAACGCCACTGCCCCTCTCTTTGAAAAAGGATTTTCTCACATTCTTTTTAAGACCATTACTGTCCAGCTCCATGACAATGGTTGAGGAGGGAGTGGTCAACATTTTATACTTGAAGTTCAAAGAGACAAAAATTGGGATTTGAAAAAAAAAAAAAAGAGAGAGAGAGAGAGAGAGAGAACCCCCCCCCCCCCCCACACACACACACATATATTTTTATGCTTAATTCTGGCCACAGTACATAAAAAATATAAATTATTATTTATTGCATTTGTATCCCACATTATCCCACCTATTTGCAGACTCAATGTGGCTTACATAGTTTTGTTAACATAGTCATTACAGGGTGACAGATCCATTTAATTTTGTGCCAAGGTTAAGTAAGGGTAGAAGGAAGAAGGAAAGGGTGATTAAGGTAGTTATAGTAGGTGGGCTATCTTGACTGAGTGGGTTGTCGGGTGGATTAGTGTGACTGTTGTATGCCTTGTTGAAGAGATATGTCTTCAGAGATCTGCGAAAAATAGTTGTTTCATTGATTGTGGTGAAACAGTGGGTTTTCAAGCCTGTGAATCATTTTTTTCATGCAGTGTATTTCTCTTGTTTTTCTGTTTTAAACTTTTTGCAGAAAAGACTGTTTTCCTTTTCAGTTTAAGCCCTGCGGGAAGGCAACCTGCAGTGCCACTGGACAGATACCTTCAAACTTGGTGCTCTGATTGGCCATGGAGTTCAAATCCAGCCAGGAGATACTGGATTTTCCCCTATCTCAGATAGGGAGTGCAGAGGGTACACATCACTGCCCCGAGGCCCTGTTTAAGAACTGTGAGCAGTTATTTTCCTGAAACTCCCAGGTACTAACAAAGTGTTTAGATTGTTTCAATATAGATCCTTATTCAGTTACCTATTATTGCTTGCTGTTTTTCCTTCTGTTTTACATCGTTCACTGTTCTATTCTTCTGACAATAAACCAATTAGTTTATTAGCTCTGATGTCCTGACCAGGAAAGGAAGCAATAATATACATAAATCACTGGTCTCTACATCATCCAGGCTCTTAACATCAGCTGGAGGGGCCCGGTTCACAGTGAGAGCCAGGAGCTTCTTGGACCAGAAAAGGATCCTCTGCGCACTACGTCTACTCACACAGATGAGCCCCCCCCCCCCCCACCCCCCAGCTGATGTTAAGAGCCTGGATGATGTAGAGACCAGTGATGTTGTATGTATATTATTGCTTCCTTTCCTGGTCTAAAAACTCTTAGCATTGCTTAGACGTAGAGACCAGTGATGTAATGATTGTTTATGATTGTTTCTAATCATTGTGTGTATATAGCTAATCATTGTATATACCAATCACTGTAGAATTTACCTCCTCTAATAAAGGTCTCATTCACTTAATACAAATCCAAAAGAATCCACAGTAATTACTGCGTAGTCTGTGTCAGTGAAGCAGGCTGTAAATCCATAGCAGTTCACTCCCTCCCCCCACCCCTCCTCTATATGAATGGTGCTGCGGTGGTTAGATATTTTGAGCCTGGCATTATTTGTATAGCTTCTGAATCTCTGTAGAGTGTTATACATTTACCAGTGGCTGATAAATGTATAAATTCCATTTGAAAACTGACAATTTACTTAATTATCATTTTACTTGGAAAGAATCAATGCTGGGATTTACTAAGCCGCTAGCGCAGATGGCTGTGTGCTAGTGCCGACACAGCCTATTCACTTTGAACGGGCTGTGTCGGCAATGCCGCTTGGCTTAGTAAACAAAACCCTTTAGGGACCTGTTTACTAAGGCGCGTTAGCATTTTTAACGCGCCTACAATTAGCAGGAGGAGTGGCCTAGTGGTTAGGGTGGTGGACTTTGGTCCTGGGGAACTGAGTTTGATTCCCACTTCAGGCACAGGCAGCTCCTTGTGACTCTGGGCAAGTCACTTAACCCTCCATTGCCCCATGTAAGCCGCATTGAGCCTGCCATGAGTGGGAAAGCGCGGGGTACAAATGGAACAAAAATAAAAACTGTGTAGGGGCCTATAGAGATATTGTAGGTATGTACACAGTTAACGCGCCTATCACATGGTTTAGTAAACAGGGCCCTTAGACATTTATGACCATCTCTGGTCCAGTTACATTATTTCTTTTCAGCAGCTATAAGGAGGTAAGAGTTTAAAAAAAAAAAAAAAGGTATGAAATCCTACCTAGCAGCTATAAATGCCCCAATTATCATTGCAAATACAGTCATCTGAACGCCACGAGAAAACTTCTTCCTGTAAAAGACATAACATTTTTGAGGTCAATATAAATTTGAAATGTCTAACCTACACATTTCTAAATTATATTCAATGGTGCTATCCATTTAGATGGCACTGTTGAAGATACCTGTGTAACTTGAGGAAGCTCAGCTAGACGTTTTGTCTTCTACCTGCTATTTGTGCAACCATAACATGTTTCATTGGACAGTAATTTTTTGAGACTGCGCCAAAGATTCAGTTTAAGCAACCCAGATTTTAAAATAAAGGGCATTTATGCCTCTGCCTCTACTGATCACTTTATATTTAATTATGAATACAAGAAAAAAAACTTTCACTGTTATAGGAGAGATGTGAGCTAAACACAAATAAGAAAACAGAATTCTTGAAAAGGAATTTTAAAAAAGCAAAACAAACAAACAAACAAACAAACAAACCCCCAACAGACTCAAAAACCATATTCTCCAAGGACAAGCAGGCCAATAATTCTCACATGTGGACAATGTGTCCCATGTTGCCCAGATCGGAGCTTGAAAACAGTTTTGTATAGATTTAACAGCATGCGCTATGCACTCACTGCGCATGCATGAGAGTGCATTACCGCCTACCGCAAGGGCATGGGACCACTAGTTCTCTTTTTACCGTGGTGAGGAGAAGACGCCATTTTCATCACTATTCATAGCTCAGTTCGAAATAGATTTTTGAGAGTGTCTTATTTTGTGTGTTTCTGTATTTTTTTATTTTTGTCTTGCTTTCTTTTGCGTGACTTTTTTTCCTCTTACCCTTATGGTCTTAGGTTATTTTGTCCCTTCTTTTAAGTTTCCTTTCGTTTTCCCATGCTCGGTAGGTCATACTTAGGCCTGAGCCTTGGTCAGGCTTGCCCTTTTCTTTTTTGGGGCTTTACCCTTTTTCAGCACCATCAAGTCTTTTGATTTAGCCACGGTTGTTTTCCCTTCCATGTCACTGAAAGCTTCAAGTGTTGCAGCTGGTGCAATATGACCATCTCTGGCAAAGACACCCCATTCTTGGTGTCTTCAGTATTTGGGGCCTGAAAATACCCTTTCCAACTGTGTTCTTTGTTTTTGTAAGAAGAAAAAAACCCAATTGGCTAGAGTTGCTCAATAAGAAAAACTTTTTGGAGCCAGGTCCGAAGTCTGAACGTCGGTATTGGCATTAGGAGTTGCATCGGCATTGGGTGCATCTGTCTGCATGGCTGCTAGGTCCTTAGACACTAGGAGTGGTTGTGCATCAAATGGGTCTCCAAATGCCTCAAATGTCGGTTACTATGCAGGCCTCCCTCCGGACTGGTCAGGATAGGACCCGACCCCGAGGCGACGTGAGGATTCGATGTCATCCTCATCGGCACCGAGAAGCATCTATGACCAGCATCGGGGGAAGTCCAAGAAGCACTAGCATTGATCACCCTCAATGCACAGTGCCAGGAGCTCCGGGACACACAGGGAACACCCAGTACCCAAGAAGCGTCTGTGCTGGGAGGACCGCTCCCTCTCCATACAGGAGGTGCCAATGCATGAGTCTCCATGCAGCTAGGACCAGGCAACAGCTCTGACCCAGGCAGTTCAGCAGCCTGTCTCTGAGCTGACGCCCCAGCCCTTCCTGATGTTGGCCCTCGATGAGCATCTTCGGGCCTTGCTCTCTGAGCTTTTTGCGGGGCAGATACACCAGAGTATATCGGCATCTGGGGTGCTTGCGCCTGCCATGTCTCTTGCTGCTGCCCTACATGGCCATCAGCTTGTAGTGAGATCATGGCCATCAGCCTACGGCCTTGGCATCAACTGCTGCCCGTGTCAGTACCCCCTCAATGATGGTGGAGGAAGCTTTGCCGGAGTCCAGGCTAGAGTAGACACCTTGAAGCCCCTCATGGGGCCATGGTTCCTCCTTGTCAAGGCGGGCTCGGTCTCAGCCGTCCCATGAGGAGTTTCTCGCCAACACTGATGAGGAACGCTCATGGGAAACTGAGGATACATAGTACTTCTCTGAGGAGTCCTATGGTATCCCATCCGATCCCTCCCCTCCACAGGAGAGAAACAGATTTTCACTGGCGAGCCTTTCCTTCCCATCTGTCATTCCTATTCCTTTGGAAGTGGAGGACGAGCCCCCACAGATCCGATTCACTCTTCTTCTAGAGTTATCCTTCGAAGAGCCATAGAAGTTGGCCTGTTTTGACCCTCATCACACAGAACATGGGGTCTCTTTTGTATCCCAACCTCCAGTCTCTGGCCCTCACAGCCTGAATGTTGAGAGCTTAGAATTGTCTTCCTTGCATCATCCAGAGGGTGTCTCTAGAGTCTCACTGGCTTCCAGGAAAGATTCCATAAGAGATGTTACCCTTTCAAATGGAGGAGGTTTACCATTTGGTGTGACAGCAAGGCCCTAGATGCCATTTCTTGCCCTGCACATACCCTACTTGAATACCTTAGTCTGAAAGATCAACTCTGTAAGGGTTCACCTCAGTGAAATTAGTGCTTATCATCCTCATCGTTTAGAGGGTAAGCCCATCTCTGGACAGCTTCTAGCTGATTGCTTCATGAGCAGTTTGCTGTTGACAAAGCCCCCTGTCAAACCTCCACCTATGTCATGGGACCTCAGTGTTGTCCTCACCCAGCTGATGAAAGTTCCTTTCGAGCCACTTGACCTGGAAGGTCTTGCTTTTGGTGGCTGCTACTTCAGCTTGCAGGGTCAGTGAGCTTCAGGCTTTAGTAGTGGATCCACTTTATATTAAATTTCATCACAACAGAGTAGCTCTCCACATGCACCCTAAGTTCCTGCTTAAGGTTGTGTCAGAGTGAACCAGTCAATTGTCCTGCCAACTTTTTTTTCCCCATACCTCATGCCCATCTGGCGAAAATGCACTACACACCTTGGACTACAAGCGAGCATTGGCCTTTTACTTGGAGCAGACTATGCCCCAAAGACAGTCCATCCAACTTTTGGTTTCTTTTGTCCCCAAGAGGATGGGAGTCGCCACTGGGAAACACACCATTTCTAACTGGCTGGCAGACTGCATTTCCTTTGCTTACGTCCAGGCTGGGCTGACTCTTGAAGGTCATGTCAAGGCTCATAATGTCAGAGCCATGGCTACGTCGGTAGCCCACTTGGTCAGCCTCCATTGAAGAAATCTGCAAGGTTGCAACATGGTCTTCAGTCCACACATTCACATCTCAGTACTGCCTTAAGCAGGATACCTGACGCAACATTCAGTTTGGATACACAGTACTGGAGAACTTAGGGTCTAAAATCCACCCCCCCCCCCTCCCCAGGCCTGTTTTGTTCTGTTCTGGGTTGCACTTTCACACAGTTAGCATATAGTTTCAAGTTAACCTGTTTTTTAACTTCACCATTGCAAGGTTCAATTGACCACTGTTTTTGGTGAATCTCATAGCTAGGGATTCCCACATGTGAAAATTATTGGCCTACTTGTCCTCAGAGAAAGCAAAGATACTTACCTATTTACCTGTAGCAGGTATTCTCAGAGGATAGAAAGCCATATGTTCTCACATACCCTCCCTCCTCCTCCCTCTCCCCCTGATGTTGTCTCTCTGCTGTTTCATTGTAATGGTGGTCCCACACTCTCACAGTGGTCAGGAAGGCACTCATGCATGCATGGTGGGAGAATGGCACATGCTCTTAAAGCTATACAAAGCTTTTTTCCAGCTCTGAACCAGATGACGCGAGACGCGTTACCCACGTGAGAATATATGGCCTGCTATCCTCAGAGAAACAGGTAAGTATCTTTCCTTTTCCTACCCAAAGAATACCTGGCATGACTTTTAAAGAAAAAAAACTAAAAGCCTGGTAAATGAATGATGCCCTATCAAAAGCATTAAAATATTGAAATTAAAAAAAGTTGCATATATGTAACTATAAAAAATCATAATGAAATGGGTATGTTCTAAGCTCACAGATCTAGATGCACTTACACAAAAATAATCACAAAAATGTTTTGAGTTGTTACTTTGGGAACTTCTAGAAAGAGTCAGTAAATGGATCATTAATGCCAAGACTCTCTACCGAGTATGTTTACCTGGCATGAAAACTTTCAGTTTTCACTCACAGATTGTAATCACTGCAGCATTCTCACCAATATTAGGTACCTTAAAGTCTAACTGGACAGCAAGAAATCAAAATTTGGCTCACTTGAGTAAAAATCCTTCAGCAAACATTGTAAACAGAATGGAGAACCTCCTGAGGACTGTAAACATCGGCAGACTGAAGGAAAAAAAAAAAAAAAAAAAAAAGAGAAAGAAAAACGTTTTTAAAGGAGGTACAAAAAAGGACTTGTAGTTACAATTCCATCTTAAGTTGGACACTGAGAAACCAGCACCCAACTAACAGTCAGCCCCAGAAACATTCACTTCTTATATTTATCAATGGATTCGGGCAGTGGCAGTGGAGAGAGACAAATCACAAGGAACCTTGAGGTGGCTATGAATACCGGGTAAAGGCCTGATTTGATCCTATTTGCTTCTGTTACAGAGGTTTTTAATTGTGTCACTAGATGAATCAATCACTAGAGTCACACAATCTGTATGTGTTGAAGACAGGGAAGTTACTTCAAGACACTGAAAACATTTTGCATCCTTAAATATAATAAAACTAGGATGTGTGACCAGCAGTTTAATCCTATCCCTTTGGACATACAGCTTGACTGAACTGGCATCTAGTAGCCTACCATACCATGAGCATGTGCTATCTGAATATAGCAAGTTAGATATAAAATAGAGGAAGACACCACAGACATTGTGTTTAAAAAAAAAACCCAAACCATGCAAACTATTATAGAATACACCTGATCTGTGCCTAACTTAGGCGCAGGTAATTAAGCCTGGTTTTAGGTGGCCTAAAATTTAGGTGCAAGAATAGCATGTCAGCATAAACTATGCCTAACTTTAGGTGTAGTTTATAGAATCACACCTAACACGTGGTTTTACGGCACCGATTTTTAAGGCGCCATATAAAGAATTTCCCCAGATACTGGTATTTACACACGTAAATCACAAATAGGATCAAAATAAGGGCCAAAGAGCTGGATTCTATAAACCATGCTCAAAAAGGGTGCCAGTCAGCGCTAAGCGTGATTCTATTTAGGGCAAGTGCACTTATAGAATTTTTCTAAGCATCGATTCCCAAGCCCATGCCTGCTGAAACCTGGTGTAAAATGCTGGCACCCAAATTGGGCACACTGACCCAGTATCCCATAACTACACGCGCAACTTCTTGGAACACTCCCGACACACCCATGCCCCTCTTGTGATACACGCTATGGAGTTAGGTGCACTGCCTTACAGAATAGCGCACAGCCAGATGTGTGTGCAAATTTTAATGGATGCCGATTAAGCACCCAATTATCGATGGTTCTGAGCTTGTTATTCAATTTCCACCCATCTTGGAATCACGCCCAAATCTGAGTGCCGTATACAGAATCTGGAGAAAAACATTATCTTTCCTAAGGCCAGCATTCATTTTGTTCAGCAAACTGCCTTAGGATAAAGACTACATGTAGTTCCTACCCCTAGACTCTGCACCACTTTTCAGACGAGAAGGCATGCACAAAATGTTTCCTTGGAAACTTGCAGTAAGTAGTACCTACTTTTTCCTTTTGCTGGAAAGTGTATTCTATGCACATATTTTTGCTTCCCCAATCTAAGCATTTTCTACTTTTATTTCAACGCTGGCACAAAGGTGGCATACAAGGCTTTATTATGCAGAGAAATCAGAGCCATCTGTCTAGCTCCTAACTCTATATGGATTTATAATTGTGGTTAGCATTATTCTTGCTATCACACACAGTCATAGCAAAGCAATACAAAAAACAAAAAAAATATATATATATCCCTACTTGAGTTTCTTTGTGCTGAACAGTCCTGTAATTTGATTCCCAAAATACAGCAGAGGTAGTGGAAAAGTCTGAAAATGTTTTTAAAGAGAGCACAGTCAGCAAAGCCAAGAGAGCCAATTTATCGATTGAAATCATGAAGCCCCCCTCCCCCCCCCCAACTGAAGTCAGCCAAACACAGCATCATCTAACCCAGCTGGATAGCTTTATAATGCACAATTTGAGTCCAGGCGATATATCTTATGTCATATTAATAGCCATTTTCATAATCATTTTGTGCCCATCAAATCTAAGCAGATAAGATTATACGTTGTTGAAATAAGTTTATACATTTTCCCCCCCAAATTATAATTTTAAAAATATATAAATAAAAATGTTATGTCACAAGAGGCATCAATAGACTATCCATGAAAAAAACAATTGTTAGGCATAAACTAAGGATGCCTTTTTATTTATGGCATGAGAAAAAAATCTCACACTGATTTAAATAACCTATGGAAGACATTAGATCCAGTCAGATCCATCAAAGCAATGTACAATAAAAATTGCAATACATTTATACAGAACACATATACACATAGTAGATTTGAGAAATCGAGATCATACGCCTTGGCTTAGGAGGGAATTCCGGTCACAATTTGGGGGGGATTCTATATATGGTGACTAAAGTTGTGAGCACATTGCTGATTTGCTTGTTCAACTTAAATTTGAGCAATGAGTTAATTAACGCCAATAACTGGCTGCTAAAAAACAATTATTGGCATTATTTGGGATTTACAAACGGATTGTATTCCATAACAATCGACCGTAACCTCACACTAGAGAACCAAGTGAAATCTACAACAAAGAAAATGTTCCACTCAATGTGGAAACTCAAACGCGTGAAACCATTCTTCCCGAGGGAAACATTTCGCAACTTGATACAATCAATGGCACTAAGCCATGTAGACTACTGCAACGGAATTTATGCGGTATGCAATGAACAAAATTATAAAGAAACTTCAGACCGCTCAAAACACGGCAGCCAGGCTTATACTTGGAAAAACGTGATTCGAAAGCGCCAAACCCCTCAGAGAAAAACTGCACTGGTTCCCAATCAAAGAACATATTGCTTTCAAAATCTGCAACCTGGTTCAAAAAATTATCTATGGCGAAGCCTCGGGATACATGACAGACCTCACTGACCTACCAACCAGAAACACAACAGGATCAACACAAACATATCTCAATCTCCACTACCCAAGCTGCAAAGGACTCAAATACAAATCAACCTTATGCATCCAGCTTTTCCTACATAAGTACACAACTATGGAATGCATTACTAAAAGCCATGAAAACAACTTATGATCATCTAAATTTCCGGAAATCATTAAAACTAACCTGTTCAAAAAGGCATACCCTACCGACCCAACTTAAATGCCTGTACCCTGCAACACAACGAAACCAAAGCTCGTAATGGACATATAAAAACTCTTCCTCTCTACGAGTCCCTAATGTGTCTGTACACACGAACCTTATTCTACCACAACATTACTGTATTTGTTCATACCGAAATTGGTGAACGCCTTTACAGTACTATGTAAGCCACACTGAGCCTGCAAATAGGTGGAAAAATGTGGCATACAAATGTAACAAATAAATAAAAATGATCTATGGATAAATCCTAGGACGTGTATTTTTTAAGGGTCATTCCTATGAATTACATACACGGCCAAGCAGGAATATACCCGTTATAGAATACTGCTCGATGCATGATTTTTCAGTTCGATTTACTGAATCTAGTCCACTATTTGCTAAAATTAACCCACATGGAGAAATTGCCCCCAAGACAAACCATACACAAGCCAATTACATTTTTAAAAACATACTATAAAATTAAAATAACTCACTGTATATAAACATACAGCCTACTTCTATCCCCTATTATAGTAGATTAGACAGCTATGAAGGTCCTACTTTAGGGCTAAAACATCAGAACCTGTACTTAAGTCAACCTTGTAATATACAAGTTTGATACCAATATAAAGCAAATTTCTGAACCAGCCTTTCTGGGACTCTCATAGCTTGTTTTCACTAGGGATGGGCAACAAAAACTGTTGGGGTTTATTGTTGTTTTCAAATGAAAGTTGTAAAGAGCACACATATGTGTGTATAGTGCATGCTATTTACACACAGCGCACTAACCTGTAAGTACTTGGGAAAGGGCACACACTATGGACTAAGCAGTCTATAGTTTTAATTAGTGCAATTACTTGTTAAAAAGCCAATTATTGGCACTAATTAGCTCATTTCAATTAAATTGCATGCACAAGTAGTAGTAGAATTCAGGGGTATATATGCACATAATGCATGCTCTTGATAGTGAACAGTATTTGTCTCAAATGAATTAAAACTGAATAGCATCAATACTATGGCTACAAGTTACAAAGTTACATAGTGAACTTTCATGTCATTACCTATTGTGCTCAGATGGCAATTTAGTTTCAATATATTTCTTTAATATGAAAGTGTCACTACTGCGTTTTTTCTAAATGAAGTCATAACCTTCATTGCATTTATTCTTAACTTTGTTTTCTGCCTGCTGGATTCACTTTCAGCAGCTTAAAAATAGATTGTGACCTGGACGCTGTGCCTGGCCCAGGAACAGCGTTTGTCTGATAAAATAATTATTTAAGACGTTCAAAAGCAGATGTACTTGGTGGTTTACCAAATTTTTACTTATAAGAAAAATCCTTAGTAAATTCTGCAATGAACTGTCATAGTGGCTGTACCTTTCGAGGTATACTGCTCTCCAGATCAGGAAACTTTACCACCCTGAGTGCCTTGCCCACCCAGAGTACGATTACAGTAGCCAACATCTGTAGGAGATAAGATTTCATGTTACACTGGACTTGCAACCTCTTTACATCTTTAATGCTGGCTCAATATTTAGTATTTAAACTGACCTGACCAAGTCCAACACATAGTGAGGAAGGAAATCTGCAAGAAAAACAAAACAATAATACACACCCGATGGGCAGTTTTTTGTACCGTTTGTTCTCTACAAAGAATTATTACACTTAAATCAAATGAGAATGCATTTTTCAGTCTAACACCATAAAGAACGACGTGTTTCGATTCATTTCGTAAACGGTAATTGGGTTTCTCTAGCGCGGTTGCTTGCAAGTTGCAAGTATAGCATCTTACAGCACACATAGGACAGCGCGCACAAATGAATGCGAAGTGTGAAAAGTGTCAGAACAGGGCTTCAACAGTTTTATGCAATTAACATCCTACCATCAAAGACTACGATCACTCAACAAAACAGCAGCAACAGAAGTGTCAGCGGAGTTAAAAACGATCTAACGGCAATGCAAGAATGCCTTTAACATCCCTCCTTGAAACCACTCTTTCTGTGACCCTTTCAGCAGTTTTCCAAACAGCTGCCGAGCTCTTTGTGCAACCGTAGTGGAATCGCTTGACGCTTGCTCGCATGCATGCAGGAGAGGGGCGGAGGATCGGTCGTGCCAGAGCCACGGGGCTGCAAGCGCTGCCCACCCCGAGCCTCTGCTCACGGGGCAAAGGGCAGGACGCTTGCATTCCCTTCCTCCCTCTTGCGAAAGCGCCTCTGCCTGCCTCACCTGTAGCTGGTCAGCACGCTCTTGTTGACCACCACGATAAGGAAAGAGCTCACCCCGTAGAAAACAGCGGCGAGCAACTTGACGAGAAGGCTCATCGTTTCGGCCTCCTGCTGCACGCCCTCATCCCTGTGTGCTGGTGCTCTGGCGCGAGCTTCTCCTTTAACCCGAGCATGCTGACGTCTACTCACTTCCGCCATGGCTGCAATGGGGGACGGCGCAATGGAGATGCACATGCGCACTGCGACGTCGAAGAGAGGGGCGAGGACTTGAAGTGCCGCTCCGCCCAAGGAGGTGTAACCTCCTTAGCTAGCCTCCGCCTCGCGCACTGGCTGGGCAGAGAAGACGCAACGTGGGCGGTGTTGGGGTTCAGAAACTTCGGAATGGCTGTGCGCTACATTAAATTACTAAACAAGATTGTGATCCTTTGTAACGAATCGACTGTGTATTGTGCCTGCCATAGCTGCGTCTGTAAATGCGTTTTGTGCGTATGTGGGTTGCTACTGCTGCAGCGATCCATTGCAGAGCTGATTGTTGTAGTAGACTAGCCCACTGCAGATACAAGCCAGGCAAGAGAAGCCAGTCAAAGGAGGGGGGGGGGGGGGGGGGGAGGTGAATATAAAGCTTCAGAGGACATCAGGCTCTCTAGCTAGTAAACGGATGATCAGAAGCAAACACCGGCGCTAGAGGCTGATAGCGCCATACTCGCTCCGGCGTTTGCTACCACCCCATGATCAGAGTCCCCGAGTGTGTGAAACAACATGCTCAATAGCTCTGAACGCAACTAGCATGCAAATGCATGCAGAAAGGGGCTAAACCTATTCATCCCCAATAATCAGCGACCATCGCGCCAAAGATTGGGTTGCTGGCTGCGGCAAACTCTACGCCAGCTCCATGCTGGCGTTAGGGTTTGCAGACCATTGGGGAGGAATGGTGAGCCCTGTCCAGCATGTATTTGCATGCTAGCAGGCCCACATTCTCCTCAATGAAGCAATCCCCCCCCCCCCCAGCGACAGGGGGCTGGAGGTCCGGCGGACTTCCAGTCCCCCCCCTGACGACCCCACCCAGGTTCATAGTAACATTCTCCAGCCCCCCTTAACACTCCTCAGCATTTGTAAAAGGCCCCTGGTTGCCCAGTGTGCGACCAGCCCCCCCACCCCCTAGCGACAGGGGGGCTTATATGGTGTGAAGCCCCGCCCAGCGCATCCCTGGGCAGGGCTGGGTGTTGCCATTTTGTAGGCGTCGTCGAAAGAAGAGGAGGGAGGCAGGCTACCTCCCTCCTCCAACTCAAGGTAGGGGGTGGTGGGGGTAGGGGGATTGACACTGGACCACTAGGGACCCCTTGTTAATGTTAGGGGGGCTGGAGACCCACCGGATCTCCAGCCCTCCCTGAACTGTGTCAGCGGGGGGTGGGGGGGGGTCAGGGGGACCAGAGGTCCAGTGGACCTCAGGCCCCCCTGTCACTGGGGGGGTCAGTCGCCCACTGGGCCACCAGGGACCTTTTACAAATGCTGAGGGGACGACGACAACTGGAATGGCGACTTTTACCTGAAATCGCAGCAACAAACGGGCAGGCAGTGCTGCGGTAGTAAAAGCAACAAGGAGGCAGGTTCGACTCCGTCCGTCACTTCCCTGTCCTCTGCGTCCCGCCTTCCTGTGATGTCATTTCCTTTCGGGCGGGACGCTGAGAGGGCAGGGAAGTGACGGACGGAGTCGAACCTGCCTCCTTGTTGCTTTTACTACAGCAGCGCTGCCTACCCGTTCGTCGTTGCGGGAGCTGCTTATGGTGTTGCTGGGCTGTGAGCTGATCGGGGTATGGCTTGTGGTCAGGAGGCTGGCGGGGCGCTGTTGCCTAGAGGACTGCTTCAGTAAGTGTGATGCGAGCAGGTCCCTGGTGTAAGTAGATTCTCGCACGTTAGCGAGCGGAGGAGGCAGGTGAATAATGGAGGATACTGGAGTTTTTGGTGGCTAGAGAAAAAAAAAACAAAAGAAGGCCTTCCTATATAGGAGGGAGTAGCAGAATGCCAGGTATATTAGATCTTTCTTGCTGTGTTTTTACTCTTTCCTCCATATTAGCATCCTTTGCCCCCCCCAAATGAAACAGTCAAACTACGCCTATGACCCCCATCCTGTTGAGATTAAAAGAAACAAAAAGTTGGATGGACTAAGTGTAGGGCCTGGTCCGTTCCATGTAAAAGGTCAATGTTCGCTTGCAGTCCAAGGTGTGCAAGGTGCTCTTGTCAGGATGGGCATGAGGTCGGGGAAAGAATGTTAGCAAGACAATCGACTGGTTCAGATGGAACTCCGACACAACCTTTGGCAGGAACTTAGTGTGCGTGCAAAGGACTACTCTATTGTGATGAAACTCAGTGTAAGGTGCATCTACCACTAAGGCCTCAAGCTCACTGACCCTACGAGCTGAAGTAACAGCCACCAAAAATATGACCTTCCACGTCAAGTACTTTAGATGGCAGGAATTCAGAGGCTCAAAAGGAGCTTTCATCAGCTGGGTGAGAATGACTTTGAGGTCCCATGACACAGGAGGTGAACCCTTACAGAGTTGGTTTTTAGACCAGACTCAGGTAAGTGTAGAGGGTATTCAAGCAGGGTCTGTGTAGGGCAGGAAATAGGATCTAGAGCCTTGATCTCACACCAGATGGCAAACCTCCATTTAAAAGAGTAACACCTCTTAGTGGAATCTTTCCTAGAAGCAAGATCTGGGAGACACACTCTGACAGATCCAAGAGAGCAAATTCTACACTATCAACATCCAAGCTGTGAGAGCCAGAGATTGAAGATTGGGATGTAGAAGAGATCCCTCGTCCTGAGTTATGAGGTTCGGAAAATACTCCAAGCTCCATGGTTCTTCGGAGGATAACTCCAGAAGTAGAGAGAACTAGGCCTGACAAGGCTAGTAAGGCGTGATCAGAATCATGGTTCCACAGTCTTGCTTGAGTTTCAGCAAAGTCTTCCCCACAAGAGGTATGGGAGGATATGCATACAGAAGACCTGTCCAATGCCGGAGGAAGGCTTCTGATGCTAGTCTGTCATGGGCCTGAAGTCTGGAACAGAACTGAGGGACTTTGTGATTCAGGCAAATGCAAAGAGATCCACTGAGGGGGTGCCCCATGCTCGGAAGATCTTGTGGGCAACACCCATATTGAGAGACTATTCGTGTGGTTGCAAAACCCTGATCAGTCTGTTATCCAGACTGTTGTTTTTGCCCACTACATAAGTGGCTTGCAGGTACAGGCTGTGTGGAAGTATCTGGAATAGAAACCCAGCACTTCCTCTCCTGGTGGAACGGGCTCGACTGCATGGGCCTTTAGAGGGGCGGAGAGTTCCTCTGGAAGTACCTGCTGGTGCTGAGAGCTGAAGTAATGATTTCTCGGTGGGCAATTTGGAGGTTTTCTAAGGCAATTAAGGGTGTATCCAAGGTGGAGAATTTGAAGAACCCACCCGTTGGAGGTGATAAGGGGCCACCTTTCACAGAAAAACTTCAGCCTCCCCCCAACCGGCAAGTCATTTGGAAAGGACACTATGACAGCAGCTATGCTGTGCTGGAGCCAGTGAAAAGCTTATCCCCAGCTTTGACTGGGGAGCAGCCGGGGCCTTGGGTGCACGCTATTGATGAGAACCAGCATGCTGGGGCTGAGCCTGAACAGGCTGGCGAGAGGAGTGGTGTACCTATACCTCTGATAGTAGTAGACACCCCTTCTCAACTTTCCAAAAGACGTCCTGGAAGAGGAGGCAGATGCAGAAGGCACTTGGCGGGAGAGAGAAGAGATAGTATCAGTGTGTTTCTTGATGTGGTCAGTGAGCTCCTCAACCTTCTCTCCAAAAAGGTTAGCCCCCTGCATGGAGCATCCATCAACCTCTGCTGAACAGACTGTTCCAAGTCAGAAACATGCAGCCATGAGAGTCTGCACATTGCTATACTTTGAGCAGAGATCCTGGATGCCATGTCAAAAGTGTTGTAGGTCCCCTGGCCAAGTACTTACAACCTTCTGCTGCTGATTCAAAATGGCTGCCAAGAGTTCAAGCAGTGACCTTGCAAGACTTCTGCAAAAGTCGTGCGAAGCCTCTGCTTGAACTCTTGGCAGCCATTCTTAAGCAGGAGCTGGGAGCAAGACAGTCTGCTGCTGCGCTGGGCATAGGGTGAAGAGGAGGACAATTTCAAGAAGGTGGGAGGGTCAGAGTGAGTGTAGGACACATGAAAAAAACTTACATCTCTCCAAAAGAGATCCCACATAGCCCTTAAGGACTAGACTCTATATATCATGCCTAAAAAAATTGGTTAAAAAATCCCCACACCTAGGTGTATTCTTTATACACCTAAATTTAGGCATACTTCATAGAATACTCTTATAGAATATGCCGAGCACCCTTCTGCACAACATATAGTCGTGGGCACTTATACCAAGTAAAACAGTGTAAATGCTGAAGCGCAGACCAGGTGTATTCTATAACAATGTGCATAGATTTTAGAAACACCCATGACCCACCTATTCCATGCCCATGGCCACACCCCCTTTTATTTATGCACATCACGTTACAGAATATGCTTAGACAGTTGTGTGCGTAAATTCTAATGTCATTTAGTATCAATAATTGCTTGTTAATTGGCAATTAATTGGCAATCCACTCCTACCCTAGCTGAGATAATACTTAACCATCTCTCAGACCTCACGTGCAACTTTCTTCAAATCAATCACCTTACTTTCTAATTCTTCCTACTTTCTTACTCATCTATATGTTACAACTTTGCCTTACCCTTCACTACCAATTATAATGTTCTAGTACATATTGTGTTGTCAATGCAAGTAGTATATCATGCCATACTTTGTATTGTTGTTCGAATATTTTTACTGCTCTAATTGCCTATTGCTCATGTTTGATCTATTCTTACTGTACACCGCTTTGAATGAATTTCTTCAAAAAGGTGGTAAATAAATCCTAATAAATAAAATTATCAGCATTGATTGGCTTGTTAACTAATTAAGTTGCACGCACAAGTCCAGTTCAGAATATGACTGGATTTGTGCATGCAACTTAATTTGCGCTATATAGAATCTGAGGTATGGACTAGATTCTATATATCAAGCCTAAATAATTGGCACTGAAAAAAAAAATATGCCTAGGCGTATTCTATAAACTATGCCTAAATTTATAACCATCTATTTCATGACATTTGATAAAGAATTACAACAGTAAAATAGATGCTGAAGATCTGGATTACATTACCTTCATTTGATACCAGGGATAGTTACATGAGTAGGGAAAGGGAAATAGGACTTGATATACTGCCTTTCTGAGGTTTTTGCAACTACATTCAAAGTGGTTGACATATATTCAGGTACTTATTTTGTACCAGGGGCAATGGAGGGTTAAGTGACTTGCCCAGAGTCACAAGGAGCTGCAGTGGGAATTGAACTCAGTTCCCCAGGATCAAAGTCCACTGCACTAACCAGTAGGCTACTCCTCCAAAGGGCTCTGGGTAGCTGGAACTGTCACGGTACTTTTCACATTCCTTAAAACAGTGCTTCTCTGCCTTCCCAGTCAGTTAAGTCAAGTTGAACTCTCCCATTAACATATTAACTACAGCTTGGCAGTGGGGAGCGCTGGTTGTTCAGTTACAATTGTTTTTCTTTTTGACACAAATTTTGGTATTCATGTGATGCAATCAGAAAAATAAAAAAAATTAAAAAAAGAGTTATAAATAGTTTTGCACAACCATTCTGGTTGGCTGGGGGTTTTTTTGACCGATGATTATATAGCAACGAACTGTGACCAGGACAAATCAGTTACTTCAGTCTTGGAGTGGCAGGTCTTTTCCCCCGTTTTTTTGACTTTTTACTTTTCAATTGCATGGTGTTAATTCAAGGTTTACGCTCGCTTTTGGTTGTATTACTGAGGTTGACTTTAAGCGAGCTCCCCCCTTTTTTGTGGTTGTCTACCTCTACAGTAGCCACACCCATTTTACCAGACATGATGTGTATATAATAAGGTATCATAGAAAATAGTTCACAAGTCTCTAGGCCCAACAAAAGAACCCTTGACCATAAACTAATAAAATGTGTAGACAAAAAACAGTAGAAACCTCCAAAAACCAGACTCTGGCATGTAGCTCTAGAAATGTTAAGTAGTAGTAGGATAACACCAGATAAACAAAAATATTTTCCCCGTGCTATAAAAATAAGACATAAAAATTCCATTTACTACATTACAAATTAATAACTACAAATAAAACCAAAAAAAATTAGCACAGCTACCACACTACTTTATCTTAAAATAAAAATAAAATTATTTTTCTATCTTTGTTAGGCGGTGCACTTTTCATTTGTATTGGTCCCAGTCTATGGTTTCTTCTTTCCTCATCTCCTCTTAACTCTATTGCCAGGATTTCCTGTTTTTCATGTTTCTCTCCTCCATTTCCTTTCAGCTTTTTTCACTTTTATTTTCTGCCTTTATCCACATTTAGTTCTTTCTTACTATTCAGTTTTCTAGCATTTCTCCCCTTGCCCTCTATTTCCATCCAGCAGCATATTTCTCCTTGCCCCTTTTCTCCCCATCTACTATTTCTCCCCTCGTCCCATCTCTCCCCACCCAGCATTTCTCCCATTCTCCCCATTCAGTATTTCTCCCCTTGTCTTCTCCCTCCCCATCCAGTATTTCTCCTTCCTCCTCTCTCCCCATCCAGCATTTCTCCCCTTCCTCCTCTATCCCCATCCAGCATTTCTCCCCTTGTCCCCTCTCTCCTCATCCAGTATCTCTCCCCTTGTCCCTTCTCTCCCCATTCAAGTATTTCGCCCTGTCCTCCTCTCCCATCCAGCATTTCTCCTCTTGCCCCTCTCCCCATCTAGTATTTCTCCCCTTGTCCCCTCTCTCCCCATCCAGTATTTCTCCCCTTCCTCCTCTCTCCCCATTCAGCATTTCTCCCCTTGCCCCCTCTTCCAATCCAGTATTTCACCCCTTGTCCCCTCTCTCCCCATCCAGTATTTCTCCCTTGTCCCCTCTCCTCCCCATCCAGTATTTCTCCACCTGCTCACCCCATCCTGCAACTCTCCTAGGGCTGTTGCTGCTTCTCCCAACCAGCAGCAGTGGCGGCCAAAACAAGAAGTAAAAGGCGCGAGGCCACAGTGCTCAGATGCGCATTGTTGTCTCTGCCGAGCCCCTGCCCTTCTGACTTCAACTTACTGTTCAAGGGCAGGGGATCGGCAGAGACAACAGTGCACTTGCTACTCCTTGCTGTGCCCGTGGTGCTGCTGCTGCTCATTGGGAAAAGCAGCTGTGGCTTCGGTAGAGGTGGGAAATGGGGGAGATGAACGCAGAAGGGGAAAAAAAGGTGCTGGTATGCCGTACCGGCGCGTACTGGCACAAAAAAAGCCCAGATTGTGATACGTGTTATTTCATTTAGCCGAATTATAAACAATGATTCAGTTTAAAAGGCACTGATTTAAATATGCATGTAACAATTACTGTCACGTGACCAGATTCTATTAATATTGTCTATATGTGCTGAGATTTATATTAGAAAACAAACATCTGAAACAAAACACAACAAAAGGATTGATTTAAACTAGGGATTCTCAGCGCAAACCTCCAGACGCACAACGCCAATCTGATTTACAGGCTATCTACAATGAATATGAATGAGACTGATTTACACACAATGAAGGCGATGCATACTCATTATGAATATCAAGAAAAGCTGACTGCCTTGGTGCAGGACCAAGAATATGGTTAACTTGTTTCCAAGAGTGGTCAATCAAGGTCACTCGCCTCCACCTACCCTCCTCTGTTCCTTCCCGTTCACATTAATTGATTTGATTTGCTTACTTTATTTATTTTTTGTCTATTAGATTGTAAGCTCTTTGAGCAGGGACTGTCTTTCTTCTATGTTTGTACAGCGCTGCGTATGCCTTGTAGCGCTATAGAAATGCTAAATAGTAGTAGTAGTCACAAGTACCTGGCAGAATTCTAAATAGCTAGATTCCATACTATCAATCCCCGTGTCTTTCTCAACAGCAGGATATCAGTTACTAAAAAAGCTCCAACTGCCTATTCAGAAATTGAGGGCCATGTGTACTAAGGGGCATGTTTACTAAACCGTGCTGAGCAGTTAGCATAGGATTTAGTGCACACCAACCACTGGTTGCTAATGGTACCATGCGCTAAAAATTCCACTGTTAGTGTGGGATGAGGTGGGGATTGGGCAATTAGTGCACAATAATTAGAACACACATACTTGTGCAGATAGTGTGGGTGCACGGAACACCCAAGAGGTGGCCTTAAGTGCACCTGCGTTAACAGCCCAGTGGTTGGGAAAAATCCACAATTCCAGGAATAACATGTATAGAATGTTTGTACGTTTGGGAAGCTCACCAGGTGCCTTTGGCCTGGATTGGCCGCTGTTGTGGACAGGATGCTGGGCTCCATGGACCCTTGGTCTTTTCCCAATGTGGCATTCCTTATGAACTTATGCTGAAAGGAATCTTTTTTGTTTGGTAACGGCTGGGGATATCCTGGTTATGCCTCCAACAGTTACCGCACAGCATGTTTACTGCATATTCATTTTACCTATTATAGGGGTCCTTTTACCAAGCCAAGCTTAAAAGTGGCCAGCGTGTGGGTTTTCCATGCACTGTGGCCACTTTTAGCGCAACGGTAAAACGGCCACCGTCATCTTTTTTTTGTAATGGCCACACGCTAATTTCTCCTTTATTGCAGGAGCCCTTACTGCCACCTATTTAGGAGGCAGGAAGGGCTCCCGTACTAATTGGGTAGCACGCAGCAATGTGGCCTGTTCTACCTGATTAGTGCAGGTACACCTACTCTCCACCCATGGGCACGCCTCCTGCACCAGTGTGGGATTAGTGCATGCTGCGTGGATAACTACCTTGGGACACCTTAGCACGTCCTGCAGTAGTGGCCTTTTAGCGCGCAGTAGGCCCTCGTTAATTATAGTTTATTTCATTTGCTATACTGTTAGGCCTAAATACATAAGATCATAGCAGTTTACATTATAAAAAGTAAAAACATGCAGGGGCGACCCAAGGCAATCTGCTGTTCGAGGCAGGGATGAGAGGCCGCCTCTACCCCGCCCAGTCTGGCATCTCCCCCCTCTTCCCCGTGTTGACCTTATTTTTTTCTTTTCCAAATGGTGGCAGTAGCAGTGGCAGCGATTCCCATAGGCTGGCCTGCTGTGGTGCTACCGGCACCAGCCTCTTCGCTCTACTGCGTCCCGCCTCTGAGGAAACAGGAAGTTAAGTCAAGAGGTGGGCCACAGCAGGGAGAAGAGGCCAGTGCCGGTGGCAGAACAACCTATAAGAATCTTTGCTGCTGCCGCATTTTGGAATAGAAAAAAAATAAGGTAAATGTAGGGAAGAAGATTGAGGAGGGGAGAGTGCTGCTCCATGGAGAGTGCTGCGTGAGGCTCCCACCTCAGTTGGCCTAATGGTAGGGCTGTCACTGCAGACAGGAAAAGAAAACCATTAAAAACAGGAGACAACCACAAATGCTTCCAAAGAATACAAAATTAACAAACAATTGAAACAGACCCCCACCCGACTGCGTCTTCGTACCCATAGTGCGGTACTTTAGTAAACAGGCCTCTAATGGGCAATTCAATAAATTTGTGCTTCAGTTTAGGTGCCCCAATGCTGTGCGTTTAGCACCAATTCTATAATGACATCTTGGTGCCATGATTCCATTACAGAATACTAGCATATGTGAACACTACTACTACTACTATTTAGCATTTCTATAGCTCTACAAGGCATACGCAGTGCTGGTATGTTTAGGCACTCTCTTATACCATGCCAATGGTAGGCCTAAGAGCGCCAAGAAACATGCATCATTTATTCTATAAACTATACATGTAATTGGGAGATACGCTCCTCCCCCCTTGCAGTTAGGAGGTAGGGCACTTAGGTGCTACCTTGTAGAATAACACCTAATGTACATAGGCGCCTTTGACACATGAAAGTGTCTTTGACACATGTAAGTGGCGAAAAACTGCTAGCCGCCAGCTTATAGAATTGCCCTGTAAGTGTTTTCTTCCTGCAGGTGCAAAATGGGAACAAACCTCTTAATATATCTGGCTAGAGGTTATACAAAAGCAGTTTCACTTTCAAAGAATAATGAGTGTAATTCCAGTTGCTCTATTAGTCCTGGAGAAAGCAGGCATCTTATTAGTTGAGGATATTTTTTAAAAAGACCATCAAAAAAAATCCATGGCCATCACCTAGGATGTAAGAAACTTTTACCGGCATGCTTGCCCAATTAATTTCCCCACATCTCTGAACAGACTTGTGATCATTCCTTGCCACACACTTCATAGTAGTGCAGTTGTATCAGGGATCTTGTGCAGTGCGTGCTCAGCTCACAGGCTTTGCAGAAGAGTGGCTTAACCCTCCTCCCAAGACTGATCCACTTCATCAGGATGAATACTTTTCATACAGCATGCCAACATCTCTTAAGATGGTTTTTGGCACTTGGGCAAACATTTTCAACCTCTGAAGTAGTATATGAGTTTTCCAGACAATGCAGTACATTTCTCAAAAGGTTAAGAATTAAAGGGTTTATGTTGATCCTTTAAAACGTGTGACCATTCTACAAAGATAATCCATAATGGACCAAGAACATTCCATTCAAGGGCATCTAGAAAAGTGTAAATATAAGTGATGTGAGGAAATCTGCAAGGGTTTGTGTGATAAATGATCTGCTTTTTAAAAACAATACAAACTTTATATAAAAATATACAATAATATAGTTACAACATGATAATTTGTCTATTGCAGTTTATACAGTATGTAAACTTTTCAGCATCTGTTAAGAAGACTGAGAGCATATATAGCTTATACTCATTAAATGTATTTATTTATTTAAGAACTTTTATTCCGCTTGATCCATAGTTCTCAGTGGATTACATACATGATATAAAAACAAACTTCCTCAGAGAAGATTAATATCGCTCAAGTTAAGTACCTCCTCTATTTATCAACATAAGAAAAGGCTCAGTAAATTAGCAAGTATATTTCCTGAATTTAAGCTTTTCAAGTTGATGTTTTGATAAGAAGGCAGGCTAAGAACACCAGGAGGTTTTTGCCGATGATGAAGTAGCCCTAGCCCTTTACCCGCCTCTTTAGTGGGATAAAGGTGCTTCTCAGGGCTTTTTTCCTCATGATATACTCACTCATTTGCTTACTATATTACTTGTTTCCAAGTGTTATACTAAAAGGGTTCGCTTGTATATGGAAACTTGCTCCCTTAATTCACTTTAGTGTATAAAAACAAACTAGACATTACCAAATGATATCACAAAATAACTGCTAAAACCAATCAGCGTTCCAGAGCAGATGTTAAATCATTATTCATTACCCCAACTGTAGGCTTGCATACACAACAGTGTCTTGAGTTCTCTTCTAAACTCTGTAATAGTTCTGATTCAAAGAGGCAACTTATTCCATACTGGACCAGCCACATAAAATATCTTACTTCTGTACTCATCAGATCATATGACATGATGAGATGGAATATCAAGAAATTTCTGAGTTGCACATCTCAACAATCGATTTGGCTGGTAAATATGGAGCTTCATGCCAATATCTCTTAGACTTGTGTGGTCTAAGAATCTTGAAAATCAAACAAACAACTTTGAATTGAACCCGACACTCAATGGGCAACCAATGTAAGCTCTTCAATACTGGCATAATATGTTCAGACCAACTGGTTCCGGTCAAAACTCTGGCCACTGAGTTCTGAACTGTTTGTAGTGCCTTGATTTGAGTCCTCTGAAGCCCTAGTAACAATGCATTAGAATAACCAAAACATGGAGTAATTAAACTCTGTATAACAGTTCTAAAATTATGCTGTTCCAGGAAATTATTCAATCTTACTACTACTACTTATCACTTCTTTTTTTTTTCTTTTTTTTTACTACTACTTATCACTTCTATAGAGCTACAAGGCATACGCAGCGCTGTACACCATACATGAAAAGACAGTCCCTGCTCAAAGAGCTCACAATCTACATAGGACAGGCAAACAGAACAACTAAGAGGTAAGGGAATTAAGAGGTGGGGATAAAAGGGCACAGGGCAAGTGAGTAGTGGTTAGGAGTCAAAAGCAGCGTTGAAGAGGTGGGATTTTAGCCTGGATTTGAAAACGGCCAAAGACGGGCTACGTACATAGTAACATAGTAGATGACGGCAGAAAAAGACCTGCGTGGTCCATCCAGTCTGCCCAACAAAATAAACTCACATGTGCTACTTTTTGTGTATAACTTACCTTGATTTGTACCTGTCCTTTTCCGGGCACAGACCGTATAAGTCTGCCCGCACTATCCCCGCCTCCCAACCACCAGCCCCGCCTCCCACCACCGGTTCTGGCACAGACCGTATAAGTCTGCCCAGCACTATCTCCGCCTCCAAACCACCAGTCCTGCCTCCCACCATCGGCTCTGGCACAGACCGTATAAGTCTGCCCAGCACCATCTCCGTCTCCCGCCACCGGCTTTGCCACCCAATCTCGTCTAAGCTCCTTAGGATCCATTCCTTCTGAGCAGAATTCCTTTATGTTTATCCCACGCATGTTTGAATTCCGTTACAGGCTCGGGAAGTCTATTCCAGGCGTGAGGTGCAGTGAGATAAAAGGAACGGAGTCTGGAATTAGAAGTAGAGGAGAAGGGGACAGACAAGAGAGATTTATCTACAGAACGGAGTACCCGAGGGGGGGCGTAGGGAGAGACAAGAGTGGAGAGGTACTGGGGAGCGGTAGAGTGAATGCACTTATAGGTCAGTAAGAGAAGTTTGAATTGAATGTGGAAACAGATAGGGAGCCAGTGAAGTGACTTCAGGAGAGGGCTAATGTGAGCATAGCGACTCTGGCGGAAAATGAGTCGCGCAGCAGAGTTTTGGACTGATTGAAGAGGAGAGAGATGGCCAAGTGGGAGGCCGGTGAGAATCTTCTTACTAATCGCAGTTTAAAATAAACATCACTAATGATCTTAAGTCAAATCTTCGTCAAGCGTAACACCTAAATCTCTCAATTTTCGAACAGGTATTGATTCATTATCATACTGAAACACTGTTGGAATATCAGGTGAGTCATAGGTTGTTCAATAATAAAAATCAGAGTTTTACTGATATTTAATTTCAGACTGTTTGCAGACATCCAACAATTAACAGATTGCATCATAGGCGCCCGGTATAAGAGGCATGGACAGGCTAAGCCTCCCCTGCTGTGCTCCGAGAGGTTTAAATTGTTGATTTACCTCCATCCTCACAGCAGGAGCTGCAGTGAAAGACCTCTAGCCTTGTGTAACCAATTGTAGAAATTGGTTTATGGTTTGTTTACCTTACTCCTGGGAGAGCAGGGGGGGGGGGGGGGTTGGCTGGGTTGCCAGGGAGATATTTAACGAGGATGACTTCCTGACCTGCACTGAGAACAGATAGCAGCAGAATCGGACAACCAGACAACAAAGGTAGAAAAGATCATTTTATTTTCATTATAGTGTTTGGAATATGTCCACTTTGAGAATCAGGTGCTCAACATTAAAAGTTTATATTTATATACTTATTTATGGCATTTTATCCCACATTAAATATGAATTAGGGTGTTTTGTAGCTCTACATGAGAACTGTGATATGATCCCTTGTTTCATATTGTTGACGGTCTACATTTTCCGTATGGGTGGTATATTAGTGTATTAGGTTCTGCCCAGTGTAATATTTATGGTACAGTAAGGTTCTGAGTGTGTTTTTGCACAAAGTTGTGCATAGTGTTTTGCAGTTGAGCGATTGTGGTTAGAATATGCTTTGAGCAACCACTTTATTCTTTGACATATGATACATATCTAATATCTAAATTTAATAAAAGGTATTAATTGTGACTTTTATTTTTATTTATTTTTTTCTGTGTGTTATCAGACAATTATGGATTTAAGCTCCACCCCTGGCCCCACCCCTAACCCCACCCCCTTTAGCCTCCCCAAACAGTTGGGCCACCGACCGCCTATGGATTGCATTATTAACTTCAATTTAGCAAATGTACCTCAAAAACTTTTCTCCAATGGAATCACAAATTGTATGTTGTCTGCATACAGTCTGAATTGTATGCCAAAACAATTTAGCAATCGGCAAAGAGGTATTAAAAAATATTTTTAAAAACAGCAGTCAAGCATAATCCTTGTGGGACACCCGTTACTACTGACTTAAACTCTGACACTTCATCACCTTGTATAATACAGAAACCACTATGTTCCAAAAAAAAAAAAAAAAAGATTCAAACCATTTTAATACTTTACCATTTATTCCAATTCCTTGCAATCTATATAACATGATGGTATGATTTATGGTATCAAATGCCACAGAGACAATAGAAAATGTTGGCCATTACTAATGCCAGTACACACCACATCGAACAATGACAATAATAAGATCTCAATGTCATGGTGTGAACGAAATCCAAACTGGTTGGGATCTAAAATCCTATGTAAATCCAAAAAGTTCAAAAATTGATCATACACTATCTCCTTCGCCATGAAAGGCAATGATAAAATAGGTCTATAGTTCTCAACAGAGTTTAAATCAGCATTCATATTCTTCAATAAAGGTCTTCAGCCATTTTAAAGATTTCAGGTACTATACCTGCTTCCAAATGTCTCTTAATTTTGATAAACACAGGAATTATTTCCTTAAATCCCTTTAATCACACATGGTTGACAAGTGTCACTTCTACAAACACTATTGTTTACCCTGGAAAATGTATGCTTAATCATTTCCTGGGATACCCCAGAAACGGTAACCTATTTAGGAGTAGTTTCAATACTGAAGATTCTTTCTATTAAGTCTTCTGTAAATAGGTTTTGGATAATAGGACTGCATGTTTTGAGAGCTATAATTTTCATAGTTCAAAATCATTCTCTGTTTTGACTTCTTCTGATTCAGAAACACTGCCCTCTGCTGTAGGAATATTAATAACGGGAAGAGACCTTATAAAGAAAGTTCCAGCTGCAGCAGCCTCGGGTGCTATGTCTTCCTGCATCTGGGTAGTTTTGTCATCTGGCTGTGTCTGTGGACCTTGTAGTGGTGATGAAATCATAGGTGGCTTGCTGGTATTGCAGTTTTGCAGAGGGTCCTGTCCATTTGTGATTTCTAAGTACAGTTCCTTGTCATCTAATTTTGCATCAGTTGGCATTTCTTCAGTGAAGTCAGTTTGTCGAGAATATTTTTGCCAAGGTATGGATTTAAATGTACTTTCTTTCCAATCCTCACAAATTGGAGATTTGGTCACGGGAGTAATCTCAGATATGGTACTGCTTGCCAGACTTCCCCAAGGAACTACATTCATGGACTCTTCCTGATGTGAGAGTGAACTTATTAACTTAGTGTCACTCAAGGCAATTTCCTTTCTAGGTAAGATATGTTTTTCATATCTAGGGGTTGAAAGTGATTTTGCTATGGATACATATTCCCAAGTTACCATTTTATCCAAACTGCTATTTGTGTGAAAATATGAACATGTAACAGGTTGACAATGAGAAAAGCAGTGAGAGTTAGATTTTAAAGACTTCAAATTATCAGAAGAAATTTCATTCTGTAAATGAATAGTAGGGTTTACTCCATTTAGTACTAGACCAGCGTCAGTAGGCTCATGCTTTCTCTCTGGGATGATAACAGATTTGAAGGTCTGCTTGTTAACAGGCACTTTGGTCTCCAGCGTGCTCTTGGAAATATTCAGTTTTGGGGCAGGCTTGTCCCTTGTAAGTCGTAAGATTTCACTTGTCCCATTAGCGGATAAAATATGAATACTGATTTTTTGTTTAGATGAAACTGTTGTTAGCTTTTTATTTTTCTTCAGATACGCATTACAAGATTGTTTTTGCCTTCTTTCAAGTAAGGCTCTTGCATACTCTAAGCGGTTTTGTATGAATGGATTTGCTTTTCTATATGTGACAGAATTTCCCCTCTTTTCTGAGAGGTTGTCACAAGAGGCTGGATCTGCATTGGAGCTTGACCATGTGTTTGTTAGAAACCTGCAGCTGAATTGGTTGTTATAGATGATAGGATATGTTTCACTTACTCTCTAAGGAAACAAAAGAACACATGTTTTAGTTGTAGCTACCTGTTTATCAAATGAAGAACAGTAAAACATTTTTTAAGGACATACACAAAAGTATCATATGTGATAATACCAGAAGATTTAAGGTTTAATAATATATTAAAATTATGGAAAAAGGGAGCTTTAGACACGAGCACCTGCTGTAGAAATTAAGGGGGTCTTTTACAAAGGTGCGCTAGCGTTTTTAGTATACACCAAAAATGATCATGCGCTAACCATGTAGACCCCATAATATTCCTATAGGCATCTACATGGTTAGTGCATGGTAATTTTTAGCACGCTAAAAATGCTAGTGCACCTTTATACAAGAGGCCCTAGAAGCACAGGGATCTCCATCTTTTTCATGTGATTGTGCACACTGTTTTTAAAGAGTATTATTTGCTAATATATTCAGATGAATATGGGGCTGAATTCTATATATGGTGCTGAAAAAAGAGCAATTCTATAAGTCGCGCTTAAAGTTGGGTGAGGTTTATAGAATACCACTTAAGTCCTGGTATCATGCCTAACTTGCACAACTAAAACGTGGTGCAAATGTACGCACCTATCCCCCCTCATTTTATAACAGCGTGTATAAATGTAAGGAATACCCCTATTCCACCCATGACCCTCCCATTTCCAGGCTTCCATTTTCAACTCATGCATAAAATTTAATGGAAATAATTGCTTGTTAATTAAATTGTGTGCACAAATCGGGCACGCACCCAAACCTGCACGTGCAATTTTTGGTGACTTTTATAGAATTAGGGATGGAGTCATTCTGTCATTTCTTTATAAGTAAATTTGACTTTTCACCACCATTGGGTTCACATGTTCACTTGGCTCTAGCTTGCTACTTAACAAAAGGCTGCAGACTTAGTGCAGTTCATGAGTCATATCAAATTAATTTTGATTGATTGTATCTTATATATACACACTATAGTCTCTATTCTCTTTTTCCTTATTTCAGCACACGATGTTAAACTGATGTGGACTGACCTGCAGGTTTGCTACAACTAGCCATAGAAAACTTGAAGCACCAGTTACTTTAAATGTAGTGACCCTGAAGGATGTGGATGACTGAGGCTAATCCAAAATTTGCGTTCTTTTAGAGAATAGAACTATGGTCCCTATTCTGAGAGATTTGGAGATGTACAAACAATTCTGTGTAGGAATACATCTTTACAGCACAGAATTCAATAGTTTTTCTCATCTAATCTAATCCAAGGATTTATAAAGCACGAAATCCAAGAAGGTCCTAAGTGGTTTACAATAATAACAAATTACAAAAATAGTAACAGAGAGGGGCATTTTTGATATGATGTCTAAGTCTGACTTTGGACGTTTTGCAAAAAAACGTCCAAAATCTGAATAGGAAAGAAGGTTATTTTCAAAAAAGAAAAAACGTCTTATCTTTTTTTTTCCCCCAAAATACTGTTTTGAACAAGGTTTTGTGCTTTGGACGTTTTGGTTTTTGGTCCATTTTTGAAAAAAAAAAATTCCAAGTGCAAAACACACAAAATCAAGTCATTAGGATGTAAGAGGAGCCAGCATTTTTAGCAGACTGGTCCCCCTGACATCCCAGGAAAGCAATAGAGCACCCTAGGGGGCACTGCAGTGGACTTCATAAAACACTCCCAGGTACACATCTCACCACTGCTTCCTTACCTGGTCTGCCAAGCCCCCCCAAAACCTACACAACACCCACTACCCCCAACTGTACACCACTACCATAGCCCTTATGGGTGAAGGGGGCACCTATATGTGAATACAGTGAGTTTCTGGTGAGTTTTGGAGGGCTCACAGTTTCTCCATAAATGTAAAAGGTAGGGGGAGGTATAAGCTTGGGTCTACCTGTCTGCAGTGCACTGCACCCACCACTAGACTACTCCAGGGACCTGCATACTGTTCTAATGGACCCGAGTATAACATCTGAGGCTGGCAAGTAATGTTTTTAATCACATTTTTTGGGGGTGGGATGGGGTTAGTAACCACTGGGGGAGTAAGGGGAGGTCATCTCTGATTCCCTCCAGTGGTTACCTTAAAAACAGGTCTAGCTCAAAACATCTTAGTTTTTGTCCTGGATGGTTTTGTTTTGTTCCATTATGGCTAAAAAATGTCAAAGTGTTAAAAAAACGCCCAGATCCCGCCCTTAACACGCCCCTGACACCCCCCACCCCTTGTGACTGGAACGCACTTCTGATGGGCTTCATAGAAAAACATCTAAAAACTGGTTTTGAAAATACCAGTTTGAATGTTTTTGTGAGAAAACATCCAAATGCAGATTTATGCCACATTTTAGACGTTTTTCTCTTTCGAAAATGAGCCCCCAAGTCTAGTATATACTGTAGTTCTTTTCATAGGTTGATCACCTGAGTGAATCCTAGAACTACCATCGTATCAAAGAAGGCAGCAGTGGCAGAGGCCGTAAGTAAAATCATCTATTACAACTGGTTCCAGATTCCACATGCATGCTCAGCACCCTTAGTAGCGGGGAAATGCTGCTTAATCTCTCCTGTTTTTTTGCTTTAGGAAGCCATCAGAACACTGTTTGAATCAAACTACCCCAGCTGTACAAGATCCAAGGTATCAGCCTGTGTTTCAGCACAATTTTCACAGTGTTTTTCTCCAGGGTTGATCAGAGCCTCAGGCTATTGCTGCCATCCCTGCGGATGATATCACCGGAAGCCCCGGACATGGATTTTAAAGAGAAAGCTGTTGACATGTCCGTGAAGTTTGCCCAACATGGTTACCCTCATAAAATAAATTTTAAAAGCCTATAAAATGGGCTTTGCATGCTCATAGTGCTTGGTTGATGTTACCCGAACCAAAGGCTCAGGAGGTGACCCCCAGTATGTATCCTCCCTTATTCCCAACAGGCGATGGCCATAAGCAAAATTATTCAAAAATATTGGCATGTTTTGCAGGTTCATCCAATCTTGTGTGATCATCCTAAAGTGGTTTATTGCAGAAGTGAAATCATGGGGGAAATATTAAACAGCAGGAGTCAAAATTATGATAGTGAGGGTCATGCCCTGTGTGGACATTGTCTATTGTTGCAAATTTCTCAGCTGCAGATACTTCATTCCTCATCTGTGTTTTATTTAAAATTTAACACTACTTTTGAGAGCCAACAGGTGGTTTATTGTATAATTTGCCCATGTGCGTTATATTACATGGGACAAACTCGTAGAAAAATTAAGCAGCATATTGCTGAACATGTCAGCAATATTAAAAATGGTCGCATGGAAGCACCTTTGGTTGCTCATTGGCTCTCATGTGATCATCAAATATCAGACCTCTGTTACAGTCATTTTGCAGATTGTTTTAGCAAGAGGAGGGGATATGTCTGCATTGCTTTTGCAATGAGAGCAACAATTTATTTATTTATGGAAAACATTTGCTCCAGGGGGATTGAATGTTGAGAAAGAATAGCTGGGAAGGTTAAATATGATAAAAAATGATGGTTCTCCCCAAGCTGTTATATTTCTTTACAGCGGCTGCGGAAGAGTTCTTCCATCTGAACTCAAATAAGCAGGAGAGCTGAGTATACTCTCCACTAAACCGTTCACTGCATCTGGGCCTCCAAACTGGCTTCAATGCTGGACAAAACTGTCAACTGGTCCAGATTCTGGAGTAGATACATCAAGGTAAACCTTGATCTCTTCCATGTTGACAGTATAATTTCCAAAAAGCTTAAGCAGCGGAGCTCAAGGAGCCAGCATCCTACCGTCAGCCAACTTGACTCCATAGGGGTTTTTAAATGATAACTCAAAGTAAGTTCTGGGCAAATGATGGAGCTATTTAAACCGCATTTTCAACAGGAAGCATTAATCAAAATCCAGTGTATCTACTTTTTGGGGGAATAGGCCATATGCAAATATTTTCTGAAAGAATACAGTCCATGTGCGTTTTTTTTTATATATGTGGCTGAGAAACAAGAATGCCATCAGCAAGAAATCTTGAACAAATGTGTGGCTTACCAGATTAGGAGAATTTGTCCTTTGATTTTTAATACTTAATATTTTGACATTTGATTTCTTCATTTCATCCTCAAGGCTCAAAGATACTAAATCTGCCTTATCTTCTGAAGTAGTATCAGAAGGATGTAGGGTTATCTTCAAACATTCTCTCTTGTTATGATCAGAGCTGTCTTGTTTACAGCAAACATTTCTAAAAATAATAATAAAAAATAGATAAATCTCAATCTCTCTCTCTATATATATATACTAGCCTTTGAGCCCGTAAAAACGGGCTATTATAGGAAGGGGGGGGGCTGAAAGGCCCGCCCCCGCCGCCGAGTTCGCCGCTGCCCCTCCCCCTCCGAATTTGCGCCTCCCCCCCCCCCGAGCCGTCACCACCCACCTTCCACCCGGCCGGGCCCTCGCTCCACTATTGAAACAGCGAGGGTCCGGGAACGCAGCACTGAGCTCTGCTGAGCTGCCGACGTCGGCCTTCGTTCTTCTTCTCTGCCTGTCCCGCCCTCGTGTGACGTAACGTCGTCGAGGGCGGGACAGAGGCAGAGAAGAAGAAGGAAGGGCGACGTCGGCAGCTCAGCAGAGCTCAGTGCTGCGTTCCCGGACCCTCGCTGTTTCAATAGTGGAGCGAGGGCCCGACCGGGTAGAAGGTGGGTGGCGGCGGCGGTGACTCGGGTGGGGGGAGCGTTAGACGGCGGTGTCCCTCCCTCAGAAATGCAGTACAGCCCCTCTCTGTTCCGCCCCCCGTCATCACGTATTGACGCCGGGGCGGGGCAGAGAAGGTCTCTACTGCACATTTGCGAGTGAGTACGACACTCGCCTTTATATATATTGATATCAAATGCGCAGTAGAGACTTCCCTCTCTGTCCCGCCCCCGCGTCAATACGTGATGACGGGGGCGGGACAGAGAGGGAAACTGCGTAAAGCCGGCCGACGTCGCTACCGCTCCCCCCTGCCCGAGGTCGCCGCTACCGCTCCCCCCACCCGGTGTCGCCGCCGCCAGCCCTCCACCCGGCCCAGGCCCTCTCTCAGCTACTGAACTTACATCCATTCGCCGGAACGCAGCACGCACATCAGCTGAGCTGCTGTCCGCCTTCCTTCCCTGCCTGTGTCCCGCCCTCGCTGACGTTACATCACTCGAGGGCGGGACACAGGCAGAGAAGGAAGGCCGACGGCAGCTCAGCTGATCTGCCCTGCTGCGTTCCAGCAAATGGATGTAAGTTCACTAGTGGAGAGAGAGGGCCTGGGCCGGGTGGAGGGCTGGGGGCGGCGGCAACCTTGCGGGGGGGGGGGGGGGAGCGGTGGCAACCACACGGGGGGGAGGGGGGCCAGCGTCGACCTCCGAAAGCCCCAATACCAGCCCATTTTAATGGGCTCAATGGCTAGTATATATATAAAACAAAGTATTTATGAGGCTTATGCAAAATATAAACCCATCTCTCCTAGTTATTTTGCAGTGCTGAATATGTAGTGAATAAAAATGGAAGCAGTATACATGCAAATCTCTCTCATGTACCTGAGGACTGGTAGTGAAGACCAAGGACCTATGGAATCAGACATCTTTGAGATGGCCCTGCCAGTGACCAGTCCTAGCCAGTCTGCAACTCAGACTCTCACCTAGTCAGCCTGACAGCGAACCACAACAAGCCTGCCTGTTAGTCAACCCCTACTCATACTGCTTGTCTCCCCCTCCCCTGTCAGCTGCATGCTCTCCTTCAATAAGACAGCAATCAGGACTGTCAACCCTTGCCTCTCATCTTGCTGTTGCTGCTAGTGCAGCTGACTGCTTTCTGAGCCAGCTTCAGTCTCCTCTTGGGAGGCTGTGTACTACGTGGTGTATTAACTCCCTTGTTGTTTGTGCAAGAGTTTAAAAAACAACATGGAAGTTTAGGCATCCAGCGACACATGTTCTCTTGAGAGTCACGCAACAGTGGCAAGTAATGAATCATTCCTTGGCTTCAATTCAGAACTGCTGCCAGCAGGTTGCATGAGAACCTAAGGCAAGTTAGGAAATATCTAACCTAATATAATCTAGGTACTTTACTTACAACCTGCCAAATCCCTATGTAAGTCCAAGGTGGCTTTCATAAAAAAAGCCAGCAACCTATGTGAATTCACAATTTAAAAGAAAAAACAATTATTAGGTGATTTCTTAAAATCCTAACATTAAAATTTACATAAATCAATAATTTTTAAAATACTTAGGGCGCCTTTTACTAAGTGGTGGTAAGCCCAATGTGGCCTTACCATTCGCTAAACAGAAAGTACCGCCAGGCTACCGCAGCAGCCTGGCAGTACTTCCCACCCCTAGCGCACCACCACATCTGGCGCTACAAAAATATATTAATTTTTGTAGCACCGGGGTGTACCCGGCAGTAATCGGGTAGTGTCAAGTGCTGCCCGGTTACCGCCGGCTTAGCGCGGGAGCCCTTATCGCCACCTCAATGGGTGGCGGTAAGGGCTCCCCCCCCCCTCCCAAATGGCTGCGCAGCAAGTGCTTTACTTGCCACACGGCCATTTCCTGCAGGAAAGAAAGACTTCCCTTTTAACTGCTGAGGTAAAAGGGGGCCTCAGCACACGTGAAACACATGCCAGCGTAGGTTCCCTTTTGCAACAGCTTTAAACAGAGAGGCTTTCAAAACCTTTTGGAAGAAAGAATAAGAAGTCTGTCGTCTTATGTTACACAAAGAAACTTCCTGAAATGAAAAAGAAGACTCTGAAATACGTTTATGTTTAATTCATTTACAGTAGGAAAACAGAGCAGTTGCGATGAATTTTGATTAACCTGGAAAGCTACTTATTTAGATAAATAAGCAGGAGCCTAGCCAGTGGCGTGAGGAGCGGGAGTTCCAGCTGCAGAAATTAAAGATGGAAATGGCTCATATCCAAAGCTCCAGCCCAACCCCCTGCACCAAGGCAGGATCCACAGCCCGGATCGCACCCAACTTTTTTTTTCACAGTTTGATGTTACCAGAGGTGACATAGATTGATATCTAACTGCTTTTGAAAAAAATTTGCTGCCTCAATGAGATTCCTCAGAAAGACTGGGTGTGGTATCTGGGAGGAAAGCTCACCAGTAGAGCACTTGAGGCATTCTAAGGACTGTCCATGGAGACGAGCTCCCAGTTTGAGGAGCTGCGCAAAGCTTTGTTGAACCGTTATGCCACTAGCCCCGAGTCCTACAGACTAAAGTTCTGGACTTTGCAAAAGGGGGTGGATGATACTCACAGCGAGTCTGTGATTCAGCTAAGATACCAACATCAGCGGTGGCTCAGCAAATCCTGGAGGATGAAAAACTTGATGGTCCTGTAACAGTTTCTTCAGCGTTGTCATCCAGAGGTGAGGGAACATGTTCAAGATCACCAGCCCCATGCTCCAGAGAAAGTGGCTGAGTTGGCTGACATCTTTACGGCTAACCCTCCCTGGTTGGCAAAGAGAAGCCGTCCATATCCACATGTGCCAGTATCTAAGGGTTGCCAGCAAACCCTCTAATGTTCCCAAAAAACCTAGACTTCAAGCATGAATGTCCTTGTTACCACTGTGGGCGCACAGGACATTTCAAAGCGGATTGCCCAGATAATCCCAAGCCTGCACTAAAAGGCATTCAAGTTCCTGTACCAAGGCTGGCAGCTTTTGAGGGTGGCTCCAGTACCACAGAGACCCACACAGTTGCGGCAGCACAAAAAGCTACTGGCTATTCATCAAGCAAGGAAGCAGATGGGTTTCCACAACACTACAGCACCCCAGTAATTGTGAATCAGACCCAGGTAACTGGGCTTGTGGACACTGGCTCTAGCATGACTTCGTTACGACTAGAGCTAGTGCCAGAAGATGCTATTCTACCAGGGCGAACTGCAGAAGTTGTGCTAGCCAATGGATCCATTGCTCGAGTATTCCTGGATTGGGGTACCAAGCCTGGATACAGAGAAGTAGGCATAATGAAAAACATGCCAGTACCAATGCTGTATGGGACCGGCATGTTTTTCATTATGCCTATTTCTCTGTATCCGACATGGGTCCAATGAACATTACCCTTGATAGCAGAGTCAGCATGTCCGCTATGGTGACCTGTA
The DNA here is from genome assembly GCF_901765095.1 of Microcaecilia unicolor. Taxonomy (NCBI): domain Eukaryota; kingdom Metazoa; phylum Chordata; class Amphibia; order Gymnophiona; family Siphonopidae; genus Microcaecilia; species Microcaecilia unicolor. The sequence goes on from NC_044036.1 coordinate 44,535,652, forward strand.
GTCAGGCCTGGACGGCCCAACAAGCAGAAGCAGCAGAGATCACCTCTCCAGTTCCAAATCCTGAACCAGTCTAGGTGGGACCAGCTGACCGGGGCTGTAAGTATGGAACAGCCTGACTTAACTGACACACCAACTGATCAGACTGTTGACTCGGATTTGTCAGAGTCACCAGAAGAGACCCTTCCAAATATGGATACTGATATAGGACATGCTTTTCAGGAAGCACAGCACTCTGACCCTGACCTGGAACTCTTAAGGCAGAGGGGCTGGTCAGCCAACCAATGAGCCTGGTAAAGATCGTATCCTATGGAAAGGGGGCTTGTTGTACAAAGAGATTGATCCTGTTGATCTTAATAGGCCCTAGACAGCAGGCAGGCAGCTTATAATGCCCAGGGCATACAGAGAACTCTTACAGATTGCACATGATATTCCACTAGCAGAACATTAGGGGATGACACGAACACACATCAGATTGACCCAAAATTTCTATTGGCTGGGCTTGCGCCGTTGCTGATTATTGTCGAGCCTGTGATGCATGCCAAAGAATGGGTAAGACCCAAGATCACCCCCAAGCTCCCCTGAAACCTTTACCCATTATCAGAATTTGAGAGAATAGCTGTGGATATAATGGGGCCTCTAGATGTCCCTAGCTGGACTGGGAAAAGATTGACAGTAGTGGACTTTGCTACCAGACATCCTGAAGTGGTAGCTTTATCCTCCATAGAATCAGAGAAAATTGCCACTGCCCTGCTAGAAATATTTTCCTGGGTAGGATATCCACGAGAAATACTCTTTGACCAAGTTTATGCCCGAGTTGATCCAGAATCCACGGGTACACTGTGGAGTGAAATCTGTACATACCACACCATATCACCCTGAAACTAATGGGCTGGTGGAGAGATTTAATGGTACATTAAAGCATATGTTAAAGATTTTCATAGAATCAAGAAACCATGACTGGGAGAAATACTTACCCTACCTACTGTTTGCATACAGAGAAGTACCTCAGGAGTCTACAGGGTTCTCCCCATTTGAGTTGCTTTATGGCTGGAGGGCAAGAGGGCCCCTTGAACTAATAAGAGAACATTGGGAGGAGAAGTTCTTACCTCTGACACCCCTGTAATTGAATATGTAGTTAATATGCGGCAGAGATTAGAAGAACTTGTGGGCTTTGTCAGAGATAATTTGCAGGCAGCCCAAACTAAGCAAAAGACCTGGTATGATCGTACAGCCTGAAATAGAGAGTTCTATGAGGGCCAGCAGATACTTGTTTTAGTCCCAGTACATCAGAATAAACTTCAAGCTAATTGGGCGGGACCTTACAAGGTCATAAGGTGCCTGAATGATCAAACTATGTTATATTTATGGACTCTCAAGACAGGAAGCAGCGTACCTTTCATGTAGATATGTTAAAGGCCTATACAAATCGTATAGCTATGGTGCTAGCTGTGTGCAGCCTACCAGAAGCATGTCAGGATAGTGAACCCATACCTGACCTCCTAGCAGAAACATTACCAGAGTGATCTGACACTGAAGAGAGACCATCTAAATGTACAGACTGTGGAAAAATCCTCAGTCAAAAGGTAGAACTAGAACAACGGGAAACATGTATAAAAGACACCATAGGCCCAACTGTTTGGGGAGGCTAAAGGGGGCAGGGTTAGGGGTGGGGCCAGGGGTGGAGCTTAAATCCATAATTGTCTGATAACAAGCAGAAAAAATAAATAAATAAAAGTCACAATACCTTTTATTAAATTTAGATATTAGATATGTATCATATGTCAAAGAATAAAGTGGTTGCTCAAAGCATATTCTAACACAATCGCTCAACTGCAAAACACTATGCACAACTTTGTCCAAAAACACACTCAGAACCTTACTGTACCATAAATATTACACTGGGCATACCTAATACACCAATATACCACCCATACGGAAAATGCAGACTGTCAACAATATGAAACAAGGGATCATATCATCACAATTCTCATGTAGAGCCACAAAACACCCTAATTCATGTTTAATGTGGGATAAAATGCCATAAATAAGTAAATAAATATAAACTTTTAATGTTGAGCACCTGATTTTCAAAGTGGACATATTCCAAACACTATAATGAAAATAAAATGATCTTTTCTACCTTTGTTGTCTGGTGACTTTTTCTGATCATGCTGGCCCTGTATCCATTCTGCTGCTATCTGTCCTCAGTGCAGGTCAGGAAGTCATCCTCGTTAAATATCTCCCTGGCAACCCAGGACACCTCCAGCCAACCCCCCCTGCTTTCCCAGCAGTAAGGTAAACAAACCATAAACCAATTTCTACAACTGCTAGAGGGCTTTCACTGCAGCTCCTGCTGTGAGGATGGAGGTAAATCAACAATTTAATCCCCTCAGAGCAGCTGGACTCCACAGCTGATCCATTCTGCTGCAGCAGGGGGGAGGCTTAGCCTCTCCAAGCCTCTTATACCGGGCGCCTATGAAAGACACACATTTTACATGCTCTAATTATGAGAAAGATTGCAGTATGAAAAAGGAGCTAATGCAGCACCTGAAAAATAGTAAAGAAAATGGATTGAGCGCACAGGAGGGGGAAACTAAGATGCCTGCCGCACCAGTCGGTGTTTGAGATGCTCAGCGGATACGAGCCAAAATTTTTTTCTTCTAACACACAATGCCTCATACAAAACGAAAGGCAGTGGTGAGAGTAGTGCCTCCACCTACCTCAACCTCCTCTCCGGTTCAAATGCCGATTGAGCGTTTCTTCCCGGGTGTCTCCAGAACTATTCGGGGACTGGATCCCATTGCAGGAGTCTCTGGGGAAGCGGAAACCCTGCTGGGAGAGGAAATCTCCCTGTCTCCACCATCAACATCGCTGATTCCTCCCAGCCCGGCATCGCGAGTGACCCTGGAGAGAAACCCCGTCGATCAGGAAGTGATTTCGACGAGGGCGTCTGGTGAGGACCCAGGCAAACAACCGATAGTCCGGGGCGTTGGGGGAAGTGTCCCCATTGCAGCGCAGACCTCGGAGGTGTCCCTGGAAACCCTAAAGGCGATGTTAGACCAGATCACAGACACACTTCAGAAGACGTCAGGTGATGTAAAAAGCCTTAATATCAAATTTGAAGAAATGAAAAGCACCGTAGACTCTGTTAAAACTGATTTAACAACACAAGTTCATTCTATAAAACAAGAAGTAGATATCTTGAAAGAATTTAAATGTGTGGTTTCTAAAGACTCTCCAGATATTCGACGAAAGATTGAACAAATTGAAAACTTTAATCTGTGTCTCAACCTCCGTCTTTTGAATTTTCCTATAATAGCAGGGGAAACGCTTACAGATACTTTTCATAAATATTTAATGGAAATTCTCCATATTCCTCAGGCGGCAATACCCCCTATAAATAAAATATATATTTTATTCCTCAATCTAAAGATGGACAGCAAGATCATGAAAAAGATACCGCTAATTTACAAAATATTTCAGAAATATTGGAACAATCTTCTGATATAATCATACACAGAGCCACGGTGATCGTTGCAATGGTATTTGAACAAGATTACAATAGTATCTTAAGATTACACTTCAAAAATATAAAAGCCCAATTCCATGGTATTAAGGTTTGGATCTATCCTGACGTGACAAAAATGACTCAACAAAAAAGAAAACAATTTCTTGCCTTGAAACAAAAAACTATAGAGATTGGAGCTACTTTTTTCCTAGCATACCCATGCAAGTGTGTAGTGAAATTGGGTCAAACAAAATATAATTTCTTTTCGCCGGAACAGCTTAAAGTGTTTCTAGAAGTTAAAACAGTGAAATAAGTTAATTCTGGAATTTACAGCCTGTATTTTATTTAAACATGAGTGCCTACTAAGGTCTAGTTTAATTTGATTAATGCCTATATAACTTCTCTTACTCTTTTCCCCCCACGCAATTATTGGGGTCTAAGAAAGGTTAAACATTTATTTGTATTTGTAATTATACTCATTATAATTTTCCTATTTTTTTATTTATGACAGAAATGTAAATTTCTATTTGATGAGAATGCTACAAATTCTTAAGTTTAAATATTTCTTTACCTGTATTGCTTTAACAAGGTTATCCTTGTGAATTATAATTAAAACTATAAATAAAATATAAAAAAAGAAAAAAGAAAATGGATTATGTACAAGTCTAGAATATGGGAAAAGCTGTAACAATAAAGCAAACATTATAGAATATCAGAAAAACACTGATAATAGACTATCTTCATGTCCTGGTTAGGACAGTAGGTTCAACCAGTAAAAAAGCTCCACAAGAAATGTAAAATTTCACCCAGGAGACCAGTTTACGTACGGAGTGTAAGAAACGTTTCAGTTGCCAGAAATTATTGTCAAAGCAGCATAGAATCCCTTCAGGGAAGAAACCATTGTAGAAAAAAACTTTATCCCTAAATCACAGCTAACAAAGCACCAGAGAATACACACAGGAGTAAAATCATTCACATGTGCTGTGTTTGGTAAAAGTTTCTGTCAGAAGATACTCCTTACTATTCGGGGACTGAAACATACAGCATTAAGACTGATAGCATGTACTGAGTGTGATAAAAACTACAGTTATAGGCACCAAAAGGGCAATGAACGTGGCAAAGCTGATAGCCTCTCCAGAAAGGAACAGCCAGAACCACCCTGACACTGAACTGTCGAGACCTGATCAGCGGTCTGTGGAAGCTGCAATCCGGGGTCTCTCTCTTAAGGAGGGAGAGATGTGAAGAAACAGTGTGTATTAAGCCTGTAAAATGTATTGGATATTTTCCTGCATTGATTATGTTCTGAAGTGTATTTCTCTAGTTTGGCCAGCGGGTGGTGCATGTTTATGTTTAAAGCTGTTACAGAGGACTAACTTCTCTTTGTTTTAGTTGGCATACAGATAATAGGAAGTGCCTGCAGTGATGTAACCAGTTTTTATTTGAAACTTGACTATTCTGGGCTCTGATTGGCCTGGAATTTGAAATTACTCAGCAGATGCTGGCTATTGCTTCAGTTTCAGCCCGGGAGGAAAAAAGAGGCAGATCTCTTTGCTGAGGCTCTGTGAACAGTTATATATCATGGCCTTCCCAGGTACTGTTTAGACAATATGCAGATGTTTAGTTAGTGTTATAATTGATCCATATTTCAGCTACCTGTTATTGTTTGCTAATTGCACATGATTTGTTCATTGTTCCAGTGTGAGAATAAATACATTTGTTTGTTCGTTCTGCCTGTCTGGACTGATAAAGAATCCTGGTGGTTTGTGTGTTGGGCCTGTGAGTGCTTTCTGAGAACTGTGGGGAAAACTGGAGAGAAGGACACTCACCCAGAGGCAGTTGTGACCTAGTCGGTGGGAGCAGGGTGCTAGTGTAGTTTCGTGACAGATGGATGCTGGAGTAAAAGGAGGAAAGGCAAGATAAATGTACATTGGAGAAGGAAGTAGATGGCCTATGCTAGGGAAGGGGATAAGGAGGCAGGAGGGCAGATACTCAGGACATAGGGATGCAGGAGACTGGGGACTCAGACTGAGGTGGAGACTCTGAGATTGCCTCTTTCTGGTCTCCCACCCAGAGTCTAATATTGGTTGGATATTAGGAAAGTGGGGACTTGGGGCTTGGCTGGAATTGAATGAGGGGCATAGTGTCGGTAGGCTCTCATCCTGACTGCATAGCTAAATAAATGATAGATTAGTTTGATGCAATCTGCGAAACATAGGACTATGTTGAAATCAGCGAGAAGTTGGAAGATGGAATTTGAACAATTATAGGAAAACACAAGCATGTTAAAAAGTCATTTTAAAGCACACAAGAACAAGCAGCTGATTCAACGTGGACTACTAAGAAGTTTTTGAAGGATTATCTGGTTAAGCTAAGTGAAACTTTGTAGACTATTAAGAATTGATTATTGAAACCTTGAAAAGTCACTGGATTGGTGCGATGATTGAATATTTTTGTTTCTAGCCCGCAGCTGAAAGCGGTTCTGAACACCTTCACATTATTTAAGAATAATTTATAGATTTCTTTATGCATACATATCTCCTTTAATATAATCAATGTTCTAAATAGGGAGAACCATTACAGAATATTATTCCCATTTTATTTTTAAAATTTCTTTACAGTAAAGAGGGAATAGTGGCATTTGAAATGTGGTGTTAGAGAATTCTGAAAATCAGCTGGAAGGGCATGATCTCAGTTGAAAAGTACAGAAGAAGATGAGAGATGGAAGAACCTTGCCTGGCCAAAAGGAAAATGAGACACTGATCATGGGTTCAGAGGCTTTCATGGACTGCATAGAGAGGGCTAAAGCGTGAGAAGACAGCAGAGAGCAATCTGGGGCAGTGACATTAAAAAAATGCACAAGATCTGGAAACATAGCCAACACTGAGAGATTTTGGCGGGTCCCACATATTACTACTACTTATCATTTCTATAGCGCTACTAGACGTACGCAGTGCTGTACACTTGAACATGAAGAGACAGTCCCTGCTCTAATTAGGACAGACAAACAGGACAAACAAGAGATAAGGGAATATTAAAGTGAGGATGATAAAATAAGGGTTCTGAACAAGTGAACAAGGGTTAAGAGTTAAAAGCAGCATCAAAAAAGTGGGCTTTTAGCTTAGATTTGAAAACAGTCAGAGATGGAGCTTGACGTACCGGCTCAGGAAGTCTATTCCAGGCATATGGTGCAGCAAGATAAAAGGAACGGAGTCTGGAGTTAGCAGTGGAGGAGAAGGGTGCAGATAAGAGAGATTTACCCAGTGAACGGAGTTCCCGGGGAGGAATGAAGGGAGGGATGAGAGTGGAGAGGTACTGAGGAGCTGCAGAGTGAATGCACTTATAGGTCAATAAGAGGAGTTTGAACTGTATGCGGAAATGGATAGGAAGCCAGTGAAGTGACTTGAGGAGAGGGCTAATATGAGCATAATGACCCTGGCGGAATATTAGTCGTGCAGCAGAATTTTTGAACAGATTGAAGAGGAGAGAGATGGCTAAGTGGGAGACCTGTGAGAAGCAAGTTGCAATAGTCTAAACGAGAGGTGATAACAGCGTGGATGAGGGTTCTGGTAGTGTGCTCAGAAAGGAAAGGGCGAATTTTGCTGATATTATAGAGAAAGAAACGACAGGTTTTAGCAGTCTGTTGAATATGTGCAGAGAAGGAGAGGGAGGAGTCGAAGATGACCCCAAGGTTAGGAGCTGATGAGACAGGAAGGATGAGAGTGTTATCCACAGAAATAGAGAATGGGGGAGGAGGAGAGGTTGGTTTAGGGGGAAAGATAAGAAGCTCAGTCTTGGTCGTGTTTAGTTTCAGATGGCGCTGAGACATCCAGGCAGCAATGTCAGACAGGCAGGCTGATACTTTGGCCTGGATTCCTGCTGAGATTTCTGGTGTGGAGAGGTAGATCTGGGAGTCATCAGCGTAAAGATGATACTGAAAACCATGGGATGAGATCAGAGTACCAAGGGAAGAGCTCTCCTCTTTTATGTCTGCGTATCCTTTTCATAGTCCTCTCCCTTCCCCATCTCCTTCTTGGAACTGGTCTAGACATAAAAATGGCACAGTTATGGTTTTCCCTATTCTTCATTTTATTTAGAAATAAAAGAACATTGGAGATTTTTCTTAAATTACCTTGATTTCTGGTTAGCTGATTCTGACTGCTCATATCTACCAACTTGGCTTTGTTTGTCTCTTTGTGCTTGACTAGCAATCAGTTTGCCAACTTCACCATAAATTTTGCACAGATCCACTTCCTCTCCTGGTGACAAAAAGAAACAGTATCTTTGATAACATCTTGAAAAACACTGCAAAAAATGTGTCAGTGCTTCAACATAATAAATTTAAAACCAACAGCCAAACAATCCAAAGTACAGAAAGTGAGGAGACATACTTCATCTTGGTATAATACACCAAAATCCAACATTTAAGCCCACACAGAAAGATTCTGCCAGGTCTTTTATGTCTAATTATTTGTTTTGGTTTATTGGGGGCTATTTTAACCAGCCCAACCATATCTAAGGATAGTATCTGGTGCCATAAGCCTTTCTTCAAAATGTGAATTTTATATCCTCCCCCCACCCCTCCCCTCCCTTGTCACTAGTACATCTGGGTATGATCATTGTAGAGAGAGTCCTCAGATGCGCTTCATAAAGTAGAACTCATCCCCGAACTCTGCAATTATTGACCTTGAATCTGGCCACTAGATGTCACCCTTACACAATGACAATGACTTGTGCCCAGTGTTGCCAGGTGGGTGGTTTTACCGCCCAATTGGGCGGTTTTCCGCGACCTGCCGCGGGAAAGTTTTGCCCGCGGCGGGTTGCGGTTTTTTGGGCTTCTTTTTTTTTTTTTGGGTGGTTTTCAGACGATTTTTTCGGCCGCGGGGGGCGGGTTAGTGACGTTTTGGGCGGGGTTAGTGATGTTCTGGGCGGGGCCGGTGACGGGGGAGGCGGGGCCGGCGGGGGCGGGGTTGATGACGGCGGGGGCGGGGGTGATGACGCGGGGGTGGGGGTGTCAGGGACGGGGTTTGAGTTTGGGCGGGTTTTGGGCTGGATTTAGGCTGGTTTGGGTGGGAAAAAAATTTTCCACCTGGCAACCCTGCTTATGCCAGAGGACTCAGGAACAGAGAAGTTGTTGGGAGTTGAACCGGTGACTTTCCAAATGGCAGTGCATAAAACTTACCTTTTGTGCCTTTTTCCCTTGGCTATTTTTTGTTTGAAAATGGCCCTTAAAGAAAGATACACTGAGCACAAAAAAATGTCTAAAATAGGGCAATTTTCAAACCAAAAAGATATACATTTTTTTTAATTAAAAAATGACCATGTTTGACACTGGATTTTTGAATGTCTTTTGCAAAATGTCCAAAATTGGATTTGGATGTCATATGAAAAATGCCCCTCCGTGTGTTTATAAAATACTAGCCAAGTGGTAGAAATCATACCTACCTTGTCGGCACGGCCACTTACACATGTTGTCGAGCGGGTATTAATGACTGCACCTAAATTATTCATGTACATCTGTCGAGTAGCTTTTTTTCTTTTTACAATCTATGTGTGCACTTGTGAACTCTGCCCATGTTCTGCCCAAATTCTACCCTGTATGTGCCTATCAGCAAAATATGTGTCATCATGTCATGGTGCTTAATTTTAACACCAGTTGTATTTTATAAGAGGCTATTTATGCACATATGTGGCCACATACATGTGAAAATAACTATAAAAGTTGCCTCCTATATGTACAGAGATTTTTTTTTTTTGTGAAAAGACTTTTCAGGTCTGGCAATTTCTTCTTTTCAGCTACCAGTCCAATTGCAGCTGGCCTCTGTTGGGCTAAAGTGCCTTATTTTTATATCTTTCTTCCCAACTCAGTTCCCTATTGCAGTGTCCATCCCTAGCCAGGGACCAGAATTAGCAGCACCCTCCAGATCCTGGCAAATATAGACCCTACATTTAACCACTTGGTGTCACTGTTGTGCAAAGGCAGAGATTCCCTTCTCAATATGGGCTAACAGGGTAGTTACTAAGCTGTAATAAAGTTCGCAATGTTACTGCAGCCAAATTTACCATACAAGTCACTAATTTATGGAACCTTAGTACCATAGGCTAGTGACGTGGATGGAAATTAAATTTTATGTTGCTGCTGCTGCTGGGAATATGAGACCGTAAGCTCTGTTGAGCAGGGACTATCTATTCAAGACAAACAGGACAAAAAAGGGATTAGGGAACTACTCTTTGTGGGACTAATAAAACAGACAAAGGGTACAGGACAGGTGCGTAGGAGTTAGGAGTTAAAAGCAGCCTCAAAAATGAGGCTTTTTAGCTTAGATTTGAATATGGCTAAAAGGCCACCTTTTTGAGGCTGCTTTTAACTCCAAACTCCTACTCACCTGTTCAGTACCTAGGTCTGTTTTATCATTCCCAAAAGGAGTAATTCCCTAACCCTTATTTGTCCTGTTTGTCTGTCTTGATTAGATTGTAAGCTCTGTTGAGCAGGGACTGTCTCATACGAATTTAGTGTTCAGCACTGTGGACGTCTAATAGCACTATAGAAATAAGTAGTAGTAGTAGTAGGAATATCATAATTGATCCCAGATATCCTTTACCATCAGTGCCCAGATTCAATATTGCTTCACAAGCCCTCTAGCAGTAATCTCATCCTATTACCACTAATGATCAAGACACCAAATAAAAGAGAGCATTCTTAAAAGGCAGCATGATCCCTAGCAGTAGAGCCACAAGAGGCTTTCAGTGCCATTTTGAACTGGGGTGTTGATGGGGCAGGCGCAGCTGGGGATCACTCCTATTCCCCCTCCCCCACTAGCCACCAGAGAAACCCACGGTAAGTAATGGGGAATAAGGGAGGTATAGGGTTCATGTTGAGAGGTTCTTGTTGGGGAGTCAGGGGTGAGAGTGTTTCTGTTGGGGTGATTGGGGGTGGGGAATTGGCAAGTTGTTTCCTCATTCATTGGCCCCTTTAAATGGGCTGCTTGGAATATTAGATTGCACGCTAGATGCTCCCAAGGAGAAAAAAAAAAGCCAGCTTGAAGCAGGAATTATCTTTTCATGACTAACAAAGCCTGTGAGATCAAACACAAGCTCTGTTTTTCGTTTTGATGCTTTGCATATCATTATTACTTAACGTGTACTGGGCTAAAATAATTTGCATTAACAACAAATAAAATATGATTTCGCTACTTAACATGCATTATTTGGCAAAAAATGTACATTATTCCCTTAAGTTAGTAACTATCCCCCCCTGTTTACAAAACTGTGCAGCAATGCCGACACAGTCAACTCAAAGTGAATGAGCTGCGTTGGCATTACCACACTGGCAGCCGCTAGCGCGACTTTGTAAACAGGAGGGTATATCTGGCAAAAAAATAAGCATTATTCCCTTAACTTAAGTTAGTAACTACCCCTCTATGACTGCTGCCTCTGCAATGTCCACAGTTAGGCCAAGAAGCAAATCCAGATCCAAGAATCAAACCTAGATCTTTTGAATGGCAGTGTACAGTGTTCGCTAGGGCACCACCAGGTCAACCCACACTAACAGTTTTAAGATAACAATGGGTACCAAAGCGAATGCTACATACCTGTAGAAGGTATTCTCCGAGGACAGCAGGCTGATTGTTCTCACTGATGGGTTGACGTCCTCGGCAGCCCCCTCCATCGGAAAGTTTACTAGCAAAGGCCTTTGCTAGTCCTCGCGCGCCCATGCGCACTGCGCATGCGCAGCCGTCTTCCCGCCCGAAACCGGCTCGAGCCGGCCAGTCCAGTATGTAGCAAGACAATACACTTCAAGGGAAGACTCAACTCCAAAGGGGAGGCGGGCGGGTTGGTGAGAACAATCAGCCTGCTGTCCTCGGAGAATACCTTCTACAGGTATGTAGCATTCGCTTTCTCCGAGGACAAGCAGGCTGCTTGTTCTCACTGATGGGGTATCCCTAGCCCCCAGGCTCACTCAAAACAACAACCATGGTCAATTGGGCCTCGCAACGGCGAGGACATAACTGAGATTGACCTAAAAAATTTACCAACTAACTGAGAGTGTAGCCTGGAACAGAACAAACAGGGCCCTCGGGGGGTGGAGTTGGATCCTAAAGCCCAAACAGGTTCTGAAGAACTGACTGCCCGAACCGACTGTCGCGTCGGGTATCCTGCTGCAGGCAGTAATGAGATGTGAATGTGTGGACAGATGACCACGTCGCAGCTTTGCAAATTTCTTCAATAGAGGCTGACTTCAAGTGGGCTACCGACGCAGCCATGGCTCTAACATTATGAGCCGTGACATGACCCTCAAGAGCCAGCCCCGCCTGGGCGTAAGTGAAGGAAATGCAATCTGCTAGCCAATTGGATATGGTGCGTTTCCCTACAGCCACTCCCCTCCTATTGGGATCAAAAGAAACAAACAATTGGGCGGACTGTCTGTGGGGCTGTGTCCGCTCCAGATAGAAGGCCAATGCTCTCTTGCAGTCCAATGTGTGCAGCTGACGTTCAGCAGGGCAGGAATGAGGACGGGGAAAAAATGTTGGCAAGACAATTGACTGGTTCAGATGGAACTCCGACACGACCTTTGGCAGAAACTTAGGGTGAGTGCGGAGGACTACTCTGTTGTGATGAAATTTGGTGTAAGGAGCCTGGGCTACCAGGGCCTGAAGCTCACTGACTCTACGAGCCGAAGTAACTGCCACCAAGAAAATGACCTTCCAGGTCAAGTACTTCGGATGGCAGGAATTCAGTGGCTCAAAAGGAGGTTTCATCAGCTGGGTGAGAACGACATTGAGATCCCATGACACTGTAGGAGGCTTGACAGGGGGCTTTGACAAAAGCAAACCTCTCATGAAGCGAACAACTAAAGGCTGTCCTGAGATCGGCTTACCTTCCACTTGGTAATGGTATGCACTGATTGCACTAAGGTGAACCCTTACGGAGTTGGTCTTAAGACCAGACTCAGACAAGTGCAGAAGGTATTCAAGCAGGGTCTGTGTAGGACAAGAGCGAGGATCTAGGGCCTTGCTGTCACACCAGACGGCAAACCTCCTCCAATGAAAGAAGTAACCTCTCTTAGTGGAGTCTTTCCTGGAAGCAAGCAAGATGCGGGAGACACCCTCTGACAGACCCAAAGAGGCAAAGTCTACGCCCTCAACATCCAGGCCGTGAGAGCCAGAGACTGGAGGTTGGGATGCAGAAGAGCCCCTTCGTCCTGCGTGATGAGGGTCGGAAAACACTCCAATCTCCACGGTTCTTCGGAGGATAACTCCAGAAGAAGAGGGAACCAGATCTGACGCGGCCAAAAAGGAGCAATCAGAATCATGGTGCCTCGGTCTTGCTTGAGTTTCAACAAAGTCTTCCCCACCAGAGGGATGGGAGGATAAGCATACAGCAGGCCCTCCCCCCAATCCAGGAGGAAGGCATCCGATGCCAGTCTGCCGTGGGCCTGAAGCCTGGAACAGAACTGAGGGACTTTGTGGTTCACTCGAGATGCGAAGAGATCTACCAAGGGGGTGCCCCACACCTGGAAGATCTGTCGTACCACACGGGAATTGAGCGACCACTCGTGAGGTTGCATAATCCTGCTCAACCTGTCGGCCAGACTGTTGTTTACGCCTGCCAGATATGTGGCTTGGAGCCCCATGCCGTGTCGGCGAGCCCAGAGCCACATGCTGACGGCTTCCTGACACAGGGGGCGAGATCCGGTGCCCCCCTGCTTGTTGACATAGTACATGGCAACCTGGTTGCCTGTCTGAATTTGGATAATTTGGTGGGACAGCCGATCTCTGAAAGCCTTCAGAGCGTTCCAGATCGCTCGTAACTCCAGAAGATTGATCTGCAGATCGCGTTCCTGGAGGGACCAGCTTCCTTGGGTGTGAAGCCCATCGACATGAGCTCCCCATCCCAGGAGGGACGCATCCGTGGTCAGCACTTTTTGTGGCTGAGGAATTTGGAAGGGACGTCCCAGAGTCAAATTGGAGCAAATCGTCCACCAATACAGGGATTTGAGAAAACTCGTGGACAGGTGGATCACGTCCTCTAGACCCCCAGCGGCCTGATACCACTGGGAGGCTAGGGTCCATTGAGCAGATCTCATGTGAAGGCGGGCCATGGGAGTCACATGGACTGTGGAGGCCATGTGGCCCAGCAATCTCAACATCTGCCGAGCCGTGATCTGCTGGGACGCTCGCACCCGCGAAACGAGGGACAACAAGTTGTTGGCTCTCGTCTCTGGGAGATAGGCGCGAGCCGTCCGAGAATCCAGCAGAGCTCCTATGAATTCGAGTCTCTGCATTGGAAGAAGATGGGACTTTGGATAATTTATCACAAACCCCAGTAGCTCCAGTAGGCGAATAGTCATCTGCATGGACTGCAGGGCTCCTGCCTCGGATGTGTTCTTCACCAGCCAATCGTCGAGATATGGGAACACGTGCACCCCCAGCCTGCGAAGTGCCGCTGCTACCACAGCTAGGCACTTTGTGAACACCCTGGGCGCAGAGGCGAGCCCAAAGGGTAGCACACAGTACTGGAAGTGGCGTGTGCCCAGCTGAAATCGCAGATACTGTCTGTGAGCTGGCAGTATCGGGATGTGAGTGTAGGCATCCTTCAAGTCCAGAGAGCATAGCCAATCGTTTTGCTGAATCATGGGGAGAAGGGTGCCCAGGGAAAGCATCCTGAACTTTTCTTTTACGAGATATTTGTTCAGGGCCCTTAGGTCTAGGATGGGACGCATCCCCCCTGTTTTCTTTTCCACAAGGAAGTACCTGGAATAGAATCCCAGCCCTTCTTGCCCGGATGGCACGGGCTCGACCGCATTGTGCTGGAAGCTGTAAGACTGAGCTCCCGGTGGACAATTTGGAGGTTTTGATGCCAAATTGAGGGTGTATCCTTGCCGGACTATTTGCAGAACCCACTGATCGGAGGTTATGAGAGGCCACCTTTGGTGAAAAGCTTTCAACCTCCCCCCGACCGGCAGGTCGCCCGGCACTGACACTTGGATGTCGGCTATGCTCTGCTGGAGCCAGTCAAAAGCTCGCCCCTTGCTTTTGCTGGGGAGCCGCGGGGCCTTGCTGAGGCGCGCGCTGCTGACGAGAGCGAGCGCGCTGGGGCTTAGCCTGGGCCGCAGGCTGTCGGGAAGGAGGATTGTACCTACGCTTACCAGAAGCATAGGGAGCAGTCTTCCTTCCCCCGAAAAATCTTCTACCTGTAGAGGTAGAGGCTGAAGGCTGCCGGCGGGCGAATTTGTCGAATGCGGTGTCCCGCTGGTGGAGAGACTCTACCACCTGTTCGACTTTTTCACCAAAAATGTTGTCCGCACGGCAAGGCGAGTCCGCAATCCGCTGCTGGAGTCTATTCTCCAGGTCGGCGGCACGCAGCCATGAGAGCCTGCGCATCACCACACCTTGAGCAGCGGCCCTGGACGCAACATCAAAAGTGTCATAGACTCCTCTGGCCAGGAATTTTCTGCACGCCTTCAGCTGCCTGACCACCTCCTGAAAAGGCTTGGCTTGCTCAGGGGGAAGAGCATCAACCAAGCCCGCCAACTGCCGCACATTGTTCCGCATGTGTATGCTCGTGTAGAGCTGGTAAGACTGGATCTTGGACACGAGCATAGAGGAATGGTAGGCCTTCCTCCCAAAGGAGTCTAAGGTTCTAGCGTCCTTGCCCGGGGGTGCCGAAGCATGTTCCCTAGAACTCTTAGCCTTCTTTAGGGCCAGATCCACAACTCCAGAGTCGTGAGGCAACTGGGTGCGCATCAGCTCTGGGTCCCCATGGATCCGGTACTGGGACTCGATCTTCTTGGGGATGTGGGGATTAGTTAAAGGTTTTGTCCAGTTCGCAAGCAATGTCTTCTTTAGGACATGGTGCAAGGGAACAGTGGACGCTTCCTTAGGTGGAGAAGGATAGTCCAGGAGCTCAAACATTTCAGCCCTGGGCTCGTCCTCCACAACCACCGGGAAGGGGATGGCCGTAGACATCTCCCGGACAAAGGAAGCAAAAGACAGACTCTCGGGAGGAGAAAGCTGTCTCTCAGGAGAGGGAGTGGGATCAGAGGGAAGACCCTCAGACTCCTCGTCAGAGAAATATCTGGGATCCTCCTCTTCCTCCCACGAGGCCTCACCCTCGGTGTCAGACACAAGTTCACGAACCTGTGTCTGCAACCTCGCCCTGCTCGACTTGGTGGAACCCCGTCCACGGTGGGGGCGTCGAGAGGTAGACTCCCTCGCCCGCATCGGCGAAGCTCCCTCCGCCGACGTAGTCGGGGAGCCTTCCTGGGAGGTGGCCGCGGTCGGGTACCGACGTCGGGGACCTCAACCTGGGCGATGGGCCAGCCGGCGCCACGCTCGACGGTACCGGAGGCGCAAGCACCGCCGGTACCGGAGGGGTAGGGCGCAACAGCTCTCCCAGAATCTCTGGGAGAACGGCCCGGAGGCTCTCGTTCAAAGTGGCTGCAGAAAAAGGCTGAGAGGTCGATGCAGGCGTCGACGTCAGAACCTGTTCCGGGCGAGGAGGCTGTTCCGGGCTGTCCAGAGTGGAGCGCATCGACACCTCTTGAACAGAGGGTGAGCGGTCCTCTCGGTGCCGATGCCTGCTGGGTGCCGAATCCCTCGGCGACCCAGAGCTCTCGGTGCCGACACGGGGAGGGGACCGGTGTCGATGCTTCTTCGACTTCTTCCGAAGCATGTCACCGGAGCTCCCCGGCACCGACGAGGAGGACGTAGAATCCATCCGTCGCTTCCTCGGGGCCGAGACCGAAGAGGGTCGATCCCGGGGCGGCTGTACCGCAGGAGCCCTCAGGGTAGGAGGAGACAAACCCGAAGGCTCACCGCCACCAGCAGGGGAATGGACAGCCCTCACCTGCACTCCTGACGATGCACCTCCGTCCGACGACATCAGCAGACGAAGTCTCGGTACCACCGACGTCGATGCAGTCGCCCGATGCCTCGGCGCCGATGCAGAGGTCCGATGCCTCGATGCAGTCGATGGAGCGGCAGCCAAGGAAGATGGTCCGGACGCTGACGACGTCGATGCACTCGATGCCTCCGGTGCCGATGTCGACGAAGAGCCCGAGAACAAAACGTTCCACTGGGCTAATCTCGCTACCTGAGTCCGCCTTTGTAACAGGGAACACAGACTGCAGTTCTGAGGGCGGTGCTGGGCCCCTAGACACTGAAGACACGCAGAGTGCCTATCAGTGAGCGAGATTACCCGGGCGCACTGGGTGCACTTCTTGAAGCCGCTGGAAGGCTTCGATGTCATGGGCGGAAAAATCACGCCGGCGAAATCAAAAGCCGAAATGGCGAAAATTGAAGCACCAAAATTTAAGGGGAGAAAAAAATCTCGACCGAGGCCAAACTAGGCCTACCCCGACAACGAAAGAAAACTTACGGGGCAAAAGCTGAGAAATTACGGGAAGGGCAGAAAACCCGAAAGGGTCTTCCGGAACACTTCCGGAGCGCTTCCCGAACTTTTTGTAACGAAAAAGAAGAAAAAACACGTCGAAAAGGACGCGCGAGGTCGACTCTCTGGGGCACGAACGGCGTAACACGACCGTACCGAGCGCGGACGAAAGAAGACTGGCCGGCTCGAGCCGGTTTCGGGCGGGAAGACGGCTGCGCATGCGCAGTGCGCATGGGCGCGCGAGGACTAGCAAAGGCCTTTGCTAGTAAACTTTCCGATGGAGGGGGCTGCCGAGGACGTCAACCCATCAGTGAGAACAAGCAGCCTGCTTGTCCTCGGAGAATAACCAATACATACTATGGGGCCACTGTTCAGCCAGTATAGCGACTGTATTAAGTGCTATCAGTGCTGAATATATGTATAACCTTCAAGCTTTGTACTCTGGTCCACAAAATAATCTATGGTGAAGCCCCTGATTATATGATTGATTTACTTGATCTTCCGGCAAAGAACAGAAATAGATCATCTCGTAATTATATGAATCTTCATTATCCCAGTTGCATTGGTCTTAAATACAAAACCACCTACGCGTCTAATTTCTCCTACTTAGGAACGCAGATGTGGAATGCATTACCAAACTGTGTGAAAACGCTGCATGATCATCAACTCTTTAGGCGCTCTTTAAAGACCTATCTGTTTTGTAAGGCCTACCCTACTGATGCTACTCAATAGACTCTACATTATATTGCCTCAAAGGACCATTTTATTCCTTATTATTTTGTACCTTATTTTACCCATGTACCCCTCCCTTACCTGCCCCTATTTCTTAAGCCACATTGAGCCTTTTTGTGTGTGGGGAAAATGTGGGATACAAATGCTGCAAAGTAGAGAGGTGTGCTAGCCGTGTTAGTCCACTCTTAAAGGTTATCAATAGAAATCAAACAAAATAAAACATGGAAAAGAAAATAAGATGATACCCTATTTATTGGACATAACTTAATACATTTCTTGACCCCACCCTCCCACTCTGTCAGACTGTCAAAGTAATGCTTTGATGTTTCTCTTATATATACTATCTGTTAACACATTTGCTTATTTCTGATCTGATGAAGAAGGGCAACCTTCGAAAGCTAATCAAGAAATGTATTATGTCTAATAAAAAAGGTATCATCTTATTTTCTTTTCCATGTTTTATTTTGTTTGATTTCTATTGATAACCTTAAATGCTGCAAATAAATAAATAATACAATCACCGCACTGGCACTATCCATCAAATTATAGCAAGCCTAAACTAAATAGATAAGATATCCACATGGCAGCCAAATGTTACTGCAATTCAAACAATTTTAAAACTTACTCTTGCTCTGCCCAAACTTGGCCCCAAATTACATGGATAGTATGATGCTATACTTCTGATCTCAACAATTAATTATATTGGTAGATAACAATATCCTTTGTCCATACAATACTATAGCTCATTTTTGTCAAAAGTGGACTTAGCGGGTTTTGGAAATAAGCCCTTCAATTAGTGTTTTGGCCCAATAGGACCCATACAATTTCCAAAAATATATGGATGAATTTATATGTTCATTGCCACTAGTGAATATAATGTTCAGTATCAGGTTGTATATTAACAGACTAGTGATCTAAATGAGAGGACATTTCATCATAAAATAACTGTGTAACTTTTATAATGAGCTTTCACTTAGGATAACAATCATTCTCCTCACACTATAGATGTTGTACATAATGTAATGCCTGTGTATTTTTTGAGTCCCTAAAATATGTTTGACTGCTCATCTTCCCATACCATAACTTGCATATTTAAGTATCATTTAAATGGAGGACATAATTCATATTTCAGTGGTTCATACCAGTTAAAATCGTGAATTCTGGTGGACAATTAGAAACTGCCAGTGAATACCAGCGGCTAGAGTCTCTGTGTTCAAGAGCAGATCCTATGGGCATTTTCCACTCCTTCTGGCATAAAATGTCCAACTTCGGGAGACCTTCAACCTATACAATAAAAAATACTGGAACACAACAAGCCCTGTGCAAGAGAGAGCTGGAGTTTGCATTTTGGCATTGCTTTTCTTCAGCTATTTTTTATTTTACCAAACAATACCAACATAGACTGTCATTTGACTGTTATCTGTTACTTTATACCTATGTGTCTATCCGTAATACTGCACAAATGTTTTTACACAAATTTATACCTGGTTCAAAGAAAGAATAAATATGTGCATTTACTCCAGGTGTGTACATGTGTTATTTTTTCCTGAGATGCAGTACATCTTAATCCCAACCAAGCTTTACTGAAACTATGCTCCTGAGAACACCTACACACAGACTGTATAAATTTAGGTGCAATTTTGCAATGTACATTTTTTCAAAATGTGCTAATACCTGTGCACAATTTGTTAAAACATGCTTTCTACATGGAAAAAGCTTTATAAAATTACCCCAATAATGTGTTAAGGATCTTATTTACAAACTTATAGTATGTAATTATATGTAAAACATCCTGTGTTTCAACAGAAATCAACTTTATGCAGTTGAGAAATTATACTTTTTTTTTTTTAGTTCTTTGTAAATTAAAGAAGAGGAGGAACTTACCAAGATGGCAGATGTGTATCGGTTCATTGGAGCTACACTGTGTGTGGCCCTGTGTGAGACAGGAAGGAAGAGGAAAAGCCAAGTAACAGTCAGGCCCAACTGTGTGGCACCTGCAGCAGTGGCGTAGCCACAGGTGGGCCTACTTAGGGCTCAGGCCCACCCAACAGTAGCACACATTTAGTGGTAGCTGGTGGAGATCCCAACCTCTACCAGCTGAAGACTTCCCCTAATGGTAACAAAAATGCTAGTCTCCATGCTACCGGCACCTGCACATGCTCAGTTTTCAGCGCATGCCTGCTACAGACTGCCAAGGTTGAAAGGGAAGGGAACTGGGACTTGATATACCACCTTTCTGAGTTTTTTGCAACTACATTCAAAGCGGTTTACATATATTCAGGTTTTCTCACCAGCTGAGATATTTTTTTGGTTGGGGGGGGGGGGGGGGGGGGGGGGAAGAACACTTGGTGAACCACCCAGTTCTTAGCTAGGCCCACCCAAAATCTATTTTCTGGCTACACCCCTGATTGCAGTACACGGTCCAGAGTGAGTCATCTGGAGCTTCAACAGCAGAAAATGCTTCTTTGGCATCTTTAGCACCTTTGGACACCTCACTGAGCTCTGGGGATAGGTTTTCCCTGTCACTCCTACAAGTATTGTGAGAAACGGTACCATTCCTGTCTCCTTCAGGCAAGATGATGGTGTGGCCATAATGAGTGAAGCCTCATTAGAACAGCCATCCCTGCCCAGCTGCTTCACTCAAGTGATAGAGGAATAGACTCATGGTGAGTGTTCCCTGCAGCTGTTACTTCAGGTTGAACTGTTTCACAGTCAGCATCGGATTCAGCTTTGACCCGAGCAAACTTTGCTGGGAGTAACCCTTCTGCTAGAATAAATGCTGGATCCCTGGTTAACCATGGTTCTTTTCTGGAAGTATCTCATTTATCAGTTCTTGCTTTTAAGTTTTAATATGCCTCCTCTACCAACTCCAGCTCATAGGGTTTCCTTGGGTCAAGTTTAGTGCTTGGTTTTCTGCATGGAGTCTGTGTCAATGGAGTCTGTATGGTTTATGGTTTGCTTTATTTGATATACCACTTTTCCTTTAGTAATAACAAGGTGATGTAGAACAAAAAACTTTAACAGGCAGGAAAAGAACACCAGTGTTTCCAGAAAAGTCAGAAAGTGAAACAAGATATATAGTGAGCTGGGAGGACAGGAGGGGACCATACATGGGGGAATAACATATCAGTCATCTAGGAGGAAGGGAAGGAGTGTGTGTTGGGGGGGAGGGGAGAGAAGCAGTTGTACAGCAGTTATGTGAATTTTCTAAAGGGACCTCGATGAAATTGCAATCTCTGGATATGATACCACAGCAGGATGAGAAGCTGCAAGGATGTGAAATATTAGGGGATTCCCTTGTTAACAAATACTTTTGTTAAGGACAATCTGGTGCTGCAGAACAAAGTAGACATTCTGGAGATTTCTGCCCGGAAGAAGAACTTGTGCTCTTTAGGAAGTATTTCCTGAAAGTTCTGCAGTTTCTGGCTGAAGCTTTTCCACCTATCTTCAGCCTTTATTATGTTCTGGCTTATAGAACAACTGCTACCAGTGGTGAAAATTGTGAGTGAGAACTGACTGCAATGCTAGTCTTCCTCTGAACAGTTTTCTTTTTTTGGAGGGTAATGCATGTACACATATCGTGCATTCTGACTATGTGCTACTCTAAATGCAATTAATCAATAAGCACCAAAATATTTATCTTGAAGGGAGCTCACAAAATAATTAATCAAAAGATGCTCAGCTTCAATCCTTTTTCAACATATATTTTATCATAGCTTACTGAGTTCAAAATCACAGTGTTTATCTATATAAATATTTTTATATATATATAAAGGGATCTCTCAGATCGGCGCACCTTCCCCTAAATAAGGCTAAATGAGCCTAGCATATGTCTAAAGGGGCGTAGCGCAATCGTCATCGATCCTTACATATTCTTCATATCTTTTTTTATATATATATACTTTTTAAACTTTTTATCTCTATTGTTTTCAATTGTTACATCCAATATATTCATTAGGTTAAATAATATTTTCAAGTACTTAACTTATCCGATTTTCTCATATTCGGTATTCAGTTATTTTTAATTTCAAAGGCTGGAGACCAGATGTCACACCGACACAGATCCATGTTTCGCGTTATAAAACGCTGTTTCAAGGTAGTCTCCTATATATGAAAAGATTTATAATCAGTGTACATATAATTAGCACTATGTTTCAACCTACAGATAAGCTTAACTCACCCCGCTCTTGTCAAACAGTCTCCATCCAGGATGGCCGACATACACTTACTACGGATTATATATCCGGTAACGTAAACTAACGTACAGCGTCACTCCCAGACTCCCGGGCTGTCAGCTGATAGAAATTCAAAAGTCAAAATAATCACAGAAGTACAGCTTTCATTGTATATCATTCATATAAGAGTCTGCCTCGAATGACAAGGGGACTCCAGAAACCTTTCGGGAGGCGAGCCGTCGAACTCCAGAGCGTATCCGTCTCGCACCACTTCGAGAACCCACTGATCCAATGTGATTTGGGCCCAGTCCTGGTAAAACAGACTCAGCCGAGCCCCTACCCGAACCAGAGCCTGGACCCGCACACCTTCATTGCGAATTACGCCCCGAAACCTGTCCTCCTGCGGAAAAATCACGCCCTCCGCGTCGATTCCCACGAAAGGACTGTGTTCGCTGGAAGAACCGACCTCTAAAGGCTCCACTAGCCCTCCCGGGCCTATACCGTCGAGCCTCCTTAAACCTGCCTCGAGAGGAAGTACCCCTGGAAGCCGCCTTCGGACGAAAATCCGGAAGCCGAGGGGCCTTGGCATCGCTGAGTCCACGCACCAACTTATCCAAATCCTCACCAAAAAGCATGGACCCCTTAAACGGAAGCGAACAAAGCTTAGCTTTGGAGGCCGCGTCCGCGACCCAACCGCGCAACCACAGAGCCCTACGTGCCCCCACCAGCATAGCCATATTCTTGGCCGAGGCACGGAGCAAATCATAAAGCGCATCAGACAAAAAGGACGATCCCATTTCCAATTTGGCTAATTCCTGTACCCCGGAGGTCCCAACCTCCACCGAATCATCAAGCAGTTTCTCGGCCCATCGGAAACACGCCCGCGCAACTAGCCCCCCCACAAATCGAGGCCTGCAGGGCCAGGGCCGACAAATCAAAACTCCGCTTGAGGAAGGACTCAAGCCTCCTATCCTGGGGATCCCGGAGAGCAGTCCCCCCGTCCACCGGTATAGCCGTGGCTTTTGTCACTGCTGTCACCACCGCATCGCCTTAAAGGAATCTCTATCTTCCTGTGGGAGCGGGTACAGTCTAGACATAGCTTTAGACACTTTACAGGGAGAATCCGGCGAATGCCACTCTTGAAACACCATATCCCAGATGTCCTTATTCATGGGAAAGGACCTAGCCTGCCGCTGAATCCCCTTAACCAAGGGATCCACCTGTCTAGCCTCCCCCAAAACCGCCTCTGGCTGTTCGAACTTAAGGGTGGAAGAAATCTGCTCAATGAGCTCCGCAAGCTCCTCCCTGTGAAAAATCCGCACTACAGAGGGATCCTCCCCAGGGACCACCAACTCCGGATCCTGAGGACCCTCAAGCCCCTCAGGATCCCCAATATCACTCAAAGCACCTTCGGATCCTACAGGGGAGAATCCCTCCTCGTCATCCCATTCAAACCGAGGCCTCTTCGCCAGCGCCGCACTAGTCCCCTCCCCTAAAGGTGGGGGACCCGCCTTCCAGGCTTGAAAAAGGGTCCAAACGAAATCCGGAGGAAAACCAACGCCTCCTGTACCCTCAGGCGCCACCTTCGGAGCCGATCCGGGAGCAGCAGGGCCAAAAACAGCTGATTCCGCGGGACGCGCGGAATCCAAAATGGCGGCCGTTCCCGCCAAAACTAAATTTGTTGAAACCGTCCCTGCCGGTGCCCCTGCTGCCCCCGACACCCCCGAACTAGCTGGGGCCTCCGCAATCAACACCGGGGGTGCCACCATCGGCGAGGCCTGCTTCGGTTCGCCGCACAACCGGCACTGACCTCCCGGCGCTTCTATGCCTCGGCGCGAGCACGCGCGACAGCAGAGAAGTTTGCCTGCCATGACCTCGAAGCACACCACACGCTGAGCTGAGCAGCACACACTGTCTCTCACAGCTTCCCCACAACAATTACCCGCTCTGCTCTCTCTCGCTAGCAATAGGAAACGAACCTGCCGTCCGTTCCTATCTACATAAAGCCTCAGATGGCTCTTAAAGAGATATCACCCAATTTCTTTCTTCCTTTCTTTCTTTCTGGCAGCTGAAAAGCGGGGGGCTCTCAAGGCTACAATCTTAGAAAGCAGCCGAGGCACAAAGCTGCCAGAGTCTCCAAGGAGAGCAGCACAGGGGGAGGGACCTGAACACAGGTGTAACACCCCAGGGGGAAAAACTGGGCCCCACCGGACCCAGGGCCCCGAAGCACTTTTTTTTTTTTTTTTTTTTACCACGTACAGGGAATAGTCCAAACTAATAACTTAGGCAATAAGAGAAGAAACCTCTTAACTGAATAATCAAACTACCTCACCAGACTATTGAAGACTGCACAGGCTGTCCATCTACCTCTGCTGAGACTGAGAAAATACTGGCTAGTGGATGTACTGCACAGGTTATATATACAGTATTCAAAAGCTCAGTGTTTCTCAGTCTCCCTCTGCTGGTAGGAGGACATAACCCATGCGTCTTGACCGGTCTGGAGGGTCGTGGAGGAAATATCCAATATTGCTCTTTATAATTTAATATACTTTCAAGATCTCCTCCCTCCCACCCTTCTATAATTTGATCGATAATCCACCATTGTAGATCTAAAATAGAATGATGATGATCCATCCAATGTTGAACTAGGGGTGCTTCTACTTTTTTATTTAGAATCCTAGATTTATGCTCTGTCAATCTGATTCTTATCGGTCGCATACTTCGCCCCACATAGATCTTCCTACAAGGACATTCAATAGCATATACTACCATCTTTGTGTTACAATTTGAGTCCAATTTCAAAAACACTTGTTTACCTAAATGGGGATCAGTCCATAAGGATCCTATTATAGCTGTAGTACACCATTGACAATGCTCGCATCTAGTCTGCGTAGCCGTAGATATCCTATTCATATCTCTATATAGTTTCTTCCATGATAACATTTCACCGATATTTTTAGATCGGGTAAAAGCTATCAATGGCTTTTCATCAAAAAATCCATCCATCTGGATAACATGCCAATGTGTCATAATGATCTGTATAATATATTTAGACATAGATGAAAAAGGTAGGATGCATACTGGTCGGTTCTGCTCTTCATGATCCTTATAGGTTAATAATAACTCTCTCTGGGAAAAACGCGCCCTCAGATATGCTCTCCGGATAATTTTCGTCGGATATCCCCGAGTTTCAAACTTTTTTGTGAGGTTATTTGAATGATATTTAAAATCCTCCAATGATGAACAAAGTCTTCGTAGACGAAGGAACTGGCTTATAGGTAAATTATTTTTCAAATGCACAGGATGAAAGCTATTGTAATGAAGATAATTATTTCGATCTGTTTGTTTACAGTATATAGATGTTATAATATCTCCATTCTGCTTCATTATATGGATATCTAGAAAATCAATGAAATTCTGATGAAACGTAGCTGTAAATTTTAAATGTTCATTTATGGAATTAATCCATTCTATAAAGTCCCGAAGTTCATCCTGTGTACCTAGCCATATGAAAAAAATATCATCCAGATATCTCTTCCAAATATGTACCCGAGATTTAAAAAGTTCAGATGGGTATATATATGATGTCTCAAACTGGTCCATGTACAGTGGGGGAAATAAGTATTTGATCCCTTGCTGATTTTGTAAGTTTGCCCACTGACAAAGACATGAGCAGCCCATAATTGAAGGGTAGGTTATTGGTAACAGTGAGAGATAGCACATCACAAATTATATCCGGAAAATCACATTGTGGAAAGTATATGAATTTATTTGCATTCTGCAGAGGGAAATAAGTATTTGATCCCCCACCAACCAGTAAGAGATCTGGCCCCTACAGACCAGGTAGATGCTCCAAATCAACTCGTTACCTGCATGACAGACAGCTGTCGGCAATGGTCACCTGTATGAAAGACACCTGTCCACAGACTCAGTGAATCAGTCAGACTCTAACCTCTACAAAATGGCCAAGAGCAAGGAGCTGTCTAAGGATGTCAGGGACAAGATCATACACCTGCACAAGGCTGGAATGGGCTACAAAACCATCAGTAAGACGCTGGGCGAGAAGGAGACAACTGTTGGTGCCATAGTAAGAAAATGGAAGAAGTACAAAATGACTGTCAATCGACAAAGATCTGGGGCTCCACGCAAAATCTCACCTCGTGGGGTATCCTTGATCATGAGGAAGGTTATAAATCAGCCTACAACTACAAGGGGGGAACTTGTCAATGATCTCAAGGCAGCTGGGACCACTGTCACCACGAAAACCATTGGTAACACATTACGACATAACGGATTGCAATCCTGCAGTGCCCGCAAGGTCCCCCTGCTCCGGAAGGCACATGTGACGGCCCGTCTGAAGTTTGCCAGTGAACACCTGGATGATGCCGAGAGTGATTGGGAGAAGGTGCTGTGGTCAGATGAGACAAAAATTGAGCTCTTTGGCATGAACTCAACTCGCCGTGTTTGGAGGAAGAGAAATGCTGCCTATGACCCAAAGAACACCGTCCCCACTGTCAAGCATGGAGGTGGAAATGTTATGTTTTGGGGGTGTTTCTCTGCTAAGGGCACAGGACTACTTCACCGCATCAATGGGAGAATGGATGGGGCCATGTACCGTACAATTCTGAGTGACAACCTCCTTCCCTCCGCCAGGGCCTTAAAAATGGGTCGTGGCTGGGTCTTCCAGCACGACAATGACCCAAAACATACAGCCAAGGCAACAAAGGAGTGGCTCAGGAAGAAGCACATTAGGGTCATGGAGTGGCCTAGCCAGTCACCAGACCTTAATCCCATTGAAAACTTATGGAGGGAGCTGAAGCTGCGAGTTGCCAAGCGACAGCCCAGAACTCTTAATGATTTAGAGATGATCTGCAAAGAGGAGTGGACCAAAATTCCTCCTGACATGTGTGCAAACCTCATCATCAACTACAGAAGACGTCTGACCGCTGTGCTTGCCAACAAGGGTTTTGCCACCAAGTATTAGCTCTTGTTTGCCAGAGGGATTAAATACTTATTTCCCTCTGCAGAATGCAAATAAATTCATATACTTTCCACAATGTGATTTTCCGGATTTAATTTGTGATGTGCTATCTCTCACTGTTACCAATAACCTACCCTTCAATTATGGGCTGCTCATGTCTTTGTCAGTGGGCAAACTTACAAAATCAGCAAGGGATCAAATACTTATTTCCCCCACTGTATAAATTCGCTATTGATGGAGCTAACGTCGCTCCCATGGCGACCCCATGTATTTGTTTAAAATACTTGTAGTTGTACCAAAAGTAATTGGATGTAATAACTAACTTTGCGAGCTCTAGTAGAAAGGAGGTAGAGATCCGAAGGTTCGGATTCCGTTGTTGTAAAACGGTCTCGATAATCGTTAAGGCTATCTCTTGTGGTATATTAGTATATAGTGCTGTCACATCAAGTGTGACTAGCCAGGATTCTTCTGGAATATCGTGTGTTTCATTTAATAATAGGATCCTTAAGGACTGATCCCCATTTAGGTAAACAAGTGTTTTTGAAATTGGACTCAAATTGTAACACAAAGATGGTAGTATATGCTATTGAATGTCCTTGTAGGAAGATCTATGTGGGGCGAAGTATGCGACCGATAAGAATCAGATTGACAGAGCATAAATCTAGGATTCTAAATAAAAAAGTAGAAGCACCCCTAGTTCAACATTGGATGGATCATCATCATTCTATTTTAGATCTACAATGGCGGATTATCGATCAAATTATAGAAGGGTGGGAGGGAGGAGATCTTGAAAGTATATTAAATTATAAAGAGCAATATTGGATATTTACTCTGGATACGATTGAACCTTCGGGATTAAATCGTGAAATTGACTGGCAGACTCTTATATGAATGATATACAATGAAAGCTGTACTTCTGTGATTATTTTGACTTTTGAATTTCTATCAGCTGACAGCCCGGGAGTCTGGGAGTGACGCTGTACGTTAGTTTACGTCAGTTTACGTTACCGGATATATAATCCGTAGTAAGTGTATGTCGGCCATCCTGGATGGAGACTGTTTGACAAGAGCGGGGTGAGTTAAGCTTATCTGTAGGTTGAAACATAGTGCTAATTATATGTACACTGATTATAAATCTTTTCATATATAGGAGACTACCTTGAAACAGCGTTTTATAACGCGAAACATGGATCTGTGTCGGTGTGACATCTGGTCTCCAGCCTTTGAAATTAAAAATAACTGAATACCGAATATGAGAAAATCGGATAAGTTAAGTACTTGAAAATATTATTTAACCTAATGAATATATTGGATGTAACAATTGAAAACAATAGAGATAAAAAGTTTAAAAAGTATATATATATAAAAAAAGATATGAAGAATATGTAAGGATCGATGACGATTGCGCTACGCCCCTTTAGACATATGCTAGGCTCATTTAGCCTTATTAGGGGAAGGTGCGCCGATCTGAGAGATCCCTTTATATATATATAAAAATATTTATATAGATAAACACTGTGATTTTGAACTCAGTAAGCTATGATAAAATATATGTTGAAAAAGGATTGAAGCTGAGCATCTTTTGATTAATAACTCTAAATGCAATGGCATGTAGTTTGAAGATGGGCATACACACGGGTACAGTCTTGGTGCAGACTGGACAGGGCACAGTTATGCATGTGAAGTTGGGGGCTCGGTTCGGGAGGCGGCTGCCTCCAGTTTACCCTGAGTCAGTACAACCCCCTTATATAAAAACAGTATTTATTTGGTCAGGTCCAGGGCTGGGACTGTAACTCTCAGGGAGGCTGTAAGCAGCTTCTCAAGCTCTTTCCTTTTTCTCCACTCTCACAATAATTCAGCTGCCTCTAAAGTTGTTCTGAACCAACTGTTTACTGAAATCAAGTCTTTAGACAAATTAACTCAATGTAACAGAGGCAGACACAATACAAGCGGCAACTCAGTTATTTACAGTGTGTCTAAGGCTTGATACACCTAACTCCAACTCTCCTTCCCTTTAAGTCTACTACTGTGGGTAGCAGTTCCGCCCAATATTCATTTACAGTTCTAATGTTGGCTCTGGTGAGATTCAGGGGCTCCGAGATTCAGATGCAGTTCCTTGCTATCAGGATCAGCTGAGTTGTTCTGGATCCTCAGGAACTCTGCAGATTGAGAGAGCAAACTGCCTTCAGCCCAGTAGATGTTCTTGGACCACCAGTAGATAGAAATAGCCCAAATCACCTTTGCTGGAGAATATGGATGTAGCCCAGTTTCTCCTTTCTCCTCAGTATCTCAGAAGGGATGACGAGGGTTCCCCAGTTTCTCAGGCCCCTAGCAGGACAAATGCTTAAATGGCTTCTGTTACTTGTATGCTCATGGATCACTCCTTGACCTATTGTACCAGCTAGGGAAGCACAAAGCACAGTATAGAGTTTGAAGAACTTCTGGTTCTATTATTTATGGCTAAGGCTTTAGACTTGAAGGGCTCTTCCTTAATGTTTATGGTCAGAGGCCTGGGAAGGCAGAAAGGTCAAAAATAGTTATTTAAATGTTAAGATAGGGGTTTTATATTCAGGGGAGTTTCCTACCAGTATTGTTCAATCCTTCTGGTGACAACATCAAGCCACTAGATCCTCCTTTTCTTCTGAAAGGAGCTAGATGGTGTAAGTACTGTGTAGCACTCTGCCTAGCAACTAGTGATGTCAGACAACACATAAAAAGTACACTGCTTTTAGTAGGGGCTCTGGAAATCAATGCAGACACCCATGCTGCAAGATTCCAGCTGCCCTACATGTGTAAATTAAATAATAAATATAAATATATTCTATAAGTTTGATATACGGCAATTAGCTGTCCAGCAGATCAATGCGGTTTACAAAGCGAAAGTAAAAACATTAAAAAATTAACAAGAAAAGGAATGACAATAATTAGAAAAAAGTTCAAACAGTCATACCATTCAGGGACAGAGGGCATAAAAAAGTAACAGAAGAGGAAAATAAGCTTTCCAGGAGATGGCAGCCACGCAGAAGACTCAGAGTAAATGTCCAAATGTTTTCTCAAAGTAGAAGGTTTTCAAGAGAGTTTTAAATTTGGAGTAAGATTGTTCCAACTGTATGTCAGGCAGAAAACTATTCCACAGCTGTGGAGCAAGAAAGTAAAATGCTGAATGTCTAGTAGTTTCAAGATACGCGAAGCAAAGTGAGGGTAGAACCATACGATGTGAATCCAAGGATTAAAGAGACCAAGTTGGAGTATAAGGTATTGTGTGGGCTGAAAGGTATGATGGAGTTCCTTGATGATAGACTTCATGAGCTAGACAAAGTATTTTGAAGTGCATCATGATATGAATGGGTAGCCAATGTGAGCGAAATTTAGATGATTTTAAAATAATCTAGCTGTATGGCTGGTGTAAGTGTTCATGCCTAAATTAAACACACTTATCTTACCTAGCTACTTTTCTCTAGGGTCTGGATAAACACCCTCTAGGCACCTAAATATAGGAACCCTTTTATAAAACTGCCCTCCCTGTGTCTTTTACTTTGGAGCTTGAAAGAGATTGGGCTTTTTCTTGTCATAAAGATTCTTTGTTCTAAAATGAGAAAAAAAAAATTAGATCTTACCTGATAATTTTCTATGGATTATTTGTTGGTGTGGACAAAGAAAATTATCAGATGTCAAAAAAAAAAACACACACAGGGCAATTCTGGTGGAGAAGTGGAGCTAACATCAGACACCTAGAGGTGCCTGTAATACTGCAGTAAGAAAGAGAAAGTGGCAGGCGACATAGGCCTGACAGTTTTCTTATATCGTGATTTGGGTTTTAGATACATTATTCACCTTTTCCACATCCAAGCTCAGGTACACAAGTTATTTCCCTGCCCCAGGTGGGCCCACAATCTAAGTTGTAGTTGAGGCAATAGAGTCACAAAGAGGCTCTGTGGGAGAAGCAGGATCTGAACCTTGGCTTCCCTGGTTCACAACCTGCTACTCTAACCATTATGGAGGTAATTTTATAAAGACTTTTTTGTGCACAAATGTCTTTTATAAAATTACTCTGGGTTCAGTTCCATGCTCACCACTACTACTTCTTTTACACTTTGTTTCTGATGCTGGGGTTGCCATTGGAGGGAAATCATTTCTTTGTATCACAGTACTGATGGCGCTAAAAGCGATTTTATCTGATTGGCTATCCTCAGCGGGGACAATGTTAGCACTCCTACATGATTTACCAATTGCGTCTGGAACATTTTCAGATTCATGATTTCACTACTGTACAGGGGACTAAATTTAGGGCCATTTGGGAACCATTTTGGCAAACATTGCCTTCCCGGGCATAGTCGGTTGTTAAATAAGTAACTGTTCTTTTGCCAATGTGATGTATTCTCAGTATTTACCACGGTGTCAATGGGAGGGGTGGGGTTGGGTGGGAAAACATCTACAAAACTTTCTGCTAAGATTTGATGGTGCTTATTGGACCTATTGTTGGCAGTGTTGCACTGTTCCTTTTTTTTGTTCAATAAAAATGATTTAAATATAAAATTACTCTGGGGTTATCCATGTAAAAGTACACATGGTGCTAAGTAGGTATCTAGTTTTATGTGATTCATATAAAGGCATGTTCTAGGGCAGAGTTTAGCTGGAGTCTTGTGTATTTTTAAAAAATATATGTGAATTCATATCCTTAAAAATCGGCGCTGAAACACCACGCAGTTAGAATGATTCTATAAATTACACCTAAAGTTAGGCATAGTTTAAAAAATATGCCTACATGCCGTTCTTCCAATTATAATTTAGGGGCACCCATTTAAGCAACCTAAAACCAGGCCTAAATACCTGAAGATTAGAGGGTGGCCAATGTAACGCCGATTTTTAAAAGGGAATCCAGGGGTGATCCTGGAAACTACAGACCGGTAAGCCTGTCTTCAGTGCCAGGGAAAACAGTGGAAATTATTATAAAGAATAAAATTACAGAACACATAGACAAACATGGCAGAGTCAGCATGGGTTCAGTCAAGGGAAGTCTTGTCTCACCAATTTGCTTCATTTCTTTGAAGGCGTAAATAAACATGTGAATAAAGGTGAGCCGGTTGATGTAGTGTATCTAGATTTTCAGAAAGCTTCTGACAAAGTTCCTCATGAGAGATTCCGGAGAAAATTAAAGTCACGGGAAAGGAGGCAATGTCCTTCTGTGGATTAGAAATTGGTTATTGGACAGAAAATAGAGGGAAGGGTTAAATGGCCATTTTTCTCAAAGGAGGAGGGTGAATAGTGGAGTGTCGCAGGGATCTGTATTGGGACTGGTGAAGTTTAATATATTTATAAATGATCTGGAAAATGGAACAAAGAATGAAGTGATTAAATTTGCAGATGACACAAAACTATTCAAAGTTGTAAAAACGCATGTAGATTGTGAAAAGTTGCAGGAAGACCTTAGGAAACTGGGAGACTGGGCATCCAAATGGCAGATGAAATTTAATGTGGACAAATGCAAAGTGATGGACACTGGGAAGAATAATCCAAATCATAGTTACCTGATGCTGGGGCACACCTTAGGAATCAGCACTCAAGAAAAAGATCTAGGTGTCATTGTAGACAATATGCTGAAATCTTCTGCCCAGTGTGTAGTGGCAGCCAAAAAAGCCACCAGGATGCTAGGAATTATTAGGAAGGGATGCTAAATAACAAATCTAGGTTTAAAAAAGGTTTGGACAAATTCCTGGAGGAAAAGTCCATAGTTCGTTATTGAGATAGACATGGGGAAGCTACTGCTTGCCCTGGGTTTGGTAGCATGGAATGTTGCTGCTATTTGGGTTTCTGCCAGGTACTTGTGACCTGGACTGGCACAAGAATACTGGGCTAGATGGACCATTGGTCTTGACCCAGTATGGCTATCCTTATGCTCTTAACATTTACACCTGCTCCCAAGCAGGTGTAAATGTCTGCAACTTCAATGCAGTCACAATATCTGGAGGTTTTACCTCTAGTATTTTATTACAAAAAAAAACCACAGGCACCTATGTAACATCAGAAAATAGGAGCTTGCTTGCCCTCCAACCCAGGCAACCTCCAAAAAGCGAGGACTGTCTTTTATGTGCTGCTATATAGGACTGCAAGTATCAGGTATGCTCTATACAAATATTAAATTAATAATAATAATTTGTATGCTCTAAATTGAGCAGAATATAACAGAGTCAAAGTTTCATAAGCATGTATGCTGACATTTGAAAACTTTAGGGCTTTTTAAAAAGGAATTTTCTTCATTATGTATTTACTAAAAATATTTTCACTTAAATGAGACTGTGCTCTCTCTTTGAAAGACATGTAACAAGAAAACTGTAAAAAACTAACATTTCTAGGCAAAAGAGGGAATTTCCAACCTAAACAGGGAAAGCTGGTAACAAAGCTTATGCAATAAAGCTTGCGGTAGTCCTATAGTGAACTTTAACATGTTGCTAATTAAAGTGCCTAATCAAAGTTAATTTTCTAAAAAGAGGAAGAAAGAGATCAAATATATATAACTAAACTCAACTCTTTCTATAAAAGAACTAGCAAGATTTGTGAACCTCTTACATGCAATGGAGTACAAAAAACTCATAGGGGAAAAAGCCCCAGAACCCTTCCTCCACTTCTTCTTTATAGAAGAACATATGGTAGGAATATCCCAGGTACATTTACTTCATCGGCATAAAAAGCCCCTTGGGAATTAAAATGTTAAGGGGTCCTTTTACTAAGGTGCGTTGAAAAATGGCTTCGCTAGTGTAGGTACATGTTTTGGATGCGCGCAGATCTATTTTTTAGCATGCCTGAAAAAAAGACCATCTTGTAACACAAATCCCATACCATTCTTGTAGCTTTTCTTTGCACCGCTTCAATTCTTAAGGTCTCACGCATTAACCGGGTGGTAATCGTCAGCGTGTGTACAATGCCGATTACCGCCCAGTTATCACTGTGCACTGGAAAATAAAATATATTTTCCAGTGCACATAGTGGACGCGTGTAAAAAATAAAATTACCGCACGGGCCACGGGTGGTAGTTCCAAATTGGCACGCATTAGACACATATGCGCCTACGCGTCTTAGTAAATGGGCCCCTAAAACTCCAATGCAATCAGTTTTCTTGGATCCAAATACAAGTGACGTTTTTATTTATTTATTTATTTGTAGCATTTGTATCCCACATTTTCCCACCAACTTGCAGGCTCAATGTGGCTTACATTTGCCATAACGGCATTAATGAATAAAGTTCATAAAGTAGTGGATGCTACACGGGGAGCTGAATTGCATGAATGTTCAAGTTAAGTCACATTTGAACTTTATTCATAACGTCACTTGTATTTGAATCCAAGAAAACTGATCGCACTGGAGTTTGAACAATTTAATTCTCAAGGGGTTTTTTATGCCGATGAGGTAAATGTACCTGAGATATTCCTACCATAAGCACCCGTGGGATAAACATAAAGGAATCCTGTTCAGAAGGAATGGATCCTAAGGAGCTTAGCCGAGATTGGGTGGCAGAGCCGGTGGCGGGAGGCGGGGATAGTGCTGGGCAGACTTATACGGTCTGTGCCAGAGCCGGTGGTGGGAGGCGGGACTGGTGGTTGGGAGGCAGGGATAGTGCTGGGCAGACTTACACGGTCTGTGCCCTGAAAAGGACAGGTACAAATCAAGGTAAGGTATACACAAAAAGTAGCACATATGAGTTTATCTTGGGCAGACTGGATGGACCATGCAAGTCTTTTTCTGCCGTCATCTACTATGTTACTATCCACCTTATAATCAAAAGAGAAAAACGCCTAGATTTCGACCCAAATCGGGAGATAGACGTTTATCTCACAAAAACGAATAAATCGGTATAATCGAAAGCCGATTTTGGACGTTTTCAACTGCACTCCGTCGCGGATGCGGACAAAGTTGATGGGGGCGTGTCAGAGGTGTGGCGAAGGTGGAACTGGGGCGTGGTTATCGACCGAGGAGAGATGTACGCGTTAGGGCGATAATCGAAAAAATAAAGGCGTTTGTAGCGAACATTTAGGACACTTTTGTTGGACTCTTTTTTCACACGAACAGGTCCCAAAAAAGTGCTCTAAATGACCAGATGACCATCGGATGGAATCGGGGATGACCTCCCCTGACTCCCCCAGTGGTCACTAACCCCCTCCCACCACA
Source organism: Microcaecilia unicolor (assembly GCF_901765095.1). Classification (NCBI taxonomy): domain Eukaryota; kingdom Metazoa; phylum Chordata; class Amphibia; order Gymnophiona; family Siphonopidae; genus Microcaecilia; species Microcaecilia unicolor. The sequence continues at coordinate 44,570,600 of NC_044036.1, forward strand.
AAAAAAATGATGTTTCACAACTTTTTATTTTCACCATCAAATGTCATACCCACCTCCCTGGCAGCAGTATGCAGGTCCCTGGAGCAGTTGTTAGGGGGTGCAGTGGACTTCAGGCAGGTGGACCCAGGCCCATCCCCCCCTACCTGTTACAATTGTGCTGCTTAATGCTTATTAGTCGTCCAACCCCCCCAAACCCACTGTACCCACATGTAGGTGCCCCCTTCACCCCTTAGGGCTATAATAATGGTGTAGACTTGTGGGCAGTGGGTTTTGAGGGGGATTTGGGGGGCTCAACACACAAGGGAAGGGTGCTATGCACCTGGGAGCTCTTTTACCTTTTTTTTGTTTTTGTAAAAGTGCCCCCTAGGGTGCCCGGTTGGTGTCCTGGCATGTGAGGGGGACCAGTGCACTACGAATCCTGGCCCCTCCCACGAACAAATTGCCTTGGATTTATTCGTTTTTGAGCTGGGCGCTTTCATTTTCCATTATCGCTGAAAAACAAAAACGCCCAGCTCACAAATTGTCGAATAATACATGGACGTCTATTTTTTGTGAAAATACGGTTCGGTCCGCCCCTTCATGGACCCGTTCTTGGAGCTAAACGCCCATGGAGATAGACGTTTTCGTTCGATTATGCCCCTCCACATGTTCTTCTATAAACAAGAAGTGGAGGAAGGGTTCTGAGGCTTTTTCCCTTATGAGTTTTTTGTACTCCATTACATGTAAGAGTTTCACAAATCTTGCTAATTAAAGTGCCACATTATTTTACGATGCATACCTTGGATATCCACTTTACTCTTCTGAACCCTGATTTTCTATAACCAGCAGATTTTGATTCGGACTTTAATTTTACATTAGTGGATCCTTCTAACGTTGTTCTAGTTTCTATCACAAAGAGAAAAAAGTAAAACAAGATTACATCAATGTTCCTCTGTGACCAATGATAATTATTCAAAAGATACACCTTTAAAAGAACACAAACAGAAAAATTACTACAAAAAGAATGAAGATAGCAACAACCGTACAATGAAATATATGTTTCTATTATCACAAAACTGAATTCACCTTTCTGATAAGTTGGTTTGACTTTTTGATCTTCTGGCACACTGAACGGCCTCAGCTGATTACTTTTAATAATCCTCCTTGCTGTTGCCAGTGGCTCCAATACAGAACTAGGAATTATAAAATTAAAAATTACATTGTACTCCTCTATGGTTTAAATTACATTTTACCCAATGGAAAAACACTACAGAGTGAGTCTGACTATTAAGAACAAAATTACAGAGCATATTCAAAAGCATGGATTAATGAGACTAAAGTCAACATGGATTTAGTGAAGGGAAATCTTGCCTCACCAATCTACTACATTTCTTTGAGTGGGGTGAATAAACATGTGGATAAAGGTGAGCCAGTTGATATTGTGTATCTGGATTTTCAGAAGGCGTTTGACAAAGTACCTCATGAAAGACTCCAGAGGAAATTGGAGAGTCATGGGATTGGAGGCAGTGTTCTATTGTGGATTAAAAACTGGTTAAAAGATAGAAAACAGAGAGTAGGGTTAAATGGTCAGTATTCTCAATGGAGAAGGGTAGTTAGTGGGGTTCCCCATGGGTCTGTGCTGAGACCGCTGCTTTTTAACATATTTATAAATGACCTAGAGATGGGAGTAACTAGTGAGGTAAGTAAATTTGCTGATGACACAAAGTTATTCAAAGTCGTTAAATCGCGGGAGGATTGTGAAAAATTAAAAGAGGACCTTACGAGACTGGGCGTCTAAATGGCAGATGACGTTTAATGTGAGCAAATTCAAAGTGATGCATGTGGGAAAGAGGAACCCGAACTATAGCTACATCATGCAAGGTTCCACGTTAGGAGTCACGGACCAAGAAACAGATCTAGGTGTCGTCGATGATATGTTGAAACCTTCTGCTCAGTGTGCTGCTGCGGCTAAGAAAGCAAATAGAATGTTAGGAAAGGAATGGAAAATAAAAATGAGGATGTTATAATGCCTTTGTATCGCTCCATGGTGCGACCGCACCTCGAATATTGTGTTCAATTCTGGTCGTGCATCTCAAAAAAGATATAGTGGAATTAGAAAAGGTGCAGAGAAGGGCGACAAAAATGATAAAGGGGATGGGATGACTTCCCTATGAGGAAAGGCTAAAGTGGCTAGGGCTCTTCAGCTTGGAGAAAAGGCGGCTGAGGGGAGATATGATAGAGGTCTATAAAATAATGAGTGGAGTTGAACAGGTAGATGTGAAGCATCTATTTACGCTTTCCAAAAATACTAGGATGAAGCTACAATGTAGTACATTTAAAATGAATCGGAGAAAATTTTTCTTCACTCAACATGTAATTAAACTCTGGAATTCGTTGCCAGAGAATGTGGTAAAGGCAGTGCTTAGCGGAGTTTTAAAAAGGTTTGGACGGTTTCCTAAAGGAAAAGTCCATAGGCAATTATTAAATGGACGGGAAAATCCACTATTTCTGGGACAAGCAGTATAAAATGTTTTGTATTTTTTTGGGATCTTGCCAGGTATTTGTGACCTGGATTGGCCACTGTTGGAAACAGGATGCTGGGCTTGATGGACCTTTGGTCTTTACCAGTATGGCAATACTTATGTGCTTATATATGTACTTATATATGTAGCTATACTGGCCAATGCCCTATAATATTAAGACTGGGGTAATTCAGACAAACAAGTGTAAAAATATTATCATGATAACATTCTGGCAATTGTATTCATTTTACAGGTTTAACACTATAGACAATCATCAATGTTCCCAAACAAGCACATAAACAGATGCCACTAAACTATACTACTACTACTTAACATTTCTAGAGCGCTACTAGGGTTACGCAGCGCTGTACAAATTAACGAATAAGGATGGTCCCTGCTCAGAAGAGCTTACAATTTAAAGGACGAAATGTCAAGTTGGGGTAGTTGAGATTTCCTGAGAAGAGGTGTAGTGATTAGGTGCCGAAGGCGACATTGAAGAGGTGGGCTTTGAGCAATGATTTGAAGATGGGTAGGGAGGGGGCCCGGCGTATGGGCTCAGGGAGTTTTTTCCAAGCATAGGGTGAGGCGAGGCAGAAAGGGCGAAGCCTAGAGTTGGCAGTGGTGGAGAAGGGTACTGAAAGGAGGGATTTATCTTGAGAGCGGAGGTTACGGGTAGGGACGTAAGGGGAGATGAGGGTAGAGAGGTAAGGAGGGGCTGCACATCGAGTGCATTTGTAGGTGAGTAGGAGAAGCTTGAACTGTATGCGGTATCTGATCAGAAGCCAGTGAAGTGACTTGAGGAGAGGGGTGATATGAGTATATCGGTTAAGGTGGAAGATAAGACGTGCGGCAGAGTTCTGAATGGACTGAAGGGGGGGAAGTGGGAGGCCGGTGAGGAGTAGGTTACAGTAGTCAAGGCGAGAGGTAATGAGAGAGTGGATGAGAGTTCGGGTGGTGTGCTCAGAGAGGAAGGGGCGAATTTTGCTAATGTTATAGAGGAAGAAGCGACAGGTCTTGGCTATCTGCTGGATATGCGCAGAGAAGGAGAGGGAGGAGTCGAAGATGACATCGAGGTTGCGGGCAGATGAGACGGGGACGATGAGGGTGTTATCAACTGAGATAGAGAGTGAAGGGAGAGGAGAAGTGGGTTTGGGTGGGAGAACAATAAGTTCAGTCTTGGCCATGTTCAGTTTCAGGTGGCGGTTGGACATCCAGGCAGCAATGTCGGATAAGCAGGCCGATACCTTGGCCTGGGTTTCCGCAGTGATTTCTGGTGTGGAGAGATAAAGCTGGGTGTCGTCAGCATAAAGATGATAGTGGAAACCATGGGAAGAGATCAGGGAGCCTAAGGAAGAGGTGTAGATTGAAAAAAGAAGGGGCCCAAGGACAGATCCCTGAGGAACTCCAACAGACAGCGGGATGGGGAGGAGGACGAACCATGAGAGTGTACTCTGAAGGTACGATGGGAGAGATAAGAGGAGAACCAGGAGAGGACAGAGCCCTGGAACCCAAAGGAGGACAGTGTGTCAAGAAGTAGGTTGTGATTGACAGTGTCAAAAGCGGCAGATAGGTCGAGGAGGATGAGGATGGAGTAGTGACTTTTGGATTTGGCGAGGAACAGGTCATTGCAGACCTTAGATAGTGCCGTTTCTGTCGAGTGTAGGGGCGAAAGCCGGATTGAAGCGGATCGAGGATGGCATGAGTGGAGAGGAAATCAATGCAGCGGCTGTGAATGGTGCGTTCAAGTATTTTGGAGAGGAAGGGTAGGAGGGAAATGGGGCGTTAGTTGGAGGGACAGGAAGGGTCAAGTGATGGTTTTTTGAGGAGTGGTGTGACCACAGCATGCTTGAAGGTGTCCGGGACTGTTGCAGTGGAGAGAGAGAGGTTGAGGATATGACAGATGGTGGGGGTGATAGTAGGAGTGATGGTGTTAAGTAAGTTGGTGGGGATGGGGTCTGAGGAACAGGTGGTGGATTTTGAGGAGGAGAGGAGATGGGCGGTTTCCTCTTCGGTGATAGCAGGAAAAGAGGAGAAGTAGGCCTGGGTAGGTTGGTTGAGAGAGTGGGTTATAGGATGAAGAGGAGGAGAAGGTTTGGTGGTGAATTCGAGGTTGATCTTCTGGACCTTGTTACGGAAGTAGTCAGCCAGAGACTGGGGAGAGAGTGAGGGGGGGTGGGAGCGGAGGGCACTTTGAGGAGGGAGTTGAGGGTGGCGAAGAGACGACGTGGGTTAGAGCTGAGGGAATTAGTCAGTTGGGTGTAATAGTCCTGTTTAGCGAGGAATAGGGAGGAATAGGGAGGATTGGAAGTCCTTTGAGCAGGGACTGTCCTTCTATGTTAAATTGTAAAGCGCTGCATAACCCTAGTAGCGCTTTAGAAATGTCAAGTAGTAGTAGTAGTAGTTGGAAGGAGGATAGCATGAATTTAAAGTGAATGAAGTCAGTATGGGCGCGAGATTTCCTCCAGAGGCGTTCAGCCGAACGGGCGCAGGAGCGAAGGTATCGGGTGCAAGGGGTCAGCCAGGGCTGGGGATTGGTACGCCTTGTGGGACGGGAGATGGACGGTGCAAGGGTGTCTAGAGCAGAGGAGAGAGTGGCATTGTAAGTGGAGACAGCTTTGTCAACAGATTTGGAGGACATGATGGAAGGGAGGAGATCAGAGATACTAGAGGATAAGGTGGGGGGGGTCAACAGCCTGGAGATTTCTGGACGTAGTAGTTAGTGTTGGGCGAGATTGAGGGGGAGGGTGCTGAAGTGTGAATGTGATTAGGTGATGGTCAGAGATAGGAAGAGCTGAAACGCAGAAGTTGGAGGGTGAGCAAGTAGAAGAGAGGACGAGATCAAGACAGTGGCCAGATTTGTGAGTAGGGGTGGTGGGGCTCAGTTGGAGGTTGAAGGAGGAGGTAAGAGTGAGGAACTGAGAAACATATGAGTCGGATGGGTTATCAGTGTGAATGTTGAAGTCACCAAGAATGAGGGATGGGGATGAGGGCTCAAGAAAAACGGAGAGCCAGGCATCGAAGTCGGTAAGGAAGGAAGGGAGGGATTTATCAGGGGGGGCGGTAAATGACTGCCACTCTGAGTGGCAATGGGTGGAATAGACGGATGGAGTGAACTTCAAAGGATGAGAAGCTGTGAGACTGAGGTAGGTGGAGAGGTTGAAAACTGCAGGAGGGCGAAAGTAGTAGCCCGACGCCGCCACCGTGGCCAACTGGGCGGGGCAAATGGGAGAAAAGATAACCTCCGTGGCATAGGGCTGCGATTGAGGCAGAGTCGTCAGGGGTGAGCCAGGTTTCAGTTAGGGCGAGCAGTTGAAGGGAATGGGAGATGAAGAGATCGTGGGTGAAGGGAAGTTTGTTGCAGATCGGGTGGGCGTTCCACAGGGCGCACGAGAAGGGGAGGGAGGAGGGGGGGAGGAGGGGAATAGAGATGAGATTGGAGATATCGCGGGAACGTTTGCATAGATGAGATGAGGGCGAGGACAGGTGTGGGGGACCTGGGTTGGGACTGATGTCACCCGCGGATAGCAGGAGAAGGAGCAAGAGTGCGGAGAAGGGTGGGTGAGGAAGGGCGACAAAGGCGACGAAGACGGGATGCGCTTAGTAGGAAAGGGGAAGGGTTCATGGCAGGAAGGAGGTGTTGAAGGTTGAGAGCTAGTAAGGAGGAGGACGACAGTAGGGGTGGTGAGGTGGTGGGGGACAGGGGTAGGTAGGGTATTGCAGTAGTGAGCAGGACGGAAGGGGACAGGGCTGGGTAGTGAGATCGTGTGGTATACTGCGGTAGGAGCTATGTGAATGAGAGATTTTGTTCAAGGGTCATGTGGCGAGGGCAGGGCCAGCTTAAGGAATCGGCCACCTGAGGCACTGGTTCAGGGTGCCAAAGCTCAAGGGGTCAAAAGTCTGCCTTACCAGTTCACACTTCACAGTGGCAAGAGTACTGTTCTATTCTTGCTGCCGTTTTCTCCTCTTTGCACTGTCATTGGCATAATTATAGGTTTAAATGCAAGAAAAGTTACTTCCTCTCTTTGCATCTTTAAACCTGCAGCACAGCCAGCAGCAATGCAGGAAACCTAAGATGCCCAGGAATCCTCTTCTTTGGGGGAGGGGGGAAGGAAACTCAAATCCCTGGTGGTCCAGTGGGGCTGATGTAGCCCCCCCCCCTAGCCCCAACATGGGGCTAAAATATAAGCCTGTCACCAAAGCCCCTTCCCTTTCCAAACCCTGCTCCTTCCTCTTGATCCTTTCCCCATGTTATTCCAACATCCCCCAACGGAACTCTGATTCATCCCAGAGTCACAAAGGTGACAGGGAAAGGAATGATCGCTACTTGCTCCTACCTCAGCAACTGCTTCTTCAAAATGATTCTGCTGACCCCTAGGGATAGTCTCGTGATACTACTGCAAGGAGTTCAAGCTGCCATATAAGGGCTTTTTTCCCCATATATGGCAGCCTGAACCCACTAGCAGTATTGTCGCGACTACTGCTAGGTGTCAGCGGTGCCATTTTGTAGAAAGCAGCCACCAGGGCAGGTACATGAGACGTGGTTAAGCAGGTGGGTGGGGGTGGGGGCGGAGCTACCTGGAAATGAGCTGGTGCCAGTGGGCAATGGTGGTGGTGGGGAAGTTGGCTAGATAGGAGTTGATGCAGGCGCACAGTTGGGTGGGTGACTAGGGAAAGCTGGATAGACGGAAGGCAGATGATGCAGGTGGTTGGGGGCTGCTGGCTGGCCGGGAACAGATGTGGGCAGGCTGGCTGGAAGTGAGCTGATGCAGGCAGGCATGTGGGCGGGAAGGGCACCAAAACAAAAGTTGGCTCAGGGTGCCACAATTCCTTGAGCCAGTGCTTGAAGAGGGAATCTCAGCCATTGTGCAAAAGCAACACTTAGTGACTGGACTTATGGTCCCAGATGAGGACTGTCACAATGATATCTGGACTGGATAAAATAGGAAGGAACCCTCCCCACTTGAATAGTTGCAAAATTAATAATCCAATAAATACCGGTTCCAATTGAGTTGGAAAACCAGAGGTAGTTTTCTGTTTTTGTTTATTCAGTCATCATGACTTTAATGCTTTCCTTTTATCCCCTTACCCTCTTCCATAAAATAAGCCAAGTACTGCAGGAACCACCTAAAGTCAAGAGATCTAACTGCAGCTCCCTCAGTTACTGCAGCTGTGCGTTCATTACATAGATCAGTGACTCTGCCTCTACCTCTGTTATGCTGGGTCCGTTGCTTTTTAATGTATTTATAAATGACCTAGAGATGGGAATAACTAGTGAGGTAATTAAATTCGCCGATGACACAAAATTATTCAGGGTCGTCAAGTCGCAGGAGGAATGTGAACGATTACAGGAGGACCTTGCGAGACTGGGAGATTGGGCGTGCAAGTGGCAGATGAAGTTCAATGTTGACAAGTGCAAAGTGATGCATGTGGGTAAGAGGAACCCGAATTATAGCTACGTCTTGCAAGGTTCCGCGTTAGGAGTTACGGATCAAGAAAGGGATCTGGGTGTCGTCGTCGATGATACGCTGAAACCTTCTGCTCAGTGTGCTGCTGCGGCTAGGAAAGCGAATAGAATGTTGGGTGTTATTAGGAAGGGTATGGAGTCCAGGTGTGCGGATGTTATAATGCCATTGTATCGCTCCATGGTGCGACCGCACCTGGAGTATTGTGTTCAGTACTGGTCTCCGTATCTCAAAAAAGATATAGTAGAATTGGAAAAGGTACAGCGAAGGGCGACGAAAATGATAGTGGGGATGGGACGACTTTCCTATGAAGAGAGGCTGAGAAGGCTAGGGCTTTTTAGCTTGGAGAAGAGACGGCTGAGGGGAGATATGATAGAAGTGTATAAAATAATGAGTGGAATGGATCGGGTGGATGTGAAGCGACTGTTCACGCTATCCAAAAATACTAGGACTAGAGGGCATGAGTTGAAGCTACAGTGTGGTAAATTTAAAACGAATCGGAGAAAATTTTTCTTCACCCAACGTGTAATCAGACTCTGGAATTCGTTGCCGGAGAACGTGGTACGGGCGGTTAGCTTGACGGAGTTTAAAAAGGGGTTAGATAGATTCCTAAAGGACAAGTCCATAGACCGCTATTAAATGGACTTGGAAAAATTCCGCATTTTTAGGTATAACTTGTCTGGAATGTTTTTACGTTTGGGGAGCGTGCCAGGTGCCCTTGACCTGGATTGGTCACTGTCGGTGACAGGATGCTGGGCTAGATGGACCTTTGGTCTTTCCCAGTATGGCACTACTTATGTACTTATGTACTTATGTACTTATGTAAGTACCATTTTAGAAACATTCTCAGGTTGGTTTGGTTCCACATAGAAGAGATCTATCTCTCCTCTCTCCTACACCCTTCCTTGGGAACTCCATTCTTCGGGTAAGTCACGCTTATCTGTTCCCTTCTCCACTGCCAACTCCAGACTGCAAGCCTACCATCTTGCTGCGAAGTAATGCCTGCAATAGACTTCATGAGTCAATATGTCATGCTCCATCTCAGGCCCTATTCGAGTCAAGTCTAAAAGACCACCTTACTGAGGCTGCTTGTAAATCATAATCCCTTATTCACTTGTTTAATATCCATGCTATTTTAATCACTCCCATAATAAATGAATTAACTCCCTAATCTCTTATTTGTTCTGTTTGCCTGTGTGGTAAAGCTCAGTTGATCGGGTATTGTCTTTTATGTGTTAGTGTATAGTTCAAGTTCACATTTATTTTTTGATATACTGCATAGTGTTGCACATATCTACTAGTAGAGCTGTACCAAATAGCATATTTTACTATTCGGTCAAATGCAAATAATGAAAAACATTATTCGGCCAAATACGAATAATGGAGACTGAGCTTTAACATAAATACTAAAAGAAGCAACATGAAATCAGAAACAAGTGTTTATTTCAATTGGATTTAGCTCAGTAGGGCCCAGGATTATTCATATTCAAATTTAAATCACTACTCAGCCGAATACAAATAAAATATTTGAGGCATTATTCAGGGCTGAATCGAATCAAATACGAATATTCAGTACAACCCTATCTACTAGTGCTACGGAAATGAGAAGTATTAGTAGAAGCAGTAAAGGGCCCTGTTTACTAAGCCATGCTGTAGGTGCGTAAACTTTTTAGCACGCGCTAATGCTAGAGACACCCATAGGAATATAATGGGTGTCTCTATCATTAGCGTGTGCTAATTTTTAGCACACCTACAGCGCAGCTTAGTAAACAGGGCCCAAAGAAGGGCATAATCGAAAGGGACGCCCAAGTTTTCCTGATGGCGTACTCGCAGGACGTTCCGGTGAAGGGGAGGGGAAACCCATATTATCGAAACAAGATGGGCGTCCATCTTTCGTTTCGAAAATACGATCGGGGACGCCCAAATCGCCAAATTTAGGTCGACCTTAGAGATGGTCGTCCCCGATTTTCGGCGATAATGGAAACCAAGGACGTCCATCTCAGAAACGACCAAATCCAAGCCATTTGGTCGTGAGAGGAGACAGCATTCGTAGTGCACTGATCCCCCTCACAGGCCAAGACACCAACCGGCCACCCTAGGGGGCACTGCAGTGGACTTCATAATTTGCTCCCAGGAACATAGCTCCCTTACATGGTGTGCTGAGCCCCCCAAACCCCATTCCCCACAACTGTACACCACTACCATAGCCCTTACGGGTGAAGGGAGGCACCTACATGTGGGTACAGTGGGTTTCTAGTGGGTTCTGAAGGGCTCACATTTACCACCACAAGTGTAACAGGTTGGGGGGGCCTCGGTCCGCCTGCCTGAAGTGCACTGCACCCACTAAAACTGCTCCAGGGACCTGCATACTGCTGTCATGGAGCTGGGTATGACATTTGAGGCTGGCAAAAAATATTTAAAAAGTTTTTATTTGAGGGTGGGAGGGGAGTAAGGGGATGTCATCCCCGATTCCCTCCGGTGGTCATCTGGTCAGTTCGGGCATCTTTTTGAGGCTTGGTCGTAACAAAAAATGGACCAAGTCGTCCAAGTGCTCATCAGGGACGCCCTTCTTTTTTCCATTATCGGTTGAGAACGCCCATGTGTTAAGCACGCCCCAGCCCCGCCTTCACTACGCTTCCGACACGCCCCCGTGAACTTTGGTCGTCCCTGCGACGGAAAGCAGTTGAGGACGTCCAAAATTGGCTTTCGGTTATTCCGATTTGGGCGACCCTGGGAGAAGGACGCCCATATCCCGATTTGTGTCGAAAGATGGGCACCCTTCTCTTTCGAAAATAAGCCTGAAAGTTAAACTCTCTTACTTATGAAATGTCAGCATTACGAATTGAGAACACACTGTTTATCCTTATATCAGAACCAGGATTAGGTAGCTAACGGAACTAGACACCAAGAAAGAAATATCACATACTAGTAAAAGAGGCCCGTTTCTGGAGCAAATGAAACGGGCACTAGCAAGGTTTTCCTCCCCAACCCCCCCCCCATCTACGTACCGACCCCTTCGTCGTTCTGACACCTTTGCTCCGCAGCTCCTGAACGCATGGTACGCCATTGCTCCGCCCTCGGTGTGACGCCATTGCTCTGCCCTCGACGTCATCACGTTTGACGCGAGGGTGGGGCCCCGAGACTTGGCGATTTCGGTGGCTTCACCACCACGAACCCTGAAGGAAGTGACGGACGTGAGGTCAGTGTCTTCAGAACGTTGAGAGTGAGTTTTATTATATAAGATCTGTTTCCTTAAATTCATATTACGAGAGACATTGATAATGATGGTGGCTTAACACAGGTACATGAAACATTTGAAGATCTTTGGGGGAAATTTATAAGTACATGATTAAAGTTAAGTTATTTGACAGCACATAATCAATGGTAACTTACTGTTAAAAAATACAATCAAATCACAAATCTTTTACAATTCAGTCACCTTGTTTGTTTGTGAATTAGATTCTTCTCATCTTCTTTGGTCTCTGGAGTTGAATTAAGTAGAGAAATATTTGTTCTTGTAGTACTGATTGGATCACACTCTGATGCAAAGTCAAATGTCAGAGGGGCACTCACAAAATGCATCACTGTTTTATTTTGTAGATATTTGCTCTGTAGAGGAAGCACAATTATACTTAGACTTTGTTAAATAAAATAATTTTGTTCTCAGCAGTGAGTAATCTCTGGCTGAAGGTTTTACTTATATCAGTGGAGACAAAGCCTAGAACTAAGACAAAATTAAAAGCAAAAGGCAGGCCTAGTAAACTTTGAAAACAGATTTTGCCCATTATACTAACACTGTCTTTAATTAAGTTGGATATATGTTTTTCTGCACATATGACAACCTAATCCAAGGCCCCTTACAACAATAGAACAAATAAAAAAACAGATATGTGATAAAGATTAAACCAAATGGCTAAGTATGGCTGCTTTTACCTGCTTTGTCTGTTACTCTGAAGTAGTAGTAGTACTCTACACTCTAGAAGCTTCCAGTCGTCTGAGTATATCTGATGTTATGTCCTGTTGTTGAAGCAAGAAGGTTGCTAGGTTGTATAGAGAGAGGTGTGACCAGCAGAAGAAAGGAGGTGTTGATGCCCCTGTATAAGTCGTTGGTGAGGCCCCACCTGGAGTATTGTGTTCAGTTTTGGAGGCTGTATCTTGCTAAAGATGTGAAAAGAATTGAATCGGTGCAAAGAAAAGCTACGAAAATGGTATGGGATTTGCGTTACAAGACATATGAGGAGAGACTTGCTGACCTGAACATGTATACCCGGGAGGAAAGGAGAAACAGGGGTGATATGATACAGACGTTCAGATCATAGGCGGTCGGTGGCCCAACTGTATGGGGAGGCTAAAGGGGGCGGGGTTAGGGGTGGGGCCAGGGGTGGAGCTTAAATCCATAATTGTCTGATAACACACAGAAAAAATAAATAAAAATAAAAGTCACAATACCTTTTATTAAATTTAGATATTAGATATGTATCATATGTCAAAGAATAAAGTGGTTGCTCAAAGCATATTCTAACCACAATCGCTCAACTGCAAAACACTATGCACAATTTTCCGTATGGGTGGTATATTGGCTGCCCAGTGTAATATTTATGGTACAGTAAGGTTCTGAACCTCAGAACCTTACTGTACCATAAATATTACACTGGGGAGAACCTAATACACCAATATACCACCCATACGGAAAATGCAGACCGTCAACAATATGAAACAAGGGATCATATCATCACAATTCTTATGAAGAGCCACAAAACACCCTAATTCATGTTTAATGTGGGATAAAATGCCATAAATACAGTGGGGGAAATAAGTATTTGATCCCTTGCTGATTTTGTAAGTTTGCCCACTGACAAAGACATGAGCAGCCCATAATTGAAGGGTAGGTTATTGGTAACAGTGAGAGATAGCACATCACAAATTAAATCCGGAAAATCACATTGTGGAAAGTATATGAATTTATTTGCATTCTGCAGAGGGAAATAAGTATTTAATCCCTCTGGCAAACAAGACCTAATACTTGGTGGCAAAACCCTTGTTGGCAAGCACAGCGGTCAGACGTCTTCTGTAGTTGATGATGAGGTTTGCACACATGTCAGGAGGAATTTTGGTCCACTCCTCTTTGCAGATCATCTCTAAATCATTAAGAGTTCTGGGCTGTCGCTTGGCAACTCGCAGCTTCAGCTCCCTCCATAAGTTTTCAATGGGATTAAGGTCTGGTGACTGGCTAGGCCACTCCATGACCCTAATGTGCTTCTTCCTGAGCCACTCCTTTGTTGCCTTGGCTGTATGTTTTGGGTCATTGTCGTGCTGGAAGACCCAGCCACGACCCATTTTTAAGGCCCTGGCGGAGGGAAGGAGGTTGTCACTCAGAATTGTACGGTACATGGCCCCATCCATTCTCCCGTTGATGCGGTGAAGTAGTCCTGTGCCCTTAGCAGAGAAACACCCCCAAAACATAACATTTCCACCTCCATGCTTGACAGTGGGGACGGTGTTCTTTGGGTCATAGGCAGCATTTCTCTTCCTCCAAACACGGCGAGTTGAGTTCATGCCAAAGAGCTCAATTTTGTCTCATCTGACCACAGCACCTTCTCCCAATCACTCTCGGCATCATCCAGGTGTTCACTGGCAAACTTCAGACGGGCCGTCACATGTGCCTTCCGGAGCAGGGGGACCTTGCGGGCACTGCAGGATTGCAATCCGTTATGTCGTAATGTGTTACCAATGGTTTTCGTGGTGACAGTGGTCCCAGCTGCCTTGAGATCATTGACAAGTTCCCCCTTGTAGTTGTAGGCTGATTTCTAACCTTCCTCATGATCAAGGATACCCCACGAGGTGAGATTTTGCGTGGAGCCCCAGATCTTTGTCGATTGACAGTCATTTTGTACTTCTTCCATTTTCTTACTATGGCACCAACAGTTGTCTCCTTATCGCCCAGCGTCTTACTGATGGTTTTGTAGCCCATTCCAGCCTTGTGCAGGTGTATGATCTTGTCCCTGACATCCTTAGACAGCTCCTTGCTCTTGGCCATTTTGTAGAGGTTAGAGTCTGACTGATTCACTGAGTCTGTGGACAGGTGTCTTTCATACAGGTGACCATTGCCGACAGCTGTCTGTCATGCAGGTAACGAGTTGATTTGGAGCATCTACCTGGTCTGTAGGGGCCAGATCTCTTACTGGTTGGTGGGGGATCAAATACTTATTTCCCTCTGCAGAATGCAAATAAATTCATATACTTTCCACAATGTGATTTTCCGGATTTAATTTGTGATGTGCTATCTCTCACTGTTACCAATAACCTACCCTTCAATTATGGGCTGCTCATGTCTTTGTCAGTGGGCAAACTTACAAAATCAGCAAGGGATCAAATACTTATTTCCCCCACTGTAAGTAAATAAATATAAACTTTTAATGTTGAGCACCTGATTCCCAAAGTGTACATATTCCAAACACTATAATGAAAATAAAATGATCTTTTCTACCTTTGTTGTCTGGTGACTTTTTCTGATCATGCTGGCCCAGTATCCGATTCTGCTGCTATCTGTCCTCAGTGCAGGTCAGGAAGTCATCCTCGTTAAATATCTCCCTGGCAACCCAGGACACCTCCAGCCAACCCCCCTGCTCTCACAGCAGTAAGATAAACAAATTAAACCATAAACCAATTTCTACAACTGGTTACACAAGGCTGGAGGGCTTTCACTGCAGCTCCTGTTGTGAGGATGGAGTTAAATCAACAATTTAAACCCCTCAGAGCAGCAGGACTCCACAGCCGATCCATCCTGCTGCAGCAGGGGAGGCTTAGCCTCTCCAAGCCTCTTATACTGGGCGCCTATGGTTCAGATATTTGAAAGGTATTAGTCCGCAAACGAACCTTTTCCGGAGATGGGAAGGCAGTAGAACTAGAGGACATGAAATGAGATTGAAGGGGGTTAGACTCAAGAAAAATGTCAGGAAGTATTTTTTCATGGAGAGAGTGGTGGATGCTTGGAATGCCCTCCCGCGGGAGGTGGTGGAGATGAAAACGGTAACGGAATTCAAAAATGCGTGGGATAAACATAAAGGAATCCTGTTCGGAAGGAAGGTATCCTCAGAAGCTTAGACGAGATTGGGTGGCAGAGCCGGTGGTGGGAGGTGGGGCTGATGGTTGAGAGGCGGGGCTAGTGCTGGGCAGACTTCTACGGTCTGCGCCCTGAAAAAGACAGATACAAATCAAGGTAAGGTATACACTAAAAGTAGCACATATGAGTTTATCTTGTTGGGCAGACTGGATGGACCATACAGGTCTTTTTCTGCTGTCATCTACTATGTTACTATGTATCTGCAAATTTAATGCATATTTACTTGTTATTTGCTGATCTGAATAGATTTTAAATAATTAAAAAGCGAACATGGCAGGTGCAAAAGTTGGGACACCCATTCATTTACTTCACTACTACTTTTTTTAAATTGTTAATAAAGCCCCCAAAGTTTAGTAATTCATTAGGCCTTTATTTAGTCACAAGTGAAAACAATTCCATGGTTAACAAATACTCTGACCTTTCTAGCCTCTCTGCTGCTTGTTATTTCCAGTAAGCTTGCCTACATTTATGAGCTCTTTCTCTCTCATTTCCTCCATCTTCTTGTTTTGACCTAGATCTGGCTTTTGAGCTCTCTGCCTCTTTTGCTGCTCTCTGCAATGGGGGGTTTCATTTCTCCCACATGTAGTGGTAGTGCTGGGCTGCTACTTTTCTCTTCTTGAAAGTTTCAATCCCTTCTTCCATCTCAAGCCCATCCATTCTCATCATTTGAGGTCTACTGCATCTCTCTTTTCACCCTTCTTTCACTCTGGGTAACTATCACCCATCATCTCCCTAGTAAGTCCCCTTTTTTCTTCCTTGTTGATTTTGATTGCTTTGCTGCACAGCCTCTCTCTCTCCCATAATAGGGAAAATAGAAGGGGGAGATTCGGCACCAGGACCAATTGAAAAGGAAAGATTGTGAGACTTCAGCCTGGCAGTGAGAGGTGCTTCTCTGGCTGCCAGGAAAGAATACTTTATTAAAAGTATTCTTTCCTGGCAGCCGGAGAAGCACCTCTCACTGCCAGGCTGAAGTCTCACAATCCTTCCTTTTCAATTGGTCCTGGTGCCGAATCTCCCCCTTCTATTCTCCCTATTATGCTTTACTATTGAATTCTTTACATATTTACGATTCTTTCCTAATTGATATGCGTGGGTTTATGTATTTTGTTTCATATTTTGTAATGACTTCTTTTTAGCTTGTTAGACACATTGAACTCAAAATTGTATGGGAAAATGTGGGGTATAAATGTCATAAATAAATAAATAACTATATAAGAGCCACTACATCATGTGGCTATCATAAGACTTCGATCTGGCAGTCAGAGATCTTTCTCTGTCCACCAAGAAAAAAATAACAGAAAGAGGGAAATGGAGGGAGGAGGTGCGGAAAAGTAATTTTATTTGAAAATATCTTTATTGTCATATGCAACAAGAACAACAAACAATGCACAAGCAATCTTATAAAGGCAATCAAGCTTTTGATAAAGGCAATACAACTGACATGACAATAATCTTTTCACCCCTCCTACCCCAACCCTTTCCCTATCCCCCAAAACCCTCCCCCAATTCACTCCCCCCCCCCCCATCCCTATACTAAAAGTACCAACATCTAAGATGTAACAAGACATGGACTGCATTTGACAGAATTCCGAGCTCCAACCCAACAGAGCTTATATATCCAATGTATTAAGATACAGGAGCAAACCCGAGTGGTCAATGTGTTCAGATAGAGTGTCCAGACATTTAGAAATTGTTTTTTTCACTGGGCATCCTCGGGTGTCCACTGAGAGTCGTTTCATAATCAAAAGATTATGCATGTGATTGCACCATAACATCAGAGAGGGAGAAGTGTCTTTGATCCAGTGTAAAAGAATGCATTACTTAGCTATCAATGAGGCTTACGCAAAAACAGACTCTATACTTGAATGCCCTCTGCAATGTCAATCATGATGTCCAGGAGGCTATTGTGTGGAGTGGCAACCCAATGTTTGTGATGCATATAGCCCAAATGGGCCCACACTGCTGTCCAAAACTAACTAATAAACGTGCACTCCCATATGCAGTGATTATAGGCAGTGTTGCCAATTACCCGTCCCCAAAACCCGCCCAAAAAGTTCACACCCCGCCCCCGCCGTCATCAACCCCACCCCCACCATCATCAGCTCCACCCCTGCCGTCATCAACCCCGCCTCCTCCATCATCAACCCCGTCCAAAACGTCATCAAACCCCGCCCAAATCGTTATCAAACCCCGCCCAAAACGTCATCAAACCCCGCCCTGCGGCCCAAAAAACTGCACAAAAAAAAACAAAAATAACCCCAAAAAACGTGACCCGCAGCAGACAAAAATTTCCCGCAGCGGGTCGCAGAAAACCGCCCAATTGGGCGGGAAAACCACCCACCTGGCAACCTTGATTATAGGAAGCTTCCGACTGGCTACACTTGGGACAGCTCCCATCTGTGGGAAAGCCCATCTTCTTTGCTCTCGAAGGGTGAATGTGCATACACAAGAGAAACTTGTAATGAAATTCCTGAAAATGAGCACTCTCTACCAGGTGCAAACTTTCTTTCAAACTTTTCTGAAAGCATTCTGCAGAGTAAGGTCCAAAATCTGTCTCAAATTGCCACCACCTTGTTCGTCAGTGACCTGTGGGGTCACTGTAGAGTGGTGGAGGCCAAGCTGGTGATGTCATCAGAACTGAGCACTTCTTAAGCTGGCTTCTGAGTACGCTCAGTGTTCTGGCAATTTATCCTTAATTAGGTCTGCTAGTTCCTACTTCTGTTTCTTTGTGAGGCTGGGGCCTGAAGCTTTGAATACAGCTTTCTCCTTATGCTGTGTTCCTGTGAAGCCTGCTTTCAAGCCTGGTAGTCCAGAGGAGTGACACCTTGCTTACAGCTTTCACCTTATGCTGCGTTCCAGTGAGTAAAGCTTTGCCTTCAGCTTTTACTTTGCCTGCCCTGGGAGCACCGGCTCTGGTTTTGCTACTTCACTTCACCAACCCTGGGAGCGTCGGCTCGGGCCTTGCTACTTTATGTTACGCTGTGCTGCAGCCAGTGTTGAGAGACACAACTAGGTTGTTTATGTTTGTTTTCCCTATACAGCTGGCTGTTCAACTTTACCTTATTTTGTTTTATGTTTGCCTTGCTCCAGCTAGGTTACACTGTGTAGTTAGGCTGCTTGTTTTCTTTCTGTGCCGTTTGGCTACCCTTTTAGCCTTGTGCTTTGCTATGATTAAAACTGACTCTATTCATCTCCAGTCCGGTTCTTTGGAGTACTCTTAGTTCTGAGGGGACTCGGTCTACCCAGAGGTGGTTGGATGATTCTCACGCGGCCACCTCTGGGCCAAGGGCTCACAAACATCACAGACGCCTCCGCACAGCAGGGGATGTTTGGATGGAATTTATGTCACTGTCCTTGTCTGGACAACCCTTGCCTTAACCTCCTCATTTGATCTACAACTATACTTTACTGCTTCCACTTACCACTCCAGCTGCTCTCTCCCAGGCTTCTCCACTTGTATTCTCCCCCTCTCTTATCATCTGATAAATTTCATTCAAGTAACCTCCTCTTGCAGTCTTTTCCAGTCACCACCAATACCTTTGGGAATATCCAGGATATTGACCCTTATATCCTCTCCAATACTGTCTCTTCTCTCCTCTCCTCTCCAGCTTTGATAGATTCTGCTAATGAGTCAGTTTGTTGTTAAAACACTATACTCTCTTTTGCTTTGGACACTCTTATCTTGCCCTTCTTCTACTGTGCAAGAGTGTCATCTAATGTTACAGTAAATGAAGACTGTCATAAAAGTAAAATTATCTTCACTACAAGTATAAAAATAAGATTCACATTTGGTAACTGGAATGCATATCAATGTGTACATGGATGACTTTCTTGCCTTCCTTACCTAGTTACCCCTGCAATCTTCCAATTCCCACTGGGTTTTTAAATGGCCTTCAAATTGTTCATTCCCCATGGTCATTCAACTCACTGGGTTTACTTTGTCTCTCTTATTTATCTTCCAATGAAACTAAATGGGCAAAAAATACTCCTTGCACTGATTGCAAGGTATGTTTGGGTTTTCGTCTTGGACACTACACAGTGTGCCAAGACACCAAAGTTATATGTCATAAATATCAAGTTTATTATAAATTTTGCTACCCCGCCCATCATGGAAACGTCTGGGTGGCTTACAGACTAAAAGATAGAGAGTAAAAAAGGAGAAAGTGATGAAAGAGGAGGGGAGGGATGGAAGTACAATTATATAGAGGAAAGTAGGAGGGACGAAAGAAAGGGAGAGCTGAGACTGGCTAGATGGGAATCACAACACCCACCTCCACAGTGCCCCAAAGTAAAATTAGGAGTACAAATCTAGGAAAAGAAATGTTTTAAGATTTAAAAAGCTTTGCCGGTATGTTTCTTGGCGAAGGGACCGGGGTAACTTATTCCAATGCTCAGTAGTTTGAACTGAAAAAATGGCTTTTCTGGTGTGTTGATGGATGAATATCAACTTCGCAGCTACATGTTCATCTCTCATGTCCATGGCCAAGACTGTTCCTGTATTGAAAGTATATGTTCGAACCGTACCTTTACCCTTGCCTTTTTCATCTGTACTCCTTGAACACCGCATTGCATGACAACTTCAAGAATATTTGAAAACATCACAGAAAGATTGTGCTGCATTCCACGCAAAGTTCATTATAAGGTGACAGTAAATGCAATAAAAACAATGTGGGCAATATTCCGTCAGCACCCATCTGCATTTCTTTAAAACGCAGGTCATGGCTTGCTAAATTAGACCTCAGTATTCAGTGCCGGCCCCTAGCCGGGTACAGGTACCGAATATCAGGTTACAAGGTGGCTCCTGGGAGTTACCCAGGATACAAGGAGAACCTTTTCTATGTCCTATGTTAACCAGATAGCTATCCGGGCACCACCGTTGAATACTGGTGGTGCCTGGCTAACTCCCGGGTCTGCCATGACTCCACCTCCCCTCCTCTCGACACTAACTGGATAGTGCTGCGGTGTCCGAGCAGATAAACAGCACTAATCTGGTTAAGTGTCAACAAATATCTGTTCTAGGGCTAGCCAACGTGATTTAAATCAGGCAGAAGCTGCTCCTGCCTGGTTACATTGTTTGAAATATTAACCTGAATGCATTTTGGGGTAAATTCTATAAGTGGCACCTAAAAATCAGTGCCACAAATTTTACGTGTCCTTTATAGAATAGCGCTTAAGGCATAAACTGCGCCTAACTAGGCGCCAGCAATTACGCCTGCTAAAAGGAGGTGTAAATGCCGGTGCCGAAATTAGGTGCGGTTAGGCTGAATTCTATATTTACGCATGTAAAATTTTGGAAAGCCCCCCCCAAATTTACACACATTAGGATTTACTCACAAACTGTTATAGAACACGATCTGTGCGTAAATCCTAATTAAGGCCAATTAAAGTCAATAATTGTTCGCAGCCAATTACTGGTGCCCATCGGCATGTTAAGCAATTAAGTTGCGCGCACAAATCAGCTACGTGCCCTGACTTGCGTGCATAAATTAGTCACGATTTATAGAATCCGAGGGTTTATGTCTGTGAAAATATATGCTGTAAAAGACACACAAAAATATTGTGGGATCGCAGTAGCATTACAGCTCCCTGCCTGGAGAGATCACAACACGTGATGAAGCCGCCAGCATTACACTGCCAATAAACTGAATTAGCACACTGTTCTACTCAGCAACTACTTCCCAGAGTCTTGTCGAAACGATACTGCATTGGTTCTACACGATATAGGTCTTTTGAGCTAAGAAATAAGTGGGTCAATTTTCAAAAGAGAATATGTGTCTACTGGCAGTCAGTAATCATATAGGTCCCATTGATTTTAAAAGTCTATATTGATAGTGCTACGGTGAAAATTTGTCTAACTGTCTGGCACTATGGGCTAATTTTATAAGATGCTGCCTAGTTATAGACATCAAGAACACACATAAAATGCAGTATTTAACGAGTATATATGGCCTCATATAAAATACTGACTGGCATAAGTGTATGCCCGTTATTTGAACGGTGCGAGTTTGGGCGGAGCAAGCAAGTGCACATATTGATTTTAAGACTGTAACACACAACTACACATTAGCGTCATTTAGTGTTTGTTAATGACAATTATTGGTATTTATTTAGTGCAATAAATAAATAAATAAATAAAATTAGTTAATTATGTTACGTTTGCCACTGGCCCTATTCTATAACTGTTCGCCTAACTTTGGGTGCCATTTATAGAATTTGGGGGTATATGGAAAGTTTCTATATTTAGTTTAAACCTGCTGAAAGGCACCTATTGATCTGCAACTGGTGTTTAAATAAATACATTGAGTGCTGCTGCTGAAAATGCCCCCCCCCCCCCCACACACACACACCAATTTTTTATTTGATGAATAAATTGTATTCGGGAAGATAAAGCACAAGTGGTTACACAATTCAAATCTGTTATAGGCTCAATAGCCTCCAATTCTTTTTGCTCTGATCAAACAAAAAAAAAGCGATTTAACAAAATGAAACTGCACTGGTGGAAATAAATGTGCTTATTCAAATCACTAGTGCTATGAGACAGGACAAAACTGACTGCACCAAATTCTCAGACAAAACATTTAGCAGTTTTGCAGGGCATAAAAGTC
Organism: Microcaecilia unicolor; assembly: GCF_901765095.1. Taxonomy (NCBI): domain Eukaryota; kingdom Metazoa; phylum Chordata; class Amphibia; order Gymnophiona; family Siphonopidae; genus Microcaecilia; species Microcaecilia unicolor. The sequence goes on from NC_044036.1 coordinate 44,592,291, forward strand.
TTTGGAAATTAATACTGCTCACGCAAGCCAGTTACTGCTGCCCCAGTTTGGAATTAGTGACCTTGGTCACTTGATCACTGTTAATGTTAAAACTATATTAACAATGAGTGAATTAAAAAAAACAAACCTTTCCTTCAACGTGATTTTCTTTTGCTTCACCAAAACAATTTTGTCCAAATATTTTGTTCTAAAGAATTTTTAATTTGCTTTATATCAATACTCCAGAACTGTTGCAATAACCCAGAAGTACTTTTGGTTAACAAGTAAATACTACCCCCCCCCTCTTTTACAAAGCTGCACTAGCAGCTGCAGCACGGTAATGCCGACACAGCCCATTCACTTTCAATGGGCTATGTTGGCATTATCATGCAGCTCTGTAAAAAGGGGGGGGGGGGGGTAACTGTATTTTAGCAAGGCTTAATTTAGCTCAGGATAAAGTAATCAGATGCCCCTGTTAAAACCACTGCATTATTAACTCAGTGTATTTGTAATGGTATCAGTTTATTATATTTTGCTGGATTATATATACACCAATATATTTGTGCAGCTTTTATATATTTGACACTGCAGCAGAGAAAATAGTTTCATTTCAAGCCCCTCTCTCCCCATTCCTTTTCTGGGAACTTCTGATAGCAGGGATAGTTAATTACAAACACTTAACAAAGACAAAAGAGAGATATATAACTCTCTCTGCCCTCCCACCTAAAAGGACTGAACAAAAGCATGACTAAGGTGGGTACTGGACGCTCATCAGGACATCTCTGAAAACCAAAGACCCAAGAGACCGAAAGTCTGGAGAGCCCATTGAAGACAAAGACTTCAGATGGGGAAACCATAAACAGGACATTTGCTTGTCAAAGGTATACCTGCCCCTCCCATCAGCTTTCAGACATGTGCAGAAAGGAAGGACTTATAATGTGGTCATGTGAACAGACTACATTAACCATAATGCCTTGCAAAATATCCAGGACATGCACACACCATGCTTCTCTGCTAACATTATAAAAGGCCTGAAAACAGCCCAGCTCGCTCTCTTGGAACCTGCCTCCTCTTGGGACCTGCTGCTCTCTTTGGGGTACGCTGATGCCTTGCTCCTGAAACATGTGCTCATCAATCAGCTGGACCACAGAATGCTTGTAACAAGGACTTGTAAGTAACATAACTTTTGATCTAGACCTGCTACTTTGCCTTACTTAAGCACAGATTATCTGTAAAGATCTCTTAAAACCTACCTCTCATGTGCCATTGTATATTAAATCAACCTTTTTGAAGCTAAAATTACGGTCTCTTTGTGTTCTGAGTATATGGTATCTTTTATATATACTTAATTTATTTAATTTATTGCAATTATCACCTTTGGTGATTGGTGGAGAAATTAATATCCTAAAACTTATAAATACAGCACCTGCTCTTAAATTATAAACAGTAGCGAGTGCTCTCTAGAGCTCTTTTCCCCAAATAAATCATTTCTTGTAACATATTGTGATAGGCCACTGAACATGGCAGTACATATCCTATATAATAATTCTCACCTCCAACATTCTATGTGTCTGCCTGCCTGTGTCTGTAACTTTCTTCACAGATGGGCTCCGAAGCCCTAGCTGATGTCACTAGACCCATTATGACGAATCCTATATAATAATTCTCACCTCCAACGTTCTGACTTGCCTGGGACCGTGGCTCATTCCGAGTTGGTCTGCTAGGCTCCGTAGATCAGGCTGACATCACCGTAGCCATTATGATGTCAACTTCAGAACCCGGGGAAAACAAAAAACATGCCTCACAGCTGATCCATGTCCAGAGGAGGGTCGCTGAACATGGGTGGGTGGAGGGGGGGCAGGGGAGAGAGGAGGTCGCTGGACATGGGTGGCTGGAGGGGGGGCAGGGGAGAGAAGAGGGCCGCTGGACATGGGTGGCTGCAGGGGAGAGAGGAGGTTTGCTGGACATGGGTGGCTGCAGTGGGCGCAGGGGGAGAGAAGGGTCGCTGGACATGGGTGGCTGCAGGGGAGCCGAGGAAAACCTTGCTAGCGCCCGTTTCATTTGTGTCAGAAACGGGCCTTTTTTACTAGTGTCAAATAAACTTGAGATTTTAGCTGTTATCCAAGAAACATTAAACATTGATTTACAGACTTTTACTAACCTTTGAATGCTTAGCCAGAATCTTCTGTGAACGCTTGTCTAAAGCATCAAATCCTACTAACAATCTCTGTGCCATTTCAGGAATCTTCCTAATTCAAATAAAAAAAAAAAAGAGAGATGTTTACTACAAAGATTTTGCAGACATGGATATTTAATACGTTAAAAAGACAGTGGATGTGTAAAACTGGGCTATTCTTGGGGGGAGGGGGGTCATTACAGAGGAAAGGAGGGGGGAGGATTTTAAATAGAGTCTTGAGAAAAAAGGGGAAAAATCTCTGGTCACTCATCACATTTGTAACTGTTTTACTTTATGTTATGCTTTATTGAAATGAATAATGTTGTTGTACTATTGAGTGACTTATTAAAGATATTTAAAGATAAAAGGGCTTACCACTGGATGCCCCTATGATCAGAGATAATAGCATGCAAATTTAAGCACACTTCTACCCTATTATCACAGAGAATAGTGTGCTTAAATTTGCATGCTTATTAAAGATATTTAAAGATAAAAGGGCTTACCAACTGGACGCGCTCAGGCTCCTGTGGTAAGTTTCTAATCTGCTTGCACAAAACGCAGGCTTAAAAATATTTTCACAGACGAGGTGCATCTGGGGCAAAGAGAGATAGAGAGCGCTAACTGATTAGCGCAGGATTAGCATATGAGCCCTTGGCCGCCTACAAAATAGTATCGGTAAGTGCTCATGCATTAATTTTATTTTAATGGCCACACACTAATGGCGACATTAGTGTATGGCCTTTAATAGGGAAAATGGAAGAATCGGCCATTTTCTGGCTGCATTTAAAAATGGCCTTAGCATGTGGAAAAAATCGATGTATGGGCTTCGCTAAGGCCACTTTCTACTGCAGCTTAGTAAAAGGACCCTATAGTTCATTGTTTGAAACAAAGCAAGTTCAGCTAGTTTGCTCAGAAAAGCAAATAAGACACAACAAGTTCTGTTATTTTTGTAGCTGATTGTATTAGACAACTGAATAATAATGGGGCTCATTTTCAAAACAGAAAAAACATCCAAAAAGCGGCACAAAGCAGCAGATGGAGGTTTTGTTTGCCGAAACATCCAAATCGATGTTTTCAAAATACATTTTAAGACTGCTTTCTATGCAGTTCGTATGCAGTATATTCAAATCACAATGGGGTGTGTTGGGGGCGGAATTTGAGCATTCCCAAAACTTGGAAATACTTCTGCCATAATGGAACAAAACAAAAAACATTTAGGGCTAAAAGTTAGATGGTTTGGGGTCTGTTTTACTAAGCCACGCTAGCGGCTTCCACGCGGCATTGCCAACGCAGCCCATTCAAAGTGAACAGGCTGTGTCGGCACTAGCGCACGGCCAGCCTTGCTAGCGGCTTAGTAAAACCCAGTGTTGGTCTAAACCTGTTTTAATCATAACAAAGTCACTAAAGGTTCCTAGATGACCAAATGACCAATGGAGAGATTAAGGCATGACCCCCTCCTTACTCCCCCAGTGGTCACTGATCCCTTCCACATCCCAAAGATGTGAAAGAAATAGTACATACCACTCCCTATGAGGCCCTTTTACTACGACACGTAAGAGTCTACGCACGCCCAAAGCGTGCCAAAATGGCGTTACCACCCGACTACCGCATGGCTCTTGCCGTAATTTCATTTTTGGAGTACGTCCAATACACATGTCTGAGAAATATTTATTTTCGGGCACACGTAATGGACGCACGCCAAGTGGCATTTGGCACGTGTAGGTCATTACCACCTGGTTACCGCGTGAGTCTTTACTGCTAGGTCAATGGCTGGTGGTAAGGTCTCAGACACAAAATGGACGCGCGGCAATTTTCATTTTGCCACACGTCCATTTTCAGCAAAAAAAAAACTGGGCCTTTTTTACAGGCGCGCTACAAAATGGATCGGCACACGCCCAAAACCCACGCCTACACTACCGCAAGCCATTTTTTAGCGCGCCTTAGTAAAAGGACCCCTAGGTTTTTTTTTAAGTTTCCTTTGTCATTTATACAAAATTTTCATTTTGTTCTCTTTTTGAAAAAATGTTTTAATTTCAGGGACAATGTTGTAAATAATTGTGAACTATTAAGAGTGCACACTATTTGTGAAGAGAAGCACTCCTTTTCAATAGTGCACATTCTTTAAGTAGAGCATGATTTATTTCTTGGAAAAGAATGTGCACTTATCACAAATAATACCAGGGCTTTTTTTATGAGGGTACTGGGGGATACTGAGTACCGGCACCTTTTCCATTGTCTGCTAAAACTGACACATGGACCCCATGTTTTAATTAAAGAGCTCAGGCTCTACACAACAATTCTGCCTTCTCATAGATTCTGTGATTGGTTGCAGGGGGCTCAGTAATCACGCTGCCCCTGAAGGGTGGCCTAGTATTTGAGTACTGGCACCTTTTTTGCTAGAAAAAATGCACTGAATAGTACACACTATTTACGACAGGAAAAACCATGAAATTTCAGGGTTTTTCCCCCCTGTTTTGGGCTAAAAAACACATGAAAAGAATTGGAAATGCCATTGACATTTACCATGTCATTTCAAATAAATGTACATCCTTAACTATCTTATGGTTTGAGCATATCTGCTACAGATTGAACAATTTCAAGTTTCATATTCACCTTTTCTCTGTCATACTAGTATCAAAGTGTAAGAAGCCATTTTCACTAGAACTCCCATTTCCTTCACAAGAACAAGTGGCTAAAATATAAATACAGTAAAATAAAATCACTGCATAATATTCAGCTGCATTTATCCAATTAGGAGAACTTCCTACCCAGACTGATGTCACTCACCAGGGCTGTACCTGGATGCATAACTGTCCGGATAAGGTGACTGAAAAGCTGGACAGACTGCCCCTGTGCTATCTGGAGAGTGCCAGGGTGGTCTGAGCAGCGCCAGATTTTATCCCGATATTTATTTTGGGGGGATTTATTAACCGCCTTTATGAATAGATTCACCCAAGGTGGTGTACAGCAGGTACAGTTTAACAATAAACTTACAATTTTGTTAATGAGTGGCCAAGTGGTTAGAGCACCGGTCTTGCAATCCAGAGGTGGCCGGTTCAAATCCCACTGCTGCTCCTTGTGATCTTGGGCAAGTCACTTAACCCTCCATTGCCTCAGGTACAAACTTAGATTGTGAGACCTCCTGGGACTTAAAAATATCCAAAGTACCTGAATGTAACTCACCTTGAGCTACTACTGAAAAAGGTGTGAGCAAAATCTAAATAAATAAATAATAATTAAAATAAATAATAATATTAAAATGACTAAATATAAATACAATAAATTAGGTAAACTTGGAAATACGATGTCAGTATAATACAAAGAATACCATAACAGACAGCATGGAAAAATATTCAAATAATATAGATATAATACGATGTCAGCATAATACCAATGAAATACCTAATAAACAACGCAGTAGGACATTCAAATAGCACAGACATGATGCTAATGCTTTTATATGTAACTGAGGGGCCAAGTGTGGACAAGATGGGTAGTACAAACAGATGGGTGGGACCACATTCAGTTCAAGCTTCTGCTACTAACCTACAAATGCACTCGATCTGCAGGCCCTCCTTACCTCTCAACCTTCATCTCCCCTTACGTTCCTACCCGTAACCTCCGCTCTCAAGACAAATCCCTCCTTTCAGTACCCTTCTCCTCCACCGCCAACTCCAGGCTCCACCCTTTCTGCCTCGCCTCACCCCATGCGTGGAACAAACTCCCCGAGCCCATACGCCAGGCCCCCTCCCTGCCCATCTTCAAATCACTGCTTAAAGCCCACCTCTTCAATGTCGCCTTCGGCACTTAACCACTACACCTCTACTCAGGAAATCTAGACTGCCCCAACTTGACATTTCGTTATTTAGATTGTAAGCTCCTTTGAGCAGGGACCGTCCTTCTTTGTTAATTTGTACAGCGCTGCGTAACCCTAGTAGCGCTCTAGAAATGTTAAGTAGTAGTAGTAAACTCAAGGCAAAATCTTTGTAGAGTTAAACAAGATATAAGGAACTGATCTAAGTCGCAGGGTGTGCAGCAAGCTGGTCCAGGAGTGGAGCGAGTATATAGTCAGTCACCACATGCATTAAAAGCTTGTGAGAAGAGCCAAGCTTTCACCTGCTTCCTGAAGTAGAGGTAGTCTCAAGTTAGATGTAGACCCTCTGGGAATAAATTCCAAAGCGTGGGGGCTACTCATGAGAAAGCTCGCTGGCGGGTATCACACCAAACAATTTCTTTTGATGATGCTCCTTGAAAGGACCTTAGCAGGCTCATTTTCAAGAGGACGCCCATCTTTCGACACAAATCGGAAAATGGGCGTCCTTCTCACAGGGTCGCCCAAATTGGTATAATCGAAAGCCGACTTTGGACGTCCCCAACTGCTTTCCGCTGCAAGGACAACCAAAGTTCACGGGGGCATGTCGGAGGCGTAGCGAAGGCGGGACTTGGGCGTGCCTAACATATGGACGTCCTTGACCCATAATGGAAAAAAAAGGGCGTCCCTGACGAGCACTTGGACAACTTTATCTGGTTCTGTTTTTCTTACGACCAAGCCACAAAAAGGTGCCCAAAATGACCAGATCACCACTGGAGAGAATCGGGAATGACCTCCCCTTACTCCCCCAGTGGTCACTAACCCCCTCCCACCCTCAAAAAAAATCTAATATTTTGTGCCAGCCTCTATGCCAGCCTCAAATGTCAAACTCAGCTCCATCACAGCAGTATGCAGGTCCCTGGAGCAACTTCAAGCAGGCAGACCCAGGCCCATCCCCCTCCCTACCTGTTACACTTGTAGTGGTAAATGTGAGCCCTCCAAAACCCACCAGAAACCCACTGTACCCACATCTAGGTAAGGGCTATGGTAGTGGTGTACAGTTGTGGGTAGTGGGTTTTTGGGGGGGGGGGGGTTATGGGGCTCAGCACACAAGGTAAGGGAGCTATGTAACTGGGAGCAATTTATGAAGTCCACTACAGTGCCTCCCAGGGTGCCCGGTTGGTGTCCTGGCACGTCAGGGAGTCCAGTGCACTACGAATGCTGGCTCCTCCCACAACCAAAGGGCTTGCATTTGGTCATTTCTGAGATGGGTGTCCTTGGTTTCCATTATCGCCGAAAATCAGAAACGACCAAGTTTAGGGACGACCATCTCTAAGGACAACCTAAATTTCAAGATTTGGGCGTCCCCGACCGTATTATCGAAACGAAATATGTACGTCCATCTTGTTTCGATAATATGGGTTTCCCTGCCCCTCCATTGGGATGTTTTACGAGGACGTCCTCAGCAAAACTTGGGTGTCCCTTTCGATTATGCCCCTCTAGATGTCTCAAAGGTGTGTAAAGGGCTAACTTATTCTTTAACTACTCTGGCCCATTTTGTCTGGGGACCTTGAAAATCAAACACAGGGCCCTGTTTACTAAACCACTATCGTTTTTAACTTGCGCACTAAAAATACTAGCGCACCTTAGTAAACCGGGCCCACAGGGTTTTAAATTTAGCCCTGTAAAGTACCAGTAGCCAGTGTAGTTTCTGCAGGAAGGGTGTGATGTGGTCATGCCGCTTGCAGCCTTCTATCAGTCAGGCTGCAGCATTCTGAATTAGCTGGAGCTGATGCAAGCTCTTTTTGGTTTGAACAGTGTACAGGCATTACAGTAGTCTAGTTGTGACGTTATCATGGCATGGACCACTGTGGTCAGACTCATCTTTTGAATATATGGAGAGAGATTTCATAGTTGCCACAGGTGATAGAGCCAATTTTTTTCAGGTTGTTTGAATTTAAGGGATTAGAGTGAGTGATGAGTACAGCAGTATCGCAAGATTCCTGACCTGTGATTTTAGGGGGAGATCTTATTTCGCAAAAGGTATTTTGAAGTCAGGCATTTATCCACTTGTGTTATGTACCCAAAGAATCTCTGTTTTGCTTGGGTTCAGGCAGAGTTTGTTGTTTATTGCCTATTCCTGAGTTGCAGTTAGACAGATAGTCAGTTTATTCAAAGCTGTGGGTAGATCTGGTTCAGTGGGCATGAGTAACATATAGTAAATGACGGCAGATAAAGACCTTTATGGTCCATCCAGTCTGCCCAACAAGATAAACTCATTTTACATGGTTTGTGATACTTTAATTGCATACCATCAGCATAGATGTAGAATTTTGTGCCAATTGACTGAAGCAGTCAGTCAGAGGATTGAGGTAGATATTAAATAAAATGGGACAGTATGGATCCCTGTGGCACCCCACAGTTCAATGCCCAAGGTAATGATGTGCTGTTGTTGAAGAGAACTGATTGTTGTCTGTCTGCCAAATAGGATTTGAACCATGTAAATACCATGCCACTGACACCTGTTTCTGCTAGTCTTGTAAGCATATTGTGATCCACTGTGTCTAAGGCTGCTGAGAAATCCAGCAACACTAGCATCGAGGCAGATCCCGTCACAGTTTCTGTGTAGATCATCGAGAAGGGGCACAATAACTATGTTCCGTACCCAGGTCTGAAGACAGATTGACCTGGGTCTAGCCAATTACTTTCATTTAGCCAGTCGTTGAGTTGAACGCAGACTGTCTGTTCTATAAGTTTTTGCCAAGAAAGGAATGTTACAGACTGGTCGGTAGTTTTCAAGCTTGTCCTAATAAAAGGAGCTGTTTTTCAGTAGGGGGCGAACCACAGCTTTTTTTAGGCAGTTGTTGGCAGCTGTCCTTCCACAAGAGAGAAGTTAATTTTTGTGGCCCCTTCAATGAGGCCTGTGTTTGCTCGCTGTACTATCTTTGCTGGGCAGGTTGTTGGCCGCAGACCTTTCAAAATATTTTCAAGAGCTTCCTCTGTGACCTGGTTGAACGAGTCCAGATGGCTGTGCATAGTTGGGCGAGAGGGAGTGTTCTCCTCATTAGCTGGTGATAGCTTTGATGGGACTGTCTGTAGGTCCTGATGGAGACCTTTAAGTTTGTTGGCAAAGTATGTGGCAAAAATTATTGCTGGTTAGTTGTGACTGGGAAGGCTGGTTCTGTTGTGGGGTTTGCAGTAGGCTGTTTACTATTTTAAATAGTTGCTTGGTTGAATTTGCAACTTGCTCAATGTGTTGAGAGAAATATTGTTTTTTTGGCTGTTAAGACCTGGTGGTACATTGCCATGTGTTTCTTACAGTTGAGCCTGTCTTCATCTAGGTGAGATCTGCACCATTTTCTTTCAAGTTGGCGTCCTTGATGCTTAAGAACCTATAGTTCTGAGGAGAACAATGGGGAACATTTGTGTGTAGGCAATAGGACCTTCTTTAGAGGAGCTGTTTTTTTTTCCAATGCCATTGCTAAGCAATCATTCCAGATATCAGCCTGTTCTGACACTGTCTTCATCTTTTCATCCACTATGGGGTAGGACAAGGCCTCTAGGAAGCTATCAGCAGTCATATTTTTCATGTCTCAAAATCCCTTCCAAACTTTAGTTGGTCCCATCTGTTTTTGGTACTCCTTAATAGAAAATGTGATTAGAAAATGATTTGTAAATGATAGGGATGTTATCTTGATGCCACCGGCCTTATTATGTTCAAAGATGTCGACCCCTTTGCAGAACTCCAAGAGGGGCATTTTTGATATGACGTCTAAGCCCAACTAACTGAAGTGGGGTATAAAGACATTTTCAAAGACATCTCTCTTTTTTTTTTTTTAAATGGCTATTTGCTAGATGTTTTTGTGCTTTCTGCGTTTATCTTTTTGGCCCATTTTCGGGAAAAAAAAAAACGTCCACATGAAAAAACACACAAAATAAAGCCATTGGGATGCAGGAGGAGCCAGCATTCTTAGTAGACTGGCCACACAAACATCCTAGGAGAGCAATGGGGCGCCCTAGGGGACACTGCAGTGGACTTCAAATAAATGCTACCAGGTACACATCTCACCATAGCTCCCTTATCTTGTCTGCTGAACCCCCTAAAACCCACTACCCCCAACTGTACACCACTACAATATCCCTTATGGGTGAAGGGGGCACCTATATGTAGGTACAGTGGATTTCTGGTGAGTTTTGGAGGGCTCACAGTTTCCAGCATAAGTGTAACAGGTAGGGGGAGGTATTGGCCTGGGTCCACCTGTCTGCAGTGCACTGCACTCACGAGTAGAATACTGTCTCCAGGGACCTGCATGCTGTTCTAATGGACCCAAGTATTACATCTGAGGCTGGCAAGTAATGTTTTTAATCAAATTATTGGGGTGTGGGAGGGGGTTAGTGACCACTGGGGGAGTAAGGGGAGGTCATCTCTGATTCCCTCCAGTGGTCATCTAGTCATTTAGGGCACCTTTTTGTACCTTATTTGTTATAAAAACAGGTCTAGCTCAAAACATTTTAGTTTTAGTCCTGGACGGTTTTGTTTTGTTCCATTATGGCTGAAAAGCATCCAAGTGTTAGGAACACCCAGATCCCGCCCTTAACAAGCCCCCTTGTGATTTGAGCACACTTCTGAAGGACTTCATAGAAAAACGTCCAAATGCAGATTTATGCCACTTTTTAGACATTTTTCTCTTTTGAAAATGAACCCCCTAGAAATGCCATCATATCAAGGAAGGCAGAAGGTGGTGTCTGGAGTTTCGCTGTGTAAGTTAATGTCTCCCATGATCAGTAAGTAATCTAAAGCATTGACAATATTCAGTGCTAGCACCTGGATAAAAGCTGAATTTATGGAATAATTTTAAAGTTTTTCAGAATAGATTAAATTCAATGTTTTTGATGGAGACTGGTAATTATTTGTAATGCATTAAATTTGTGATGCTTTGAATCACCCCATTCATGAAGTAAGTCACACTAAATTTTCACAGTGATGTATTTAACTGCAATGACCTCATTAAGGGGTCCTTTTACTAAGGTGCACTGAAAAATGGCCTGTGGTAGTGTAGACACGTGTTTTGGGTGCGCGCAGAATCATTTTTCAGCTTACCTGCAAAAATTGCCTTTTTAAAATTTTTGCTGAAAATCTACGTGTGGCAAAATGAAAATTGCTGCGCATCCATTTTGGGTCTGAGAACTTACCACCAGCCATTGACCTAGCGGTAAAGTCTCACGCGGTAATGACTTATGCAAATCAAATGCCACTTAGTGCATGTCCAATACGCGCATCCGAAAATAAAAATTATTTTTCGGACGTGCGCCAAAAATGAAATTACTGCAAGAGCCACGTGGTAGCCAGGCGGTAGCTCCATTTTGGCACACATTGGGCGCGCATAGATGCTTATGCGGCTTAGTAAAAGGGCCCCTAATTTTAATAAGGCTGAGTCACAATGAAGGAGTGGAACGCCGGATACTGCTCGAATACTATGAATACTACTGAGCAACAGGACAACCTCATGTTTTTGTGCCTACTGATGGACTTATACTTATGCACTCTACCTCTGCTTTTGGCTGTTTAGCCACACCTTATCACTGCACTGGACATTTGTGCCTTATCCAGTTTTACTGTTTGCTAACGAAAGAAGTTTGCTGTTTACTAATGTAAAGATAGAATGCAGGGCTATTAGACATATAGCTTGTAACAGTAGTTTGCAAGGCCTATACAAGACCAGCTTGCATGTAGCAGCGCCATCTGAATAGACGACCTTGGTGGGTGCTGACACCCCGCCCTGCATTCCTGAGCCGAACGAACCTTATCTCCTGTGCTAGAAAGGAGCATTGTGTGTGTGAAGAATAAGCTGCTAAGTTTCGTTTTTCTTGCCAGTATCATTTCAGTGTTATGACGTGTGTACGTACTGGGACTACAATTTTGTACTGTAAGAACTACAAATGTTTACTGCGCATGTCGGTTGTGGCGTGTAAGGGGCCAAATGCGCAGGCCTGTAGGGGAGTATAAATGTAAGTGTCAGATGATTTATGACACACAGTGTCCCGAGACTACTCGGTGCTGTTCACTTGCTAGCAATAAAGTTGCCTTGTTTGGAAACAAAATTTGCCTTTCGTCTCCTGATTCCCCACCTGTTTCATTGGCGACCCAGATGGGACAGAAGTAGAAAGGGGAATCGGATTATATTCTTCCCCTCCCCCACTGCGGTCGGATCGGGTCATCGACCCCCACCCGAGAAGGTGGTGAGTGGCCACCGCTGATTTCAGCGTCCATCTCCCGGAGGAGGGCCGATCAACTCCGCCTGACTGTAGAGGGGGCTGTGTGGTTCCGACAAGGCACCTTTTTCCATTTCAGAGAGAAGCATACGACGGCGCGGCCTGCGACCCCGGCGGACAGGCGAGTATACTCTACGTAGTGACCGGCCCAGTAAGGACCGAAGAAGAGGCGTGATCACCCTCTTTTAGCCAGTGACTAATACGGACTATTGGTATACGACTAGGTCCCGAAACTCACTAGGCTCCGACGACGAAACCGAGCGGCGAACGGGAGGGTTTCTTGTGGCGTATGAAAGTGTGTGAATGGGCTTGCAGTTCCAGGCCGGGCGACCGCGTCCTGGTCAGGCCGAGTGTTGACCCTTCTGTGTCTGGTGGAACGAGACCCCTTACTCCTCCACCGCCCCTTTCCCCCTTTGTCCGTCACCTGTCCTTTGGCACTCAGGTTAGGATGGGCGGGGGTGGGTCTTCACCGTTAGATTTAATGATGGAACACTTTAGCGAAGTGTTCGACCTAGATAAATGTAGCAGGGCCGGGATGATACAGAGATGTCAATTTATGTGGCCAGGGCTAGGTATTGCTGGATGGCCCCCGGAAGGGTCATTCGAGTATGAAAAAGTGGCGGCGGTCATGAATATTGTTATAGTCGAGGGAAACCCAGGCTGTCCCGAGGACATTCCATACATAGAAGCGTGGTTGGATGTAGTCCGGGATCCGCCGGCTTGGGCCCAACGAAAGGTAGAAAAGGCCGCCCTCATGTTGGTAAAGCAGAGAAAAGGCCGGAAAACTAAACTTAAAACCCTGCCGACCCATGCCTTCGCTCTCCAAAGCTCGGCAACCGCTGCCGTCCCGAAGGCCGCAGGGACCGCCCCCATACGGCCTACCGCCCCTAGCGCTGAAGCCACTGAGACCACGCCCCCTGCTACCATTGGTAAGGCAGGAGCTACGCCCAGTACGACCAACACACTTTCTAGAATGAAACCCCCAAAGAAAACCCCAGGGAAAGTTCAGGGTTTGCCCGAAAAGAAGCTTCCAAAAGCCCCGATACTTGCTACGGCGGAAGCATACGAAGACGACATCGCGCCACCGCCATATGCCCCGATATACCCCGACATCGCGAGCCTGGAGGAGGGCCCGGATAACGCTGAGGCTTCCGGGTCAGAGTCGGATGCCGGAGAGATGTCCCGTCCAGACTCACCTGAGTCACCTGGCCCCGCAACCATACGGAAGAGTAAACGGGTTGTGAAGAACATTACTCGATTCCCTCAATCGAGTCCGCGCAATGCCCTCCCTTCGAGCAGGAAAGGGGGAGCCACCCACTTATTTCCAGTTCGACAATCTACCACCTATACCCCTAACCCGGTGGAAGGGGGGGGCCAGCCCATTGAATCAACAGTTTATAGCCACGTTCCCTTCTCAAGTGCCGACTTGTATAACTGGAAATTGCATGGGCCGTCCTACGACCAGAAACCCGAGCAGTTGGTAGAGCTGGTGGAAGGCATTATATACAGTTATAATCCGACTTGGGGAGACCTTAGGCAGTTGAGCGCCCACATCCTGACCACTGAAGAACGCCGCCTTTTACAACAAAATATGGAGCAAGCCGTCCGGGATGCGAACCCTACCCATGCCAACTTACAGAACCTAATAGAGACGGAGGCGCCCATCGCTGCCCCTGCGTGGGACTACCGAACCGCTGAAGGCCAAACCCTTATCCGCCGATACCAGCAGGCGTACCTGGCCGCCTTAAAGAAAGGGAAGCAGAAGGTTACCAACATGGGGAAAATCCACAGTGTAGTCCAACAAAAGGACGAGAGTCCAGGGGACTTCCTTGAACGACTTATGGAGGCATTCAGAAGGCACAGCCCGATAAATCCCGAAGACCCTAAGAACCTCCCAACCGTGGTTATGAGTTTTGTTAGCCAGTCAGCACCGGATATACGAAGAAAGCTACAGAGAACGGAGGGGTTCGAAGGGATGAGCCTCAGCCAACTGAAAGCTATAGCTGATCGCGTATTCGGATATCGCGACCAGGAAGAGAAGACGGAGGCCCGAAAGGAATCGACCAGGCGGATGCGGGAGAAGGCAGATGTGTTGGCCACGGTGCTGGAAGAACGGATGAGGTCTAGACCAAAGGGGAGGGGCAGAAGAACAAGAGGAACGCGGTCCCCCATAGGACGTAACCAGTGTGCAAATTGTCGACAAGAAGGACACTGGTGGGCTGATTGTCCAGAGGAGATACGGGACAGCCCGAGAGAAGAGGAACCATGGGACCGGCAGAGAGAGGAGGAGACGGGCGACCGTACAGGGGCCCCCAGACGAGGCCGGGGAAGGGGCCGAAGAGATAGAGGACGGGATGACCGGAGGGAATGGCAGATGGCTGTGGACGCTACCCGAGACAGCACAGCATGAAGAAACCGGGAGGGCAGAGTCCCCACTGACCCTCTGGTGGAAATTCGGGTGGGGACAGAGTCTATGAAGGCCTTACTAGACACGGGGGCCCAGCGATCTGTTATCACCACCGCCATAGCCCCAGCCACGAAAGAAACTATACCAATTGTGGGAGCCTCCGGGAAATCCCTTGCGGCCCCCCTCCTCAAGGAGCGCCAAGTCCAGATCGGAGGGACGATGGTGTCTCATCAGTTCATACACATCCCTGGATGCCCAGTCCCCTTGATTGGTCGGGACCTGCTCTGTAAGCTCCAGGCCACCTTGAAGTTCAAGACCACGGGTGAAGTGGAAGCTCGCTTTGAAGATCGGCCAGTAACACTTATCTGTCCAGTAAGAGAAGAATGGAGACTACACGCTCCCTCAACTGTAGGACCTGGCGACTGCCGTTACGACCAGAATACCCCTTTTGCCCAGCAGAGGCGAGCCATAATGGATGAAGTGCCTGATGTATGGGCAGAAGTGAACCCCGGAGGACTGGCCGTTAACGCTATCCCCATCTGGATTGAGCTCAAGCCGAATGCTCAAGTTGTCAACCAAGGACAATACCACGTCCCCTATGCAGCCCGGCATAGTATGCACACTCATCTACAGAAACTCCTTCAACAGGGGGTTCTTAAACCAATCAGATCCGCATGGAATACCCCATTGTTGCCCGTTAAGAAGCCAGGAACATCCGAATACAGACCCGTCCAGGACTTGAGGAAAGTCAACAACCAGGTAGCCGACATAGTCGCCCTCGTACCAAACCCCTACTCCATCTTAGCCCAAGTGCCATCCCAGACCAAGTGGTATAGTGTCATTGATCTGAAGGACGCCTTCTTCTCCATCCCCCTTGCTGCCGACAGCCAGAAGTTGTTTGCCTTCACGTGGGAAGACTTACAGACGGGAACCAAGCAGCAATATACATGGACCCGGCTTCCTCAGGGGTTCAAGAACTCCCCCACCCTCTTTGGTGACCAGCTTGCCCAGGACCTGAAAACGTACCAAGACGAGTACGGGCCGGTCGTCCAATACGTGGATGACCTGTTGGTGGCCCGTGAAACGTACACGGACTGTGCAGAAGCTACCCTTTACCTCTTGAAAACCCTGGAAGCCCAGGGGTACCGGGCCAGTCGCAAGAAGGCCCAGATATGCGAGATCGAAGTCGAGTATCTAGGGTTTCGCCTCCGAGAAGGAACCCGGAGGCTCGGTATTCCCCGAACTCAGGCTATCCGCAATCAACCCACTCCTGTTAATAAAAAGGAGTTGCGAGCACTCCTCGGAGCCGCTGGATATTGCCGGATATGGATCATCAATTTCGCTGTTCTGACCCCTGATCTGTACGCCAAGCTAAAAGGACCTGAACTCGAGGGCCAAAATCTCCAGTGGGAGAAACACGAACTGAAAGCCCTCCAGGACCTCAAGGATGCCCTTGCGGCCCCACCAGCGCTCGGACTGCCAGATGTGACTAAGCCGTTCCACTTGTTCATCGACGAAAAGAAGGGATTGGCACTTGGAGTCCTCACCCAACTGGTCGGCACCTGGCAACGCCCTGTAGCATACCTCTCCAAGGGCATGGACAATGTGGCACGAGGATGGCCGGGCTGCCTCCGAAGCATTGCGGCGGCCTGTCTGCTGATACACGAGGCCAATAAGCTCACCTTCGGCCAGACACTCTTTGTGACCACACCCCACACCATCCGCGGCCTACTCGAGAGCCATGGACCTAGATGGATGACCAACTCCCGATTGGTCAAATACCAAGCCCTCCTGTGCGAAAATCCGGAGGTGCGGATCCTGGACACAACCAACCTTAATCCCGCCACCCTCCTTCCGGCCCCTGAATCACCACTCCACGACTGTGAGGAGGTAATGGCCACTGTGCACTAGAGCAGACCTGACCTGAAGGACCAACCCTGGCAAGGGGGCATCACCCTTTTTACCGATGGAAGCAGCCAGGTGATAGAGGGAATTCGAAGAGCTGGCTATGCTGTTGTGTCTGAGGACCACGTGATCGAGGCTATGGCTCTGCCGCCCGGAACGTCAGCCCAGAAGGCGGAACTGATAGCTCTCACCAGAGCCCTCCGGTGGGCTGAAGGAAAAGTTGTTAACATCTACACAGATTCCAAATACGCTTTTCTCACCCTCCAGGTGCATGGAGCCTTGTACAAGGAGAGGGGATTTCTGACAGCTGAGGGGAAAGGACTTGCAAATGCCGCTGAGATCTGCCAGTTACTCGAGTCAGTATGGAAACCGAAGAAGGTGGCTGTGATGCACTGTAGGGCCCACACCGGGAGAACGGACCCTATCGCCCGGGGAAATCAGCGGGCAGACGACGCTGCAAAAAGGGCAAGTCAGCTCCCCCACTCCTCTCACCCTTCTGACCCCGTACTCGTCGTCCAGCTCCCTACAGAGACCCCTATCTACACCCCCCAAGAAACGGAGTGGGCCCAACAAGAGGGTCTGGAGTCACGCAATGGCTGGTGGATACTACAGGATGGGCGCATATGGATACCCGAAGCCTTGGCCTGGACGGTGGCCAAGGAGGCTCACGACCGCACCCACCTGGGCAGGGACGCCCTGGGGCGCTTACTTGAGAAGACCTACTACATCAACAAACTATCCCTGTGGACCAAAAACGCTTCCAGCCGATGCGCAACTTGTGCCCGGAACAACCCTCGAACGGGGCCCGGCCCTATGCCAGGACATGTTCTCCGAGGCACCAGCCCTTTCCACGTATGCCAGATTGACTTCACACACATGCCCCCGGCACGAGGCTACAAAGCTATCCTCGTCGCCGTGTGTACCTACACCGGATGGATTGAAGCCCAGCCCACTAGAACGGAAATGGCTAAAGAAGTCACCTCCCTACTGCTTCATCAAATCCTACCCAGATACGGTCTCCCCAAGCAAATAAACTCTGACAACGGTCCCGCCTTCGCCAGCGAAGTAACACAACAGCTCAGTACCAGACTGGGCCTCGATTGGAAGTTGCATTGTGCCTGGAGACCCCAAAGCAGTGGAGTAGTGGAGAGGGCTAACCGATCCCTGAAGAACCAGCTAGCCAAGCTATGCCAAGAAGCAAAAGCCAAATGGCCCGACCTGCTCCCACTGGCCTTGCTGCATCTTCGGTGTACCCCCAAGGCTACTGGCCTTACTCCTTACGAGATGATGTATGCTAGGCCACCACCACTACCCTCTTTTCCCGACTCCTTGCAGATACAGGGCGAGAGTTCCTTAGTGAAACAGATGAAAGCATTACAGGAGGTAGTGCAAGACATCCAGCAATACACTGAAAGAGTAGCTCCCTTGGTTCTCACCAGTCCCACACATCGGTTCAGGGTAGGAGATGAGGTCTGGGTAAAAGAGTGGGATGAATCTGACTGCCTAAAGCCCAAATGGAAGGGGCCCTCCCTTGTTCTCCTAACGACCTCAACCGCTGTTAAAATTGCAGGAAGCCCAGTGTGGATACATTGGACCCGACTGAAACCTGCTGCTCCCACTAGCAGCACCCTGAAGCGTTGGACTGCGCACCAACATCCTGACGCTCCATTACGGCTGACTCTAAGAAAGACGTGAACCACCAGATTCATGCCTGCCCAGCAACAGGAACTCAGCTTCTGGACCCACTGCGTTTTTGGCTCTCTGTTTATCGCAGCCTTCATCGTGGGCCTCATTATCTTCTTGCTGCAAAAGCTCGGATACCTCCCACCACATATATAATGCTGACCATCTTCCTTCTCCTGTGTGCAGTCCCGAGCTATCCTGCCACCCTGAGCCTGAATTGCACTGAATGTTTGCGCCTCGTGCGCCATCGTATAGAGGGAGGATATCACCTAGTCACCACCCTCATTCACCAGACGCAGCCACCGGAAGGCGATTGCCGGCTTCTCCCGACTTGTGCCCTCATCACTCCGAATGGCCTCCAACAGTTCCACAGATGCCTCCAAGGAAATCTCACTATCTGCCATAGCCCTACCAAGCCGAGATACTACAATGTCACCCTCAGCGTAGGACTCCCTGCGTATGTGGCCGGGCCTCCGGGAGTCGAGGGAGATGGCATTCTGTATTACATAAATTCCACTCGCATCCTTGTCGGTGGCATCCAAACTGTAGCAACCCTAACCTTCGACGTCTGTGCCGCCATGGACAAACACCCTTGGTCTCGCAAGTGTGGCAGCCAGAGTTGGCGTAAGGCATATGTTAACGACCACAAGTATGTCTGCCCCTTCAGTCCAGACATGAGATGCTGCTCCCCGTGGGTTTGGCTCCCATGCGCCGGCGACACTCGAGCCTCGGGCTGGGACCGAGTATGTGCTTATACGGGAGGAGGATATGCCGGATGCACCGGCCTGGGCGAGTTTCGTCGAGGTTCTGGTAACTATGTGTCCCTAGACTGGCCCATTCGAGGACACGACATGCCATGGAGAGAGACGTGGGGCCTCGGCATTGACGGCGGAGGAATGGATCCGTTGACATATATTACCATATATCAGAGTCTCGAAACGAAGCCTCCTACGCACTACCAGACTACTGTCGTCGGCTACCAAGACGTATTCGATGAAATCGCTCGTGCTGAACAGACCGAGACTAAATTCCCCATTTCCCCAGAAGCCCGGAATATGTTCCTCAACTTGGCTGAAAACATTGCCCTCTCCCTGGGAATTGCCAACTGTTTCGTCTGTGGAGGCACCGACATGGGTGAACAATGGCCCTGGGAAGCGAGAGAGATCCGACAGCAAACATGGGATGCACTCAACACCACCAACATTACCTTTCCCCAGCGGCCGAAGCCGTACGAATGGGCCCTGAGAACAAATATCATAGGTACCCTCTGCGCTAGTCGAGCGCCATCGAAGCGTTACTCTGTACCAGTGGGAGATTCCGCTTGCACGGGGGTTCTTCAGTATAATGGAAGCCGGACGACCTGGTGGCAAACAGACAACCTGCCCGCCCCGGAGCCTATCTGGACAGAACCCACCTTGAACACGACATGGACGTACGGAGGAAACGCCTCCCTCAAGTGGGTAGCCCCGGCGGGCTACTACTATATCTGCGGACGCAGGGCCTATGAACAGCTCCCGGCCCGCTGGTACGGTACCTGTCTCTTGGGCACTGTCCGACCTAGTTTTTTCCTTCTGCCCCTGCGAGTCGGCGAAACTTTGGGTATCCCCCTATACGTGGACAAGGGGCCTGATAACCCTGCCAGACGTAAACGGTCTTTCCCAAACATCAAGCCCAAAGTCCAAATTGGAGACTGGAAAGACAACGAGTGGCCGCCTGAACGCATCATTCATTACTATGGACCGGCCACATGGGCTGAAGATGGTACATACGGGTACCGTACCCCTATCTACATGCTAAATCGCATTATTCGCCTACAGGCCGTACTCGAAATCCTTACCAACGATTCGGCCCTTGCCCTCAATATCCTAGCTCGACAGAACACTAAGCTCATTACCGCAGTTTACCAAAATCGCTTGGCTCTTGACTACCTCTTAGCCCAGGAGGGCGGGGTGTGTGGCAAGTTTAACCTCAGTAATTGCTGCTTACAGATTGATGACCAGAGCCATGTCATCAGAGAAATAACTGACCGGATGGTCAAATTAGCCCACGTCCCCGTCCAGACCTGGAACAGTGCGTGGGATTGGACTTCCTCCCTAACCAACTGGCTACCAACCTCCGGGAGCCTGCATGGCCTCCTCGTCATGGGTGGCCTGTTCTTGTTGTCCTGCTTATTAATACCTTTGTCTCTCCCCTTGGTTTTCAGGTGCTTCCGCTCCACCATGGAAAGCATCGCTGATCGCCGTGCTGCTGCCCAACTTATGGCTCTCCAGATGTACTCCCCCATTCCCCAGTCTGATGAAGCTGACGATGAAGCACCTTGTGGCTGATGGGCACTTTTCACCTCCTGAGTCACTTAATGAGCCAGTACCCTTGTGCCAGCATAAGACCGGCTACAAAGGGGGGGGGATTCCACTAGGGACCTTCCGTCTCAACCCCGGCGAAGCAACCACCGGCTGCGCAAGGGCTTAGGGCTTGCTTGTTGCCTCCCTCGCTAACTATCCTTGTCCTTTCTTTCCTTTTCAGGGTTCATGGAGGATGGAGGTGATACTCTCCACCAGAATGGATGTTCAAGTATCAAAAGGGGGGAATGAAGGAGTGGAACGCCGGATACTGCTCGAATACTATGAATACTACTGAGCAACAGGACAACCTCATGTTTTTGTGCCTACTGATGGACTTATACTTATGCACTCTACCTCTGCTTTTGGCTGTTTAGCCACACCTTATCACTGCACTGGACATTTGTGCCTTATCCAGTTTTACTGTTTGCTAACGAAAGAAGTTTGCTGTTTACTAATGTAAAGATAGAATGCAGGGCTATTAGACATATAGCTTGTAACAGTAGTTTGCAAGGCCTATACAAGACCAGCTTGCATGTAGCAGCGCCATCTGAATAGACGACCTTGGTGGGTGCTGACACCCCGCCCTGCATTCCTGAGCCGAACGAACCTTATCTCCTGTGCTAGAAAGGAGCATTGTGTGTGTGAAGAATAAGCTGCTAAGTTTCGTTTTTCTTGCCAGTATCATTTCAGTGTTATGACGTGTGTACGTACTGGGACTACAATTTTGTACTGTAAGAACTACAAATGTTTACTGCGCATGTCGGTTGTGGCGTGTAAGGGGCCAAATGCGCAGGCCCAGTAGGGGAGTATAAATGTAAGTGTCAGATGATTTATGACACACAGTGTCCCGAGACTACTCGGTGCTGTTCACTTGCTAGCAATAAAGTTGCCTTGTTTGGAAACAAAATTTGCCTTTCGTCTCCTGATTCCCCACCTGTTTCAACAATACCACCTTAAAGTTAAAGTGATATGGGTTAATTTAGAACACCTTACTACACTTTAGTGAACAGGCCATGTGTTACTTAGAGGAGGGTTTTTACATTTTTTTGGAATAAAAGATTTTTTTTCTATTATTAGGTTAGTTTGTGGGTTTTATTAAATCTTTTCCTTGAATCTTTTAAGTTTTACATACTTGCTGAAAGCTTTGATGTCTGATGGCTGTTGGCAGTGCTGCACCCTTGCACCCCAATTTACTTATTTAATGGTAGGCTAAGTAGGATGAGCTTTCCAAAGAAGAGATCCAGTCAGGATTGAGACATACACAAAAATGGTACAAGGAAAGGGGAAATGTGCACTTCTTTTATTTAACAACTGAAGAATCTACAAAATACTGTCCACAACTTTTCGCGGAAAAACTGGCCATATACCCAGTAGACCTGCAAATCAGTAATGCAACTGTCTCCAGAGATTCATCTTCTTTAGTCCAAGACACACAATGACAATCTTGTATTTTATTTGTATGGAAAGTCTACTACAGATTTCAAAATACCTGACCTGCTGAAAACCGCCCAGAAAAGGAAAACCTGAGTTACCAACCAGCACCTGAAGTTTTGGCAATTCTCAACTTCTTTCTATGTTCTGCCTGTGGGAAGCCTACTTGGAATAGCTTTCCATCGCAACACACAATTTAAGAAAACTGAAGTGAAAGTATTTATTATTTACAAAAGTGCCTGCAAAAGAAGCGCTGCTCTTACCTTGCAGCCGTGCCGGGGCTGTTGTTCCGCACTCCTGAGTCCTGCCTGCAGTGCCCGGTGGCGCGTTCTTCCGTGTCTCCATGGAAACGCTCGCGGTCCCGCAGCAACACGCGTGCGCCCCGCCAAACAAGGCGCTTCCGCTTGCCGTACGGCGAGAGATGCGGAAAAGCCCGCGGGCGGGGGGGAAGGGTAGAGAAAAAAAGAAGAGGAAAGTTTTCAATTAAACGTTTATGACAGCGGGTGCCCCATACTTAGAAGCTGAGAACCTGCACATAGCGCCCTCTTGTGTAAACAGTAATAGCGACGGGAACTAAGGTCAAGGATCGTTTTTGTTTAATGGAGAAAAGCGTCAAAAGTATAGTGTCTGTGTCCCTGCAAACAAACCTGCTCTCAACCACCCCAATCAATCTCAATACTGCTCTTGAAAAAAAACACCCATAAGTTACCCCTTGTTCTGCTGTATGAGGGTCACCTATATGACAGAGTTTTTTTCATATGGACACACAGACAAAAGCAATTACAAAAAGTGTTTTAAAGAGAGATTTGATGAATTTGAGGTGTGGAAAATGAATAAGCCTTTATAGTGGAGCTGAGGCGAATTTAAGCCACTTTTGGTGCCTCTCTCATCACACACATATTTGTATACAATACATTTATGTGCAAATAGTGTTCATGAATAACTATGGTGGCCTATTTTTTAAAGCAGAATTTTTTGTCTCCTGGTTTGTGGTTGATAGATACCAGCAATTACGAAGAAAGGGACGGCGTGGAAAGTGTGGCTCAAAGTTTGGACCACAGTATCTGAGCAAAACCTCTCTTCTGGTGGCCTCATTTCTCTCAAACCCACTGTCTCTTCTTTCTGTTGTTATGATGAGTCAAAAGAAGAGCTGTGAGAACCAGATAGATTTGTCCTACTGTCCTGATGGGCTCTATAAAGAGATCATCAGGCAGACAGCCCAGGTCTAGAAGATAATGGCTGTGCTGGGCTCACAGCAATGAGTCCTAGACCAGCGTAGGCCACAGCCTCGGAGACAGGATTGCTAAATCCTATTTGAGGAAAGTCAGTCACTGTGAAAATTGTCCAGCCTAGGTAAAGTTAAACTACATGCTGATTCCTGCATCGAGGTGCCAACTGTAGCTGGCAAATTTTAAATCCTAGTCATCCTAAGATTTGTGTGGATTGGAGGAAATAGGGCTTGTGTTTCTCTCAAATGTACAGGACCAGCATTAGCAATTGTTGTGGGGCCTTGTACAGCTGCCCCTGCACACGCATAGTACCTGTTTCTCTCTCAGATACACGCTCTCACTCTCTGACACTCACTCAGAAGCAGAGGTGCCAAAATTGGACCATATCCAAAGAGTGAGATTTTTCTGGTAGTGTGTATGAGGTATAAAAAAATAGAAAGGTTTAAGCATCCTATTGTTTGTTTTGTAAATGAAAGAAGCAACATTTATCTTTCTGGGGTGCCTCTAGACTGATGTTGACAGAAAGGAGGCAATATGACTATAATTTTCAAAGAAATTTGTCCTGATAACTAAGTAGTTACGTGGATAAGTTCTCCAGGCTGAAAATTTGCTTCTCAATCAGTCACTACAAATTATGCACCTAGGTTTCACAGTAGGGGAGGCAAAGTCTATATGTGGATCTGATGTAATTTGTAATCCGCTTAGGATTTATGCGGAATAGAAGTTTTAAAATAAATAATAAAATAAATCTGCAGGAAAAAGACACAAACAGATGGTGACCCAGACCTAGATGGAGACAAAGGCCCAGATGCATCGACCATACGTAAAAAAATCAAAAACGTAAAAGTCCTTACCGAAGTTGAAAAACCGAAGAATGCAGTAAAAAAACAAGTCCCACATGTTCGGTTTGGTAAACGAAAGTCGAATGCATTAAAGAAGTGTAATCCCTGTCGTTAATGTGCCCGTAAAACGTGCGCAGAGCAGCCAAATGTTATGCTGACTGCTCTGCGCATGCAAAAAAACGTCAAAGAAGCTGAGGATCGGGAGGGGGCAAAGGCGCTCGTCAGGAGCGTCCTGTATGGATGCCCTTGACCCCCCCTGCTCGAGGTCGAAGCTGCTCCCCGCTTCCCCCTGTTTTAAATAAAAAATCAAAACAAAACTCAAAACTGTAGCAGCCACGGCCCCCCTCCCTTCCTCTCTATTTCTCCTTCTACCACACAGCTCCACCTCCCGCCGTCTTCCACCCCCATGCCCCGCCCTCCTGAGGTCATCGCCGCCGCTCCCCCCTCCACCGGACCCCCCCTCCGCCTTACCGGGCCCGCGCAGCGCCTCTCACCTCTGTGTGAAGGCGCTGCACGGGCAAGAACAGCTGATCGGCGATCAGTGATGCCTCCTCCGACGTCCCTCCATTCTTCCTGGGCCCGCCCTCCTCTGACGTAAGTTACCTACGTAGGTTACTTACATCAGAGGAGGATGGGCCCAGGAAGAACGGAGGGACGTTGGAGGAGGCATCACTGATCGCCGATCAGCTGTTCTTGCCCGTGCAGCGCCTTCACACAGAGGTGAGAGGCGCTGCACGGCCCGGTAAGGCGGAGGGGGGTCCGGTGGAGGGGGAAGCCGCGACGATGACCTCAGTGGGGGCGTGGTACGGGGCAGAGGATGGCGGGAGGCAGAGCTGTGGGAGAAGGAGAAATAGAGAGAGAGGAAGGGAGGGGGGCCATGGCTGCTACAGTTTTGAGTTTTGTTTTGATTTTTTATTTAATATAGGGGGAAGCAGGGAGCAGCGTCAACCTCGGGCAGGGGGGGCAAGGGCGTCCATACAGGACGCTCCTGACAAGCGCCTTTGCCCCCTCCCGATCCTTTTTTGCTTTTTGGGGTTTTTTTTTCAATTTTATGCAGGGGGAAGCGGGGAGCCACGTGTTTGAGTGGGGTTTTTTTATTTTCAAACATGCCAGCTTGGATTTTTATGCTGCAGGGAGAAGCAGGGAGCAGTGTCTGTATGACAGGCCTTAATGACAGTTCTGACCTCACGTTAAATATATCACGGTAAATGGTTTGTTGCAATCATCGGTATGGTTAGTGCATTGCGAATTGTTCACATTTCAATTGGAAGTGACTCGTTTGCATTCCGTTTTTGTTAGCTGCCAGCGTCGTCGGAAAATGGCCTTTAATGCATGCTACGGTTGAAAATTTCTTCGTTAAAGGGTCGTTAAAGTTTTGTGCATCTGGGCCATAGAGACAGACAGTTTGGAGATAAACACAGTTAGGCAGAAACACAGACACATACACATGGCGAGATAGAGGAAGAGATAACACATATCTATATGCAGAGCTGGAGGGAGAGACACATGCAAAGACACACACAATGGAAAGAAACAGACACAGATAAAGGTGAATACGAGAGTCACACACCTGGATGGATGAGGAGATAGACACACCCAAAGTTGGAGACATACAGGGCTGATAAGTGCATATTGCATTTGTTCCTGTCAATGTCATTATTCATATATTGTGTTAATCTTATCCTTTATTTTGATTTGGGCTATCATTGATGTTTTTAACTTTGTCTGGCACCAGTTTTCACATTTGTTTCCTCATTAAAAGAATAATAGTTATTTTAGTTTCCTTTTTTTCATTATAACCCAATGGTTTGCATCTGTCCCGCAGTGCTCCTGTAGCTGTTGATCAAAGGTGCAGCACAGGAATTTTCTAGTTTAAAATGGCTGCTGCCACTACAGACTGACTTCTTGTGAAAAGCAGTGACAAGTAAACTTTTAGTTACAGCGCTGTAAGTTTTATTTATTTGGTGTTGAAAAGGAACATTCTAATAACAGAGTAGCTGCATGTATCTGAACGCTCTGCTAGACATGCCTGCAGAAAGTTACCATAATAGCATGACATATAGGGAGTAATTCTGTGAAGTAGGGGTGATCACCTGCTGATTACTGCGTACATTTTTAGAATACTGGCATATACATATATATGTCTATACTTATGGACATTGCCATATAAATGCTGAAAATCCACCTAAACGCTGTTCTGTAAATATTCACATATCTTACATAGTGCATATTTGACAGGTAGGTGTACTCATGGGCAGTCTAGGCAGAGAATGGGCAGGATTTCACATGTTAGCTGCATAATGTGAAATGGAGCAGGAATGGGTATCGACTACACCTTGCAGTTATCACTTGGTAACTTATTGCATGCTGCAACCACTGTAATAGCAATGATGCACTTAACTGCCCCCTTAATGCTGTTTTGGGTTAGGTAAGGTGACAAAGCTTTAACAGCCAGCTAAAACATTCCCAAGCAGGGCCGCTGAGAGGGGGGGACAGGGGTGACAAATGTCCCCGGGCCCGGGCCTCCGGGGGGGGGGGGGGGCTCGGCGCCACTGCAGTCCAGCCCGCCCGCCCTCCGTCGCTCCCGAAACTAACCTGAAGCGCCTTCACGTTCGCAGCAAGCAGCAGCAGCAGGGCAGGCCACTCCTTCCTTCTGTGTCCCGCCCTCGCCTGACGTAACGTCAGGCGAGGGCGGGGCACGGAAGGAAGGAGAGGTCTGCCCTGCTGATGCTGCTTGCTGCGAACGTGAAGGCGTTTCAGGTTAGTTCGGAGGGCCCGGCAGCAGGTGGAGGGGGGCCCGGCGACCTCAGGCGGGGGGGAGCGCGACGTGACCTCGGGTGGAGGGGGGCCCGGCAACTTCGGGTGGGGGGGGGGCACGACACAACCTCGGGTAGGGGGGCCCGGGGGCGGTCTTGTCCCGGGCTCGGCCCCGGCTCTCGGCGGCCCTGTTCCCAAGTAAAAACTTTACCAGTAGACTCTAATTCTTAATCTACCTCTTCTTTAATGTAGCAAGCATAACAAAAAAAAAAAAAAAGAAAATCAACTTTCAGATCAGTTGCTTGAACAAAATTGTTGTCCTCTTAACATAGAGTCCATATCCAGCCACCTTAGAGGCGAGGAGATGGCCAGCACCTCAACCCAGCTGAGAGGTAAAGCTGTAGTACTCAAAGAGGAAAATAACCTGGGAAAGTGCCCTGAGAAATGTAGACTTGGGCAAATGGTGAAGAATTTTTATGGAACCACAATAGATTTAGAAGGGATCAGCCCCTAGAACAGCTGCTGATCACAAAGGCATTCTAGCAAGACTGGGACTCTCTAACACAGCCCCCAGGGGCTGACCCTACCTCAGAGCTGGCCAAAAAGACGATCCACCACAGGAGATATTGCTTAAAATACGACAGGGTGAGCAATGATCAGTGGGTTCCATTTTGGCGAAGGATAGATGACCAGCAAGTTACCACAGGAATCAGTGCTAGATGCAATTTTCTTTCTTTCTTTCTTTCTTTCTTTCTTTCTTTCTTTCTTTCTTTCTTTCTTTCTTTCTTTCGTCTTGTATCCCACTGTTATCCAAAAACGGGTTTTAGTTCAAAGTGGCTTACAATTTACATTCTGATTGAAAATGACAATGATGGTTTACAATTAGGAAGTGGAAAGGACATCAATAGCTTATTCAGGGGCCCTTTTACTAAGCTGGCACAAAAAGTGGCCTGCAGTAGTGTGAACATGTCTTTTGAGTGTGCGCCAGGCCAGTTTTTACCGCATCCTGGAAAAAGGGCCTTTTTTTAAGGGGCCAGAAAATGGACATGTGGCAAAATAAAAACCAGCACACATCCATTTTCAGCCTGAGACCTTACCGCCACCCACTGAATTAGTGGTAAGGTCTCACATGCTACCCGGGCGGTGCCCACTGCTGGTTACCACCGGGTAAGTACCACGCAGTGGAAAATATTTTCTTCCGAGTGTTTTCGGCATGCGCCAAATTCAGAATTATTGCCTGTGGTATGTGGTAGCCGAGCGGTAATGCCAATTTGACATGCCCTGGATGAGAGTAGGCCCTTAAGCACCTTTGTAAAAGGGCCCCTTAATTATAGAATGTTTTCGAAGAGGTAGGTTTTCATATCTTTTCTGAATTGAAGATAGTTGGTGATGCTTCTTATGACCTTATGTTACATTGTTTATATTTATTTCAAATTTGATATCCCGCCAAATCTGGAACCAGGTCTCACAATAAAAACTAAAATCAACATATATTAGAAAGGAATGCCAAAAATGAAAGGACTGGGTAACAGGCATACCACAATCATACTTACCAAACCAAAACATAACTGTTGCACTAATGCAGATCCACTGGCCCCAAGGGAGGGAGGGTGTAAAGAATATCAGAAAGCCTGCTCAAAATAATAGGCTTTTAAAAGAGTTTTACACTGGCCTGCTATGGAACAGGGTTGTTACTCTCAGTACACCAGATTGCAGTGGAAGTCTACTCTAATTTGTGCTTAAATAAAGCTGTTGTCCTTTGCTGAGTTGCTGCTTATAAAGGTATTGGTGACAGTGGTGTATGGTGAGATCCTGACAGCAGTGAGTGTTAAAACCTGAATTTAAGCAAGGTTGTTGACGTCTCTTGCTAGACTGTTGAAGTTAGGGATATATATTGAATGGCAGATTGTAAGGTATGATAAAGTCATATAAAAATGTTCCTCGTTAGCTAGGGAAAAAAGTAATCAGAAAGGTCTCATTAAAGGGAAATTTAATTTTTTATTTATTTAATTTAGTTATTTTTGTGGCCACTTTGGGGCTGCTTTACGTGGCAAAAAGCGGGGAATAAATGATCTCAAATAAAATAAAATAAAAATATACCTGAGTTTGATTAGTCCTTGTCTTTCTCAGGGCACAGACTGTAAAAGTCTGCTCAGCACTGTTCTTGAACTTTCCATATCTATTCAATGTATTCCATATCTATTCATATGTGTTTGTAATTAATGCCATGATGTTATATGATTGTAGGCAGTTGAAGGCAGAAGGGAAGGTGAGGGAAGATAAATACATTATTAAACAAACAGCAGGCAGGGAAAAGAAATACTTGTAGTACTTGCATTGTATACATATAAAGTATCATAAACTATGTAAAATGAGTTTATCTTGTTGGGCAGACTGGATGGACCGTACAGGTCTTTATCTACCGTCATTTACTATGTTACTTTTTGGGGTTCTACATGGAATGTTGCTACTAATTGGGATTCCAAAATCTTGTAACTCTTTAAGATTCCAGAATCTTCAGAATGTTTAGTACAGGAACAGTCCTGGGCAGACTTCTATGGTCTGTGCCCTGAGAAAGGCAAGGACAAATCAAACTTGGGTATACATATAAAGTATCACATACCATGTAAAATGAGTTTATCTTGGGCAGACAGCATGGACCGTACAGGTCTTTATCTGCCATAATTTACTGTGTTATTATATATTACTTTGTTAGTCTTTGTGGTTCTACATGGAATGTTGCTACTAATTGGGATTCTGGAATCTTGTAACTCTTTAAGATTCCAAAATCTTCAGAACTTTTAGTACAGGAACAGTGCTGAGCAGATTTCTACGGTCTGTGCCCTGAGAAAGGCAAGGACAAATCAAACTGGGGTATACATATAAAGTATCACATACTATGTAAAATGAGTTTATCTTGTTGGGCAGACTGGATGGACCATACAGGTCTTTATCTGCCGTCTTTTTTTTTTTACTATGTAGTGTGCAATATTGACATCATTCTTTAAAACTTGAAAAATCAGAGGAAAGTCCTTGACCATCTTAAATTGCACATTATATAACATATATAATACAGAATTTCCTTAATTTTTCTGTAAATTTTCCTGTAAATTTCCTAAGCGGTGAGTGTTTAGCGTGGGAACCCTTACACTGTGATTAGTTAATTTTATCACTCTCTTTAAAACCTCACCCATAGGAGATCTACAATAAAATAAAAAATAACATTAGGCAATCTATGTAGAATTACACAGGTGAAGTGTGACACAATGGTGTATTTTACCATATATACAGAGGGCCTTTGATGTCTTCAGGGGCCTTTGATGCCTGGCGGCTAGTGTGCCAGAAGGGCATCTCTCAGCTTATTATGAAGGATAGGAATGTGAAGTCTGTCTCTTAAAGGATTGACACCAATGCTCTCCCCCCAGGTCCAGGGAATGATGGGGGCAGGAGCAAACTCCAGTTACTCCCTAGTGACTTCCTCTTCAAAAATGGTGCCACTCAACCCCGAACAATAGTCTTGTGTCCATGGGGAAATGCACCACTGTTTCACACTATAAGTGTACACTTTACAACTTGTTATGGCTATTTAATATAGCTTTCATTATCTTGCTAGCATTCAAAATGGCATTGGTCTTATAATTTAATAATGTAATTAAATACTGGTTTGTAAGAAAGAAAATGTTTTATATACATTTGCATTATAGAACATGAAAAGGAAGTTCTTGCAAAAAGTCTGATGAAAAGCATAAGAAAAAAAAAAAAAGATTGTTTTAGATGTTTCCACAGCATTTACAAGTTTTTCTGTTTCTGTGTCCTAGATTCTTACAGAGATAGCCCAAAGCAGGGTGTAGACATCTAACAAAAGTGATAAGCAGAGGAGATGCTGTTACCAGAGTGCTGAAATTATGAAAGAGAGGCAAGGACAACATGCACTGCTGCATCCTCAGGTAATACCACGTTTGTTTCTGTCCTAAAACAGGAGATGATGGTCTGAAAACATTAAATCAATTTAAAAATAAACATTGGCTGAAAAAAAATTGCAATAGGACCATGAAAATGTTTTAGGAAATGAATGAACAATTTTTTTCTATATTCCATCGTTAATGAAATAATATTGTGACCGGTGAAGCGAATTGTTTGATCAACTGAGCAAAATCTAGTCAACCAAATATGAAACATTTGTGGTTACAATAGTCTAGCAAGGTTAACACTTCAGAAAATCATCTGAAGGAAAGGAAAACTTTGTCCTTTTAGTATATTCTGTTTTGCTGAGTGTCTGAGGCTGAGATCAGATTAGATTGGTGAACTCACACCAACCTCTTGACTTTCTCAGACTGACAGTTTTAAAAGTTAAATGTGGAGTCCCTGTTCTGGAAATATTTTTCAGTAGCTGTTAGCCATGACTTCTGCTTAAGAATGGACAATCTCATATTAACTAGCTTTCATTGACCTCCCACTTATCTGCATGGATTCGTTAACATGTTGAGTTGGTTATTTCTACTGCATCATATTGTGCCTCATTCTTTATTCTCCTTTCTTTATGAGTTCTACATATTCATTATCATACAATTTCTTATGTAGCCATTCACCATAGTTTTGCAGAGACAATTCCTGACAATCATCATCATTAGTGCTATTCATCAAAAAACACACTTCGAAATAATTCCTTCGGTCTATTCATGGAGGGCTTGATTTTCTCCTCATAGTATGAATTCCTAGTGTTTTCACAAATTGCTGTATACTCAGTTAACTTCAACATGTAAGAGTCATAATCATCAACATCCTGAGATTTTGTTTCCAAGCACGCACTGCTACTCGTAGCTCTCTTCTCAAATTTTGCAAAGCTGCTGTATGCCATAAACAAATTTTTGCAAATTTCTTAGTTTTAACTACTCTCACTGACGATTCTGTAGAAGCTACTACCAAACTGAAATTCAAAAGTAATTAAAAATGGCCTGACCATCCTAAATCCTGTATTAACGGAGTAGAGGTCAAAACTTGGAATAATTTCTGTGAGCAAACACTAAATCGAGTAGATCATGATTGGCTTGATGTGTAACACCCTGTACAATTTGTTGAAATAAACACTCTTGTAACTGTCTTGCCATTTGTGAGACATAGTAGATGATGACGGCAGAAAAAGACCTGCACGGTCCATCCAGTCTGCCCAACAAGACAAACTCATATCTGCCTGGCACTGTCATCATGTTCCAAATTATTGGTTTCCGTCAAAGCCCTCTCCAGCCCATCCTAAACCGGATTGCCATACGTGGGACCTAGACATGCTTGCCCAGCACCGACCTTAATTTTTACAGCCAGAGTCGCTATCTAAACCGCACTTATATAGTAACATAGTAAGTGACTGCAGATAAAGACCTGAACAGTCTGCCCAACAGCCACAGTCATTATCAATTCATGATTAAATCAAAAATGAACATGATATTATGTACTTGATCATGGTCTTTCTTTGGTCCTTCTGGGACATAGACCATAGAATTCTGCCCGGCTCTGTCCTTATATTCCAACTTCTGGAGTTGCCATTAAAGCCCACTCCAGGCTATCCAAATCTGTCTTGTCATTTGTGAGACACAGACTGTAAAAGTCTGCCTGGCCGTGTCCTCATGCTCCAAATTACTGGGTTTCCGTCAAAGCCCTCTCCAGCCCATCCTAAACCGGATTGCCATATGTGGGACCCAAACATACCTGTCCAGCACCGACCTTAATTTTTACAACCAGAGTCGCTATCTAAACCGCACTTATATAGTAACATAGTAAGTGACTGCAGATAAAGACCTGAACAGTCTGCCCAACAGCCACAGTCATTATCAATTCATGATTAAATCAAAAATGAACATGATATTATGTACTTGATCATGGTCTTTCTTTGGTCCTTCTGGGACATAGACCATAGAATTCTGCCCGGCTCTGTCCTTATATTCCAACTTCTGGAGTTGCCATTAAAGCCCACTCCAGGCTATCCAAATCTGTCTTGTCATTTGTGAGACACAGACTGTAAAAGTCTGCCTGGCCGTGTCCTCATGCTCCAAATTACTGGGTTTCCGTCAAAGCCCTCTCCAGCCCATCCTAAACCGGATTGCCATATGTGGGACCCAAACATACCTGTCCAGCACCGACCTTAATTTTTACAACCAGAGTCGCCATCTAAGCACCACTTGACATGCAAACACATATGCAACTATTTAATGTTTTTTTTTTATATACCATTCATTTATTAATTAGAGATCCTCTGTGTTCATCCCACATCTTTTTGAATTCCACCACTGTTTTTTTCTACACCATCTCCCTTGGGAGGGCATTGCAGGCATCAACTATCCTCTCCGTGAAAAATAATTTTCTGACATTATTCCTAAGTCTACTACCCCGCCAACTCAGTTCATGTCCTCTAATTTTACCGTTTTCCTTTCTCTGGAAAATATTTGTTTGTATATTAATACCTTTCAAATATTTAAACATCTGTATCATATCTCGCCTGACCCTCCTCTTCTCTAGGGTATACATATTCAGGTCTTCCAGTCTCTTCTCATATATCTTTTGGCGCAAGCCCCATATCATTTTTGTCACTGGACTGCTTCTAGTCTTTATACTTCCTTAACAAGATACGGCTTCCAAAACTGAACACAATATTCCAGGTGGGGCCTCACCAGAGACTTGTATAGGGGCATCAACACCTCCTTTTTATAGCAACTTCCTGTTGTTGCTGTGAAACACAAAAAGACAAATCAAATGGTACATTAAAATCACCTAAAATGCAGGTCTTATCAAAATGTATAGATAAAGATGATATAAGTTCTAAAAAAGGTGAACAACCAGAGAGTAATTTCCCTAGGAGACAATATGAAAAAACAAAAAGCAATATCTCTATTTTCAATAATCAGAATTTCAGCAAATTCTGTGGACTCAGAATACATCTTTTTAAAAGCTAATAGCTTCTTGTAGAAAATTACTACCCCTCCACCTCTTTTGTAGAACCTACACACCCATTCCCAACAATAATCTTTCAGGCAATATTGTCTAATAGCAACAAAATCTGACTTTAAAGGCAAAGATTCTTTAATATAGAATACATTCTTCTCTAAAATTAGATCATAAATTAACACTGTTTTGTTTCTTATAGAGCAAGTGTTAAGTAATCTTACTCCGAGTTCCTTTATTTGTGATCTTCCTTTAGCATGGGAATAGACTCTCTTCAACACCGCTGTTACTTCTGGACAATCTCTTTGACAACTTCGTATAGAAGATAAACAACCATCCCATAACTACTTCAATTGGCATAGACATACACATCCTTTCCAAAGAAAAAAAACAAAACAAAATCCTACAACTGACATAAAAGCCCACAGTTCTGTAAAAGTCTCACTAGAGGAATATTTCAAACAATGTCCAAGGTTGCATACAAAGGGGTGGGGCATTCCTCTTTGGCACGGTCCTTCAGATATGACACCTGAGACGCAACACCTCAGGACCCAGCGTGTCTTTTATATCTCTCAAATGATGCCATCAACAGGTGCGGTCTTACACACTGGTGAAGGGTCTGAATGGGACCGCTCTTGGGATTCAGAAAAGGACCCACATTACTTCAGTCTTATGGGATATTTTTTGATCCTTCCCCATCTCCAGAGAGACATAAATCTCCACCTGAGGGTCTCTCTTTCACTGGTTTTATCAGGCAGATGGCTTCTGCTATTGCATTTAAGTTGGAAATGAAGGAAGAGCCAGGGCGGAGGTATTAACTGTCCTGTACTATGAGTCTTCTCCTAAGCAGGGGCGTAGCTATGGGTGGGCCTGGATGGGCCCAGGCCCACCCAGTTTTGTCTCAGGCCCATCCTCACCTTCTCCCACCCCCACCATGGCGCTGCCTCCTCTCCTGCACTTCACGGTCTCTGTCTCCCACCCTCGCGGCAGCGCTTGCAATTTGCTATCGGCGCTGCCTGCCTGACAGCTGACAGACGCGGTGCGACGACGTCCTGCTCTGGGGCCTTCCCTCTGCTGTGTTGATTCAAGTTCCTGTTTACACAGGGCAGAATGCAAGCGGCAGAAGGAAGGTCCCGGAGCAGGACATCCTCGTGCCGCGTCTGTCAGCTGTCAGGCAGGCAGCGCCGATAGCAAATTGCAAGCGGGCAAAGATGAACATGCTCTCAATCACCTTGATTCTTTCGGGTATATTTTTTTCCCGGGAGCTAGATTAAGACCTAAAATTGGCTAGATAATCGCATCAGTCTATACAGTTTACCAAGGTGCTAGCAACTACACGACCAGCCTGCTGGGACTAGTTCTGCGGTCTGTTACCAAAAAAAAAAAAAATCAACCTCTTAAGCTGCCGTGGGGTGGGAGATGGAGACCATGAAGTGCCGGAGAGGAGGCAGCGCCACGGTGGGGGTGGGAGAAGGTGAGTGGAGGCAGCGCCGATAACTTTAAATGTGCTGGACAGATGTGTGTGTGTGGGGGGTGTGGGGGTTGTAGTGCCCACCCATCCAACCCGTTGGCCCACCCAAAAATTGCTTTCTGGCTATGCCACTGCTCCTAAGGAAGGGGATACTGTACCATTGCACCCTATCCTTAAGGATACACTAATGAAGAACTGGGAATCTCCCTTCTAAGTGCAGGTTGGACCTAAGAAGGTGGATAGGCAGTACCGTATTCAACAGGCTCCTGGATTCGAGAGGGCTCAACTGCCACACCATTCTCTAGTGGTTGAATCCACTCTCAAA
The DNA here is from genome assembly GCF_901765095.1 of Microcaecilia unicolor. Lineage (NCBI taxonomy): Eukaryota > Metazoa > Chordata > Amphibia > Gymnophiona > Siphonopidae > Microcaecilia > Microcaecilia unicolor. The sequence continues at coordinate 44,627,855 of NC_044036.1, forward strand.
CAAGGTAGGACCTCCATGATTCATACCTCGGCACCCCCAGGTAGAGAGGCCAGGATACTAGACTTATTTGGGAGGAAAACCTTTCAGGCCTCAATGCTTGTTGCCCATATCCATTCCTACCAGCTCTACATAAGCCTTTACTTGCAATCTTTGGTCTGCAGTACACTAAGTCTTGTGGATACTGTCCTACAGGAGCAGGTTGCAGAGCTTCGCCAGTTGGTCAGCAAGCAGCTGGAGTGTAGAAAATATCTGGCCAGGGGTGCATATGACTCTTTTGATATAGCATTCAGACTCTCTGCTATCGGTGTGGGGATGTGTAGACTCTCACTCTGTATATCTCTGACCTAGAACTCGCAGTTTAGGAGAGGGTGGAGGACATTCCTTGCCAGAGAGGCAGCTTCTTGGAGATAAGGTGGAGGAGGTCACCAACCTCATAAAGAAACATACAGACACCATCCAAACTGTGCCTCGGCACCCTCAAGCTGCATCCTCTTCCTCATGGAGGTTTTTAAGTTGGCCTAGACAACAAATTTACTACTCTCAAAGGCGTAGGTTCCCACCACCTTCCTGCTGTGCCAAGTAGCTCCAGGCCCAGTATTTTTGGCCTCGCCAACCCCATCCTCAGACGCCTCAGCCAGCACCCCAGTTGAAGCAAAGGATGAGCTTTTCACTTGCTCAAAGAGAGAGCAAAGCTGGACTCAAAGTATCCATCTCAGATGGCCTACTGGAAGGGGGAGGCTGAATTTTTTCCATCACAGGTGACCCCTTGTAACCTCTGACCAGTGAGTTCTTTAAATAGTCCATCTCAGTTATGCCCTGCATTGGCATCAAAGACTACCATATAGCCCACCAAGAGCATTGTCATTCAGCTCTCATCACAAGTAGGTACTTGTAGAGGAAATCCTCATCCTTCTCCAGGCCAATGCAGTTGAACCCATGCCACCAGGAGATGAAAGGAAGGGATTCTATTCCTGGTATTTCCTTGTGCCCAAGAAAATGGGGGGATTTTGTCCCATCCTAGACCTAATGGTTGCGAGCATAGAATTTGAAACCTTGGATTTGCCGGACATGGAGGGGCATTTTCGAACGGGGACGCCCATCTCAAAGGGCGCCCATCTCCGAGGACGGCGCCATGAAGGGGCGGGCCAACCGTATTTTTGAACGAGATGGGCATCCATCTTTCGTTTCGATAATATGGTTGGGGCCGGCCAAATGTCAGAGATGGCCGGCATTGGTTTTCTCCGATAATGGAAACCAAGGCTGGCGATCTCAAAGGTGTTGTCTCGTTTTCATGTTTCTCATCTGGTGGTATTGCTTATGCTAAGTTCTTCCTCTGGAACGGAAGAGCAGCGTCGCCTGAAATGTTTGGATGTCAAGAGGGTTCTGAAGCGTTATGTGAAGTCTACCAACGGTTTTGTCGTTCCGATCGGTTGTTTATTTTGCTGGGCGGTTCGCTCAAGGGCCTTATGGCTCCTAAGCCCACTATTTCCCGATGGCTTAAGGAAATGATTGCTTCAGCTTACCTTCTTTCTGGAAAATCCATTCCGGAGAGCGTTGAGGCGCATTCTATCAGAGGACAAGCGACTTCGTGGGCAGAGCGGTGTCTCGTGCCTCCTGAGGACATTTGTACAGTGGCAACTTGGTCTTCTTTGCATTCCTTTTTGAAGCATTATCGTTTGGATGTATTCGGACATCAGCAAGCTGGTTTCAGGGCACAGGTTTTGATGGCGGGGCTGCTAGGGTCCCTCCCATGATCGTACTGCTTTGTTACTTTCCATCAGTCACATTCTGGGCCGGTCCGGAGGGACGCTAAGGAAGGAGAAATTAGGCCTTACCTGCTAATTTGCTTTCCTTTAGTCCCTCCGGACCAGCCCAGATCCCTCCCCTCCGATATTCAGTTTTATTCGGTGGTAGTTCATGGTTATTTCTTGGGAGCTGTGTTGCTTGTTCACGGTTTCTTACAAAAAAACAAACAAAAAAAAAAAAGATATATATATACATATTTATAACGGATAACAGAATTAGAAGAAATTTCAAGTCTCTCGTTCAAGCCATATTTCTGTGGTTATGGGGACACTATTTTTTCTGCGGCACATACCCTGTGTTGGCAAGATGGCTGCTCAGGCTTTTGGATGCACAGACAGTTCTTTGGCTTCTTTCTGCTTGGGTACTTGGTTACTGGATCTTTCTCTGCCTGGCAAGGGCTCTTATTGCGCTCTCTAGAGTCACAGTTTTTTTCTCAGTCTCCACCTGCTGGAAGGCGTGCACAACCCATCAGTCACATTCTGGGCCGGTCTGGAGGGACTAAAGGAAAGCAAATTAGCAGGTAAGGCCTAATTTCTCCTGAGTGATTATCAGGAGGGTAAGGACTCTTGGGCCTGTTGTTTATAGTGATTGCTGAGTTTCCCTTTTGTCTTTTTCCCACTCTATGAAGATCTGAGGCAGTAAAATCCAGACCTAAGTGGGTGGTTGTCAGAAGTTGGTTATCTGGCAAATGCGGGAGGTGGGTCCTTTCTTCTCCAGTACAAGCTAAAGGGGGGGAAGTGCGGGTTTGAACTGTGACTGTGAAAAAGCAGAGAGTTGGGACTGACAGAAAGGGAAATAAGTTTGCAGCATTGTGAATGAAGGGGAATAAGGCTGCAGAACTGTGAAAGAAGTGCCTTTAAGGCCAGAGTTTTGGCCGAGCAACTGCAGCCAGTTAAGACTGTAATGAGACACAGCTGTGTACATTGAATTGAGGAGGGGGTGTAAAGGTGTTGAAAGTATTCCTTGGACTTTATAATTTTTGGAAGTGTTCCTTGGACTTTATAATTTTTGGAGAAGGAATATTTATCCTGTCAGAGGCGGTTGAGAGACCAATGTGAAGTGCCCAGCAGCCCCTATTCAAGATTCCGGCAGACCTGAAGACCAGATGCGGCTCACACTGTACAGCCTCTAGTTGTTCTCTTCATGTGAGGTTTGTTATGGACACAGTCCCCTATCAAACCTTCACCTGTGTCATGGGATCTCAATGTTGTCCTCACCCAGCTGATGAAAGCTCCCTTTGAACTGCTTGATTTTTGTCATCTGAAGTATTTGACCTGGAAAGTTGTATTGCTAGTGGTGGTCACTTCAGCTCACAGGGTCAGTGAGCTTCAGGCCCTAGTAGCTGACCCAGTTTACACTAAATTTCACCACAGTAGAGTAGTTCTTCACACACAATCTAAGCTCCTTCCTAAGGTAGTGTTGGAGCTCCATCTTAATCAGTGAATCGTTCTACCAGCATTTTTCGCTAAACCACATACTCATCCTGGTGAGAGTGTACTGCATACCTTAGACTCAAGCGAGCCTTAGCCGTCTATCTGGAATTGACTAAAGCCCATAGACAATTTGTTGGAATGTAATTGTATTTTACATGCATTGCCTGTCACCTATTATTTCTCTGTGATTACTCTGTGACCTCTGATGTGAATTACTTAGAGAGGTCACACAGCTATGCAACTTCCTGTGGGGGTTCAGATGCAGCACATGCAGCACATGGAGCACATGGAGCTCATGATCTCTCCTAACCTGAGAGGATCTATGGTGGTGTGAGCATCCATTACCATCTAAGCACATGGAAGGAGCTGATAATACAAATGTATAGTAATATGTATATATAAGCCTGTCTGATTATAATCTAACTACAAACAGTGAGTAAACAGATGTTTTGTTACTTCAACTTTAAAGTGACTCAGCAGTGAATTATTCAGGGGTGAATGAGAGAGAGATGAAGAAAGAAATTAACATTTCTAAAGCTGAAGCTGTGTGTACTAAGATCTGCTAATTATTTACTACAAATAATCCAACAAAAGGGTTATGGGCCCAGGGCTCAGGAATTGAAAAAGAAGAGAAATATTACCAGGCAGAAAAAAAGGCCACATTTTTTCTCTTAAGTTTTAAAGGAAAGATTCAGTCTGTCTCTCTCTCCCCCACACAGCAGACAGAAGGCTAAGAAAATGGCTGAGGGAGGAAATTCACCATTTTTCTATTCTCTCAAGGTGCCTAAATTAACTGAGTTTAATTATCAGCAGTGGGAACTAAGATTCATATGTCTCCTTCGAGCAAAAAGATTAGATATATGCTTAGACCAAGACAGAACAGCTGAAAATATGGCTGAATGGGACAATGCAAACTATTATGTGAAGTGCATGCTTTTGGAAGCTCTCTCAGAGAAACAAGCCATATTAGTGGAGGGAAAAGATACACCAAAGGACATTTTATATAAACTGAGAACTATGTATGCAACTACATATGCAAAGCAGCAACCAATTTGGCTGGCAGAGTTGAATGAAACCAAATTAAGGGATAAAGTAAATGTAATGATCACATTATGCATCTTATGTCTTCATTTCAAAAGCTAGAACTTTCTGGAATTCCCATGTGTGATGCATTGAAAAGAGCATTTCTTTTTACCTCACTATCAAAGAAGTTTGATGTTTTTAGGTCTGTAAATGAGGCCATTGAAGGGCAATCTTTTGAACAGGCAACATCAAAACTAAGGCAGGAATGCATAATAAATGATTCTGAGGAGATGTGTTCTCAAAGCAAGTCAGAGAGAAATGAAACAAATTTCTTGGCAAAGAACAGAGGAAGGCGGAGCTATGGGAAAACTCCACCCAAGGGCAAGCTGATTTGCTACTCATGTGGAAAGGAGGGACATGTATCTAAATGGTGTAAGGAAACACAAAACACTCCCTCTAACTCACCTAAGCCAATGGAACTAAAGAATTTTCAAACCAGGAAATGTATGAAGGACAAAGATAAACACAAGGGCTTTCTAATGACAGAAAAATCTTTGACTATGGTAAATAATAATTCAAATGAAAGTACTTGGATTTTGGATTCGGGGAGCACATGCCATTTAACCAATTGTAAGGATTTCTTTCAGGAAATGTGTCCAGAGGAAGGTATTCTTAAAACTGCAAACGCAGGGACTGCTAAGATCCAAGCAAAAGGTATTGGATTCTTAAAATGCAAAGTGTCTAATGAAGTTAAAGAAATTCCTGTAAGTGATGTCTTGTATATTCCCCAAGCAGTTTGCAATATGCTTAGTGTATCTACATTAGATAAGAAGGGATTTGTGATTCATTTTGAAAACAGTAAGTGCACAATCTCTAAAAATGATGAAGTGTATGCTGAAGCTTTTATGCATAATGATGTTTATAAACTGAGCATTTCAGGTGAAGCCTCACATATGGCGCAAGTAAGGAAGAATGATGGTAAATGTAGTCTGGAAATCTGGCACCGCCGCCTGGGACATCGTGATTTTAAGGTGATCCAGGATCTTTACAGTAAGCAACTGGCCACCGGCATTCAGATAAGTGCAGATGCTGGTAAAATGGAGAAATGCATAGACTGTGTTACTCAAAAAGGTGTGAGACCCTCATTTCCTGCATACACAGGAAATAGGAGTAATAAAGTGCTGGACTTAATACACAGTGACTTATGTGGACCGTTTAATATCCCATCATTGGGAAATAACAGATTTGTGCTAATATTCTTGGATGATTTCTCTAGATATTGTGTGGCCTATTTGCTGAAAGAGAAAAGTCAAGTCACAGACATGCTGAAGAAATACGTAGCCATGGTGAGCAATAAATTTGAAAGAAAACCAAAGGTTCTTCAGACCGACAATGGTGGTGAGTTCACTTCACAAAGCATGCGCACATTTCTAGAACAAGAAGGCATTCAGCATATCACAACAGTAGCTTATACACCAGAGCAAAATTCTGTTGCAGAGAGAAAATTTAGGTCAATTGTGGAAATGACCAGATGTATGCTGTCAGATAGCAATCTCCCTAAAAGACTATGGGGGGAAGCCATTCTCACAGCAGTGTACCTACAAAACAGAATGCCAACTAAAGGCGCTGAGCGCACACCACATGAGACATGGCATGGTAGGAAGCCAAACCTGTCACACATAAGAACATTTGGAAGTACAGCATATGCTCATGTACCAAAGCAAAGAAGGCATAAGCTGGATTCCACAACACAAAGGGGCATTTTAGTTGGCTATGCTCCAGGACACAAAGGATATAGAATTTTGAATCTGAAAACTGGCATTGTTGGCATAAGACATGTTACATATTTTGATGAAAACAAAAGGGTTGATAAAGGCTGGATTATCCCAGATGAGCCTTATCATCCAGAATATGAAACTAGAACCATAATAGACATGCCAGTGTATATAAATGCCATACCAAGGCAGATGTCTGAAAGCAACTCACCTGTATCTAACGAGGAACAGGCAGAGGAAGCAGACACAGAAAGGATCATTGAAGAAGACAGTACAGTTGGAGAAGGGGAATCAATTGGAGAAGAACTCTCAGATTTAGAGGATGCGGAAAGGTCAGACCAACCTGTTGTCAGACGCTCATCCAGGGAAAACAAAGGTGTTCCACCCCTAAGACTGTCTTACCTAACAAAGTCAGCAGAAGCTCAAGAGCCCTTAACATGGGATGAGATTGAGAAAATGCCAGCAGAAGAAGCTGCTGAATGGCATAAAGCTGCACAAGAAGAAATTGATGCATTGGATAAAAATAATACTTGGATTCTTACAAAATTACCTCCTGGCAAGAAAGCTATAGGATGCAAATGGGTATTCAAGTTAAAAAGGAATGCACAAGGAAAAGTGGAAAGGTATAAAGCCAGATTAGTCGCAAAGGGATATCTTCAAAAATATGGAGAAGATTTGATGAAGTGTTTGCACCTGTAGTGAAACACACGACAATCAGAACACTTCTGAGCATTGCAGTCTCAAAAGGCATGCAAGTCAACCACATTGATGTGAAAACAGCGTTTCTTCACGGAGATATAACTGAAGACTTGTACATGGAACAGCCAACAGGTTTCATAAATACAAAACAAAGACAGCTAGTGTGTAAATTAAACAAAGGTCTTTATGGATTAAAGCAAAGTGCAAAATGTTGGAATGAAAAATTGCATGAAATATTGACAAATTTAGGATTTAAGCAAGGTGAAGCAGATAAATGCTTGTACACTAGGTGCACAAATGGACAATATGCATACATTTTAGCTTTTGTTGATGATCTGCTCATTGCAAGCAAAAGTGAGCAAGAGTACAAGGACATTGTAAAGTGTTTAAACCACAATGTTGAGATAAAAGAACTTGGTAATGTGTCATACTATCTTGGTATAGAAATTGAGAAACAAAATGATGGTTCTTATCTTCTAAGCCAGAAGCAGAAGATAAATGAGCTTATTGAAAGTTTAGGTATGCAAGATGCCCAAGTTGTAAGCACTCCCATGATCACTGATTTTCTGAAGGATGAAACAGTAAGAGAACCTTTACCAGATAACATCCAATATAGATCAGCCATAGGTAAGCTTTTATATCTAGCTACCACATACAGGGCTGATATAGCAAATGCAGTAGGAATTTTGAGCAGAAGGGTCAGCTCACCTACCAAATCAGATTGGACTGCAGTTAAAAGGATGGTAAGGTATTTAAAGGGTACCATTGATTGTAAATTAAAGATTTCAGCCAATAGTAATCCAAAACTAATATGTTACTGTGATTCAGATTGGGCAGGGGATCATTCTGATTATAAATCCACAAGTGGATATGTGTTTATGTATGGAAATGTACAAATTTCATGGGCCAGTCATAAACAAAGTATTGTGAGTTTGTCTTCTACAGAAGCTGAATACGTGGCCGTATCGGAAGCGTGCAGAGAACTGATGTGGATTGAAAAACTTATGCTGGATTTCGGAATAGCTGAAAAGAGACCAATCCAGATAATGGAAGATAATCAGAGCTGCATCCGACTGTCACAGAATGACAAGGTTCAGTCACGCACCAAGCACATCGCAACGAAATACCACAACGTGCGAGAGTTGGCGAAAGAAGGGGTCATCAGTCTACACTATTGTCACACCAGTGAGATGACAGCTGACATCATGACCAAACCGTTACCCAGAGAACATTTTGTGAATCTGCGTATAAAGCTTGGACTTTGTATGAATAAATAATTGCATGACAGTTATGCATGAGAAGGGGTTTGTTGGAATGTAATTGTATTTTACATGCATTGCCTGTCACCTATTATTTCTCTGTGATTACTCTGTGACCTCTGATGTGAATTACTTAGAGAGGTCACACAGCTATGCAACTTCCTGTGGGGGTTCAGATGCAGCACATGCAGCACATGGAGCACATGGAGCTCATGATCTCTCCTAACCTGAGAGGATCTATGGTGGTGTGAGCATCCATTACCATCTAAGCACATGGAAGGAGCTGATAATACAAATGTATAGTAATATGTATATATAAGCCTGTCTGATTATAATCTAACTACAAACAGTGAGTAAACAGATGTTTTGTTACTTCAACTTTAAAGTGACTCAGCAGTGAATTATTCAGGGGTGAATGAGAGAGAGATGAAGAAAGAAATTAACATTTCTAAAGCTGAAGCTGTGTGTACTAAGATCTGCTAATTATTTACTACAAATAATCCAACACAATTCACCCAGCTTTCTGTTTCTTTTGACCCAAACAGGATGGGGGTAGCCATTGGCAAACACACTGGACTGACCTTAGGGGAACATTTCAAGGCTCATAATGTCAGAACCATGGCGATGTTGGTAGGCCACTTGAGGTCAGCCTCCATAAAGGAGATTTACAAAACTATGACATAGTCATCTGTCCACACATTCACATCTCATTATTGCCTTGAGCAGGATACCTGACAAGACAGCCGGTTCGGACAAGCAATCCTGAAGAATTTTTTTGGTGTCTAGAATCAAACTTCAACCCCCTAGGCTCAGTTTTTCTTCTCCAGGCTGTGCCTCCACAACTATTAAACAAATTCTTTAAAGTTGATTGAATAACAGGCCTCGACGTTTTGAGTCCTTATTGTCCTAGCATTGTTTTCATTGAGCCTGGTAGCTAGGTATTCCCAGCTGTGAGAATATGAGAGCCTGCTTGTCCTCGGAGAAAGCAAAGTTATTCACCTGTAGCAGATGTTCTCCAAGGATAGCAGGCCAAGTATTCTCACATACCCTCTTACCTCCCCTTGGAGTTGAATTCTTTAGCTTTTTTTTACCATGATTAAGGGACCCGTGCCCATGTGATGGCACCAGCGCATGTGTAGTAGAACACTGCTAGAAAGTTCTTGATCTCAGTAGTCAGCATCCACACCAGGCTCTGTTGGATGACATCACCCAGCTGTCAACTGAGCTATCTAATCTTTCTGACGTACTTACATTTTACATCTTTTTTTTTTAATGTTTTACATTTTACATCTTTGTTTCAAATTAGGTTAGCACCATTTCTTTTTGATTCTACGAAAAAAAAATGAAATTGCACTTCTGCCACTAGTGACTGCACTAAAAGCAGTTTGCTGTGGTTTTAACTGACAAATACATAGAACTGGCCTTATCAAGATAAACATTCTAAGTACAACGTATCACAGTCATCTTTTATATCTGTTTCTTTTTCTCTGGAACAGAAAAGTTTATGTAGTACGTTTGGTACACACTCCAGAAAACACCTCTTTAGTTTTACTAATTTTTTTTGTAGGCCCAAAATTTAGAAAATGCTGAGCTCTTAAATTTTTGCTCCTACGTTAGGCTCAAAACTTTGTACCCTATTTTAAGCCAAACCTAGGAACATAACTTTTCAGCTGAAAATTCATCTTAATTTAGGAGCTTAAGGGGTCTTGTACAAAGACGCAGTAGCGTTTTTAGTACGCTCTAATGATTAGCATTCACTAAACGCTAGAGACGGCTACAGGAATATCAATTTAGAGCAGTCTGCATCCAACCAAGATGAGTGCTGAACACCTCTGTGAGCAGTTTAAGTCTTTGGTTAACAATAACTTAAATTACTTGGTAGCAAACAAACACTGGTCCCTCAGCTATATGGTAAGCCACTCCGGCCTTACTCTGAATGTCTTCTTTCTTTTATTCACTTGAATAATTCTTCTTGTCATCCCTTGATCTCATTGTAACTCCAGCTGTATTATGTAACCTGTATGACAACGCTATAACAGATCTCTGTAAGCCACATTGAGCCTGCAAATAGGTGGGAAAATGTGGGATACAAGTGCAATAAATAAATAAATACTGTAGAAAATCTTTAGCACCATATCTATGTTAGTTGAATGTTCTTTTTCAAGATATCCACCATGAATATGTATAAGATAAATTTGCATGCACTGCCTCCACTGTACACAAATCTGTGTCATGCATATTTTTTTAAATTTTTTTTTTTGTTACATTTGTACCCCGTGGTTTCCCACTCATGGCAGGCTCAATGCGGCGGGCAATGGAGGGTTAAGTGACTTGCCCAGAGTCACAAGGAGCTGCCTGTGACTATCTGGGTGTGTCGAGGACTGGTTTGAGAACCCCTGATTTAGAGGACGCCATCTATAAGAAGGCAACTAGGGGAAAGGTGCTGTCAGTATAAAATTTCATTCTGCTAGATTTCTATTGGCATGTCCCACATGCATCCAGAGCTAGGAGAAGGTAGATTCTGAACTCCCTAAAGGAGGCAGTCTTCAGACAACATGTATGAGGAAGCAATGTTAGAACTGACACTCTCAAACAAAGTAAATGCTGTTGCTAGGGTAATGGCTACATGTGATCCAGTGATCACTCAATATACTATATTTCAGTAAAGAACCATGAAAGTGCTGATCACATGATACCAAGGGTCTTAGAATTCAGGAAGGCCAACTTTGTAAAGAAGGGGGAGTAGCTCAGAGGATTCTGGTTGGGAGGTATCTGAGCGGAGTAGAAGAAGTGTGCAGTATTAAAAGAAGCCAAGGTGTTGGCAACAAATATTTAAGTCATACAAATAAACATGAGCAAAAGAAATATTGTTTTAAAAATGAAGTGACTGGAAAGATGAGCATTTAGAAAGTGCAAGGGATGTTGCAGTGGGAAGGACGAGGAAGTATATCTAGAGAAATAGAGAAGCATTCAAGAGAGCAAGAAAAAAAGGAAGTGGGAAGGAAAACTGGGAAAAGGTGAAAAACTGCAGATAAGCAACGGAACCATTTAGGAGAATATTCAGATAGAACTAGTAAAACTTGATGCATTGCATTCCCAAATAACAGGGAAAATAACTCTTTCCTTCTAAGAGTATTTAATGCCTTGTTTTATTTTCTTGTACCCAAAGTGCAACATTATTCCGCTCCCCCCGTTTTCTATTTCTGTTGATGGCTCTCTCATTCTCCCTGTCTCCTCAGCTCGAAACCTTGGGGTCATCATTGACTCTTCTCTCTCCTTCTCTGCTCATATCCAGCAGATTGCCAAGACCTGTCGTTTCTTTCTTTACAACATCCGTAAAATCCGCCCCTTTCTTTCCGAGCACTCTACCAAAACCCTCATCCACACCCTTATCACCTCTCGTTTAGACTACTGCAATCTGCTTCTTGCTGGCCTCCCACTTAGTCACCTCTCCCCCCTCCAGTCGGTTCAAAACTCTGCTGCCCATCTCGTCTTCCGCCAGGGTCGCTTTACTCATACTACCCCTCTCCTCAAGACCCTTCACTGGCTCCCTATCCGTTTTCGCATCCTGTTCAAACTTCTTCTACTAACCTATAAATGTACTCACTCTGCTGCTCCCCAGTATCTCTCCACACTCGTCCTTCCCTACACCCTTCCCGTGCACTCCGCTCCATGGATAAATCCTTATCTGTTCCCTTCTCCACTACTGCCAAATCCAGACTTCGCGCCTTCTGTCTCGCTGCACCCTACGCCTGGAATAAACTTCCTGAGCCCCTACGCTTTGCCCCATCCTTGGCCACCTTTAAATCTAGACTGATAGCCCACCTCTTTAACATTGCTTTTGACTCGTAACCACTTGTAACCACTCGCCTCCACCTACCCTCCTCTCTTCCTTCCCATTCACATTAATTGATTTGATTTGCTTACTTTATTTATTTTTTGTCTATTAGATTGTAAGCTCTTTGAGCAGGGACTGTCTTTCTTCTATGTTTGTGCAGTGCTGCGTATGCCTTGTAGCGCTATAGAAATGCTAAATAGTAGTAGTAGTAGTAGTTATTCACTTGGCAAATAAGACCCCTTCTAGTTTCAGGTTACCGCCTGTGAGATCCATTATGCATAGGTGTCCTTCATGTCAAATGGGATGTTCATTTGAGATATTCACATTTCTTCAGTATTTTATTTAAAAAAAAAAAAGGTTCTGCCCAATGCAGAGCTTTTTGTAAAATGTGTATAAGGATGCCAGAAAATATATTTGCATGTGCTTGCCCATGTAGCAAAAAGAGCGATTGGTGAACTGGATTGGAAACTGGTTGACCAGCAGATGACAGAGGGTGGTGGTAAATGGAATCCGCTCAAAAGAAATGAAGGCGAGTAGTGGAATGCCTCGGGGATCATATTGGGGCCAATTCTATTTAATGTATTTGTGAGAGACATTGCTGAAGGGTTAAAGTTTACCTTTTTGTGGATGACACAAAGATAGCCAATACCCCAGATGGAGTAGAAATCATGAGACGAGATCTCCAAAAATGAGACAAATGGTCAAAGGTTTGGCAGTTAAAATTTAATACAAAAGTCCCCTTAAGCCCCAAAGTCAAATCAGAAAATCTCACGCTATCCGCAGCAAACCCTATGCCAACTGGCGTTAGAGTTTGCAGACCATTGGGGAGGATTGGTGAGCCCTGTCCAGCATGCATTTGCATGCCAGCAGGCCCCCCATCCCCCCAATGCATCAGTCCCCCCCCCACAGGAGCAGGAACCCCGACCCTCCCTTATATGGCATGAAGCCCCGCCCAGCGCATCCCAGGATGTACTGGGCAGAGTTGGGCACTGCCATTCTCGAGGCGGTGCCGATGGACGATGAGGGAGACCACCTCCCTCCTCTAACAAAGGTAGGGGGTGGGGACGAGGGCCTCTAGACCACCAGATGGGGAGGGGGGTTTGACTTGTGGCACACTGGGCCACCAGGGCTCTATTTAAGGGGATGCTAGGGGAGTTAGGGGGGCTGGAGACCCACGGGATCTCTAGCCCCCCCCGAATATGCTGTTTGGGGTCTGGTGGTCCCATGAAGCGCCAGCCCCTGTGTTTCACAGGTCTGTCAAACAAGTGCGGGATTGCCCTATGATCAAAGATAATAGCGTGCATAAATTTGCATGCTACTATCTCTGATCATAGAGGCAATAAAGCCCCTGTGCTTTTCCAGGGCTATTTTTAGAGCGCTGTTTGGAAACAGCGTGGGGCTTTCAATCATCTGCCCATTAGAGTTTAAAGGACAAATACGCATTTAGTGCATGCTGCAGTAGGAAGGTTTTTTTTTTTATGCCAATGATGAAATGTTATAGCTCTTTAAGGTGGTTTTTACCTTGAACTCTTTGAGGCTTTTTCCTTCCTGTTTTTTGCATTTTGAGCTTCTGTATATGTTTATCAGGAGAAATTTGATTGGTGTTGCTAGATTTGATTTTGTATTCTCCAAGTCCCTGATTTGTTGTAATAAATAGGCTCCCACCATGCATTTTCTGGGCACCAAATTGGAGGTGCCCAATTATGGTATTGTCCCATTTAATCAAACATTTGTATAAGAAGGTGAGGAATGAGTGGGGACTGTCCCTTGCACTTAACAGGGCAGATAAAGTGGTGCCGTTAACTACACCTCCACATTTCATTTATTGACTTTTATTTCCATGCATATATCTCCAGAAGTGTAACTAGCTGCATCTGCACCTTTGGCTGTACAATTAACATGCAGTAATGATCTTTGCTTTGTATTAACTGCTTTGCCCCAAGTGCTGGGAATGCCTCAATAGTTGAAACAAAGGTTTTGCTTCGATTATGCCTGAACTTTGATAGTGTGTGTTAGGTGTGAATCCTTAATGCAGGGAAGCTAATAGGTGCTTAATCCCTCTAGTTTCAGTTTAAACAATGCATGTAAGCTTTATGGTTGTTTAGTGTTGAGGTCTATTCAAAGTGCAGACCTTACCATGATGTACACAGAACTTTTTCTGTGTTCAGACAGAGGCTCTTTACAGGTGAGGTTCATATCAGAACTGTGATCAAACCCCATATTCATCTGTAAAAGTTTATTAACATTTAAAATTGAGACTAGATAAATTAATGATGTGTGCAAGACACCTGCTTAACAATCAGCTAAGCGTTTCATCATAGGTGAATGCTCACTTTTAGAAGCAGCACAGTGGGATAAGTTTATGACAATGTACCAAGTTTGGAAGGCCAAAAAAGTGTCCCTTTTGAGGTCATTTTATAAAAGACATATTGGTGCCTATGGTGCATATTTTGAAAGCCTATGGATGTCTCAAAAGGCCAAAATGGAAGTTCATGAGCTTGAAATGTCCAAATCTCGATTTTGCAATGGCAAGATTTGGATTCCGAAACTGCCATAGGTCTGAATAGCAAGGGAGAGTGTTTTGGGCATGCTTCAGATGGGACTAGGGAGGGCCCAAAATCAGGACTTCCAACAGTGATAACCAAAGGGAAGGAAATGTCCAAGTCTAAAAAGAAGGATGTCCTTAGACCTGTTTCAGTCATGTCTAGGGTACAAAAAGGTGCTCTGAGTCCCCGATACTCAAAAGCAAATGCGGGCGCTAGAAGCCATTAACACCGGACTAACATCCGCATTTGCTAGAACCGAATGCTCAGATCCGGCGAGCGCATGAAATGAGCTCACTGGCTCTGGGTGCAATGAGCATTCATGCTGAAGAGGCCTCCTGCATTCCTTCCCAATTCTCAGAGGGCAGCACGCCAACAAGGGTGCACCTCCCATGGCAAACCCTACACCAGGTCGGAGCTGGCTTTAGGGTTGTGCCAAGCCATTGGAGAGGAATGGGGAGATCAGGAAGGGTTGGGACTCACTCTCCTCACTCCACCAAGGACGTCACGACCAGGGGTCCCACTGGACCACCAAGGCTCTATTTATTTTTGGGGGGTGGGGAGTCTGGGGTTCACCAGACTACCAGGCTTTAAGGTTTAACAGGTCAAATCTTTTCTCCTAGGTTTCATAGGTCAGGGATTTTCTGCTGTGCTTTGTCTGGGCATGCGCTCAAGAGCTGTGCTCAATGCAGAGCTCTTGAGTGCATTCCCAGGCACAATCCTGCAGAAGTCCCTAATGCTCAACAATGTGCCATTAGCGTTGAGCATTATGGAGTTCCTTCCCCGCACTGCTGGGATATTTTTCTAGCAAAGAACCAGAGTTTTGAGCATCCCCCTGTGATTGAGCAGCTGGCCACTGGAGGCATTAAGGCATGACACCTCCTTAATTCCCCAGTGGTTGCTGTTCCTCTCCCTCTCCCCTGAAAGTGAAACTGGAAAGGAATAACAGGGTCTGTGACAGCTTCAGGCATTATGGGTATTTTGAACAGGGCACCTATGATCTGAGGAGTAGCTTAGTGGTTAGTGCAGTAGACTATAAACCAAGGGACCCTTCAAATTCCGCTTAACTCTTTTTAATTATTTTTTAAAATTGTATGTCCTCCAGGAGCAGAAAAATATCTGCTGTACATAAATATATAAACCACCTTCAAGCCTGAATGCTATTGAAGTGGTGTACATCAGGGGCGTAGCCAGACACCCAATTTTGGGTGGGCCTGGGCCCAAGATGGATGGGCAGAAGAACTCTGCCTTGTCCCGCAAGTGATTTGGTCTCTCCCTCTCTCGCCTGCATGCCATATGGTCTCTCAAACTCCCCCCCTCCCCTGCATACCTTTTAAATAGCAGATTTTCACAAGCAGCAACTAATACACACTGCTTATGTTGGCCCCACAGCCTTCCCTCTGATAGAACTTCCTGTTTCCGCATAAGTGGGAATACATCAGAGGAAAGGCTGTGGGGCCGCTGCGAGCAGTATGTATCGGTCACTGCTCACTGCAGGCAAAGATCTGCTATTTACAAGGTATGCAGGAGGGAGAGTTGTTGGGAGTTTTCGGCTGGTGGGGCTTGGGGATCCCTGTCAGCCACATCATACAAACATTACAAATAAATAAATAAATAAATAGGTGTGCTGCTACTGGGTGGGCCTAGGCTATGCCACTGGTGTACATTCAGATGCTGTAGGATTTTTTTTTCTGTTCCTGAAGGTCTCACAATTAGAAAATAAAAGCATTAAAGTGGGATTTGAACCTGGGTCCCTTGGTTTACAGTCCACTGCATTAACCACTAGGCTGACCCTCTGCTCTGCATGGATGTCTATGTGGCCATTTTCTAAGAATGCTGCTATATAGACGTCCGTGTTTCTTGTTTCCATCCCCCTCCCCCCATTCATATTTTGGGCATTCCAGTTTGTACAATGGCTTGTTCATACTGGACGACTCCAGCACACGGATGTCCATTTCACGTATTTTCGAACAGGAGATCCTGATGCATATCCTGTTTGAAAATACATAGACGTCCCTATTCTGACTTGGACGTCCTTTTGAAAATGCCCCTCCACATGTCTTTATGAAATACTAGCAAAAATCCAGCATGAATCATGGCCAACTGGATCCATGTACACTTCAGCAGCAGGTGTAAATGTTCATGCATGGATGTGCAAATAGGGTGACTCCACCCAAACTCCACTCCAGAACACACCTACACTAAACATTCATATAAGTATGAGTGATCTTCGTATCAGATCAGGCCATCAGAAACTAATCAATTAGCAGTTTCTTCTCATAAGAAAATATGGCTTGATTCATCTAGGCACACTCTGCCCGATTTTCAGACCATGGGAGATAGCCAGGCTGTCTTCCACAGTCCATGCTGAATCTGAATATTCAATTCTGGGCCATTTCCAGTGACCAGCATTGAATATCCAGTTTAACTTTGGCCGGTCTGCCTTTAACCGGCTAAGCTGATATTCAAAGTTATTTCACCTATTGTGGCGGCCAAATATGACTGCCAAACTTGGCCGGTTTGACTTTTAAAATTGGCAGATAGCTGGTTATATTGTGCAATATAACTGGCTATCTTTAAGCTGCTAATCAGGTAGCTGGCTGTCTGGTGCTGAATGTCGCCAGATAGCAGTCTAGGTGCTGTTTTAGTGGCCATAACCTTCTGAATATCGGCCTCTCTGTCTTTAGTTCTGTAGCTCCAACTTACTGGAACTCTGCTAATTGCGCTTAGATTAGTCACTTAACCCTCCATTGCCCCAGGTACAAATAAGTACCTAAACCGCATTGAGCCTGCCATGAATGGGAAAGCGCGGGGTACAAATAAAAAAAAGAAAAGAAAGGATTGAAAACCTGGTTATTCCAGCAATTTTTGTAATGCTTAGAGTTTTATTTCGAATTTTTGTTTTGAATTTTAGGAATGTGTAATCTTTTCCAGTTTTCCAGTTGATTATCCATTTTGTGTTCTGGTTAAACAGTGCTTATGGAAATTATTGTTGTGTATCTTCCCCTTCCTTTTTGTTTCATTTGTTTGTTCTTTATTTGTGCTAGTTTTTGTGGTGTTGTGGTTATTTATCATTTTATTGTAAACCACCTTGATATTCATTTGAAAGGCAGTATACAAATGTACATATAAATAAATAAATAAATAAATATCTTGCGTTCTCTTACAAGTAAGGTAATTTTACAAGAGGTATAATACATGTGAAAATGTCTTTATAAAATTACCCCCAATATGTTTGCCCTGAGATATGGGAGCTCATTTTCAAAGAGCTTAAACACACAAAGTACCGTGGAGAGGCATTTTCGAAAGAAACATCCAAGTTGCAATTTGGACATCCTTGCAAAATGGCGAAATCCAGGGGTGGGGAAACCCATATTTTTGAAAAAAGATGGTCGTCTATCTTTCGTTTCGAAAATACCGTCAGAGACATCCAAATCCTTAAATTTGGACGTCCCTAGACATGGACTTTTCTGACTTTTGGCAATTTTCGAAATCAAAGACGTCCATGTAAAAAACGTCCTAATGCAAGCCATATGTGGGAGGAGCCATCATTTGTAGTGCACTGGTCCCCCTGACATGCCGGGATAGCAACCGGACACCCTAGGGGGCACTGCAGTGGACTTCATAAAATGCTCCCAGGAACATAGCTCCCTTACATTGTGTGCTGAGCTCCCCCCAAAAAACCCAAAACCCACTACCCACAACTGTACACCACTACCATAGCTTTTACAGGTGAAGGGGGCACCTAGATGTGGGTACAGTGGGTTTGTGGTGGGTTTTGGAGGGCTTGTTGTTTCCTCCATAAATGTAACAGGTAGGGGGGGTATGTGCCTGGGTCTGCCTGCCTGAAGTGCACTGCAGTATCCACTAAAACTGCTCCAGGGACCTGCATGCACTGTCATGGACCTGAGTATGACATCTGAGGCTGGCACAACATATTTTTAAAGATGCTTTTTGATGGTGGGAGGGGGTTAGTGACCACTGGTGGAGTAACAGGAATCATCCCCGATTCTTTCCGGTGGTCATCTGGTCATTTCAGGCACCTTTTTGTGCCTTATTCGTAATAAAAACACGTCCAAGTGAAAATGTCCAAGTGTTCGTCAGGGACGTCCTTGTTTTTTTTGATTATAGGTCAAAGACGTCTAAGTGTTAGGCACGCCCAAGTCCCGCCTTCGCTACACCTCCAACACGCCCCCTTGACATTTGGATGCCTTGTGACGGATTGCAGTTGGAGACTTCCAAAACCGGGTTTTGATTATACCAATTTGGCCGTCTCTGGGAGAAGGGCGTCCATCTTCCGTTTTACGTTGAAAGATGGACGTCCTTCTCTTTCGAAAATGAGCCCAATAGTAACCTATAGTACTTTTGTATCCCTTGCATGGATATTTATCCCATAAAATATTGCTGTTTAAATTGATATGGAACAAATGCATGCGTCATTGTGAACAATCTTCATGGAACCATACAGAGAGCTGATAAAGCAGAATGTGAAACATGTCAAATGCTATTCATCTTAAAGTATATTTGACAGATGTTCCCTAGAGAAGAATGTTATATGCAGCAAATGCATCACTATTTCTTTGAATTTATGATTCATACATTAGCATGGTTATTCTATAGTATTAATATGTAGTATTTTAGAATTAGTGAACAAATGTTAATCATGTGTTTTGGCAAAAAGCCTTATAAAGGAAGTATATTCTTTAAAGGATTCAGGGTTTTTCCTGTTGTGCGTCATACACGAAAGAAAATCAACATCAGATGGAAATTCTCAAGGTTTTAGTTACACGCTAGTAATATAGGTCATCTCTTTACTATTAGTTTCCATTGTGTTAAGATATTTGAAGATTCAGAAAGTTTTCAGATTCACAGCAGCATGGAGCAAGAAGGTAAATTACCGAACCATGTATGAAGGAACTGAGTGCAGAAGCTGGGAAACAGGCTATGAAGTAATGACAAGGTAAGGAATTTGTTCTCAATATATAATCTTGAGAAATACTCCATGTGGGTAGAATAGCATAAGATTTATAACCTGTCAAAAATTGCTTTTATATTTGCATCTTCTAAAAAATGTGCTTTCTTTCAGTAAAAGAATAGGTAGGTATGTTACTACTATATTTTCATACTTACTTTTTGATATCTAATTCACACTGGTATGCTTTCTGTTTTATTACTTGTCTTGCACATTTTGGGTTTTTTGGGAAATACTGTTGGATGAACATAGACTGAGGTAACAAGACTTCCAGAAATATCTGGAAGGGAAAAAAGGGAATTTATTTTGTAGAAATTTAAGTCCTAAAGTTCCTTTGCACAACCGTCTGTAACTTTCCTCACTTGCAAATCAAATAGTTCTAATGCCAACAGAGGTTTGGAAAGTACTAAATATACGGATTTTGGGGGTGATTTTAGAAAAGTCCACTCTGTGTAACTAACAGATTTCGGGGTCCTTTTACTAAGCTGCAGTAGAAAGTGGCCTTAACGCGCTCTTGTTCTGCATGCTAAGGCCACTTTCTATCACAGTAGTAGAATGGCTGATTTAACAATTCTTTTTTATTAATGGCCATATGCTAATGTCATTAGCACGCAGCCATTACAACAAATTAGTGCATGAGCAATTACCAACACCTATTTTGTAGGTGATCAGTTAGTGTGCGACATGCTAACCGATTAGTGCTGACACACGCATTCTCCACCCCCTTACATACTCCCCTCTGCCGTAAAATTAATATATATATATATATATATATATATATATATATATATTTAATTTACAATTTTTATTTGACAGATGTTCCCTAGAGAAGAATGTTATATGCAGCAAATGCATCACTATTCTTTGAATTTATGATTCATACATTAGCATGGTTATTATATAGTATTAATATGTAGTATTTTAAAATTAGTGCATATGCCCTAATAACCTTATAAAATTTGCCCCTCAACAACTCATATCAGACCTCATGATGCATTTGAATTACCGTATTTTTCGGACTATAAGACGCACTTTTTCCCCCCCAAATTTGGGAGGAAAATGGGGGGTGCGTCTTATAGTCCGAAGGTAGCGAGGTCCGATTTCAGGATTGCCCTCCCCCCGAGTTCGGGATCGCCCTCCCCCCGAGTTCGGGATTGCCCTCCCCTACTCACGTCATGCGATGTTCTCTGGTGGTCTAGTGACGTCGGGGCAGGAAAGAGCCCCCTCTTTCCTGCCCAGCGCGCTGCTCTCCGTCCTCCTGTATGCTGCCTGACTGACGGTCTCGGCGAGATTCAAAATGGCCGCCGAGAATTGAAGTCTCGGCGGCCATTTTGAATCTCGCTGAGACCGTCAGGCAGCATACAGGAGGACGGAGACCAGCGCGCTGTGCAGGAAAGAGGGGGCTCTTTCCTGCCCCGACGTCACTAGACCACCAGAGAACATCGCGTGACGTGAGTAGGGGAGGGCGATCCCGAACTTGTACAAGACGCACCGGAGCACCTAGGTTTTAGAGGAGGGAAAAAGGAAAATTTTTTTTTCCTATTTCCCTCCTCTAAAACCTAGGTGCGTCTTATGGTCTGGTGCGTCTTATAGTCCGAAAAATACGGTATATGCTACAAAATGGACTCTTCCCAAAGGATAAAGGAAATATTCTACTTACCCCTATACCTAAAGACCCAAAGAAAAGTGCAAGTGATTTAACCAACTATCGCCCAGTAGCATCTATCCCTCTGATAACCAACTAATGGAAGGCATGGTGACCAAACAGCTTACCAACTACTTAAATAAATTCTCAATTCTCCATGGCTCTCAATCAGGATTTTGATCTAACCACAGCACTGAAACAGTACTAGTCACTCTCCTGACTAAATTTAAACAAGCAATTGCAAAAGGCAACAACATACTTCTCTTAAAATTTGACATGTCCAGTGCTTTCGACATAGTTAACCATGGAATATTACTATACATCCTAGAATACTTCGGAGTCGGAGGGTAACGTTCTTAGTTGGTTCAGAGGCTTCCTGACCACAAGATCTTACCAAGTGATATCTAACTCGAATTCATCAGCTTCATGGACACCTGAATGTGGAGTCCCCTCAAGATCCCCCCTCTTACCAACCCTCTTCAACCTAATGATGACACCTTTAACCAGGTTACTATCCAATCAGGACCTCAATCCATACATATATGCAGATGACATCACGATTTACATACCGTTCAAACATGATTTAAAGGAATCACCAACGACATCAACCAAAGCTTCCAAATCATGCATTCATGGGGCGGATGCATTTCAATTGAAACTCAATCCAGAAAAAAATACAATGTCTTATACTTACTTCCCAATATAACACAAGTAAATTTACTACTATAACCACACCAAATTTTTCCCTTCCCGTTTCGGACACCCTGAAAATTCTTGGAGTTACCATGATCGAAATCTTACACTTGAAAGTCATGTGAAGAATACAGCTAAGAAGATGTTCCATTCAATGTGGAAACTCAAAAGAGTAAAACCTTTCTTCCCAAGGAGCATTTTCCGCAACCTGGTACAGTCAATGGTGCTGAGTCATCTAGATTACTACAATGCACTCTACACTGGCTGTAAAGAGCAAATCATCAAGAAACTTCAACAGCCCAGAGCACAGCAGCCAGACTCATATTCGGAAAAACAAAATACAAAAGTGCAAAACCCCTAAGAGAAAAACTACACTGGCTGCCTCTCAAAGAACGCATCACGTTCAAGGTCTGCACTGTAGTTCATAAAATCATTCACGGAGACGCCCTGGCCTATATGTCAGACCTTATTGACCTGCCACCCAGGAATGCTATAAGATCAGCGTGCATATTCCTTAATCTCCACTTCCCCAACTGTAGAGGACTAAAATACAAACTAACACATGCGTCCAGCTTTTCCTACATGAGCATGCAGTTGTGGAATGCACTGCCACTTAACTTAAAAACAATTTACAAACGAATTAACTTTCGTAAATCCCTGAAGACCTATCTCTTCAACAAGGCATACCACAATGATCAATAACTGAAAACTGTAACACATCACCACTCCACCTTATATTCTGTATGTTCTCTTACTATATCTGCTTGCTCAATTATGTCATCCATGCTCACTACGTAACACCAATTGTATCTTTTACTCTGGAATGGCGTATGCCATGACGGAACATTGTAAGCCACATTGAGCCTGCAAATAGGTGGGAAAATGTGGGATACAAATGCAACAAATAAATAAATAAATAAAACTTGTACAGAAAGAAGTATCATCTCTACATTTCAGGAAATAGTTATATACATTCATATTTTCAATGAGAATTACTACTAAAGTCCACAATTAGGCAAAGCACAATTCAAGGATTTATCTTCTGATACTTTTAGGAAAAATGAATAGAAAGTACTCCGAGTATATTTCTTTACGGAGTGGATATAATACGCGTTGTCAACGAGGGAAGTGTAGTCGAGTCCTGTTAGAGTCCCGGAAGGCTAACAAGTGTTCACTTTAAAAAAACAAAACGTATTAACAGATTGAAACTTTACAACACATTTACAGGAAGATTAAGCAAAAGGTTCCACCTAATTGAAGCACCCGAGAACAAAGTTTCAGAAAGGCTTGTCGCCTCTTTTGTGTTTGCCTAGAAATGTCAGGAAAAAACTTTAACTTTAAACATGGGCATAGTTTGACTGTTTCATTTGGGGGGGCAAAGGATGGGGCGGAGCATATTAGCATATTCATTTGCATATATATTATATATATATATATATATGCAAATGATATGCTAATATGGAGGAAGGAAGGGAAAAAGAGCTGGCTTTTTTTGGGAATATCAAGCCAGCTCTTTCTCCTTCCTTCCTTCCTCTTCCTTCCTTCCTTCTTTCTTTCCTCCTACCCAGCACTCCCTCTTCTCTTCAGTAGTATTTACCCACCCCCTTTCTTGTTTCTATCCATCCCCTTCTCCATTTAAAACCAGCGTCTCCCCCCTCCCCCTTCGCAACAACGACAATGTGGATGCAGCAGTTCTGTCAGGTTTTTCAGGTTCAGAGCCCGTGGGGCTGGGCTCTGGAGCAAACATGAGCCCTTGGGCTGCTGATGAGGAGAGAAAGCAGCAGGCAAAACCCACCAACCAACGCTGGGCAAGCACACCGGCACCGGCAGGGACTGCAGGCACCGCCAGCGAGCCGGAACACACGGACTGGAATCCCCTGGACTGGAGGACACAAGACTAGAACACTGGACTGGAACACTGGACTGGAATCCCCCAGACTGTTGGTCACAGGACTGGAACACACTGGACTGGAGCCACCCTGGACTGGAGCACACTGGACTGGTCTGTACAGCTTCACCTGCACTTAGCCACTGCCCCCCAAGGGTTGAGCCCCTGGGTTCGACGTGGCCGGCAGGGACTTACCGGATACGGATGACACAGGGACCAGGACTAGAACAGCTGGAAACAGCAGTACTCCTAAATCCTAAACTGACATAAGTGCTCCAAGCCCTAACCAACAGAAGAACTCAAACAGAAACCAACAAAAGTGTTCCTAACAATAAACCAACAAAAGGACTTCCTAAGCCCTATACTAAAGAAGTGCTACAATAGCACCACTAGGAAAGCAGGGGAGCCACAGGGAAAGAGCAGGGAACCTAAACACATAACTAGCACAGGTGCTCCTAAGCACCAAGCACAACAGCTCTACAACCCTAAACTAACTACAGTGCTCCTAAGCACCAAACTACCAGCAGAGCTCCTAGCACTAAAAGGGAAGACAGGGGAGCCAAAGGAAAAAACAAGGAGCTAAACACAGAAGACAGCAGTGCTTCCAAAGCACTAAACACAACAGAGCTTCCAAAACCCCAAACACAGAAGTGCTACTAAAGCACCAATTACAGAAGTGCTTCCAAAGCACCAAAAGGGAAAGCAGGGGAGCCACAAGGGAAAAGCAGGGAAGCTAACACAGATCAAAAGTGCACACTGCACTACCACTAGCCTGGACCTAAAGCAAATGACTAAGCAAATGTTGCAAAGGCCTGAAGGGAAGAACACCACTTCCTTATCAAGGCCCTGCCTGATGATGTCACCACTACCAGACACAGGCAGGCAGCATACTGAAAACAGAGCTAGAGCTAACTCAGGCTTAACCCCCACAGTTGCAGTATAGCAGAGCAATTAGAGCCACGCTGGAAGCAACCAGCACACAGAGGCAGCTAGCTCAGGTAACACACACAGCTACAGTATAGTAAAGCAATTAGACTCATGCTGGGAGCAGCCAGCCACAGACACAGAGCCAGCTCTAGGAACACAGAAAGAAGAAACAGAAGCCAGCACAGAAGCTGGACCACCAGAATAAGGTAAGTCTGGGAGAGGTCATGGCCACAATCGTAACAAGCTCACAGGTTTGCTTGCTGTGTTTGCGTGAACAGCGACGGCTGCGCAGGGGAGTGGAAGCAGAGACTTACCAAATGGCTTCCTTCTTTACCATGGACTAGACAGGAGCCAGCATTTCCACTCCAGCGGCGGGCGGGCAGCCGAGCAAGCAGAGGTTGTAAAAGCAGCAAGCAGGCACGCTCGTCTCCGTCCACTTCCCTGCCCTTTCTGCGTCCCGCCTTCCTCTGATGTCATTTCCTTTTTGGGTGGGACGCTGAGAGGGCAGGGAAGCGGATGGAGACGAGCGTGCCTGTTTGCTGCTTTTACTACTGGCGCCCCACCCACCAGTTCGCTGAGCAACTTCTGGTAAGTCGTCGTCGTCATTGTCGTTTGGGGGGGGGGCACTGCCCCCCCTCCCCCCAATCTATGCCCATGACTTTACAATTCAGAAAAGCTTCCTGTTGGTGTTTGAAGAAAGACTTTAAAATCCAATCTCGTCAGGCAGAAGGACAAAGTCCACAATTAAGGTGGCAGGTTGTACATCTAATAAATCACACTCTATAGTTTGTGAGAGATTTAAATTCAATTCCTCAAATGGAATTCCTATGTTTGGCAATATTTGTTCTGTTGATTTCTTAAGATATGGTGCTAAATAATATATTTTAGAAACAGGAGGATAAAGTTGTTCTGAAATTTTTAGCACTTCTGAAAGGTACTTCTTAAAAGTTATCAATGGAGCCACTGCAGGCATGTTGGGAAAATTTATAAACCTTAAAATTTTAATCCTTTATTGATTTTCTAGGTTTCTATTTTCCTTTGAAGTAATATATTTTCATTAATCATTGCTGCTTGGCCTTCCTTAATTTTATTAGTTTCACTCTTAATTCCTTTTTCAAAGGAATAAGTCTGTATCATTTGTGTTTTGAAAATACTTTTTGGTGTGTGGTTTGCACGTGCCAATCTCAGACTTACTGCAGGACCTCAAAAATACCACAAAAAACACTCTGATTATGTCCAGTTCAAAAATAGTTGGATCATCATAAGATATACCAGTCAAAATTGTAATAACACCAATTTCATTTGTTCCTCTTGATCCTTTTATGTCCTTATATTACACAATGTGATCACTCATTGTTTTTATAGTTAAGGCAATTGTTATTGAGTGTCAGCAAAAGTCCAATACAATAGTAACTGATAACAAGAGTAATGCACACGTGGATCAAAAAGGCTCCCAAGTAGCTTGAAAACATACTCCTGCAGGAAAGGCACGTTCTCGTATGTAACGTCACTCCAACAAGAGAACGACAATCATCTGGGTAAGCCACTGCTGAAAGGATGGTGCCATAGAGGAAAGCCAATGCTGTAGAATAACTCACAGGGTGAGCAACACAGTCCAGCGATAAAAACAAAGAAAACCCCTCCGTCCCGGTCTATGGACAGGGAAGTGCCCCAAAAAGCAGACAAGGAGAAAGAGGAACTGCTGTCTTCCAAATTGATAACATAAATTGGAAACTGTATGCCAAATGAAAGATTGACAGAACAAGCCTGAGGGATGCCTCAGCAGTTTCCACATTTCAGAGAGTCCACATTTGGTCGTAACTGCAACAAATAAACCGTCATAGGGGAGGACATAAAGACTCATGACTAGTTTGCATTGCATCTCCCAGAAGGAAAGATTGTCAGTGTGGGACCACAAACTTTGAGGCCCTGCGACAGCCTCTCCTCCTCCAATGTGACCCCCAGAACAGTAGACCAGGCTTGAAGAAGAGAGGAATAATCCTATGGCGGTGTATTATCCTGAAGATGACGATGATGAAATCGCAGAGATAATTTATGATGAGAGTTCATATACCTCCTCCATTAGACAGGCCATTGGTAAAGACACCACATAATGCTGAAGTTGTAGATAACAACACTTAACACCAGTAGAGTGCTATGGGAGAAACACATAGGTGGACTTTAAGGCAAGGTCTCGTATTCGAGCAGCAGTTATTATGACTCATTGAACTGCTTACGTTTTTAATCATAGACTCATGCCTACCATCCTTCCCTTGTTCTCAACTAGCATCACACTGATTATCTTTGCATCAATTTTTCTATTTTTCTTTTTCAATTATTATATATCTATTATTCTAGTGTGCGTAAGCAGTTCAATGATTCATAATTAACTGCTGCTCGAATATGAGACCTTGCCTTTAAAGTCCACCTTTGTGTTTCTCCCATAGCACTCTACTGGTGTTAAGTGTTGTTATCAGAGATATAAAGTAGAGTTTAAGCTGCGTTGTTTGGCAGGAAGTTGTAGATAGGCATAAAAGTCATGAGCAGGTACTGTAGATGGAACTCATCTTGAAGGGAGGGCAAAATCTTCAGATGACCCTCCTCTGTCAAACATTGAAACAAATAATGAAGGACTTCAGTGTCCCACTGATGAAAGGTAGGGGAGTCCTGACTGGAAGAAAGGCTTCATTATTGCGGATAGGAGCAGCGGCATCTTCTTGGCATCAAGTCTATGGAATTTACAGATCCATTTCTAGACAGAACGCAAAGTCTTACATAGCCAGAGGTGATCCACCAGGGAGGAAGAATGAGGAGTTGCGGCGTGAAAGTAAGCGCTAAAATGTTCTTTCTCAAAGAGTGCCAGCTCCAAAGAAGTACAAGAAAACATGAAGGTGGAGTGAAACCAATCATTAATGTGCCTCATGCCACAACTGACTGTCATATAACAGAGGTTCAACAATCCTAAACCTCCCTGAGCTCTTGGAGAAGCAAAGCAGGGTAGAGACATCTGGGCCTGCTTGCTCTGCCATAGGTAAGACTGTAGTAATCTATGTAGCAAACTCTCATCTGAAACTCACAAGAACAAAGGTAGCATTTGAAAAATATACAACCATTTAGATACAATGAGTATGTTATACAAATGAATATGCCCCTCCCACCATACCTTAAGCGGAGTTTGGTGTATGCAAATAATGGGGTTAATATTTAACTTGTATAGCAGAAATAAATCAGCAAGAAGGTCCACCCCAAGATATTGAATGAAGGTATCAACCCATTGAAGTGGAAATGGACCCACCCAAGAAGAACGTACAGTGGGAGTAGAGGGCAAAGCCAGAGACTTACTCAAATTAAGAATAAAACTTGAAAGAAACCCATATTCTTCTATGAGCTCCAGTGCCAATGGAAGAGAGTGCTGAGATCTGTTAAGACCAACAGCAAGTCATCTGCAAACGCCAGAGCCTTAAGTGTATGGGAATGAACCGTGAAGCCCTGAACCCCCTCCTCCCTTTGGAGCATATACAACAAAGGCTCTAGAGTAAGCAGAAATAAAAGAGGGGAGAGGAGGCAACCTTGCCTCTTGCCTCGTTCAATGGCAAACAAATCCGTGTAAATGCCATTCACCAACAAGGGTTGTTATATAAAGTGTGAGTAGCCTCAGAGAACCACCCCTCTATACACATATAAGCCAATGTGTGATACATAAAGGTCCAAGTAACCTGGTCAAAGACCTTGGCTGCATCCAGACTAGCAAGCAAGAGAGGGACACTCTGATGTTGGCCATAAGTTAGTGTGAAAAGCACTTTACGTACATACATTCAAAATGGATTTCTGCTCCTGCACAAACAGAACCTGATCATCAGAAATCACAGTAGCAATGTGCTGAGAGAGGTGATCTGCCAATATCCAGAAAACAATTTAAGTCAACATCAATAAAGAAAATGGGCTTACCCTACCTCTCCCAGTAAGGACTACTCCCTGTACCCCAACTCCCCCCCCCCCCCAGTATGGTCCCAGGCTACCTTTAGTATCATTGATGGTATAAAGGATCCAGTGGTCAGGAGTGAAGCCTACTTGCTCCTGCCACTCACTGCTCTGGCCTGAAAATAACTACCACAACCTCTAGACCATGAATGAGTTGAATTATGCAATTTTATGAAGAACCTTGGTCAACAACTGGTCATGAGACAGTGGAAGTAGCATTGATTAGGGCTATGCAGGCAGAAAATCTTGCTTTTCATTTCTTTTTTTTTTTCTTAATTTTGTTTGGTTTTCATTTAATTTTCTTTTAGTGTGTGCTATTTATTTCATTTTAGCATATACTAAACCTATTTTTTTTTTTTTGTTACATTTGTACCCCGCACTTTAAAATATAAAGGGCAATTCTATAACTTGGGGCCTGCAGATAAGTACCTGTTGTGAGCATGTGTGGGCCAGAAGTAGAACTTGGAGGTTATTAGCACCCTAAGCGCTATTTTACTTTATATTACAGTTGTCTCTTATATTCTGCTAACACCAATTTGTTCAAAGCAGATTACTAGAAAAGACCGGGACAGTAACCCAGCAATTATATTAATTCAAAACAGTACCATAAAATAGTTACCATAAATTTACATCCAATATCTAAGTCTCAGCTAGAAAATCATCGGTCCACAACACATTGTCTTTGTATATGAGCTGGTATTGCATTTCAAGCCCTTGCCGCTAGGTAAGAGAAAAATGAAGTTATATATCTTTTATAATTAATTCCATTAGGACTCGGAAATTGTAATGTGGAACAATTTCTGTTGACCATCTGTTAGATCCAAAGAAGAAATAAATCAAATCACACAGGGGTCCTTTACTAAGCTGTGGTAAAAAGCGGCCCACGGTAGTGTGGGTTTGGATTTTGGGTGCGTGCTGGGTTATTTTTTTACTGCAGCTGGGGAAAAAAAGGCTTATTAATGGGAGAAGTAAATGGCCATGCACTAAAATTAAAAGTAGCGCACGGCTATTTACTGCCTGAGCCCTTACCGCCACCCATTGACCTAGCGGTAAGGGCTCATGCGCTACATGTTGTGATACTCATGCAGCACGCACCAATTTGGCCGCGCTGCTGATTGCCACCGGAATGCCTCCCATGGTAGAATCTGAAAATATTTTCTACCGTGGGAAACAGCGCACACCAACTTCGAAATTATTGCCAGGTAGGCGCACAAACCGGGCGGTAGTGTTGATATGACGTGCTCTACACATGCGGTAGCCCTACCGCCGCTTTCTAAAAGGACCCCGCATTTTATCTAGGTGCATGACCACTGAAAATCTTAAAGAGCATGCAACATAATTTATGTAAAACCCTTGCTTCAATTGGCAACCCATGTAATTGCATTTTTAAAGGAGTTACTGTATTGCAGGGGTTCTCAACCCAGTCCTCGGGACGCAAGCCAGTCAATGATGAATATGCATGTGATAAATTTGCATGCATTGCTTCCATTTATGCAAATCTATCTCATTCATATTCATTGTGGGTATCCTGAAAACCTGACTGGCTAGATGTGTCCTGAGAACTAGGCTGAGAAACCCCTGCTCTATCGTATTTTGTTTGAATGAAAATAAGTCTGATTGGCAGTGTTCTGAATTGTTTTGCAGCCCTTTCACCAATGATTGCACAGCCTAAATAAACAATGTTGGAATAATCCAATTGTGACAGTAATAAGGACTGCACCACCAGTGTAAACTGTTCAAAATGAATATAATGAAGTGTGTGAGTTCTATGGTGTGCAAATGAGAAGAGGCGAATATGAGTGGGACACAAGTGTGTCTTCCAGCAGTAACGTACCAAGGGCGGGGCAGTGGGGCTGGTCCACTCTGGGTGCAGGCAGCAAGGGGGTGCACGGAGCAGTTGTGCGGCTGTTGGCGCCGCTGGTTCCCTGCCCCCTCTGACCTTACTTCCTCCTCTGAGGCAGGGGACTGGCAGAGCCGACAACCGCGGAACTGCTCTGTGCACCCCCAGGTGGTGAGGATGATGCGCTTCACGGGGGGAGGTGGGTGATGTGCTTTGGGGGGAGGGGGTGATGTGCTTCGGGGGGGGGGGGGAGTGGTGCGCTGGGGAGGGGCATAGCGGTGACCTGCCCTGAGTTGCAGCCAACCTAGGTATGCCACTGTCTTCCAGTAGTATGCACAACTTATAGAATACTATAAGTTACATGTGCCCTTGTTGTATATAGGTGTGTTCAGTTATACCAGCTATATGGCTAACAAAAGTAGAAACGGTTCATATTTATGAATATCTTTTGGAAAATACTGAACAGTTGCCGTTCATTAAAAGTAGGAGGTTTTTTTTACCTATGATGATTTAAGGGTTCTCCCTTATGTTAGTCATCTAACGAAGGAGTGTTTCCCTTTGAATTGAGGTTTTTTCTCCTAATGAATAAACACATTTCAGGATTATCTGAGGATATCTTGTATTGTTCTATGAACATAAGCAATGATGTGATTATGTTCCTATAGCTGACCACCTCTTCAGTTGATCCAATACCATCTTGCTTAGTCAAAAATGCAGTCTTTTACTTCCTCCCTTTTATCCTTCTAACGATCATTGCAGGTTTTATCCCTGGTTGCTGGAAGGAGGCCTGGTCCGAACACTATTTAAGAATTCTAAACTGGATCCTTTCATCATTTCCCACTATTAACAAGTTTCCATTCTCCCATTCATTTCAAAAAGTTTGGAGAAAGTTGTGTTTGGACAGTTGCAGAGTTTTCCCAGAAAAACTATTACGCTTTATCCTAGACAATCTTGTTTCTATGCAGGTCAAAGCATAGAGTCTACCTTACTGTCATTGATGATATTCATGTGTTTTGATTCGGGTTCATCTGCAAAGCTTGTTCTTCTCACTCTTAGCTCTACCTTTGATCTGATAGGTCATTCAGTGGTCCTTTTACAAAGGTGCACTAGCATTTTTAACACGCGCTAATGATTAGCGTGCACTAAACTGTAGAGATGCCCATAGGAATATATGGGCATCTCTAGCATTTAGCGAATGCATATTTAACGCACGCGCTAAAAATGCTAGCGTGCCTTGTAAGAGGACCCTTCAACTTAACTCAAAGTGATTGGTGTTGGAGGTACAGAGTTTGATTGGTTCAAACTGTTTCTGCAGAACCAGACCTTTCAGGTTCATTAGATCTGTCATCACTTGTAGTGTTCCTCAGGAGTCTGTTATGGTCCTTCTGCTGTTCAACATGTTTATGTCACTTTTGCTGACTGCTATGTTCAAGTAAATTCAATTCAACTGAGGGCTTATATACCGCTAGTCCAGGTTCAGTGTGGTTTATATGGTTTAGGGTGTAATTAACAGAGGGATGCAGTGGAGTACTTGTAATAAAGATTTAGGTCTTTTTACCACCATCCCAATATTCATACATATCCCGGGAAAAGATTGGAATGATAAAAGACCAAGGCCATGTAACGTATGAGAAAAGCAATTTATTAACTTACCAATAGAGTGTACAGAATAAAAACATTTCTCATAGGAGTACAGTTTGCTTATACAAAAGTATTGGCTAAAAACTGTCTCAAACATTTTTTTTTTGTTACATTTGTACCCTGCGCTTTCTCACTCATGGCAGGCTCAATGTGGCTTACATGGGGCAATGGAGGGTTAAGTGACTTGCCCAGAGTCACAAGGAGCTGCCTGTGCCTGAAGTGGGAATTGAACTCAGTTAGGTGTGGTTAGGGTGGGGGTTGAGGTTGAGGATGTGAGGAGTGAAGCAGTGGTAGTGGATTAAGCATTGAGTTTAGGGAACATAAGGGTTTTTAACTTCTTCTGGAAAATGAGATAATTGTTCTCTAATCTAAGTTCAGTGGGTAAGGAGTTCCATAGGAAGTGCCGACTACTGGGAAGGGTGAGTCGAAAATTCTTTGGAGTTTGGTTCCTTTGTAAGGCTGAGAGGAGATAAGTAGCTGGTCTGTCAGTCTCTTAGAGTGGGCCAGACAGCACCTAAAATGTTTATGGTGCTAGTGAATCCTGCTCAGAGTGCCAGATACTCTGCTCATCTTGTTGGACAGACTGGATGAACCGACTAGGTCTTTATCTGCCGACATTTCCTCTGTTACATCCTAATGATCTTGAGTTCCTCTTACACTCTCTTTCACCCTTATGCTTCCGAGGGTGTTGCCCTCATACTGTCTCCTTTAATTTTCAGTTTGCAATTTAAATTCTGCCTGTTTCAGACACATTAGATTGTGCAGACTGTATCAGACTTGGCTTTGCACAGGAGTCTAGTGATATTCTTCATAGTTCCAGTTTATGGCAGATGAAAATGAGAGCTGCCATCATAAACTATTGGATTTACCTTATAGAACTTCTGTTAGTTCACCTGCATCCCGTGTCTACTCTTTCTATCCGGAAAGCAATGGAATTCTTGTAATTCTATTGATTCTTTTATACTGACAGTTCTGCAACATTGTTTTTCTGGTTACTAGTGCTAGGGTTAAAACCCTATGGTTCATGATCTCTGTTTTTTTCCAGACTAATACCTAGACTTACAAACAGTCTAGGCATGTTCTCTTGTTGTTGTCTTCTCCTACTTTTTATTTGCATAGGTGACTGTGCTCCTTCTCTTTGGCCCAGAACCCCTTAGTTTCTCAATCTCCAACTAGCAGTTATTAATGATTCTAGTCTGCTGGTGGATACATTCCAGTGCAGTAGAGGTTGGCTTCATTTCTAACACAAAAAAAAGGGAGAGAAATATAATTACGTGGATAGCCTGTGTGCCCTCCCACATAATTTGTTTCTCTTCCTCTTCCTGTTGTTTGTATCTGCTCAAGTGGTCGCTTTCATATTCCGCCAAAAACTTTTTGGCACGTGGCGCTAACTGAGCGGTAACTGACATTGTACGCACGTAGACCATTACTGCCTGGTTAACGCGTGAGACTTTACTGATAGATCAATGGGTGGCGGTAAGGTCTCATACCCAACATGGATGCGCGCCAAAATTTTATTTTGACACACGTCCATTTTCAGCCAAAAAAAAAAAGGCCTTTTTTGCAGGCGCGCTGAAAAATGAACCTGCGTGCGTCCAATACACGCGTCTACACCAGCGCAGGCCATTTTTCGGCGAACCTTAGTAAAAGGACCCCTGTAACAACCTAACTGAAAATAATTTGCACTGCCTCCATTGCATGGAAATGTATCTCATGAATATTCATTGTGGATATACTGAAAACCTGACTGGCTGGGGACATCTAAGGGAGGAGCAGCACTAAGCTTGACAGTAACCTGATTAGGGCCTAATGTTACAATATAATAGAGGTAGGACAAGAAGTGATGACCTTTTAGTCTCTTTTTATTGTATTAGCATTTATTGCTGCATGTTACCATTTTTATGTATGTTTGTCATCACTGATGTCTTCCTTTTTATTTCAGTTATGAATCAATGTTTGTTCTGTTGGGAAGTTGCACTGGTGCTCCATATACTATTTTGCAAGAGCATTGGAGGTATAGTATGTCGTTTTCTACAGTATAAATACTGATTTTTTAGAAGGACATCATATTGCAATGCTTCTTTTCAACATAGTTATTTAGCCATACATGTTAAAGTGACAAGTCCATTTTTATGGTGGGATAGTTTGTTGAACATATCATTCATAAGAGTGCCAAACATAAACTTTGTATGACATTTACTCACGGATATTCAGCCAGTGACAGTCAGTAATTTTTAAAGTGCTGACCCTGGCCCCAGATATTCAATGCTAGGAACCAGCACTGAATATCCAGGATCATGCAGGCACGTGCTGGCCACCAGCTCTTATGTGAATCCTGGCTGAATATCAGGGGATATCAGGCCTTCTCACCCACCTTAACATGATCCAACCCCCCCACCTTCCCAACTAAAGGAGCACACCCCAAAATAATCCAACACCCCTCCTGACACCCCAATCAGAGAAGCATCCCCCAAACTCATCTGATCCTCCTCCTGACCTCCCTAACCAGAGATGCCCCCTATATCTTATGGTACTACCTCTAGGATCAGCTCCCTAGTGGTAATAGCACAAGACTAATGCTAGGGGTTGAAGCTGACATTTTTCCACCAGAACTCCAAGGCGCAGGAGCATGTGAGGTTTGCTTCTGTCCACCTTATCCACTGGACCACCAGAGATGGTCAGGTAGGCCCAGGGATGTTGGGGTGGGCGGGGGAGGATTTCTGGTTGGGGAAGTTGGGAGGATGGTCAGATCAGTTTGAGGAGTGCTTCTCTGGTTGGGTGGTGCTTCTCTGGATGGAGGCTTGGGAGAAGAATGGGATCCTGTTGGAGGGAGGGAGGGAGGGGAGCAGATTGAGGACTACAGGCCAGTATCTGGAAGCTACGCAGGTGCATTCGGATATTCAGTGACAGCAAAGCAGGCAAAGTTAGGACTATGGTTTTTGTATGGTCCTATCTGCCCGATTTGCTAAGTGGACACTGGCATTTAATATTGCCAGTACCCTCATAACTGCTGGCTCTTTCTGTGACTCTGCCCCCATAATTCCCCTCTCCTGCCTGAATTTAAGATGGCCGGTATTTAGTTCTGATATTCAACGGCACTGCCCGGTTAAATGCCACTGAATATCGGAGGCCTGCCCACTGAGTGTGGTGGGGAGGAGCCTCTTCTGTCTTCTTAAATTGCTTGGAATATTGACTCCTTTAATTCACAATTTTGTTTAAAACTGATAGTGCATTGGTGCGCATGATCTTAAAAACATTTACAGTAATTCCTTTTTTATACCTGGCAGTTGTCAGGTCAGTTAGAATGAGGGTTGGGATCTGGTACTATGAACCTTTATTCAGAACTACTTGAAGATTTTCCCCTTATGTTATTTCTTTCTGCTCACTCAGTATACCTATAGGAGGCATATTTTCAAAGCACTTTGGGAGGCTAAGTTCCATAGGTTTCTATGGAACTTTGGGAGGCTAAGTGCTTTGAAAATGAGCCTGCTAGTGTGGTCATTTGTGTGACATACCTTGGCGGGGTACCTTCCAATCATGAGCCCTGAATCCAGCCACTATGTGCCACTTAAAAGGAGTGAATATGACTCCTCCCAAACCCAGGGCTTGTGAGTACTCCCCCTCCCCCCCCTCCCCCACCTACCTGTACTCCAGGGAGAAGAAAACCCACTTAAGGGACTGAGCCAGGGTTTTTTTGCATGGCAGTGCATACCACTAGTACTGAGTCACCAGCAGATAGGGTCCCACAATAGGTATGGCTTTTTGAAGAAAACGAATTAGTTGAAGTGCTCATGCTGGAGCTTTTACTGTTGTTGAATCTGTTTTACCAATTTACTTTCTCTCTCTTTGCAGGTATTTTAGATTGCAGTGGTTTTCTGTGGACTGAACCAGCCCCAGTTGTACTGATGGGTTCTAATATTTCCATATTTTGTACATCTACAAAACACAACAGACATTGTTCACAAGGGACATTTGTTTTCTCTTTAAATAATAAACCTCATAGAAATCAAGCGCACTGTATAAATGATACTACGGCACAGCTTCAGCTTCATAATGTTGAAATCCATCACTACACTGTTATATGCGAATTCAAACCTAATGGAAGTACTAAGGAATTAGTATGTGGAATGACCTTCTCATTAGGCTGTAAGTATAATTACTGGCTGGAAATATACACTAACACAGATGCTACAGCAGGCTTGTTCAATCTATATCCCGAGGGCTAGAACCCGGACCACCAAGTGCTTTTTTCTGGCCCTCGAAAGCTTGGTAATTCTTGTGCTGCTTACAGCAGGATTCTGTCATGGCTGTGGCCATGCCCTGCATCCAGATTCACTTTTTTCCCAGTAATCTGGCTCTTTGTTGTCTCCGGCCTGCCTTTTCCCTGCACGGTTGCTTCTGCTGCCTGTTTCCCTGTTATCCAAGCCTCGCTCTGCTGTTCCTGCACCCAAGCCTCATTCCTAATCGTGACATCATCAGCAAAGTCCTTTATAAAGCACCTTGGAACTTTCATGGTTTGCCTTTGCAGCAGGTCTCTTAACCTTGTCTTTGTGTTCCCTGTTTGGATCCAGTTCCTGCTTGGCTTTATTCCTTCATGTCTTGATTCCTGTCTAGCTTTGTTCCTGTGAGTCTTGTCTCTGAATCTTTGTTCCTGTGTGGCTTGCCTGTGAAGCCATGTACCTGAAAGCCTTGCTTCTAAACCTTGTTCCTGAAGCTTTACTTCTGGGTGGATTGTTTTTAACCCTTTATTTATGAATCTGTTGTTTGAGTCTGTGTGAGCTGCTCTTCCATTTAGCTGTGCTTTCTACCACAGCCTTGAGAAGTCCTCTCTGTGTGGTTCCCTTTAGCTCTTATTTGTTGAATTTGTTGTTTGAGTCTGTGTGGACTGCTCTTCCATTTAGCTGTGCTTTCTAGCACAGTCATGAGCTGTCTCTCTGTATGGTTTCCCTTTAACCCTTTACTTGCTGAATCTGTTTGAGTCTGTGTGAGTTGCTCTTTCATTTAGCTGTGCTTTCTGTCACAGTCCTGGACGGTCTTTTTGTGTGGTTTCTCTTTAACCCTTTACTTGCTGAACCTGTTGCTTGAGTCTGTGTGAGCTGCTGTTCCGTTTAGCTGTGCTTTCTAGCACAGCCCTGAGCTGTCTGTCTGTATGGTTTCCCTTTAACCATTTACTTGCTGAATCTGTTGTTTGAGTCTGTGTGAGCTGCTCTTTCATTTAGCTGTGCTTTCTGTCACAGTCCTGGATGGTCTCTTTGTGTGGTTTCCCTTTAACCCTTTACTTGCTGAATCTGTTGCTTGAGTCTGTGTGAGCTGCTCTTCCATTTAGCTGTGCTTTCTAGCACAGCCCTGAGCTGTCTCTCTGTGTGGTTTCCCTTTAACCCTTTACTTGCTGAATTTGTTTGTTTGGGTTCCAGTTTGGCCTTGCGGCCTGTGCGCTTGGACCATTTGGCAGTATATCAAGAATAAAGAAACCTGAAACCTATAATCCAGAAGCTGTGCCCCACTCTCTTTCTCAAGCCAGCTCCAACTCCTCTGTGCTCCAAGAGATTTTAAATCCTTGAAGTTCAAAATTAAACAATAGGAGTATCATTGTTGCTCATGTGGGAGGGGCTGACTTGATCCTTTCTCTTCCCCTGCCCTTCCTGGCTCACAGCATAGTTTCTGATTACAGCTTCTTTCTCTGACCAGGAAGAGGAAATTCCAACACTCTGGCAGGATTGCAGCACAGTTGTTTACATACTTAAAAACAGGATGAACGAGGTGAGCACCGTTTTTAGGGGCCTGTTTACTAAAGGGCATTAGAATCTGGGCTTAGCATGTTTTAACACAGGACTTTCCCATGAGCTAAACCCAGATTAAACATGGCACAATTAAAGGCATTTTTGAAAAACAATTTTCAGGTCATATGCTAATGTTCGCATTAGCGTGCATTAGCTGTAAAAAATTAACACAGAAGCACTTACCACCTCTAAGTGCTCCCACATTAACTCTTTGTTAGCATGTGCTAATGTGAACGTGCTAGCTTGTTAACACTCCCATGCCCATTCTCTGCCCATGACACACTCCCTCCAAAAATATTTTTTTAAAAATAGCTAACGCGCAAGTTAGTGCATGTTAACAGGCAAAATACCACAAAACCCTTTAATGCATTTTGCAGTCACCTGTTTTTCATGCAGTAAGCATGCATTAGAGCTTAACGCCCTTTAGTAAAAGGCCAGTTAGTGAGGGCTCCCCTCACACAATAAAGCAGCAAGACTACAACTAGGGACAAGGTGTACCATTTTGGAAAATAGTGCTACCAAGGTAGGATCACTTAAGGGATGGGGAGGTTCCATGGGTGCTGGCAGTTTCTTTTATTTAAAGGTTGCAGAATGGAGGAGACTTTTTTGGGGGGGGAGTTGTTGTTTTTTTCTTTTAATAGACTGTCAGCAAGGGGAGGCATACCAGGGAATTGGGCAATCAAAGATTATTTTTAAAGGGCTAGGGCTTGGAGGGACATGATTTTGTTTTAAACATTTGTGGACTGAGTGGAGGTACAACGAGGGGTGATATGCCCCTCACCAATAGGCCCCCAGGATATTTGCCTTGGTTGGGGTGGGTGGGTAGGGTGAAGGCTTTTATTTTTGCATGATGGGCAAGTTCCTTCAACTATCCCTGATAGTATCATATCATATGTTGATGTTCCTAGTGGTAAAGTTAGCAACATCTGTACCGGTGTTGTTAACTTTACTGGAATGAGGAAGATTGTGAATTTTGATGCAAACTGCCTTTTTTTCTATTTGCATAAGGATGAGTTGCTTTTCATGTAACACAGTTCATTGTTTTTTTATGGAGCATTGGGCCAAATTTTATTTAATTCAGCTTAGTGAATATTCCCCTAAGTTTTACCTGAGACAGTGGAGAGTGAAGTGTCTTGGTCAAAGTCATGAGAAGCATCAGTGGCATTCACACCTTTGTTTCACCAGCTTTCAGCCTATTGCTTCAAGCATTAGGTGGGTACTCCAGTGCTTTTAAAATCTGTTTATTAGCAAGTTTTCAAGCTAATCGATGTGCATAAGTGAAATATTCTAATATGGTATATGCAAATCTATTACGCAATAGGTGTCTACAACTAAGCCAGAAAAATTTAAATAGATTTTTAGAGCATTTTCTGGGAGAGCTTTACCCTTCTAAATGCATACTGTCAGAAGTGTTTTGTTTATATCTGAACTTTATTCCTTATGAGAAAATCCTCCTTCAGCAATGCATTAACTATAATGTGTATCCTTACAGATCCTCCAGACAACCCAACCAATTTAACTTGTGTCTTACATGAAAATTCATCTAATATGACATGTATCTGGAACACAGGGAAATATACCTTCATAGAAACAAACTACACTGTCCATTTAAGGAGGTAAGCTCCAGCAATTGTTGTGTAGGACTAGATTCTGTAAATGGTGCTCAAATTTGGGCAAAAAAAAATGAACGCTAAGGGGGGGGGGGGGGGGGGGGGGGGGGGTTCTATATATGGTGCCTAAAAAAATCCACACAGAAAACATTTCTGCCTAAGCATATTCTATAAGCAGAGCCTATATATAGAATACGCTTAGTTGATATCCCAGTGCCTAAAACTCTATGCATCCATTTACACCAATGAAAACATGGTGTAAATCCCAGCACGTAGATTTAGGCGCACTGGGCCATGTTCTATAACTACGTGCATAAATTTTGGAGTGCCCATGGAATGCTTATTTTCCCGCCCATAACCATACCCCTTTTTGCTTGCGCATGTTAGAACTTAGGCGCACTGCGTTACAGAATACGCTTAGTGAGTTGTGCACGTAAATTCTAATTAATGCTCATTATAGCTTGTTAAGTGCTGTTAACAATGCTGATTGGCTTAAGCCAATTAAGTTTATTTGTAGCATTTGTATCCCACATTTTCCCACCAATTTACAGGCTCAATGTGGCTTACATTTGCCGTAATGGCAGTTGCCATTTCTGGGTAGCAGAATTGCAAATGGTATTGTGTTAAGGTGCATACATACATGGTAACAAACATGGAACATAACATATATGGAACAGATCATGGTATATATATATATGCCATGTGCATATATATGGTAAAGAAGAATAAATTATGGTATTGCATGTAGGTTCCTGAGTAATAAATTGGATTGTAACATACATTAGGTCATTGACTATAGAGAGACCCTATTCAACATAAGGTTTAAAGTGGTATTGCTTGATCATTAATATCAAAGAGGTTAATCAGTTATGTGATAAGAGTTCGGTTATGCGAGTTGTGTGTCATTTATAGAATTACACTTACCCACAGATTCTATATAGCGCGGCTAGTGTTCTGTGCCAAAATCCTAGTGTATTCTATAACAGCTCGCATAACTTAATTGTTAGAGCCGGGATCCGTGCCAGATTTTGGGTGTGAGGATTTACACCAGCTGAAACCTGATGTAAATCCTTGTGTCTAAATTAGGCATGGATCTGCCATATTCTATAACACTGTATGCAAATTCTAAGAATGCCATGACTCACCCATGCCCCTCCCATGGCCACGCTTCCTTTTGGATCCACACTTAAAAATTTATACTTGCATGTTTATAGAATACTGACTGCAAAGATGTGCGCATAGCTTCTAATTGTTGACAATTGTATAATTTTTCTCCCTTTATCTGATTCTCTAGTCCCCAGAGTGGTCCACACACTCTGGGTAATACAGAGGACAATAATTCAGAAGGAAACTGCAGGTATGAGAAATCAGCTCTCAATCTTTATTGATACTCACCAAAAGCACTTATTACAAGATCATTTGTAAGCGCAATCAAAGGACATTCGTTTCTCATAGGGAGTGATCAGTCAGTGAATCAAACTGGTGTCACAGGTACTGAGATCTCCACAAGATTATTCCAGTTGTCAGTGTTTTATACCCTTTTGTTCTAACTTTAACATTTTTGGCAGTTTCGCCTTAAAATTAGTAAATCTATTTAGCAATTTTTGACCACCATGACAAATCCTGTCCTCAAGTTTTGGTCAGCCCTTTTCAAAGTTCTGTTTTTTTGCACCTGGCTAACTGTAAATCTATCTTTTGTAAAATATCACTGACCGCAGGTTCTCATTAAAGCCTAGTCCATCTGTCATTTCTACATCAGTTCTGCTATCTTTTGCACCTTTTGCCCTCCAAGCTGTCACAATCTGTGTAACAGCAATTCTGTGAAATTCTGGGTCAGACATAGTTTTATGATTTTAGAGGCCTAGTTGGCTGCTGTAAGACTCTTGACCTGTATTTCACTGAAGGCAACTGATATCAATATTCTTCACAATTAGCACCAGTAATTGATTGTTGGTGCCCATTTATTGGAGCTAATTGGTTCATTGTTCAATTAAATTGCACCTGCAAATTGGGCGTGTGCTCAAATTTACACGCACAATTTTGAGTGCCATATATAGAATTTAGGGGTTAATGTACAAATAAGACTGTCCCTCCCAGCATGCCTGTCTTAATAAATACATATTAAAATTGTAGGTAATCACATGAGGCACTTATTGTCTGATAAATACTTAAGAGTTCTTTTAGTAGGCTACAGCAAAAAGTGGCCTTAGCCGAAATTACGTGTATCCTGAAAACCTGACTGGCTTTGGGGTCCCAGCACAGTTTTGAGAAGTCCTGAGCTACAATAAATTCACCCACATACATGTATACATGAATGTATTTGCATACATCTATCTGTTCATATTATGTATTATGTTTTTAACCTAAAATTATTATCCACATTCTATATTTTCAAATTAAACTATAAATGCAAACTTTCTATTTTTGCCAATAATTAGACCCTCTTTTTTAGTTGAGTTACTATGAAATATGCTATATAATATGTCTGCTTTTCGTCTGCCCAGTGAAAGCAAAGTATACCAGGCAGAGTATCACTGTTTATACTGTAGTCTGGCTTTAGGGGGAGCTCTAGAAAACAGGAGAGCTCTGAAAGGCAGTGAGCTCTCTGGAACGCTCGGCTGATAGACCTTAGGAGCTCTGAATTGACAGGAAAGGTGCTCCTGGGGGGGAACAAGCAGTTTAGGAATTTTAATTTAATAAAGCAGCATGAGCTTTGAGGCCAAATGAAAAGAATTAAGCATCTGGTGACAATTAAGCAGCCTGCTGGTGAATGGAAGAAAAAGGCCAGATCTGTTTGTAGACAAGAAGAGAGAGGCAAGTGGGGCCAAAGTTCAGGAGGGTAAAGCTGCAAGACATAACTGCAACCTGATGATTTCAGGAGAAAGGAATATGGAAGTCGAATGCTGGCTTAGTGGACATGCTCTGAAATAAGGCAGGAGCTGAAATGTTATGACATATTAGGAAGGAATTAAGGAACTGCTGCAGATTTCTGGTTTGGGCAAGGACAGAAGGCTATATGTTGACTAACCAGCTTATTTTCGAAAGTGATAGCCGGCCATCTTCCGACACAAATCGGGAGATGGCCGGCCATTTCCTAAAACCGGCCAAATCGGTATAATCGAAAGCCAAAGTTTTGGACACACTCACCGGTATTCCATCGCGGAGGCGGCTAAACTTCAAGGGGGCGTGTTGGCAGGGTAGTGAAGGCGGGATGTGGGCGTGCTTACGAGATGGCCGGCTTCAGCTGATAATGGAAAAAAGAAAACCGGCGATGACGAGCATTTGGCCGGTTTTACTTGGTTTATTTATTTTCACGACCAAGTCTCAAAAAGATGCCCAAACTGACCAGATGACCACTGGAAGGAATCGGGGATGACCTCCCCATACTCCTCCAGTGGTCACCAACCCCCTCCCACCCAAAAAAAAAACTTTAAAACATTTCCTTCCTAGGAGGGGAAGCCAGTCGGCCAGCTCGTAAAAAAAAAAAAAAAGGATCTTGCTGATCAGTTATGTTATGACTTACTTGTTCTGGAGTGCTGTATTTTGTGATACTGTTTTGAGAAATGTTCAAGAAAAAGTTCATACAAATTTTAAAAAGTCCCTGCCATTCATTTTCCCTTGATAGCCGTCCCTGATGTGCACTTCCCTTAATAGCCGTCTTTCTCTCCGAAAGTGCACTTCTCTTAATGGCTGGCTTTCTCCCCAAACAGGGAAATCAAAACAGTTTTTGCAGTAGCA
The DNA here is from genome assembly GCF_901765095.1 of Microcaecilia unicolor. Lineage (NCBI taxonomy): Eukaryota > Metazoa > Chordata > Amphibia > Gymnophiona > Siphonopidae > Microcaecilia > Microcaecilia unicolor. The sequence goes on from NC_044036.1 coordinate 44,670,946, forward strand.
CAGTAGGATTTGAACCAGCCACTTCTGCATTACAAGAGCCATGATGTAACCACTTGGCCACAGCTCCACTTACTTGGCTGTCTCTCCCTTTTGATTATACCCCTTCAGGTCTCTCTCAGCCAATCACAGTGCGTCAAGCTGTCTGTGAGTGGCTGAGAGAGACCTGGAGGGGTATAATCAAAAGGGAGGGACACCCAAGTAAGTGGAGCTGTGGCCAAGTGGTTACATCACTGGTCTTGTAATGCAGAGGTGGCTGGTTCAAATCCCACTGTTACTACAAAAAAAGCAGTATGCAAAAACTTTTGTTTTCCCTGTTTGGGGAGAAAGACGGCCATTAAGAGAAGTGCACTTTCGGAGAGAAAGACGGCTATTAAGGGAAGTGCAGGTCAGGGACGGCCATCGGCAGGGACTTTTTTCATTTGTATGAAGTCTTTCTTGAACATTTCTCAAAACAGTATCACAAAATACAGCATTCCTGAACAAGTAAGTCATAACATAACTGATCAGCAAGATCTAAACATCCAGACGTACCAGTGCACTATGAATGCTGGCCCCTCCCACGGCCAAATGCCTTGGATTTGGCCGGATTTGAGATGGCCGGTTCCAGTTTCCATTATCGCTGAAAAACAAAGTCGGCCATCTCAAACCCGGCGATCTATGGCATTTGGCCGGCCCCAACCATATTATCGAAACAAAAGTTGGCCGGCCATCTTTTTTGATAATACGGTTCCGGCCAGCTGTTGCGGTGCCGCCAAAAGAGATCGCCGGCGATCGATTTCGCCAGCGCCGTTTGATTATGCCCCTCTAAGTGAAGAGAGTTTAGTCATGGGGAAGCATTCTCCTAGTATTTTAAAAGGTTCAGGCAAGCTATCTGCACTACGAAACAGACAGGCAGACTGGTTAACCACAATGCCATTAAAATGATTTGAAGTTGGGAGTCATGTGGTGGTGGCTGAGGTGCTCTCTTATATGATCAAATTAATTGATCTGTGAGACTCTGGGTGTGGGTTATGGGGTGGCCCTGGGAATAACTCAGCCAGACAAAGTGTATAAAAGTGAAAATAAATATTTTATTCACTTGAGCCCTGGGACCTGTTACCCCACAGGCCAGGAACCTCAGATGCAACAGTTTATCTGGTTTCGTAACAGTTTTGAGTAGGCTTGCAAGTCTTAACAAGAAGCAAAAGTTGGCTTACCTCAGCCAGATAATAGCAGATAAATGTATTCTATAAAGGCGTAAACTTGGGCTTCAGGTCTTCCTTCCCTGGGCCTTCTTAGGCTCAGCCTGGCCCTGTCTTTTAAACTCCCCAATATTGACACCACCCCTCCTGGCTCACTTCCTTCTGGGGCGGGATCAGTGCTCTTGAGGTGGCCCAGGCTAGTTAGAGAGGGACTTTACTTAAGGGTGAGGAGCTGTGTTCTATAAACCCCATCACATGATCCTTAAAACTTTGATATCAAACCCTTGCTGTGCCTAAATGATACTGGGAAACTCTGCCCCCTCACACCATCACGAAGAGGCAAAACAAACCTACTGAAAACTTAGCAAAGACCCTGAAAGTTACAGAGCAGATGACAGTGCTTCAGTGTTTAGTACAAGATTGCACCTCTGTCCCCTCATGCACATAGTCACCCAAAACCCGGACTGGTGATTCCATACTTACTGCAGAGTTGGAATGAGCAGACTATTAAAGAAGGCAATGAGGGCCTGAGTGCACAAATCGTTAGCATATGAACAGACTTAGCAGCAATCTGAGCTGACATGCAGTTCATAGTGGGCTGCTTAGATCAAGTGGAACAAAAGTATAAGATGAGATGGCAGATATAAGAAAAGAACTGATCACTTTGATGTAACTATTGCTCCGCTGTCCCTAGACAATTTAGAGAACAGGTCTTATAGAGGGATCTTATCACATTGTTCAAAGGAGCGTTTAGGGCACAATTTGAAGTACCAACCGTGGTGTTGTTGCTGCAAAAATCATCAGCATAGGATATTTTTTGCAATCCCTGATGCAGGCACTTGGATGCCGAAACACGGCCCGTGTTGGGACTTTATAGTAAAGCCTACCTTTTGTCCTATTCCTGGAGGCCCATTTCTGCTTTTTGATTTTTTTTTTTGTTTTAATATAAAATATAATAAGCCTTCTCCCTAGTAGTGGCAATAATTGACAGGAATGGAATTATTCAGTTTGCTCTGCTGAAAATGCTTATAAATTGAAATGAGTTCTGTTGGAAAGTTTTATTGTTATGTTTACGTATAAGGTTTTAAACAAAGTGCACTGGAAAATGGTATGGTAATCTGTTGACTGTTCACTGAGGGGTCCTTTTACTATGCTGTGGTAAAAGGGGGCCTGAACTAGCGTAAGCGCATGCTTATGACACGCGCTGAGGCCTGCCTTTTACCGCAGCAGTTAAAGGCTGGCCATTTTTGGGAAAAGAAATGGCCGTGCAGTAAGTGAACCACTTGCTGCATGGCCATTTCAGGGGGGAGCACTTACCACCACCCATTGAGGTGGCGGTAAGGGCTCCCACGCGCTAACCCTGTAGTAACCGTTGCCCGATTAACGCTGGGTAAGCATTGGCGCTACAAAAATAGAAAATATTTTTGTAGCGCCGGAAGTGGTGCACGCTGGGGGTGGGAACTACTACCGGGCTCCTGTGGTAGCCCAGCAATAGTTCCGGATTGACACGCGGCAAGCCTGTTGCTGCTCGCCAACCCTTTAGTAAAAGGGCCCCTGAGTTATTACACTAGAGCATGTAAATACGATTCACCAGAGAATTTCCCTTGTATTTCTTTTTGATATATAAAGGAATGTTTGTGAGAAGAATGTACAATTAACTGTATATATGGTCTCTGAAGCACAGTTTGTATGTGGGCTGGGCATGTTAATGAACTGGGGCCCATGTGAATTAACTTTCTGATTAGACTAAGCATCACGGCTTAACATTTGTGCTGTTCAGAGACTGACAAATCAGGTGGAACAATTGAGAAGCCGTGAGAAAGGGAGATTTTATTGCTAGTTTGGAAAATGCACTTGAGATTAAGTTGGAAGTTTGCTATAAAGATTAATTGAAGGTTTGTAATTGCACTTGAGGTTAGCCAGTACAATGATTTGTAATGGTGTTTAAAAGTCACATGCTGTAATTTGAACCTAAGTAGGCAGAACAGCTAAGAGTAACTGATAAGCACAGCTCAGGAAAGTCCTTGAGGTGTTAGTGTCTAAGGATCTCAAGGCGACAAAACGATATGCTGAGCAGTGGCGTAGCCAGACTGCCAATTTTGGATGGGCCTGAACCTAAAGTGGGTGGGCACAAAATTTTCTCTCTATTCCCCTTCCCCAGCAAAATTTAGTCACACTAATCAGATGCATTTGTCAGTGCATCAGGTTTCAGAAAATAATTTATTTAATAGCCTAACACCCTTTTCAATGAGCTTTCAGAGCAGGGGTGTATCTGAACTGCGGCGGTAGGGGGGGCCAGAGCCAGAGTGAGGGGGCACATTATAGCCCCCTCCCCCGCCGCCATCACCTACCTTTGCTGGCGGGGGACCCCAACCCCCGCCAGCCAAGGTCCGCTTCCTGCTGCCGCTGCCTTTAAAAATATTCCTTCAGCTGGCGGGGGACCCCAACCCCCGCCAGCCGAGCCGAGGTCTTTCAAGTTCTGCTTCGTCCTCCTCGTGCTGTTCAACTGCTAAATCCAGTTTCGGAGTCTGACATCGCAGCACATTGTACGTGCAGGACGTCAGACTCACAGACTCTGTTTCTGTGAGTCTAACCTCCTGCACGTACAATGTGCTGCGACGTCAGACTCCGAAACTGGATCAGCTTTGAACAGCACGGAGGAGGAGGACGAAGAAGAACTTAAAAGACCTTGGCTCGGCTGGCGGGGGTTGCAGTCCCCCACCAGCTGAAGGAATATTTTTAAAGGCAGCGGCAGGAGGAAGCGGACCTCGGCTGGCGGGGGTTGGGGTCCCCCGTCAGCAAAGGTAGGTAACGGCGACGGCGGGGAGGGTTGACGGCAGTAGGGGGGTCCAGGGCAAAATCTGCAGGGGCCCAGGCCCCCGTGGCCCCACGCAGATACGCCCCTGTTTCAGAGGTCAGTATAATGCTGTTATGGTATCCTCTCCAGACCTAAGGAAGGAAGTATTGGTCTCTGAAACTTTATTAACACAGGTACCATATTACTTTATCCTAAATTAAAAATAAAATTATTTTCTTTACCTTTGTTGTATGGCCGTTTACTTTTTCTCATTGTGTTGCTCCCAGTCTCTAGATTCTGCTTTCCTTCGTCTTTCTCTTGCCAGGGTTTCCTGTCCATTCATCACCTATGGCTTTTCATCTTTTCCTCACCCTTGTTCTCCACATGCCCCTTCCTCTTATTCTCCAGTCTTTCCCTACTCTGTCCTCTCCCTCTTTCCATCCAGCAGCTCCCCTCTTTTTCTACCCATCCCTCCAGTGTCTCCCCTCTTTCTTTTGCATCCAGTGTCTCCTTTTTCTCCCTACCCTTCCATCCAGTGTCTTCCCTCTTTCTCTCCTCATCCTTCCACCCATCTACCCTCTCTCCTGATCCTTCCATCTAGTGTCTCTATCTCCCCTCTCCTTCTATCCAGTGTCTCTCTAGCTCTCTATCCTTTTCTGTTCAGTGTCCCCCCCTCTCTCTCTCCACATCCTTCCAGTCTCTCCCCTTTCTCTCTGCATCCTTTCATCCATCTCCCCTCTTTCTCTCCCTATCCTCCCATGTCCAGCAGCTCTCTCCCTTCCCTCCAGTCCCTTCTTCCTCTTCCTCCCTTGTCCAGCAGCTCTCCAGCCCCTTCCTCCTCTCCCTCCCATGCCCAGTAGCTCTCTCCCTTCCCGCCAGTCCCTTCTTCCTCTCCCTCCCATGTCCCAGCAGCTCTCTCCCTTCCCTCCAGTCCCTTCTTCCTCTTCCTCCCTTGTCCAGCAGCTCTCCAGCCCCTTCCTCCTCTCCCTCCCATGCCCAGTAGCTCTCTCCCTTCCCGCCAGTCCCTTCCTCCTCTCCCTCCCATGTCCAGCAGCTCTCTCCCGTCCATCCAATCCCCTCCTCCTCTCCCTCCCATGTCCAGCAGCTCTCTCCCTTCCCTCTAGTCACTTCTTCCACTTCCTCCCTTGTCCAGCAGCTCTCCAGCCTCTTCCTCCTCTCCCTCCCATGCCCAGTAGCTCTCTCCCTTCCCGCCAGTCCCTTCTTCCTCTCCCTCCCATGTCCCAGCAGCTCTCTCCCTTCCCTCCAGTCCCTTCTTCCTCTTCCTCCCTTGTCCAGCAGCTCTCCAGCCCCTTCCTCCTCTCCCTCCCATGTCCAGCAGCTCTCTCCCGTCCATCCAATCCCCTCCTCCTCTCCCTCCCATGTCCAGCAGCTCTCTCCCTTCCCTCTAGTCACTTCTTCCACTTCCTCCCTTGTCCAGCAGCTCTCCAGCCCCTTCCTCCTCTCCCTTCCATGCCCAGTAGCTCTCTCCCTTCCCGCCAGTCCCTTCTTCCTCTCCCTCCCATGTCCCAGCAGCTCTCTCCCTTCCCTCCAGTCCCTTCTTCCTCTCCCTCCCATGTCCCAGCAGCTCTCTCCCTTCCCTCCAGTCCCTTCTTCCTCACCCTCCTATGTCCCAGCAGCTCTCTCCCTTCCCTCCAGTCCCTTCTTCCTCTTCCTCCCTTGTCCAGCAGCTCTCCAGCCCCTTCCTCCTCTCCCTCCCATGTCCAGCAGCTCTCTCCTGTCCATCCAATCCCCTCCTCCTCTCCCTCCCATGTCCAGCAGCTCTCTCCCTTCCCTCTAGTCACTTCTTCCTCTTCCTCCCTTGTCCAGCAGCTCTCCAGCCCCTTCCTCCTCTCCCTCCCATGTCCAGTAGCTCTCTCCCTTCCCGCCAGTCCCTTCTTCCTCTCCCTCCCATGTCCCAGCAGCTCTCTCCCTTCCCTCCAGTCCCTTCTTCCTCACCCTCCCATGTCCCAGCAGCTCTCTCCCTTCCCTCCAGTCCCTTCCTCCTCTCCCTCCCATGCCCAGTAGCTCTCTCCCTTCCCGCCAGTCCCTTCGTCCTCTCCCTCCCATGTCCCAGCAGCTCTCTCCCTTCCCTCCAATCCCTTCTTCATCTCCCTCCCATGTCCCAGCAGCTCTCTCCCTTCCCTCCAGTCCCTTCTTCCTCACCCTCCCATGTCCCAGCAGCTCTCTCCCTTCCCTCTAGTTCCTTCTTCCTCTCCCTCCCATGTCCAGTAGCTCTCTCTCCCTTCCCTGTCCAGCAGCACTCCAGCCCCTTTCTCCTCTCCCTCCCATGTCCCAGCAGCTCAGCCACTTTCCCTCCAGGCCCGCCCATCCACATCCTTCACGTGCTGTCTGCCCTTTTGTCCTGCGGAGGCATCGTTCAGCGTTTCCTTCCTGCCCTGTCTTCTCCCCAGGCTCCCCTGCATCGGTCCCTGCAAGTGGAATCCTTCTCCTTTTCACTCGTCGCGCTGCGCTGCCATACACACAGGCAGCTTCGCTCCCCTCTGCTGTGTTCATCCGGCCCTAAACAGGAAGTGCATCAGAGAGGGCCAAATAGACGCGGCAGGGAGGAGCGAAGCTGCCTGTGTGAATGGCAGCGCAGCGCGACGGGCGAAAAGGAGAATGCACTTGCAGCAGCGCTTGGGGAAGACAGGGCAGGATGGAAACACTGAACACTGCCTCCGCAGGACAAAAGGGCAGCGACAGCGTGCGAAGGATGTGGATGGGCGGGCCTGGAGGGAAAATGGCTGGGCCTGGGCCCTTCCGGGCCCGCCCATGGCTACGCTCTGCTGAGGCTAGGCTGCATTGAGAGAGAGGCATGACCAGCAGAAGAAAGGAAGTGTTGATGCCCCTGTACAAGTCATTGGTGAGGCCCAAATTGGAGTATTGTGTTCAGTTTTGGAGACCGTATCTTACTAAGGACATAAAAAGGCTTGAAGCAGTTCAGAACAAAATGAAACACATGCTAAGGGGTTTGCGCCAAAAAACATACAAAAAGAGACTTGAGGACTTCAATATGTAACCCTAGAGGGAAGGAGGGATAGGGCTGACAGAGATGCCAAGTCTCACTGATGAGGAGTGCATCATACTCATTTGAAAGATTTCTCACTCTCACATTCGTTGAGCCCTATCTCTCACTCATCAGAACTTCACTACCAGTGTACTGATCTTGATCACTGCTTTCATGAGAGGCACGCCTTAGGAAGTAAACCAAGTGGTTCAATGAGTAGGAAGAAATCTGAGCACATCTTCCTGCCTACAGTTTCCCCTTGCCCTGTCCCTTTTCCCTTTACTGCAAGTACATGTGCTTTGAAAGCTATGAACATACTTGGGTGGAAGATGATTTTCAGCTCAAGAAAATTATCTAAATTGCTCCTTACTTTATATTCTTTCAGAGGTTCCAAAGAAAAGCCAATATTTAAGGCTGCCTTGATTCATTTGCAAAACAATAGTACACTTAAATCATTCTAAATTTATACCCTGGATGTACCCTGTGAAAAATTTCTTTGGCCTTTAGTCTCACTCCTTGGCATGGTAAATCACACTCTTTTGGATGGTTCACCCTTGGCATCTCTGGGGGTGCTATGATGCAGACGTTTAAATATTTGAAAGGTATTAATATGCAAACAACCTTTTCCAGAGATGGGAAGGTGTTAGAACTAGAGATTGCGGGGGGGGGGGGGGGGGGGGGGGGGGGGGGGGGGGGGGGGGGTCGACGTAGGAGTAATATAAGAAAGTACTCCAGCAGAAAGTGGCATGCAGGCATGGTGAAGCTTCTCAAAAACTTTTGGAAGAGTGTGGAAGCTGGAGGACCTTTATTCTGTGCATGGTCTGTTGATGACTTCACTGCTGTCCATGGAGAATACCTAGTAGCAAAAAGAGAGGGTTAAAAAAATGCAAATAAACACAACACAGAAAAAATGCACAAAGGGACCTTCAGGATTGTAACAATCAAGAGTCCTTTAATCAAAAAGAGCTGACACGGGCTGTGGTATGGCGCTCGTGCGCCTGCGCCAGGGGTCAAACGAAGGCAGACCGTCTCAAACAGAACTATGAGTAAAAATACTTAGATGTTATAAAAAAAAAAATTAAAAACCGTGTCTCGAACAAAAGGTTTTTGTGGTTTCGCTTGTCATTGACTACTGAAGATGCCTTTGACCCATTTTCTGCATGTAAAGCCATTGGTAAACAACTTGGCTTTACATGCAGAAAATGGGTCTGATAAATACTTGCATATATGAAATGGGCAAGGTTTAAAAAGGGGGAAAATTTTAGCATTGTAAATGAAAGCACAGGGTACCCTAAGTCCTATTTGCAGCCAGTTCCAGTTGACTTAGAAGCCCCAAATATATAGGAAGAAAATTGTTGTGTGACAAAGAGAAAGAAACAGATGTGATTAATATCTTAACAAGGAACTATGTGGTCTCAAAGGATTACACGCTGATACTGTATTTTGTTGATTTAACAAAAGGTCTCACAGTCTATAATACAAATATTCCATGTTTATGGAGGGCCAATATAGCTGCTATAATTCTACACTCCAAATGTGATAACTCTAATGTATCATGTTAGTGAACTTCATAACTTCTGTCTTCTTGCACCTCTAGTTTCATATCTAATCTCTCTGATGATCATTATCAACAAGTTTTATCATTTATACAAGAAGGAGTATGATGACTATGTTCCTGAAATATTCATACTACTATGTGTATGTTGAAAGACATTTCTTAACGCAAAACAACTTTTTCAATAGATTAGGGGATTAACATGTTAACCCACAGGATTTCCTTTGTGTGTTTGGCTTTTTCATGCAAATGTTAGCTACTTGAGGAACAAACATTTGCTTTAAAAGTTACTCGACTGTTTAAAAATGATAGCTATAGCCATTGACACGTAGCTCTCATTTTTGCAAAAACTAGCAGTTTTTGCATGCCAGGGTCCAACAATTTAGAAACAATTTGATTTGCATGTTTTTGCATCACAGCAGCTCATTATTTATAACATTTAAATAAATATTCACTTGCTAATTTTCAAAAATTAACAAAGTGATAGGTTTTTATTAAAATATGTTCTCAAAGTACAAGGAGGTAATTCTATAAAGTGGGAAACATTTGCACACTGATTGCATGCATAAATGATTAGAATAATGACAGATACACACATACCCACATATATGTCCAAACTCCACCTAAACACTGTTCTGTAAATAGGCACATATCTTACACAGTACATATTTTACAGGTAGGGGTATACATAAGCGGAGTTTGTGAGAGATCCACATTTACATGTGTAACTCCAGCATTGTATAGAATATAGATTTTGTTCACGACTGCCTTCATTAGTAACCGCTGAGTTCCGAATAACTCTTCCTCATTTGTTCGGGACCGCAATATCAAAGGGAGCAACCTTCCGTCTGAATTTCGGCTGCGGAACCTGAATTGGGCCCTGAACCAACCGAGTCACCTTTTCGGCCGTGAAGCAGGGCAGCCACGACGACAGCACTAGCATCACGTTTTTGCCCTTACCCCTTAGCCTTACCCAAATCCAACTCGACAGTGTTTACCTTAGCGGCGATGGCCAACCGCCGGCTGAACCCGCCTCGGGGCTGTGCCGTTGCTGCTGGACCGACTCAGCTTTGCGATCTGCTTATGTGGCGGGGGCCGCAGGGCGGTGATTTGGGAGGGGCCTGCTGCTCGTCCTCTGGTGCTTGGTCTATCCTATAGCAAACCCTGCCTGGAAAGGAGGAGAATTGCGGGCGTCCCAGCTGTGAGGATATTGAGCTCAGCAACTGTAGCGATGTATTACAGCACCTGTTTCCTGAGTGTTAACCACCGCAGAGAGCCCATTTGCGCCGACGCTGCATTGGAGGGTGTCGGAAGGCCTGTGCTGGTTGCCAATTGGCAATGCTGCTGGAACGGGGGGGGGGGGGGGGTTGTCCTCTGTGCTACCGGTTGTTGGCAGCTGGTCATCTGCGGCGGCTTTGTGTTTGGTGTGTGTTGCATGCGGAAAGGGCCCTGTTTCCTCCTGGACCGCCGATTCCATCCGTTGGTCTTCGCCTGCCTTCCTGACAGCCAGTCAGCTGTTTTCAGCAAAGATCGCATGTGGCCGGATGCTGAGAACTGTCTCAGCGAGTCAAGACCGCATTTTGGACTCCTTAATTTCTTTTCTTTTTGCTTTCTTCTCTCTGCCTACTTGTTTACTTATTTGTTTACATAATGTATTTGTATTGCGCTGGTCTGGTGATCGCCTTTCCAGTCTAATGTAAGCCACTTTGAGCCCGCATCCTGTGGGAAAAGGTGGGGTATAAATGCACTAAAATAAATAAATAATATAAATTATTGCATATCTCCAGTATTTAGGCGTGAGCATTTACACCTGCTCTGCGGGGCTCTTTTACTAAGCTGCGGAAAAAAGTGTCTTGTGCTAGTTTGGATGCGTGAAGCTGGCACACACTGGGCCATTTTTTTTACCACAGCCGGTAAAAAGGCCTTTTTTAAATGGGGCGGTAAATGGCCATACGTGGAGGGGCATAATCGAATGGGGCGTCCAAATTTTCCTGAGGGCGTCCTAGCAGGACGTCCCCGCGAAGGGGTGGGGAAACCCATATTATCGAAACAAGATGGGTGGCCATCTTTCGTTTTGATAATACAGTCGGGGACGCCCAGATCTCCACATTTAGGTCGACCTTAGAGATGGTCGTCCCTGATTTTCAGCGATAATGGAACCCGGGGACGCCGATCTCAGAAATGACCAAATCCAAACCCTTTGGTCATGGGAGGAGCCAGCATTTGTAGTGCACTAGCCTCCCTCACATGCTGGGGCACTGCAATGGACTTCAGAAAAAGCTCCCAGATGCATAGCTCCCTTACTTTGTGTGCTGAGCTCCCCAATCCCCCCCCCCCCCAAAAAAAAAAAAAAAAACCTCACTCCCCACAACTGTACACCACTGCCATAGCCCTTAGGGATAAAGGGGGCACCTAGATGTGGGTACAGTGGGTTTCTGGTGGGTTTTGGAGGGCTCACATTTACCACCACAAGTTTAACAGGTGGGGGGAATGGGACTGGGTCCGCCTGCCTGAAGTGCACTGCAGTACCCACTAAAACTGCTCCAGGGACCTGCATACTGCTGTCATGGAGCTGGGTATGATATTTGAGGCTGGCATAGAGGCAGAAAAAAATATTTTAACATTTTTTTGTGGGTGGGAGGGGGTTAGTGACCACTGGGGGAGTAGGGGGAGGTCATCCCCGATTCCCTCCGGTGGTCATCTGGTCATTTAGGGCACATTTTTGTGGATTGGTCATATAAAAAAAAGGACCAAGTAAAGTCGTCCAAGTGTTCGTCAGGGACGCCCTTCTTTTTTCCATTGTCAGCCGAGGACTCCCATGTGTTAAGCACGCCCCATGCCCGCCTTCGCTATGCTTCTGACACGCCCCTGGGAACTTTGGTCATCCCCACGACGGAAAGCAGTTGAGGGCACCCAAAATCAGCTTTCGATTATGCTGATTTGGGCGACTCTGGGAGAAGGACGCCTATCTCCCGTTTTGTGTCAAAAGATGGGCGCCCTTCTCTTTCGAAAATGAGTCCAATAGTAACATAGTAAGTGACGGCAGGAAAAGACCTGTACGCTCCATCCAGTCTGCCCAACAAGATAAACTCATATGTGCTACTTTATATGTATACCTGACCTTGATTTGTATCTACCATTTTCAGGGCACAGACCGTAGAAGTCTGCCCAGCACTAGCCCCGCCTCCCAACCACTAGCCCTGCTTCCCAACCACCAGTGCTGCCACCCAATCTCTGCTAAGCTTCTGAAAATCCGTTCCTTCTGATCAGGATTCCTTTATGTTTATCCCACGCTTTTTAAAATTCCGTTACCGTTTTCATCTCCACCACCTCCCTCGGGAGGGCATTCCAAGTATCCACCACTCTCTCTGTGAAAAAATACTTCCTGACATTTTTCTTGAGTCTGCCCCCCCCCCCCCTTCAACCTCATTTCATGTCCTCTAGTTCAACCGCCTTCTCGTCTCCAGAAAAGGTTTGTTTGCGGATTAATACCTTTCAAATATTTGAATGTCTGTATCATATCACCCCCTGTTTCTCCTCTCCTCCAGGGTATACATGTTCAGGTCAGCAAGTCTCTCCTCATACATGCAAATCCCATATCATTTTTGTAGCTTTTCTTTGCACCGCTTCAATTTTTGTTACATCCTTAGCAATATTAAAAGTAATATTAAAAGTAGCACACAGTGATATTACAAGTAGCACACAGCTATTCACTGCCTAAGCTCTTACCACCACCTATTTACTTGGCGGTAAGGGCTCATGCGTTACTCATATGATAATCAGGCAGTGAGCGCAATGTGGCCATGCTTCCAATTACAGCCAGGAACACCCCCACAGTAGAAAACAGATGATTATTTTTTACCATGGGAAACAGTGCGTGCCAACTTCGAAACTACTGCTGGGTGCCCGCACTACCCTGGCAGTAGTGTCAATTTGGCATGAGCTAAAACTTTTCTGTTAGAAACTGTAATATTTTATCTATCCTATATAATAAAAAGCACCTCCAACATTCTGAAGCTGACTCTGTGGCACTGTGGCAGTGTAGGGTTCATAAGTCTGTAGTTCAGCGTTTCATTGGCTCTCACTGTCCCCGCCCTCACGTCGAGGAAATGGAATGCTGCATAGTTGCCAAGCAAACAAACGCGACGTCACAGGAATGAAGAACCAATCAGACAGAACGGAACTTGGAGGCGGGAAGTGGAGTGGATTGAATCTCTAACAAACAATCATATACAGGGAGGTACGAACATCAGTGGAGGCAAGTGCACAGAACGGAAGGGAAGACAAACATTTAATCACTTTGTCACTCACACACATCACACACACACACTCAATCAATCAATCACTCTGTGTATCTCTCTCTTACACTGTCTGTAAAACACACTGTCACTCTCAGTCTCTCACATGGGCAACTGTATGTTGCATTCTCACGAGTAAGGAGCTCTTCTGATGTGATTGTTAAACTGATTGAAGGGCCTGAACAAGGAAAACTTTTACCACATTGTAACACAGTTTACACAAAAAATATTGTATATAAATAAATCTTACACATGTAAACAACAATTATATTCAGAATACAACCGTGGAAACATTAATGGCAGGAACTCATTACATTGCTAGCGCCCGTTTCATTGCGTTAAGAAACGGGCTTTTATTTTTTACTAGTTTTCTAATAATCTTATTAACGTACTACTGCCACCATGTATAATAGTGTGAAGAAAATATTTGCATAGGGGAAGGCAGGAAGAATGAAACTGTCAGAGTTGTTCAGTAATTTCTCATGTGCAAGACAGCACTGTGGTAAAAGTGTTAACCAAAATGGGAAAGGGAAGACAGTAGAACAAATTACTTACAGTGGTAACGCAGTTTAGAAGTCTGGCACCTGAAAACTTGAAGTATTACTGTACGGTCTAGGTGTATATGGTCAGAGAAGCAGCAGCAGCCACCACAAGCCAAGTGCCACAGAAATTTGCTAATTTTTAAAATGTTTGCGGACTGGAAAAATGTATAAAATTCTATAGCAGCACAATTTTTCAGATCAGAACGATTTCTTATCACCAAAAAATGATAGCGATTTGAGATATGTTCCCGGATATAATATTTGTTTCCATCTCAATATTTATTTGTAAGGGATAAGGGATGCAGAGTGCAGCCTATTCAAAAGGCGGCTATGGGGAGATATGATAGAGGTCTATAAAATAATGAGTGGAGTTAAACGGGTAGATGTGAAGCGTCTTGTTTACGCTTTCCAAAAATACTAGGACTAGGGGGCATGCGATGAAGCTACAATGTAGTAAATTTAAAACGAATCGGAGAAAAGGTTTCTTCACTCAATGTGTAATTAAACTCTGTAATTTGTTGCCAGAGAATGTGGTAAAGGCAGTTAGCTTAGCGGAGTTTAAAAAAGGTTTGGACAGCTTCCTAAAGGAAAAGTCCATAGACCATTATTACATTAGACTTAGGGAAAATCCACTATTTCTGAGATAAGCAGTATAAAATGTTTTGTACTTTTTTGGGGATCTTGTCAGGTATTTGTGACCTGGATTGGCCACTGTTGGAAACAGGATGCTGGCTTGATGGACCTTTGGTCTTTCCCAGTATGGCAATACTTATGTACTTATGTACTAATATCAGTGTCTGTTAGGCAGCCGATGTACGGTGCCTTAATTCTGAGCTATAGGAATCTAACTTTCGGATCCTCAATTTAAAGCACCTAAAGTTGGGCCAATTATAGCCTCACCTAAATTAGGTACCAAGCAACTAACTTTGGGGCCCTTTTACAAACAAACGGTAGGGCAAATCGACACTACTGCCCGGATAGCGTGCCCACCTGGCGATAATGTCAAAGTTGGCGTACGTTGTTTCCCACAATAATCAGCAGCATGGCCACATTGGCGCATGCTGCATGAGTACTGTGCATGTAGCCTGTGAGCCCTTACCACTAGGTCAGTGGGTGGCGGTAAGGGCTTAGGCAGGGAACAGCCACATTCTACCTTTAATTCTAGCGCACGGCCATTTACTGCCTCCATTTTAAAAAAGCCTTTTCCCCCAGCTGCAGTAAAAAAATGTCCCAGCGCAAGCCAAAAACACACATCCATGCTACTGCAGGCCGCCTTTTACCGCAGTTTAGTAAAAGGACCTCTTTATTCCATTTTTCGGATCTGCTCACTTTTTAGGCACCTAAATTTAGTTGCTTAGTACAGGTGTGGGGGGGGGGGGGGGGATTTTATTGTCAAATCTAAGGTGCCCTTTTACTAAATTTCATCGCATTTTTGCCCATGCTGCACCTTAACTGCAAAACGTAAGGTGTGGTAAGTGCCAAGCCTGTTCAGTAAATGCAGGGGACATTGCAAGCATTTAGCACACGGAGCAGACATTTAACACATAGGCCCACATGACATGCATCCATAGATAGCACACATACACCTGTGCTACCTGCCAATAAATATAATGCAGACCCCAATGTTGCCCTCAGTTAGAACATTGTAAATGCTGCAGTGGCAGTGCAGCCCTCCTCCCAATCTGCCCTAGCTCTTCACTCTAATCACCTCCCTCTAAGCAGGAACCCACCTCCCACCCTCGGCAAGACCCCCTAAAGGGCTACCCTGGCACCACCCCTGATCGCCTGAGCAGAGCCTTCCCCATGAGCAGAATTTCCCCTTCAGCTTGGAGAAGAGAAGGCTGAGGGGAGACATGATAGAGATATATAAAATAATGAGTGGAGTGGAACAGGTGGATGTGAAGCGTCTGTTCACGCTTTCCAAAAATACTAGGACTAGGGGGCATGCGATGAAACTACAGTGTAGTAAATTTAAAACAAGTCGGAGAAAAGTTTTCTTCACCCAACGCGTAATTAAACTCTGGGACTAGTTGCTGGAGAACGTGGTGAAGGCGGTTAGCTTGGCAGAGTTTAAAAAGGGGTTAGACGGTTTCCTAAAGGACAAGTCCATAAACCGCTACTAAATGGACTTGGGAAAAATCCACAATTCCAGGAATAACATGTATAGAATGTTTGTACGTTTGGGAAGCTTGCCAGGTGCCCTTGGCCTGGATTGGCCGCTGTCGTGGATAGGATGCTGGGCTCGATGGACCCTTGGTCTTTTCCCTGCCCCTCCATCCCCCTGCCCCTCTTGGGATTCACCTGGGGGTTCCCTGGTAGTGTAGTGTGGTAGCGTGGAAGTGGATCCTCTCCACGCCCACCCTACTGGCCACTGGTATTCAAAATGATGCCTGTGGTAGTTTTGCAATATGATGTAGGACAGGGGTGCCTTGTACCACCCAAGGGGTGCAGGAAGATGCCAAACAAGGTGCAGAGAAAGGGTTTGAAATCCAGTACATATCGTTTGTAAACAGTTATTTTATTCAACAACATGTAGAATTTATGTAGTACTGTAGCTTTAAGTATGACTCACTTAAAATTACTAATGTGATAACTCTAATGTATCACGTTAGTGAACTTCTTAATCTCTGTCTTGCACCTCCAGTTCCATATCTAATCTCTCTTCTGACCATTATCAACATGTTTTTTCATTCATACAAGAAGGAGTATGATGACATTAAGTTCCTGAGATAATCATACTACTATCTATATGTATGTTGAAAGAAATTTCTTAGAACAAAATAACACTACTGCAGTTAACAGTCACTAGTCGATATGTGATTCAGGAAGGGGATGCAAGGGTTTCATTGATCAGATAAAGGGATGCGGGAACCAGTAGGTTAACAAACATGTTTATTCATACAAAGAATAAACAATACATTCATACTCAAAATTAAAATCACAGCATAAGGCTAAATAAATTACAAAGGCATCTCTCTATATAAAACGCACCTCCAACGTTCTAATGAAGCCTCCACAAGTCCCAACGTTCTAAATCTGTGGTGGTGTAGATCAAATTCGCCCATGAGTGTTTGCCCCGCCCTCGCGTCCATCGTGATGATGTCAAAATGTGACGTCACGACATCACACGCTTTTTGCGAAACGAAACAATAGAGGAGAATGAGCAAAACACACGGTCAAGATTCAGGCAGCCATGTGGGGAGTTGCAGCGCGAGTGGGAGAGGGGAGGACAGACAGGCGCAGGAGGGCTGCAGGGCCGTCAGAGAAAAGAGGGGGTCAGCTGTTTGCCGGAAAGGGGGTTGGCAACGCTGTTGCGGGGCATACAGAGACAGGAACGGAGATTTTAACAGCCGCATTGGGGAGACGGTTAGGAGGAAGGGGAACGGGAGGGAGGGAAAGTGGGTGTGTGTGTAAGAGCTGCTAGCTCAGCGGCAGCGGGGCGGGGGGAAAGAGGAGGAGGTGGCTTCTGCCGGTATCTCTCACTCTCCCCCGGGGCACAACTGATTCACTCAAGGCCACACAGCAGTGGCAGCGACGCACAATGACCGGCATGCAGCCTCCCAATGATGTGACCGTGCGCGCGCTGGCTCGGCCGAAATCTGCCAGCCCCTCACTTGCCGCTGGCTGTGCCATGCCATTCCCGTTCCATTCCGCGCCGTGCTGCCAGCGATCTCTGTTGTTGGCTATCTCTGCTAGCTGAGCAGCGGTCATGGGATACTGAAGCAGACTTGGCTTGCAACCCCTTTCTTGCAAATGCCAGGACACTAAGAGGCACAGGTAGCAAGCTGTATGTTAACAGCCCTGCGTTGCACATTTAAACATATGCTTCTTCTGTTTTAAATAGTATGCAAATAACTTGTGCAAACAAAGATGTGTGCAGACAGGGGACCACGCAAGTCGCCATGGAAACATGCACATCCTTCCAGGTGTGAGTTGGGCGTAAGCTCAATGTTATGGGGGAGAATTCTAGAGAAACTTTTGTGAGGTTGTATGTATATTCGTTATGAACATTGCAATGCTGTTTTGATATTGCCGAGCGGGGAAGGAGCAGAATCAGACGGATGGGAACAGGTGGCAGGGGTGGTCCAGGGAGGGGTTTCTGGAACTAACACAGGGGAGGAAAGGGAGAAGGGAGGAAGGGGGGAAAGGCGGGAGGAAGAGGAGGAGGGGGGGGGGGGGCAAAGGGAAAGGGAAGAGTGGGGGGGGGGAGGGAGAAGGGGGGAAACACACTTTATCTCTGTCACACACACTGTATCTGCGTGAAACACACTCACTGTGTCTCACATATGCACTCGCACACAGTCATTCTGAAACACACACATTCACTCACAGATACACAACCACCCAGTATCAATCTCTCTCTGACACACAATCGCATAGTCACTCTCTCTCTCTCACACAGTCACTCTCACACACACACTCACTCAAACATACACACTACGAGGAAAACCTGGCTAGCGCCCGTTTCATTTGTTTCCGAAATGGGCCTTTTTTACTAGTATATTCATAAAAATAATAAGTGAGTGTCTGATATGTTTTGGTGAATGCCTTCTTCAGGGACTTTTTAAATGAACCAATGTAGAGATAAATCTGAGCCAACAGTACAATAGAATGTGTGTGTGTGTGTGTGCGGGGAAGGGGGGAGGGGGAATAAGTACGTACAAAAAGAAAAATGAGATGGAAAAAGGTAGAAGGTGGGGCATTTACCCACTCAAGGGTCTAAAGAGTTTTCTGTTAGTTGGGAGGCCAGAGAAAAAAGGGGGAACCCTAAGAAAAAGAAACAACATGTATAAATTAATAAGAAGGATAACAGTAGGCCATACCAAGTTTTTCATTAAAAAATCTTTAAACAGAATAATACCTTAGTGCACATTTCGTACCTAACTTTGGGTGTGAGCATTTATGCCTTCCAAAGGCTGGTGTAAATTCAGATATTCTTTGAATAAAGCATCTGATGTGAATTTTGTAGCCCATTTTTCTGCATCATCCTTCATGTCACCCCCCCCCCCCCCCCCCCCCGTGTGTGTGCCTATCTGGTGTGTTTGTGCGGAGGTCTCTTGTTCTTCTGTGGTCGTGGTATTCTGTAACACCATGCTTAAATGCTAGGAACACCCCTGACCTGCCCGTGCCCCTCCCATGGCCGTGCCCTTTGGAGTTGCCTGCTATGCCAGTAATTGATTGTTAGCACCTAATTGGTCAATTAGGGATCCTTTTACAAGTTGCAGTAGAGCTACCAAGCGGGTAGCATGCGCCAAATCGGCCTTACCACCAGGGTAGCATGGGAGCCTGGCAATAGTTCCAAAGTTGTTGTGTGCAGTTTCCTGTGGTAGAAAATAATTTTCTATCACGGAGTGCGTTCCCAGCGGTAATTGGCAGCGCAGCCATATTGCCGCATGCTGCCTGATTACTGTGGGGGTTAGCACATAAGCCCTTCTGGTAAGGGCTCAGGCAGTAAATAGCCATGCACTAATTTTAAAATTAGCACATGGCCATTTATTGACTCATTTGAAAAAAGGCCTTTTCCCCATCGTGGTAAAAAGTAGCCCAGCGCACGCCAATTTCATGTGCCAAAACTAGCCCAGGCCACTTTTTACCATGGCTTAGTAAAAGGGCCCCTAAGTTTATGCGCAGATCAGAAATCTGCACCCAAACTTGCGTGCCCAATTTTGGCCGATCTTTACTGAATTTCCCCCCCCCCCCCCCTTAGTGCATAGCATGCTTTTGGTGCTAAATGGCTTTAGCGTGCATACTAAGTTTGAGTGGATAAGCTCCATAAAATCTGCAAGTATTTAGTGGAGCAGTGAATTACATTTTTCATAACATTATTTCCGTAACTTGTGAAAGAAAACTGAAAATAAGCAAAGGGCAAATGTTACATCTCACAACTGGAAAAATCAATCTCATAGAAAAGTGATGGAAACCAAGCAAAGAGTGCATGTTCGATCCAATGGGAAGCCTGGAAACAAGTAAGTAGAATATGGCAGAAGGCAGTGTGGAATTGTATGTGACCTTTCAGGTATACAATTGCTACCCTAAAGTATTTAGAGCAGCGTTTCCCAAGTCAGTCCTGGAGTACTCCTATGCCAGTGTGGTTTTCAGAATATCCACAATGAATATGCGTGAAAGAGATTTGCATACAACGGAGGCAGTGTACGCAAATCAATCTCATGCATATTCATGGTGGATATCCTGAAAACCTCACTGGCATGGGGGTACTCCAGGACCTACTTGGTAAACACTGATCTAAAGCATACCGCATTGCAATACGTGCACTATAAATTACGCTATTTTTGGTATATTATTAACACTAGTAACATTTTGATAATGACTGACCTGATAAATCATTCCTAAATCATATAAAATTTGACTGACATATTTCTTTTTATAGTTTACAGACAAATGAAGAACGATTGTTTCTTATGAGCAATACTATTACAATAAATAAATTGCGAAAGGACAGAACGTACATAGTTAATATCACCATTCCAATAAATACATTGCAAAAGGACAGAGAGTACATAGTTTGGATTGAAGCCCAGAATGCTCTTGGTATGGCAACATCCAATCTTCTGCAATTCCAGCTTAATGAAATAGGTTGGTGAAGTATGTGCTGTCTTTCTTTAAGTTTTGTTAAGATTTAGATATCTTATTGTTGCAATGCCTGGAAAATACTTTATTTGTACATTTTGCATATTTGATTTGCTAGTATCTAGCCAGCAAAAGTGCTTTTGAAGTTATTTCCTGTGTTCCTTATGAATCACCTTCTGACACCTTCTCTTTTGTGTTTCCTGCTTCAAGAACTGTTGGGAAAAAGTGATGTCACAATGCTGTAGGGACCTCATGCACCATATGTGCCCAATTTTGGCACCATTAGGGAACCCTTCTTTAGGTAAAGGTGAGGAGACCGCTGGAGTAGCAGATACAAGTGCAAGGGAAGGGGGAAAGGCCTGAAGAGTGGCAGCTGGCGAGGTGTGTGGGGTTCTACAAAATAGAAAAGACAGAAAATATAGGGGGAGGGGTGCCAAGGTGGTTGAAGAGAATTGCTGGCACTGACAATCCTTTCCAAAGAACGTAACAGATAAAGCTGTGATGACAGGACTTTTAGGGCCAGATGCACTAAAATTAACGAGCCAGCAACGTGGTTTTTAAACTGGTTCTAGCCAGTTTAGCGAGCAAGTAGTAAACTGGGACATGCACAAAAGGGTTCTCCGAGCTATTTTCCTGTCACGGTAGCAGCTAACAAAAACGGAATACAAATGAGCTAATTACTATTATAATGTGAATGCGATGCACTATCATTTCTGACCCCATGCACTGTGGAAAACCTAACGGGAGGTCTGCACCTCTCGTTGGGGCTGTTGTGAGCGGGACCCATGCAGAGGAGGACGCCCATCGCAAAAATCGGAAGAAAAAAAAACGTCCAAGTGCTCGTCAGAGGCGTCCTTTCAAGTGCTAACACTTGGACGTCCTTCACTCAAAAATAAAAAGGACATCCCTGATGAACACTACCTGAAGAAAAAAACGTCCAACACTTGGACGTTTTTTTTCTTCAGATTTTGTGATGGGCGTCCTTTTTGGACGTGTTTTTCTTATGTGTCCAAAATGACCACTGCCGGAGAGAATCGGGGATTGGGACGTTCGAGGACGTCCAAATCAAAACTATTTGGACGTCCGTTTCGATTATGCCCCTCCAGGTCTCTCTCAGCCAATCACAGCGCGTTTAGCTGTTAGTACTGTTCTATTAGTTCTAATGGAAATGCAGGCTGGCAGGTCTGTCTGGTAGGCGGCCAAGACAAATTAACTAGTAGCTGTGTCTGTGTTTGGCAGTTTGCAAGTATAATAACAACTAATGGCCCAATATCCAGCGCTGGGCAGATCATTTATTTTTAAACACTGGTTGTGGCAGTTTTAAAAAAAATATATACGTATCTACTCGAATATAAACCTAGATTTTTTTGTCCAAAAAAAGAGCCCAAAAATGGGGATCTCGGTTTATATTTGAGTCTCTTCTTTTTCACTCCCCACCACCAGCATTTCTCTTCTCCCCACTAAGTCAAAAAGAGCTTCGGATAAGTATAACAACATTCTCAAACTTTAATGCAACTCTACCTCAGATTATATGCCTATGTGCACGCAGGGTGGTAATGATGACACCATTTAGCTCTTCACTGGCTTGCTGCTCTCTCATGTAGGTAGCTTCTTGAGGCTCTGCTCTGAAGTCCAGTCTGGTACACACTGTCAGTTTAAAGGTACAGGAACCTACTACTCCAACTTTAAGGAACACAAAAAAGAGAAACCTTTTCTCCCTCTCTAGCTCTGTGTGTCCCTATCTGACTTTCAGGCTCATTTTCGAAAGATAGACGTCCAAAAAGTGACATAAGCCAGCATTTGGACATCCATCTCACAGAAACATCCGAATCAATCAAAACCTCATTTTGGACATTTTTCTCCGAAATCCGTCAGAAAGACGTCCAAATCTCAAGGGGGCGTATCAGGGGCGTGTTCAAGGCGGGACTTGGGCGTTCCTAAGACTTGGACGTCTTTCAGCCATAATGGAACAAAGCAAAAACTTCCAGCACTAAAACTTAGACGTTTTGAGCTAGACCTGTTTTTATTATGAATAAGGAACATAAAGGTGCCCCAAATAACCAGATGACCACTGGAGGGAATTAGGGATGAACTCCCCTTACTCCCCCAGTGGTCACTAACCCCCTCCCACCCCCAAAAAGTGTGTTGAAGAACATTACTTGCCAGCCTCAGATGTCATACTCAGGCCCATTACAGTAGCATGCAGGTCCCTGGAGTAGTTTAGTAGTAGGTGCAGTGCACTTCAGACAGGTGGACCCAGGCCCATAACCCCACTACCTGTTCACTTGTGGAGGAAACTTTGAGCCTTCCAAAACTCACCAGAAACCCACTGTACCCATATATAGGTGCACCCTTCACCCATAAGGGCTATGGTAGTGGTGTACAGTTGGAGGTAGTGGGTTTTGGGGTGTTCAGCACACAAGGTAAGGGAGCAATGGTCAGATGTGTACCTGGGAGCATTTTATGAAGTCCACCGCAGTGCCCCCTAGGCTGCCCTATTGCTGTCCTGGGATGTCAGGGGGACTAGTCTACTAAAAATGCTGGCTCCTCCTACATCCCAATGGCTTGAATTTGGACATTTTTATACTTGGACGTTTTTTGTTTTTTTTTTCAAAAATGGCAGAAAAACAGACATCTAAATCAAAAAACGTCCAAATCACAGGACGTTCATAGTATTTTCGAACACAAAAGATAGAAGTCCATATTTTTGGAAAATGACCTTCTTTCCTGTTTGGAATTTGGGCGTCTTTGTAAAACGTCCAAATTCTGATTTAGACGTTTCTTTCGAAAATGCCCCTCTTTGTCAGTTTCTTCTTAGGTATAGATCATGTTCACTAGCTACTGAAACCAAAAGATGATTGTTCTAGCCTTGACTACAGTATCCCCTCTCCACTTAGCAAGCTGCTGTCAGCTTTGTGTTGTCTGAACACACCACACAAAATCACTTCCACAATCAGAACTGTATAAATTAAGGGGTCCTTTTACTAAGGTGCGCTGAAAATGGCCTGCGGTAGTGTAGACGCATGTTTTGGGCACACGCAGAATTATTTTTTAGCGCACTTACAAAAAATGCCTTTTTTTAAATTTTTGCTGAAAACGGACATGTGGCAAAATGAAAATTGCTGCGCGTCCATTTTGGGTCTTAGACCTTACCGCAAGCCATTGAACTAACGGTAAGGTCTCATGCGGTAACCGGGCGGTAATGGTCTACTCACGTCAAATGCCACTTGACTTGCGTAGCTGCCGAGTGCCAGAAAATAAAAATAGATGCGCGCCAAAATTGAAATTACTGCAAGGGCCACTCAGTAACCGGACGGTAACTCCAATTTGGCGCTTGTTGGGCACACGTAGGCGCCTACATGGCTTAGTAAAAGGGTCCATAAAGCTGTAAAAGTCTTGGAAGCACAGGATTATCAAACAGGACCTCCACTGCTTTCTCTTGTATTCACTCAGAAATACAGTTCACGTTAACTCACTTCCCAGTCCTCAACATTTCAGTTGCTGTTTCTCCCTACCAGATTGCAACATTCTATAAAACCTTCAAAGCAGAGGTGTAGTTAGGTGGGACGCCAGGGGAGTGACTGCTCCCCCAAATGGACTTCCAATGGCGCCTATTTTTCAGTCATCTGTCATGCCTATGTACTGCGTAAAAGTCCACTCTTCGCTCACCTTGGCATCGCAACCTGGTTACACTTCTGCTTCAAAGTTTATATCATAAAACCTCTTCTTATTCACAGGCTTGATCATGCTAGAGAGAATTGAATAGTTCTGAAGCTGCTCTCCTTAAACATTAAAGTTCCAGTTTTCGACTCTCATGCTGCAGAACAAGGCAACCCAGCAGAACCAGATTAATCATCTTATAAATTATTTCTGGTTTCTGATAAATCAGGCTAGAAACTAATTTAGTATGAAGAAGCTTCTGAACACCATCAATTTCTACAAGTCAGAAATCAGACTGAACCTTTTCCTGAGACAAAATGGATTTTTTTTCCTCTTAATTTCTCTTTGATTTGGTCTTCAAAGTCTGTAACCTGTTTTTGTTTTAGGCAAACATAGAATAAAGTGGGACTGGATGAAAGAGAGAGAGAGCTTTCTCGTGTTTACCACCACACTTATGGAATGAAATACCAAAAAATGTACATGTGAAGGTTAACTTTAAAAAGTGTAAACCTTTACTTAAAAGTTTTTATTTTTGTCAAGCATTTAATATTGCTGATGGAGAGGAAATAAGGATTTAAGTTCTGCACCTCTCGTTTAGACTACTGCAATCTGCTTCTTGCTGGCCTCCCACTTAGTCACCTCTCCCCTCTCCAATCGGTTCAAAACTCTGCTGCCCGTCTCGTCTTCCACCAGGGTCGCTTTACTCATACTACCCCTCTCCTCAAGTCGCTTCACTGGCTCCCTATCCATTTTTGCATCCTGTTCAAACTTCTTCTACTAACCTATAAATGTACTCACTCTGCTGCTCCCCAGTATCTCTCCAAACTCGTCCTTCCCTACACCCCTTCCCATGCACTCCGCTCAGTGGATAAATCCTTCTTATCTGTTCCCTTCTGCACTACTGCCAACTCCAGACTTCGCGCCTTCTGTCTCGCTGCACCCTACGCCTGGAATAAACTTCCTGAGCCCCTACGTCTTGCCCCATCCTTGGCCACCTTTAAATCTAGACTGAAAGCCCACCTCTTTAACATTGTTTTTGACTCGTAACCACTTGAAACCGCTCGCCTCCACCTACCCTCCTCTCCTCCTTCCTGTACACATTAATTGAGTTGATTTGCTTACTTTATTTTTTGTCTATTAGATTGTAAGCTCTTTGAGCAGGGACTGTCTTTCTTCTATGTTTGTGCAGCGCTGCATACGCCTTGTAGCGCTATAGAAATGCTAAATAGTAGTAGTAGTAGTAGTAGCAATGTTGAAGATTCTGTATCGTCCTAGTCTCTAGAATGAATGCTTCGAAAGATTGTGATTAGGTCTTTCCTATCAGATAATGTGGCGTTCCTTTTCTTTATTCAGTTGTCGTAGGGGCTCTTTTACTAAAAGGTTGCCATGCGGCAACCTGGAACTACCGCTGGCCCAACATGGGTGCTGGTGGTAGTTCCACCCGCAGTGCATGTCATTTCCTGTGCTAGCGGAAATATTTTAAAAATATTTTCACAGGGGGTTACCCGGTGGTAATCGGGCAAGTTGCAAGCTGCCTGGCTACCGCCGGGTTAGCGCAGGAGCCCTTACCGCAACCTCGGTAAGTGGCAGTCAGTTCTCCCCCCGAAATGGTCGCATGGCAAGTGCAAACTTACCGTGCAATTTCTCTTTTTTTTGGCCTTTTTACTTGCTGTGGTAAAAAGGGACCTGGCGCGTGGCAAAACTGCTGCTACCGCTAGTCCAGGGACACTTTTACCGCAGCTTAGTAAAAGGGCCCCTTATTTTTTACTTGTTAACCGCTGTGGTCTGGTCATTTTACTATTGTTATGCTGTTAACAAAATTGAAGATTTTATGTTAAACTGTACCTGCTGTACATCGCCTTGGGTGAATCTTTTCATAAAGGTGGTTAATAAATCCCAATAAATAAATAAACTGCTGTAGAAACTTTGGGATGCAGATTACACTATTTTTTGACTACAGAAATATATGTAATTTTTTTAAAAATGTGTTTATTCCAGTAATCCCAGCTGCACCAGTTATTACCAAGATTGAGACTATAGATAATTCTACACCCCATGCCATGGTCCACTGGGAAAATAAAACATCAATCGAGAATGTGCATTGTGAAATAAGATACAGAGCAGCAAAACACCCTACTTGGAGCATGGTATGTTGTGATTTTACAAATGATACCTTAATGGGGTATATTTTGTATTAATTCTCAATTGACTTGAAATAAATTGTATCTGGGTATAAACTATTAATCAATAACCTTGATTATACTATGAGGTAATAAATATGTGTTTGGTCTTGGAAATAAAACAAAACAAAAGGAGGAAAAAAACTCATGTGAACGTGAGCAACAAACAAACAAAGAAGTGAGGTAGATTCAAGGAGGATATCAAAAGGTCTTTAATATAAATAGCATAAAAGTGACCCGACATGGCCGTGTTTCGGCAGAAAGGCCTGTCTCAGGAGTCAGGTTGATCTCTTATGTTATGGCGAAAAAGCTTAACAAAAGAATAAAGGCAATGTCCAGGCTGTTGAATTTCTGTGAAATCCTCGGTAGGAAAAACCGCTGAGCTGCAACACCGTTTGACCTTGCACATGTAAACATGCTCCTGTAACTGATCACTACAGGAGTAATTTTAAAAGGGGCGGCC
Source organism: Microcaecilia unicolor (assembly GCF_901765095.1). Lineage (NCBI taxonomy): Eukaryota > Metazoa > Chordata > Amphibia > Gymnophiona > Siphonopidae > Microcaecilia > Microcaecilia unicolor. Next base: position 44,697,217 of record NC_044036.1, read on the forward strand.
AGAACCTGTATAAATGGTGGCATTTTAATCATTTATGTGCATAGGTGGGCACTTACACGTGTAAATGACCTCTTATAAAGTACTGATCATCGTAAAAGTACACATCTTGTTTTCATGACTCATACTTTTACTGTGGGCTTGCAAATGGGTTAAGTTTGGGCAGAAAAACAGAGCGGGGTTAACACTCTCCACAGCAAACGAACCCACCAAGAATAGGGTGGAGAGGGCCCAATATCAAGAGATCAGTCACCGCACACAAGGGTAAGATGCTCCAAAAACCTTTATTGGGCAGAGCATGGGTGGAGCATACATATACATGCATAAATGATAAAATACTATAACCTGCACACATTCTTGCTATCATCTAGATGCAAACCACAATAATGTCCTGGAAAACGCTCACTGAGGTGCAAAAAAAAACCAAAAATAAGAGCTACTCAGAACTCTATATATGCCACATAATAATAATAACGTGAAAAGTGGCAGCTCTCAGTATGCTGACAGGCACCAGAGCCTGAATCAATGAGTAAATGAGCCTAAATAGTTCTTATTTAATCTCCCTGGTACATCCTTGAGCTGGCCCCTGAATTAAATTAAACCACATTAAATCTGTGACTAAACCTTCTAACTATATTGTGCCAACGGTGTCACAATCAAAGTTCCAATGGATCTATGTCCCCAAAATCACTCATCAAACGCTCTCGAGTCTACACAGTCAATGAACAAGAGTCAATTATCTGTGTAGACTTGAGAGCATTTTTCTTATTATTTTGCATATATGCAGAGATATGAGTAACGCTTATGTTTCTTTTTTGCACATCAGTGAGAATTGCCAGGAAATTCTTGTGGTTTTCTTCTGCTGTTTTTTCAGGACATGGGTTTTTCTTTAGTGAATCATCTAGACACAGGCATTTATACTAGCCATAGGACTGGTATAAGTGATTGCAATTTACATCAAGGTGCATTTTTGGCCACGTACGCTAATATTTTATTTTTTAAAAGTAGGCTACGGATGTAGTTGTAAGGAAGCGGAAGAGCCCAGGCAAGGGTAGCTGTATGTGTGTATATGCCAGTAAGAATTTGTGTTTATGTATATATTTTATGTTACCCCCTGGATTCTATATAGCGTGACTTAAGTTGCGTGAGCAAATCCAGTCATATTCTGGATTTGCATGTTCAACTTAATTACTTAACAAGCCTATCAGCGCCGATAATTGCCACTTAACAAGCAATTAACACAAATTGGCATTAATTAGAATTTACGTGCAGAAATGTCTACGCGTATCCTATAATATGATTTATTTATTTAGATTTTGCTCACACCTTTTTCAGTAGTAGCTCAAGGTGAGTTACATTCAGGTACACTGGATATTTCTCTGTCCCAGGAGGGCTGACAATCTAAGTTTGTACCTGAGGCAATGGAGGGTTAAGTGACTTGCCCAAGATCACAAGGAGCAGCAGCAGGATTTGAACTGGTCACCTCTGGATTGCAAGACCGGTGCTTTAACCACTAGGCCACTCCTCTGCGCATATATTCTAAGTTGCATAGTTGAAAAAGGGGCCATGGGTGTGAAATGGACAGGACATAGGCATTTCTAAAATCGATACACATTGATGTAGAATACACCTGGTCTGCGCCTAATTTAGGCGTCAGCATTTATACCTGCATAACTGCGCACAGCTAAATTTAGTCACGTGGATGGGCGCTCAGCGTATTCTATAAACTGCATGGAAGTTTAGGCTTATTCTATAAGGTATACCTAAATTTAGGCATACTTTACAGAACACGCCTAGGCGTATTTTGTCTCAATGCTGATTTTCTAGGCATGATACAGTGGTGGAAATAAGTATTTGATCCCTTGCTGATTTTGTAAGTTTGCCCACTGACAAAGACATGAGCAGCCCATAATTGAAGGGTAGGTTATTGGTAACAGTGAGAGATAGCACATCACAAATTAAATCCGGAAAATCACATTGTGGAAAGTATATGAATTTATTTGCATTCTGCAGAGGGAAATAAGTATTTGATCCCCCACCAACCAGTAAGAGATCTGGCCCCTACAGACCAGGTAGATGCTCCAAATCAACTCGTTACCTGCATGACAGACAGCTGTCGGCAATGGTCACCTGTATGAAAGACACCTGTCCACAGACTCAGTGAATCAGTCAGACTCTAACCTCTACAAAATGGCCAAGAGCAAGGAGCTGTCTAAGGATGTCAGGGACAAGATCATACACCTGCACAAGGCTGGAATGGGCTACAAAACCATCAGTAAGACGCTGGGCGAGAAGGAGACAACTGTTGGTGCCATAGTAAGAAAATGGAAGAAGTACAAAATGACTGTCAATCGACAAAGATCTGGGGCTCCACGCAAAATCTCACCTCGTGGGGTATCCTTGATCATGAGGAAGGTTAGAAATCAGCCTACAACTACAAGGGGGGAACTTGTCAATGATCTCAAGGCAGCTGGGACCACTGTCACCACGAAAACCATTGGTAACACATTACGACATAACGGATTGCAATCCTGCAGTGCCCGCAAGGTCCCCCTGCTCCGGAAGGCACATGTGACGGCCCGTCTGAAGTTTGCCAGTGAACACCTGGATGATGCCGAGAGTGATTGGGAGAAGGTGCTGTGGTCAGATGAGACAAAAATTGAGCTCTTTGGCATGAACTCAACTCGCCATGTTTGGAGGAAGAGAAATGCTGCCTATGACCCAAAGAACACCGTCCCCACTGTCAAGCATGGAGGTGGAAATGTTATGTTTTGGGGGTGTTTCTCTGCTAAGGGCACAGGACTACTTCACCGCATCAATGGGAGAATGGATGGGGCCATGTACCGTACAATTCTGAGTGACAACCTCCTTCCCTCCGCCAGGGCCTTAAAAATGGGTCGTGGCTGGGTCTTCCAGCACGACAATGACCCAAAACATACAGCCAAGGCAACAAAGGAGTGGCTCAGGAAGAAGCACATTAGGGTCATGGAGTGGCCTAGCCAGTCACCAGACCTTAATCCCATTGAAAACTATGGAGGGAGCTGAAGCTGCGAGTTGCCAAGCGACAGCCCAGAACTCTTAATGATTTAGAGATGATCTGCAAAGAGGAGTGGACCAAAATTCCTCCTGACATGTGTGCAAACCTCATCATCAACTACAGAAGACGTCTGACCGCTGTGCTTGCCAACAAGGGTTTTGCCACCAAGTATTAGGTCTTGTTTGCCAGAGGGATTAAATACTTATTTCCCTCTGCAGAATGCAAATAAATTCATATACTTTCCACAATGTGATTTTCCGGATTTAATTTGTGATGTGCTATCTCTCACTGTTACCAATAACCTACCCTTCAATTATGGGCTGCTCATGTCTTTGTCAGTGGGCAAACTTACAAAATCAGCAAGGGATCAAATACTTATTTCCACCACTGTATATAGAATCTAGTCCTAAATGCATAAGGACTGATCTTGTCACTGCTTCTTCCTCCGGGAACATCTATGCATATACCCCCGGATTGTATATATCACTTGTAGTGTTGTGTGCTGAAATCCAACCGTAGTCTATAACAATGCATGTAACTTAATTGGCTTAAGCTAATCGGTGATGATAGCGAGTCTTAATGAGCAATAATGAGCGCTAATTGATAATTAGAATGTATGCGCAAAACTCGCTAGGCGTATTCTGTAAGCACTGCGTCTAAATTGTAATGCGTGCAGCCAAAAGAGGTGTGGTTATGGGCGGGGAAATGGGCGGGGAAATTTTGGGCATTCCAAAATTTATGCACTGTAATAGAATATGCCCCTGTGCACCTAAATGTATGCGCCAGCATTTATGCCACGTTTCCCTTGGTGTAAATGGATGCGCATAGTTTTATGCACTCTGATATCAACTAAGTGTATTCTATATACCGCGCCTAAATATAGGCGCCGCTTACAGAATACGCTTAGGCGGAAATTTATTCCACGTGGAGTTTTCAGGTGCCATATATAGAATCTGGCCCATAGAGAGGTATTCTATAAACGGTAATCAAAAATCAGCACGGGAAAAAATCAGTACTAAGCAGTATTCTATAAATGGTGCTCCAAGATCAGTGCTGTTTATAGAATAGTGCTGATTCTCGTGCTTAAAGTTCAGCGCTGATATTTACGTCAGATAAAGCCTAGTGTAAATGGCGGCACTCAACACATGGCATTTTGGCACTTAAATAGTGCTATTCTATAAAATTAGCAGAATGCCCCTGACTCGCCATCCCCTGGCCCATGCCCCTTTTGAGTTGCGTGCTATGGGATTTAGATGCTCGGGGTTCTAGAATAGCTCGCAAGCAGATACATGCGCATATCCAAATGAGTGGCAATTAAGTGTAATTATTGATTGTTAAGGCCCATTAATTCATACTTGATAGCTTGTTAACTAATTTAGTTGCGCACGCATCTTGGATCTGCGTCAAAATTTCGGCCCCATATATAGAATCTAGGAGATATTTGAGGCTCATTTTCAAAGCACATAGACTTACAAAGTTATATATGTTACTATGGAACTTTGTAAGTCTATGTGATTTGAAAATAAGCACCATTGTTGCATAAGAGAAGGCACAATTTTTTCCTAGCACCTACTTATGTGCATATACCCCAGACAGCTTTATAAACCCCTACTTGAGCATATAAAATGCTATTTACACCCCCGTTACTCATGAAATTACCTCCATGAACTATGAGTAACGTAACAATAGACAGACCTTCAGTTTGAATCCCAAAGGTTCTTCTGGTGGAGTTCAGAACACCAAGGTTTAACTATAGTTATAAATCGCCTACAACTGCTTGCAGTACTTAGGAACCCTTTTACTAAGCTGTGCAAGCGTCCATGTGCACCCAGCGTGCACCAAAATGGAGTTACCGCCCGACTACCACATGGCTCATGCAGTAAATTCATTTTTGGCACATGTCCAATATGCGCGGCTGAAAAATAATTTTTATTTTCAGACACGCGTATTGGACGTGCCCCAATTGGCATTTGACGCACGTAGGTCATTACCGCCCAATTACCACGTGAGACTTTACCGCTAGGTCAATGGCTGGTGGTAAGGTCGGAGACCCAAAATGGACGTGCAGCCATTTTGATTTTGCCGCACATCCATTTTCGGCAAAAATATCAAGGAGGATATCAAAAATTTACAGAAAATGGATCGGCATGCGCCCAAAACCCATGCCTACACTACCGCAAGCCATTTTTCAGCGCACCTTAGTAAAAGTGTTTTTGTGTCAAAATTATGGGCCCTATTAAATAAAGGCTTTTCCCCATTCTTCACCAGATTCTATATATTGCGCCTAATGTTCCGCGCCAAAATGCAAGTGTATTATATAACAACATGCTTAACTAAATTGGCGTAACAAGCCAATCAGCATTTTTTAACAGCACTTAACAAGCAATAATGAACACTAATTGACAATAATTAGAATTTACACGCATAACTTGCTAAGCATATTCTGTAACGCACAGTGCCTAGATTCAAATGCACGGAGCTAAAAAGGGACATGGTTATGGGCAGGGGAAATGTGCATTTCATGGGCATTCCAGTATTTACATGCACTGCTATAGAATATGGCCCTCTGCGCCTAAATCTATGTGATAGAATTTATGCCACATTTCCCTTGGTGTAAATGGCTGCACGAAGTTCTAGGCACTGGGATATCAGCTAAGCGTGTTCTATATACCACGCCTAAATCTAGGTGCTGCTTATAGAATATGCTTAGGCAGAAATGTATTCCACGTGGATTTTTCAGGTGCCATATTTAGAATCTAGCCCTTTATGACTATGGAAAAAGATATGTATTGTATTCTTCTGCTTGCGCCAATCCATCAAAGCTAAGTTCACTGAACAGGGCCTTCTGTTGTACTCATAGGTTGAAGGAGATGAAATTCCCTCAGAAAATAGACTCCAGGTGAGGCAGAGTTTGGAACCATATACAGAGTATGAATTTCAGGCTCACTGCAGGCAAACTTTTGGCAGAAAGTACTGGAGTGAATGGAGTGCATCTTTTAAACACACAACACCAGAATCTGGTGAGATGGGAAATAGTTACTCTTCAATATTTCTTTCTAGCATCCTAGTTGAAGTAATGTTGTTGCAATGCTAGTCCACATGAATGCATGGAAATAAAGTTTAACAAACAAAAAAAAAAATGTAAGATTTCACCTTTTTTATTGGACTAACAATAATTGTTTTGCTTAAACTTGTATAGAGTGTTTAGATCCAAAAACAGAATTGTAGGTTTGTATATGCAAAACTACAATAGTATTGTGTAAAAGGCTGACTGAATGTAGGGGCCCCTTTACCAAGCTGTAGTAAAAGGGTCCTTGCGCAAGCAGCGGCGGCTGTTTTTCGCCACGTGCCAAGGCCCTTTTTACCACAGTGGGTAAAAAGCCTGAAAAAAAAGAAATGGCCATGCAGCAAGTTCGCACGTGCTGCGTGGACATTTCGGGGGTTGCACTTACCGCCACCCACTGAGGTGGCATAAGGGCTCTCGCGCTAACCTGGCGGTATACAATTTTTTAAAATTCTGGCAGCGCCGGAAATGCCGCACACTGGGGGCGGAACTACCACGGGCGGCCGCATTGGGCAGGCGGTAGTTCCGGGTTGCTGACTGTGCTGCCTTTTATAAAGTATTTATGGCACCGCAGGAAATATATGTGTAGTTGGTGGTGAGCATATCAGAAGAGCCGTTTTGCAAAAACAAACGTTCCAGAAACTGCGTCTTTCAGGCACTTTACATATGAGTAGCACTACACATAAGCGGTGATTTTGTATGTGCTGTCATTTAGACATGTGAGTAGCGATTAAGCACAATTGCACACTTGAACTGAGCCAATTAAGGAACCAAATTCCAAAACTCAATTTTTTTGAAGTACTGAACTGCCATTACAAACTATAGTATGTACATAATCTCTGTGGACAAGCTCCCTTTGGATAGCTGCTCTCTAAAGCTCAGGACAGACCCAATAGGGCCTCCTGAGCATGCTGTCAGCATTACACAGTGGTATTCAACAGGGTTTACCCACAATGCAGCTAATCTGCCAGTCTGTATAGTCTTTGTTATTAAGAGCAATGCTCCTATAATGTGTAAATGACAAGTCAACAGTTTGCAAACATCAAGACTGACATCACCATGAAGGTGAGACCAGGACTCAGAATTGTACTTCTTCCCAGAAGCCTTCAGTCAGGCTAACAGCATTGCATAGTGCTGTTCAGCAGGGTCTACCCACAATGCAGCTAACCTGTTCGCCTGACTGAAGGCTTCTGGGAAGTAATACAACTCTGACCCTTGGTCTCACCTTCACAGTGAAATAAGACGATGTCTCCCAAGTCTTGGCTTGCCATTTACATGTTATAGGAGCATGTTATGCTTTGCTTGTTCACTAGGATAGAAGGGTGGTATATCAGAAAGCTAACTAAACTATGACCTATATGTACATAGAAGAAGGGCTCTGACCTAAGTATAGATAGGGACTGATGAAATGCAGCCGAAAAGATTTGGAGGGGAGGGGAATTTGAGAATAAAGACATGACTAAATGTATGTAAATGTAGATGTTTTATTAATATTTTTCTATTGTTATTGATGCAGCACTTTCAGAAATGCTTGACGTCTGGAGATTTTTTGGCACAACATACAGAAATGGTAGCCAAGAGCTAACTGTGTTTATAAAGGTAATATCACTTTTTATAGTTACTAAGAGGTGAATTCTGTAAATCACGCCTAAAAAATTGGCGCCAAAAAAATGCTTAAGCGCTATTCTGTAAGCCGTGTCTAAAGTTAGGCGCGATTTATAGAATAGCATTTAATTCCCAGGAGTCGCACGTAAATTTAAGAGCATCCATTTGCACCAATGAAAACATGATGCAAATGTTCCCCTCCCCTAAATTTACATGCAGAACCCCCTTATTCTATAATTGCATATGTAACCCAAAACCGTACTCGTGATCTGCCCCAAACCACCCTTTGCCCTCCCATTTTCAAAAGGCGTTTGACAAAGTACCTCACTGAAAGACTCCAGAGAAAACTGGAAAGTGATGGGATAGGAGGTAGTGTCCTATTGTGTATTTAAAACTGTTTAAAAATAGAAAACAGAGAGTAGGGTTAAATGATCAGTATTCTCAATAGAGAAAGGTAGATAGTGGGGTTCCCTAGGGGTATGTGCTGGGACTGCTGCTTTTTAACATACTTATAAATGATCTAGAGATGAGAGTAACTAGTGAGGTAATTAAATTTGCTGCCGACACAAAATTATTCAAAGTTGTTAAATCGTTAAGAGGATTATGAAGACTTACAAGCGGACCTTGTAGTAAAAGCAGTTAACGTAGCAGGGTTTAAAAAAGGTTTGGGTGGCTTCCTAAAGGAAAAGTCCATAGACCATTATTAAGATGGACTTGGGAAAAATCCACTGCTTATTTCTAGGATAAGCAGCATAAAATGTATTATACTGTTTTGGGATCTTGCCAGGTACTTGTGACCTGGATTGGCCACTGTTGGAAACAGAATGCTGGGCTTGATGGACCTTCGGTCTGTCCCAGTATGGCAATACTTATGTACTTATGTACAGAACACACTTAGCTAGTTGTGCATGTCAATCTTAATTAATGCCAATTAGTGTTGATAATTGCTTGCTAACATCCAATTGACAGTTCTGACTAGCTAGTTACCCGATTAGGTTATGCCCATTGTTATAATACACTTCGATTTCTGCACCGAAATTAAGGCGCCATATATAGAATCTTGGGCATAGCGCCTAAATGCAAGGGGCACATTTAGGGATGAGGCATGGGTGAGGCTCCCACTTATATGCATACCTTAAAGAATGCTGTAAATTATGTGTGTCCCTGCAGCATTCAGGTGCTTGCAGTTCGCTACACCTCCGACACGCCCCCGGGAACTTTGGTCATCCTCGCGACGGAAAGCAGTTTGGGACGCCCAAAATCAGCTTTCGATTATGACAATTTGGGCGACCCTGAGAGAAGGATGCCCATTTCCCAATTTGTGTCGGAAGATGGGCACCCTTCTCTTTCGAAAATAAGCCTGAAAATGTGCATCGGAGGCAATGGGAGACAGTGACTTGCCCAAGGTCACACTGAATCTGGAGTTACACATATGTATCTAAACTCCATTCTGCTGGACCTGCCTGCCCCAAATTAAGCAGTCAAACTACTCTCACGCATTATGTTTATGACTGAAGCCAACCTTTTGTTTCAGGATTCGTCCCTAAAAGGACTAGCAAGACTATAAAAGCGGCCATATATAAATATATAAACTGTTAATTTGCAGCCTTTTACTCCAGACGTTTCCAGAGGAAGAATTTTAAAGTACGAAATATTCTATGAAGACCAGGGATATAAGACAACCAGCAATTTCTGTAGCACATCTGAATTGCAATGCAAAATTGTGGTGCCCCAGACAGTACACACTGTCAACGTAATTGCATATAATTCACAAGGACCTTCCAAGCCAGCAAAACTCCCTGTGGAGCTGGGCTATAATAGAAGCAATAGTAAGTGCATATAAACTTTAAAGGTTTAAAAAAATGTTGCATACTAGGTATGGAAATGGGTCTTCCATTTGATATACTTCCTTTCTGTGGTACGACCAAAATGGTTGTACCAAAATCGGAGAAAAGTATATACAGGTACTTTCTCTGTCTCTAGAGGGCTCAAAATCTAAGGGGCCCTTTAACTAAGCTGCATTAGGTGCTAACATGTGCCTAACACAGGGGTCCTTTTTAGGAGTGAAGCCTGTGAAAACTGGGAATACTTTAATCAGTGGGATTTGAATTAGAGACTTAAGTTTATGTATTGTTAAATAACTTCTGGTTTTTAAAAGAGAGAGAATGTAATCAGAGGTATTATTTCTAACTAATATTGGACAATAAATATGTTTTCAATGAAATGATTTGACTATACACTGTATTGGCCTTGAAGAAGCCAACCAGATGATCAATGTGGAATAATGAATTAGACGAGTAATATCTGGGGATAATCATGTTAATACCACATTTATTTTTCTGTTTATTGTTTAATTGATCTCCTTGTCTTGTTTCACTCTCCCTATTCAGTGGTCTAAGGAAGAGAATAGAATTACCTGACTGAAATAATTCCTACATATTACTTTCTCTGTATTTCCAGCAAGTTGTTTTATCGCTTGTAAAAATTTAAATGGTTATAAATAAAAAAAACAGGGGTCCTTTTACTAAGCTGCGATAAACGTGGGGCCTGCGCTAATGTCAGCATGTTTTTGATGTGCGCTGAGGCCCCCTTTTACCGCAGTGGATAAAAGGCTGTCTTTTGTTCTCCACAAGAAATGGCTGTGAGGTAAGTGAACCGCTTACTGCGTGGCCATTTCGGGTCGGGGGCGGGGGGAGCACTTACCGCCACAAATTGAGGTGGCGGTAAGGGCTCCTATGCTAATCTGGCGGTAGCTGGGCAGCATGCGGCGTTGCCCAATTTGATGTATGCTACCCGTGTGTTATCCCTACCGCTGCTTAGTAAAAGGGCTCCCAAGTTGGGTGAATAGCGCATAGCACCAGGATCTGTGCCTAATTTTTGGGCACGAGGACTTACACCAACTAAAACCTGGTGCAAATCCTTATACGTAAATTAGATGTGGATCCCCCAAATCCGATAATACTGCACGCTAGGAGTGGGAACTACCGTTGGGCTTCCGCAGTAGCCTGGCGGCAGTTCTAGATTGGCCCGTGCCAAGCCCATTACCGCGCACTAACCCTTTACCAAAAGGACCCCCATAGTAAAAATGGCCTAATATTGGGCGCGCTATAGGCCACCTATAGTTTTGCCACCTATGCGCACTAAGCCTGCAGTAATTATGTTTTGTATTTTGTCAGGGGCAGAGACTGGGCATGGGTGTTCTAATTATCTAGCACATGCACATTACCACTGCCTAACTCTAACAGGAGAGCCCTTGTAGTTGGTAAGTGCTCCTGTGTTACATTTTTTTAAATGGCCATGTGCTAATGCTAACATTAGCATATGGCCATTCATTAAACAAATTCAAATAAGCCTATTCTGATGGCTGCACTAGAAATGGCTTAGCATGCAGGAAAGTCCCATGTAAAGGCATGCTAAGCCCATTTATTAGCACAGTTTAGTAAAAGGAACCCAAAGATATGATAGAGGTCTATAAAATAATGAGTGGAGTGGAACGGGTAGATGTGAATTGCTTATTTACTCTTTCCAAAAATACTAGGACTAAGGGGCACGCAATGAAGCTACAAAACAGTAAATTTAAAATGAATCGGAGAAAAGTTTTCTTCACTCAACGTGTAATTGAACTCTGGAATTCATTGCCAGAGAGTGTAGTAAAAAGCAGTTAGCTTAGCGGGATTTATAAAAGGTTTGGGATGGCTTCCTACAGGAAAAGTCCATAGACCATTATTAAAATGGACTTGGGGAAAATCCACTGCTTATTTCTAGGATAAGCAGCATAAAATGTATTGTACTGTTTTGGGATCTTGCCAGGTACTTGTAACCTGGTTTGGCCACTGTTGGAAACAGGATGCTGGGCTTGATGGACCTTCAGGCTATCTCAGTATGGCAATACTTATGTACTTAAGTGTTTTTGTACCAGTCTTACAGAGAAATATTATACTTGATTCAGCTTCATAGGACCATAGCTAACATAGGGGTTCTTTTACTAAGGTGTGCTAGCATTTTTATCTCGCGTTAAAATCTAGTGCTAGATGCTGACACATCCATTATATTCCTATGAGCATCTCAGCATTTAGCATCAGCAAAAAATGCTAGCACACCTTAGTAACTTGCATACTGCTTAATCACAACAAGCAGCTATACCCACCCTATCTAACATGGACAAATAAGAGAGGAAATTCAGAGCAATTTCTATGAATACTTTTATCCCTGAAACCGCAGCCACAGGTTTAATGGGAAAAGACTTTTTTTTTTCAGTTTTGGCTAGATCCTTAAGGAGCCCTTTTACAAAGCTGCTGCAAAATGTGGCCATAGTGCATCCTTTTGCAGATCTTTCCCACGCACGCTAAGGCCACTCTTTGCCAGGGCAAATAAATGGCCGATTTTCTATTTTCTGCATTAATGTCCACATGCTAATGTTGCCATTAGCACATGGCCATTATCGCGTGGGCCCATATTGCCACCCATTTTGCTTGTAGCGCTGCCTGATTACCAATGGTTAACCGCCGTGCAAAAAATTCAAGCCCTATTTTACCCAGTGCGAGAAATGGCGCATGCTGGGGCTGGAACTACCGACGGCGCCCCCGTTGGGCCAGCAGGAGCTCCAAACTGGTGCACGGTAGCCCTTGCTGGGCTTACCGCCGCTTTGTAAAAGGGCCCCCCTTAGTGAGAAAAATTAACGAATTTGACGCAGGAAATGCAACTGTACAAAGTCAGATGATACAGTATGAGATTTTACTTCTAAAGTAGAATCTAGCCACACCCCTAGGCTTCGTACTATAAGTTGCCCTCGTAAGTGGAAGCCTCGCCTATAATGTGCCCATGCTCTGCTCTGGTGTATGTCCCCCTTGCAAATACGGGTCAGGCAAGATAGTTACATACTAGGTAGAATACTCGATTATATGTTCCTTTGAGCGCATATATGCTAGCATTCTAAACACGGACACACACACACCCTCAAATCTATAAATGGCGCTAAAAATTGTGCACACAATTTAATTGAGTAAGAAGCCAATTATTTGAGTGGAATTTAATTGAATAAGAAACCACACCTTTTTCAGTAGTAGCTCAAGGTGAATTACATTCAGGTACTCTGGATATTTCTCTGTCCCAGGAGAGCTCATAATCTAAGTCTGTACCTGAGGCAATGGAGGGTTAGGTGACTTGCCCAAGATCACAAGGAGCAGCAGTGGGATTTGAACCAGCCACCTCTGGATTGCAAGACTGGTGCTCTAACCACTAGGCCACTCCTCCACTAGGTGCTATTCTATAAAGATGCATGTGCAAATGTTTTTGCGAGCAACTGAAAAGGGGTCATGGCGATGGGAGGGTCTCGGGCGTTCACTAAAGCTGCGCGCAGTATTATCAGATTTGGGGGATCCACACCTAATTTACGTATGAGGATTTGCACCAGGTTTTAGTTGGTGTAAGTCCTCATGCCCAAAAGTTAGGCACAGATCCTGGTGCTATGCGCTATTCACCCAACTTGGGGGCCATTTTACTAAGCAGTGGTAGGGATAACACACGGGTAGCATACGTCAAATTGGGCAACGCCGCATGCTGCCCAGCTACCGCCAGATTAGCACAGGAGCCCTTACCGCCACCTCAATTTGTGGCGGTAAGTGCTCCCCCCGCCCCCGACCCGAAATGGCCACGCAGTAAGCGGTTCACTTACCTCACAGCCATTTCTTGTGGAGAACAAAAGACAAATCAACACTACCACCAGGAGAGCGTGGGCATCCGGAGGTGATTTATAAGTTGGTGCCTGCTGTTTCCTGTGGTAGAAAATATTTTTCTAATTTCTACCATGGGGAGCATTCCCGGTGGTAATAAGCAGCGCGGCCACATTGGCGTAAGATGCATGGTTACCATGTGAGTAGCATGTGGGCCTTTACCGCTGGGTCAACGGGTGGCGGTAAGGGCTCAGGCAGTAAATAGCCGCCCACTGCTTTTAATTTTAGCGCTCAGCCATTTACTGCACCATTTTAAAAAAAGCCTTTTTTCCCCAGCCGTGGGTAAAAAATGGCCCAGCGTGCAGCAATTTCACATGTCCAAACTACTACAGGTCACTTTTTACCACAGCTTAGTAAAAGGGACCTTTCGAGCACCGTTTGTAGAACAGCTTTCAGCATGGATTTTTGACAGTGCCCAAATTTGAGTGCCATTTACTGATTCTAGTCCACAACGGGTGCATAAATGTTAGCACCTAGCTTATAGAATTTTCTTAAATTCAGCTAACCCTAGCTATAATTGTCCTCTTTCATCCTCAACCAATGTTTATTTAGCTCGTGCCATTTCAGCCTGGCTCAAGGCAAGTTAAACATTTATCTCGCTGCACCTCACGCCTGGAATAGACTTCCCGAGCCTGTACGTCTAGCCCCGTCTTTAGCCGTTTTCAAGTCCAAACTCAAAACCCACCTCTTTACCACTGCTTTTGACTCCTAACTCACTTACCCTGTCCTTTATCCTCACCTCTTTATTCCCTTACCCTTAATTGTTCTGTTTACCTGTCTTATCTAGATTGTAAGCTCTTTGAGCAGGGACTGTCTTTTGTGTATGGTGTACAGCGCTGCGTATGCTTTGTAGCACTATAGAAATGATAAGTAGATAGATAGATAGATATAGTAAGTATTTTCCTGTCCCAGGAAGGCTTACAATCTGAGGGGCCCTTTTACTAAAGGGTTGGCGCATGGCAACTGGCTTGCCGCACGCCAATCCGGAACTACCACCGGGCTACCGCAGGATCCTGGCCGTACTTACCACCCCCCAGCGCATGCCATTTCCAGCACTACAAAAATATTTCTATTTTTGTAGCGTCGGTGCTTGCCTGGCAGTAATCACCGCCGGGTAAGTGCTACCCCTTGAAATGGCCGCATTGCAAGTGGTCACTTACCGCACAGCCATTTCTTTTCCAGCAATAAAGACAGCCTTTTACCCACTACGGTAAAAGGGGGCCTCAGCGTTTGTCAAAAACATGGGCCAACGCTAGTGCAGGCCCCTTCTTATACCGCAGCTTGGTAAAAGGACTCCTAAATTTGTACCTGAAGTAACAGGGGTGAAGTGAATTGCCCAAGGTCACAAGGAGCGGCAGCAGGATTTGTTGCTTGAACTACTGGGTTCCTCCTTCACTTGAGCAAGATCTTAGGGTGCATCAAAATAAATTTTGCCAGCAGCAATCAGTAAACAAGTTTTCTTTGTCATAATTGGATTGGTTGTAGACAAACTGGACAAAATATAGCTAAAATACTGGCATTAATATGTTTTAATGTTAACATTATCTTTCTATTGCTTATTTTTTTATAGGCTAATAATTTGTAAATAAACATTGCATTTCTGCTGCAGATTTACCATCTCCTAGAAATATGAGGGTTATATCTACTGCTCAGAATGGAATTCTTATCACGTGGGAGTCACTTGAAACATCCGTTCTTTGGTTTATAGTGGAATGGATTTCGATAGCTTGTGATAACCAACAGGAACATTTCTCATGGAAGAAAGTTCCCAAGAACCAGACTTCCACCTACATACAAGGTAAGACAAAACACTTAGGATAAAGAGCCCTGTGGTAGCAGCGGAGGCCATTTTTCCTGCACATCAGGGCCCTTTTTACTGCAACGAGTAAAATGCCCCCTTCCTCAAGAATGACCATGCAGTAAGATAACTCTTACTGCATGGCCATGCGGCAGGGAACACTTACCGTCACCCACTGAGATGGCGGTAAGGGCTCCCATGGTAACCCAGCAGTAACCGGGCAGCGTGCGGCAATGCCTGATTACCGCTGGGATAGCGCCACGCTAGAAAACGTTTTTACAGCGCGCCAGAAATGGCATGCACTGGAGCCGGAACTACCGCTGGCAGCTGCATTGGGCTGGCGGTAGTTCTGGGATAGCATGCAGTAAGCCTGTGTGGGGCTTACCGCCACTTTGTAAAAGACCCCCCCTCAGTTTGATTCTTTGATTCTGCAGTGCCAGGGACCTCTTTTTGGGTCTCTTGTCTATCCAGAACATGCAAGGATCACTGGCATGGTGAAAATTCTTAATACTTTTAGATCCCAGGGAGTGAGGTGGTTAAATGCTGAGAAAGAGCAATAAATAATACATTTTACAAAATGTGGTGGATGCCAACCCAAGGCAGTGAAGTTAATAACATTTGTGTATGGGATGGCGTATATCAGTCTTGCAAACACCCACAGAAGGTGATCTCTCCACAGGAGAACCAAAGACAAACGTACAAACAGTGGATCCAAAAAATGTCCTCTCACAGTTGGTGTCTTCCTAAACAAGATATCTTATTTTTCAAAAAACCTTCTGAACAATGATGATGGAAAATCTTCTACAAAGAATAGTTTTTAAAAAGATCGTTGTAGGATAAAGCTTGCTCATGGCACTTCAAGCAGGCTGCTTGTTCTCACTGATGGTGACGTCCACGGCAGCCCCTCCAATCGGAACTTCACTAGCAAAGGCCTTTGCGAGTCCTTGCGCGCGCATGCGCGGCCGTCTTCCCGCCCGAACCGGCTCGTGTTCATCAGTCTTCTTTTGTCCGTGCTCTGTACGGTCGTGTTTGTGCCATTCGCGCCGCTTAAGTTGACCCTCGCGCGTCTTTTGACTTTTCGCTTTAAAAAAAAAAAAAAAAGGGATTTCGGAGAAGGGCCTTTCGGTCTTTTTCCCTTTCCCGTATTTCTAGTTTTGGCCCCGTTAAGCTTTCTTTCATTTTCGGGGTAGGCCCTTTTGAGGCCTCGGGTCGAGTTTGTTTCTCCCCCTCTTTTTGGTGCCTTACCGCAATTACAAGTTTTGATTTCACCAGCGTGATTTTTCCGCCCATGTCATCGAAGTCTCCCAGCGGCTTCTAGAAGTGCACCCAGTGCGCCCGGGTAATCTCGCTCACTGACAGGCACGCGTCGTGTCTTCAGTGTCTGGGGGCTGGGCACCGCCCGCAGGCCTGTAGTCTTTGCGCCCTTTTACAGAAAAGGACTCAGGTAGCGAGATTAGCCCAGTGGAACGTTTTGTTCTCGGGCTCTTTGTCGGCATCGGCATCGGGAGTATCGAGTGCGTCGACGTCGACAGCGTCAAGACCTCCGCCCTCGGCCGCGACTGTATTGATTCAATCGAGGCATCGACCCTCTGCATCGTCGGGGCCGAGACATCGGAAGGCTGCGTCGGCGTCGGTGGTACCGGGACCTCCACTAGTGCTGATGTCGTCGGACGGTGGTGCTTCGACTGGAGTGCAGGTGAGGGCTGTCCATTCCCCTGCTGGTGGCGGTGAGCCTTCGGGTGGGTCTCCCCCTACCCTGAGGGCTCCTGCGGTACAGCCCCCCCCGAGACCGACCTTCTTCGGCCTCGGCCCCGAGGAAGCGACGGCTGGATTCTACGTCCTCCTCGTCGGTACCGGGAAGCTCCGGTGACATGCTTCGTTTGAAAAAGTCAAAGAAGCATCGACACCGGTCTCCTTCCCGTGTCGGTACCGAGAGCTCTGGGTCGCCGAGGGAGTCGGCACCCAGTAGGCATCGGCACCGGGAGGACCGCTCACCCTCTGTTCAAGAGGTGTCGATGCGCTCCACCTTGGACAGCCCGGAACAGCCTCCACGCCCGGAACAGACTCTGACTTCGACACCTGCATCGGCTTCCATTTCTTTCTCCACAGCCGCTCTGCACGAGAGTTTCCGGGCCGTTCTCCCAGAGATCCTGGGAGAGCTGTTGCGCCCTTCCCCTCCAGTACCGGGGGTGCTTGCGCCGCCGGTACCGTCGAGTGAGGCACCGGCTGGCCCCTTGCCCGGGGTGAGGTCTCCGACATCGGTACCGCTTGCGGTACCGACTGCGGTTGCCTCCCAGGAAGGCTCCCCGATGACGTCGGCGGAGGGAGCTTCGCTGGTGCGGGCGAGGAAGTCTACCTCTCGACGCTCACACCGTGGCCGTGGTTCCACGGAGTCGAGCCGGGCACAGCTTCAGACACAGGTTCGTGAACTTGTGTCTGATACCGATGGCAAGGCCTCGTGGGAGGAGGAGGAGGACATCAGATATTTCTCTGACGAGGAGTCTGATGGCCTTCCTTCTGATCCCACTCCCTCCCCTGAAAGGCAGCTTTCTCCTCCCGAGAGTCTGTCTTTTGCGGCCTTTGTCCGGGAGATGTCTACGGCCATCCCTTTCCCAGTGGTTGTGGAGGACGAGCCCAGGGCTGAAATGTTTGAGCTCCTGGACTATCCTTCTCCACCTAAGGAAGCGTCCACAGTACCCATGCATCATGTCCTAAAAAAGACATTGCTGGCGAACTGGACCAAGCCTTTAAGTAATCCCCACATTCCCAAGAAGATCGAGTCCCAGTACCGGATCCATGGGGACCCAGAGCTGATGCGCACTCAGTTGCCTCATGACTCTGGAGTTGTGGATTTGGCCCTAAAGAAGGCTAAGAGTTCTAGGGAGCATGCTTCGGCGCCCCCGGGCAAGGACTCTAGAACCTTAGACTCCTTTGGGAGGAAGGCCTACCATTCTTCTATGCTCGTGGCCAAAATCCAGTCTTCCCAGCTCTACACGAGCATACACATGCGGAACAATGTGCGGCAGTTGGCGGGCTTGGTGGACAAGCTCCCTCCTGAGCAAGCCAAGCCATTTCAGGAGGTGGTCAGGCAGCTGAAGGCGTGCAGAAAATTCCTGGCCAGAGGGGTGTATGACACCTTTGATGTTGCGTCCAGGGCCGCTGCTCAAGGTGTGGTGATGCGCAGACTCTCATGGCTGCGTGCCTCCGACCTGGAGAATAGGATCCAGCAGCGGATTGCGGACTCGCCTTGCCGTGCGGACAATATTTTTGGAGAGAAGGTCGAACAGGTGGTAGAGCAGCTCCACCAGCAGGATGCCGCTTTCGACAAGTTCTCCCGCTGGCAGCCTTCAGCTTCTACCTCCACAGGTAGACGTTTTTATGGGGGAAGGAAGACTGTTCCCTACTCTTCTGGTAAGCGTAGGTACAATCCTCCTTCTCGACAGCCTGCGGCCCAGGCTAAGCCCCAGCGCGCTCGCTCTCGTCAGCAGCGTGCGCCTCAGCAAGGCCCCTCGGCTCCCCAGCAAAAGCAAGGGACGAGCTTTTGACTGGCTCCAGCAGAGCATAGCCGACATCAATGTGTCAGTGCCGGGCGATCTGCCGGTCGGGGGGAGGTTGAAAGTTTTTCACCAAAGGTGGCCTCTCATAACCTCCGACCAGTGGGTTCTCCAAATAGTCCGGCAAGGATACACCCTCAATTTGGTTTCCAAACCTCCAAATTGCCCACCGGGAGCTCAATCCTACAGCTTCCAGCACAAGCAGGTACTTGCAGAGGAACTCTCCGCCCTTCTCAGCGCCAATGCGGTCGAGCCCGTGCCATCCGGGCAAGAAGGGCTGGGATTCTATTCCAGGTACTTCCTTGTGGAAAAGAAAACAGGGGGGATGCGTCCCATCCTAGACCTAAGGGTCCTGAACAAATATCTGGTCAAAGAAAAGTTCAGGATGCTTTCCCTGGGCACCCTTCTTCCCATGATTCAGGAAAACGACTGGCTATGCTCTCTGGACTTGAAGGACGCCTACACGCACATCCCGATACTGCCAGCTCACAGACAGTATCTGCGATTTCAGCTGGGCACACGTCACTTCCAGTACTGTGTGCTACTCTTTGGGCTCGCCTCTGCGCCCAGAGTGTTCACAAAGTGCTTGGCTGTAGTAGCAGCGGCACTTCGCAGGCTGGGAGTGCATGTGTTCCCCTATCTCGACGATTGGCTGGTTAAGAACACATCCGAGGCAGGAGCTCTACAGTTCATGCAGATGACTATTCGCCTCCTGGAGCTACTGGGGTTTGTGATAAATTATCCAAAGTCCCATCTTCTCCCAGTGCAGAGACTCGAATTCATAGGAGCTCTGCTGGATTCTCGGTCGGCTCGTGCCTATCTCCCAGAGGCGAGAGCCAACAACTTGTTGTCCCTGGTCTCGCGGGTGCGAGCGTCCCAGCAGATCACAGCTCGGCAGATGTTGAGATTGCTGGGCCACATGGCCTCCACAGTTCATGTGACTCCCATGGCCCGCCTTCACATGCGATCTGCTCAATGGACCCTAGCTTCCCAGTGGTTTCAGGCTGCTGGGGATCTAGAAGACATGATCCACCTGTCCACGAGTTTTCTCAAATCCCTGTATTGGTGGACGATTTGGTCCAATTTGACCCTGGGACGTCCTTTCCAAATTCCTCAGCCACAAAAAGTGCTGACTACGGATGCGTCTCTCCTGGGGTGGGGAGCTCATGTCGATGGGCTTCACACCCAAGGAAGCTGGTCCCTCCAGGAACGCGATCTGCAGATCAATCTCCTGGAGTTACGAGCGGTCTGGAACGCTCTGAAGGCTTTCAGAGATTGGTTGTCCCACCAAATTATCCAAATTCAGACAGACAACCAGGTTGCCATGTATTACATCAACAAGCGGGGGGCACCGGATCTCGCCCCCTGTGTCAGGAAGCCGTCAGCATGTGGCTTTGGCCTCGCCGTCAGGGCACGGTGCTCCAAGCCACATACCTGGCAGGCATAAACAACAGTCTGGCCGACAGACTGAGCAGGATTATGCAACCTCATGAGTGGTCGCTCAACTCCCAAGTAGTGCGACGGATCTTCCAGGTGTGGGGCACCCCCTTGGTAGATCTCTTTGCATCTCGAGCCAACCACAAGGTCCCTCAGTTCTGTTCCAGGCTTCAGGCCAACGGCAGACTGTCACCGGATGCCTTCCTCCTGGACTGGGGAGAGGGTCTCCTGTATGCTTATCCTCCCATACCTCTGGTCAGGAAGACTTTGTTGAAACTCAAGCAAGACCGAGGCACCATGATTCTGATTGCTCCCTTTTGGCCGCGTCAGATCTGGTTCCCCCTTCTTCTGGAGTTATCCTCCGAAGAACCGTGGAGATTGGAGTGTTTTCCGACCCTCATCACACAGGACGAAGGGGCGCTTCTGCATCCCAACCTCCAGTCTCTGGCTCTCACGGCCTGGATGTTGAGAGTATAGACTTTGCCTCTTTGGGTCTGTCAGAGGGTGTCTCCCGCATCTTGCTTGCTTCCAGAAAAGATTCCACTAAGAGGAGTTACTTCTTTCTATGGAGGAGGTTTGCCGTCTGGTGTGACAGCAAGGCCCTAGATCCTCGCTCTTGTCCTACACAGACCCTGCTTGAATACCCTCTGCACTTGTCTGAGTCTGGTCTCACTTCATGAGAGGTTTGCTTTTGTCAAAGCCCCCCGTCAAACCTCCTACAGTGTCATGGGATCTCAATGTCGTTCTCACCCAGCTGATGAAACCTCCTTTTGAGCCACTGAACTCCTGCCATCTGAAGTACTTGACCTGGAAGGTCATTTTCTTGGTGGCAGTTACTTCAGCTCGTAGAGTCAGTGAGCTGCAGGCCCTGGTAGCCAAGGCCCCTTACACCAAATTTCATCATAACAGAGTAGTCCTCTGCACTCACCCTAAGTTCTTGCCAAAGGTTGTGTCGGAGTTCCATCTGAACCAGTCAATTGTCTTGCCAACATTCTTTCCCCGTCCTCATTCCTGCCCTGCTGAACGTCAGCTGCACACATTGGACTGCAAGAGAGCATTGGCCTTCTATCTGGAGCGGACACAGCCCAACAGACAGTCCGCCCAATTGTTTGTTTCTTTTGATCCCAACAGGAGGGGAGTGGCTGTGGGGAAACGCACCATATCCAATTGGCTAGCAGATTGCATTTCCTTCACTTACACCCAGGCTGGGCTGGCTCTTGAAGGTCATGTCACGGCTCATAATGTTAGAGCCATGGCAGCGTCGGTAGCCCACTTGAAGTCAGGCACTATTGAAGAGATTTGCAAAGCTGCAACGTGGTCATCTGTCCACACTTTCACATCTCATTACTGCCTGCAGCAGGATACCCGACGCGACAGTCGGTTCGGGCAGTCAGTGCTTCAGAATCTGTTCGGGGTTTAGAATCCAACTCCACCCCCCTAGGCCCATCTTTATTCTGTTCCAGGCTACACTCTCAGTTAGTTGGATAAATTGTTAGGTCAATCTCAGTTATGTCCTCGCCGTTGCGAGGCCCAATTGACCATGTTTGTTGTTTTGAGTGAGCCTGGGGGATAAGGATACCCCATCAGTGAGAACAAGCAGCCTGCTTGTCCTTGGAGAAAGTGAATGCTACATACCTGTAGAAGGTATTCTCCGAGGACAGCAGGCTGATTGTTCTCACAAACCCGCCCACCTCCCCTTTGGAGTTGTGTCTTCCCTTGTCTTTGTCTTGCTACATATGAGACTGACGAACACGAGCCGGTTCGGGTGGGAAGACGGCCGCGCATGCACGGTGCGCATGGGCGCGCAAGGACTAACAAAGGCCTTTGCTAGTGAAGTTCCGATTGGAGGGGCTGCCGTGGACGTCACCATCAGTGAGAACAATCAGCCTGCTGTCCTCGGAGAATACCTTCTACAGGTATGTAGCATTCGCTTTACTGCCAGGCGCACATGTTAGCCAGGCGGTAATGCCAATTTGACATGCACTGCACGCACGTAGGCCGTTAGGTGCCTTTGTGAAAAGGCCCCTAAGCCCATTTCCAGTGCAGCAGTATGTAAGGCATTTTTAAAAACTTTTTTTCATGTCTGCACTAATATTTGCATTAAAACACACATTGCCTGAAAACGAATCGGAGAAACTTTTTCTTCACTCAACGTGTAATTAAACTCTGGAATTTGTTGCCAGAGAATGTGCTAAAGGCGGTTAGCTTAGCGGAGTTTAAAAAAGGTTTGGACGGCTTCCTAAAGGAAAAGTCTATAGACCGTTATTAAATGAACTTGGGGAAAATCCACTATTTCTGGGATAAGCAGCATAAAATGTTTTGTACATTTTTGGGATCTTGCCGGGTATTTGTGACCTGGATTGGCCACTGCTGGAAACAAGATGCTGGGCTCGATGGACCTTTGGTCTTTCCCAGTATGGCAATACTTATGTACTTAAATTGTGGGAGCATTTAACTGCCTCCTATTTGGGAGGTGATAAGTGCTCCCAAGGTTTAAAAAAATCTTTTTTTATAATATTTAAAGTACACACAACAAAAAATGATCCAGAAATGGAATTATGAGAACGAACATAAAGGAAAATCAATTAGCCCAGATCAAGGAAGAAAACACTATCAACTTAATAAGACATTAAGGGATCCTTTTGCCAAGCAGCTCTAGAAAGAGGCCAGTGCTGTCATT
This sequence comes from Microcaecilia unicolor, assembly GCF_901765095.1. NCBI lineage: Eukaryota > Metazoa > Chordata > Amphibia > Gymnophiona > Siphonopidae > Microcaecilia > Microcaecilia unicolor. The sequence goes on from NC_044036.1 coordinate 44,720,121, forward strand.
ATTTCTATTTTCTAGCACAGGGATTGGTGCGTTCTGATCACAGCGATACCATGGGACAGCGATACCATGGGACACCTCAGTGTGCCGTGTGGTGCTGCTGTTTTGCCATGCACTACCCGCATGGTAACTAGTAAAAGAACCTCTAGACTAGGAAATAAATTTAGGCTAAGGAAATCAATTTATGCTATCCAAAACCTAAATATATTTTGGCATATACAGGGGTCCTTTTACAAAGGCGCGCTAGCATTTTTAGCACGTGCTAAAAATAAGCGTGTGCAAATTCCTGGATTCTACATAGCATGCCTAGAGATCCGCACCACAATCCAGGCATATTCTATAACAACAAATGTAACTTAATTGGCTTAACAAGTTAATTAGCGTTGATAACAACACTTAACAAGTAGTAATGAGCGCTTTTTGGCAATAATTAGAATTTATGTGCACAACTCGCTAAGTGTATTCTGTAATGCAGTGCGCCTAACTTCTAATGTATGGAGGCAAAAAGGGGTGTGGATATAGGCAGGGAAATGGGCATTTTGTGGGTGTTCCAAAATTTATGCACATAGTCATAGAATATGGCCCTCTGAGCCTAAATCTACATGCCGGGATTTACGCCACATTTTCCTTGGTGTGAATGGTGGCACTTAGTTTTAGGCGCTGGGATATTGACTAAGTGAATTCTATATACCGGCCCTAAATCTAGGTGCAACTTATAGAATACGCTTAGTGGGAAATGTTTTCCATATGGATTTTTTAGATGCCATTTATATAGAATCTCTCCCTAAATGTTAGAGACGCTTATATATTCCTATGGGCATATCTAGTGTTTAGCATGTGCTAAAAATGCTAGCACGCCTTTGTAAAAGGACCTCATAATTATAAGTACTCTCAATATCCTCAAGAAACTGTTCTAATTGCAAAAAATCCCCCAAAATGAATTCTTTACCCTGGAAAGTAAGCATGCATTTACACGGAAACTGTAGAAAAAATGTTGCAACCAATGCAACAACTCTAGGTTTCAAAGCTAAAAAAAAGCCTTGTGCCCGAGTTGTGTTGCCTTGGCTATATTGGGAAAAATACAAATTCTAGCATCACAAAAAGTGATTTTTTTTTCTGACAATACCACTTCAAAATCATAAATTTATCAAGCTCAGAGGCCAATGTGACCAACAGAGTGGATCTAGTATTTATCATATCTTAAGTATCTTCTAAAAAAGCTGTTAAGTCAACTTCAGATGGGACTAATTGGTCCACTTCTTTTGGTCAGTTTGAAGCTTCTTTTTTCCAGATAAATAATAGCAAATTAAGAACAGAGAGTGTGTCAGCTACAGCTAATCCTAGGATCTCCTTGAGGTATTTCCTCAGAAGAATCTCAGGTGACAATAAGTAAATACCCAGAAAATTAAGGAAGAGAAGGTTTCTAGCTCTATTTGCATTTTCCATTATTTCTAATTTCATGCGAACGGGACTAGTGCTGGGCAGACTTATACGGTCTGTGCCAGAGCTGGTGGTGGGAGGCGGGGTTGGTGGTTGGGAAGCAGGGATAGGGCTGGCCAGACTTATACAGTCTGTACCCTGAAGAGCACAGGTACAAATCAAAGTAGGGTATACACAAAAAGCAGCAAATATGAGTTATCTTGTAGGGCAGACTGGATGGACCATCCAGGTCTTTTTCTGCCGTCATCTACTATGTTACTATGTATATGGATTTTTTTAATAGTTGAGACAAAGGAGCTTGTAGAAAAGAAACCTGCCCCTCCATTACTGACACCCACGTATCCAAAATTGTAATATTAGAATTTACATTAGATAATTTCTCAACTACCTCCTGGGAACAAATTACATTTTGAGAAATGACAACTTTAAGCATTTCCTCCACACGCTGATTGCATTCCCACAAATCAAATAATTTCATGTTTGTCCCCCTTAACGTGAGGCAACTGTTAGGAGTCAACAGCTTGCATTAGTGTAGGCAATTCAGAAAAGGATAACCTTTGTATAGCCACCCCAGTCTGTTGAACCTCGGTTGGAGGTGGGATGACCAGTTAGGACTCCCCAACATTGCAGGAAATAGGAGGAGTACGATCTGGTGGACTTTTTGTTTTTTATCATGAATGTTTACTAAGAAAAATCATCATGCCAGCAGGTAGGCCTTGTAAAATCTAGACAAGCTGCTAGCAATGTTAGAAGGCTGCTACTGGCCATGGCACATAGTCAACAACAGCGGATTCCAACCTGTTTATATTCCCTCGATGCTGAGAAAGCATTTGATAAGCTAGAATGGGAATATATGTTCACCGTGTTAACTCATATGGGATTTGGTGGGTGGTCTCTTGGGGCTATAAGAGCCCTGTATTCTGGCCCAGAGGCAGCAGTACTAATCAATGGAGTGCAGTCACAAATATTCCCAATAACCAAGGGGACTAGGCAGGGATGCCCTCTCTCCCCATCGCTTTTTATATTAGCCATGGAACCCCTCTTACGAGCAGTCAAACAGTCGGAGGAGATTCCAGGGGTGAGAGTTGGGGGAGAAACAATTAAGGCCTTATCTTTTGCAGATGATCTCCTGATTGTCACGACTCAGCCACAGGCTGCATTGGGGAAATTGCTGGATATGATTCAAGAGTTCGGGAGACTATCAGGTTTCACTCTAAATGTGCATAAATCAATAGGCCTCTGGGTCTTTCCTACCACAAAGGGCACATGGGAATCGGGCACCTCCCTATCCTGGGCAGAAAATAAAATTAGATACCTTGGCACATGTATAACTCGGGATATGTCAAAATTATATTATGAGAATGTAACCCCCTTGATGGAAATGACATGTCGTAAATTGAGATTATGGACAGATTACCCCCTGTCCTTAATGGGTAGAATAGCTTTGTACAACATTCTGCTGGTGCCGAAATGGATTTACACTTTTCAGACATTGCCACTTTTCCTCAAACCAGAAGACGAGAAAAAATTGAATAAACATCTGCAAAGCTTCCTATGGAGGAGGAAGAGGGTCCGGCTCTCTGTAAACAACTTGTGCGTTCCAGTGGAACATGGTGGGTTGGGTTTGCTGAGCATTCGCTACTTTACCATAGCTAGTGGCATGCGTCATATATCAGACTGGTTTCGAGCCACTTCGAACTTTTCAGCTACCTCAATAGAAACAACTCTCACTCGGAACACTCATTTCAGTTGTTTGCTCCATGTGGGGGGCGGTCCACTCCCTCCCATATTGACTGAGTCACACATTCTTCCTACAGCAAAGGCAACATGGAGATGGATTTGCCGCCACCACCAGTTTTCAGCGCGAACTACTCCATTTATATCAATCTGTGGTAATCCTAAGTTCCCCCCAGGAAACCTTTATCCTGCGTTCCTTAGATGGCAGAGACATGGGCTAATCTATTTAGTACACGTTCTAACGGAGGAGGGTCAGATGCGAACGTTTGAGGATCTATGAAACCAGTTTAAGCTGTTGCCCTCTGATCGTTTCCATTATTACCAGCTGCAACACTATGTTTGGAGCATTCCTTGGGTAACTCTAACTGAAGATGTCCAGGAGGAATTGTCCTCCGCCTTCTCTTTGCAAGCACAAACGAAAGTGCCAATGCGGCTGCATCATAGACACATTAGAGACTCAGTACAGGAACCTAACTTTACTGCATTGGCAACAAGTTGGAGAGAGGAGTTGGCAGCGCCCGTGTCAAGGTCAACTCTTCAAGACTTTGTTCTGCGCATCAAAAGCTCCTCCAGGCTGGTGTCGTATCAGGAGATGGACTATAAGTTTGCAATGCGAATGCACATGCCGCCTCGGCGGGCATTCTATGTGGGAGTGTCCCCAGATGGCGCATGTCCCAAATGTTTGGCCCCGGGTGTCTCCTTGGGTCATATGTTTTGGTCCTGTCTGAAGATAATAGCCTTTTGGAATGCTCTTTTACTTTACATATCTGCTCTGTGGCACTCTACATGGAGGCGTACCCCCCTCCTATTGTTTGGACATCCATCTTTGAAAGGCCCTCTACCAGCAGGGTTTAAGGGATTTGTGCATCGATCCACAATAATAGCTAAATCAGTCATTTTGAAAGAATGGATTTCACCTAAAAAGCCTACAGTTCAACAATGGCGCAGCAAAATGATTGAATTTATGAAGTTTGAATGGAGAATGACTAGGTCTGATCCGAAATTCGCTTTTTTCCGGGTTTGGCCTCCATTTTGGCAAACCCTTACCCCGGCGGGGAAAGGACATCTCATGAACATGTAACATCCTGTGTTGGACTTAGTGTATTTAGTGGTAATCGTGTATCTCCCTTTTCTGGGGGAGGAGGGGGGGGAAGTAATTGTATGTATATTTATATTTGGGTGAGTCTGCAGGGATATGAAAGTTACAGGAAGTTACAGGTCATGTTATATTATCTGATGTGTACTCTTAATCCTGTACCTTATTTTTGCTGCACCATGATTACTTTGTTGTTATTACTTGCACGACTTACAATAAACAGAAATTGAAATTAAAAAATGTGAAAAAAAAAAAGAAACATCATCATGCCAACAATACAGCAATATGCAAAAATGTTTTTTTTTTTTTTACAATATAAACCATCCCCTCCACATCCCCCCTGCCTATTATGCAGTAGACATTAAACGATGTTGTACCAGTGTCTAGAACGCAGGTCACCTGTAAGCTGCCATTTGTTCCATTAACATAACAAATTTGAGCTTCTGGTGCCATCTAGTGGTAGAAAGCATATCAGTGGATTTCCACACCTGCAATAACATCTCTTGCTTCAAATATGCAGCACTTCACCACTAAATAGAAATCCATCTGAACAGTGACCAGAATTAAATTCAGAAGACAAAAGTTTTTTTAGTAAAAACCACATAACACCCCGTAATAGCCACAAAGGCTGCATGAACACATGATCAGAAGGCCACAATGATTGGACAGTCGCACCATATGTGGACCCTAGACCCCTCATCCCCTCCAGCATAGAGTCCGCTTTAAGACCTCATTTCTGCAAAAGTCGTGGAGTAACATACCAAGTCATCAACAATATTAGTCGAGCTGAAACAGAGTAAAAGTTAATGCAATGAATTACTTCTTACCACACCTTATCAGAAACACAACCACCCAAATCCGCTTCCCACACTTCCATATAAGGAAGTTTGGAAATTTTGTATTGTTTTGTTTAATATTATATAAACAAGGTATTAATCCCCATGAAGATTCTGGTCTAGGCCAGAGAACTTCTATCACATTCATGCCCCTCTGAATCACTGACTGGAAACCCCCAGAGAAGAAACAATGGCAGATCCCTGCAGCACTCCACTATTCACCTTCCTCCACTGAGAGAAATGGCCATTTAACCCTACCCTCTGTTTTCTGTCAAATAACCAATTCCTAATCCACAACAGAACTTTGCCTCCTATCCCATGACTCTTTAATTTTCTCAGGAGCCTCTCATGAGGAACTTTGTCAAAAGCTTTCTGAAAATCTGGATACACTACATCCACCGGCTCATCTTTATCCACATGTTTATTCACGCCTTTAAATAAATGAAGCAAATTGGTGAGGCAAGACTTCCCTCGGCTGAACCCATGCTGACTCTGTTCCATTAAACCATGCTTTTCTATGTGTTCCAAAATTTTATTCTTTATAATAGTTTCCACTATTTTGCCCGGCACTGACCTCAGGCTTACCGGTCTGTAATTTCCCAGATCTTCCCTAGAACCCTTTTTTAAAAAATCAGAGTTATATTGGCCACCCTCCAATCATCAGGTACTATGGACAATTATAATGGCAGATTACGGATTACTAACTGGAGATCAGAAATTTCATGTTTGAGTTCTTTCAGTACCCTTGAACATTCTTTTGGGCCTAATAGCCTCTTTCACTTCACCTTTTAACCATGCTGGCTATCGTTTTCTCTTCTTTCCACCCGCCTGGTTAAATCGTTTGAATATCGGGCAGGTACCTTATATCAATCAGTGTAATTGCCTGTGTGAGATTTGGTAAGTCTGAGCACTGCAGCTCTCAGATTTACTTACATTAACATTACATTTCACACTTCTATACTGCACTATCCCCAAAGAGTTCACTGCGATGTACAATCTAATGAGGCAGGGCAAAACCCTGGATGTACATCAGTTTCAAGCCACAATTAAAAATTCAATGTAACAATCTAAAAGAAATCATAAAAATATGTTTTGAGAGCTTTTTAAATGAAGAATTGTGACATATCTGCCAAATATTCAAGGGCAGTAAATTCCACCAATGTGATAACTGGTAAGAAAATGTACCGGTAAATTGAATTTTATAGGTCATGCCCTTTGGACCGGGCAGTTGTAAAACAAAAGGCAGTCTGCTACCTAATGCCATATTCATAACTGCTCGTAAATACTTCTCAATAGAATCATATGAATTTGAAAAATAAGTACATAAGTATTGCCATACTGGGACAGACCAAAGGTCCATCAAGCCCAGCATTCTGTTTCAGTGGCCAATCCAGGTCACAAATACCTGGCAAGATCCCCAAAAAAGTACAGAATATTTTATGCAGCTTATCCCAGAAATAGTGGATTTTCCCCAAGTCCAATTTAATAATGGTCTATGGACTTTTCCTTTAGGAAGCCGTCCAAACCTTTTAAAAATTCTGCTACCATATTTTCTGGCAACGAATTCCAGAGTTGAATTACACGTTGAGTGAAGAAACATTTTCTCTGATTTGTTTTAAATTTACTACATTGTAGCTTCATCGCATGCCCCTCAGCCGTCTTTTCTCCAACCTGAAGAGCCCCAGCCGCTTTAGCCTTTCCTCATTTGGAGGTCGTCCCATCCCCTTTATCATTTTCGTCGTCCTTCTCTGCACCTTTTCTAATTTGACTATATCTTTTTTGATTATCTTTTTGATAGAATTAAATTGATTTTGGTTTCTGTAATGTCTAGGATATAAAATTACAGCATATAAGGAATGCATTAAATACTTTTTTTTTTTTTTGCAGAATTCACTAAGCCAGGAAGGCGCATCAGAATTTCATTATATGCCATCTACCCTAATGGCATAAGTAAACCATGTGCAGATTATGGATTTTCAGTGGAGGATAGTAAGTATTATTAAAAATTCAGTACTGCTACTATAGTTTTAGGGCTAGAGTTACTAAATTCTACCATGTTAGTACAAGTTAATACCGTTAATGGGATAGTAGTAAATAGATCCCTTTGCATAAAATGGGACCTGCAGTATATGACGCATATAAAAACGTGATAGTGTCTTTTAGTAGATTTAGGGATCCTTTTACTAAGCTGCAATAAGCACCAACGCATGCTTACTGCAACAAAACATGGTATACTGCAGGATGCACTTAGGTGTCCTGCGGTAATTTTTGCATGTGTGCGCTACCCACATGTTAAAAAACAAAGGGGCCCTAAATACTGCTGTGGTAGTTGAAGGTTCCACTATTTATGTTTGTGATGCAGCATTGCAATATAGTTTTATATTAGACTAGACTTTGAGCCCATAAAAACAGGCTATTATAGGAAGGGGGGGTTGAAAGGCCCGCCCCCACCGCCGAGTTCGCCGCTGCCCCTCCCCCTCCGAGTTCGCACCCCCCCACCGAGCCGTCACCACCCACCTTCCACCCGGCTGGGCCCTCGCTCCGCTATTGAAACAGCGAGGGTCCGGGAACGCAGCACTGAGCTCTGCTGAGCTGCCGACGTCGGCCTTCGTTCTTCTTCTCTGCCTGTCCCGCCCTCGTGTGACGTAACGTCGTCGAGGGCGGGACAGAGGCAGAGAAGAAGAAGGAAGGGCGATGTCGGCAGCTCAGCAGAGCTCAGTGCTGCGTTCCCGGACCCTCGCTGTTTCAATAGTGGAGCGAGGGCCCGACCGGGTAGAAGGTGGGTGGCGGCGGCGACTTGGGTGGGGGGAGCGTTAGACGGCGGTGTCCCTCCCTCAGCAATGCGCAGTACAGACCCTCTGTGTTCCGCCCCCCGTCATCACGTATTGACGTGGGGGCGGGGCAGAGAAGGTCTCTACTGCGCATTTGCGAGTGAGTACGGTCACTCGCCGTTTATATGTTTGATGGTCATAAATGGATTTCAATACACTGAGAGAAGCAGTTTATGAGTGACTTTAGGGAGGGGGGGAGGAGAATGCTGGGAGAAATGTTTGATGGTAGATTGTTCTATTCTATGAGAGTTGCACACACATTTGTACTGTGTATTGTATCTCCATTTGTTACTTGGAAATATTCTTTCTGAATTACCATCAATAAAACTGTTGGGAACTTTAAGGGGGGGGAGGGGGGAGGAAGGGAGGGAAGAAAATGTAAAATGTTCTTGGAGAGCGAAGTTAATTGTTCTTTTTCTCTGTGTTAGCTTGCAAAATGGAAGTTGTCTCTTCAATAAAATATATTTAAACATAAAAAAATAAAGGGGCCCTTTTACTAAGGCGCGTAGGCAGTGGTGTGCTGGAGCAGGCTCTCACAGGCTCGCGAGAGCCGTTTGTTAAGTTTTTAAGAATTTTGGGAGCCGGTTGTTAAAGTAGGCCTCCCCATGGCTACTTTAACAACTGACTCCCAAAATGTGGGCTTGGGCCCCCTCCTGAATTCATTTTTACTTTGCTGGCAGTAATGCTGGCCCCACCAGCCAAGTAAATAGACTGCTGCTGCTCCCTGCTCCTTGTTTCTGACTCTGAGCATCAGGCTGAGGCTTTTCATGCAAGCGCAAGAAGGTTCCATCATGCTGCTCAGAGCCAGAAACAAGCAGCAGAGAATGGTGGCAGTCCATTTATTGGCTGGTGCGGCTCGACAAAGGTATGCCTAGCGTGCCCACACAAGGGAGGGGAGAGAGAGGCATGTATTCCCCCCCCAAAAAAAAGAATTTCAGGGCCGACTATGCCTGGAGAGAGAGCCCATTGTTAAAAATTTACCAGCACACCCCTGCGCGTAGGTGCCTACGCGCATCCAACATGCGCCAACTTGGAACTATCACCCGGCTACTGCGTGCCCCGGGCAGTAATTCCATTTTTGACACCCGGTTAACGCACAAGACCTTACCACTAAATCAATGGGTGGCAGTAAGGTCTCAGGCTGAAAATGGATGTGCTGGTTTAAATTTTGCCGCAGGTCCATTTTCGGCCACAAAAAAAAGCCTTTTTGCGCAAGGGAGTGACGCATGTAAGGACGTGCTAAGGCCACTTTTTATCACAGATTATAATAGGTCATCGCATTTTACCACAGAAAAACTCCAAGAAAATAAATATGATGTGCAAAAACTGAGCTGAAAAAGATTTGTTAAATGACATGACTAATAATATAGGGCCCTTTTACTAAGGTATTGTAAAATTTGGCCTTAGCACATTTTAATACAAGACTTTCCTGTGCATTTAGCTCAGATTTAACACAGCACTTTTTAGTGCTTTTTTTTTTTTTTTTGCTTTTTTAATTTGCAGGTCATGTGCTAATGTTGCCATTAGTGCAAGAGACCTGCAAAACATGAATGTAGGAATGCTTACGACCTCCTATTTAAGATGTGCTCAATATTCCTGCGTTAATTCTGCACCATCCAGTTAGTGCGTGTGAATCATAGTGCACTAGCCAGATAACACAGGAATGCCCACTCTCTGCCCATGACATGCCCCCTCAAAAAATATTTAAAAAATAATAATTAACGCACACTTGGAGGGGCATTTTCAAAAGGGATGTGCAAGTTGCGATTTGGATGTTCTCCGAGGACAAGCAGGCTGCTTGTTCTCACGACTGGGTGACGTCCGCGGCAGCCCCCACCAACCGGAAAAAGCTTCGCGGGACGGTCGGCACGCAGGGCACGCCCACCGCGCATGCGCGGCCGTCTTCCCGCCCGTGCGCGACCGCTCCCGCCAGTTCCTTTTTTTCCGCGCCTGGAGAGAGTCGTGCCTTCGCCGCTCTCTCTGTTTCAGCCGCCGGAAAGCCGTTCGCGTTTACGCGAATCGCCTATTTTCTCTTAGTTTTTTAGTTATTTAGTACACCGCGTGCTCCGGTTTTTTTTTCTCCTTTAAAAAAAAAAAAAAAAAAAAGTGAAGAGCACGCGCTCCTTTTTTCCCTCGTTTCTAGCGGGGGCGCCGCGTTGCGGCCTAGTGGCCGCACGGTCGATTTCTTTTTTCGAGGTGTGATTTCCGCCACCATCGACGACTTTAACTTCGCCGACGCAATTTTTCCGTCGATGTCCTCGAAGGTCCCGAGTGGATTTAAAAAGTGTGGTCGGTGCGGCCGGCCAATCTCGCAGACCGACACCCACGCTTGGTGCCTCCAGTACCTCGGGCCGGAGCACAATATCAAGTCGTGTTCTCTGTGTCTCGGTCTCCGGAAACGGACTCAGGTTGCGAGGCAAGTTCTACGGGACCGTCTTTTTGGAACTTGCGCCGGCCCCTCGACGTCGACCTCGACGGCATCGGTATCGACGCCCGGTCCTTCGGTACCGGTATCGATGCCCGAGAAATCGGCACCGATGGCATCGACCCCAGGAGAACAGGTCCCGTCGGCCCGCCGGTCCTCCGGCGAGGGTAGAGGTGAGAGGCCGCGTGGGCAGTCGGCCCCGGTCACTCCCTCAGCCCGTGGCCCACGGGACCGAACCCTGTCTGACCCGGTTCCTCGAGACCGAGGGGGATCGTCCTCCTCCTCCTCCATACCACCCGGCACCGGTGACGGGCATCGCAAGAAGACTAAGAAGCACCGTCACCGGTTGCCCTCGATGCATCCGGACATCGGAGAGGAGTCGACGCCGAAGCGTCCGCGTCGGGAGGAGAGGTCCCCGTCAGTTGTGGAGGTACCGACGCGACAGGGTCCCGGCACTTCGGTGCCGTCTCCTGGCCCCCACCAGATTCTGGCACCGACACCTCTACCGGCCCCACCGCCTTTCCCGGCAGCGGGCCTGGACGAGTGCCTCAGAGCCATCCTTCCAGGGATCCTGGAAGGGCTGATGCGCCAGGCTGTGCCGGCGCCGGGGGTGCTTGCGCCCTGGGTGCCGATGACTGTGGCGCCGGCGAGCTCTAGCCCAGCGCCGAGGCCGTCGACACCGCCGCCGTCTCGACCGCCACGCAGGTGGAGTCCCCGTCGACGTCGATGGAGGGAGCTTCGTCCCCGCCAGCGCAGGAGTCCACCGCTCGACGACACCGAGGCCTCGGTGCCTCGACGTCGAGCCGGGCCCGGTTCAGGACACAGCTACGGGAGCTTATGTCCGATACCGAGGATGAGGCCTCGTGGGGGGAAGAGGAGGACCCTAGATATTTCTCCTCAGAAGAGTCTAAGGGCCTTCCCTCGGACCCCACGCCTTCACCGGAGAGGAAGCTCTCGCCTCCTGAGAGTCTCTCCTTTGCCTCCTTTGTGCGGGATATGTCTATTTGCATTCCCTTCCCCGTGGTCTCTGTGGATGAGCCGAGGGCTGAGATGCTCGAGGTCCTCGACTATCCATCACCACCTAGAGAGTCCTCCACGGTACCGCTGCACAATGTCCTCAAGGAGACACTGCTTCGGAACTGGATGCGACCATTAACTAATCCCACCATTCCCAAGAAAGCAGAGTCCCAGTACAGGATCCACTCTGACCCAGAGTTAATGCGGCCACAATTGCCCCATGACTCGGCGGTCGTGGATTCTGCTCTCAAGAGGGCACGGAGTTCGAGGGATACCGCCTCGGCGCCCCCGGGGCGGGAGTCTCGCACTCTGGACTCGTTTGGGAGGAAGGCCTACCAATCCTCCATGCTCGTGACCCGCATCCAGTCATACCAGCTCTATACGAGCATTCACATGCGGAACAATGTGAAGCAACTGGCGGACCTGGTCGATAAGCTCCCGCCGGAGCAGTCCAGGCCTTATCAGGAGGTGGTCAGGCAGCTGAAGGCGTGCAGAAAGTTCCTGTCCAGGGGTATCTATGACACCTGTGACGTGGCATCTCGTGCTGCGGCCCAAGGTATAGTGATGCGCAGGCTCTCATGGCTGCGTGCCTCTGACCTGGACAACCGCACCCAGCAGAGACTGGCCGACGTCCCTTGCCGGGGGGATAACATTTTTGGTGAGAAGGTCGAGCAGCTGGTGGACCAACTGCATCAGCGGGAAACCGCCCTCGACAAGCTCTCCCACCGGGCGCCTTCAGCATCCACCTCAGCAGGTGGACGTTTTTCCCGGGCTCGGCAGGCTGCACCCTATTCTTTTGCAAAGCGTAGGTACAACCAGTCGGCCCGAAGGCCTAGTCAGGCACAGGGACAGCCCCAGCGCGCTCGTTCTCGTCAACAGCGTGCACCTAAGCAGCCCCCTGCGCCTCCACAGCAAAAGCCAGGGACGGGCTTTTGACTGGATCCACGGGAACATAGCCGCCCTCAAAGTGTCCGTACCAGACGATCTGCCGGTCGGGGGGAGGTTAAAATTTTTTCACCAAAGGTGGCCTCTCATAACCTCCGACCAGTGGGTTCTCCAAATAGTGCGGTGCGGATACGCCCTGAATTTGGCCGCCCTGCCACCAAATTGTCCTCCGGGAGCTCAATCCTTCAGCTCCCATCACAAGCAGGTACTTGCAGAGGAACTCTCCGCCCTTCTCAGCGCCAATGCGGTCGAGCCCGTACCACCCGGGCAGGAAGGGCAGGGATTCTATTCCAGGTACTTCCTTGTGGAAAAGAAAACAGGGGGGATGCGTCCCATCCTAGACCTGAGAGGCCTGAACAAATTCCTGGTCAAAGAAAAGTTCAGGATGCTTTCCTTGGGCACCCTTCTGCCAATGATTCAGAAAAACGATTGGCTATGTTCCGTGGATTTAAAGGATGCATATACTCACATCCCGATACTGCCAGCTCACAGACAGTATCTCAGATTCCGCCTGGGCGCAAGGCACTTTCAGTATTGTGTGCTGCCCTTTGGGCTCGCCTCTGCCCCACGAGTGTTTACAAAGTGCCTTGTGGTGGTGGCGGCGTATCTACGCAAGCTGGGAGTGCACGTGTTCCCATATCTCGACGATTGGCTGGTCAAGAACACCTCGGAGGCAGGAGCCCTCCGGTCCATGCAGTGCACTATTCAACTCCTGGAGCTGCTGGGGTTTGTGATAAATTACCCAAAGTCCCATCTCCAGCCAACCCAGTCTCTGGAATTCATAGGAGCTCTGCTGAATACCCAGACGGCTCAGGCCTTCCTTCCCGAAGCGAGGGCCAACAACCTCCTGTCCCTGGCTTCGCAGACCAGAGCGTCTCAGCAGGTCACAGCTCGGCAGATGTTGAGACTTCTGGGTCATATGGCCTCCACAGTTCATGTGACTCCCATGGCTCGTCTTCACATGAGATCTGCTCAATGGACCCTAGCTTCCCAGTGGTTTCAGGCCACCGGGAATCTAGAAGATGTCATCCGCCTCTCCACCAGTTGCCGCACTTCGCTGCACTGGTGGACCATTCGGAACAATTTGACACTGGGACGTCCATTCCAAATTCCACAGCCCACGAAAGTGCTGACGACGGATGCATCTCTCCTGGGTTGGGGAGCTCATGTCGATGGGCTTCACACCCAGGGTCTGTGGTCCCTCCAGGAAAAGGATCTGCAGATCAACCTCCTGGAGCTCCGAGCGATCTGGAACGCGCTGAAGGCTTTCAGAGATCGGCTGTCCTGCCAAATTATCCAAATTCGGACAGACAATCAGGTTGCAATGTATTACGTCAACAAGCAGGGGGCACCGGATCTCGCCCCCTGTGTCAGGAAGCCGTCGGGCTGTGGCGCTGGGCGTGCCAGTTTGGCATGCTCCTCCAAGCCACATACCTGGCAGGCGTAAACAACAGTCTGGCCGACAGACTGAGCAGAGTCATGCAACCGCACAAGTGGTCGCTCCATTCCAGAGTGGTACGCAAGATCTTCTGAGAGTGGGGCACCCCCTCGGTGGACCTTTTCGCCTCTCAGACCAACCACAAGCTGCCTCTGTTCTGTTCCAGACTTCAGACACACGGCAGGCTAGCGTCGGATGCCTTTCTCCTCCATTGGGGGACCGGCCTCCTGTATGCTTATCCTCCCATACCTTTGGTGGGGAAGACCTTACTGAAGCTCAAGCACGACCGCGGCACCATGATTCTGATAGCGCCCTTTTGGCCCCGTCAGATCTGGTTCCCTCTTCTTCTGGAGTTGTCCTCAGAAGAACCGTGGAGATTGGAGTGTTTTCCGACTCTCATCTCGCAGAACGACGGAGCGTTGCTGCACCCCAACCTTCAGTCCCTGGCTCTCACGGCCTGGATGTTGAGGGCGTAGACTTCACTGCGTTGGGTCTGTCTGAGGGTGTCTCCCGTGTCTTGCTTGCCTCTAGGAAGGATTCCACTAAAAAGAGTTACTTTTTCAAGTGGAGGAGGTTTGTCGTTTGGTGTGAGAGCAAGGCCCTAGAACCTCGTTCTTGCCCTGCACAGAACCTGCTTGAATACCTTCTGCACTTATCAGAGTCTGGCCTCAAGACCAACTCAGTAAGGAATCACCTTAGTGCGATTAGTGCTTACCATTATCGTGTGGAAGGAAAAGCCATCTCTGGAGAGCCTTTAGTCGTTCGATTCATGAGAGGCTTGCTTTTGTCAAAGCCCCCTATCAAGCCTCCTACAGTGTCATGGGATCTCAACGTCGTCCTCACCCAGCTGATGAAACCTCCTTTTGAGCCACTGAATACCTGCCATCTGAAGTACTTGACCTGGAAGGTCATTTTCTTGGTGGCAGTTACTTCAGCTCGTAGGGTCAGTGAGCTTCAAGCCCTGGTAGCTCATGCTCCATATACCAAATTTCATCACAACAGAGTAGTGCTCCGCACCCACCCGAAGTTCCTGCCGAAGGTGGTGTCGGAGTTCCATCTTAACCAGTCAATTGTCTTGCCAACATTCTTTCCCAGGCCGCATACCCGCCCTGCTGAACGTCAGTTGCACACATTGGACTGCAAGAGAGCATTGGCCTTCTACTTGGAGCGGACACAGCCCCACAGACAGTCCGCCCAATTGTTTGTTTCTTTCGACCCTAACAGGCTAGGGGTCGCTGTAGGGAAACGCACCATCTCCAATTGGCTAGCAGATTGCATTTCCTTCACTTACGCCCAGGCTGGGCTGGCTCTTGAGGGTCATGTCACGGCTCATAGTGTTAGAGCCATGGCAGCGTCAGTGGCCCACTTGAAGTCGGCCACTATTGAAGAGATCTGCAAGGCTGCGACGTGGTCATCTGTCCACACATTCACATCACATTACTGCCTCCAGCAGGATACCCGACGCGACAGTCGGTTCGGGCAGTCGGTGCTGCAGAATCTGTTTGGGGTGTAAATCCAACTCCACCCTCCAGGACCCGAATTTATTCTGGTCAGGCTGCACTCTCAGTTAGTTGTTCTTCGTAGGTCAATTTCTGTTGTTTCCTCGCCGTTGCGAGGTTCAATTGACCTGGGTTCTTGTTTTGAGTGAGCCTGAGAGCTAGGGATACCCCAGTCGTGAGAACAAGCAGCCTGCTTGTCCTCGGAGAAAGTGAATGATACATACCTGTAGCAGGTGTTCTCCGAGGACAGCAGGCTGATTGTTCTCACCTACCCTCCCTCCTCCCCTTTGGAGTTGCGTTTTATCAATTTTGCTAGTCATTCAACTGGCGGGAGCGGTCGCGCACGGGCGGGAAGACGGCCGCGCATGCGCGGTGGGCGTGCCCTGCGTGCTGACCGTCCCGCGAAGCTTTTTCCGGTTGGTGGGGGCTGCCGCGGACGTCACCCAGTCGTGAGAACAATCAGCCTGCTGTCCTCGGAGAACACCTGCTACAGGTATGTATCATTCACTTCCTTGCAAAATGGCAAAATCTAGGGGCAGGGAAACCCATATTTTCAAAACAAGATGGACGTCCATCTTTTGTTTCGAACATACCATCAGGGACGTCCAAATCTTTAAATTTCACCGTCCCTAGATTTGGACGTCCCTAGACATGGTTGTTTCTGATTTTCGGCGATTTTTGAAACCAAAGACGTCCATGTCTGAAACAACAAAATGCAAGCCATTTGGTCATGGGAGGAGTCAGTATTTGTAGTGCACTGGTCCCCCTGACGTTCCAGGACACAACTACTCCCAGGAACATAGCTCCCTTACCTTGTGTGCTGAGCCCCCCAAAACCCACTACCCCCAACTGTACACCACTACCATAGCCCTTACGGGTGAAGGGGGGCACCTATATATGGGTACAGTGGGTTTGTGGTGGGTTTTGGAGAGCTCGCTGTTTCCTTCACAAATGTAACAGGTAGGGGGGGGTATGGGCCTGGGCCCGCCTGTCTGAAGTGCACTGCAGTACCCACCAAAACTGCTCCAGGGACCTGCATGCGCTGTCATGGACCTGAGTATGACATCTGAAGCTGGCATAGAGGCTGGCACAACATATTTTTAAAGATGTTTTTTTGAAGTTGGGAGGGGGTTAGTGACCACTGGGGGAGTAACGGGAGGTCATGCCCGATTCTCTCCGGTGGTTATCTGGTCATTTCGGGCACCTTTTTGTGCCTTAGTCATAATAAAAACAGGTCTGGGTGAAAACATGCATGTTTTCTTCAGGGAGATTCTTGTTTTTTTTTATTATGGGTCAAGGACGTCCAAGTGTTAGGCATGCCCAAGTCCCGCCTTCGCTATGCCTTTGACATGTCCCCTTGAACTTTGGCCGTCCTTGTGACGGAGTGCAGTTGGGGACGTCCTAAACTGGGTTTCAATTATACAGATTTGGACGTCGAAAGATGGATGTCCTTCTCTTTCAAAAATGAGCCCATTAGTCTGCAAAAACTGTCAAAATACCACAAACCCCTTTAATGCATTTTGCGATAGCCTGTTTTCCCCATGCTAATGCTGCACTGAACCCTTTAGTAAAAGATCCCTTTAGTTATTTATATATCATGAAAATCACAACCAGAACATGAAAATGTTGCAAATGTTATCTTTATTGATGGGCACCAACTGGCACTTAATTTGTGCTAATTGGTGCTTGATTGAAGTTGGGACGGATCTCCCCTGTGCGCTATTCTATAACTTGGCACCTAACATTTCCCGCGCACCATCCAAAAGGGGACATGTTCATGGGAGGGATATAGGCATGTCATGGGTGTTCCCAAAATTTAGGCGTCAACTTACAGAATAGTGCCAATCCACACCTAACTCTGGGCGCCAGATATACACCTGTTTCTATTAGGCATAAGCCTGGCATCCAAAGTTAGACGCAACCTGCTCACTTTGCCAGTATTCTATAAAGGTCAGGCACCTTTTAAAGAATAGCTCAGTGTGGATCTTTTCAGCACCTAACTTTCAGTGCTAAATATAGTCTGTAAGGATATTCAGCAGCACTATCAGGATAATATATCAGGACAATGCTGGAGCGGTCTATAAGGATATTCGTGGATGTATCAGGATAATGCTGATGTGGTCTGTGGAACTATCAGGAGAATACTGAGTTGGACTTTAAGGATATTAAGCGGCAGCATCAGGGTAAAGCTGAGGCAGTCTGTAAGGATATTCAGTGGAACTATCACGATAATGTTGAGGTGGTCTGTAAGGATGTTCAGTGGAATTATCACAATAATGTTGAGGTGGTCTGTAAGGATATTCAGTGGAACTATCAGGATAATGCCAAGGTGGTCTGTAAAGATATTCAGTGGAACTATCATGATACTGTTGAGGTGGTCTGTAAGGATGTTCAGTGGAATTATCACAATAATATTGAGGTGGTCTGTAAGGATATTCAGTGGAACTATCAGGATAATGCCAAGGTGGTCTGTAAAGATATTCAGTGGAACTATCATGATACTGTTGAGGTGGTCTGTAAGGATGTTCAGTGGAATTATCACAATAATGTTGAGGTGGTCTGTAAGGATATTCAGTGGAACTATCAGGATAATGCCGAGGTGGTCTATAAGGGTATTAAGCAGTACTATCAGTATAGTGCCGCTGAACATCAATGGACAGAGCTGCCTCAGGAAATTATCCTGATGACTGATGCCTTTATCTGCATTATTTCCTTTGACTATCAGGCCCAGAATCTTTATAATGAATAAAATAGATATTGTAGTCTGAATCCTTGACAAAATGAACAGTGAGAGAGATTTGCTGGAAGTGGACATTTTCCTTAGAACTTTCCAAAAGTCCTGCAAGGCCAAGAATCTAAAATATGGGGTTATCTACCCATTTCCCTCATAGTAGGCTTTAGATATTATAGGACAGGCTTTCTTAGGAATTTGTAGTACTTCTAATAAATATTTTTAAAAATAAGTTCAACAGCTTATAAAAATTAATTAAATTAAGGCTGCAGCTCCTAACCACATTTTCTAACAAGTTAATCATGAAAAACTAAATTCACTTTAGCCAAACAGCTGTTCCTATCTTTGACCAGTTTAACATTTTGTTTCACAACGTTCAGTCTTCTTTTACATGTACCAAGGGGTACATTTTGAACCAGTTCAGCCATTTTTAAGCTACTGACCGCTGCAGGCTGAAATGAGTCCGGATATTCAATGCCGAGCCATATCCAGCTTCCAGCATTGAATAACCGAATATATATGGTCACTGCAGGTTAACCAGGCACTAGCCAATATTCAGATTGGTGCTCGGTTAGCTCGGTGGAGAAAGTTAGGACAGCCTATAAGGTATATAAATATATTAAATTGAATCAACTACATAGAACATGTAGGAGCCCTTTTACAAAGCGTCGGTAAGCCCAATGCAGGCTTACCGCACATTATCCCAAAACTACCACCGGCCCAACGTGGCTACCAGCAGTAGTTCACGTTTGAGCATACGCCATTTCCAGTACTCCAGGGAAAGTTTTTATAGTGTGGTGCTAACCCAGCAGTAATCAGGCATTGCTGCGTGCTGCCTGGTTACCGCGAGAGCACAGTAGTCAAAAGTAGAGGCTGACAAAGGACGAATCACAACTGGAGATGTAAATCCAACAGTCTTTATTAATATTCTAAAAAGGTGGACCCAACACGGGCCTTGTTTCGACGCACGCAAGTGTCTGCATCAGGGGTTCAAACTGTAAGCTCTAAAACGGAGCACAGGATTGCAGTCCTGCTGAAGTTTAGAACTGCAGATCTTAAACAAATAATGTTATATTCGAAGCAAGCTGACCAGCTTCTTACAGTCACTGTTGGAGCTAAATTCTCTCTTTTTTGTCAATTTAGCTCCCACAGTGACTGTAAGAAGCTAGTCAGCTTACTTTGAATATAACGTTATTTGTTTAAGCTCTACAGTTCTAAACTTCAGCAGGATTGCGATCCTGTGCTCCTTTTTAGAGCTTACTGTTTGAACCCCTGATGCAGACGCTTGCGTGCGTCGAAACACGGCCCTTGTCAGATCTACCTTTTTAGAATATTAATAAAAACTGTTGGATTTACATCTCCAGTGGTGATTTGTCCTTTGTCAGTCTCTACTTTTGACTACTGTGTTTCCTCATCGTAGAGGTACTTCTCCTGTTGTGTACTTTGCGTTACTGCGGGAGCCCTTATCGCCATTGCTCCCTGCTGCATGGCCACACAATAAGAGTTATCTTACCACATGGCCATTGTTTTAGTGGCGCTTTGCCTGCTGCGATAAAAAAGGCCCCGGCACACGGGAAAAATGGACCCCGCTGCTACTGCAGGGCCCTTTTTCCCGCAGCTTAGTAAAAAGGACCCCATAATGCGTTAATCTGGAAAATATTTGCTATTTACCATTTAACCTAAAATACATTCATTTTCTATCTTGAAGAACCCATCAAAGGTCCTGACATCTTACAGCAACGAGTAGCTGGAGACAAGGTACACATTGAGTGGGAGGATATTCCTGTGTGTAAACAAAGAGGATTTATTACTAATTACACAATTTACCTGAGGAATGACAATGATTCTTACAATCATTATGGTAAGTAACTTATAAATTACTGCATCAAGTGCATGAATGTCACCTTAAAGACCTACTATGTCCTCATAAAGATGTTCATTGATCTTTAAGATTTTAGACTCTGTAAATGTTTTATAGCTAAGGCCTAGACCAGTGATTTTCCCAACGTTTTACTGTGACAGAACCCCTAAAATAGTTTTTCATACTACTAGCCGTTAAGCCCGTTAAAACGGGTGAGATTTCCAGCTACCCCTCCTCGCCGCCGCTCCCTCCCTCCTCCATGCCGGGCCCCCTGCACTGACCTGACAACGCCTCTCACCTCCGTGTGAAAGCGCTGCAGGCAGCAGCAGATCGCTCTGCTGCTGCCTGCAGCGCTTCCACACGGAGGTGAGAGGCGCCGTCAGGTCAGTGCAGGGGGCCCGATACGGAGGGGGGCGGGGGCGGGGATGGGGGGGAGGGTGGAGGTTGGTGCGCGCGATGTTCGTTTCCAGGCTCCAGCAGCAAGGTCCGACAGTCCGACTCCGTTTCCCTCTCTGTTCCACCCTCTGACGTCATCACGTCTTGACGCGAGGGCGGGACAGAGAGGGAAGTCTCTACTGCGCATTTGCAGGTGAGTCGGTCACTTGTCATTTATATCTTTGATACATATATGTTCATACAAACAGATTCTATAATCTAATTTCTTAAAGAACCCCTGAAGAGAGTTTGAGGAACCCAGTTTGGGAATCACTGGCCTGGATACTAGGAAGTTATTTAGAAGAAGAGCAAATCATAACAAAAATTATTAGTGCACTGAGAGAAAGCAGGTTCTGAAAATATTATTATTTCCTGTACAGTTTCGTAGTCCTCAGTTCTGCCAAAAATGCTCAGTTGTTAGAAGATATTTACTGTGATACTTCCATACAAGAACAGATAGAACTCTGTTCAGTCAAAGGTTGGGAGCAGAGTTTTGCAGGGACATCCGTGTGGCCGATTTTGTACGAATGATGCCAGCCAAGACGTTTCTGTTCCTGCTTTTCTGGCATTCATATTTTGGATGTTTTAATTTGGAAAATGGGTTTTATATTTAAATCTCTTTATTAAATTCAAATTTAAACAAAGATACACCTCTTTGAGTTGATACATCCATTTCAAACATCTAAATGAAACATATAAAGAACATTATTACAAAAATATTAGTCTTGAGAAATGGAATTATAGTCCACAAATAAAAAATGGGAGATTCAAGATGGTGTATAAGCCAAAGGAAGTTAGCATAACTAAGTAGGTTAAAGGAATACAAGCATCGGTTCCTAAATTTTTTCGGGATTCAACGTTTGGACTAAAGCCTGGTTCTTCTTCTTATCAAGGAAGGACCGCAATTGTTCAGGTTCAAAGAATATATATTTTTCCTCCTTGAACAGCAACATGCATTTACACGGAAATCGTAGCTGGAAAACCGCCCCAATAGCAAGAGATTCCTGTTTTTTTTCGCCTCTGCTGCATCCATCTTGCAGTATCTGGAAATATAGAGACCTTGCTTCCTTTAAAATCCGGGTGAATGTTTTTAAAATAAAGTCTCATTAAAGATTCTTTATCTTGTAAGAAAACAAATGTTACTATCAAGGTTGCTTTAGTCTCTGTATTATCCATTGATTGCTCCAGTAGGTTAGTTAAGTCCAGCTTCTCAGGTGAATTAACTTTAGAAATATCCTGTTGTGGGGTAGTTTTTATTTCCAGATAATGAATTTTTTGTAGTGGGGGTAAAGATTGTTCTGGGTATTTAAATACCTCTTTCAAGAATTTTGCAAACATATCCTTGGGAGTGACAAATTTAGACTTTGGAAAATTTAACAGTCTTACATTCAGGTTTCTTGATTGATTTTCAAGGTTCTCTAGTTTCCTATGAATTAATATTCGATCCCCTGAAGTTAAGGCTTGATGTTGAGAAATTTTTTCTATTTGTCCTTCCAAGTCAGTTTGCTTTCTCAACAGCCCTTCAGTTTGACTTTTTAAAGAATTTATCTGCGTTGCATTATTCAGGGAGACGGTAATAAATGAGGTACAAACCTTGTGAAGAGATTCCAGAGCCGTCCATATCGTCTCCAGTGAAACCTCTTGGGGTTTAACCAGGGGCTGCATCGCCAAAACACAAGAAGTAATTTCCTCTTGTGTAGTTGTTGATGGCGGTTCCTCCACGGTTTCCCCCACTGTTGTTCCGGGCATTCGCTGGGTTCCCTGAGCCAGCCCTAAGAGTGTATCAGGCGTCGCGATTACCCCGGGAGCGCACCTTCGGTGGTCAGAACAGCGCTTCCGGGTGCAAGCGGTGGCGTCGGGGTCAACGGTCCCAGCGGTCTCCTGAGCAGGGCTCTTCCTTTCCCCGCTAATAGAAACGCCCGCAGTTGGGGTGGAAACCAAAAATGCTGACAGAGACTGCTGCCCAGGCAAGGAAGGGATCTGCTTCGGGAGGGGTGGTCCCCTCGGCTTCCCTTTCCTTTTCGGCATGGTTCCAGTGGAAAAAGGTACATTGCAAAAGTAAACCTCGGGAGCGTCTTAGTCGCACGTCCTGCTAGGTCGCCATCTTGAATAAATGGGTTTTAATTTTGGGCGTTTTCAGTTCAAGAATGTTGTTCTCAAATATTTTCGAACAGGAAATCTCAATGTTTTTCCTGTTCAAAAATGGATGTGAGGTGGACTTTTTATTATTTTTTTTTAAATATTATGAGCAGGATGTTCCAATTCTGAACTGGGCGTTCTTTTGAAAATGCCCCTCCTTGTCAAATAACTAAGATGACAATTTTCAAAGCCACTTATGCCAGTAAATAGTGATTTATACATGTGTATTGGCTATATGAAAATTGCTCTATTTGAGTTCATCTATAGTGTGTGTTCTACAGAATACTGCCTATAATTTTAGCTGCATTTGGCGAAGCCATTCTTGGTGGCATATGTAGGTCAGTGGAGGAAGAGTTATGCACATGATTACGCTATAAAATATATATATGGGTCAGTGTGCTAAAAAATACTACCACTATACTACTAACTACTTATCTCACCTATATAGTGCTACTAGATGTACACAGCACTGTACACAAACAAATAAGAGAAAGTCTCTGCTCGACAGAACTTACAATCTAATCAAAACAAACAGGAAAAATATGGGATTAGGTAGTTTTATGACAATTATTAAAACAAACTTGGGTATTAAACAGGGGAATAAGGGGTTAAGGGTTAAAAGCAGCCTCAAAAAAGGTGGGCCTTTAGGTTAGATTTGAATAGGGACATCAGCAGAGCATGACCCCCCCCCCCCCCCCCCAAACTCAGGAAGTCTGTTCCAGGCATACGGTGCAAAAAAGAGTCTGGAGCTGGCAGTGGAGGAGAAGGGTAGAGATGAGAGTGACTTACCTGATGAATGGAGTTCCTGGGGAGGGGTGTATGGAGAGATACTGAGGAGCTGCAGAATAAATGCACTTGTAAGCCAGTAAGAGGAGTTTGAACCATATATGGAGATAATGGGGAAACTTCATGTTGAAATGCATTGGAAGCCACAATTTTTTTCTTTTGGTGGTGGTGGTTGGTGGGGGGGTTCTGAGTTTTATCATGGGAAGCCTCCCTTGCTGGAAGATTTTGCAAATTTGCAATTGTACATAGCCTGCTACCCACAAAAGTTTATTTTGCTGTGATACACATGTAAAGCAGCTAATGGATTTTGAAACATTGAAACACAGAAAAATGAAGGCACATAAAGACTATCCAGCTTATTTTCGAAGGAGATCGCCAGCCATCTTCCGACACAAATCGGGAGATGGCTGGCGATCTCCTGAAGTCGGCCAAATCGGTATAATCGAAAGTCAATTTTGGCCGGCTTCAACTGCTTTCCATCGCGGAGCCAGCCAAACTTCAAGGGAGCGTGTCGGTAGGGTAGTGGGGGCGGGACGGGGTGCCCACGAGATGGCCGGCTTCGCCCGATAATGGAAAAAAGAAAGCCGGCCTTGATGAGAATTTTGCCGGCTTTACTTGGTCCCTTTTTTTTCACGACCAAGCTTCAAAAAGGAGCCCAACTGACCAAATGACCACCAGAGGGAATCTGGGATGACCTCCTCTTACTCCCCCAGTGATCACCAACCCCCTCCTACCCAAAAAATTAAAAAAAAAACAAAACTATTTTTTTTCCTAGCCTCTATGCCAGCCTCAAATGTTTTCCTAGCCTCTATGCCAGCCTCAAATGTCATACCCAGCTCCATCACAGCAGTATGCAGGTCCCTGGAGCAGTTTTAGTGGGTGCTGTGTACTTCAGGCAGGTGGACCCAGGCCCATCCCCCCCCCCCCACCTGTTACACTTGTGGTGGTAAATGTTGAGCTCTCCAACCCCCCCCCCCAAAAAAACCCAGTGTACCCACATCTAGGTGCTCCCCCTTCATCCCTAAGGGCTATGGTAGTGGTGTACAGTTGTGGGGAGTGGGTTTTGGGGGGATTTGGGGGGCTCAGCAGACAAGGTAAGGGAGCTATACACCTGGGAGCTATTTTTGAAGTCCACTGTAGTGCCCCCTAGGGTGCCCGGTTGGTGTCCTGGCATGTGAGGGGGACCAGTGCACTACAAATGCTGCCCTCTCCCACAACCAAGTGGCTTGGATTTGGCCGGGTCTGAGATGGCCGGCTTCAGTTTCCATTATGGGCGAAAACCGAAGCCGGCCATCTCCAACCCGGTGATCTCAACATTCATGTCGAGATTTGGCTGGCCCCAACCGTATTATCAAAAAAAAAGATGGCCGGCCATCTTTTTCGAAAATACGGTTGGCTCCACCCATTTACGGAGCCTGCCCTGGAGATGGCTGCCCATAGAGATAGCCGGCCCCGTTCGATTATGCCCCTTCATATGGCCTATCCAGTCTGCCCATCCATGCCATCTACTATCCTTTCCTCTCCCTTAGAGATCCTTTGTATTGTCCCATGCTTTCTTGAATTTAGATACCGTTTTCATTTCCACCACTTCCACCAGGTCCACGCCCCCTGCTGTTCCCCAGGAGTTAAGTACATATTGATGCATGGATGACCAGTGGGTTTCCAGCATTTCAAGCGGACCCCTCGCTGCAGGATTTTGGTAGCATGTGATCTGCTTGTTAAGGAAGTGCAGTGAGTGCAGGCTGCTGACAGTGGGGGAAGATGCTGGATTGTTTCCATAGGCTGAGCTGGGATGTTGCCACTGGTCTTGAACAATATTTCCTCCGGGAGTTTCAGCCTTGTAAATGATGTTAATTCTCCACTTCTACTAGTAGCAAGAGCTGGCTTGTAATTAATCCTGCTCTTGATTTGTAATTGGAGATGCATTGAAGTGAAACAGTGGATTCTTAAATACCTGTAGGAGGGGGTTTATCCTACCCACCCTAAATAAAACAGTGCAAAACAATTTAAAAGTCGAATCTTCAGCTTCTGAGTTAACTTTGAGACACATCTGCTGAATTTTTGGCCAGTTTTGTGTAGTAAAATCATTCTGAATGCTATTGGTTCTGCTCACCAGAAAGTCCAGATCTTAATACTTTTTATAGGATATTGAGCATTCTTTAAGCATTTTTCTGTAGGTTCAGGTCCTGTCATGTTATCTGCAAGCTCCAGAAAGTTGTTCTTTCACTTATCTAGGACGCACTCTTGTGACTTTCTAATAATTGCTGTTGGCACTAGGTCGAGAAATCCAACATCTGGCTCACTTTTTGCCTTATTTATTTATTTACTTTTTGCTTTTTCATAAAATTGCCTTTGAATGAATGTGTGAGGCTTTTGTTTTTGCTTGTATTTGTATCGTTCAGCTGTGCTTAGGGGCATTTCGAGAATTAGCATCCAGAGCTGGTGCAAGGGTAGTGGGCACCCTAGTCTAACCTTTAGCCTTACCTCCCCTCTCAACTCAACTGTATTGTTTAGCCAGCCCTGTCCTCTCCTTACAGTGGCTCTTTCATTTGCCAGGCCGTGGGAGCAACTCAAAAAAAATTTAAAAATGTCCACCTCTCCTTTCATACATGCAGCTCGTCTGCATGTATGAAAGACATCTGTAGCATGCACAGAGCAGCCACGATTAGCGATGGGTTGTTGTGCGCATGCACAGCTCACCGACTGGATTCAACCCTATCGCATGCAAACGAGCTGATCGCAAAAGCAGCGACCAGCTCATTTGCAAGCGATTCGCTTTGAGAATCCCTCTGTATTTCCAAATCGGTAATTTTTACTGAGGTGGAGATAAAAAGCAATTCTTTACTGGGACCTTAGTGCATCTGGGCCTGAGTCAGTCATTTAGGAAGTTCTGAAGTTTGCAGAATTGAGGTCTAAAATTGAATGTACTATGATAAGACCCAGCAAAAGGCTAATTTAGGGAAGGATCTAAGGGAAATTGGCTATGAAACCAGTTATCATTCCCCTAAAACCTGTAACAATTAAGCATGCCTTGATGTCACACTACTGTCATGATGAAGGGTTAATATGATCATATAGATATAAAATGTCAACACAGTATAACATATATTATCACATTTTGGCACTGTAGCCATTAGAAGT
Source organism: Microcaecilia unicolor (assembly GCF_901765095.1). Taxonomy (NCBI): domain Eukaryota; kingdom Metazoa; phylum Chordata; class Amphibia; order Gymnophiona; family Siphonopidae; genus Microcaecilia; species Microcaecilia unicolor. The sequence goes on from NC_044036.1 coordinate 44,746,475, forward strand.
GAGTACCACTGTATTTTATTTACTAAATATCCTTCATCACTCTTCATTTTCCCCTAATAAACTCCAGTATTTCATTTATTTGGCTTGGTAAACTTATAACCTTGTCATGGCTGTTACTGGCAAAATTCCCTGGACCTCAGCCCTAAAAAAGTGAAGCTTCTGGAAAAAATAGTAGTGAAAACACTGAAGGCAAAAACCCAAACACATATTTTATGGAAACTGGATAAATGTTGGTATATGTATTATGAATGATCTCAATTCGAATTCTGATATTTTAAAATCATTTTTTCATGAAGTTGTTGATGCATCAATGAAGTGGTGGATATTTGAGAATCTAAGTCCTGGCGTTGATTATGCTGTCTACATAACAGCTTCCACAGCAGCTGGAGAAGGGCCCCAGGGAACAATCAGAGTAATTAGACTTGGTAAGTCAGGGTTCCTCTTTCCATTTTTTTTTTCATAAACAGATTCAAGCATGGCATATTGAATTATTCTTACTCATGAATAAGACATTGATTGTCTTCTACACTAACAAACTAGGTGGACTTGGATATAGGCCTAACCTGACACTCGGTGCTTTTAGTACAGGGAGCAGTTTTTAAAATGTGGTGTTTGCTGTTTCTTTCAATATTTGGTTGGTGGGTACAAATACTTGGGGTGCAATACAACCAAGGAAAGTTTGTGTGGAGCTTTCAAAATGCAAGCTCTGTTCATACTTTCCTACCCTTTACCTAACCCTGTCCCTTTGCTGCCTTTTTTTTTCTCAACAACATGAATACTTCACTCATAGGTTCCCAGTAGCTAGTTCTTATAACTGCACAGTTCATTCATCAAATCATTTCAATATTATATTTATCTTAGTGACCTCAGTTGTGCACATTGCCAACTATTTGTTGTGGCAATGGGTCATGCACACAGATCTTCATCGGCTCACTGTACTACTAGATTATTTTTATAATTTTAACTTTGTTTATAACTCTATATTAGCTTTTTCATCAAATACTCATCTTGTTTAGAAGTATCAGACCCAGGGGTTGTTGTTAAGTGTCCGACATGCATGTTTCGCCCTTCCCTAGGGCTGTCTCAAGGACTGACCCCCTTTGCCGTCTTAGCGTCAGCTCTGCTTTATAGTTAAAGGGTTGTTCCCCCACAAAGTTGTAAGCAACTTCACCCATAGACCATTAATCAGTGAAAAAAAGCTTAGCAAACTGCCAAAATGCTATGTCATTGCACTTGCAGATACAGCATTTTGACCCCAGCTCCAGAAAGCAGATTAACAATCAAAATGTAACAAAGGAAGTACTTTCAGAGATTCCGATCCAATAGGATTCACCTATGAGCTTTTGTTGGGAAGTATAAAATCTAAGAACAGTAGGGGAGCCATGTCCTTCCTCCCCAAGAGGGGGTCCAGATAGAAGGGTTTTCCTCCACAAGGCAGTCCACCTAAGAAGGATGTAGATGAGGAGTGAGTGTGGAACCCCCCCACTCAGGGGCCCACCAGAGTTTTAACTCCCTGCTCAATGGACTAAAGTAAGGAGCAGGAGAAATAATAAAGCAGAGGCTCTCTATCTGTTAATCACCTGTACCCTGGATCCTGAAGGAAAAGACTGAAATATTCCCAATTTGTACTAAACTATTAAGAGAGGTCAATCTGATCAGACAGCTGTCTCTCTGAGGCCCCAAGTGTCTTAAGGCAGAAGGGGGCCCTTTTACAAAGGCACATTTTTTGGTGGCCTGTGGTAGTGTAGATGCGTGTATTGGACGCGTGCTGGATCATTTCTCCACTGCATCTGGAAAAAAGGGTTGGTTTTTGGGGGGGCCGGGAAATGGACGTGTGGCAAAAAGAAAAACAGCGTGTGTCTATTTATGGCCTAAGCCCTTAACGCCACCCATTGACTTAGCAGTAAAGGGCTCACGTGTTACTCGCGCGGTAACTGTCCAGCATGTGCCAACTGCCAATTACTGTTGGTAACGCCTCTTGCGGTAGAAAATAGAACATTATTTTCTGCTGCTGGTTTTTGGCGCACGCTAAACTCGGAATTACTGCCAGGCTAATGTGCTAGCCGGGCGGTAATGCCGATTTGATGCACGTTGCGTGCACATAGACCTTTACGCACCTTTGTAAAAGGGCCCCAATTCTTGTCACTAGGAAACTAGGTCATAAACCTTAATCAGAGAAGAGTTAAGATAAAAGCTACTGATATCTGTAAGTCCCAAACAGGGAAGGGATCAAAGGCTGAAGGCAGTAGAATTCCTGAGTGCTAACTTCTTGTTTCTCTTAGGGAATAATTCACTCAATCAGGGCAGTAGCATAGCTAGGACTGAATGGGCCTGGGGAGGAAAAAATTAAGATGGGCCCCCGTATGACACCTATGGAACTTAGCCTCCCAAAGTGCTTTGAAAATATGCCTCCAAATCTCCCAAGGTAGTGGGGATGGGAGGTAGGAGAGGAGGGGATAGAGAGAAGAGGAAACCAGAGCTCCAGTAAATAAACCCTGCAAAAAGCAAACACAATCCAGACCTATATAGAGTCTCAACAATCTGAATGGTTCTAAACACGAGTGTCTGTTGTTGGGGGTTAAATAATCCTCAAAATTATCAGTGTAAGTGCTTTCTCTGCTAAACGCTCAAAGAAGCTTAATTTTAATTATTTTTTTATTATAATAAACTTTGTTTGTCTCCCTGGTTTCCTTTTTCTACTTTTTTCTACCTTTTGTTGGTCCTCCCTTAATTCCTTTTGTTCTGTATTTTTTCATAGGGGACTTTTTCTCCTTTTTGTTTGTCTTAACTCTGTTAGCCTTTTATATAATGTCCACACTGTTCACAAGTATACTAGAATGGAATACGTTACTAATGCAAAGGCACTTCTTCTTTCTCTTGCTTTATTTTTCAGATCAGAATGCTAGAGTTTTTAATGATACAACAGTTTTGGTGGGAGTGGTCCTTGCTGCCCCTGTGCTTGTTTTCGTGGTTATGCTGGGGTCTAATCAAAGGATTCGCAAAAGGTATTGTTTTTTCTATTTTGTAAGCACTTCTGCTTTGCCCAAGGTGGTTTCTCTAGTTCATATGAATCATTTGGACTTTCTGCCTGGGTTTTGGGAAACAGAGTGTCACAGCAAGTTGGTGAGTCTGCATCAGTTGGATGTACAGTGGGCCTTGTGGACTTGTTTTGATGAGGACTAGAGATTTTCAGAAGTCAGATCATCTTTCCATGTTGTTTAGTGGGCCTAGGAAGGAGGAGAAGGCGTTTAAGATGACAGTAACCCAGAGGATTAATCAGGCAACTCTGACAGTGTTCCTGATGCACAAATGCAAAGTGGTTCATGGTTTGAGAGTGTCTAGGGTGCAAGTGTCTTCATGGGCAGAGCATAGTCTAGTACCACCGCAGAAGACCTGTAATGTAGCCATGTGTGTGTGTGTGGGGGGGGGGGGGGGGGGGGGGGGGGGGGGGGGGGGGTCCCCTGTGTGCCATTGCTAGTCATTATAGACTACAGAGTCAGATTTGGTAGGATACAGCTTTCAGGGGAGGCACATTACAGGCAGGTTTGTCAGGGTCCTGACCTCATTAGTCACTGCTTTGTTACTTCCCATGCATCTGGATTGGTCTGGAGGGATGAAGAGGAAGGTGAAGTAAGGTCTTACCAACTAATTTTCTTTCCTTGAGTACCTCCAGACCAGTCCAGAATCCAGCCCTTGGGGTTCACATCCTGCAGACCTGAAAACTGGCAACTAAGATTTAATGCTAAGAAATGTAGGGTCATACACTTGGGTTACAGTAATCCAAGGGAGTGGTACAGTATAGGGGGTGAAGTGCTTTTGTGTATGGAAGAAGAGCGGCACATGGGGGTGACTGTGTCCGAAGACCTTAAGGTGGCCAAGCAGGTAGAAAAAGCGATAGTCAAAGCCTGAAGGATGCTTGGGTGCATATGGAGAGGGATGACCAGCAGGAGAAAAGAGGTGATAGTGCCCTTGTATAAGTCTCTTGTGAGGCCCCATTTTGGAGTACTAAGTGTATTTCTAGAGACCACACCTACAGAAAGATATAAACAGGATGGAGTTGGTCCAGAGGGCGGCTACCAAACTGGTAAATGGTTTCTGTCATATAACATATGGGGACAGGCTCATGGACCTCAACATGTATACACTGGAAGAGAGGGGATATGAGAGATGTTTAAATACCTCAGTGGCGTAAATACACAGGAGGTGAGCTTTTTTCAAATGAAGGAAAACTCTGGAATGAGAGGGCATAGGATGAAGTTAAGAGGAAACAGGCTTAAGAAGAATCTAAGAAAATATTATTTCACAGAAAGGGTGGTGGATGCGTAGAATGGCCTCCCGGTGGAGGTCGTGGAAACGAAGACTATATCGGAATTTAAGAAAGTATGGGACAGGCACATGGGATCCATTAGGAAAAGGAGGAGCTAGTGGTTATTGAGGAAGGGGAGACTGGATGGGTCATTTGGTCCTTATCTGCCGTCAAAATTCTATGTTTCTATCTGCTCAAAGTAAAAATTCCCATGGTTTCCCTAGGATTACTTCTTCCCATGATCCAACTCAAAGACTGGCTTTGCTCTCTAGTCCTAAAAGAGACATACACCAATCTATTACATGTCTTTGATAGGGTGAACAAACATGTGGATAAAGGTGAGCTGGTCGATACTGTGTATCTGGATTTTCAAAAGGCATTTGACAAAATATCTAATGTAAGACTCCAGAGGAAATTGGAGAGTCATGGGATAGGAGGTAGTGTTCTATTGTGGATTAAAAACTGGTTAAAAGATAGAAAACAGAGAGTAGGGTTAAATGGTCAGTATTCTCAAGGAGAAGGGTAGATAGTGGAATTCCTCAGGGGTCTGTGCTGGGGCCGCTGCTTTTTAACATATTTATAAATGATCTAGAGATGGGAGTGACTAGTGAGGTAATTAAATTTGCTGATGACACAAAGCTATTCAAAGTTAAATCACAAGAGGAACTTACAAGACTGGGAGACTGGGCATCCAAATGGCAGATGACGTTTAATGTTAAGCAAGTGCAAAGTAATGCATGTGGGAAAGAGGGACCCAAACTATAGCTATGTAATGCAAGGTTCCACAGTAGGAGTCACCGACCAGGAAAGGAATCTAGGTGTCATTACTGAAACCCTCTGCTCAGTGTGCAGTGGCGGTTAAGAAAGCAAATAGAATGTTAGGTATTATTAGGAAAGGAATGGAAAACAAAAATGAGGATGTTATAATGTCTTTGTATCGCTCCATGGTGCGACCGCACCTCAAGTACTGTGTGCAATTCTGGTCACTGCATCTCAAAAAAGATATAGTGGAATTAGAAAAGGTACAGAGAAGAGCGACGAAAATGATAAAGGGGATGGGACGACTTCCCTATAAGGAAAGGCTAAAGCGGCTAGGGCTCCTAAGCTTGGAGAAAAGCCTGATGAGGGGAGATATGATAGAGGTCTATAAAATAATGAGTGAAGTGGAATGGAATGGGTAGACGTGAATCGCTTCTTTACTCTTTCCAAAAATACTAGGACTAGGAGGCATGCAATGAAGCTACAAAGCAGGGGCATAGCCAGACCTTGCCGGGAGGGGGGCCAGAGCCTGAGGTGGGGGGGTACTGTTTAGCCGCCCCCCCTCCCCCGAGCCGCTGCCACATTGGACCCCCCTGCCGGCCTGCTGACGATCCCCTTGAACCCCCCTCCCGCCACCAACTCTCCTCCGCCTGCCGTCGCCACTGCATCAGATACCTTTTTTGCTGGCGGGGGTCCCCGAACCCCGCCAGCCTAATAGAGTCTTCTTCAGCACCGGAGTAGTTCAATGAAGTTCCTGGTGTGATCAGCTGTTTCGATGCCTTATGTCCTGCACGGGGCTACATGCACGGTGCAGGACGTAAGGTGTCGAAACAGCTGATCGCAGGAACTTCGTTGAACGTACTCCGGCACTGAAGAAGACTCTCTTCGGCTGGCGGGGTTCAGGGACCCCCGCCAGCAAAAAAGGTATCTGATGCGGCGGTGGGGCAGGCGGCGATGGCGGGGGAGAGTTGATGGCAGGAGGGGAGTTCAAGGGGATCATCGGCAGGAGGACCATGGCCAAATCTACGGGGGCCCAGGCCCCCTCAGGCCCCATGTAGCTACGCCACTGCTACAAAGTAGTAAATTTAAAACAAATCAGAGAAAATATTTTTTCACTCACCAGGTAATTAAACTCTGGAATTTGTTGCCAGAGAATGTGGTAAAGCAGTTATCTTAGCGGGATTTTAAAAAAGTTTGGCTAACTTCCTAAAAGAAAAGTCCATAAGCCATTATTAAGATGGACTTGGGGAAAATCCACTGCTTATTTCTAGGATAAGCAGTATGAAATATATTGTACTGTTTTGGGATCTTGCCAGGTACTTGTAACCTGGATTGGCCACTGTTGAAAACAGGATGCTGGGCTTGATGGACTTTCGGTCTCTCTCAGTATGGCAATACTTATGTTGTTATGTTCTTATACTTTCTGCTCACAGGAAGTCTCTCTGTTTCTGCTTTGGGACTCTACATTACCAATACAAGGTCTTGCCATTCGGCTTGGCCTCAGCTCCTCGTGTTTCCACAAAATGCCTGATAGAGAAGCTGCAACACTCTACACTCTACAGGTGGGATATACATTTCTTCCCTTACCACGACAACTAGTTGATCAAAGCAAGCTCCCAACAGTCAGCGCAGACTTCCATTCCCTCTGCCATACATCTTGTTGAGTTCCTTGGATTTGTAGTAAATTACCCCAAATCACAGCTTCAATCAGTTCATTGGGGCTCTCCGGGACACTGTTCAAGGAAGAGTCTTTCTCCCACAATTGAGAGTAGCCACTATAGTGCATCTCTCTGCTCAGATTTCCAGTTCCAAAACAAGTTTATGCTTGTCAGATGTTTTGTCTACTCGGCCACATGGCTTCAACGGTCCATGTAACACCATTGACTTGGCTTCACTTCCGAATACCTCAGTGGACTTTCTCCTCTCAGTGGTCTCAAGCCAAGGGACTCCTCTCAGCCCATATTTGGGTTACCCCACAACTGTGCCAGTCTCTACAGTGGTGGATGGTTCCACAAAATCTCACCCAGTGGCTTCTGTTTCAACCCCCTCCACATCACAAAATGCTTACCATGGATGCCTCCATGGTAGGCTGAGGTTCTCATCTCAATGGCCTTCATACACAGGGTTCTTGGTCCCCGTGAGAGAAACATTCCTTAAAGCTTTCCAGAACCACCTCCTCAATCAGTTTTTGTCTGCACAGACAGCCAGGTAGTAGTGTATTATCTGAATCAACAAGGGGGAACAGGGTTTTTTCTCCTCTGTCAACAAGCAATCCAAATATGGACTTGGGCAACTTCTCAAAACATTTCTATAAGGGCCTTTTACCTAGCTGATATGCAGAATGCTGTGGCAGACAAACTGAGCAGAGCCCTTCAGCCTCACAAGTGGTCCTTCAGCATGGCTGTGGCTCATTGAATCATCCAGCAGTGGGGGGCCCAGTGATAGACCTCTTTGCTTCTCAGAACAACAAGCTTCCTTGCTTCTGCTCCAGGCTCTATGCTCCCAACCATATAGCCCTGGATTCTTTCCTACATCTTTGGAGAACAGATCTTCTATACACCTTTCCCCCATTGCCCCTCATTGGAAAATCCCTTTTCAAATTGTGTTGAGACCAAGGGACCATGATCTTAATTGCTCCCTACTGGCCATGACAGATCTGTTTCCCTCTTCTCCTAGAGTTGTCGAACAAGGAACCGTTGAGGTTAGATCCCTTTCCAACCCTGATAGCACAGAACAAGGGGTTCTTCCTGCATCCAGATTCCTGCTCACTGGCTCTAATGGTGTGTTTCTTGATGACACACACTTAATTTCTTTAGATCTTCCAGACAATATCTCTAGGGTACTCCTAGCCTCCAGGAAGTCTTCTACACAGAAATGTTACCACTTCAAGTGGAGAAGATTTTCTCTCTGGTGTACAGCCAGAGCTCTTGACCCTACTATGTGCTCTCTTCCTTCCCTTATGGAGTACCTCCTCCATATTTCTAATTCTGGCCTCAAAACTAACTCAGTTAGAGTACATTTGAGTGATATTAGTGCTTACCACTCAAAGGATGATACTAAACCAGTTTCTGTTCATCCCTGGATTGTTAGATTCATGAAAGGTTTATTTCATACCAAACCACCTCCAATGGCGTGGGATCTTAATTTCATCCTCACATCTCTCATGAAGCCTCCATTTGAACCACTCCATTCCTGTTCTCTGAAATTCCTCACTTGAAAAGTACTGTTCTTAATAGCACTTATTTGAGCAAGAAGAGTAAGTGGACTTCAAGCACTTATGGTAGACTCACCTTACACCAGGTTCTACTATAACAGAGTTGTTCTCCAAACCCACCCCAAGTGTTTCCCTAAAGTGGCATTGGGGTTCTACCTAAATCAATCCATTGTACTTCCTGTCTTCGTCCCTAAGCCACACTCTCATCCTGGAGAAGCAGCAAGTGTGCTCTAGCATATTATCTGGTGCATACTAAACCTCATAGGAAATCCTCCCAACTTTTTATATCTTTCAACCCTAACAGATTGGGAATTCCCATTACCAAACATACTATCTCGACTTGGCGGGAAGACTGTCCACCTTATAATTGAAAGAGAAAAACGCCTAGATTTCGACCCAAATCGGGAGATAGACGTTTATCTCACAAAAACGAATAAATCGGTATAATGGAAAGCCGATTTTGGACGTTTTCAACTGCACTCCATCGCGGAAGCATACAAAGTTGACGGGGGCGTGTCGGAGGCGTGGCGAAGGTGGAACTGGGGTGTGGTTATCGGCCAAGGAGAGATGGGAGCCTTTCGCCGATAATGGAAAAAAAGTATGCGTTTGTAGCTAGAATTTAGGACACTTTTCCTGGACCCTGTTTTTTCACGAATAAGGCCCCAAAAAGTGCCCTAAATGACCAGATTACCACCAGAGGGAATCGGGGAGGACCTCCCCTGACTCCCCCAGTGGTCACTAACCCCCTCCCACCACAAAAAATGATGTTTCACAACTTTTTATTTTCACCCTCAAATGTCATACCCACCTCCCTGGCAGCAGTATGCAGGTCCCTGGAGCAGTTGTTAGGGGGTGCAGTGGACTTCAGGCAGGTGGACCCAGGCCCATCCCCCCCTACCTGTTACAATTGTGCTGCTTAATGCTTAGTCATCCAACCCCCCCAAACCCACTGTACCCACATGTAGGTGCCCCCCTTCACCCCTTAGGGCTATAGTAATGGTGTAGACTTGTGGGCAGTGGGTTTTGAGGGGGATTTGGGGGGCTCAACACACAAGGGAAGGGTGCTATGCACCTGGGAGCTCTTTTACCTTTTTTTGTTTTGTAAAAGTGCCCCCTAGGGTGCCCGGTTGGTGTCCTGGCATGTGAGGGGGACCAGTGCACTACGACTCCTGGCCCCTCCCACGAACAAATGCCTTGGGTTTATTCATTTTTGAGCTGGGCGCTTTCATTTTCCATTATCACTGAAAAACAAAAACGCCCAGCTCACAAATTGTCGAATAAAACATGGATGTCTATTTTTTTCGAAAATACGGTTCGGTCCACCCCTTCACGGACCCGTTCTCGGAGATAAACGCCCATGGAGATAGACGTTTTCGTTCGATTATGCCCCTCTGTATCTCCTACATGTATTCTCAGGCAGGGTTGATCCATCATGGCCATGTCACCGCTCACAATATAAGAGCCGTGGCAGCTTCAGTAGCTCATTTCCGCTCTGCCTCCATTGAATAAATTTGCAAGAAGGCAACATGATCTTCTATACATGTTTTTACTGCTCACTACTGTCTGGAGTAGCATTCCAGGCAGAATAGCTGGTTTGAACAAGCAGTCCTGCAAAATCTTTTACTACTTGAATGTCAACTCCACCCTCTAGGCCTTTTTTTTTTCCGCCAGACTCACTTTCTGATTCAGTCACCAAGTTAATTATTGACATTGTGACCCTGGCAGCTAGTGAGTCCCACATGTGTGAATATTATACCTGCTTGTCCTTGGAGAAAGCAAAGTTACTTGCCTGTAGCAGGATCATTGTTTATTACAATTTCTGTGTGTAAAAAATGTGAAGTATAAATCTTATCATAGTGCCAGTCTTGTATACTGTTCAGTACAATGTTGGAATTCTCTTCCTTTGGAGTTAAGAGTGATCTCCTCTTATTTTAGATTTCGTAATTTGTTGAAAGCTCATATATTTTCTACCTACTTGATCTAGTTTTTGACCAATGCATTGATATGGTATGGTTCGGGTTAGCATGTTTCTGTAACCGTTGTTTGCCCGGTGAGTATCAGGTAGGTTATTAAAAGTACTTTTTGGACTGTTGGAGTCAGGGCCAGAGCGAGCTGAAAGGCTGTATGGCACAGCAATTCCACACACTCCACACCTAAAAAGGTAGTCTAAGCCAATGTTTGTAAACTTCACGCAAATATTTACTCAACTTGGTGATATAAAATATTAATAAACCATTTCTCTCAGCAACTACAGGTATTTACAGTCACACAAAGTGTTCACTAAAAACTTCTTTCCAAAGGTGGTATCGAAACAGTATGTAGTCCCTGGTTAGGTTAGGATTACTGAAAAGAGTGAGCCCTGGTAGAGAGTCACTGGGTAGAGAGTTACTGGGAGGTCCCTGGGTGGGAGGAAGCCCAGCCCATGGAAGGATTTATGGAATAAAAATGCAGAAAGATAGTGCCCACGTTGGGCTAAGTGACAGCTCTGGGAGGAGTTAGGAGTTAATAAATGTAGTTGTATGTGAGAGCACATGGTCTTTTGGTTGTCTGAATATCCCCTCCCAATAGTTCTGGAGGAGAGAGGAGAGTCCTGTAAGAAGGAGTGTGACCTTTGGCTGACAAGGAGGGGAGGCTACTACACAAAGTGGCAACTAGAAGATTAAGAGTGCTATGGGTGGGCAGAGAAGAGTCCCAGCCCAGGAGCAGCGGGATTGAGGCCAGGGAGAGCTCAGTCCCAGGTCCAGGGTGGATCTAGAGAGGGATCACTATTGGAGAAGAGTCAGACAGTAAAGGGTCTAAGCCTACTGGAGATAATTTGATTGAGCGAGGAGAAAACAGATTTGGGATTTAGCACTGCCTCTTAGGATAGTCATGGACAGCAACAGTTGTTTATATGTAAATAGTCCTGAAGTATCTCTGTACATACACCCATAAAGAAAGTGGTAGTGCTCCCCACGGAACGGCAGAAGTCTAGGATTAAATTATACGAGAGCTATACCATTGACTATGTTGGAGATCAGTTCACGTTTCTGTCTGTCTGTTGTGGAAGTTCAAATAAAAGTTGAGTTTATTATTAAGCCTTTGGAGTGATGCATGGTTCCTGGACTGAAGAGCTGAGTGGAACCCAGAACTGGTAAAGTGTCTCCCAAACCCCCAGATTGTTATTCCGGACCATTGACCCACCACAGCTTGACTATAAGTGGACTGGAATTGAGGTGTGTGTGGTAAGAGTGGCCCATCTGAAAGCAAAGACTCTGCGGTTTGAAGTGAGAAAGATAGTGAACTTCTTTTGAGGCCTGGGTCTGGAGCTAGAACTGGGTGAGACCCGGGTTACAAGTATATAACTCAGTTACTTTAGCAGAAGTTAGCTGACACTCAGGTGTACTAGTAAACATGCGCTCTAGAAAGCTCTTACTGGTTCCAGTTCCAGAAAGCGTTGATGTAAGATAGATGGATGTGTTCTCTCAAGAAACTGACCCTCTTTGAGCCTACAGGTACACAGTTTTGGTAGAGGCTCCCTTCCTTGAATTCTCTGCCAGATACTTCTTCTGGCTAGATGGTTCTCCCACTGCTCCTTTTCTTAACGTCTGCTCTGAAGGTAGTATGGAGGTCCCAACTCTTCTGGGATTCTTCTTAGCAGCTTTATAGGTTCTACCACTGATTCCCCATGTCCTTCTCTCCCCTGTACACTGACTATGTTAGTCACAAGCTCCCCCCACCCTTTTTTTTTTTAGTGTTGCAGTGGCTAAGGGAGCAGAAAGCCAATGATATGGCCCCTCCCTTGAACTAGATTCCCTCCAAATGGTGGTGTCTCATACTCTCATTAATGGGCAGAGGATGTACCCTGATCCTTTCTGGAAATTAAAAGAGCCTTCCCAGTCAAAAGGTGTAATAGTTTATTCTACATTTCTATGAGTAAACCTTCTGAAAAATCACACCTTTTGGTGTTGGTTACAATATAAGAAAAAAACATACTGAGGCCTCCATCAAAGATTCCAAAAAGTAGATCTGTTTCTCATAGAACATTTCCATGTCCAATCAATTTTGTTGATTCTGTTGTTTAATTTTTAATAGCCTTATCTAAATGATTAATTATAAATTTAAATATTATGATGCTCAGTACATCCCTATATTGGGAAATTATGGTGTCAGATGAAAATCATCGCACCAATAGTGCCAAAATTCTTATTCTTATTGAAACTCTACAGTATATAGAAAAAATATATAAAAGATCACTTATCTCAGACAGATGCACTATTGGTGGTGTGTATCTTTGAATTGTACTCCCAACTGCAATTTCTTCAATCAACTTCACCCTTGTTTCAACATGGATCCTTCAATAGCGACTTAAAGTATGAAACTTAAAAAAAAAACCATTTCTAATATTCTAAGATAAAATTGCCTTTCAGCAAAACTCTCCTTTAATTCCAAATCCAAGAGTAATCCAAACTCAAGTCACTATCAAAGCGCTCTGATGAAGTCCTGTAATCCTCCAATAGGAAACAACTCCTCCTCTTACTATTCCTGTAAATTCAATCTTCTTCTTGGAAAAATTTCAGTCCAATTCTATCAAAGGGTCCAATGAACTAAAAAGTAAACACTGTGAATTCTTCCTTCAGTACTCCACTTTCTCGGTCTCAGCATGGACCATGTTTTTTTACTAACTGCTTCGTCAGGAGACCAAACCTCCACAATCACATTAATATTAGAAAAACCTTGTTTCATACACTTTTCTGCTATAACGTCACCTTACAAAATTTAAAACACTCATTCCAACTGCTGCTTCCGGATGAGAGCGAGCCTCTCGTGCTGTGGTGTCTTCCTTCTGAAAAATGCCTGCACATGCACTGTGAATACCCCTTTGATTTTAAAGATGCCCCATTCCCAAGGGGTGAGATTAACTTGTAAATGATACACTCCAATCCACTTCTTTATTAAGTCCATTGGGCATCATGGTGTCCCATATATATATATATATATATATATATATATATATATATATATATATATATATATATATATGAACTTCTGTTTCTTATAAAACAATTTATTTTGAATATCTCCTCCAGAGTGAGCATCCAACTGTATTAGAACCACAAATCGAAAGTCTTCCAGTTGATGTTGTTTCTCTGCCCAATGTTCTACCATGGCGGTTTCTAAACATAGTAACCTGTTACTTAAACGTTGGGCTATGCGATACTTGATTTTTCTAACGGTTTCTCCTATGTACCACATCCCAGAAGGACACTGTATCGCACACACCACATGCTTGGAGTTGCAATCTGTGGTACAATTCAACCAAAAATATTTGTTGGGTTTAACCACCCAAATATTGTCTGTTATCATCCACAATGAATCCCCTGGTTACATGAATGATTTGATCGACCTCCCTACCAGAAACAGATCTATTTCTTCACGAACTTATCTTAACCTACACCTTCCCAATTGTAGAGGAATTACATACAAGACCTACTACGCATCCAGTTTCTCCTTTTTGGGTAGCCAGATTTGGAACGCTCTACCCAGACCAATCCGATTAATAAACGGTTACTTACTCTTTAGAAAAATGCTGAAAGCTCATCTCTTTAAGCAAGCCTACCCTAATGACCCAACATAATCTTACCAACCTCCACTCCCAATTCTGTTCTGACTTAGATATCGACCTGCCATCTTCCTCTTCTCCATCTCTCCTTACTTCTATCCCTCCTTACCCCTTTTCTCCCAAATCATACTATCCTATCTTGTCTAACCTCTCTTTTCCTAGTCATATATTATCAAGCTCAACTTATCATACACTACCAAGCCCAACTTTACATTGTTTCACTACTGTTTTTGAAATTTCTATTCTATAACTTTGTATTGCAAATTACTATGTAAGCCGCATTGAGCCTGCATTGTGTGGGAAAAAGCGGGGTACAAATGTAATAAATAAATATCATCGCATACTTGCAATATGTACAGTGATTGCATTGAAAATGTTCCCCTCAATGGCTGGATGTAGAAGGTACCCTATGATGACTATTGAATAATTTCCTCAGATTAGGACCCTCAGTGAACGCAAATGTGGGAGGCTGGTCAAATTCTTAATGTAAGGAAAGTAATCCCCAATATCTTGGAATAGAATTTTGTATTTGTTGCGTTGGAGCATAATAGAGTAAAACATATGCGATCCTTGAATCTTCCTCCCTCCTAGTTTTCTGTAATAACCAGCAGTGCTGGGTATTGCTGACTCATTTATATGCCCGTTTCACTACTTTATGGAGATATCCTCTGTTCTCAAACCTCAGGTACATATGTTGTGCCTGCTCATTATCCAGTTATTTGTTAATACCTTTAAAGAAATCTAGTAAATTGGTAAGGCAAGACTTGGTTTAGTAGGAATGAGTCAGATTAGGTTCAGCAAAGGCAATAGCTTTAACTATTTTCCTGGCACTAACATCAGGCTTTACCAGTCTATAGATCCCCTATCACCCTGGTGCCCTTTGTAAAAATTGATATTGCACTGGTCATCCTCCAGTCCTTGCCATTTTTAAATGATAGATTACAGATTACTAGTAACAGGTTAGCCATTTCATGTTTGAGCTCTTTCAAGATTCGGGGGTAAATGCCATCCGATACTGGTGATTTGTTGCTCTATAGTTTTGTCTTTTTACATAATCTAGACTTAGGAGTGATGTACCTTAGTTTATTTATTTGTTGCTCTGAATCATGTATTTATTTATTCATTCATTTTATAGTCCTCTCCTCCCATTACCTCTGTTTTGCTTGTCAGTTGCTGAGAGGATTTGGTTTAAAGTACTGTCATTTGTTCGCCAGGCTCTAAAAGGAAAAGCACCATATTATCTGAGGAATGTGTTGCAGGATGAGTATTGAGATCTGAGGCTGCACATCTACTGGTGGTTCCCTCTCTCAGAAAGTTTCATCTTGTGGAGATGAGGAAGTGTGCTTTCTTGATTGCTGGTCCTGAGAGATGGAACCACTTGCCACAATATATTCAATTAATGCCTGATATAGTTAGTTTTTAAAACACAGCTTAAATTCTTGCTATTTAGGCAAGCATATGGCATTGATGTCAAGATGACTTCATCTGCTATTTATAGTGATCAGGTTTTTTAAGTTAGTTAAAATATTGTTTGTTACTGTAATATGTATTTTTAATGTTTTTTTATTGTTTCGCATGTATCCCTGCTTAGTTTTAAGTGGGTTATAAATAAAAAATCAATAAATAAGAAAAGGTTTATAACAGCATTTGATGAAACATAAAATTAAAATAACAAAACATAGAAATCTGACAAAACTGCAAGAACTGGCTCTCCAGAACCTGGGGACTCTGCAGCCCCCATTGTTACTGGGTCAGGAGGATCATTCCCCTCAATCACTCTCAAAGAAGGTATTTGGTGTGAGTATGACCCAATCATTTAAGCACTTCCCCACAGGTGTTCACCGTTTCTTCTACCTCACCATTAAACCAACCTGACTGTGACTAGTAAGGTACAGGTTGTTAGTTTGACTAGTTTCACGCTAGAGCACATTTCTTACACAAACTGGTTCAGTTCCCTTTTTCAACTGAGTTTTAGATATTTTTATTTGTATATTTTATTTGTGAAATGGATAGATATAAACAGCTCAATAAAGGAACATGCAGCATCTATTAAATTATCAAACATAACAAATCAAAGACACTTAGGTCCCTGTTTACTAAGCCATGCTGTAGGCATGCTAGCGTTTTAGCACACACTAAAAATTAGCACGCGCTAAAAATACTAGCACACCTTAGTAAACAGGGCCCTTAACCAAAATCATCCAATTCTTTCTGTTCCAAATTCCAACAATATGCGTTTATTATTCTCTCTTTACTCTAGTTCCCTCTATTTCCCCTCAAATGCCCCCATATCCCTCATGGCCTCCCCTCCCCCCCCCCCTTATCTCAAAAGACCTTACTAGTAGGCATGCTTTTAGATATTTTTAAAATTAAAATTCAGTTAGATTTACCCAGCATGATTGTTTGTTTGGCATTTATGTTCTGAGAAATTTGTAGGTGATAATTTAAATACTCAGTATAAAAACAATCAAGCACTTTCACTATAGTGTTTCCAACAACTGCTGTCTTTTGTTTTCCTTTAGAATTCAAACAGTACTTCTGCCATGGATGCCAACATGGTTTCTTGAAGATTTTCCCAATATGAAAAACAGCACTGCAATAACGTCATTAAAGGTAATGCCATTGCCAAAAGAAATAAGTCTAGAATTGCATAGTGGCTTCAAAGAGTATGTTGTATAACGCCATGACTTGAATGTTCTTCTTGCAGTTGGTCACAGAACACTAGGAGGGAGAGGTTTATTGAGCTGTGGGGGGGAGGGGGCATGAGGGTATTTGAGGTGCTTGTGTGGGGCTCAGATGACATAGTAACATAGTAACATAGTAGATGACGGCAGAAAAAGACCTGCACAGTCCATCCAGTCTACCCTACAAGCTAACTCATATGTACTACTTTTTGTGTATACCTTACCTTGATTTGTATCTTTTTTCAGGGCACAGACCGTATAAGTCTGCCCAGCACTAGCCCCGCCTCCCAGCACCGGCTCTGCCATCCAATCTCCGCTAAGCTCCTGAGGATCCCTTCCTTCTGAACAGGATTCCTTTATGTTTATCCCACGCATGTTTGAATTCCGTTACAGTTTTCATCTCCACCACCTCCCGCGGGAGGGCATTCCAAGCATCCACCACTCTCTCCCTGAAAAAATACTTCCTGACATTTTTCTTGAGTCTGCCCCCCTTCAATTTCATCTCATGTCCTCTAGTTCTACCGCCTTCCCATCTCCGGAAAAGGTTCGTTTGCGGATTAATACCTTTCAAATATTTGAACGTCTGTATCATATCACCACACTGTTCCTCATAAGAACATAACTGTTGCCATACTGGGACAGACCAAAGGTCCATCAAGCCCAATATCCTGTTTCCAACAGTGGCCAATCCAGGTCACAAGTACCTGGCAGTCCCAAAACAGTAAAACAGATTTTATGCTGCATACCCTAGAAATAAGCAGTGGATTTTCCCAAGTTCATCTTAATAATGGCTAATGGATGTTTGTTTTAGGAAATTATCCAAACCTTTTTAAAACCCTGTTAACCTAACTGCTGTTACACATGTTTTATCAACAAACTCCAGAGTTTAATTACACATTGAGGGGCTCTTTTACAAAACGGCAGTAAGCCCAACGCGGGCTTACTGCTCGCTAAAAAGGGAAGTACTGCCAGGCTACCGCAGCAGCCTGGCGGTAGTTTCCAGACCCAGCGCGCGCCATTCCAGCGCTACAAAAATATTTTTATTTTTGTAGTGCTGGTGTCACAATGTTAGGAGTAAAAGTGAGCCCTTGTGCTGATCAAAGGACCAGCAGTCAAAAACCCAACGCTTCACCTGCAGCGACCACTGTTCCCCAACGGTTGAGCCCCTAGGTTCAGGTGGTCAACATGACTTAGGAAGTCGGACAAGGAAGAGGATGGCTCAGACAGAAGGAGGCAAAGACAAAGCAGAGTAGAACTCAGTACCGGGCAATAGTCAAGGCAGGCGGCGGTCCAGCAGTAGTCGGTTCCAGGCAGTAGTCAGGTCAGGCAGCGATCCAGCAGAGGTCAGGTCCAGGCAGCGATCCAGCAGTGGTCAGTTCCAGGCAGTAGTCAGGCCAGGCAGTGATCCAGCAGTGGTCAGGTCCAGGCAGTGGTCAGGTCATACAGAACAGCAACAAGATAAACGCATCAGACATCAAGAAGGTTGTAGCTGAGGCAACAAAGTAGGGAGAAGAAGTTCCTGGTTTCAAAGTGAAGGCATCTGACATCAGAGTAGGCGTGCTAAAGTGTAGGTGTGCCTAAAGTGTGGAAGTCAGAAAGGAAGTATACAGTTCGTTTTAGGGGAGAAGGCTTGGCTCCAACCTTGATGTCTCAGGTACGTGATAGCCGGTATGTACCCGGCGTTAATCGGGCAGTGCCATGTGCTGCTCAGATACTGCCAGGGTACCGCGGGAGCCCTTACCGCCATTTCTTTAAAAAAAAAACCTGCCTTTTACCCACCATGGTAAAAGGGGGCCTTGGCGCAGCTTCGTAAAAGGACCTCTGAGTGAAGAAATATTTTCTCCAGTTGGTTTTCAATTTACTACTGAGTCCCCCTAGTTCTAGTATTTTTGGAAAAGTAAAAAAGTGATTCATGTTTATCCATTCCACTCCACTCAGTATTTTATAGACCTCTATCATATCTCCCCTTAGCCATCACTTCTCCAAACAAGAGCCCTAGCTACTTTAGCCTTTCCTCACAGGGAAGTCGTCCTATCCCCTTTATCATTTCATTGCCCTCTCCACACACCCCCCCCCCCCCAAGACAGTAACAGTATATACCAGGATCTATGACAACTTCAGATATGATGGCCATTCCTATTAGAGCAGCAAGCTGGTCCCAGGAGTAGGCTAGTGGTCAGTTCAGTGGGCTGTAGAGCCTCTGGCTCTGGCCCCCTCCCACCGTGAGGTCTGGTAACACTCCTGGCTAGTACACTTGTGATGGAACATGTGAGCCCTTCAAAAACCACTATATACCTGCTGTACCTACATCTAGGAGACACCTGCAGGCTTCAGGGCTATTATAGTGGTGCAGTGAGATAAGTTGTTTTCTTTTTCTGTTCTTCAAGGACTCACAATACAATATAAGGGGATTACAGTGAAAGTTGTATTTGGGACCTTTTATGTGAAGTGCACTGCAGTGACATCTAGGCTGCCGCACTGCTCTGCCCAGATGTCTGTTTGGCCAGTCTACTAGAAATATTGGCTCCCAGATATCCCAAATGCTTGTTTTTGTGTGTTTTCCCCAGGACTATTTTTTCCGAAAATCGTTCTAGTCGTCACTTGATTTTTGGACGTTTTTCATAAAATGTCCCAAATTGGACTTAAACGTCATATCGACAATGCTCCTATGTATATACTGTTTCTATGATCTAATAGACTACCCCAAGCAGTGACCCAAAAAGTATCAAGGTGCAAAAAAAGTTATTATTTTATAAAATGCAGATTTATTAATGTGGAGGCAATAATGAGCCATCTTATGAACAATGCACATCCTTAGGGGGGCAATAATTAAAACATGCTTATCTGGAGTGACATGTGTAGGTTTGATTTAAAAACCACATGCATTATTATGTAGCCTGCCCTCTTCCAGCCCCTTTCAAATACTTCCCTACAGGCAAAATTTCCTGCACTGTAGAATGATGTGGGTAGTTTTAAATACTTTGAGGGAGTGCAATTTTCAAAACCCCTTTTATTAAAGTTAAATGTTTTGTATTTGCAAAAATAGCTTTGAAAATTATTCTCGGTTTTGTAAATTATTGTTTTTTTTTTATTGTGTCTTGATCAGACATAAAATACTAGACTAAGCTTGATAAATAGGCCTTTAAATCCTGTGGTCCTTATCTGTCCACATGGTCCAACTAGTCCAATTATTGTTTTTTTTTATTGTGTCTTGATCAGACATAAAATACTAGACTAAGCTTGATAAATAGGCCTTTAAATCCTGTGGTCCTTATCTGTCCACATGGTCCAACTAGTTCCTGCTTCCTGCTTAAGTGCCATAGACCCCATTGATCTCTAACTTTTCTTGCCTTGGACAATCTCTATTTTGTGTATATCATTGTGGAGTGCTTTTATTACTACCTTTAAAGCAGAAATTTTCAAGCTTTTTTGTCTCATGGCATACTTACATGGCGCTAAAATTGTCAAGGCATACCACCACACATAGTCCATCATTTTATCTTCTTTCCCTTCCCCCTCCACACATGGTTCAGCATTTTACCTTTTTTCCTCCCCCCACCTCCACACATGGTCCAGCATTTTACCTTCTTCCCTCCCCCCACCCCCAGACATAGTCCAGCATGTTTGCCTTTCCCCCCCCCTCACCCCCATCCGTACCTCCATACATGGTCCAGCATTTGACCTCTTTCCCCTCCCACCCCCACCCATAGTCTAGCATTTACCTTCTCTTACACCTGCACCCACAAAAATAGTCCAGCAACTCTCCCTCTTCTCTCCTGTCCCCTCTCCAGCCGACGACCAGGCATCTCTCCTTGTCTCTCTTTCCCCCCTTCCCACCCCATGTACCTTTTAAATGGCTTCTTGTCTCTAGCAGTCGGCGACAATGATTCATACAGCCTGCTAGCACCAACCCTGGAGCCTTCTTTTCTGACACTTCATGCCTATGTGGAAGCAGGAAGTTACGTCAGAGAGAAGGCTCCTGGGTTGGTGCAAGCAGGATGTAGAACTAGAGGACATGAAATGAGATTGAAGGGGGGCAGACTCAAGAAAAATGTCAGGAAGTATTTTTTCACGGAGAGAGTGATGGATGCTTGGAATACCCTCCTGCGGGAGGTGTTAGAGATGAAAACGGTAAAGGAATCCTGTTCGGAAGGAAGGGATCCTCAGGAGCTTAGCGGAGATTGGATGGCAGAGGCGGGGCAGACTTATACGGTCTGTGCCCTGAAAAAAGATACAAATCAAGGGGCTGGTGGTTGGGAGGTGGGGCTAGTACTGGGCAGACTTATACGGTCTGTGCCCTGAAAAAGATAGATACAAATCAAGGGGCTGGTGGTTGGGAGGTGGGGCTAGTGCTGGGCAGACTTATACGGTCTGTGCCCTGAAAAAGATAGATACAAATCAAGGGGCTGGTGGTTGGGAGGTGGGGCTAGTGCTGGGCAGACTTATACGGTCTGTGCCCTGAAAAAAGATACAAATCAAGGGGCTGGTGGTTGGGAGGTGGGGCTAGTGCTGGGCAGACTTATACGGTCTGTGCCCTGAAAAAGATAGATACAAATCAAGGGGCTGGTGGTTGGGAGGTGGGGCTAGTGCTGGGCAGACTTATACGGTCTGTGCCCTGAAAAAAGATACAAATCAAGGGGCTGGTGGTTGGGAGGTGGGGCTAGTGCTGGGCAGACTTATACGGTCTGTGCCCTGAAAAAAAGATACAAATCAAGGGGCTGGTGGTTGGGAGGTGGGGCTAGTGCTGGGCAGACTTATACGGTCTGTGCCCTGAAAAAGATAGATACAAATCAAGGGGCTGGTGGTTGGGAGGTGGGGCTAGTGCTGGGCAGACTTATACGGTCTGTGCCCTGAAAAAAGATACAAATCAAGGGGCTGGTGGTTGGGAGGTGGGGCTAGTGCTGGGCAGACTTATACGGTCTGTGCCCTGAAAAAAAGATACAAATCAAGGGGCTGGTGGTTGGGAGGTGGGGCTAGTGCTGGGCAGACTTATACGGTCTGTGCCCTGAAAAAAGATACAAATCAAGGGGCTGGTGGTTGGGAGGTGGGGCTAGTGCTGGGCAGACTTATACGGTCTGTGCCCTGAAAAAAGATACAAATCAAGGGGCTGGTGGTTGGGAGGTGGGGCTAGTGCTGGGCAGACTTATACGGTCTGTGCCCTGAAAAAGACAGATACAAATCAAGGTAAGGTATACACAAAAAGTAGCACATATGAGTTATCTTGTTGGGCAGACTGGATGGACCGTGCAGGTCTTTTTCTGCCGTCATCTACTATGTTACTATGTATGAATCATTGCTCCCTGCCACTGACCGCTAGAGACAAAATTTACTCCATTCTGGCACAAATTAAGCATTCCCACAGCACACCTGGGGAGCAGCTGTAGCATACCAATGTGCCACAGCACACACTTGTTGAAAAATGCCGCTTTAAAGGATAGTGTATACAGTGGGGGAAATAAGTATTTGATCCCTTGCTGATTTTGTAAGTTTGCCCACTGACAAAGACATGAGCAGCCCATAATTGAAGGGTAGGTTATTGGTAACAGTGAGAGATAGCACATCACAAATTAAATCCGGAAAATCACATTGTGGAAAGTATATGAATTTATTTGCATTCTGCAGAGGGAAATAAGTATTTAATCCCTCTGGCAAACAAGACCTAATACTTGGTGGCAAAACCCTTGTTGGCAAGCACAGCGGTCAGACGTCTTCTGTAGTTGATGATGAGGTTTGCACACATGTCAGGAGGAATTTTGGTCCACTCCTCTTTGCAGATCATCTCTAAATCATTAAGAGTTCTGGGCTGTCGCTTGGCAACTCGCAGCTTCAGCTCCCTCCATAAGTTTTCAATGGGATTAAGGTCTGGTGACTGGCTAGGCCACTCCATGACCCTAATGTGCTTCTTCCTGAGCCACTCCTTTGTTGCCTTGGCTGTATGTTTTGGGTCATTGTCGTGCTGGAAGACCCAGCCACGACCCATTTTTAAGGCCCTGGCGGAGGGAAGGAGGTTGTCACTCAGAATTGTACGGTACATGGCCCCATCCATTCTCCCATTGATGCGGTGAAGTAGTCCTGTGCCCTTAGCAGAGAAACACCCCCAAAACATAACATTTCCACCTCCATGCTTGACAGTGGGGACGGTGTTCTTTGGGTCATAGGCAGCATTTCTCTTCCTCCAAACACGGCGAGTTGAGTTCATGCCAAAGAGCTCAATTTTTGTCTCATCTGACCACAGCACCTTCTCCCAATCACTCTCGGCATCATCCAGGTGTTCACTGGCAAACTTCAGACGGGCCGTCACATGTGCCTTCCGGAGCAGGGGGACCTTGCGGGCACTGCAGGATTGCAATCCGTTATGTCGTAATGTGTTACCAATGGTTTTCGTGGTGACAGTGGTCCCAGCTGCCTTGAGATCATTGACAAGTTCCCCCCTTGTAGTTGTAGGCTGATTTCTAACCTTCCTCATGATCAAGGATACCCCACGAGGTGAGATTTTGCGTGGAGCCCCAGATCTTTGTCGATTGACAGTCATTTTGTACTTCTTCCATTTCTTACTATGGCACCAACAGTTGTCTCCTTCTCGCCCAGCGTCTTACTGATGGTTTTGTAGCCCATTCCAGCCTTGTACAGGTGTATGATCTTGTCCCTGACATCCTTAGACAGCTCCTTGCTCTTGGCCATTTTGTAGAGGTTAGAGTCTGACTGATTCACTGAGTCTGTGGACAGGTGTCTTTCATACAGGTGACCATTGCCGACAGCTGTCTGTCATGCAGGTAACGAGTTGATTTGGAGCATCTACCTGGTCTGTAGGGGCCAGATCTCTTACTGGTTGGTGGGGGATCAAATACTTATTTCCCTCTGCAGAATGCAAATAAATTCATATACTTTCCACAATGTGATTTTCCGGATTTAATTTGTGATGTGCTATCTCTCACTGTTACCAATAACCTACCCTTCAATTATGGGCTGCTCATGTCTTTGTCAGTGGGCAAACTTACAAAATCAGCAAGGGATCAAATACTTATTTCCCCCACTGTACATTTTAGTAGTTTGTAATGATAGTTGAAACTACAGTAGGGGAACTAGATTTGTAAAAAGAATCAATAATTTGTTTGTCAGACTAATAGAGGATCAGGGCCACCGAGAGACACAGCCGGGCCCAGGGCAGG
The DNA here is from genome assembly GCF_901765095.1 of Microcaecilia unicolor. Classification (NCBI taxonomy): domain Eukaryota; kingdom Metazoa; phylum Chordata; class Amphibia; order Gymnophiona; family Siphonopidae; genus Microcaecilia; species Microcaecilia unicolor. The sequence continues at coordinate 44,770,209 of NC_044036.1, forward strand.
ACTGGACCACAGTGCGTGCACATGCACACACCCCCATACCCCCCCACCTGCCGCGCTGCACCCACACACCCCTACACTCGGGCTGCTGCCCCCTCACCTTTGTCTGCTCCCTTGCTCTGTCTTCTCCTGCACTGCTTCTGTCCGTGCCTGGAGTCAGGACCTGTATGATTGTATTAACGCAATATCACATTAATGCAATCATCTGGATCCTGGGCGTCACACAGGAGCAGGAGAGGACAGATCCAGAAGCAGGCAGGAAGATGTTTGCCGGTACCAGGCCGGTACCTGCCCCCTCCCCCCTTTGGTGGCCCTGATAGAGATATGACTACTTAAGTGGTCTTAGAAAAATACTTGTTTCAAAAGATCTAAATTATTACTTCTCTGGTAACCATCTTGGTTAGAGTGTAATGTGTTTGACATTGTACAGGTATTAATTGTCTAATTAGTTAAACACAATTACTTCATTTCAGAATAAAAATCATTATTTTGCATTTTAACTATTTTCTAGGCAAAGAATGAATGTGTTTCTTTGAGTTCCATTCTACCAATCCCTTTTGATGAGGATCCAATAATTATGGAGGTCCAAGAAACTGTAGTTCAAGAAGAGCACAACTCCAATGACACAGACAAGGATCATAAAAGCATGGACAACTCTGAGAATACTTTGCTTGTGGATACTACAAGTACTGATCTACCTGAGCAAGCCAATGGGTACAAACCTCAGATTTCTGATAGACATGCAATGAAAAGTTTGGCTCATGATTCTAACAGAACACCCCATGCAATCTCTGACACAGTAGAAAATGTGCAGAGTTTAGAAAACCTATGGTCGAAAAGTGATACCAGCCCTCGTTCTTCACTGTGGAACAGTGAATTTGGGAATAATACATGTAATTTTAGTGAAAGAGAGGTGATAGATCCTCTCAGTTTAATGACAGCTAAGAGCTATGTACCTTTGGAACACAAATGGGAAAAGCAGTTCTCTGGTGATTCAGCTGAAGAGCAGACTTTGCTTCCGGATGAGATGGTTGTTTGCTTAACCTCTGTGAATGAAGAGCCCCTGGATACAAAATCTTATTTTACACAAGTAGATTGGAATGTATTCCAGAAGGAAATAATTTCAGTTAAATAGAAGAAGCTACAAACGTCTGGGTTCACTGAGTAAAACACCGCCATTTTGGATCACTGTACACAGGAGTGAACTACTACAATGGGTGTTGGCAAATCTCCAGTGGTATCATGGAAATAGTGGTATATAGTGTTTCAAACCCATACAGAAACATACCTTGAACAGCAGCAGAGTGACAACCCAAACTCAGATGTCCACTTATTTCCTCCTAAGGGAATTATGGTACAATCCTGGGGAGTCTGTTGATTTTGTTAGCCTTTAGTGGAGCCTGTGTGCTTGATCCCTAAAACATGAAGTTCGAAATCTCTGAAAATGAAATGATTTGTGACAAATAAGCATAATACCAATGGCAAGCTGGTAGGCTTAATTTTTTGTCCTCCAGTGTTTCTTATTGAGATTAGAATCACATTTGCCACAAGTTGTAAGTCTTTGTAATCAAAAAGGAGCACTGTTGAGACCATTTATTTTCAAGTGGATCTACCTTTAAAATCATAGGTGTTTAAATTATTACTCTAGTACTAATCATTCCTATAGCACTACTAGACATATACAGCGCTACAGAAATGAAAACTAAGATAAGCTGCTGCATTCTGTTCTCTCTCTACATGCAGATGCCTCTCACACTTTCACATTTTATATTTCTTAATTAAAGTAGCTTACAGTTCTCCAACTTCTCTCCTCTGAACTGTGGTGCACTGCTGTTATTCACTCACAGCTCACCATTGTGGAACCAAATTGCTTTGCCTCTTTCCAAATGAAGGAGTCTGCCACTGATTACGACTTATGAGTTTTCCTCAACTCCTTTCAACTAACTTTGTTTATTTGTTTACGGATGAGATATAAAACCAATCCTTGACTCACATCGGACCACAGGTGACGCATGTGATACCCACATTTGTTGAAGTTGCAGAATTGGTCCTTCCTATCTCATTCTTTCTTTTCTTGTGCTTGTGTACACTTGGTTTCCAAGTTTTAGCCAATCAAGTGGCAAAGTCGCCTATATCTGACCCTGCCCAGGGTTATCTTATTCCAACTGTTGAGGTCTGTGTTGCAGATGTTAAAGTTGTGCTTGAGGGTGTCCTTGAATCTGAAACATAGTCTTCTCTGTGATCTCTGACTAATTTTCAGATAGCTGTTGGTGGAGGTGTACTTATGAAGGCCTAGACCATGTAGTTTCAGTGCTGCTAAATATCTAATATAAAGAATTAATCTACAGACCATAAGAGGTGAAGACCTTTTTTTCTTCTGTGGATTACAATGATATAAGCAAGGCCATTTGATGTCAAGCAAGTACCTCACCCCTCCCTACCTTCCTCTGGGCAGGTAATTGAAAGACAATGAGTCATGCCATTCACTGTTTACAATGAGTGTGTTCAAAGAGCCTCTAGAGACTTTTAGGTTGCAGAACTATTTCCATGTGACAGGGGCAGGGTACCTAGCAGTGGCGTACCAAGGGGGGGGGGGGGGGGGGTTGGTGGGAGCAGTCCATCCCGAGTGCACGCCGCTGGGGGGGTGCAGCTCGCCGTCAGCTTCGTTCGTTTCCATGCTCCCTCTGCCCCGGAACAGGTTACTTCCTGTTCCGGGGCAAAGGGAGCGTGGAAACGAACGAAGCTGACCGGCGCGTGGCACCCCCCCCCCCAGTGGCGTGCACCCAAGGGGGGGGTCTTTCACTGGGGTGGGGGATGTCCTTTCACCGAGGGGGGTCGCATCGGCGATCCGCCCCGGGTGTCAGCCCCCCCTAGGAACGCCACTGGTACCTGGCAGAGGAGAGAGACAAAATTCTGCAATCAGGACAGGCAGGACAGGATAGGAGAATGGCATATTGCAGGGGGTCGGTGGGAACGGAATCCTGAATTCTTTGAAGTAAGATAAATATTGTTTTACTGAGGATGTGATTATTTACCAAAGAACTGAGGATGTATCTTTTAGGTAAATGCAATATATATTTTTTTTGTGCGCCTTTTGGCAATTGTAACAAACGACATATCCTGCAGGACGTATTCCTGTATGATGTGTTCCTTAGAAAAAAAACAGTTCTTTGTACTTCAGGGCTGGAAACCCTATATAAATGCCTGGTCTGGAAGGTGAAGGGGGGTGGGGGGGGGTCGATGAAAATCTTCCCCAGCCTCTATTAGGGCTAAGGAATATACGACCATTTCCATGGCATTTCCCTTTTGTTTATGCTCCCTCACCATCCTGTTTCTTGTGCGCTGTTCCTAACCTTTTTATTATTTCTTATTTTTCCTGTTCTTGGATTAGAATAAAACTTTAGTAACGTAAGAAGCTTCTTTTGTTTATAGTTGTTTTTGGTACTTACAAGGCCGGTGATGCTAAGAAACCAGTTGGGGAATTTGTATGGGTGAGGTGTTGGGTTTTTGCTTCTGAGACGCAGCACCAAAAGGCCCAAACATAGCCGAAGAGCACAAATTTGGGAATTCCGGTGTCCTCTATCCTTATGACACGGCCAGCCTACTATAACTGAGATTTCACCACCATTCCCAGTACCTAGAAATCTAGCACATTTTGAGGATTTCCCTTTTGGGGTTCCTGTCTTGCTTCCTTATATTGTAGATGGATCTCAAAGAAAGCAATTTATGATTTCCTTCAGAAAAATGAACCAGAAAACTTGTGTGCACATTATTTTGTGAAATGCTGAGGAAAGGTGTTCAAGCTTTTTTTTTTACATTAATACTGCACATTGAAATTTAGAATGAGAGCCCTGAAAAACCCCCCATTGTATCAGTTCCATTGGTATTACACAGAAAAAATGGAATCTACACATGATCTGGCCTGGTTTTTGTGGATGATACACACCAAAAGTAGGTAAGTACCAACATTCTTCATTGTCTTTTAACGGTGGAGCTGGCTCTTCATGGCCATTATCCAGCATGTTCTACATGAATGTTGTAAAGTGTTGTTTTCTCTTTGATTTTCTTCTCAAAGTCTGTTACAATAAAATGAGATGAGAGAGAGCTTGCTCTTTGTTGTTAGGTAGTCATGTTCTGGGTGTCTGGAATGGTAGCAGAGCCACCCAGCTATTGGACTTATCCTTTTAGAATTCCTTATCCATAATGCTCAAGAATTCTCTGTCTTCTACTGAAAGAGTTGGTTTGTCATCATCCTTGATGACTTGGAACACTGAGTTCCCTGGATGTTCTCCTAAATCTGGTAGAAAGGTGTCCTGACAAATCGTTGAGCCAGGGTGTGGTTCTTCCCAGCAGTAAGCCTCCTTCATGTGCAGATGGTTAGGACAAGGCTTAAACAAAGTGGTGTTCCCATTTTCCAAGACACACATTTTGAAGATACCTACACTTGATCTCCTCAGTCTCTTAAGGCAGATGTCACCTACTATCACCTATCGCATGGGGAGTTGGTAGGCATATGGGGTGTCAAGTGGACCTGCATGTGACCCTCAAACTCTGATCAATGTTGATGCATCTCTTCCCAACAAGAGTAAGATATTGGCTTTTGGATCCAAAGGCTGCAGATACTCCTATAGGTTGGAGATGAAGATGGTGTTGCGCAACCTCTGGTGTGGGAATTCCTTCTCAGTTATCAGGTATCTGATTACATTGAATAAGAGTAGGTAGATGGGTCTTGTTGCTACCTTCACAAACTATCATGTAGCCACTTGCTCTTATCCCTGTCCTCTTTGTCATCCTTGTACAGGTCTTGAGGTGGTAGGGATAGCAAGCTCCTTGGATGTCAAACTGGTCAAAGAACTCTGTCCTTACCAGGGACTGGTTACTGTGCTCATCTATGATAACATACATTTTTACTGCCTTTTCTGGTTGCTTTTATGGATATACCTTGGCTACACATATCTTCGTGCATGGCTGTCCACTGCAGCCTTCTCCACACAGTTGTGTACAGTTTCGAGTAATGTTCTGTGGTGACATTTGCTCTAACTCCTTCTCCACACCATGGCTTGACTCTGAGGTTGGGGTTCCTATAGATGTAGGCTTACTTGTCAGGGTGTAAGGTGCTAACATGTTGGTCACTATTGCACTTCGTACACTTTATGGCTGCTTTACAGTCTTTTGCCATGTACATGGATGAAGAGCAACATTTGTAGCAGATTCTGTACTTTTTCAACAGATCTTGATGTTCTCTTAAGGGTTTCTCCCTAAACCCTCTACATTTCTTGAGAGGATGAGATTTCTTATCTATAGGACACTGTCGATCAGTAGGTAGGATTGCTGTGGGTGGCACATCTGTCGTGTGTACAGCTATAGGCTTCTTGGTGTTGCCGTACTTCTTGACCTGCCTTTCACTAGGGAAATAGCCTGTCTTGACTGTTTCAGGTACATCAAACATGAAGCTGGGGTCATTTCTCCTCTTTGCCAAATCTTGGATGAACTTCACAAAGACTGTGAATGGAGGAAACCTCTCTTGATGGTTGTCTTTATACTTGGCGCCTACTGATGACCATTTTTCTCTTATGTCATACAGCAGCTTTAATATTTATGGCCTAAGCTGTATCCAAGTATTACAGGCCAGGAAGGTTTTGTTCAGCCTTGAGTGCTTCCAGTTCCTGGAGGAGATCTCCTAGTTCTTGTAACTTGTCATTAACTCCATTTGTCACCTTTGGATAACTCCTTATTCTTTTCATCAGTGCCTGTTGGATACCTTCTGGGCTGCCATAGTGCTGGTCAAGTCAATCCCACATTTCTTTCAAACTTTTTGAGGGGTCATACAAATATGCATCTGGTAATCTCTTTACACAGTTGGCTGACGCAGTTCTCAGCCACTTTCTCATCAGGCTCATCTCTTGCATTGGAGTGAGCCTCATAATTGTTGTGGCATCATTAAAGTTAGATTTCCACCCTCTATACTTTTCTGAGCAGTCATTGAACTGGTAAAGCCCCATGTTCACAATCTTTCTGTAAGCCATGTATGTTGCTAGATCTTCTCTCTCTCTGAAGTTTCTAACACACTGGCAGTAGGTGCCTGTGGCTGGCTGTGTGTTGGGGTTGGTCTGAAGTCAGGCATTGTCACGGTCGTTGACGTCCATGCCTTGCACATCAGTGCCCCACTCCATCTAGACCCATTAGATTTACCTGCAGTTCTAGTCAGTGACCTGTGGGGTCACTGTACAGTGGTGGAGGCCAAGCTGGTGATGTCATCAGTGCTGAGCCCTTCTTAAACTGGCCTCTGCATGCCCTCAATGTTCTGGCAATAATCCCTGATTAAGTTCAGGCCTGCCTGATGCTCTGCTAGTTCCATCTACTGTTTCATTGTCAGGCCGTGGCCTGAAGCATTGCTGCAGCTTTCTCCTTCTTTCTCTGTTCCAGTGAAGCCTGCTTCCAAGCCTTGAAGTCCTGAAAGCTACTTGCCCTTCAATAAGTCCCTGGTCGCTGGCTGCAGTGAGTAGGCTCTGTGCTGAGTTTTGGACTGTGTCTGCTGGAAACGCGGAGGGTTCCACATGGGCTGTTCCTGGTTCCTGTTTGTTGCGCTGTGCCTGTGGGTGTCTTTTGCCCTGGGAGCCTTTGGTTCGGGCATTTCAGAGACTATTACTGACCTGCCTGCCCTGGGAGCATCGGCTCAGGCATTGCTTTGCTTAAACCCTTTTGCCCTGGGAGCATTGGCTCAGGCATTGCTTTGCTTAAACCTGGTTGCACTGGGAGCATTCGGCTCAGGCGCCTCTGTGACTGTTTGTGTTTCTTCCTTGCCTTCAGCGAGCAGAGTGGGCCGCTCAAGTTCCCTACCCGCGGTGCAGGTCTACAAGAGATTAGTTTTCATTTGCCCTGCTACTGCTCATCTCCTGCTTCTGAGAGAGCTTGCGGAGGTCCTGCGGCTTACATGAGAGTCCTGACAAAATGAACCTTTATCTGACTGCCAGCGGTCTCACTGCTTCCAGCTAAGTGCTACTGCTTTCCATTGCCTGTCACGGTGGGCCTTTGAGTAGTCTCTTATGCTCTTTTGTTTGCTTTTCTTGTACAGTTAGGCTGTCTTACTATTTGCCAATAGTGTATGCTTAGTGTTTTGCTTTAGCTAGTGTTAGGATGTGCAGCTAGGTTGCGTATTGTCCTCTCTTCTCTTACGTTATTGCTGAGCCATTTGTTTGCCTTTTGCATTGTGTTTCTTTTTGCTGCCATTAAAGCTACCTTAGTTCACCTCCATTTGCAATCCAGTCCAGTTTTTTGTGATACTCTTGTCTCTATGGGACTCCGTCTACCCAGAGGTGGTTGAGTGATTCTCACGCAACCCTGGGCCAAGGGCTCACAAACGTTACAGTATGCATGTGAGCATGTGGATCACTATGGTGGCGGTTCACCTCTATGGCATGCTTTATCTTAGGCTTGCTTCTTTCAGGCGAGTGACACTCTTGTCTGGAGGAACGTGATTGCTCAGAATCTGATGATTCTTCTGAGTCAAACTGTGACTGCGCACTTCTGTGAGCCAAGATCTGGGCCTTCACATATGCGCTGTTCACTGTGCAGAATCTTCTGTGATGATGTGGCTGAGCTGGTTCTCCCCGCCATCCTGCCTTAGACCCTTTTCCAGGGCTGTGGCTTCAGCCTGCATGGCAGCTGCTTCTTTTTCTTGCTGGAGAAGCTTCAAGGCAATGTCTAACTCTGCCTTCTTGAATTCAGTAAGCAGCAGCAGCAATGGTGGTGGCAGTGGCTTCCACTGTGGCAGCATTAGCCTTAGCAGTGGCAGCAGCAGCTGCATCAGCCTTGGCTTTAGCAGCAGCCACAGCCACTGCATTCTTTCCCTCTTCTAATTTAAGTTTCTCAATTTCTATGACTGCTTCTTGTTTACTATAAAGAACTTTTGATTTAGCAGCCTCGGCCTTGGCTAGGACTTGAAGAGCGCTGCACTGGTTGGACTGACTGGAATGGCTTGTTCTGTGTGATTTTAGGGACCTAGAATTTCTAGAACTGTGTCTGGAGTTGCCTGAATGTTGAGTCTGATTTTCCCCTGCAGAGGCAGCGTGCAATTCTGTACCTTTAATTTCCACTTCAGTTTCATACATCTTTCTGGCTTTCGTAGGCATATGTGGGCTTCTGGATCTTTCTGACCCCTTTTCACTGCCCCTACTGACTTGTGCTGTACCCCCTGTGCCAGTCGGCTCAATTATTTTAGAGTCTGCCATAGCCTTGCATTAATAAAAATAAACCCCCTTTCTCTATTTCTCTTAGAACACATTTGCACAGTGAACCTTGGCTTTGTGCCAAATGTTACCCTGTAGAAACAGCAGAGGGTGGGGGGAGAGGATGTAGGCAGCCCTAATGTGGAAATTCCTTTTCTTCCCTTTGTATCTTGCAGGCAGTGGGGGGAAGGGATGGTGCTTCTTGATCTGTGCAAAGCACCTGCTTCAGCTAATTGATTATACAGGTTTGCCTTCTTTGCAGGGAAGCTGGCACAACACTGGAAGGCTTGTGAAATATGTACAAATCCTTTGCTTATAGACTTGAATGCAAGCTCTACTGAAATTCACACAGTAATGTCCCAAGCCATGCAATTTTTTAGCTTTGATAAAAACTTCCTCAGAGAGAATTTCCTTTACTGCGCCAAAACTGCTTCTATATAACTCTCCAGTAGCAAATATTATCAGGATTTTAGTTTAACAATCCAGATTTCCGCTCAAACTGACACCATAAATTCTTTGAAGCAATGCGAATTACGTTAAACTCTTATTTCATTTGCTAGAGATAGTGCTGAGGCTTAGGGCTTTCACACTGCACAGTAGAGAATGACAGGGGGATGGGCATGGGGACAGATCCCATGGGGACAAAGCAGGGATAGTGACAGAGCCAAACTATGTCTCCATGTCATTTTCTACTTTGAAACCTGTTAATGAACTGGACTGTTATTTATGTTTGAATGATGCAGATGATATTTTGATTTTTTGGAAAAACAAGCAAACGTGCTAACCACAACTAGCAAAATTTGCATGGCGGATCCTGTACATTCCTGCTACCAGCACATCTTCTAAGAAGACATCTTCTATTGCAGGAAAGACTGTGGAAGACAGGAGAGCTAGACTGAATCCTGAGATTGTTGATGACTTATTCATCCACAGATTAAAAAATCATAACAGTGCTTCATAGAGCATATTTCTCCCGTGCTAGGGCATACAGAACGGGTTGTATTTTGTACCCCTGGACATTTTAACAGGGTGGATTAGGATTCCTTAGGGTAGTAGAAATCAGCTATTGTTGGGGTTGGAAGTGTAGAGGGTGGTGGTGAGGGGGGTTATTATAAATGCTCGTTGTTGTTATTGTTTTTATTTATGATTTATAAACAGTTGCACATCATATTGGTCCTTTTTATACTTTAATAAAAAGATTTAAATATAAAATCAGAAGTGTTTAAGGCTTCTGCAGATAAGGACAGAGTCCATGGGGATGGGGCGGGGACAGGAACAGAACCGCTGGAGATGGGGCGGATGGGATGGGGACGGAGACAGAACCTGCAGGGATGGGGTGGGGATGGGGCAGGGACAAAATTTGTCACCATGTCATTCTCTACTGCACAGTTCTTCTGTAGAATTATTTAATTTTCACTTGAAGTCACACATTAGAAGCTTTTAAGGCAATGTACTTGTAACTCTGCTCTTTCTTTCACATTGTGGAATGCTTATAATTACTCTGTATGCACATGTCCACTAAAATCTTTGTCAGTAGAATCCACTGAGTGGCTAGGATTTTTCACGTCCCTGGGATTTTTTCTATAGTGTCCAAAAATGTTCACTGTACTGTTCTAGGCAAAGTATAGTGTAGCTAAACAGCCAGTTTAAACCATCCCCAAGTAGAAGCTTTACCAGTAGACTCTCAATTCTTAAGCAAATCTTCTTTATTGTAGCACTCATAATAAACAAAATCCAACTTATTGTTCTGTTGCTTAGAAGAGAATTGTTGCCTTCTGCACACAGAGTCTGTATCTAGCCATCCCAGAGAGGAAAAGCTGTAACACTCAAAGGAGAATAGGGGGGGAGGGGTAACTCAGGGAAAATGACTTGGGGAGATGGTAAAAAATCTTGATGAATTACAGTAAATTAAGGGGAGATCAGCCCCTAGAACATTTATGATCACAAAGCATGCTAGCAAGACTGAGTTGTTTCCCACAGCCTACAGGGGCAGAAAGGGAAGGCTGGCCCTAGCAAACAGCCAATAGGGAAAACATACAGAGTCAATCCCAGGATACTGCAAACTATAGGAAAAGCAGTCCTAATACACAGTGCTACCTATTGCACAAACAATGCGATTAAATACAAATAATATTCATCCTATATAATAATTCTCACCTCCAACGTTCGAATGTGCCTGGGACCATGCTTCCCTCGGAGGTGGTCTGCTAGGCAGGCACGCACTGATGTCAGTGACAGCTGATACCAAAGCAAGGGGAGGAGTAGGGAAACACGCACGCAGAGGAACTTGAACACAAAATCATTGAAGAAGCAACGCCGCGAAGGCCAGCACAGGACTTCGACTGACGGGGGTTGGGGTCCCCCATCAGCACAGGTACTGGACGGTGGTGGGGGACGGTTTTTGCCGAGAAGGGGGGGTCGACAGGGTCATGGAAGGGGGAGTGAAAATGGAGAGAGGGCAGAGTCTGGAACAGCGAGGGAGGGTGGGGGATGGCCTTGCTAGCGCCCGTTTCCTTCCCTTTTGAAACGGGCATTTTTTACTAGTATTAAATATACATCACAATATACCCTGTCTCCATGAATATGGGTATCAAAGTCAATCACATAACTTACATAATAACTTGCATACACAGTGTAATCATTTAAAATTAAGATTAAATACCTAAGACCCTCAGAAATATAACTCACCCATGCAGCTAACCAGAAATCTGGTGGCTAAAGAGGGTGGACACGTTTTTTTTTATTCATCAGGTCCTTCACACTGCAAACCAAAGCCCCTTCACAAAAAGCAGTGTGGAAGAGCAAACAAATTTAAATGAATACACTGTGAAAAAGCACTAACATAACATAAATCAGTGTAGTGTAATCCTCTTGGGTGGAGCCAGCAAGCCTGCGGGGCTCACAGGGTTCCAGGACAGAATACTGCTGATATTGGAACTCGGGGCCAAAGTATTATCAAGGCAATTTCATATAAAAAATCATAATATATTCTTCAAAACAAAAGATACAGCCCTCTTAATATAGTCTTCAAAAGAAAAAGGTACAGTCCTCACAAGATAATCTTCAAAAGAAAAAAGGTACAGTCCAAGTCCCAAAATCCCTCAGCAAACGCTCAGCTCCTCAAGACCTCAGGTCTTCTATTAGGGCATTAGCTTTCCCTTCCCCCTCCTTCAGAAGGGTTTCATAAGAGTTCAGCACACTTCCAATATAGCACAACGGTTCAGAACAAATCTTCATGGACAGTCTTTGCACATCAAACCAATACCACAAATCACCTGCCTTTTCACAGCACAGAGGGAACCCTGTAAGGAGCAGGGTTGGCAGTTTCTCCCACCTCTCAGCACCACGCCAGGTGTGGCCTCCTCCACTGCCTTCAAGTGCTGGGCAGGGCAACCTTTGAATTCTCCCACTCCATGGTAGCTGGCTGTTCTCCCTTAGGCAGCTCTAGTGGCAGGCTACTTCCTTCCTCCACATACTCCATGGAATCTCTTTCCATTCATCTCCTCTCTGTCTTGGTGACTGAGAGCCTCCAGGAAATCTGCTCTCCCCTTCTCACAGCTGGGGAGAATTATATATTGATGGCGAAGCCATGGAAACTGACCTTCATCCTTCCCTCTCCCTCTAGTGGGGAAGGGAGTAACAGGCTCACCCTGCCTCAAACCATTGCTCCCCCCTGCTGGGGCTGGGAATCCATTCCATTTTTTTTTTAGGACTACTCTCTTCTCTCATTCTTGCAAGGACTTCTGGGACCCATAGTTCTGGGCTTAACTGCTTCACTGGGGAATCTCTGGGGCTTGCCTGGTCACAGTAGCAATAATCTTTTTACATACATAGAATATCAAAATACAGCAACAGTCCTTCAAAATTAGCCCTTCACTACAGATCTTACAAATCTTGCTACTACAGAATCTCCAAACGTTTCTTAATACTGCTCCAGTGAGCTTTCAACAATCTTCACAGCCTCCCTGAACGCCTGACACCGCAGGTTTTCGCAATCTGCTTCAGGGACTCGGGTACAGCTGCAACAACTGAAAAAGAAAACAAAGACACCACACAGTGATTTGGAGAAGTTTTACTTTTTATTTACATTTGTTTTGTATGTGTATTTTTGTAGTGGAAAGTTAAGCCCCTGAAGCAATATGGTGCTCAAGGGTTTCATACAAAATGTTCAGGATGTACATACTGTCAGTATGCTTTAGAAATTAGTTGGATTTATATTCCAAATCAGAAGAATAACAAAAGATTTTACCTCACAACTAAAGCAGATTGCAATTCTGCTGTGGTCGTTTATGCAATATCTTGCCCATGTGGGTTGTGGTATATCAGTCAGACCGTTAAAAAGATTAAGCAAAGATTTATAAGCGAATACTATAAAATGTACCAAGATAGTAGATAGGTAATGGATTTGATATACCAAGATCTTAAATGCTTTAAAGAGATACCGAACAGATATCATGTGTTTACAAGAAACTAGATTGACAGAACACTGAAAACTCCAAAAAGCCTGGGTGGGAAATATTTTGTATACCTCCTTGGGTCAGCACAAGGGGGGGGGGCAGGTAGCAGTTCTGATAAGGAAATCCCTACATTATAAAGCCAAATTACTTGTTACAGACTCTAAGGAGCGATATTTATTGATACATCTTACCCTACAAGGTAGAGAACTATTGCTCTTAGTGATTTATGGGCTTAATCATTATGAAGCAGGCTTTTATGATACATTTATGGGGATCAGTGTTGGTCATATGGGTGCTCCTTTAATAGTTCCAGGAGATTTTAACTTAGTCATAGGCCGTAGTATATATAGATCTGCAGGGCAAGTGGATAAAGGTGAGGGAGAATGGGGTGTATGAGGCCCTTTATGAACACATTAAACTTAGTAGATCCATGGCACCTCCTCCATCTAACTCACAAAAAAATGTCAGGAAGTATTTTTTCAGGGAGAGAGTGGTGGATGCTTGGAATGCCCTCCCGCGGGAGGTGGTGGAGAGGAAAACAGTAACGGAATTCAAACATGCATGGGATAAACATAAAGGAATCCTGTTCAGAAGAAATGGATCCTCAGGAGCTTAGCCGAGATTGGGTGGCGGGGCTGGTGGTTGGGAGGCGGGGATAGTGCTGGCCAGACTTATACGGTCTGTGCCAGAGCCGGTGGTGGGAGGCGGGGCTGGTGGTTGGGAGGCGGGGATAGTGCTGGGCAGATTTGTACGGTCTGTGCCCTGAAAATGACCGTTACAAATCAAGGTAAGATATACACAAAAAGTAGCACATATGAGTTTGTCTTGTTGGGCAGACTGGATGGACCGTGCAGGTCTTTTTCTGCCGTCATCTACTATGTTACTATGAATATGATTATACGCATTTGTTGGGAGCACATGGTACACGGTCTAGAGTAGATTATGTGAGTACACTCGAGAGTCAAATGAGTCTCTTATTACTCTGATTCTTAAACCATGGAGACCACTGGATAGACCTGATCCTTACAGGCCCATATCTCTCATAAATGTAGACGTAAAAAAGTATATCCATAATACTGGCATCTGGTATGGAAGTAGCTATGTAGATAACATAAATATTAGCCTTTCACCTCTCCTTTTCTACCTTTTAAAGGTAATCCAGAATGTTCCCCAGGAACAGAAAACAAGATGTTTTGTGTGTGGGCAGACAAAACGCATTACTTATTGGTATCATGTATTAGATAACAAGGGGAAGATTAAGACCTTCACTGCTTTACAATTTGGTTTGGGTGATACATCATCATTGTTTGCATATTTGCAGCTCCAGCACTACATATCAGCCTTATGGGTTCCTAGCATACAGGGGGAAATACAAGAAACCCTTACCACAGCATACACATTCAATTCACAATTGACATGCCCCTATCATATCACCGTAAGTATTTGCAAAGCATCCTATCTTGTGTAGACTGTGAGAAATTAAGCTTGCATATGGGAAGATGAGTTATATTGTAAGGTTAGCGACCAACAGTTAAAATGTTGCATATCTGATATAAAGGCAGATAAGGACAATATTACAATTTGGAAGGTGCAATACAAATTTATAATGCAATTATACATATCTGCAAGGAGAGGGTATGAAGCTCGCATGCAATGCAATAATGATAACACTAACTTGTTCTACCATTTTGGCAAACTTTGGTAAAATTTCTATTTTAGATATGGTCCCATCAGGCGAAGGCTCACCCTGATACCTTGCTTTGATAACTTCGCTATCTCAGTCCCAGCATCTAAAGGCGTGAAAGGTATTTTGAAGCAAGCTATCATGATGTCTAAGAAAATGATACTATTCAACTGGATAACACCTGATCCTCACAGTATATCTCAGTGGTACTCACATATGATTACCCTTCTAACAGTGGAGAAATTTATAATAAAGGATCTTACTACTATGAAAGGTCAACAATTCTGCAAAAGATGGAAATCTTTCTAATACAATGCAAACAATGTACTAAGCTTTTGAAAGGACCCTTGTGATTTCAGGTGTGACGATCATCTACTAATAGCACAAAGTAAAGGGGAATAATTACAGTGCATAAGGTGGAAGAAATGCTCAGTTATCTGTTACGTTATTTGTATAGCCATATGCTATGTACATTTTGGAACTAATAAAATTTATTCAATATAAAAAGGGTAAATACCCTCTTGAAGGATACCACTACAGAGAATAGTACATGCCATAATTTGATGGCTCATACTTTGCCATTGGGCGTGCTCAAGGGCAGAGTTTTGGTAAAACATAGTGGCATGCACAGGTACACACAAATTATAGAATATTATCATTTACATATGTTCTAATATTGTGTTTCTCAAATCTGTCCTGGGGGGACCACCAGCCAGTTGGGGTTTCAGGATAACCCAAATGAATACACATCGTTCCGTTCTAGGTATATACTCAATGATTGGTTGCAATCTGTATTTCATACACTATCTTCAACAACCGTTGTTCTTAGTTATCAGTCTTCATTAAATGTTTAATTCAAATTATAATCATGCCATCCATATTTTAAAACTTTTCACACAAACCAACACACACACCTCACTCTTACTCCCATTCGCACTAAACAGAATAACTTCACATGTATTAAAAATTCTAAAAATCAAATACAATTCACATTTTCATGTTCCTCAAAAGTCATCTCCAAGACCTGCAATTCAGCAGTTACTCATCTTAAAGCAACAGTCCGTTTTCCCAAAAGAGCTAATAATTCAAATTTCAAGTTATCATCCACATTTCTTCTCATAAGTCAGAAATCATGTCTGTTCTTGTACACCAATTGATCCTCAGTGTATGATAACTCTAGCATAATCTTCATACTCCTTAACTGCTATAAACTTCTTCCAAAGTCATTTTCAAAATGTACTCCTCTTGAGACAACAGTACTCCACTTCCAATCGATAATCCTCATTCATCTGTTGTTTGTCACTCCCATAAATCGGAGCTATAATGACTTGAGGATCACATGATAAGAGTGAGGTGTGTGTGTTGGCTTGTGTGAAAAGTTTTAAAATATGGATGGCATGATTATAATTTGAATTAAACATTTAATAAAGACTGATAACTGTTGAAGATAGTGTATAATGAATACACACGAGAGAGATTTGCATGTAATGAAGGTGACAGGCATGCAAATCTACCTCCTGCATATTCATTACAAATACAATACAATACAATACAATTGTGACTGTGGTCAGTTTAGGGTTTTATAAAAGTATCTTTACTCAGACAAGAATATCACTATAAGAAGATACAATATATTATTGCTATGTGTTTATATTTCAGTATGTCTAATAAGTGGTGGACTGTTGGGGAAATATTTTGTAATAGGTTTTAATAATAAAGAATGATGTATAGAAATTTATAACTTAAAATAGTTATTTGTAATATATTTATATGAAGGTTAATAACTATACTGGAATTAGTGTTTGGTTTTTTTTTGTTACATTTGTACCCTGTGCTTTCCTCACTCATGGCAGGCTCAATGTGGCTTACATGGGGCAATGGAGGGTTAAGTGACTTGCCCAGAGTCACAAGGAGCTGCCTGTGCCTGAAGTGGGAATTGAACTTAGTTCCTCAGGACCAAAGTCCACCACCCTAACCACTAGGCCACTCCTCCACTATTTGTTATGTGAATCTTCGTATTCATTAGGGATATCCTGAAAACCTGACTGACTGGTTTGAGAACTACTGTTCTAGCACACAGTTAGGTAGAGGCATTTGTACCAGCTATAGGGCTGGCATAAGTGCTTGTACCTTAATTGTAAATGCATTTTTGTTGTCTTGTATTAGCATTCTAAAAAGAAAAGTAGGTGCCTATTTTTCATTATGGAATAAGCTTCAAATAGACACCATAACCAGCACCTTTAGTAGATGTCCTCTCAATGTGTTATAAAGATATGGTAAGATCGATAATGTTGAAAAATTGAGCTTAATGTGTAGAAATCATTAATCAATTGCATACAAATGCAGCAAAGCAGCTCATTAATATGAAAAGACTTAGAGAACCACAATAAGTCTTGTAATGTTCAGTGATAAGCTAAGAAACCTTAAGAGGTGCTATTGACTTTCTCTGACAACATCAGCAGATGAATGTACCTGGCAATGCCTGTTGGTTACCCCTTCCCCCGTATGGGATCCCTAAAAGAGCAGCTAGACTCCAGTGAAAATGTCAGACTCCCCTTGCCTCAACACAACATCCTCCTTCCCAAAAGAGATAACCCTTTGGTCTGTCCCCTGACATTATTCCCTAAGTCCTTCCCAAAAGAGGCTGGCATTTGGATTTCAGCCCCTGGGGAAGCATGCTTAACTGAGTATTGCTACTCCTGGGAGACTCTGCCTGCTATGTGGTAGGAGGGTTCAGGGGGCTGCAGGGTGATTTTTTATTTTTTTTGCAGTATTTGTGTGAAAAGATGGAGTTTAGCGCTAGGTAGGGCTACAGAGTTAGCTCCTGTGGAAAACTAAAAAGATGTCTAAGAGGAAGGGTTTTACTGGGAGAGGTGAAGGGGTGATTCTTTGGAGGTGAATCTTGTCCCTAGGCAGAGAGGGTTAAATTTTGGCTAACAGTTCTCCAGAAAGCATACATTTCCACAGCCTGTACCAGCCACAGGTAAACATGTTCCTTTAAATTCGGGATTCACTGAGTACTTAATGCCCTTTGGTGAATTCCACATTCAGAGGCAGAAGGAAGGCCACTGAAGCATGATTTTAAGACTTGTTAGTTATTAGGCCCCTTAGTACACAGTGTCACAAGCTCAAACCTGGTCTAAGCCATGATTTATCTCTATACTTGGTGGTATGATCGCCACAGTTGAGCCTCAACCTGCTCTCAGTATTTCTTTGAAACAGTGTGATCTGTGAACAAGTCTAAAATTAGAGATTGTTTTCTTAGTAGCACAGGAAGGAAATTAATTAACACAAGGCACTTTTTTTTTTTGTTTAGAAGGCAGAATGCAGGTGTTTAAGCAAAACCCAGAAACCTGCTTGTTTGGATTATTATTATAATTTGTTACATTTGTATCCCACATTTTCTCACCTTTTGCAGGCTCAATGTGGTTTACATATAACCGTTAACGGTGTTAGCTGATTACGGTTTGAACAAATACATAGTATGAATGAATACAAGGTGATATTGTGGTATAATGAGGTATATGTATGGTAGGAAACAGTTGGGGGGAACTTAGAGAGGGAAAGGGGGAAGAAGAGTCAGGTAATGTCCGGTGCAGTCTTTGGTTATGTTGTGTCGCAAGTAACCGGTATTTTTATGTCGGGTCATTGGGATATGCTCTTCTGAACAAGTCTGTCTTTAGTGCTTTCCGAAAATGTAGGTGGTCGAGTGTAGTTTTTACTGCTTTTGGCAATGCGTTCCATAGTTGTGCGCTTAGGTAGGAAAAGCTGGTTGCATAGGTGGATTTGTATTTGAGTCCTTTGCTGCTTGGGTAGTGGAGTTTAGATATGATCGTGCAGATTTTGTGGTGTTTCTGGTTGGCAGGTCGATGAGGTCTGTCATGTATCCCGGTGCCTCACCGTAAATAATTTTGTAAACAGTCGTGCAGATTTTGAAAGTGATGCGCTCTTTGATTGGTAGCCAGTGCAGTTTTTCTCTGAGTGGTTTGGCGCTGTGAAAACATGTTTTTTCCAAATATAAGCCTGGCTGCTGTATTTTGGGTGGTCTGAAGTTTCTTTATAATCTGATCCTTGCATCCCGCATAGATTCCATTACAGAAATCTGTGTGGCTTAATACCATGGACTGTACCATCTTGAAGTGATCAATTGTATACAGATATACTATATTGCAATGCTGTCAGTGTTGTGCTTTGTCACAAAAAAACAAACATTTAACTAAATTTATTGGGCTCCAGTTTCTGTTCATTTTGCTTTGAACACGCAAAAAAGGAGTGATCGTTTAAAAACAAAGTGGTATATTTAAATAAAAAGCAGACAGAATTTCAAGATTGCAAATTATCACTGTCAACTGCTGAGCAAGATGTAAATAGGAACAACAAACATAAACCCTGTTTATTAAGCAGCATTATAGGTGCATTAACATTTTTAATGCTCATTAACCATGTACATGCCTACAATATCTCTAAAGGTGCCTACATGGTTAGCGAGCCCGCTAAGTGTAGGTGCGCTAAAAACATTAACGCACCTTAGTAAACAGGGTCCATACTTTGAAATGTCTATATGTAAATGCCAGAGGCCTAAGAAATAAGGTAGGAGAGTTAGAATATATTGCACTAAATGAACAATTATATATAATAGGCATCTCTGAGACCTGGTGGAAGGAGGAATAACCAGTGGGACTCTGTCATACCAGGGTACACATTATATCATAGTGATAGGATGGATCGAATTGGTGGAGGGGTAGCACTGTATGTTAAGGAGGGCCTTGAATTGAATAGACTAAAAATTCTGCAGGACATAAAACACATCTTTGAATCCCTATGGATTGAAATTCCATGTGTAAAGGGGAAAAGGATAGTAATAGGAGTGTACTACCGTCCACCTGGCCAGGATGAACAGACAGATGTAGAAATGTTAAAGGAAATTAGGGAGGCTAACAAACTGGGGAACACAATAATAATGGGTGATTTCAATTACCCCAATATTGAGTGGGTAAATGTAACATCAGGGCACGCTAGGGAGGTAAAATTCCTTGACAAAATCAGACTGCTTTGATGGAGCAGCTGATACATGAGACAAGAGGAGGAAAATTCTAGACCTAGTCTAGTGTATGATCTGGTGCAGGTGGTAATGGTGCTGGGGCTGCTTGATAACAGTGATCACAATATGATCAGATTTGATATCAGCTTTGGAGTAAGTACACACAGGAAATCCAATACATTAGCATTTAACTTTCAAATAGGAGACTATTTTAAAATGAGAAGAAAGATGAAAAAAATAAAGAGGAGCAGCTGTAAAGGTCAACAATTTACATCAGGTGTGGATGCTGTTCAAAAATAGCATCCTGGAAGCCCAGGCCAGTTATTTCATGTATTAAAAAAGGAGGAAAGAAGGCCACATGACAACCAGCATGGTTGAAAAGTGAGGTGAAGGAAGTTAATAGAGCTAAAAGAAAATAAATGGGAAGAATGATCTGACAGAAAATAATAAGAAATAGCATCAGGAATGGAAAGTGCTGATAAGGAAGGCACAGAGAGACTTTGAAAAAAAGATTGTGTTGGAGACAAAATCACATAGAAAAAGGTTTTGCAGGTATATTAGAAGCAAGAATCCGGCAAAAGAATCAGTTGGACTGCTAGATGACCGAGGGGTAAATAGGGCACTCAGGGAAGACAAAGCCATAGCGGAGAGATTAAATTAATTCTTTGCATCGATCTTCACTGAGGAAGAATTGGGAGAGATACTGGTGCCAGAAATTGTATTAAAAGCTGATGAGTCAGAGAAACTGAATCAAATCTCTGTAAACATGGAAGAAGTAATGGAGCAATTTGACAAATTGAAGAGTAGCAAATCGCCTGGACCAGATGGTATTCATCCCAGAGTACTGATAGAACTGAAAAATGAACTTGTAGAACTAAATCAAGCATGGTACTGAAAGACTGGAGAGTGACCACTGTAATGCCGATTTTTTAAAAAGGTTCCAGAGGTGATCCGGGAAATTATAGACTGGTGAGCCTTACATTGCTACTGAGCAAAATCGTAGAGACTATTCTAAAGAACAAAATTACAGAGCAAATTCAAAAGCATGGATAAATTAGACAAAGCAACACAGATTTAGTGAAGTGAAATCTTGCCTCACCAATCTGCTACATTTCTTTGATAGGGTGAACAAATGTGGATAAAGGTGAGCTGGTTGATATTGTGTATCTGGATTTTCAAAAGGCATATGACAAGGTACCACATGCATAAGAGCTAGATCCGGCTTGTTTAAGTTCAGTCCTTGAGGGCTGCAAGCAGACCAGGATTTCAGAATATCCATAATGGATATGCATTTAAAAAATTGGATACAATGGATGTTGTGGATATGCAAATTTTTCTCATGCAGATTCATTAGAGATACCGTGAAAACCAAGCTTGTTTGCAGCCCTCAAGGACTGTTGGACAAGCCTGGTCTAGATAAAATACTTCCTAACAGAACATGAAAACTATCAAGATATACCCCAACCTACAACTGAACTTGCATTTCCTACACTTAGGAAGGTCTTTTACTAAGGTGCGCTAATGGATTTAGCATGCTAAATGCTAAGATGCCCATTGAAAACTTCCCTCTTTAGATAGTTATTTTCAATCCTGTTCAGTGTATCTTTACCATAGAAACAGGGCATATAATGGCAGCTAAAATCCATCTATATTTGAAGACAAATTTCTGGGACTTTGTTAAGAATATAACCTCAGCATCCTGTTTCCAACAGTGGCCAATCCAGGTTACAAGTACCTGGTAAGATCCCAAAACAGTATAATACATTTTATGCTGCTTATCCTGGAAATATAACAAAATATTTAAACACACATGAATACAAGTGTATTGCTTCTTCAGCTTATTGAGAGTGGAGTAGTCTCATATGTGACACACGATAGAGGTTATTTGATTTTTCACCCACTGACTGGGTGTATTATCTGTGTGTATTGTCTAATCATTGACTGAACCTCCACCACCCTTTGCTAATCTTATATATGAAGATATATTTCTATTTATCAATATGCTATCATCTAATTTTATACAGCACTTAGCTTGAACAAGTTGGTGCTCTTAAAACCCCGACAGGTCCCCGTTTCGTGGCTACTTTTTCAAGGGGGAGTCACCAGTTCTAAAACCAAAAACAAGATGCAGCACAAAGTTACTTACAAAATAGTTCTAAAAGGCATATTAGTTGTATAATTACTTGTATTCTAAATAAAATTGCTGTTAGCTTACCAAGTAACAGTCTCAAGTGCAACTGCAGCATTACTCTGTCTCTCTCAAAAATGGCCACGGCGTCTTTTTGTTAGTGCTCAGCCATGCCAGCTGGTTGTGAAGCTAGCTTCAAAATAAAAGTCCTTAACACAGTCTTCTAACTAAATAAAAGCCCTGTCTAAGACTAGTATAGAAAACTGCCACTGTTGATATTCATCTTGTATGTCTCGAGCAAGCACTCCTTGATTAACCATTTGTTTGTGGCAAAAGTTTTAACATATCAAAAGATTTTTCTATATATTAGGAAATGGAGAAAATTGAAAAACATTGAAAAAAAATGTTAAACTTAGTGCCTACTCATCACTCTAGGACTGATATGGAAATATTCCAATACCAGTGTACGTGTTTGTTATAAACCATACAACCAGAGACAAGAACTGAATAGCTCACTTCTTATATCAAAAGGGGAATGTTATGTTAGAAAAAACAGCTCCACTGTGTGTAAGTGTTCAAGCCCCTTGGTTCTATAGTATCCAGTGTAAAAATCCAAAAGGTTTCACGCTGTAAAATTTTTCTGTTTAAATCACCTCCTCTAGTGGAGGGAATCACTTGTTCAATCACCATACATTTAAGATCTTCGATGGTATGATTTTGCGATGTCCAATGTTGTACCATAGGTGCTCCAAAATTTTGTGCAGTAATTCGTGAACGGTGTTCAATCAGTCTCTCATGTAGTGACCTCATTGATTTCCCAATATAATATTTGTCACATGGACATTTGATGTAGTAAATAATGCCCGTAGATCGGCATGTAGTTCTGCACTTTAATTTATAGCTCCTGCCGTTGCAGACGAAATCTGTCCCTTCAATGGTTGTGGGGCATGTTTTGCAACGAGGTTTCATGCATTTAAAGTGTCCAAAGTTGCCTACGTTGTCAATGGGAACCATAGGTAAAACCGCTGGACTTAAAATTTCTTTCAGATTTTTGGAACGTGAAAATGCCATCCTGATGTTATGATTTGTGAACACTGGATGTGCTTTAATGATGTCCCAATGGCGGCGAATAATAGCAGCAGTAGCCTCTCCACCCGGAGTGTATCTTGTCACAAAAGTCATAATTTGTCCATCGTGTTGTGTCCGTGGTGGAGATTGAAGCAATAATTCTCTGTTGTTGTACTTGGCTCTGGTGTAGGCTCTCTTGATGGTTTTGTGTGGATAATTTCTCTGCAACAACTTAGAACCAAAAGATTCAGAATGTACCTTGTAATCGGCATCTGTAGTACAAATACGCTTAAAGCGGAGAAACTGAGAAAATGGAAGACTTCGTTTTAATGCTTTGGGATGGCAACTACTGTATTCTAAAAAAGTATTCCGGTCAGTGCTTTTAACAAATACATTGGTAATGAATTGCTTCTCTGCAAGAAGAATCTCAACATCAAGAAAATGTATCTTGGATTCTGACCACGTTAAGGTAAATTGGATTCTGGCATGACATTGATTCAGCCAACTGTGAAATGACTGTAATTGTTCGATACTACCATACCACACAATGAATATATCGTCGATGTAACGTTTCCATGTCCCTAGCATGTCATTGTAAGGAGATCTGGCTAACCATTTATCTTCAAACTGAGCCATAAAAAGATTGGCTAGAGTGGGAGCGAATGTCGCTCCCATAGCCACCCCAGATTTTTGTTTGTATAACTCATTTTGAAAGCAGAAAAAATTACTGCATAATGCTATTTCTGCCAGTTTACACAAAAAATCAGTGGGGACTTGATGTGGGCTGGGACGATTGTTTAAGGTTTCACCAATAACTTCTAACAATTCATTTTGAGGAATCATAGTATATAGAGATTTTATGTCAAAGGTTGCCATAATAATGTGTGAATCTGGTAACTGTATATCCTGCAATATATTGAGAAAATGTGTAGTGTCCTTAATGTATGTAGGAGTTTTTTTCACCACGTCTTGAAGGAACGTATCTACATATTGGGACAAGGGTTCAAGCAGTGAGCCACGGGAAGACATTATCGGTCTTCCTGGGGGGTTACTTATGTCTTTATGGACTTTCGGTAATGTGTAAAGAACTGGAACGATGGGAAACCGCCTGTTCAAATAATTGAACTCCTTCTTGTTTAGAAATCCTGCTTCCTCCGCCCTTGTGGTTATTGCCAGTATGTGTTCTTGGAGCTGTTTTGTGGGATCCTGATCTAATTTAACGTACGATGTCGTATCGGCTAATTGTGAATGGATCTCAGTTATATATTGGGATCTGTCTAAAATTACAGTAGCCCCGCCTTTGTCGGCCCGTTTAAATACAATGTCAGTGTTTTTTCTCAACGATTGTAGGGCTTTACGTTCATCTCGGGTCAGGTTATCATGGAAACGATGTGATTTGTTATTGTTGGTGTTGTGTAACCTACCCACATCTCTTAAAACTAGCTGTTTGAACACTGATACTATAGGATCGATCGGGATGGGCGGGATCCATTGAGATTTATCTTTAACTCGGGAAGAGGAATCATGTCTAGCCTTATCATTGAAAAAAATCTTGAGTTGCAAAGTACGAATGAATTTTTCAAGGTCAATTCTAAATTGAAAATTGTTGAAAAATTGAACAGGTACATATGAAAGGCCTTTGGAAAGCAGAGAAATCTCAGTCGAAGTAAAGGTATGTGTCGACAAATTCATTACGTTCTGATCTATTGGAACTGGGACCGCGTCTGTGGACGTGGCCTGGATATACCTCTGTTCATGCCTCTCCTGTTGCCTCTTGTTCTTGTTCTTGTCAGTCTTGTTTGTCTGTGGTCTAAAAAATCATCAGTATCATTCCCTGAAGAACTATCTGTAAATTGAAAAGCTTTAAATGCCACCTGTCTATGGCCGGTGGCTGGCACACTAGATGTGGATGTATCTGTAACTTGATTATCTTTGCTGTACATCCATGGATATACACGTCCTTTTGAATAATCACCTTTATCCCTCGATAATTTCTTCAATTTTGTTTTCCTTAATGTCTCTTTAAACTGTTCCAAATTTTCCTTTAATTGTGCGTATTTGGAGAGAAAGACTTGCTCAGAGACTCCCTGTTTAATCTGTTCTAATTCCTTATCAAGAAGATCTTTTTCTTGTTGTAATACTGACTTGGACTGTTCAATAATCAAAAGCATGAGGTCTAAAGAACATTTGTTTAATATCATGTTCCACTTTGTAATGAACTCAGTCTGTTCTTTGAAAATTTGAGGTGCCTTGTTAATACGCAAACCTCGCGGTATCTGTTCTGCTCTGCAGTATTCAACTAAAGCTGAGCTGTTCATTTCAAGTTTGAGTGAGGATTTAAAATTGGACAAGAGGGACTCCCATTCTGTATCCAGAGTATCACTCCCTAATGGTGTTAGACTAGGGGTGTTTTGTAATAGATCTGTGGCTACATCTGCACTGAAACTGAAACCAGTTTTCCAAGAGCTAGAGGCCATGGTAATCAATGTAATTGACAAAACAAACAATTGTGCCTATGCTCTGTCGAGCATCAAAATATAACAAAATATTTAAACACACATGAATACAAGTGTATTGCTTCTTCAGCTTATTGAGAGTGGAGTAGTCTCATATGTGACACACGATAGAGGCAACAGGAGAGGCATGAACAGAGGTATATCCAGGCCACGTCCACAGACGCGGTCCCAGTTCCAATAGATCAGAACGTAATGAATTTGTCGACACATACCTTTACTTCGACTGAGATTTCTCTGCTTTCCAAAGGCCTTTCATATGTACCTGTTCAATTTTTCAACAATTTTCAATTTAGAATTGACCTTGAAAAATTCATTCGTACTTTGCAACTCAAGATTTTTTTCAATGATAAGGCTAGACATGATTCCTCTTCCCGAGTTAAAGATAAATCTCAATGGATCCCGCCCATCCCGATCGATCCTATAGTATCAGTGTTCAAACAGCTAGTTTTAAGAGATGTGGGTAGGTTACACAACACCAACAATAACAAATCACATCGTTTCCATGATAACCTGACCCGAGATGAACGTAAAGCCCTACAATCGTTGAGAAAAAACACTGACATTGTATTTAAACGGGCCGACAAAGGCGGGGCTACTGTAATTTTAGACAGATCCCAATATATAACTGAGATCCATTCACAATTAGCCGATACGACATCGTACGTTAAATTAGATCAGGATCCCACAAAACAGCTCCAAGAACACATACTGGCAATAACCACAAGGGCGGAGGAAGCAGGATTTCTAAACAAGAAGGAGTTCAATTATTTGAACAGGCGGTTTCCCATCGTTCCAGTTCTTTACACATTACCGAAAGTCCATAAAGACATAAGTAACCCCCCAGGAAGACCGATAATGTCTTCCCGTGGCTCACTGCTTGAACCCTTGTCCCAATATGTAGATACGTTCCTTCAAGACGTGGTGAAAAAAACTCCTACATACATTAAGGACACTACACATTTTCTCAATATATTGCAGGATATACAGTTACCAGATTCACACATTATTATGGCAACCTTTGACATAAAATCTCTATATACTATGATTCCTCAAAATGAATTGTTAGAAGTTATTGGTGAAACCTTAAACAATCGTCCCAGCCCACATCAAGTCCCCACTGATTTTTTGTGTAAACTGGCAGAAATAGCATTATGCAGTAATTTTTTCTGCTTTCAAAATGAGTTATACAAACAAAAATCTGGGGTGGCTATGGGAGCGACATTCGCTCCCACTCTAGCCAATCTTTTTATGGCTCAGTTTGAAGATAAATGGTTAGCCAGATCTCCTTACAATGACATGCTAGGGACATGGAAACGTTACATCGACGATATATTCATTGTGTGGTATGGTAGTATCGAACAATTACAGTCATTTCACAGTTGGCTGAATCAATGTCATGCCAGAATCCAATTTACCTTAACGTGGTCAGAATCCAAGATACATTTTCTTGATGTTGAGATTCTTCTTGCAGAGAAGCAATTCATTACCAATGTATTTGTTAAAAGCACTGACCGGAATACTTTTTTAGAATACAGTAGTTGCCATCCCAAAGCATTAAAACGAAGTCTTCCATTTTCTCAGTTTCTCCGCTTTAAGCGTATTTGTACTACAGATGCCGATTACAAGGTACATTCTGAATCTTTTGGTTCTAAGTTGTTGCAGAGAAATTATCCACACAAAACCATCAAGAGAGCCTACACCAGAGCCAAGTACAACAACAGAGAATTATTGCTTCAATCTCCACCACGGACACAACACGATGGACAAATTATGACTTTTGTGACAAGATACACTCCGGGTGGAGAGGCTACTGCTGCTATTATTCGCCGCCATTGGGACATCATTAAAGCACATCCAGTGTTCACAAATCATAACATCAGGATGGCATTTTCACGTTCCAAAAATCTGAAAGAAATTTTAAGTCCAGCGGTTTTACCTATGGTTCCCATTGACAACGTAGGCAACTTTGGACACTTTAAATGCATGAAACCTCGTTGCAAAACATGCCCCACAACCATTGAAGGGACAGATTTCGTCTGCAACGGCAGGAGCTATAAATTAAAGTGCAGAACTACATGCCGATCTACGGGCATTATTTACTACATCAAATGTCCATGTGACAAACATTATATTGGGAAATCAATGAGGTCACTACATGAGAGACTGATTGAACACCGTTCACGAATTACTGCACAAAATTTTGGAGCACCTATGGTACAACATTGGACATCGCAAAATCATACCATCGAAGATCTTAAATGTATGGTGATTGAACAAGTGATTCCCTCCACTAGAGGAGGTGATTTAAACAGAAAAATTTTACAGCGTGAAACCTTTTGGATTTTTACACTGGATACTATAGAACCAAGGGGCTTGAACACTTACACACAGTGGAGCTGTTTTTTCTAACATAACATTCCCCTTTTGATATAAGAAGTGAGCTATTCAGTTCTTGTCTCTGGTTGTATGGTTTATAACAAACACGTACACTGGTATTGGAATATTTCCATATCAGTCCTAGAGTGATGAGTAGGCACTAAGTTTAACATTTTTTTTCAATGTTTTTCAATTTTCTCCATTTCCTAATATATAGAAAAATCTTTTGATATGTTAAAACTTTTGCCACAAACAAATGGTTAATCAAGGAGTGCTTGCTCGAGACATACAAGATGAATATCAACAGTGGCAGTTTTCTATACTAGTCTTAGACAGGGCTTTTATTTAGTTAGAAGACTGTGTTAAGGACTTTTATTTTGAAGCTAGCTTCACAACCAGCTGGCATGGCTGAGCACTAACAAAAAGACGCCGTGGCCATTTTTGAGAGAGACAGAGTAATGCTGCAGTTGCACTTGAGACTGTTACTTGGTAAGCTAACAGCAATTTTATTTAGAATACAAGTAATTATACAACTAATATGCCTTTTAGAACTATTTTGTAAGTAACTTTGTGCTGCATCTTGTTTTTGGTTTTAGAACTGGTGACTCCCCCTTGAAAAAGTAGCCACGAAACGGGGACCTGTCGGGGTTTTAAGAGCACCAACTTGTTCAAGCTAAGTGCTGTATAAAATTAGATGATAGCATATTGATAAATAGAAATATATCTTCATATATAAGATTAGCAAAGGGTGGTGGAGGTTCAGTCAATGATTAGACAATACACACAGATAATACACCCAGTCAGTGGGTGAAAAATCAAATAACCTCTATCGTGTGTCACATATGAGACTACTCCACTCTCAATAAGCTGAAGAAGCAATACACTTGTATTCATGTGTGTTTAAATATTTTGTTATATTTTGATGCTCGACAGAGCATAGGCACAATTGTTTGTTTTGTCAATTACATTGATTATCCTGGAAATAAGCAGTGGATTTTCCCCAAGTCTATCTTAATAATGGCTTATGGACTTTTCTTTTAGGAAGTTAGCCAAACCTATTTTAAACCCAGCAAAGCGAACTGCTTTTACCACATTCTCTGGAAATGAATTATTTTCTCCAATTTGTTTTAAATTTTCTACTTTGTAGCTTCATTGCTTGCCCCCTAATCCTAGTATTTTTGGAAAGAGTAAAGAAGCGATTCACGTCTACTCATTCCACTCCACTCATTATTTTATAGACCTCTATCATATCTCCCCTCAGCCGTCTTTTCTCCAAGCTGAGAAGCCCTAGCTGCTTTAGCCTTTCCTCATAGGGAAGTCATCCCATTCTCATTATCATTTTCGTCGCCCTTCTCTGTACCTTTTCTAATTCCACTATATCTTTTTTGAGATGTGGTGACCCTAGCATGCGCTGATGTTACATATACCCAGTCAATATCAGGATAATTCAAATCACCCATTATTATTGTGTTCCCCGGTTTGTTAGCCTCTCTAATTTCTGATAACATTTCTACATCTACTACCGTCCACCTAGCCAGGATGATCTGTCTGTTCATCCTGGCTAGGTGTATGGTAGTACACGCCTATCACTATCCTTTTCATTTTTACACATGGAATTTCAATCCATAGGGATACCAAGATGTGTTTTGTGTCCTGCAGAATTTTTAGTCTATTTGATTCAAGGCCCACCTTAACACACAATGCTTATTTTCAAAGCACTTAGCCTCCCAAAGTTCCATAGAAACCTATGGAACTTAGCCTCCCAAAGTGCTTTGAAAATATGCCTCAATGCTACCCCTCCACCAATTCAATCCACCCTATCACTATGATATAATTTGTACCCTGGTATGACAGTGTCACACTGGTTATCTTCTTTTCACCAGGTCTCAGAGATGCTTATTATATCTAATTTTTCATTTAGTGCAATATATTCTAACTATCCCATCTTATTTCGTAGGCTTCTGGCATTTGCAGATAGACATTTCAAACTATGTTTGTTGTTCCTATTTACATCTTGTTCAGCAGTTGACAGTGATAATTTGCAATCTTGAAAATCTGTTTTTTATTTAAAGATACCTGACAGTAGGCATATTTTCAAAGCACTTTGGGAGGCTAAGTTCCATATGTTTCTATGGAACTTTGGGAGGCTAAGTGCTTTGAAAATAAGCCTCCTGGTCTACTATGGTCTCTATTGCATCTCGCTATCGAGATACCCTGTCTTCCCTGCTTTGGTGATATCTTTGAAAGATACCTTGTTCCGAACCATGCGCGTTTGTACGACTGTTGGCCTTCCCCCAGTTTCTAGTTTAAAAGCTGCTCTTTGTCCTTTTTAAATGCTGATGCCAGCCATCTGGTCCCACCCTGGTTAAGGTGGAACACATCATTCTGGAATAGACTCCCCCTTCCCCAGAATGTTGCCCAGTTCCTAACAAATCTAAAACTCTCTTCCTTGCACCATCGCCTCATCCACACATTGAGACTCCGGAGCTCTGCCTGTCTCTTGGGCCCTACTTGTTGAACAGGTAGCACTTCTGAAAATGCTACCCTAGAGGTTCTGGATTTGAGATTTTTACTTAAGAGCCTAAATTTAGCTTCCAGGTCCTCCTTCCCACATTTTCCTGTGTCATTGGTACCCATATGTACCAAGACAGCCGACTCCTCTCCAGCACTATCTAAAATCCTATCTAGGCGAAACATGAGGTCCGCCACCTTCACACCAGGCAGGCAAGTGACCAGGCAATTCTCATGTCCACCAATCACTAACAACAACAGCCATCCTACTACTACTACTACTACTACTTAACATTTCTAGAGCGCTACTAGGGTTACGCAGCGCTGTACAATTTAACAAAGAGAGACAGTCCCTGCTCAAAGAGCTTACAATCTAATAGACAAGTGAACGGTCGGTCCGATCGGGGCAGTCAAATTGGGGCAGTCTGGATTCACTGAACGGTAAGGGTTAGGTGCCGAACGCAGCATTGAAGAGGTGGGCTTTAAGCAAAGACTTGAAGATGGGCAGGGAGGGGGCTTGGCGTAAGGGTTCAGGAAGGTTGTTCCAAGCATAGGGTGAGGCGAGGCAGAATGAGCGGAGCCTGGAGTTGGCGGTGGTGGAGAAGGGTACTGAGAGGAGGGATTTATCCTGTGAACGGAGGTTACGGGCGGGAACGTAAGGGGAGATGAGGGTAGAGAGGTAGTGAGGGGCAGCAGACTGAGTGCATTTGTAGGTAAGAAGGAGAAGCTTGAATTGAATGCGGTATCTGATCGGAAGCCAGTGAAGTGACCTGAGGAGAGGGGTGATATGAGTATATCGGTTCTGGCGGAATATGAGACGTGCAGCAGAGTTCTGAACAGACTGAAGGGGGGATAGATGGCTAAGTGGGAGGCCGGTGAGGAGTAAGTTGCAGTAGTCCAGGCGAGAGGTAATGAGAGCGTGGACGAGAGTTCGGGTGGTGTGTTCAGAGAGGAAAGGGCGAATTTTGCTGATGTTAAAGAGGAAGAAGCGACAGGTCTTGGCTATCTGCTGGATATGCGCAGAGAAGGAAAGAGAGGAGTCAAAGATGACTCCGAGGTTGCGGGCAGATGAGACGGGGAGGATGAGGGTGTTATCAACTGAGATAGAAAGTGGAGGAAGAGGAGAAGTGGGTTTTGGTGGAAAGACGATAAGCTCGGTCTTGGACATGTTCAGTTTCAGGTGGCGGTTGGACATCCAGGCAGCAATGTCGGATAAGCAGGCCGATACCTTTGCCTGGGTCTCCGCGGTGATGTCTGGTGTGGAGAGATACAGTTGGGTGTCATCAGCATAGAGATGATACTGGAAACCATGAGATGAGATCAGGGAGCCCAGGGAAGAGGTGTAGATTGAGAAGAGAAGGGGTCCAAGGACCGATCCCTGGGGAACACCAACAGATAAGGGGATGGGGGTGGAGGAAGATCCATGAGAGTGAACTTTGAAGGTGCGGTGGGAGAGATAGGAGGAGAACCAGGAGAGGACAGAGCCCTGGAACCCAAATGAGGACAGTGTGGCAAGAAGTAAGTCATGATTGACAGTGTCAAAAGCAGCGGATAGATCCAGGAGGATGAGGATGGAGTAGTGGCCTCTGGATTTGGCAAGGAACAGGTCATTACAGACTTTAGAAAGTGCTGTTTCTGTCGAGTGAAGAGGGCGAAAACCGGATTGAAGCGGATCAAGGATGGCATGAGAGGAGAGAAAATCAAGGCAGCGGCTGTGGACTGCGCGCTCAAGTGTCTTGGAGAGGAAGGGTAGGAGGGAGATGGGGCGGTAGTTGGAGGGACAGGTAGGGTCTAGTGATGGTTTTTTGAGGAGTGGCGTGACTACAGCATGCTTGAAGGTGTCGGGGACAGTTGCAGTGGAGAGAGAGAGGTTGAGGATATGACAGATGGAGGGGGTGATAGTAGGAGAGATGGTGTTAAGTAAGTTGGTGGGGATGGGATCAGAGGAACAAGTGGTGCATTTTGAGGAGGAAAGAAGGCGGGCGGTTTCCTCCTCGGAGATATCAGGAAAGGAGGAGAAAGAGGTCTGGGTTGGTTGGTTGAGGGAGAGGGTTGAAGGGTGAAGAGGAGGAGGTGGCTTGGTAGTGAACTCAAGGTTGATCTTTTGCACCTTGTCGCGGAAGTAGTCAGCCAGTGATTGAGGAGAGAGTGACGGGGGGGTGGGAGCGGAGGGCACTTTGAGGAGGGAGTTAAGGGTGGCGAAGAGACGACGAGGGTTAGAGCTGAGAGAATTAGTCAGTTGGGTGTAATAGTCCTGTTTGGCAAGGAATAGTGAGGACTGGAAGGAGGATAGCATGAATTTGTAGTGAAGGAAATCTGAATGGGTGCGAGATTTCCTCCAGAGGCGTTCAGCAGATCGGGCGCAGGAGCGAAGGTAACGGATGCAAGGGGTCAGCCAGGGCTGGGGATTAGTACGCCTTGTGGGACGGGAGGTGGATGGTGCAAGGGTGTCCAGAGCAGAGGAGAGAGTGGCATTGTAAGCGGAGACAGCCTCGTCAACAGACTCGGAGGACATGATGGAGGGGAGGAGATTAGAAATACTAGATGATAAGGTGGGAGGGTCAATAATCTGGAGATTCCTGGAAGTAGTGGTTAATGTTGGGCGGGGCTGAGGGGGAGGGTGAAGAAGTGTGAAGGTGATCAGGTGATGATCAGAGACAGGAAGAGCTGAGGTGTGGAAATTGGAGGGTGAGCCGGAAGAGGAGAGGACGAGGTCAAGGCAATGGCCATCACGGTGAGTAGGGGTGGTGGAACAAAGCTGGAGGTTGAAGGATGATGTTAGAGTGAGGAACTGAGAAGCGTGAGAGTTGGACAGGTCATCAACGTGTATGTTGAAGTCTCCGAGAATGAGGGATGGAGATGAGGGTTCAAGAAAAACAGAAAGCCAGGCATCGAAGTCGGTGAGGAAGGAAGGGAGGGATTTATCAGGGGGGCGGTAAATGACTGCCACTCTGAGTGGCAACGGGTAGAATAGACGGATGGAGTGGACTTCAAAGGATGAGAAGCAGTGAGACTGTGGTAGGAGGAGGGGTTGGAAGCTACAGGAGGGCGAGAGTAGTAACCCGACGCCTCCTCCACGGCCAACTAGGCGGGGAGTATGGGAGAAGAGATAGCCTCCATGGCATAGAGCCGCAACTGAGGCAGAGTCGTCAGGGGAGAGCCAGGTTTCAGTTAGGGCAAGCAGGTGAAGGGAATGAGAGATGAAGAGATCGTGGGTGAAGGGAAGTTTGTTGCAGACCGAGTGGGCATTCCACAGTGCACATGAGAAGGGGAGGGAAGAGGGGGGGAGGAGGGGAATAGATATGAGATTGGAGACATCCCGGAAACGTTTGCATGGATAGGACGAAGACAGGTGTGGGGGACCTGGATTGGGATTGATGTCTCCTGCGGATAGCAGGAGGAGGAGCAAGAGAGTGCGGAGGAGGGTGGGGGAGGTAGGGCGACGAAGGCGACGAAGACGGGATGCGCTTAGGAGGAATGAGGATGGGTTAATGGCAGGAAGGAAGTGTTGAAGGTTGAGAGCTAGGAAGGAGGAGGGGGACAGGAGAGATGGTGAGGTGGTGAGGGACGGGGGTGAGTAGGGTATTGCAGTAGTGAGCAAGATGGGAGAGGACATGGGTGGGCAGTGAGTTCCAGTGGTAGACAGCGGTAGGGGGAGGGGAAAAAGATTAGGAAGGGACAGGGCAAGGAAGAGAATGTGTAAAGGGGCCATAAGTAGTAACTGAGGTGTTATGGGTATATATGTAGTGACTGAGGTGTTAAGCGATAGATAGAACGGCAGAGCTGGATTAGAGGCTTAAAACTGGAATGGTAGGCAGCAGGCAGGTAGGCACTGCCCAGTAAGAACAAGTCACACCCACTATGTTTGAAAAATGTGGGAGGAAAGGAGGTGAAGAGCCTGAACACAGAGACAGAGCAGTTATCTGCAGGCAGATTAGGTTGCTTGGGAGGGTATATAAGAACTATCACCCTAGGGGTGGGTGGGTAGAGGGGTGGGTGGGAGGGATCTGAGTCTAAAATGTACAGACAGAGCTGCAGCACAGCCAGTTAATCTGTAAAAAAGATGGATTTCTCAAGAAAAACTGGTATAGAAGGCTGCCCCTCTAACAGAGAATCAGGTCACACCCACTAAGTTTGAATTTGTGGGGGAGATTCAGAGACAGAGCTGCTAAGTCTAAAATGTACAGACAGAGCTGCAGCACAGCCAGTTAATCTGTAAAAAAGATGGATTTCTCAAGAAAAACTGGTATAGAAGGCTGCCCCTCTAACAGAGAATCAGGTCACACCCACTAAGTTTGAATTTGTGGGGGAGATTCAGAGACAGAGCTGCTAAGTCTAAAATGTACAGACAGAGCTGCAGCACAGCCAGTTAATCTGTAAAAAAGATGGATTTCTCAAGAAAAACTGGTATAGAAGGCTGCCCCTCTAACAGAGAATCAGGTCACACCCACTAAGTTTGAATTTGTGGGGGAGATTCAGAGACAGAGCTGCTAAGTCTAAAATGTACAGACAGAGCTGCAGCACAGCCAGTTAATCTGTAAAAAAGATGGATTTCTCAAGAAAAACTGGTATAGAAGGCTGCCCCTCTAACAGAGAATCAGGTCACACCCACTAAGTTTGAACCCTTGCCTCCTGGGCAGAAGCTCCTGGAGTACATCCTCAGTGCGAGAAGATATTGCTTTCCATGATGAGCTGGTCCTGGCTACAGGAACACTTCCAGCTTCACCAGGGTGATGCTGTCCTTTTAGGAGACCTCCCTCCTCCAAGGCAGCATAGGGGCTGCCAGACTAGAGGTGGGACTTCTCTACAACATCCCTGTAGGCCTCCTCTATGCACCTCTCTTTCTCCCTCAGCTCCTCCAAGTCTACTACTCTAGCTTGAAAAGAATGGACTCATTTTCTGAGAGCTGGGAGCTTTTTGCATCAAGCACACACATATAGCCTTTAACCAACTGGGAGATAATCACACATGTGACACTCAATGCAAAAGACTGGATAGCACCCCTCTTGCTGCTGGACTGCTGTCTGCATCTTAGTATTATAGAGTTGTTTAATTAAAGCTTCTTAAGGTACTAGAGATATCAGATGAATATAAAAAGCCTTAAGATTATGTGGTATAATTTGTAATTTATTTAGTGTGTGCTGCTCAGAATCTAATTAAATGTAATTAAAACTCTAATAAAAACTCTCCTATTGTCCTAATTAGAATAATTGGCTACAAAAGAAGAGTTGAGCTAGGGGTGAGTGGGAACTGGGGAAGGGGTGGGAATGAAGACTGAACTAGCCCCTGCTGTGCCTTCTAGAATCAATCTGTTAATGCTGTGGCAGAAAATTCAAGTTTTAAAACCATGGGGAAAAGGGTATGGAGACTAGTTAATAAAGTTTGCTTTTTTTTTTTAAATTCTAATTCTAATTGTGTTTATCAATAACCTACAATTCCTCTTTTAAACCCAATCTTTAAGGTACCAAGCACAGAGCAAAACAATGTCACTTACTCAGACAAATGTCCTCTTCTCTAAGAACTTCACATCACTATAGCCTTGTCTCTTTTGCACTCCTTTCTTCCTCTTGTGTTTTACAATTTAATTAATTTAATTAATACTCCTCTTTACCTTATGTTTTATTGTTCAATTGTAACCTTGGCCTCCTTTTGTCACTCTCTTTTTTACTTCACTAACATTTTTGGATTCATCTGTAAACTGCTTAGATATTTGTATTATTTGTGGTATAACATATAAAGGTCAACTATGAGCTATGATCTACGGCTACTTTTGATGATGGTGACGTCAAAACCGTAACAAAATTCAAGAAAGTGTGAGATAAGCACAGAGCATCCTTGATGGCAAAGAAGAGAAGGGAAAGACAGAGATCAAGTGAAGCCAACGGCTGTGTGACAGGAAATAAATTGAGCAACTCCTTATCTGTTCTCACAGTTTATAAACTAACATGTTAAATTTGCAATCTGAACACCACACCAACTCCAAAGCAATTGGATTCTGATGAGTGCTATTAACTGAAAAATGGAATCATAGTTCTGAGGCTTATCATGGATAACAGAAGATGATCAAAGCAGATTTTCTTCATGTTAAATAGTTTAGTCAAGTGAGAACATAGTAATGCTCCAAAGTAAAAAATGTGTTCTGTTAACATTCTGCCATTTCCCTAGAGTGAGTCACACCTACTCCTTTGCAGTGAGACTGAGTGCTTTACATTTTCCCATGAAGGTGGTTTCCAGGATCTCACCACATGTTCTGCACACATGCGTATGCTGCTGTTCTTGTCAAGCACCATTTCCTGTGCAGGGCCAGACTTGGACACATTGAAGGTAATTTTATAACGGACTTCAATGTGTAGAACAGTGTTTTATGAACTAAAGAAGGCTTTTATGAAATTGTTCAACATTCATGCATATAAATATAGGTACAGAGAAGTTATAGTGGCTACCTTTACACAATATAAAGGTAATGATATAAGGAGATGTCTAGATTTAGGCAGCCAGAATGCACATAAATGGCAGTATTATGAGGCATTTATGCCCATAAGTGGATACTTAATACATGTGTATGACCTCTTCTGTAATACCGACTGGTGGGAAAGTATGTGGCATGGTTTGATGGTATGTACTTTGCCAGTAGACATGCACATGGGCGGAGTTTGGGTGCAGTATGGACAGAGCACACATGTATGCATTTAATTATACAACATAAGAATAGCCATATTGGGTCAGACCAATGGTCCACCTAGCCCAGTATCCTGTTTCCAGCAGTGGCCAATCCAGGTCACAAGTACCTGGCAGAAACCCAGATAGTAGTAATATTCCATGTTACCAATCCCAGGGCAAGCAGTGGCTTCCTCTGTCTATCTCAATAGCAAACTATGGACTTTTCCTCCAGGAACTTGTCCAAACTGTTTTTAAACCCAGATACGCTAACTGCTGTTACTACATCTTTCAGAAAAGAGTTCCAGAGTTTAACTATTCATTGACTGAAAAAATATTTCCTCCTATTTGTTTTAAAAGTATTTATGTATATTCCTGCACACATCTAGGCATGGGCATTTATTCTTGCTATAGGGCCACTGTAAGTGGTCATGCCTAGATGTAAATGTATTCTCTGCCTCTTACACTACTATTCTGTAAAGAATAGGCTTAAAACAGACACCATGACTAGTGACTAAGGGGGTCTTTTACTAAGCCGTGGTAGCATTTTTAGCTCGTGGTAGAAATCAGCTGGAGCTATTGTTACTAATATGTAATTTATCCTTAAAATCGAGCGTGGTACCAGAAGAGTGGAGGGTGGCCAATGCAATGCTGATTTTTTAAAAGGTTCCATAGGATATCCGGGAAATTATACACTGGTGAGTTTGATGTCGGTGCCAGGCAAAATGATAGGGACTATTATAAAGAACAAAATTACAGAGCATATGCAAAAGCAAGGATTAATGAGACAAAGCCAACATGGCTTTAGTGAAGAGAAATCTTGCCTCACCAATCTATTACATTTCTTTGAAGGAGTGGACAGAGTGGACACTCCGGAGGGAGTGGAAAGCATGAAAAAAGATCTGCGGAAGCTAGAAGAATGGTCTAACGTTTGGCAATTAAAATTCAATGCGAAGAAATGCAAAGTGATGCACTTAGGGAGTAGAAATCCATGGGAGACGTATGTGTTAGGCGGTGAGAGTCTGATAGGTATGGACGGGGAGAGGGATCTTGGGGTGACAGTATCTGAGGACCTGAAGGCGATGAAACAGTGTGACAAGACGGTGGCCGTAGCTAGAAGATTGCTAGGCTGTATAGAGAGAGGTGTGACCAGTAGAAGAAAAGAGGTTTTAATACCCCTGTATAAGATGTTGGTGAGGCCCCACCTGGAATATTGTGTTCAGTTTTGGAGGCCATATCTTGTGAAGGATGTTTAAAAAATGGAAGGGGTGCAAAGAAAAGCAACGAGAATGGTATGGGATTTGCGTTACAAGACGTATGAGGAGAGACTTGTTGACCTGAACATGTATACCCTGGAGGAAAGGAGAAACAGGGGTGATATGATACAGACATTCAAATATTTGAAAGGTATGAATCCGCAAACAAACCTTTTCCGGAGATGGGAAGGCGGTAGAATGAAAGGACATGAAATGAGATTGAAGGGGGCAGGCTCAAGAAAAATGTCAGGAAGTATTTTTTCACGGAGAGAGTGGTGGATGCTTGGAATGCCCTCCCACGGGAGGTGGTGGAGAGGAAAACGGTAACGGAATTCAAACATGCGTGGGATAAACATAAAGGAATCCTGCTCAGAAGGAAGGGATCCCCAGAAGCTTAGCTGGTGGTGGGAGGCAGGGCTGGTGGTTGGGAGGTGGGGATAGTGCTGGGCAGACTTATACGGTCTGTGCCCTGAAAAAGACAGGTACAAATCAAGGAAAGGTATACACAAAAAATGGCACATGTGAGTTTATGTTGTTGGGCAGACTGGGTGGACCGTGCAGGTCTTTTTCTGCCGTCATCTACTATGTTACTATATTTGAGTGAAGAACCGGTTGATATTGTGTATCTGGATTTTCAAATGGCTTTTGACAAAGTACCTCATGAAAGACTCCAGAGGAAATTGGAGAGTCATGGGATAGGAGGTAGTGTTCTATTGTGGATTAAAAACTGGTTAAAAGATAGAAAACAAAGAGTAGGGTTAAATGGTCAGTATTCTCAATGGAGAAGGGTAGTTAGTGGGGTTCCCAAGGGGTCTGTGCTGAGACCGCTGCTTTTTAACGTATTTATAAATGACCTAGAGATAGGAATAACTAGTGAGGTAATTAAATTTGCTGATGATACAAAGTTATTGAAAGTCATTAAATTGCGGGAGGATTGTGAAAAATTAGAAGAGGACCTTACGAGACTGGGAGACTGGGCGTCTAAATGGCAGATAACGTTTAATGTGAGCAAGTGCAAAGTGATGCATGTGGGAAAGAGAAATCCGAATTATAGCTACGTCACTGAGCAAGAAAGGGATCTAGGTGTCGTCGTTGATGATACGTTGAAACCTTCCGCTCAGTGTGATGCTGCAGCTAAGAAAGCAAACAGAATGTTAGGTATTATTAGGAAAGGAATGGAAAACAAAAATGAGGACATTATAATGCCCTTGTATCGATTCATGGTGCGACTGCACCACGAATATTGTGTTCAATTCTGGTCGCCGCATCTCAAAAAAGATATAGTGGAATTAGAAAAGGTGCAGAGAAGGGCGACGAAAATGATAAAGGGGATGAGACGACTTCCCTATGAGGAAAGGCTAAAGTGGCTAGGGCTCTTCAGCTTGGAGAAAGGGCGACTGAGGAGAGATATGATAGAAGTCTATAAAATAATGAGTGAAATTGAACGGGTAGATGTGAAGCATCTGTTTACGCTTTCCAAAAATACTAGGACTAGTAAATGTGTGTTTGCTTTCCTTGGGATAATTTTATAAAAATGCGTAGGCATATGTTTGCTTATATAAAATAGGCACAATGAATGTACCTATGTGCCGTGGCAACTTAGGTACCCTCTTACAAAATTATTCTCTTAATAACATAAAACATCACCCAGATATGAGGATTTGCTATCCTGCTTGTCCTCACATAAAAACCAAAACCACAAGTATATGAAGTTATAAATCAAATACTTGAAAAATATATAAATTAAAACAGAAATGACTAACACACTAGAAACCTTCTGATAATATTGTAAGTTATTTATGCAGACAAAATAATGCTAGTAACAAACATAAATGCAAAACATGATTACATGTAAATCCTTTTTTGTATTTTGAAAGATTAATAGTTGGAATAATTTGCAGATTTTCTGACTACTAGAGCCATTGTTGTTAGGGACTCATTTACCAGCAGTGTATAATAATGCTATTAATGTGCATTATTTGCCACAGGGACAATTTTAGGTAAGGGCCCTGGGGCAAACAGTGTCAGCATGCACTATTAGTAAATGACCCCCTAAATGTGTTTTCTGAGGATATACATTGCAAATAAATGTATCCACAGCTCCCTTGTATGGTAGTTGTGCCCCACCCAGTGCATCCCAGGATGCACTGTGTAGGGCTGGGTGATGCCATTTTCAAGATGGCGCCTGCTGAAGCAGGAGCAAGTATGGGGGATCTAGGAGGTATGGGGATCTAGGAAATGGTTGGGCCTCCACTATTCCACCAGGCCAAAGTGACTCGGAGGACCAAGCTGGGCTACCAGACGGACCTGGCCTGGCCTAACCAGAAGAAGACACAGGGAGGCCTGGCTTGGCCTGCCTTGGCCAGTGGGCCTGGCCTGGTCTGGGTCAGCTGGGGGGAGGCTACTGGACCACCAAGGCTTGTGACTGGAGAGTGGGGACCTTTGGACCATTTTTTAAGGCTGGAGTAAGTGAGAATCAGGTAAAGGTGGGTGCCATATGTGTGTGGAGGGGCAAGAAGAGATGTCAGGTTGGTTTGGGGGTAAGGGGCTTTTGCCACAGCATGCTTTTTAAAAATTATTTTTAAGGTTAACTTTCCTGTCAATGCCTAAGCCAATCACTACTCAGGCACTGATAGTAAAGTTGACATTTTTTTCACCGAGAAGCAGATTTGCTGCGATTTTAATGTGGAATTAATTTGCATGCTCATTATTTTGAGCATGGCATGACAATTTTTTGCACTAGATTCATGGTAGAGGCATTGGCCCCTCAAACATGCCGACTTTGGTAAAATGGAAACATACCTGAAGGAGGAGCTGCAGGGTGGTAGGAAATAAAGCAACTAGAAAGAGAGTGGGCTAAACTGATACAGGGCAACAGAAAATAAAGAGGAAAAGGAAATATGTTTGTCCAGGGAAGTGGCTGCAAAAATAAAGGCAAATAAGGTAGTATTTACCATACAGAAGATCACAAAAATAGAATACACAAAGAAAGAAATCAGGATGACAAAGGCACATGCAGAGTCACAAATAGATACAGATGTAAAAGCAACGTAAGATTTTTTTTCAGCTATACTGGGAAGAGGAGGAAGTACAAGATTCAAAGATGTGAGGGCCAATGTGTGGAACGAGACAAGAGAAAAGTAGTGATGTTCAACAAATACTTCTGTTCAATTCAATGTTTGCGGAAGAAAAACTTGGAGAAGGTCTGTAGATCATTGACAAGGATATATATGGGGATGTCATAGATAACATAAGAACATAAATGTTGCCATACTGGGACAGACCGAATGTCCATCAAGCCTAGTATCCTGTTTCCAACGAGTACCTGACAAGATTCCAGAACAGTAAAATAGACTTTATGGTGCTTATCCTAGAAATAAGCAGTGGATTTTTCCCAAGTCCTTGCAGTGACCTCACAAGACTTCTGTAGAAGTCTTGCGAGGCTGCCGCTTCAACTGTGTCTCGGCAGCCATTTTGAATCAGCGCTGGGAAAAAGACAGTCTGCAGACGCACCGGGCAGGAAAAGGGGACTCTTTCCTGTCCCAAAAAGGTCACTAGACCACCAGGGCACCACACTAAGGTAAATGAGGGGAGGGGAGGATAGGACACCCTGAGGCCAGCCTGCCCGTTTGTCCGTAAATCTGGACAAACGGGCAGGCTGGCAAAATCCGCCCGGTTGCCCAACCGTGTCCTCAAAAACAGGACATGTCTGGGTAAAACTGGATGTATGCTAACCCTAACATTGACATTCTTCATCGCTCTGATCCCTCCTCCATTTTGACCAAGGAGGTTGAAGAAAAACAGAAGAATGGATGAGTATGACGTCAAAAAGTTGAAGCCGTCATATAGTTCACTCATGCATCCTCATTGTCATTCTTTATTGTTGGTAGCATTTTTATTTAATCTCACTTATATTTTCAAACATGCTGGCTTTTGCAGCATAAGGATGTACACAGAGGAAGTACCGGTTTCATTGGTTAGAGTACTAATTTGTTCTACATTTTAAATCATTGTCTCATTTGGAGGGGCTGGCTATATGCACTCCCTATATTCATGCAGAGATGTTTACACCTGGTAAAGGGCCACCAAAACAGACATCATGTTATGAGAATCAGGTACTTAACAATCAGACTTACTATTTATAAGTACAATTTAAAAAAAAAACATTAATTAAGTTGAAACTAGGAGCATTTAACATCTTTTTTTCCTGTGCCTATCTCAAAAGAAAAAGATGGCATGTGGGAACTTGCTCCTTTTTTGTGGAATGCAATGGTATATTATAAAAATGCACTTGCTTTTTTTATTACTGCTATTTCACAGATATGTATTGAATAATGAGGTAGGGGTTTTCTTCATGCAGAAGTTCTGTCCAGAGACAGTCTAAATGTGCCATCATTAAATATGCCAGCATTGTCCAGTTCAGCAAACTATTAGAAGTTCATACAAAGTTAATTATGTTCAATTGAAAATAAATCTGTTTGCTCAGGCTGCTTGCTATGTGAATATTCCATCACAGTTTCATTATTGACACGTGGTATTACATATTAAGGGCATCTGCTGTAAACTTTGTTTTAATTGTTTATCCAGTCCTTACATGCACATAGCTTTACTTTTAAACCCAAAGATGAATCCTAAGGATGGTTGAACAATTAAGTATAAACTGTGGTGTTGTTGTTGTTTGTTTATTTTTACTTTATTTGTTTTGGACTGCTTTCTGTCCTGCTGATCTGTACATCTGCTGTCTGGAATTTTGGAAGATGGAAATGAGAAGATAAAAATTAAATTTTGGATGTACTCTGTAGAAGTTGTTGTTTACTTTTGCAAAGTGCGTATAGATGCCTGTTCTGGTGTATGCATGTGATAATATTTGAATAACAGTCTATACTTATTGTTATGATTTCTGAACATGCAGCATCATTAAAGGACAGACTTTTAAATGTCCAGCTGGGTATATTATGGTAATCTCATCTTTAATAAATGGTTCAGACATATCCATGTACTTGCTCCCATGATATAACTGAATTCTATTATTCTGTCTCACTGCATTTTCAAATGTAAGCCACATTGAACCCGAGTTTGCTTGGGATAATGTGGGATATAAATGTAAAAAAAAAAATCCTTCATCCTCCACCGCTAAGACACTTCCTATCCAGATGGATGGTGATGGCACAATGAAAGCAAGTTTGGTCCAGTGAAGACTAACTCAAAATAACCTGTTCCTTAGGTGGGCCCTAGTATTACCACATTGAAAATGCAACCATAACATGTCTCTGTGGTTATGTTCCACTAATAAGTTAAATGATTAACTGGCTATCTTGAAAGGATTATATAACCTTTGTATGCATGACTAAGGACACAAACATACACTTATTTATTCACTATCACGATTCCTCATGTACAGACTGAAAACAACCTTTTTAGGGTGGATAGCGTTCACAATGAGCTCCTTTTATTATCGACCAGATAGAAGAGTTAAGAGAATTCAGTTTTGGCACAGTTTAACCCTTTAGACCCTTTAGTGTCCAATGTTCCCTATCAATCTGTTCCCATATGGCTTATTACGGGAACATTGGACACTAAAGGGTTAAGCCATCACAAGAACAAAATATGAGAAAACCAATGGCCTAAATTAGGGGCTTCTAACCCATTTAGTTATGTTTAAGCAAAATAGATCTGCATGAAACAAAATATTTATTTTTATTTTTACTTATAAAACCACTTTTGTCCCTGAAACATGCCTAAACACAGAATAATCTAATTGTGTATCTAAAATGTAAACTTCTACAAAACAGACGCAGATGTGAGTCCATGTGCCCCAATGAAAGGAGAGTTTAATTTTACTTCCATTTAATTTCAGTATATTCCATCTTTATAACACCAGGCTTCCCAAGGCAGATTACAACAGCAGTTAAGATGAACTCATCAAGAAACAGGATATCCTCACTGAAATCTCCCCATCTGTATCGTATAGAACAGTGTAGAAACATGAGCACAAAATGCAGAGGTTATCTGCTGTTTCTACCAGCTATAATAATTTTTTAAGCT
The DNA here is from genome assembly GCF_901765095.1 of Microcaecilia unicolor. Classification (NCBI taxonomy): domain Eukaryota; kingdom Metazoa; phylum Chordata; class Amphibia; order Gymnophiona; family Siphonopidae; genus Microcaecilia; species Microcaecilia unicolor. Next base: position 44,814,173 of record NC_044036.1, read on the forward strand.
GCTTTAGTGATATTCAATTTTTATTTCATGATATTTATATCTAGATATGAGAAGCTTTCAAATAAATTAAAAAGCTGTCAAATAAGTAAAAAAAAAACAACAACAACAAAATCTTTTGTCTTCCACCTTTTAAGACACTGCCTATCCAACTGGAACAGCTTTAGGCTTTTTACAGGTGAACCACGCATTTATTTTTAATAATCTTTTGCTATTGTTTTCAATAGCATTTGCTATTGTTTTAGCTGAACTAAAGCTCCACCTACTGCTGGCAAGCTCCGCCTACTGGCTTCAGCCCGTATAATGGACTAGATAGGAACACCCCTTCTCCTGTATTCTTCAACTTCCTTGGTTTTGACCATAAATAAATGATGTGAGAGTTATTTGGTTACCTCTGCCTTCCTCCAGTCATTATCAGTCTGGTCTTCTTTCAAGACTGGCCTTTCCTAGGCTCTCCTATTGTAATAGGATCTTTAGAGATGAATTCTCCTTGTCTGGCCTTAAGAAGATTGAAGAGATTGCACACATTTGAAGTTCTTGTATCATTTCTCAAAGACATTCATACTGAGTTTGCCATCAGATGAAAAATTGTTAGAACAACAACAGTTAATGATTCCTGCTTTGTGAAAGCCTTCTCTGTTATTGGACATTATGACGATGATGATGATGATAAAGTATTATACAGAAGTCAAGTGTTTCAGAGAGATATTCCCTTAATCAATACCTGCAGACCCAGTCAGAAGACATCAGTAGTATTGCAGCCTGGTGGTCTGATCTGAAGGAATTTTTTTATCAGCTTGAAAATTCTACTTCCTGCCAATGTAGTTGTGAACACCTTTTTAGCTGTGCTGATTTAATAATGGCTCACGAGTTCACTGGCATGAATGACAGTCATTTTCAAATGTAGTTTTACTAAAAGCAAAATGGCTTGAATTGTAGAGCAATGAAGTTGTTGGGATACTGTTAACAGTGGTTGCATTCATTGTAGCTGCAGTACTTTTACTCAAAAAGTATTATATTATTCAATTTTTTAATGTGTTCTTCACTGGACTGTTACTAAAATATGCATTTATTATTACTTAAACTAGAGAACATGAATTGAGGTTGTAAGATGGTAGACTTAGGAGCAATGTCAGGATTTTTTTTTCACACAGAGTGTGGTCATTGCCTGGAATGCCCTCTCAAGGGAGGTGGTGGAGACAAAAACGGTGACAGAATTCAAAAAGGTGTGGGATGAACACAGAAGTTAGAAAATGGATGGTATAAAAAAACAAAAAATGACTGCATTATGTTGATGTGATTTGAGTGGGCTTCAGCAATAACTCCAGTAGTTGGAACATAAGGACAGGACATGAATTGATAATGCTTGTGACTATGGGGCAGACTGATTGGACTGTTCAAGTCTTCATCTGTCATCATCTACTATGTTGCTATGGAGCTCATTTTCAAAAGAGAAAAACATCCAAAAAGTGGCATAAATCTGCATTGGAACGTTTTTCTTATAAAAATGTCCAGATTGATATTTTCAAAAACAATTTTAGATTCTTTTCTATGAAGTCTGTCAGAAGTGCGTTCAAATCACAAAGGGGCGTGTCAAAGGTGTGTTAAGGGCGGGATCTGGGCATTCCAAACACTTGGACATTTTTCAGCCATAATGGAACAAAACAAAAGTATCCAGGACTGAAAACAAGACACTTTCAGCTTGGCACAAAATGAATAGGGCACAAACCGCTACTAAACGGACTTGGAAAAATCCAAAATTCCAGGAATAACATGTATAGAATGTTTGTACGTTGGGAAGCTTGCCAGGTGCCCTTGGCCTGGATTGGCCGCTGTCGTGGACAAGATGCTGGGCTCGATGGACCCTTGGTCTTTTTCCAGTATGGCATTACTTATGTACTTATGTAAAAGGGTGCCCTAAATGACCAGATGACCACTGGAGGGAATGAGGGGTGACCTCCCAATACCCCCTCCAGTAGTCACTGACTCCCTCCCACCCCCCACAAATGTGAATACAAATATGATTTAGCAACCTCTATGACAGCCTAAGATATTAGAGCCAGGTCTATTAGAGCAGCATGTAGGTTCCTGGAGTAGTGTAGTGGTCAGTGCAGTGCACCATGGAGTGGGGGACTCTGGTCCCTCTCTCCTTCTACCTGTCACATTTGTGATGGAAACTATGAGCCCTCCAAAACTCACAAGAAACCCACTGTACCCACATATAGGTACCCCCTTCACCCATAAGGACTATTGTGTATGGTTGTGGGCAGCGGGTTTTGGGGGGCTCAGCAGACAAGGGAAGGGAGCAATGGTGAGATATGTACCTGGGAGCATGGTTTTGAAGTCTGCAGTGCCCCATTTATCTCCTGGGATGTCTGGGAGACCACTCTACTAAAAATGCTGGCCTCTCCTACATCCCAATGGCTTGATTTTCTATGTTTTTCATTTGAACTTTTTTTTTTAATGGAACTAAAAACAAAACGTCCAAAGCACAAAACCTTGTTAGAAACAGTATTTTTTAAAACAAAGACAGACATTTTTCTTTTTGGAAAATGAACTTCCTTCCTGTTCAGATTTTTGAACATTTTTTGCAAAACGTCTAAAGTAGACTTAGACGTCATATCGAAAATGCCCCTTCACGTATGGTACTATGTTAACGAATTCATGCATAAAACACCACCGCCCCAATTTTCCCAGGCACAGTGCTAGCACCATAAGGCTGAAGCTAGGAGACAACCAGTGCTATTTTGATGCTGGCAGCCTTTGGGGCTGAGGTGACAGGGTGACGGGGAGATTGTCACGTCTATGCCTCCTCCCTCACTAGTCACCAGAGATAGTCCTGGTATGTGGCAGGAGGCTTTTGTGCTGGAAATACCCACAGATTTAAATGCTAGTGCTGACAATATGTATGACTATTTGATTGGACTCTGCGTAATCAGATGTCTTTTTTTTTACATCTTTGTTACAGCGGTGAGCAGGATGAATAGAAACTGTGGTTGAACTTTGATGACAAGTGGTGAGGGAATAGCATACCCTGTTGCTCAACTTCTAACCTGACGTCTTCTGCTGCTATCATCCTTTCTACCACCAAATTATTCATTCACCACAAAAGAAAAAGAAAGATGATGAATACTGTTTGTATTGCAGTACTAATCAGTGGCCCAGGTTAACATATGATTTATTGCTAGCAGGTTAGTACTGAGGAGTGGCCTAGTGGTTAGGGTGGTGGACTTTGGTCCTGAGGAACTGAGTTCGATTCCCACTTCAGGCACAGGCAGCTCCTTGTGACTCTGGGCAAGTCACTTAACCCTCCATTGCCCCATGTAAGCTGCATTGAGCCTGCCATGAGTGGGAAAGCGTGGGGTACAAATATAAATTGGAAGACAATCCATTAGTATTTCAGGAATTTCCCATACTCCTCCTAGCATTGTTGTTCCCGGTGCAAGTATGTGAGAGCACATTTCTCACTATTTTAATTCAATGCCCTAGATGTGAAGCTGATGCTAAAACTGGTGTACAGGGTTAACCCTAGAAGGCTGTGGAGCCCAGGATACAAAACCAGTGTTGGGGGGGGGGGGGGGGGGGTGCAAACAAGGAAACTGTCCTGGGTGGGAACCCATTCCAAACAGGCCTCTAAGCCTACCCAAAGCTGAAGGAGGCATAACCTGCTTTGGGCCCACTTCCAACTATTTGCCCTGAACCCAAGTATGTCAAATACCAGCCCTACCAGGACAAATCATACTGGGTGGCCTCCCCATGACTGAAATTAACAAATGAGATGATTCTATTTGGACCATCTCCCAAAGTACATCCTGGTCCAACACTCTATCACCATATAAGCTGCACCAGATCCTGCTCCAATGGTGCTCTAGGAAGTAATATCAAACGGGACAGAGTTACCAGACCCTGCCTCCAAAGTGTAGGGCAAAGGGTAGTCACCCTGATATTCCCTCCAAGGACAACTGTCTTCTCCTGCAAACAATGACCGCCTGACCTTTTTGTTCCTTATTTTCTCCCTTTCCATTCCACAAACATGCAAAGTGGATTACAGACTTTAAATATACAATGACAATAAAATGTAATCAAAAGATAAAACAACACATAATACAGTATAATAGTCATCAATAAATAATTATCCTGCTCAATCCTCATCTCTCCATTGTCTTCTAAACCACAAAATTGAAAATAGTCTGAATATTCCTTTAGTTCTTGTGGGAGACTATATCAATGGAGTGGCCTAGTGGTTAGGGTGGTGAACTTTGGTCCTGAGGAACTGAGTTCAATTCCCACTTCAGGCACAGGCAGCTCCTTGTGACTCTGGGCAAGTCACTTAACCCTCTATTGCTCCATGTAAGCCGCATTGAGCCTGCCATGAGTGGGAAAGTGTGGGGTACAAATGTAACAAAAAAAAAAAAAAACACCACTCCTGAAAGAGCTTGAAACTGAGGCCAAGATGCACTAAAAAATCATTACAGCCCTTCCCTTAGCTCAGCTAAACACGTTGTGATTGGCTCAGAGACTTCCAGGTCTCTCAGCTGAGTGAAGGACATCCAAAAAGGCCATTTTTATTATTGGAGGGGGGGTGGGGGGGAGGACATCCAAAAAGGGCGTCTTTTTGGATGGACGTCCTCAACTGCACTCTCCTGCTACGATCGAGCCACATCGGAGCCTTCCTGCAGCAGGCCATGGAGGGGGTGAGCGGCGCAGCGTCTTCCTTTCGGGCAACACAGGTTTTTATTAAGTGAAGGACATCCAAAAAGAACGTCTTTGGAGTGGGGGGGGGGAGTTCAGGTGAAGGACATCCCTGATGACATTTTTTTCTTCCGATTTGCCCCAACGAGAGGTGTAGACCTCCTGTTAGGTTTTTCACGATAAGGGGATCAGAAAACCGTAGTGCATCTCATTATAATAGCCTTGCAATAGCCTTTGGATCATCTGCATTCCGTTTTCGTTAGCTGCTACCGTGATCGGAAAATGGCTCGGAGAAGCCTTTAGTGCATGCCAGGGTTTACTACTTGCTCGTTAATGGCTCATTAAGTTTAGTGCATCTGGCCCTGAGATCTTTTTAATCCACAGGCCTGTGGGTTTACAACTACCACATTATGAGGGCTATTTTAGAAGCATCTCCATGTGTAAATAGAAGCATTTACACATGTAGATTGCATATATACTGTATGTAAATGGAGATTTCAGAAAGCCGCTGTTTACACTTGGAGATCCACACCATGTAGAGATTTAAAGGGACATGGTTTGGCGAGACCTTGGGCACAACAAACATCTTCCCGTGTATTCCTCATTTTACAAAGGGAATATACACTTAATAGGGCTTTATACGAGGGATTAATGGAGTAATTTAGGAGGCAGTAAGGGCTCCCACGCTAACCCAGCGGTAACCAGGCAGTGAACAGGGCTGCCTGATTACCACTGGTAAGCCCCCAGTACTAGAAAATAAAACTGCATTTTCTAGCACCGGAGTTGGTGTGCAGCAGAGGCCAGGACTACCGCCAGGCTCCTGCGGTAGCCTGACAGTAGGTCTGATTTGTCGTGTGCCGAGGCGGTAGCCCTACCGCCCTTATTGTATGCTAAGAATTAGCGCAGGCTAAATGGTAAGAAGCCCATTTTATTCCTAAGGGTGTCTCAGCACATAGAGCATGCTAAATCCGTTAGTGCACCTTAGTAAAAGGTGCCCAAAGTTTGTAAAATTGAGCAACTGCATATGGAAGCAGCACTACTTCCATGTGGAAACTGCTATGTTCTTGCCACTTATTTTTTCCACTTGTATATTTGTAAAATGGCTATTCTTCCTGTACATGCCAGCAAATACCCATGCATTCCTGTATGTACTTATGGGTATTTTACAAAAGGCTCTACCGGAATTGAGCATGCCCTTACCTGGACATTATATTCTGATCTCAATGTTCTATGTAAAATAGGACTTCACATGCCTGACTAGATCTTGGATTCAGGTTGGTTAGATACACACACACAAGGAGTGACACGGGCTGCACAGCAGGACATGTTTATCCACGCCTACCCTAGCTGAGATAATATTTACTACTACTACTACTACTACTATTTAGCATTTCTATAGCGCTACAAGGCGTACACAGCACTGCACAAACATAGAAGAAAGACAGTCCCTGCTCAAAGAGCTTACAATCTAAGAGACAAAAAATAAAGTAAGCAAATCAAATCAATTAATATGTATGGGAAGGAGAAGAGGATAGGTGGAGGCGAGTGGTTACAAGTGGTTATGAGTCAAAAGCAATGTTAAAGAGGTGGGCTTTCAGTCTAGATTTAAAGGTGGCCAAGGATGGGGCAAGACGTAGGGGCTCAGGAAGTTTATTCCAGGCGTAGGGTGCAGCGAGACAGAAGGCGCAAAGTCTGGAGTTGGCAGTAGTGGAGAAGGCAACAGATAAGAAGGATTTATCCATGGAGCGGAGTGCACAGGAAGGGGTGTAGGGAAGGACGAGTGTGGAGAGATACTGGGGAGCAGCAGAGTGATGCATTTATAGGTTAATAGAAGAAGTTTGAACAGGATGCGAAAACGGATAGGGAGCCTGGGAAGCAACTTGAGGAGAGGGGTAGTATGAGTAAAGCGACCCTGGCGGAAGACGAGACGGGCAGCAGAGTTTTGAACCGATAGAAGGTTGTAACCATCTCTCTGACCTTATGTGCAACTTTCTTTAAATCAGTCCCCTTATTTTCTAATTCCTCTTACTCTCTTACCTATCTATATGTTCCATCTTTGTTTATACCCTACGCTGTCTATGATAATGTTTTATTATGTATTGTATTGACATTGTAAGTAGCATACTAAGCCATACTTTGTATTGTTATTTGAATATTTTTACTGATGTAATTGTCCATTGCTTATTTCTGATTTATTCTTACTGTACACCTCCTTGAGTGAATTCCTTCAAAATGGTAGTAAATAAATCCTAATAAATAAATAAACTGGCCCATCTTGTAATATATCAGAAAATCCAGGCACCAGATAAATTTAATCCATAACTCCATCAAGTGCAAGGCAAATAACAATGCAGTTCTTCTTTCTCAAGGTGTCCTGTGGGCAGGGGTGGACTGACAGTGATCTGGGCCCCTAGGCACTAAGGGTCACGGACCCCTAACCACATATGAAAAATGATTAAAATAGATGGAAGCTAGAGGAAAGTGAGACCCCTACTGTTGTTGGCCCTCTGAATCACTACTTTTGTGACCAAATTTTGAATCCTCTGTAACCTCTTCTACAAACTCTTTGGCATTACATTGAACAACTATGACAATACTGTCTCTTGCCATACATTGAGAAAACAAGTCTTGCCATAGTGATTCATGCCATGAGGACATCAAGGATGGATTACTGTAATGCACTCTACATTGGTGTGACTAGAAGGAGATTCCAATTTATTCAGAATGCTGCAGCGCGATTGATAGAAGGTTGTATACGATGTGATAACAATGACACCATTTCTACAAAAACTCCACTGGCTGACAGTTGTAGTTTTGAGAGGAGCAGTCACAGGGCACCCATTCCACTTCTCCCACTTGGGCTGTATAAAGGAGCCTTAGGAGGGATTTAGAGCTTTGGAGGGGAAGAAAGCCTGAAGCAGAATCCCAAGGATTGACAGGGGTTTTAATGCTCCTTAGGAAACAGGAAAGCCACCTAAAGGGAAAAGCTTCTAGTTTCCCTAAAGTCCTATCTGTCAATCAAGGGAAGGAGGAGCCCCAAAGGGAGGAGTTTGAGAATCCCTGAGTAGAAAGGAGGGAGCTAAGGGGCAAAGAAGAGAGGGGAGAGAAGGAACCAGAGGAAAAAGGTGCTCCCTCACAGCAGATGACCAGCAGGTTACCCAATCCAGGGCAAAGAGGACCCCAAAATGAAAGGCTGGACTAAGGAATTGTGGATGCTGGTAGCCAGCAGGAGTAAACATTCCTTTTCATGACCAGTATTGCAACCTACTAAAATAGCCAATACTTACAAAGGTCTTAATTTCTGATAATAACCATTCAGAGTCAAGTCATAAGTACATAAGTAATGCCATACTGGGAAAAGACCAAGGGTCCATCGAGCCCAGCATCCTGTCCACGACAGCGGCCAATCCAGGCCAAGGGCACCTGGCAAGCTTCCCAAAGTCTACGGTAATAATCACAATCACTCAATTGTCTCTCAATCTCTTCTATATATACACTTCTATTTAAAATCACCACACCGCCACCTTTATTGGCAGGCTTTATGATGATCTCCATGTTTTTTGAAAGAGAAATGTTAGCTTGATACTCTACTTTGCTAAGATTACAATAAATATGTGACTTCTTCTGTTCCAGAAGAGCTACATCTCTCAATACACATTGCTGATAAGTGAAGATAAAAGGATCTGGATGACCAGGGTGCGTAGTCTGGGTAAGCATAAAAAACTTCTAATTATATATATATATATATATATATATTTTTTTTTTTTTTTTTAACATTCTCACAAAGTTCCTATGTCAGAGGATATTTAACTATATTAGCACTGACTTGGGAGCCTAAACATGCCAAACCTGTTGGGAAGTCCTTGTTAAAATGGTTCTCCCAGTGTCAGCCTGTATTTGCAGTTCCTGGGACTGGAGGGTAATAATCTCCTGTGGGTTTAGCACAGGGCTGCCGACTGCAAGCTCTGACAATCCACAGTAGGCCTCATTGGTTCACATTCTCACAACCAAACTTTAGTTTTTGGTTTGGGTTTCAGCCAGGAACGCAGCTACATGGGGCCACGGGGGCATGGGCCCCCACAGATTACACCTTGGCCCCCTCTACATTTGACCCCCCCCCCCCCGCCGCTGCATCATCAGGTACCTTGTTTGCTGGCGGGGGTCCCCAATCCCCACCAGCCGAAGAGTCTTCTTCAGCGCTGGTCGACTCCGGCACCTTCGTTGTGTGATCATCTGTTTCTGACACCTTACGTCCTGCACCATGCATGTAGCCCCATGCAGGACGTAAGGCAGAAACAGATGATCACACAACGAAGGCGCTGGAGTCAACCAGCACTGAAGAAGACTCTTCGGCTGGCGGGGATTGGGGACCCCCGCCAGCAAACAAGGTACCCGATGCAGCAGCAGGGCAGAGGGAGCGCGGGCAGGTGGCGGAGGGGGGGTTGCAGTTGCGGCAGGGGGGTCCAAAGTGGCGGGGGGGATGGCAGCAGGGGGAGGTGGCTAAACAGTGCCCCCCACCTTGGGCTCTGGCCCCCCTCCCGCCGAGGTCTGGCTACGCCCCTGGTTTCAGCTGAGACCAGACACTAAGTTTCTGCAGCAGTTTCGGTTTTGGACGAAACTGAGAAAAACCCCAAACTTTTCGGTCATCCTCTAATATACCTTCTATGACTCTATATGTAATTTTTCCTTAAGTTAGTCACGCTTATCAAACTCCAGTTACTCTACCTCTGCTTACCCCTTGTTCTATCTATTAAGAAATTTATTGTGCAGGACAGAAAATAGAGCATAGGGTTAAATGACCAATTCTCTAACTGCAGGAATGTAAATGGTGGAGTGGAACTGGTGCTTTTAACATATTTATAAATGATCTGGAAACGGGAACAAAGAGTGAGGTGATCAAATTTTCAGATAACCCAAAACTATTCAAAGTTGTTAAATTGCATGAGGTCTGTGAGAAATTGCAGGAGAACCTTGAAAGATCAGAAGACTGGGCGTCGAAATGGAAGATTAAATTTTAATGTGAACAAGTGCAAAATTATGCACATTGAGAAGAATAACCTAAATTATAGCTACATGATATTAGGTTCCACATTAGGAGTCATCACCCAGAAAAATATCTAAGTGTTATCCTGGACAATACATTGACATCTTCTTCTCAGTGTGGAGTGGTGGCCAAAAAAGCAAACAGAATGTTAGGAATTATTAGGAAAAGAATAGAAAATAAAACATAGAATATTATTATGCCTCTATATTGCTCCATGGTGAGACCAGATCTTAAGTATCGTGCGCAATTCTGATCACCGCATTTCAAAAAAGATGTGGAGAGGCAATTTCGAAAGTCAGAATTGGAATGTCCTGCTCATAACGTCCAAAGAGAAAGTCCATCTCAGCCATTTTTGAACAGGAAATAAGTCAGGGTTTCCTGTTCAAAAATACGTGAAAACATCCAAAATGAACAGCCACTTTACAAACTGAAACGTCCCAATTATGAATGTCAAAAAAACAGGGACAAGGATATCTGTCTGGCAGCATTTGTTCAAAAATGTCCACACAAATGTTCTTGCAAAGCAGAGGGACAGCCTAGTGGTCAGTACAATGGACTTTAAACCAGGGCACCCATAATCGAAAGGGGTGCCCAAGTTTTCCTGAGGACGTCCTCGCAAGATGTCCCGGCAAAGGGGTGTGGAAACCCGTATTATCGAAACAAGATGGGCGTCCATCTTTCGTTTCGATTATACGGTCAGGGACGCCCAAATCTTGACATTTAGGTCGTCCCTAGACTTGGTCGTTTTTGATTTTCGGTGATAATGGAAACCAAGGACACAAATCTCAGAAATGACAAAATGCAAGCCCTTTGGTCATGGGAGGAGCCAGCATTCGTAGTGCACTGGTCCCCCTGACATGCCAGGACACCAACCGGGCACTCTAGAGTGGCACTGCAATGGACTTCAGAAATAGCTCCCAGGTACATAGCTCCCTTACCGTGTGTGCTGAGCCCCCCAACCCCCCCCCAAAACCCACTACCCACAACTGTACACCACTACCACAGCCCTTGCGGGTGAAGTGGGCACCTAGATGTGGGTACAGTGGGTTTCTGGTGGGTTTTGGAGGGCTCACATTTACCACCACAAGTGTAACAGGTGGGGGGGGGGGGGGGGGGGCCTGGGTCCGCCTGCCTGAAGTGCACTGCACCCACTAAAACTGTTCCAGGGACCTGCATACTGCTGCGATAGACCTGAGTATGACATTTGAGGCTGGCATAGAGACTGGCACAAAATATTTTTAAAGTTCTTTTTTGAAGGTGGGAGGGGGTTAGTGACCACTGGGGGAGTAAGGGGAGGTCATCTCTGATTCTTTCCGGTGGTCATCTGGTCAGTTCGGGCACCTTTTTGTGCCTTGGTCGTAAGAAAAACTGGACCAAGTAAAGTCGTCCAAATGCTTGTCAGGGACGCCCTTTTTTTTCCATTATGGGTCGAGGACGCCCATGTGTTAAGCACGCCCAAGTCCCGCCTTTGCTATGCCTCCAACACTCCCCCAGGAACTTTGGTTGTCCCCGCGATGGAAAGCAGTTGGGGACGCCCAAAATCGGCTTTCGATTATAACAATTTGGACGACCCTGTGAGAAGGACACGGTACCCATCTTCCGATTTGCTAAATGTTTGTATCCTGTTGCTATGGTTGCCTCTGCTGGTGTTGAGGTGCAGTATAGACAGCAAGTGCTCTATTCTTTCTCTTTGAAGGTGTGGAAGAAGCTTGACAAGAAATTATTAAGACGTCGAGATTTGCACCACTGGCCAAAACCTGTTGGCTTCCTGTCTGAATGGTGAAAGTCACTGCATGCAAAAGACACCCCAGCTTTTATGTTATCTGACACACCAAACTTTCTCAAAGCAAATCTGTAGTTTATCAAAGTTAGCAAGTGTTCAAATAATTTTGAAATTTTGAAAAAGCATGGAAGTTTAGCTTCTACGTTTTCAGAATGTAGGATCACATTTACATTTTGGGCAAAAGCAGATATCCAGAGCTTTGTGCAGAAGATTTTCCTTCCAGGAGATTTTCTCTAACATTTTTTCCATTCCTGAAGTTGTTGGGTTAAGTAGTCATTACATAGTGCTGTGAAAATAATACAGAAACACATAGGTAAAACTGTCTTTCCAGTCTGCCCAGTTAAGAATCTTCCACTTTGGGTGGATGAGCATATGTAAATTCCCATATGCAGCCCAACTCCTTCCCTCCCCACCCCTATCTCAACCCTTTTCCCACCACTGCCCTCTTACAAAAATAATATTTTATCCCCAGACCCCCTTCCATTTTCTATTACTAAGTTTTGCAATAATGTTCAAGGCATCAAAATTAATAAGGCTGTTACCCAAACACTCCAGCCTCCTTGCAATCACTGAAATTTGGGATTACTCCAGTGCCTTCATGGAAGCCAGTGCAGTCATACCATTGCATTGCTGTTTAAAGTTGTAACCACCTCTCTCTCTCTCTGCATGTTCTCTCTTATCTCAGTACTTCTGTACCATTCTCTGTGCTTCTCTATGACTTGTTAAATTCCATTACAATTTTATCTTCACCATCACCAAGAGTACATTCAATGCAGCTATTACCTTTTTCATCATGGGCACTGGGAGGAATTTCTCCAATAGGTGGAGGTGGAACGTAATTTTTTGCATTACTCAACAGAGCTTCTTATTATGGAGCAAGTAGTAACAGGGAGGGTGATGTAAATGAGAATCGTCTACAGTGGGTGTGAGGAAGTCTATGGGACGCTGCCACTTCTCCTTAAGAACACTCCCTCACAGTGTAAGAGCCACCTTAAAACCCCAAAATACCACCCAAGGGGAAAATGACACAAGAGGGATGGAGCCAGGAGGGCATAGCCCCAGAAGTATAAAAGACCAGGCCAGAGCTAGATTAAGGGGGTCCAGATGGAAGCAGGGATGCCTAAGATGGCTCCACCCTGAAGCTGAGAAACTGTGACCACTACGTTCAGGTAGGCCGAGGTTAGCTTGGAAGCTTGAAGAGTTTGTATTTTGACCTGGCTGGCTGCCAGCCTTGTGTGCCTGCTAGAGACTGTGCTTGTATCTCTGGATCCAGGGACCAGGCCAGAGACCAGTAAGAACTGCTGCTGAGAGAAAGACATTAATGTATACTGTGGCCCTGTAGGAGCAGGTCACCCAAGGAGACTGTTATATTTACAGAACTAGTTGAGTATTGATTCCTCCTTTCCTGTGAAGTGAACAGGAGCCCTTACCAGACACCTTTAATAAATATTATTTGTTTCCACTGTAACTTGCTGACTGTGTGTGGCTTGTCTTACCTGGCCCCACAGACCGTCCTCACTCATGCTACCATAGTGAGGTAGAACTTTTTAGAATGCTCAAGTAGATCAATGTAAGAAACCCTTAAAGCATCAAAAGGTTTTCATTTCCCCATAAAACTTACACTACAGAAAAAAAGGCTAGTTCTAGTGTTATCTCAGTAACAGCAACATGAACCTTCTCAGTATCAGGCATATTGTGAAATAATAGAAACCTCTTTTTAAAACAGTCATTCAGGTCATACAGCAAATCTACTGTAAAGGGTTAAAGATTTAAAGGGGAAAAAACGAGCTTACACGAACAGGGGGGCTCTAATGTCCCTGTGATGCTGATGGGCCAGTCTTGGGTCAGGACAAGATGTTTTGGACTGATCTGGGGCTGGCCCAGACTTATTTTGAGGTCAGTTTGGGGGCTGGAGGAGACCCAAAATGCAGCAAGTGCGACTAGGCATGCTACCGCGAATGCAGGGGCAGAAGAGTCAGGTTGGCAGGAAAATGGCCAGCTTCACACCTGGCCTGCTGCAGCTCCTGCACATGTGCAGTGGCTCACACATGTGCGTTTATGCACATCGGAGCTCTAGTAGGCCTTAGAAAAGCCTGGGCCTCAATTGTTATTGCTGCCCGGCAGGCTACCACATCTGGTCATAGGCAGCCACTGGCATGTATTTTTTTATGGTCACTTTTTGTAACTTTAGGAAGAGATCCCAAGCCCTAAAGTTCTTATTGTGCTAAGGAGTCTGGTGGTTCTAAAAAGGCCAGTTCAGATGTTGTGGACCCTTAAAGAAAATGTTTTAAGTGTTTTATTTGCTGTTTTTGGTGCAGAGGGTCTGGGGCCTTTAAAATTGCAAATTTTGGGAGTCCAATGGTTGAAGCTGTAAGAAGAAAAAATTGTTTAGACCTTTCTTGAGAATTTAGAGAGATTTCATTGTGTTATGAGATCAAGTTTAGTAAAAAAATAAATGTGTAACTTTTTTAAAAAGGTGATATTTTAAAATTTTGGAACGTTGCTCTGGATTATAATGATCTGTATTGGGTTTCTGGATTATTTTCGTCAAAATTCTGTGTAACCTTCACTGTATTTTATTAGAAAATCTATTTTTCCTATTCAAGTCAATAAGATAAATAGCTTTCAAAATGGAGATTTCTTCAATTTTTTTCTATACGGAGGAAAAAAAGTAAACATTCTGTATACTAGTGACTGATTGGCCAAGAGGGAACAGGTGGCCTTTGCCAAGTCCCCATTACCTGAGCAACAGCTTTTGTGACACTGACAGTTGCCAGAAGAGCTCAGGATTTGGAATAGTGTCGATGCGTGTGTGCAGCTCTGATTAGTGTGTGCAGAAAGAAAGTGTAGAAATGTGCTGGAAAGTGCTAAAGTGGATAAGAAGGAATTCTTAATAAAGTCATGTGTCTGGGGAAGTGTATCTGATGAGACTGGCTTTGAGGAATAGTGTTTAAGACAGTACATTTTTATTTTGACTTAGTACCAGTGAACTGGTGCTGAAGTACTGCTGGAAAGATACTTGTAGTGACTAATTTTTATTTATTTGGAGAGTGATTCAGCCAGCATGGGACTGCTAATATATACTGTGTGAGCTTGTTTAAGAGAAGCTTCGCTTGGAGAAGTTTGGTGGGACATTGATTGACTGAAACAGTGGTTGCAAATGTTTAATGCAATGGCCAGGAAAGGTGTAAAAGTATTGTGTTGAATGAGTGGGCTGAGACTACAGTTAATGCTCCTTTAGAGTAAGGAAAACAGTGCTAGAATAGGAACCTTCTGCAGGGAGCAGAATTATCTTTTATTTAAAATTAGCTAGAGAGGTCCCACAGTGTCTGAAACACCCACAGAGAGTGTACCTACTTTAAAAGGAAAGGGAGGTAGCGTTCACCTTCCTTTTAGTTATTTGCAGAGTCAGGATATCAGCTTCAGAGGAGAGCAGCTGAGGAACACTGCATCACTGGAGCAGCAAGGGCCTCTCCGCAAGCAAGGCCAAATTCTAGACAAGAGAGGCCTACAGATAAGTGTTCACCACAACACAAAGCACATCTCCAAAAGGAAGCACGTCAAGGGACTTTGCTAGCGCTGGGGTGGGGTTTTGTACTTACCTGTGCGAGAGTAGGGTGATCCTATACTGGGTAGTTAAGACACCTGGAAAACAGGAAAAACAATAACTCAATTAATCAAAACTTAAAGGAAAGTTACAATAAGATAGAACACCTTAAAAGATTAAAGGTCAAATCAAAATAAAAAAAACTTACCTGATAAATGTCTTGGGTTGAACTTGTGTTGATTGAAGAACTTGTTAGAGTTTGAGTATCAGAGCAGTTCTTGAATACACTCAGGGTTAACTGTTGAGGAAATTGGTTATCGCTGTTAAAAAAAATTGTTTTTTGTTTGCAATTTACTCATTCCTGTGTACTTCACACCTGAGGCACTTTAAAGAAGTTATTTTAACATACAGCTGTATTTTTATCTGACAGGAATTGCTGGTTTAAAATATTTATTCTTTACTTATTTCAATTCAATTCTTGTATGCCGCTAATATCCCCTTTCCAGGGTTCAGTGTGGTTTACATTCTAGATGAGGCAAAAGCAGAGAGTGTTAGTGTGAGGTATGAGAAACATTAGAGACCATTGGTGTAATGCATGAGACCAAAAACAATAAAGGAAAGGATAATGGATGATACTAGGAAGTAGAAGTCATGATGGATTATTAGGAAGCAGTATTCCGAAAGAGAATGGTTTTTAGCCTCTTCCTGAAGCTGAGGTAGCTGTTTTCTGTTCTGATGGGAATAGGTAGAGAGTTCCATATTTTGACAGCAAGTACGGGGAATAGAGAGCTGAAAATCTTCTGATTTCAAATTGTCTTTTGAAATAAACCTGTTTGTGTTTTAAAAACACTTTACCAAGATTTCTTCTCTCACCTTATTCTTAATAAACCCACTTCTATGAGGGTTAAGTCTGATTGAGGTACTAATTATTCAGCAGTTTTTTGAAAACTGGGTGAGAAGGTTCAGTCCTGAGCTAATTACTTCTTAAAGAGGTTTTGTCTGATTGAGGAGCCAAGTTCAACAGTTTTTGAAAAACTGGGTGATATGGTTCAGTCCTGAGCTCCAGTGTGAGGAGTTCCTTTTATTTCCTCAACTTGAATCTCTTTTAGTCCCTCTAGACAATTTTTAATTGTATACCACTGTGCTGTATATTATGCACAATAAAATAAATAAATGACCCCCAAAATGTCCAATTATGCATTCTTGTTTTGGAAGGAATGATATCAGGGTGATCATGATTGCTGAATTTCATATTAAAATCTCATGGGGGGCCCTAAAATTTAATTGGCAGGAATGAGGAGATCTAGAAGCCTAAAGGTTCAGGGTCCATAATACCAGCTCTACTACTACTACTACTACTACTTAGCATTTCTATAGCGTTGCCAGGGTTACGCAGCGCTGTACAAGTTTAGACAAGGGGAAGGACAGTCCCTGCTCAAGAGAGCTTACAATCTAAAGGTAATAAGCTATGTAGTCAGTGTAGGTATCAGGAATGGGGAAGGTGGTTAGGCGCCAAAAGCAAGGGAGAAGAGACGGGCCTTGAGTAAGGACTTGAAAATGGGCAGGGAGGGTGCACGGCGTATGGGCTCAGGAAGTCTGTTCCAGGCATAGGGTGAAGCGAGGCAGAAGGGGCGGAGTCTGGAGTTAGCGGTGGTGGAGAAGGGTACAGATAGGAGTGATTTGTCCTGAGAGCGGAAGTTACGGGTGGGAACATACGGGGAGAGGAGGGTAGAGAGGTAATGGGGGGCTGCAGATTGAGTGCACTTAAAGGTCAATAGGAGAAGCTTGAATTGTATACGGTAGCGGATCGGGAGCCAGTGAAGCGACTTGAGGAGAGGGGTGATATGAGAGTATCGGTTCACGCGGTAGATAAGACGTGCGGCGGAGTTTAGGACAGATTGAAGGGGGGATAGGTGGCTAAGCGGGAGGCCAGCGAGGAGAAGGTTGCAATAGTCAAGACGAGAGGTAACGAGCGAGTGGACGAGGGTTCGGGTGGTCTGTTCAGAAAGGAATGGGCGAATTTTGCTAATATTATAGAGGAAGAAGCGACAGGTCTTATAGCTGTCTGCTGGATATGGGCAGAGAAGGAGAGGGAGGAGTCGAAAATGACTCCGAGATTGCGGGCTGAAGAGACGGGGAGGATGAGGGCGTTGTCAACAGAGACTACCCTTATCACCTCCTTTCCCTATGCACCCTGGCACCCTTTAGCTTTGCCTACTGCCCTATCACACCTAGTGTGGGATCTGGAGACATGAGGTCAAGGTCTCCAGCTGGTGCAGCTCCCCCTCTCCCTCCCATTTCCTGCCTAGTGGCAGGGTATATATTTTGCTGCTGTTTCTCCTGTTTCCAGCAGGATTGAAGGGAGCTTCTCCTGTGTAGCCTAGTGGTTAGTACAGTGGACTTTGATCCTGGGGAACTGAGCTCAATTCCCACTGCAGCTCCTTGTGACACTGGGTAAGTCATTTAACCCTCCATTGCCCCTGGTACAAAATAAGTACCTGAATATACATAAGCCACTTTGAATGTAGTTGCAAAAATCTCAGAAAGGCAGTATATCATTTCCCTTTCCCTTCCCCCTTTTTTGGGGAAGTCTGATTTCCTGTCAGTTTTGGGAAAGGAGCATCTCTGATAGCTCTGAGTTTTGCAAAGTACATTTCCTCTTCTATTGCACTGCATGCAACATGTGGCTTCTTGGGGTTTTCAGTTCAGTTTTTGTCTGCCTGTTTCTGTATCTAGTTTGAGAATGTAACCCATCTGATCCCCATGGGCTTATCCATTTTCACTTTTGCTAGGTCCAAAACTGTCTTCTGCAATTAGATTTGTACCTACCTTTGCAGAAAAATGGTGCTTGGATTTTAGCAGTGCCAAGGTGCTGGATAAGCAGCTGCTGTATAGTTCCCCAGAGGGTGATAAAGGTACTGGAGGATGCAATGGCTGTAGAGTGCTGCAGTGCCTGTTTGGTGGGGGGTGGGGGGGGGGGTTGGGGTTTAAACCAGAGTTTACTTTTTAGGGAAGGAGCTTGGATTCAGTTCCACCACTTCTGTTCAAACTCCACAGCAGAAGGGATGTTCTGTTCCAGCCCCTCCTTTCCATGCAGACTGTAGGGAACAGGAAGTGAAGGAATGAACCTGGGGTGGAACAGAAAAAAAACAGTCACTGTACTTCTCTAATCCAACCTCTATTCTCCTGCTGCACCTGCCCTGTCCCTTCCCCCTGCCCCACAGTTCCAGTTCCCTTTTGGCTACAAGGTAGGCTTTAGTTTTAGCATTGCAATCTTAGGGTGCTGGTTTGAGGTGCCACTGTACGACGTCACCTGTAGTGCTAAAAGTGTCAGATTAAGCAGTGGCTGTAAAGGGGTAGGTGCCTGATCGTGTACTTACTGTATAGTGTTGCAGAGATTATATGCACTGCACACTGAGTCCCATGAGCTGGAGCAGTGAACCCCAGGACAAATGCGCTCAGGAGATAGGGAGGGGGTGGGTGGCGGGGGCACAGAACCGAGCGGGCTCTCCAGCAACCCTGATCCTGGTGACCCAGGGAGGGCAGTCTCCAGGGGCGGAGGATTGATAAAGGTGACAGAGGGAAGGAGCATCTCTCACAGTCACTTCACCGAGGAGAGGAGAAGCACAAGAACAGGCAGTGCTAGAGCTGGGACAATCCTGCAGGTGAGTCGGGGCTCAGGACCTGGGAGGGATGGAAGAGACCTGGAGTTTCCCCCGCCTCCGGCTGTTCAGCCTTCCCCATCCTGGGAGCAAGAGTTTAGGTGTTTCAAGCAAGGTCTACAGCTATAAGAGGCAGCATCACTAAGATCTCTGAATAGCATAAATTTTAGAGGCCAATGTGTGACTGGCTTCATTGGTGCCTCCAGCAATAAATTCCTTTTAATGACTTGCCGGCGAACTTTAGGGGACAGCAAGATTTTGTTCAAGTCCTGGGGAAAAACTGGAGTCTATAGGTTGTGAAGCCTTAAAACAAACAAACAAACAAAAAAAAAAAAATATATATATATATATATGTTATTGTACATGATGA
The DNA here is from genome assembly GCF_901765095.1 of Microcaecilia unicolor. Lineage (NCBI taxonomy): Eukaryota > Metazoa > Chordata > Amphibia > Gymnophiona > Siphonopidae > Microcaecilia > Microcaecilia unicolor. The sequence goes on from NC_044036.1 coordinate 44,833,268, forward strand.
ATTTTCCTAACCACACTGGTAATAAAAGTGGTATCATTTGCATCTGTATTAACATAGATTTCAAAGTCTGTTTGATTATACAGGGTAGATAAATCAGAAAACAGAGAAAACACTTTAATTCAGCTTGTTTATGGATAGATTTGTTTTGAATCTGTCTTTTGATTTTGGTATGGTTTAAGCATGGTATACATTTTATAAATAAATAAAATTAATAAATCTTTCTATATGCAGTGTTAAAATAAACCTCTAAAAAATGAGATGTTGCAAGTGCTGGTACTCAGAAGTGCAGGAAGTAAGGGGGGGGGGGGGCAGACTGAGGACAGAGGTGTCAAAGGAAACTATCTGAATGAAAAACCGCAGAGAAGTCACCCAGTAAGAGGGGGGCCTCCTCTGCTCGTTTACTTTTGCTGGCTAAAGACCTCAGCTAGCACTTCCTCAAAATGCATTGGATTTCAGGAAGGTTGTTTGCCTACTGGTGGTCAGCTTCAGCAGAGATGGATTAAGGGTGCCAGGGGGGTGATGTAGTTTGTCACGCTTTCCCATTATTCGCATGCAAATACTATACTATTTACCTTAACTCTTAGTGTGACCCTGCTTGCACCCCAGGCAGTTAACCCATCCTATCCCCCCCCCCCCCCAATTCATGAGCTTCTAAAATAATCCTCTGCAGCTATTATGGACACAACTGCACTAGTTGTAGAGAGGCCAGTCTAGTGTCCATCAGAATGAAGATAATCAAAGCAGGAAACACAGTTTTCCAAAGGATGCTAAATAATTCTTGGTGCTGCAGTGTATTTATTTTCCAGCAACAGCTGGGCCCTGAGCAGCACACAGCCCTTGTTGTTCAGCAAATTCAACCTGTTGATCTGATTAGAGCTAGCCTTGAGGATCTGACGTTCCAGAAGCCTGTAGCCTTGTTTTTAAGAGGAAATGTTCTCAATTCCGCCAAGAAAAGTACACGTCCTGTTCTTACAGAAAACTTGAGCAAGTCAGACAGTTTTCCTCTGTAGGGACTTTACTCCAAATGAAAATTGCTCATCTCTGTGGTACATCTTGTGTCCAGTCCACGTGGACTGGACAGAAACACCATGGTAAGATGAGATTGTACACGGTGTTATGTATGACTGGACCAACAGCAGAATTATCCGAAACTGGTTCCCTTGAATGCTTGAATGTTTTCACTTATATATTGTTGTTACATTTGTACCCCACGCTTTCCCACTCATGGCAGGCTCAATGCAGCTTACATGGGGCAATGGAGGGTTAAGTGACTTGCCCAGAGACACAAGGAGCTGCCTGTGCCTGAAGTGGGAATCAAACTCAGGTCCTCAGTTCCCCAGGACCAAAGTCCACCACCCTAACCACTAGGCCACTCCTATACACTGTCAGCTAGCACATTTGCTTATTTCCGATCAGACGAAGAAGGGCAACCTTCGAAAGCTAATCAAGAAATGTATTAAGTTATGTCCAATAAAAAAGGTATCATCTTATTTTCTTTTCCATGTTTTATTTTGTTTGATTTCTATTGATAACCTTTATTGAATTAAAAATTCAACTTTTTGTAGCCTGACTCATTTCAGTAGCAGAGGATCAAGAGCAAAAGGAATTTCAATTTCGACCATGTTGTCTTCTTTAAGTGTAAAATGTGGAAAATATATGCTTGGTAAAATAAAATGTTTTGTTAAGGAAAAGTAAAACTCCGCCATCTCCCTGGAATTTCTAAGCTCGAGAGCCTGTCTTGAGAGCGACCCATAACTGATGAGTAGGGGGGCTCTTCTTTCCTTCGAGGGGCTAGGAAGGTGGGCAGGTCAGAGGTTTGTGGGGGGGGGGAGAGATCGATGGCTCAGCTGGTTAAAAGTAAGCCATACTATACTTAGGAGTGGTGGAGGGGGTCTTGTTGCTCTGGGATGGGTGGATCAAAAGCCTCCAGGGAACAGGGCTTTTCATGTTCCTTGGAGATGGCTTTTAGTGCCCACCCTCCCTCATTTGCCGGTAGTGCTGAGGGCTTGGGGGCTGAGGGTGAGGGTGAGGCATTGTCACAGCAGATGGGAGCCTGAGCTATAGGGTCTCTGGCTCAAGAGGTTGAGCCAGAGGGTAATCAAAGAGTGACATACCAGCACCAAGGCCCTTGCTTGGCTGAGGCAGGCCCAGGGACATGTATCCACTTTGATGTAGGAGCAAATTAAGTTTGATGGCTTTGATGTAACTCAGGCTAAGACAAAGTTATCTGGTTATTTGTTCTTGCATTTTTAACTGTTTACTATAAAGAAGCTGTAGCCTTTTTGTTCACTCTGTACTGTTGCACTTGCTTTATTTGTTAAAAAGGGGGCTAAGAGTGTTTAAAAGAATGGGTGGGGTTAAAGGAATGGGTTGGTGGGGTGGGGAGTTAAGGATAAGGAAAGGTGGGAATCCCTGTTTCTGAAGTTATTATACTGTAGCAATGACATTCTCACTAACGCTTCCTTAAACCTCGCAAATCTGATACTGGTTTTCTTACAGATGATTTATATCATGTATAAATGGCAGATGTCCTTGTTCTAACCCTATACTGTACTTTGCTAAAAGGGATCCCTCTAGAAGGTTTTTTTTCCCTCATGTGGGTTTTGCATGTTGCATGAAATTAGGCTTTTCACACTCCTTACTGTGTGTTTTCGGTTTATTGGAAGAGAAGTGATTTACTTTAATTGCTTGAAAAAACACCCTGTGCTTGCTCATAAGGGGGAGGAAGTCTGCACAGTGGCCAGAGCACCAGATGAAAAGGGACAGGTTTTTTTCTGCAAAGCATTTCTTTCGTGTTTTTCGTCTGTCATCCCTGTTTTGATGTAATCTGTGTTCTGTTTTTCTTGCAACATCACAAAATCGTCAACCAAATTTGTTCTGGGGAAATTGGACTCTGAAGATACTGCAGCTATGCTTCTTCCAGCCATGCAGGGTTTTGGCTCAGGTCGCTAAAGCTGGCACAGACTGAGGAGATGTTTACTTCCATCATGTGGATATTTTCAGGTATCTCTCAATATTGTTGTAAAGAAGTTATGTAGGTAAATTCTGTGCCGATTCAACCTGTGTGTGCTTTTGGCTCAGGAACATAAATGTTTCAGTTTGAAGGAATTAGCAAGGTAAATTTCTTACCCAAAAATATAATTTCTAAGTTAAATGTATTGATTTGTGCTTAATTTTTCATTCTAATGTATTCTACTTTATCTCATATAATTTGTGGCAAGCATTGGTATTTAATGAAGAATTAACCAAAGTGTTATGAGGAGGTTTGGTGTATTTTCCAATGGCAGCATCCAACACAATAAATGAAATTTCTAATAAGTAGCACAGCCTTCTCTAGTTGACAGATGTGATTTTGTCAATTCCCAGCGTGGTCAGATATTGTTCCAGGTCTTTCAGTATTGTTCCAAGGGCACCAATTACTAGACGGACCACAACTGCTGGTTTTCACCAGAGACGGTAAACTTCGTCTTCAAGTCTTCATCATTTGTGATCTTTCCATAAAATGTTTGTATCTGACTCCATACACCAATAAACATACATTACAAAAAAAATAATAATTCGTGATCTTCTCCAACTGTTTGCCTTCAACATGAATGCCTCTTGGTATTTGCCATATCTGTGATCCACACCTGCTTCTTCTCAACCACAGGGATTTCAGGTGCATTGTGTGGCAGCCAGTGTCCTGAAGTCCCAGAGCATTTTGGCTTGTTCATTTTGCCGCACCAGCCTCTTCATCTGTTTGCATAATCAGCACTTGCTGTCATTGGATGTTTGATCAGTTTTTTTTAGCTTTTATTGCATTTGTTTGATGCGCTTGTTCCTGTGCTGATATGTCTTTCTGTTTCTCTCTTCAGCCACTGCCACATTTTGGAATTGTTGACTTTTCCTTCAGTGTCTTTTATACAGTGGTTTATTGTGCAACTTTTCTTTTTGATTTCTTATTTGTTCTCGTCGATAGATGTGCTTGGCTTCTTTGATCTTAAGTAAGCCTTGCTGATTTACTAGTTTTAGTGCGTCGTCTTCATTATGGTTAATGTAGGCAGCCAGGGCCCATGTCTCCTCTTCCACTGTTTGGAGCACCATTAAGCTTAGCCTTCAGGATTTTCCTAACTCTTCTGATTTATTCTTTGATGGTTGTCTTGTTTACCATGGTTTGTTTGATGTTATTCGATTGTAGGATTCTCAGACATTTGTAGGTTCCTTCACTGTCCAGTCCCATGATGATATTATTATGAGGCATTTCTATGCCTTCATTGTTAACCATTTTTCCCTTTTTCATAGCTAGGGGAGGTACATTTATCTTCTAATCAAATTCCATGGCAATATCTTCACTGAAAACCTGGATGGTATTGAGCAACAATTCAATTTCCAGTTGTGATTTTTTCATAGAGCTACAAATTCTTCTCTTTACACAACATTTCTCTTCCAAACCAATTCTCCCACATCTGCAACCACCTTATTTTTTTAATGTACAGTAGATATGAAAGTCTGGGAAATGTCTTTTCAGTCTAGTAGCCTAAGGCTGTCTTTCTCAATGCCACTGACAGTGGGATCATAGTGATCACAAAGAAAGGTGAGAGTGAGCCTCCCTGAAATATTCCTTTCATGATGTTCACCTGAGTCACTGCTTTCTGCATAAAGGTTTTGATATTTTCACTCATTCTGTTTTTTTTCCCCCAGGTATTTCAAAATTCATTTGGCAATGAGTTGAAGGCCTTAATCAATTCAAGCTACATTCAAGTTCATTTTTTTGACATTTACAGTTTTCAAGATCATTTATCAATCAGAAGATGATCTGTCATGCGTCTGGTGTTTTGACAGTTTCCTTTCTGTTCCACTGGAAACAAATCGTTTCTTTTCAAATGGTCCTGAACTGTGTCTGCTATTATTCCTGTCAGCAGTTTCAGGTTATTGGTCTGGAGTTGCTTTGGACTGTCCTTTTTTGTTGGGTCATTTTGTAAGAAGTAGGTCTTCCCAGTTGTCAACCAGTATCCACTCTGCCCTCCTTGCAGTCTGCTGTTGAACTGTCCAGCTGTTCTTGGTTGTAAACTGGTCAGATGTTTGAGCCAGAAACCATACAATTGGTCTTTTTCAGGTGCTGTCCAGTTCTTTACCTTAGTATTATTACTGAACGCTGAATTTTCTTTTCTGACAATGAATGCTGTAAAATGGGGTCAACTGAATTTTCACCCTTTGGTGTCTCTCCCCTTGTTGCGTTACCCTAGGTAAAGGTTGTAAACTGGGTTCTGAGACAGTACATGGTAGGATGGGAGAACTCACCCAATAGAAGAACCCCCAGGCAGCGGAAAGTGTAATGTTTATAGGGAGGTTATATTGTTCAAGCAGGGCTTTCTTTGTTTTCAATTCTGGTCGCCGCATCTAATAAAAAAAGATATAGTGGAATTAGAAAAGGTACAGATAAAGGGAAATGGGACTTGATATACTGTCTTTCTGTGGTATTTTGCAACTACATTCAAAGTGGTTTACATATATACAGGTACTTATTTTGTACCTGGGACAATGGAGGGTTAAGTGACTTGCCCACAGTCATAAAAAGCTGCAGTAGGAATTGAACCCAGTTCCCCAGGATCAAAGTCCACTGCACTAACCACTAGGCTACTCCTCCACTTCTAAGGGTGATGAAAATAATAAAGAGGATGGGAAGACTTCCCTATGAGGAAAGGCTGAAGCATGTAGGGCTCTTCAACTTGGAGAAAAGACGGCTGAGGGGAGATATGATAGAGGTCTATAAAATAATGAGTGGAGTGGAACGGGTAGATGTGAATCATTTGTTTACTCTTTCCAAAAATACTAGAACTAGAGGGCATACGATGAAGCTACAAAGTAGTAAATTTAAAACGAATCAGAGACATTTTCCTTCACTCAACATGTAATTAAACTCTGGAATTAGTTGCCAGACGATGTGGTAAAGGCGGGTTAGCTTAGCAGGATTTTAAAAAGATCTGGACAGCTTCCTAGAGGAAAAGTCCATAGACCATTATTAAATTGACTTGGGGAAAATCCACTGCTTATTTCTAGGGTAAGCAGCATAAAATGTATTGAATCTTTTTGGGATCTTCCCAGGTATTTGTGACCTGGATTGGCCACTGTTGGAAACAGGATGCTGGGCTTGATGGACCTTTGGTCTGTCCCAGTGTGGCAATACTTATGTACTTATGTAGAACTAGTCACCCTAGGCAGCTTCATTGTATTCTGTATTGTTGGTTATTGCAATTTCGCAAATAAACCCCACAGTCTATGGTCTTTAGTACTGATACATCACAAATAGAACCAAGACAATATGCTGCTCATAAAACGCATCAGTTAGTACTATCGGCCCAAGCAATGATCTCAAAATGTATCTCTATTAGCACAATATTTTTTTACTTGTTAATTTTTTAAAGTTTTTTTAGAGAGTGCACTCAGCAGTAACCACTGTTTTTTAGGCAATACTGTTTAATTGCCACGTGGCACAGCACCTCTTTCATCGGGCTACTCTCCTATTTTTTCAGTGTGCTATAATCAATGTGCTTGGTGCTTAGTGCTATTACTCGATTGACTATGATAAAAACACAAACCAGTGGCGTAGCCACAGGTGGGCCTGGGTGGGCCGGGGCCCACCCACTTAGGGCTCAGGCCCATCCAACAGTAGCACATGGTAATGAAAATACTGCTCTCCACAATACTGGCACCTTCACATGCTCAGTTTTCAGCGCATGCCTGCTGCAGACTACCAAGGTGGAGACTGGAGAGAAGCATTTTCCCACCAGCTGAGATATTTTTTTGATGTGGGGGTGGGGGAGAGAACATTTTGTGCCCACCCACTTCTTGCCTAGGCCCACCCAAAATCTACTGTCTGGCTACGCCCCTGACACAAACTTATCTGAAATATCTTAGAAGACTGTCACTTCCCACTCTTTCAATCCTTGGTGAGACCGATTGGCCAGCTTCCCCTGTAAACGCCCGTAGGGCGTTGATGTGATAAAGCTGGGGCCACTCCCCAAAAGACTTTTAAAAAGGTTTTTTGGACAGACATAATGGATCCAGTGAGTAATACCAGAATGTACTGCTGCTGACTTGCCTATATCATGTAACATCAGCAAAGCAAGATTAAGTTATAGTCAAACTAGGTATGTGCCTACATACCTAGTTTTTAGGAGGGGCCTTCTCAGATGTGCTAATTCCATGGCTCTCAAGGCACACCCTTGCACTGGTGCTACTGGCAGCAAGAATTGTTGGGAGGAGGGACCAGTGTCACTGCTGTCCATAGAGATCTGTCTATTCTCCCAGACCTCTGTGCATGGTCTTCCAGTCAGCAGGAGGAGTCAGCGAGCAGCCTTTCTTATCTGCTCCTTCCTCCTCTATCAGTTTTCCTCTGCAATCAGTGCAATGTGGGATAGGGCCTTGTTTGTGACAGTTTTAAAATGTATTCGCAAATAGGTGGGAAAATGTGAGATTCAAATGAAACAAATAAAATAAATTCGTATTAAGTTGAAGGTCCTGCTCACTTGTTTGCCTAAACCCACCAAAGAGTTAATCCTGCCTTGAATGCCAACCAACTTTGAACTCCACTTTTCCTGTTACCATTGGAAAGTTTAATTACAAATTGTGATCAGACTTGCTTAAGCCTGCCTGTAGCATGCTGGAGTTAGTTTCTGCTCTTACGCTGACTGCAAAGAACAAATAATCAAGAAACTTCAAACAGCCCAGAACACTGCAGCTAGACTCATATTTGGTAAAACAAAATATGAAAGTGCTAAACCTCTACGGGAAAAGTTACACTGGCTCCCACTAAGAAAACGCATCAAAATATGTACCCTAGTCCACAAAATCATTCACGGAGATGCCCCTGCCTACATGTCAGACCTAATAGACCTACCACCCAGAAACGCTAAAAGATCATCCTGCACATTCATCAACCTTCACTTCCCTAACTGTAAAGGTCTAAAATTCAAACTAAAGCACGCATCAACCTTCTCCTACTCGAGTACACAATTCTGGAACGTGCTACCGCGCAACTTAAAAGCGATCTATGAACTAACCAACTTCCGCAAACTACTGAAGACCCATCTCTTTAATAAGGTATACAACAAAGATCAACAAATGTGAACTCCTCCACATGCATCCGGTATTGCCTTATAATATTTGCCTTTATATCATGCTTATTCATTATCATGTAACCCAAATACTTTATATCATGCCCTTTTACTATCCTTTGTATCATCCTTTTACGATGCTTTATAACTATCATGTTACCCAAAATCCTTCCATAAAACTAAATGTATATTCTATTATATATTTCCAATATTCATGATGTATTGTAAGCCACATTGAGCCTGCAAAGAGGTGGGAAAATGTGGGATACAAATGCAATAAATAAATAAATAAAGTAAACTCTGATCTTGTCTTTCCAGAGGGAGAGCATTTTGGATTCACAACAAAATATTAGATGTTGCTTCAATGGATTATGCTGTCAGAGTACTGCACTGGATTACCATTAACCTGATAACAATCTGGTTTTCAGCAAAAGCAGATACAGGTATGAGAGCTCCAGTGTTTTAGTTTCAAAATTAAACACACGAGAAATTTAAAAGTGAGAAAAATGTTGGCCATTTGTGAAACCAGGGTGGTTGTTTGTCTTTGGGTGCCTATGGGGTCCTTTTTAGGGTTGAGGACATGTTCTGTTTTTGGACGTCCTTCAGATATGTCCTCCAGGATTTTTAATTTTTAGGGAAATGTTCTTTTTTTCTTTTACATGCCTATGACCAACACACCTATCCACATAATGAGAGAAACCTTCTCTGGCCTATTAGTCAATAGAGGTGCTAGAGAGAGAGAAAGGCATTGCTGATTCCTTCTCTGTTCCTCTGCTGGTTGAATCTGTCAAAGGAATTTTGTTCGTGCAACACAACTTTAAGCATATGTCATGCAAAGACTTTCACATGTATCTCAGAAGCCAGCCAAAGTTGTTGAGGCATATCTGCTCTTTTGATAAGTACGCTTGGGCCCAGACTCAGTCAAACTCAGATCCGGAAGTTCTTGAAAAGTAGATTGTCTACTGCTGTACTGTAACTGTATGTCACTGTTTGATGTGTGTTCATTGACTAAAGGCTACGATTAAATATTTCTCTAGCAAAGGTAGCAACCATTTTTATTTTTTTTTGTCCTCTTTTTTTTTGTCTCCACAAATATAGTAACTCTAGTCCTTTTACTGAGCTGTGGTAGAAAATGGCCTTAGCGCCTTTACATGGGTCTTTACTGTGTGCTAAAGCCATTTTTACCTCGGCAGTAAGTGGCCAATTTTCTATTTTTTATATTAATGGGAATGCGCCGATGTTGCCATTAGCGCATGGCCATTAAAAGAAAATTAGCACGATGGCCTGGGGTCATAAGAATCCAGACACTAGGCCATCTCAAAGTATGGTTAAGAACTGGGTTAGTAGGGAAGGGGGTAATTTTGAATACGACAGTTAAAATTGATAAGAAATGAGGTAGTGAGGAGGGAAGGTGTGGGTATTTTCATATACATTAAAAAACAAAAGGGATCATTTGTTACAGTGGCATTCCTAGGGTGGCTAACACCCGGGGCGGATCGCCGATGCGCCCCCCCCAGTTGCAGCGCGACCCCTCCAACCCCAGCGAAAGGCCACCTCCCCATCCGGCGAAAGGACACCCCCCCGGGTGCATTTTTACCTGCTGGGGGGGGGGGGGTGCCGCGCGCCTGTCTGCTTCGCTCGTTCCATGCTCCCTCTGCCCCAGAACAGGAAGTAACCTGTTCCGGGGCAGAGGGAGCACGGAATGAGCGGAGCAGAGAGGCGCGCGGCACCCCCCCCCCCCAGCGGCGTGCACCCGGGGCGGACCACCCCCACCACCCCCCCTTGGTACGCCACTGATTTGTTACCCAGTTTTGCTGTAAAGTTGTTTTTGCTTATTACTCTGATATGCTTGTATACAGTCATTTCATTGCTTAATGTTCATATCTAGGCTTGTTGTTTATTATTGGATGTTGGATTTGTTTGATCCTGAATTTTAAAAAACCTGTTAAATCGTAAAAGAAAATTACCGCATGAACACTTACAGCCACCCACTTTACAGGTGGTAAAGGCTCACATGGTAATCCAGTTAGTGCACAGTAATGTAGATGTGCTCACTCTCTGCTCTCAGACATGCCCCTTCAACCAAAAAATAAAAATATTTTTTAATGCGTGGGTAGCCAATGCAAATTTGGAACTTATTGCAAAACGCCTGAGCGTGTTCCACAGTAACCCCTTTTAAGCTGAGGTAAGCATGCATTAGTGCTTACCGTAGCTTAGTAAAAGGATCCCATTTATTTATAGCAATTTATTGATTGCCTCTAGGAAACTTTTGAAGTGATTATAGACAAGTCAAATAAGAGCAATAAAACAATATCATAATAAAATGATCACAGGATTTCCATCAGAACCATATGCCCTAACCAATAACCAGGCTTTCACACCCTTTAAAAACATAAATAATCAGGTTCTCCCTGAAGTTGCTGAGCAACTGATTCCATTATCAGGGTGCCGTGACTGAAAGTGCTCAATTTCTAGTGGTCTGTAATTGTGTTTCCTTAACTGTGGAGATAGCATATAAAGATCTCTGGGAAGACCGCAATCTACCATCTGAACGGTATGGCACCAAACATTCACAGAGATATCTAGGACCAATGCCTTGCTATGCATGGAACACTGTAATCAGAATTTTAAAAATTCCTCATTGTTCTACTGGCAGCCAGTGAAGACATTTTAGCAGGGGAGAACTATGATCAGTCATTTTCAGTCCCCCAACTAGACAAGCTGCAGTATTTTATATTTATGTTTATGATTATTTTGGATCTTGCCATTTCTGAATCACAGAATAAAGCAGTTTACATCAAAATAATTAAAATATAATATAACAAAATGGAAAGGAACGTCTTCAAGAAAGGAAAGATTAAGGCCTCTGTTTACTAAGTTGCACTAGCATTTTTAGTGCGCACTAAAAGTGCACGCAAAATGCAAGAGACGCTCATATATTCCTATTCCCCTCTCCCTCCCCCTGTGGAGTCCAGTATCTCTCTCTTTCCCTTTCCCTCCCCCCCCCCCCGTTGTGTCCAGCATCTTACCATCTCCCTCCTCCCCTGGGCTGTTCAGCAGCTTCCCGTCCCTTCCTTAGCCCCTCCGCAGTGGCACTGATATGTCTTCCCCACACAACACCTGTCATGCCTGGTACAGGGCATTAAGCTTCTGCACATGCCCAAGGCCCCTTCTGAAACAGGAAGTTTTTTTTGGGGGGGGGGGCAGGACCAATCAGGTCTTGAGCATGCACAGATGCTCAAATCTCTGTGCCAGGTATGATCAGTGTTGTGTGGGCAAGCTGGTGCTATCATGGAAGGAAAGGGAAATGAAGCTGCTGAACACCTTGGGAGGAGGATGTGGAGGTGCTGATCATAGAGACACTGATTGCTGTGATTGTGCCACCCTCTCCCCAATTTTGCCTTTCTAGCCAGATACCTAGTTCACCTGGTGGTCAGGCTAGCCCTTCAGGTTCCAAAACGTATGGCTACACTTGATAAAGTGGGCTACCTCATTAACATGTATGAATACTGTTAATGCGCATTTTTTAGTAAATAGGTCCACTGCATAAAACAGAAACTTCCATAAGTAATGTATGTTAGCCTGGGATAACATAATAGTATTTTTCAGTTGTAAACCCTCTGCGGATAGTGAAATACCTGTTGTGCCTGAACGTAACTCACCTTCAGCTACCACTGAAAAGCTGTGAGCTAAATCCAAAAAATAAAATAAAATAATCTCTCTAGTTTCTGAATCCCTGACATCATATTGTAGGGGAGAAGGAAAGATTACTCATTTAATTCTACAGAGGCGCTGTCCTTTTTTCAGGAAGATATAGTATATGGAGGAACATGCCACTGAGCTTATCAGTTGGAATTCTTTGCTGCTGTATATGATGGTGTTAGAAAGGCTCGGGTTGGTTCTTCCTAAAAGAAGTCAGTTAAGCACTCTTTTCATCTCTCGTCATAGCTCTGTCCATTGACGAGCACATCCCCTCCTCATAAGTTGGCCTCAGTAAGATTCTGCTCCATGCAGGGAGCATCCTCAATGGGCTGACCAAAAAAGTGTTGCATGGTCTTCCTCTCACCATCATCCCAAGTCTCAGGTCAAGGACAAACATCTCCATTTTGCCAAGCTGGCTCTTGATTGGCCAACCAGGACTTAGCTTTCTACTATATTCTGCATGTTTCTTAATGAAACCAAATGAAATGTACTTAAAAGAGCAATTACACATCAGCCGTTAGCATTTTTGATTGCTTGTCTCAGCATCCATGGCTCAGTCTTGTTTGCCCCTCTGTTTAGCTACTGATGATCCTTTCGGTTCTCTATAGAGCAGACGTGGATGCACAGAAGACTGACTGTGTCTCTCTTTTTTTCTCTTGAAGAAGCATGTGAGGGTGGAAATGTCAGTGTGAGCAATGCTTCTGTGATACCGCTTGGATCAACCATTACTATCTCCTGCTCCCTAACACCAGGAAAAGGCTGCAAAGAAGGTCCCAACCATCTCAAAATATACCAACGAAACGACAAACTCCTCGTAATGCAAAAGAACAGTAGCACTTCAGTAAGCATCCAGGTTAAAGAATTGGGCAAAACCACCTTCACCTGCTATTTAAACTGTATCTCCAACAGTGAACACAAAAAATTGATCTGTGGGATCTATCCAGAAGTTGGCAGTAAGTACTTCCTTCTTTCTTTGTATAATCACAATGCTCCCCAGAATTTGAGCAAGCAACTAAAGTGTCCAAAGCAACCCAACCCAAATTAAAATTATCTAAAAGAAAACCAATTAGGTGATACTTTTAGACAATTAGTGACTTGGTCAAATCTTATTTTTAAATCACTGATTTTCTAGTAGGGACATTAGCAGGCTTATTTTTGAAAGAGAAGGGCGCCCATCTTTCGACATAAATCGCAAGATGGGCGTCCTTCTCACAGGGTCGCCCAAATCGACATAATCGAAAGCCGGTTTTGGGCGTCCTCAACTGCTTTCCCTCGCGGGGATGACCAAAGTTCACGGGGGCGTGTCGGAAGCATAGCAAAGGCGGGACTGGGGCGTGCCTAACACATGGGCATCCTCAACCGATAATGGAAAAAAGAAGGGCGTTCCTGATGAGCACTTGGGCGACTTTACTTGGTCGATTTTTTTTTTTACGACCAAGCCTCAAAAAGGTGCCCGAACTGACCAGATGACCACTGGAGGGAATCGGGGATCACCTCCCCCAGTGGTCACCAACCCCCTCTCACCTTAAAAAAATGTTTTAAATATTTTTTGCCAGCCTCTATGCCAACCTCAAATGTCATACCCAGCTCCATCACAGCAGTATGCAGGTCCCTGGAGCAGTTTTAGTAGGTGCAGTGCACTTCAGGCAGGCGGACCCAGGCCCATCCCCCCCTACCTGTTACACTTGTGGTGGTAAATGTGAGCCCTCCAAAACCCACCAGAAACCCACTGTACCCACATGTAGGTGCCCCCTTCACCCCTTAGGGCTATGGCAGTGGTGTACAGTTGTGGGGAGTGGGTTTTGGGGGGGCTCAGCACACACGGTAAGGGAGCTATGCACCTGGGAGCAATTTGTGAAGTCTACTGCAGTGCCCCCTAGGGTGCCTGGTTGGTGTCCTGGCATGTGAGGGGGACCAGTGCACTACAAATGCTGGCTCCTCCCATGACCAAATGGCTTGGATTTGGTCGTTTCTAAGATGGGCGTCCTCGGTTTCCATTATCACCAAAAATCAGAAACGACCAAGTCTAAGGACGACCATCTCTAGGGACGACCTAAATGTTGAAATGTGGGCGTCCCCGACCGTATTATCGAAACGAAAGATGGGCGCCCATCTTGTTTCAATAATACGGGTTTCCCCGCCCCTTCGCGGGGGCCTCCTGCGAGGACGTCCTCAGGAAATCTTGGGCACCCCTTTTGATTTTGGCCCACCACGTATACCAAACGTTGTGACTGTTCTGTAGTGAGAAGGCTTTATTATTTTATGTAATATTTCCTGAATCCTGACTGGGTGTTGAGTGCTTGCTGGTTTTTCTCTTGAGTGGGTCTTACATCAGCAGTTCTTCGCCCAGTCCTTGGGGCACATACAGCCAGTTGAGTCTGCAGGATAACCACAATGATTATGCATGAGCAGTGGCGTTCCTGGCCTGGATGGCACCCGGGGCGGAGCGCCGATGCGCCTCCCCCCCCGGGTGCAGCGCCCCCCCCCCCCCCCCCCCCCCCCGCTAAATGACACCTTCGCCCCCCCTCCGGCGAAATGACACCCCCCTGGGTGCACGCCGCTGGGGGGGTGCCGTGGCGCGCACCTGCTCCGAGTTCACTAAACTTCGCTTCGCTGCAGCTCCCTCTGCCTCAGAACAGGAAGTAAGCTGTTCCAGGGCAGAGGGAGCTGCAGCGAATGAGTGACGAAGTTTAGCAAACTCGGAGCAGGCGCGCGCCGCGGCACCCCCCCAGCGGCATGCACCCGGGGCGGACCGCCCCCCCTTGGTACGCCACTGTGCATGAGCCCACCCACTTTGGGCTCAGGCCCACCCAGTAGCAGCACACCTATGGTGTGGCTGGCAGGGATTCCCAAGCCCCGCCAGCTGAAAACTCCCAACAACTGTCCCTCCTGCATACCTTGTAAATAGCAGATGGCATGCAGGTGAGACAAGGAGAGACCAAATCACCTGTGGGACAGGGAGGGGTTCTTCTGCCCACCCATCTTGTGTCCAGGCCTGCTCAAAGTTGGGTGTCTGGCTACGCCCCTGTGCATGAGACAGAGGTGAAAATGTACTGCTTCCATTTGATGAAAGTCTATCACATGTATACAGGGCCGGTTTAGCAACTGCGGGGCCCTGTGCAGACCAGTTCGCTGGGGCCCTCACCCCAGTCCCACCAGCCCCACCCAGCCCCGCCCCTTGTTGATAAGATATGTTTTAAACATTTTCTTTTATTTCAAATAAAGCCGAATCAAGCAAAACTTGTATACAAAAACTAATTCAAACATGAAAAATGCTATACTAGGAAACCTTTGGGTTTAAAAAGCAAAACCATGTGCACGTGAGGACTAGATAAATGAATTAAAACGAACCCCCTTAATATGTAATACTTGGTAGCAATAATGAAACAGTGATTGAATATTCAGATAGCAAGCATCCTGAGCCAACAGATTTATTTTCCACTGAACATAATTAACTTTTTATGAACTTGGCTGCTAATAGTGTGCTGAACTGGACAATGCTGGCACATTTAGCCACACCCGTTTACCAGCCATGGCGCATATAAACAGTAATCATTGAAAATATTACACCAGTACAGGAGAAGAAAAATAACTTTTTTTTTCATTATAAATAATTTCTGTGAGCTGTTACAGCTCCAGTATACCCAAAATGACAAAAACCAAATTAGCATACAGATTCTGCATGCAGCACAATACCAGAAAAACAGAACATTGCTATACATTGCAAAATAAGACAGCAGATGTAAATTCTCAAATTGGACATATTCCAAACACTAAAATGAAAATAAAATGATTTTTTCTACCTTTGTTGTCTGGTGACTTTGTTTTTTTGATCATATCGGTCCCTGTTTCTGATTCTGCTGCTCTCTACCTGCTCCCTTAACTCCACTTCCAGAGCTTCCTTTCCATTTATTTCTTTACTTTCCTCCTTTCTTCTTCATTTCTTGCCCTACATCCACAGGTAAAAGCTGGGTCCTCCGCGGATTTGACTGGAGGAGGTATAGAGTGGATCCAGCTTTTGCCTATTTTCTCCAGTCATGTGCAGTTTTTCTCCTCTTTTCCCTTTTCATCATCTCCGTCAGTATGCATCTCCTTCCTGTCTTCCCTCACCTCCATCCATGTCCAGCATTTCTCCTGCCCTCCCCTCCATCCATCCATGTCCAGCAACTCTCCTCTCTCCCCTGCCCTCCCCACCCATCCATGGCCAGAGATTCTCCTTTGCCCCTTGTCCTATCCTCTCATCCACATCCAGTGATTCTCCTCTGTCCCCTGCCCTCCCCTCCCATCCCATCCATGTCCAGTGATTCTCCTCTGCCCTCCCCTCCATATCCAGTGACTCGCCCGCCCCAGCTCCCAACTTAACTTACCCCCCTTTTCAGCCCCCGAGTTTCTGAGGTGCCAACCCCAGCCCCAGCTCCGTCTGTGCCCTCAGTTTTCCTCAGCTGCTTTCCTTCCAGCCACCTGCGTTTAAAAAGTCGTAGCGGCGGCAGCAGCAGTGAAAAAGCAGGCTCACCTCTAGCCTTTAAGCCTTCCCTTTTTTCTCTGCGTGCACTGTGCCACCTTTGCGGAAACTGGAAACAGGAAATTGCATCAGTGCATGCTGAGAGAGAAGGGGAAGGCTTAAAGTCTAGAGGCGAGCCTGCTTTTTCGCTGCCGCCGCTGCAACTTTTTAAACGCAAGGCGGCTGGAAGGAAAGCAGCTGAGTGACAATATGGCAGGGAGCGACAGGAAGCGCCGTGGGGCCCCTGGAGGCGCGAGGTCCTGTGCGACTGCTCCTGTCGCTCCTGGCTAAGACCGGCCCTGCATGTATATTCAAATGGATGGGTGTGCCCCAAAGACTGGATTGACAGTCACTGACATCAAAGCCCGGATATGCCCTTGGTCAAACTGCACAAACACGCAGGGATCTGTACTGGGACCAGTGCTATTTAATATATTTATAATGGATCTGGAAATCGGAACAAGTGAGGTGATTAAATTTGCAGATAACACAAGACTATTCAAGGTTGTTTAGACACATGCAGACTGTGAAAAATTGAGGAAAGACCTTAGGAAACTGGAAGAGTGGGCATCCAAATGGCAGATGAAATTTAATGTGGGCAAATACAAAGTGATGCACATTGAAATGAATAATCTGAATCATAATTACCTGATGCTAGGGTCCACCTTGGGATCAGCACCCAAGAAAAAGATTTAGGTATCATTGTAGACAATACACTGAAATCTTCTGTCCAGTGTTCAGTGGCAGCCAAAAAAGCAAACAGGATGCTAGGAATTATTAGGAAAGGGATGGTGAATAAGACTGAGAATACTATAATGCCTCTGTATTGCTCTGTGATGCAACCTCACCTTGAGTATTGCGTTCAGTTCTGTTTGCTGTATCTCAAAAAAGATATAGCGGAATTAGAAAAGGTTCAAAGAAGAGTGACCAAAATGATAAAGGGAATGGAAGTCCTCTCATATGAGGAAAGGCTAAAGAGGTTAGGGCTCTTCATCATGGAAAAGAGGCGGCTATGATTGATGTCTACAAAATCCTGAGTAGTGAAGAATGAATAGGAGTGAATCGATTTTTTACTCTTTCAACAAGTACAAAGACTAGGGGACTCTCAAGGAAGTTACATGAAAATGTTTTTAAAACATAGGAGGAATTCTGTGCCGGAGGATGTAGTAACAGCAATTCGCATATTTGGCTTTAAAAAAGTTTGGGCAAGTTCCTATTGAGACAGACATGGGGAGGCCACTGCTTGCCCTGGGATTGGTAGCATGGAATATTGCTATTGTTTGGGTTTTTGCCGGGTATTGTGACCTGGCTTGACCAGAGTTGGAAACAGGAGACTGGGCTAGATGGACCATTGGTCTGACCCAGTATGGCTAGTCTTATGTTCTTGACTAACTCAATGGAGATGGGTGGGAAGAGCTCGATTTCACTTTCCAGCTGCATAGACTGGCCCTACCTCTATCTGTCATATTCAGAAGATTTGAATAAGGATTCTAATGCTTGCCTAAAGGGTCATACACATGTCTTTTGGGTGCTTTGGTTGTGAACATTTGGTGGCTCAAACATCTCAAGGAAGAATCCCTCTACTTTTCTTAACAGCTTCTCCAGATCAGCCCAAAAATCTAATTTGTGTGCAGCATGGAGAGCTAGAACATGTTATGTGCACCTGGGACAAAGGAAGAAATTCCTACATAAATACGACATATTTGTTGGAGTAAGTACTGCATGGCCCGAATTCAGATCTTTTCCAGAGCAGTCTGAATACATGGATTTTATGTGCCTGGGGAGGGACTTTAGAAAAAGCTAGAATTAGGCTCTTTACTCTATAAATAAATTATATGGAAAATATTGTTTGTTTAAGAAACACTTTAGGAAACCTACAGCAGAGTAGTATCCTACTCAATAGGCTTTTTATAAAATAGTGCATCAGGTAGTCTAGGTGGTCACCTAGGGTAGCAGTTTCTAGGGAGCAGAAAAGAACAGTTGCAGTCAAAGCAAAACAGTTTTTTGTGCCACATTAACAAAGAACCAGTAGGGCTCCTGGGGCTAGAAATACTAATGATACTTATCATTTCTATAACACTACTAGACGCATGCAGCCTGGATAGATACACTTAAGAGATGGTCCCTGCTCCACAGAATTTACTGTCTAGACAAGACCAAATGATAAACAAGAGTATCTACGAGAATTTATAATAGAGAAGTAATTAAAAGTAAGATTTTAGACTGAATTTGAATGCACCGACTCAGGAAGTCTATTCCAGGTGTGATGTAGACACAAGGGGGCAGTTCTATAAGTGAGCACCTGCTTTTAGATGCCCCAATGTCGTTTCTATAATGGCATCTGGGCGTTCGGCACGCCTTATATTTATGTGGCCACACTTACACCAGCCATAGACCTAAATGCGGCAAGAGCGCACATGATTTACAGAATTCAATAATAGAGGGCGACCAAAACTGCTTTTTTTGGTTTCAGCTGAAACCGACTCTGTGGCTGAAATTTTTCATTCAGCTTCAGCTGAAACTAAAAATGGTACTGGCACGCACCCCTTGAACAAAAGCTGCCCTTACAAACTCTGATGGTCTAATGGCCTTGTCGAGGCAGGAGTGATCCCCAGTTGCTCCTGTCCATGCTGGCTCCACAGTCTAGATGGACCATTGGTCTGACCCAGTATAGCTATTCTTATGTTCTTATTCTGCCCATTTGATTTTATCCTAATTCTCCCTTTCTCTCACCCTCTTCTTAGTCTTCTCCTTTTCACCTCTTATCTACCTACCAGATTTTCCCATCTCCCTCTTATCTCCTCCCCAGTATTCTCTTTGCCCCCTTTGTCTATCTCCTTCCCCAGTCTCCTGTCCCCCTCCCCAAATTTAACCCACTCCCTAGAATTTCCATCTTCCGTACTCACCTCTCAACCCCTTACCAACTCCAGCTCCATTCCTTTCTCTCCTTCCTTCCCTTGCCTATAGGCCATTCTTCTATTTCTATCCTCACTCAGCCCCTTTATCCATCCCCTTCCTCTTGTACACCTCCTCTGTATCCCATCACTTTCATCCTCTCTCCAGTCTTCCAGATCATTCACATTATGTTTCAATCTTTCTCCACACTTCGTCCCATTTTTCTTACTCCCCATTTCACACTCTCACTCATCTACACCCCCTGCCCCACTTATACCTACCAATTGCTGGGTCCTCACTATTCTTTCAAAATTCCCTCTTCATCTCTCCCATCCATAATTCCCTGCTCTGCCTCCCCCCCCCCCCCCCCCCCCACATATTCTCCCACTCAGTCACCAAATCCCAGACATTTCCTGCTCTGTTCCTCTACAACTCACCACCCACCTCTGAGTACCATCCATCTTCTGCTCTGTTCCTCTATCTCCCACTTTTGAGTCCCATCCATCTTCTGCTCTTTCTAGGGTTTCCACTCCATTTGACATTTCTTCTCCCATGTCAACCATCATTCAGTGTCCCTGTCCCTATCCCTCCCCCATGTTCACCATCTGCACCATTTGTTCCCATTATTCCTGCGTCTCTGTCCCTCCTCATATCCAGCTTCTCCCATTTTCTTCCCTTTCTCCTGCACCATCCAAGGATCAGCATCTCTCCCTCTCTTCCCTGCCCCTGCAGTCCAGCATCTCTCTCTTTGATCCTCTCTCCATCTTTAGGTCCAGAGTCTCTCCCACTCTTCCCCTCTCCTATTCAGCCTCCATCTTTTCTCTCTGCTTACCCCCCCCCCATCCCAGCATCCATCTCTATCTCTCCCCCCCTTCCCTCTGTGACACTAGTATATCTGCCTCCTCTCTTCCCCACTCCCTCATCTGGTCTCTCTGTTCACTCCACCTTCCCATCAATCTCTCTTCCTCCTCACCACTCCTGTAGTCAGGAATCTTTGTTTCCTTCCTTCCTCCTGCAGGTGCAGCATCTTTCCCTTCCCCACCCCCACATGGTCCAATATCTCTCTCTAGTCCCACCCCCCACCAACCTTCTGATACGTTACTATCAGTATCGGCGATTGAGGCACACACTGCCTACAAGCTCCTGAAGTCTTCTCTCTGCTGTGTTCTGCCTGTGCGGGAACAGGAAGTTGCATCAGAAGAGGTGGAACACGGCAGAGAGAAGACTTCGGGAGCCAGCAGGCAGTGGGTGCCTCAATCACTGACGTTGTTGGTAATATATCAAAAGGTTGGAGAACCATTGGGGGGGGGGTGTGAGGAGGGACTAGAGAGAACCATCGTGGGGGGGGGGGGGAAGGGACTAGAAAGAATCGTCGGCTCGGCGGGGCAGAGGGACTAGAGAGAAAATGCCAATACACAGAGGAGAGGGAGAGATGCCAGACTTTGGGGGAGGGTGGGTAGAAGATCCTGATCCACATGTTTAGTGAAACTGGGGAGGCAAGCCATTTTTGGGGGGTTGTGCCACCCCGTAGCAACTCCTATGCTGCCCTGACAAGGCTACTAGACCACCAGAGTTTGTACGGTAGGCCCTGTAGGGAGGGGCAATGGGTGAGGGGCCTGCTTTCAGTTGAGGGGGGAGGCAGAGTGAGGCCGATTTTGACCGACACTGAAACAAGGTCCAGTTCAAATTTCAAGCTGGTTTCGGTGCCAAAACCAAAACTGGAATTCAATTGACCTGTATTCTGTAAGCTATAAGTGGCAGCCCCATCCATGTGAATGCCCCCTTCCATTTACACACTCTGCCACTTACACGCGTCTTTATAGAGCAGCGCTTAAGACGCTTTGCTGCCACTTATGCTTGTAAGCATACACTTACTGCAAACGCTCTGGTATTCTGTTGATTTGCGTGTCCACGTGGCGCCCAGTTATAGAATTGCTCTTTGAATATCCATGGAGCACAATGAGCAATCGCAAACGGCTTGAAACAATATCTCCCTGTGTTTTTCAGGTTACAGAATGAGACGGACAGTTTCAGCTCTACTTTTTCAGGATACTGGAACAACCTTTCCTCTGGGTCTCTTCTTCTCCCAACATCTTTGGTTCCTGCTTCAAACTACACAGCTCTTGTAACTGCCTCAAACAGTCTGGGAACTGCTGTGTCATTGCCCTTCCTGCTCACATTTCTTGACGTAGGTAGGTAATATCATGTGTTCTTTAATATTTTGAGAATGGCCGCCAAGCAGCAGTGTTAGTTCACAGAAACCTAGAACATGACTATAGATAAAGACTGCAAATGCCCCAGACCTCAGTTGATCTTTGGCTCCAGAGTCAGTGTTAAAGCAGGAGTAGCAACAAGACTTTTCAGAATTCCAACTTGCAGCCTTCTGTGTTCGGCTTAAGGTTACCATATGGCGCCAGAAAAAGGAGGACACATTGATGCAGTCCAGGTTTTGCTTCCATTGAAAGCCATGGAAGTAAAACCCAGACTGGCTCAATCTGTCCTCCTTTTTCTGGAGCCATATGGTAACCTTCGGCTGGGTCTCGTTTTGGTCTTGGGGAAAATCCACTTCTTATTTCTAGGATAAGCAGCATAAAATGTATTGTACTTTTTTGGGATCTTGCCAGGTACTTGTGACTTGGATTGGCCACTGTTGGAAACGGGATGCTGGGCTTGATGGACCTTCAGTCTGTCCCAGTATGGTAATATTTATGTACTTATTGATAGATCTCCCTTTTTTTGTATCAATTATGTTATGTCTTATGAGGACAACTTTCAAGCATTATTACCTCAGTGTCTATTTACTGAGTAAAATCAGGGGCCGAAAACTGCTCTCCCCCTCTGCTGGTAAAGTAGCCATGTTGCAAAGGGCTGAGATGGAGGCCTAACCTGCAGGGATTTCATTTTGAAATTCCCACATGTGATTTATGGTATGACTTTGCACCTGCTACGAAGAAAATGCAAAATTCTTGAAAATACTGTTTACTTGCAACATGGGACTTTAATATTTGCTGGTATAATATATTTGCATTATTAAAAACTGTAATCAGCCCTTCCAGTTTCATAAATCTTATTTCCTGAGCTGCCCTTCAGCAGCATTCACGTTTTATATACAACTCCCTTCCGGTCTCAATCATTGGTCAAAAACCTCCTTCAAAAATATTTTAATTCTTCAACTTTTAACGTTCACTCATACAATAATATTGTCTCTGTTCAGGTGTATTTTATATTATATGGTATTGTACTTGTTAAATAACATCATATCTGAAACATAAAGCAGCAAAAACTTAGCTTTGGCTTTGGGAGTGATCCCTTCGGGGAATCGCTTCACTTCCCAGGCTTCTTCAGGGGATTCTTGCACCCTGCCGATGCTTCCAAACTGCATATAAAATATGAAGATGAAAACAAGCAAAACTTTTATCACAACATAAAAAAAGAAAGATATTGATTGTATCGTAGTGCTATGGAGCTCCTTACTCACATTTCTCTTATCTTGAACCCGCAGTGTTAAATACAAACAAAAATGGCGCCGAGTTTCAAAACAACAGCAGTGCATGCGCCTTAGTTTCAAGAAGCTGTGTTGCTCTCTATAACGGCTAAAGAAGCGCAGCCTACTCGATCATATTTATTTATTTATTGCATTTGTATCCCACATTTTCCCACTTCTTTGCAGGTTCAATGTGGCTTAGAATACATGATTAGTGGAAATATGTTAGAAAATCTTGTTCAACATGATAATGATGAAGCATGATAGTAGTGTTACAAGCAGATATAATAAAATAGTACAGGATATATGTGGAGAAGTTGTGTGTATTCATATTGGTTGATCCTTGTGGTATGCCTTGTCAAAGAGATGGGTCTTCAGGAGTTTGCGGAAGCTCATTAGTTCGTAGATCGCCTTTAGGTTGCGCGGCAATGCGTTCCATAATTGTGTGCTCACGTATGTAAAGTTTGACGCGTGCATTAGTTTGTATTTTAGACCTTTGCAATTAGGGAAGTGCAGATTAAGGAATGTGCAGGAAGATCTTTTGGCATTCCTGGGTGGTAAGTCTATCAAATCTGACATGTAGACTGGCACATCTCCGTGAATGATTTTGTGAACCAGGGAGCATATTTTGAACGTGATGCATTCTTTAAGTGGGAGCCAGTGTAATTTTTCTCGTAGGGGTTTAGCACTTTCATATTTTGTCTTACCAAATATGAGCCTGGCTGCAGTGTTCTGGGCTGTCTGAAGTTTCTTGATTATTTGCTCTTTACAACCGGCATAGAGTGCGTTGCAGTAGTCTAGATGACTGAGCACCATTGATTGTATCAGATTTCGGAAAACAGTCCTTGGGAAGAAAGGTCTTACTCTTTTTAATTTCCACATTGAGTGAAACATCTTCTTGGTTGTGTTCTTCGCGTGGCTTTCGAGTGTTAGGTGTCGGTCGATGGTAACTCCGAGAATTTTTAGGGTATCAGAAATTGGTAGGTTCAGATTTGGTATGTTAATGGCGGTGAATTTGTTCTTGTTATGTTGAGAGGTGAGTATTAGGCATTGAGTTTTTTCTGCATTAAGTTTTAGCCGAAATGCATCCGCCCATGAATGCATGATATGGAGACTTTGGTTGATGTCACTGGAAATTTCCTTTAGATCTTGTTTAACCCTAGAACGCATGACGTTAAAAATATACATATTAACGTCATGGGGGCCTTTTAGGCCCCCATGCACATAATGTAGAAAAACACACTTAAATAACTTTCACAAGTTTATTTCAAAATTGCTCAATATGAATAGTGGACAACATTTTAATTATAATTTTTCACAGAAAACACCAAAAAATCTTTTTTTTCCCAAATTTCACGCAAAGACATGAAAACACACAAAAATGCATAGAAATCTATAGCAAACTAGCTGCAGCTACATTTTTATTCTAACTTTCTTTTCTATTATATTAGTCTTCCAAACAATTCTGACATGTTATTTTTTCAGAAGAGTGTTCTTTGCAAACAGTTTCCTTACAAGTGGAACAATATCGCTCAGTTTTCCTCTCTATGTTTCTTGGACACATGAAACAACGCTTTCGTTTTCTTTCTCCTGGCTCTGGAGTAATCTGAAACTGTACGCCACACCGTTTCATTGCTTCTTTAGTTTTCTTTGGCAAGCATTTCAAGTCACTTCGCTCTATCATGTGAGGTATTACAAGTTCATGACAAAGGTCCTTCAAGAATAAGCGTCTCCTGTCCTTCCTCTGTGCATGAAATTCAGGATGAGTTTCTGTATAAATAATGAATGAATTTAGGGCTGCTACATCAAGCATATTTGAAAATAGTACTACAGGCCATCGTTTTGTTTGCCTCTTACACGAATATTCTCCCACCATCTCATCCATTTTATCTACACCTCCTTTTGTTGCATTGTAATGCAGGATGATTTCTGGTTTCAATTTTTGGTTATTGCTGTCAACACTGCAATCGTGATGCATGGTACTGAGTAAAATTACAGATTTCTCCTTCTTTGCCTTGTAAGATACCAAAGTCGCTTTGTTATTGAATCCAAAGACACTCTCATAAAGTGCTCGCTGACGATTGTGTTTGAGTGCTGCTGGAATTTCTCGTCTGTTTTGCTTTATAGTACCAACAAGTGTAATAGCTTTTGCAAGCAGAAAATTGCCTAGTTCAACATTGGTGAAATAATTGTCCATGGTGATGTTTCTACCTGAATTGAATATTGGAACAGCAAGAGTTTTGACTATTTCAGACCCCAGATCCTTCTGTACTGGTGCACCAACCTCTTTGCCACAGTAGATTACGCCATTTATGCCATAATAATTTGCAGAATCACACATCCAGAAGATTTTTATACCGTACTTGGCTGGCTTGCTGGGCATGTATTGTATGAATTTGCAGCGTCCTCTGAACGGTACAAGTTGCTCATCTACAGTAACATTAGTACTAGGATTGTAAAGTTTTGTGCAATTTTTGATAAATATATTCCAGATATAACTGATAGGGGCTAATTTGTGTGTTTCAAACCTCGCTGCACGAGTTCGCTTATCATCAAAGCGAATGATCCTTCTAATTTCCTCATATCTGCCCACTGACATTGTCGCCTTATAGTGTGGATCAGAAAGTGGGTCCAGAAATAATTCTCGTATTGGGACATCATACGATTTTTGACTCCCTGCCAGCAGGAAAAGTCCAATATATGCATAAAGTTCCTCTTTTGAGATATTTTTCCAGGACTTATTTTTTGCTGAAGCGATACGTCTTCCTTCTAGGTTTGAACATAATAGGACCTCTTCTGCAATATTGTCAGAAAAATAAGTACAGAATACATCTTTAGGGGTAAAGTAACTGGGACTTCCCACAGCTCCTTGAGCCTGTCTCACAATATTGTGTATTGGAGTACGTCCGACTAATGTAGGATTACTGTCCCAAAAAACATTCGTTTTGGATGTTCTACTTATCACTTCTTGAGGATCCACTAGATTCACTTCTTCATCATCAGAAGAATCACTGGATGAGGATGTTTGATTAGCTGGTGGCAGATATTCTTCATCAGACAAAGATAGTTCACTTTCATCATCGCTTTGAAACATAATCGCTTTAATCTCTTGGTCAGACACTTGGAGGAAGACTGTGCCATTGCTGACTAGATGTTAGAAAATGAAACAGATTTCCTCTCAACAGCTTATCTTATCACAGGTCCTTCAGCAATTAGCTCACAGTGTATACTGTCCTCAGTGTTCAGAGGACCTGAGGTGATGTCATGGCCTTATCACTCCCTCCAAAAATCACATGACATCCTCACATGTTATTATCCACACCCTGGCCCCTCCACCAGCATTACTGAGTACAAATAAAGTAACTTGAGACACAAACACTTCTGAGAACATGATAAAAACAGCGGGGGCCTAAAAGGCCCCCAATTCGTACAGATGTAGTTTTCACCAAACAAGCATTGTTACACCATAATGCCTATGAAAAAAAATTATATGAACAACTGGATATTATCAACAATGACATACTTGAGTAATACCTTGAGTTTCAAAATTCTAACTAAAGTAATTTTGCAGATAATAGCAAACATGTAAGCATGGGGGCCTAAAAGGCCCCCAATATGCGTTCTAGGGTTAAATGGGATGTAGATCATTACGTCATCTGCGTATATGTATGGATTGAGGTTTTGGTTTGATAATAATTTAGCCAAGGGTATCATCATTAAGTTGAATAGAGACGGCGAGAGGGGAGATCCCTGTGGGACTCCGCATTCTGGTATCCATGGGGCTGAGGTAGTCGAAATAGATGTCACTTGGTATGCTCGTGTGGTTAGGAATCCCTTAAACCAGTTGAGAATGTTACCTCCAATTCCAAAGTAATCAAGGATATGTAGTAGTATTCCATGATCAACCATGTCGAAAGCGCTTGACATGTCAAATTGTAGAAGAAGTATGTTCTTTCCAGATGCAATCATTTGTTTGAATTTGGTCATGAGAGTAATTAGTACTGTTTCAGTGCTGTGGTTTGACCGAAATCCTGACTGAGAGTCATGGAGTATTGAGAATTTATTTAAATAGTTTGTGAGTTGTTTGGTCACCAATCCTTCCATTAGTTTGGTTATTAAAGGAATAGATGCTACTGGTCTGTAGTTTGTTAGTTCACTGGCACTTTTCTTTGCGTCTTTGGGTATGGGGGTGAGTAGAATGTTTCCTTTCTCCTTCAGGAAAAGTCCATTTTGTAACATATAATTCAAGTGTTTCGTTATGTCTGTTATGAATTGTTGAGGAGTGGATGTCATAAGGTTGTTTGGACATATGTCTAGTTTGCAATGAGATTTGGCAAATCTTTTGAGCATTTTGGAGACAATATCCTCTGATAGTGTCTCGAAATTGGTCCAGGTTCTGTCTGCTGGGCAAGTGCCAGGTTCTGGATCTAGACAGTTGAGGATTTCCGTATAGTTGATGATACTGACAGGTATCTTGAGTCGCAGTTGTACGATTTTCTCGTTGAAGTATCTTGCGAGATTATCTGCTCCTGGTGCGTCTTTGTTGTTGGTTGTGACTGGTGTAATATCTAGCAGTTTATTCACGAGTTGGAAGAGTTTATGCGTGTCCTTGTAGTTTGGACCAATTACAGTTTTGTAGTATAATCTTTTGGTTTGTCTTATGGTATATTTGAATTTTCTTTGGAGTTGTTTCCAGGCGTTAAGTGTGGGTTCGTCTTTCTTTTTATTCCATGCACGTTCTAACCTTCTAACTTGTGTTTTAAGTTTTTTCAGCTCTTCGTTGAACCATGGTATTGAATTCTTTCTATGTCAGGTTCTGGTTTGAATTGGAGCAATATTGTCTAATATGGCTCTGCATCTGTCATTCCATTCTAAGAGGAATTGGATTGTATCTGTTTTTATTGTCCATTCGTTATAGTAGATCTGTTGCCAGAATATTACCGGGTCTATTTTTCCTCTCGTGGTGTAGGTTAGCGCGCAGCATTTAACAAAATGACTGTGTGAGCCCTTAGTGCCACCCATTTTTATAGGCAGTAAGTGCTCCCATGCTAATCCTGCACTAATCAGCGGGCGGTAATGTGGCTGCACTGGTTCTCCACCCCCTAGACATATTCAGTGGTGTTTCTTGGTTGGCTGCCACCCCCCCCTCCCCCCCCCCGGTTGCATTGCTCTTACCTCCTGGGATGCTGGGAGGAGCCGCATGGCTGTTGGCTCCGCCAGTTCCCTGCTCCCTCTGCCCAGGAACAATAAGTACCATCAGAGGGAGCAGGAAACCTGTGGAGCCGGCAGCCATGTGGCTGCTCCTTGCACCCCCCCCCCCCCTGCAGCGGACCACCCCGCCCTCGGTACGCCGCTGGACACATCCCCTCCAAGAAAAATTCAGAAATGGTTTTAGCATGTGATTTGCATGTGCACATTGCGATTTTACAGCAAGATGCCTCAGTGCCCTTTTCAGCTGCAGTAAGTTTGCACTGGCACTTACTCGGCTTAGTAAAAGGACCCCTAAATTAGGCTCTTAAATCCTACGAAAATTAATCTGCTAGTTGTTTAACCCAAATGTGAATATCGTAAACATTACCATGTTTGGTGTGGGAAAATTGATCCATAGGAATCTGAGCCAAATATGCTATAAATATTTCCATAATCGTGTGTTGTGAATGAATTTTTATTTTTGGCTGGAAAAATTGTGAGAGAAGTAAATGGCATTTGCAATGTTCAAAGTGACTGTATGCAAATGAGAGCTTCGGGATGTCTGTGGTTTTTTTATTGTCATATGTTGAGTTTGCTCATGTCAGGGTAACGTTTTCTTTTTTGGGCTGCAGCGCTGCACAGTCATTCTCCTCTAGCAGTTTATATCTTTGATCTGCTTGTTTCAAGTGTTCTCAGTCCGAATGAGTGAAGTGAATCTGTGTTACTGTTCTGTAAAATTTCTTCTGGAATCTTAGCCATTGTTCTAGTCTGACGCTTCCTTCCAGAAGTCAAAATCATTCTAGCCTTACAGTACTATAGTAAATAACAGCAGATTTAAAAAAAAAAAACCAATCCAGGCACTTAGTTTATATTTATCATCCTTGTTTTGGTCTCCCCAGCACAGGGGGTTTCCTGGTAGTAATTTTCTCTGGGTTGCCCGTGTTTAGATGCTGTTCAACTTTCAGCTTACGTCTGCTCAATTTACTAATTAAATTTTGTTTGTTTCCTGCACAGAGAAAGTAGAATGCAAAGCTCAGCCTGAATTTTTTTCTGCTTATGTCATTGGGCAGTGTGATGTCAGCAGATGTGTAATGACATCAGCTGCACACAGAAACCACGAGGCTCATAAATCAGCCACAGAAAGGGGAAGGGATTTTGAATTTAGCACATACTATTTTCAGTTGTAAATCAATGTGAGTTGCATTCAGGTACAATAGGCATTTTCTTGTCCCCAGAGGATTTAAAATCTAAGAGGGCAATGTTTAGCTGGCAGTGAGTAGCAGTTCTTTAAACGCTGACTGTTGCAGGCTAAATAAGGCTCAGATATTCAGTGCCAGCCCCTATCCAGGCACCAGCAGTGAATATCCAGTGCCTGGATAATCCCCAGCTCTAACCAGATAGTGTCACAGCAGTCAGAGCAGATACTTAGCAGTACTAACTGGTTAAGTGCTATCGATCTGTTCTGGGGCCTGCCAGTGTGATTTAACCATTTGGGAGCCTCTCCTCTCAGTTAAATCATATAAAATAATCCGTTCCTAAATTGGTAGCTGAGACAATGGAGGGCCAAGATCACAAAGAGCTGTGCTGGGATTTGAACTAGGTTTTTGTTGGTATTCAGCTTGCTGCTCTAACCATTAAACTACTTCGCCACTCCAGCATAAAGGCCTCATGTTGAAAACAAATGTTTTTTTTTCATTCATTGTAGACTTTATGCCACACTTTTAAAATGCTTTTGTAATCCCTGCTCTAATCTCTGGGCACATCTGTGAGCAGAGAAGCCGCTATGCTAAACTTCCTCATGAGCTGCCAGAGCCTTTTCCTCACAAGGCCCTTAGGTTTATAGAAGACCTCTGAAACTTCCCATTACAAAGAAGTACATCAGGACCTAGGATGAGGATATTCAAAAGAAAACAGTGTACTGGGGTATATCAGGGGAATGGGAATAAGTTGGCACTCATACGCTTTTTCTTCTACTACAATCCATACAGAACATTAAAGCTGCAGTACCATTCAAACTTTGCAGTCACATCAGATAAACACTATATTGGGCAAACATACATTTCTGGGCCCCTGCTATCAGGAGTGTCCAGAGCTGGAATCACACCCTGCTGTGTGGTGTGCCCCCTAGTGTCCTGCCCTGCCCACTGTGATCCACTCAATGCAGGAAAGACAATGGACAAGGAGTGATTTTTGTGCCCTGGTGCCTTGTGGAGCTACAGCCCTTGGGACAGCTCTACCTACTATTGACCCCCCCCCCCCCCCCCATTCACTTTTTTTTTCTCCATATGCCTCCCCTCCCCCCCCCAGCCACATTCACTTTTTGCCTGCCTCTGAAACAGGCCCTAGGCTAGTGAATCAGGAGACAAGAGGCAAATGATTCCGAAAGCAGGACACCTTTATTGCTAGCAATGAACAGTACTGAGTTCAGTCTCAGGATACTGCCTCCTGAGCGTCATCTGACATTCGGTCTTATACAAATTAGTGATCATGCGCATAAAACACACCATACGTCACACACACACATGCGCAGTACATGCACATGCACAATACATTAGTAATTCTGTAGTTCTCACAGAGAAAAGATACGTCAGTTTCATAGCTTTCATAGAAATTGTTACTTTGCAAGAAAATGTAACTTATTGTAGTGTTCCAGCACTTTCACACAATACAGCCTCTATGCATAGATCACGAGACTGCATTGGCAGAGCCTGCTGCCTTCCCTACAAACCTGAATTGCTGACTACTACAACTTGTTATCTGGCTGCTGGTTAACAAATACATACTACTAGTAAAAAGTCCAAACTGCACAGATTTAGGTCCTAGTCTAGGCTCATTACATGAAGGCTGAAGTTTTGGTACAAAGCAAAGGTGCAAGTGTGAATGCAAAGTCCAAATAGAAAATCCTGTTAGTGCAAAAGTTCACAAAAGTCCAGTAGTTATTCAAAGGTGGAGCATGCCACAGGTAAGGCAGAAGTTCATAAGTGTTAGGCACACAGTCTGAGGTTGTCCTGGCAGTCCAGTAGTTGCTACATTACAGCCGTCCACTCCTACACCTCTCCCTCCACTTGCCCTGGGACTTCTATTTATGGCCTTTGTCCTCAGTTTATCCTTCTCCCTAATTCATTTCTCCTGAAGCCTCTTGGTGTGAAGGAGTGGCCTAGAACAGTGGCCCTGAGACCAGGGAAGTCGGGGTTCAGATCCTGCTGATGCCTCATGGGTAACTCATTTCCACCCTCCGTTGCCTCAGGTACAAATCTTGAACCTCATGTTCTAACATATGTCAATGCCTATTAATGCATGCTAATGTGATTTAGGGGGGAAGATATTAGTGTGGGCTACCATTGCCCCATGTAAGCTGAATTGAGCCTGCCATGAGTAGGAAAGCGTGGGGTACAAATGTAACTAAAATAAAAATAAATTACAGGGCCGCCGAGAGGAGGGCAAGATTCCCCTGGGCCCAGCGCCGGGATCTGTCTCTCTCCTGCTCCTGATGGGACCCAGGTGATTGTGTCCCGACAGGAGCAGGAGAGAGAAAACTCCGGCACCGGGCCTCCCTTAGAGGCTGGCAGGGCCGCCGAGAGGGGGGGACAGGGGGGACAAAATTCCCGGGGCCCGGGCCTCCAAGGGGGCCCAGCGCCGCAGTCCCACCCGCCACCGGGCTCCTTCCACCCGAACCCCCGCCAGCAGAAGTGCTGTCTTCTGTTCTGACTCCGGCGTGCGCGGCCCACACAGACGCGCTCCTCTCAACTGATCTTCGCTGTACTCTGCAGGGCTTCTGTGTGTCTGTGCGTCTGCAATGTGGGGGTCGCTGGGCTGCCTTCTTGGCTGGGCCCTCCCCTAGCCCATACTGCAGGAGCTGCTTGAGTAGAATTTATGGCACTGCTGTGAGGGCCTCAACCTCCACTGAGACCAATTAGTGCCAGATTGTAGTGATGGTTTAGTGATGTGGACACCCCTCCACTGGAAACTGTACTGAGACCATCAGCTCCTCTTCGATAGGCCACCAGTATGAGCAACTCAGGTGCTGGTACAACGGGGTAGTCTACCGGGACATCTGGTCCTTTTTTGTCACATCTTTAATAAAAACAACAGAACAAAACTTGATAATAGAATAACTTTAATTTTTTTCAACTTTTTTGATTAGTAAAACCTCACCCTCCAAGTCATCTGTTTGTGGACTTCTGCAACAGTTCCAGTACAAACTGTACTGTCCAGTGGAAGGATGAACAGAGGACTCAGATTTTCAGACTGAGATATCGCCCTGAAAGCCATGATTCTTGGCATGTGGTAGGCTTCTTTTTATATTCTTCAACCTTACTGTTTGTTTGCCATTTGTATTTCAATGTTGTAGCATTTAAATACGGCTAAGGTACTTGTATGTTGGGCTAGGTTTCTTCAGGTGTGTCTTCTAGGGTTTTGGTTTTAGGCAGATGCTCTTTTTTTAATGGGGGAGGAATCCTTTCATGTTCCCAGACCAGAATGCCTAGACCAGGGGTTCTCAACCCAATCCTTGGGACACACCTAGCCAGTCAGGGTTTCAGGATGTTCCTGATGAATGTGTGTGAGATAAATTTGCATGCACAACCTCCATTCTGTACAAATTATTATTATTATTATTTATTGCATTTGTATCCCATATTATCCCACCTCTTTGCAGGCTCAATGTGGCTTACAATTCATCATGGATACTGGAAATAGAAGAGAATATATATTTAGTTTTACAGAGGGTTTTGGGTTACATGGTAGTGAAATACATGATATTGTTAAAGCAAAAGACGCTATAAGACATTTCTGGATATATTAAAGATTATACAGTTATACGTGCTGATCTTTGTGATATATCTTGTCGAAGAGATAGATTTTCAGTAGTTTACGGAAACTGGTCTGTTTGTAGACCGTTTTCAGGTTGCGTGGTAACGCGTTCCAGAGCTGCGTGCTCATATACGAAAAGTTAGATGCGTGCATTAATTTGTATTTCAGACCTTTGCACTTGGGAGGATGAAGATTAAGGAATGTGCGAGAAGATTTTTTCGCGTTTCTGGGTGGTAATTCTATTAGGTCTGACATGTAGGCTGGGGCGTCACCATGGATGATTTTATGGACTAGGGTGCAAAGTTTGAACATAGTGCGTTCTTTAAGTGGGAGCCAGTAGAGTTTTTCTCGTAGGAGTTTCGCGCTTTCGTATTTTGATTTGCTGAATATTAGTCTGGCTGCCGTGTTCTGGGCTGTCTGGAGTTTTTTGAGTATTTGCTCTTTGCAACCAGCGTAGAGTGAGTTACAATAGTCCAGATGACTGAGTACCAATGATTGTATCAGATTGCGGAAGACAGTCCTTGGAAAGAGTGGTCTAACTCTTTTTAGTTTCCACATAGAGTGAAACATCTTTTTAGTTATGTTTTTCGCGTGATTCTCAAGTGTTAGGTGTCGATCAATGGTGACTCCAAGAATTTTTAGGGTGTCCGAAACTGGTAGATTTAGTTTAGGTGTGTTGATGGTGGTAAATTTATTCTTATTGTATTGCGAGGTGAGTACTAGGCAAATCTATCTCATGCATATTTATTTTGAGAATCCTGAAAACTTGACTGGCTGGGTGAGCCCTGAGGACTGGGTTGAGAACCACTGGTCTAGTCCAACAATCAGAGGAAACATCTCATGCCTATTAGTCTGTCTGGACTCATGGGGTGCTAAAGAGGTATCAGACTCCAGAGGCAGCAGCCTTCTGCTCTATTCATTCCTGGAACTCTCCCCTCACTTTCCATCCTCTCTATGGCCTCTGCTTGTACAGTGGTTCTATGTGGGTCTACTGCAGTGAGTTAGGTCCATTCCTCTGCTTCGTTGGTTAAGAGAAAGAGAGAAAGAAAACTTAAGGGGCCTTTATACTAAAGCATGTTAAGTTTGGGGCTTAATGCTGTACAACACAGAATTTTAATGCACAGTAAGCCGAAAATTAACACCACATCAAGAAGGGGCATTCCCAGTATTGTGTGTATTGCAGGTCATGTGTTAACATTCAGATTAACCCACAATACCCACAACATCCTCCCCGCCCTCAACTATTCCCACCCCCCCCCAAAAAAAACCACTATAACTAATCCCCAGCTCCCTATATCTGCCCCCACCTACCTTCACCCCCCACAACTACTCTATTTCTATTATCCCCACCCCCAAAAGCACCCCAGAATTACTCCTCCTGTAACTACCCCTCCCAAAACCATGACCACCCTCAAAGGTACCCCTCACAATTACTCCACTCCTATAACTAGCCCCCCAACTACCTGCCCCTCAAGGTTACCCCCACAACTATGCTTACCTCCAATATAATCCCCCACAACAAACCTCCAACCCTTCAACTACCCTTCCCCCAAGTGTACCCCTACAAATTCCCCACCTCTTATTTGTCCCAGTCTCACAAAACTACTCCTATCACCTCTCAAAACTACCCCATCTCAACTACAGTACTTCTGCTTCATAAAAAGTCCCCACTACCTCTTACCCCCAAAAGTATCCTATCCCAAAACTAACCCACACCCTTCTAACTACCCTCAAACCTTCCCCACATCTACCTCAACTAACCCACCCCCCCAAAAAAAAATTACCACAGTAACCAACTACATCATCTCCCAAAACTAACCTATTACAACTATCCCACCCAAAACTAGCCCCCTGCAACTGCCCTATGACCAAAACTACCCTCACATCTATGCCCTAATAACCCTCAAACTACCCCATCTCTCTCAAGCTACCTACCACCCCATACCTCAAAACTACCTCCCCCCACAACTACTCCATCTTCTCAACCCCCAAAAATATTCCCCACCCCAGTGAACAAAGCAGCTCCCTCCCCTCTCCCCAAAGTCAGAGACAACACAGGTAGACTCACACATGCTCACACAGAGAGGTTGTAAAGAATTCTATGAACCATGCTCTACATGCTTTCCCCACTTGATAAAAGCTTAAATGTGACGCTTAAACTTCACAAATGTTAAAACCTTAAATGATAAAGGGAGGAAAACTTTCCAGTAAAATGAATCACCTTGAACACCCCCCCCCCCCCCCAAAAAAAAAGAAAACACCCTTGAGATTCCTCAAAAGGTGGCACAGAGTTTTTGATGTCTTGATGTCCAGAAGTCTT
The DNA here is from genome assembly GCF_901765095.1 of Microcaecilia unicolor. NCBI lineage: Eukaryota > Metazoa > Chordata > Amphibia > Gymnophiona > Siphonopidae > Microcaecilia > Microcaecilia unicolor. The sequence goes on from NC_044036.1 coordinate 44,868,268, forward strand.
TAATTAATCCTTTACTAGCTAAGATGAGGATGATATGGGTACACTTTTCAAAGATTTGTATGTGGCTAAACACCGGTTTATCTGGGTAAAAAAATGCCTTTTGAAAAATTGGCTCCTTCTGACATGGTGGGTAAAAGTATGTGCATTGTTTCACAATGAGGGAAATTATAGAACAGACTGTGTAACTCGGGCAGCAGGTATGCACATATACACTTTGTATGTATATATTTCCCTTTTAAAATTGCCCGGTAAGAAATACACACGTGCACATTTTCACCTGCTCTGAGGCATGCACAAATTCACTATTTTATTTTATAAAATACAGGCGTAAGTGCAAACCTGTGACCAGGTTGGACAAATTTATGCATATACAGGATGCATGTGCATATACCCTGGGCAATTGTAGAAGAGACTGTGTTCGTTTCTTAGTGTGAACAGTGTTTTACATGTGGAAATTACCTTCAGTATACTTACTTTTATCTGCAGAGAAAAGGAGATAAGGTCAGGTCAGGAGCCAAAAGAAATGTGTGGTTTTCCATAAAGAAACTGTACTGGGGAATCCCTTTCCAGAATAAGTTTGAAGTATCCATGGACCGAGAAAGCTCAGTGCTGCCAAGTTTCCCAGTTCCAGGAGGAAGATTTTAGGCCAATCCTGGTTTTCTAACAACCCTATTGGTGCTTTATTTATTTATTTATTTATTTATTTATTTATTTATTTATTTGTAGCATTTGTATCCCACATTTTCCCAACAATTTGCAGGCTCAATGTGGCTTACATTTGCCGTAATGGCGGTTGCCATTTCCGGGTAACAGAATTACAAATGGTAATGTGTTAAGTTGCATACAAACATGGTAACATACATGTAACATAACATACGTGAACAGATCATGGTATAGATATATATCATGTGCATATATATGTTAAGGAAGAATAAATTATGGTAATACATGAACGTTCCTGAGTACGAAATTGGGTTGTATCGTTCTTTAGGTCATCGACTATGGAGAGACCATATTCGACATAGAGATTGAAGTGGTTATGCTTATTCATTAGTGGTAAGGAGGTTGATCAGTCAAGTGATAAGATTTCAATTATGTCTATGTTGTGTAAAGTCTTATTTTTTGGTGTTTAAGATGGGTGTTTATGGTATGCCTTCTTGAACAGATCTGTTTTCAGTAGCCTTCGGAAGATAGTTAGGTCTTGCATTATTTTTATGGCCTTCAGTAGTGCGTTCAATAGCTGCATGCAGATGATTGAGAAACTGGTCGCGTATGTGGATTTATATTTCAGTCCTTTACAGTTAGGGTAATGGAGATTGAGGAATGTGCGTGCTGATCTCTTTGCATTCCTGGTAGGCAAGTCTATAAGGTCTGAAATATAGGTCGGGGCTTCCCCGTGAACGATTTTGTGGACCAGGGTGCAAACTTTGAACGCAATTCGTTCTTTTAGTGGGAGCCAGTGTAGTTTCTCTCTTAGGGGTTTGGTGCTTTCATATTTCGCTTTCCCAAATATGAGTCTGGCTGCTGTATTTTGAGCGGTTTGAAGCTTCTTTATGATTTGTTCTTTACATCCAGCATAAATGGCATTGCAGTAGTCTAGGTGGCTTAGCACCATTGATTGTACTAGGCTGAGGAATACTTCCCTTGGGAAGAAAGGTTTGATTCTTTTAAGTTTCCACATTGAGTTGAACATTTTTTTTGCAGTATTTTTTGCATGATCTTCAAGTGTGAGATTTCGGTCGATTGTGACTCCCAGAATTTTTAAGCTGTCTGAGACCGGGAGGGTGTAATCTGGTGTGTTTATGGTATTGGGTTTGTTTGTATTATATTGTGAAGACAAGATGAGACATTGTGTTTTTTCTGCGTTCAGCTTTAGTTGGAATGCGTCCGCCCATGAGTTCATTATTTGGAGACTGTGTGTGATTTCATTTGTGATTTCGGCTATATCTTGTTTGAACGGAATGTATATCGTAGCATCATCTGCATAGATGTATGGGTTGAGTCCTTGGTTGGCTAGCGATTTGGCTAATGGTATCATCATTAAGTTGAAAAGGGTCGGCGAGAGCGGTTAACCTTGTGGTACTCCGCATTCAGGTTTCCATGGTGTTGATGTTTTTGAGTTTGATATCACTTGATAGGTTCTTGCTGTTAAGAAGCCTTCAAACCATCTAAGTACCTGCAGCATGGATTTCAGTGAGTAGAATCAGGAACTATAAATCCCACACTGCTTTTGGGTATAAATTCAAAACCAGGATTGGTTAAAATGTTTTACTCCTGGAACGGGGTAACTTGGCGCCTCTGCAAGCTACCCAGGGGAGATTGAGTATTCCCCCCATAATTTTTCTGAGCAGTACAGGATTTAATCACTGGTGCTATTGGCCTTTAGAGTATAAATCCCATGATTCCTTTCAAGACAGTGTGGTTGCCTCCCTGGCTAACTAGAAGGGTAAAAGCCAATCTCATGAACAGGAACCAGGTAGTCTACTGAGCCACTAGACCAGGAGTGGGCAACCCCTAGTCCTTGTGGAAATCTTGAAAACCTGACTGAACTGAGGTTGGCCACCCCTGCACTAGACCAACCCTATAAAGCATTTCCATCAAGGCTGCAATCCCTTTATTTACATAATCTCATTTTAAATCAGATGCCAGACAGACCTTGCAACAATCTCTTGATCTTAGATTGTCAGCAGCACCCTTCACTATACATGCTGTTTGTGTTATTTCATTTAAGGTGAAGGTGGAAAATTCCAGAAGATATGACCTGCATAATCTGGAGCCATTCACAAAATATGAATTTCAGATTTCTGGCAAGTTTCATATCGCTAAAGGAAAATGGAGTAATTGGAGCTCTTCGGTCCTCAAGCAGAGTCCAGAAGCAGGTATAAAAACACTAAACTCAGTCCACATTTTGAAGCCTTTATGATTTGTTCTTCTGAACATCACATGGGTAAAGCTGCTAACTAGATCCAGATTTGCATGACACACTCGTATCATGTCTCGCTTAGACTAATGCAACTCACTTCTCACAGGTCTCCCACTAAGACATCTCTCTCCCCTTCAATCTGTTCAAAATTCTGCTGCACGGCTTATATTCTGCCAGTCTCGCTATATTCATATTAGCCCTCTCCTCAAGTCACTTCATTGGTTTCCTATCTGTTTCCGCATACAGTTCAAACTCCACTTATTGACTTACAAGTGTATTCACTCTGCAGCTGCTCAGTACCTCTCCACTCTCATCTCTCCCTATTCTCCTCCCCGGGAACACCGTTCATTGGATAAATCTCTTATCTGTACCCTTCTCCTCCACTGCCAAATCCAGACTCCATTCCTTTTATCTTGCTGCACCATATGCCTAGAATAGACTTCCTGATCCAATACGTCAAGCTCCATCTCTGGCCATCTTCAAATCTAGGCTAAAAGCCCCCCTTTTTGAAGCTGCTTTTAACTCCTAACCCCTATTCACTTGTTCAGTACCTATGTATGGTTTATCATTCCCACCTTAAGTAATTCCCTTATCCCTTATTTATCCTGTTTGTCTGTCCTGATTAGATTGTTGAACAGGGACTGTCTCTTCATGTTCAAGTGTACAGCACTGCGTACGTCCAATAGCACTATAGAAGTGATAAGTAGTAGTAGTAGTAGTAGTCTCTGGGATTCCGGAATCTTGGTACACTTAGGGATTCTGGAATCTTGCTAATCTTTGAGATTCCGGAATCTTGCTACACTTTGTCCTTATCTCTTGTTTGTCCTGTTTAGGTCTGTCCTAATTAGATTGTAAGCTCTGTCGAGCAGGGACTGTCTCTTCTTGTTCAAGTGTACAGCACTGCGTACGTCTAACAGCGCTACAGAAATGATAAGTAGTAGTAGTCCCTCATGCAAGCAGGGACTTGTAGTCTTGCTTTTCTTAGAGAATGCAATTGGGAAATCAGATCTACAAGTCCCTGCATGCAACAGGGTAAACCCAGGACTGGATCAACCCTGACCTGTGAATCCGTACACATGGGGATTATTTTATTTCTTTTCAAGATGTTTCCTGATGTATAAATGATTCTGGGTCTGTGTTTCCTGACCTGAAACTGAGACATTTTTCAGCAGAGTAGATATCAGTGTGTGTGATGTTCCGTCTGTGGCTTTCATGGTGTGATGCGCTATAACCCCGAGCTTCCTGCAGTTTCTCTTACTTGCATTTGTACATGCATATAGCAGTTAAGACCGCAGCATCAGTTTCTGTCTGAATGGATGGATGGATGCCAGTATCAGGCTTCCTTTTTCAACTCGTTGCAGGTATAAATGGCTTGCACAGTCTTTGCAGTTGTTCGTTGAACGGGAAGGGAAGGAAGGGATTTTAGATTTAGCTCCCCCATTTCTCAGTAGTTCAAGACAAGTTATTTTCAGGCACAGTAGTTATTTTGCTGTCCCTGGTGGGCTTACAATCTAAGGCCCAGATGATCAAAAGCAAATGCGGCCATTGGCGCCGGACTAGCGCCCGCATTACATGGCGCCCATGATCAAAGAGTGTCCGACGCGAGAGCGCAACAACACTGCAGATCTTATTTACATTATATTTAAATGAGCTCTGCGATATTCTGCTCCTATGATCAGAGCACAGCGCTCTGATCATAGAGACAGAATAGCACCTTAACCCTACGCCAACTCAGGTCATGGGCGTAGATTGGGGGGGGCGAGGGGGGGCATTGCCCCCCAAACAAGTCGCACCAGCGAACTGGCGGGGCTTAATTGTGTCTTCCCCGCCGGCGCTGCCTCAGTCCCTGACTCCCTGCAGCATTTTTGTCCGTCGCCGTCAGCGCTGCCATTCATTCTCACAGGCAGCCTCGTTCCCGCTCCCCTTTGCCGCTTCCACTCCTCCGACCGGCTCTCTCTGATGCACTTCCTGTTAAACAGGAAGTGCATCAGAGAGAGCCGGAGGACGCGGCAAAGGGGAGCGGGAACGAGGCTGCCTGTGAGAATGAATGGCAGCGCTGACGGCGACGGACAAAAATGTTGCAGGGAGTCAGGGACTGAGGCAGCGCCGGCGAGGAAGAGCGAGGCAGCATGCTGGCTGGTGGCAGGGAGAGACAGTCACAGGAGCACTGTTGAGGTGATGGGGTAATGCTAGGTAGAGGTGAGCGAGAGAGGTGGGGAATGTTGGTGGGGGGAGATGCATGGGGGAGAGAGAGGGAGAAATAATACTGGATGTGGAGGAGGAGGGAGGGACAGCAAGAGAAAAGGTGAAATGTTGGAACATGGAAGTGGGAGGGAGGGAGACAGAGAGAGATGCTGTATGGGGATGGGAGAGATGCTAAAAGGGGAAGGAAGAGAACGAAAGAGATAGATGTTGGGCCCAGGGTGCAAGGAAGGGAGATACTGAGAGTGATGTGGGCAGTGGGAGAGAAGAAGGAGGGAAGAGAGATTGTACATGGGGATGGATGAGAGGGAGGGATAGATATACATTAGAGGGGAAAGAGAAAAAGAGGGAGATTGTGGAACCAGGGACAGAAGGGAGTGAGGGAGAAATGCTGGACAATTGGAGGGAGGGGAGAGAGAGAGGAAGAAATGCTGGACCACAGGGAGGGGGGGCTGGAAGATACTGGGGTGTGGATGTGTGTGTGGAAGGGACAGGGAGATATTAGGCTACAAGGGGAGAAAGGGAGCAGGCGTGCTGGGCTAGAAGGTTGGAGGGAGGAAGATGCTGCAAATGGTGGAACTATTTGGGAGAGGCCAAAGGGGAGGTGGGAAGGAAACAAATGAGAGGATGATAGTGATGGGGGGGGCAGAAATGTGGTAATGGAGAGTTGATTAAAGATGAAAGGAAATGGAAGGTTGGAAGAAGGACTGAGAAGAGGAATGGGGCAGCTAGTGGGTGAGAGAAGGAAATGGAATTTGATAGCTGAAAACTAAAAAGGAGAAGGATGAGGACGAGGGTGAAATTTAAGTGAACAGAGAGGCAGCAAAGAAAAAAAAACAGAGGAAACAGCTAAAAAAGAAATAATGTGTCAAAGGTAGGTGTAGTGAAGGAATGGAATAAGACAGTAGAGAAGAGAAAAGACAAATGGACAGCAAGCAGTTGAAGGAGAATTAGCAGAAAGACAAGAAAAGAGGAAACTGGAACCAGCATGATTGAACAGTAAAATGTCCAGACAACAAAGGTACAAAAAAGTATTTTATTTTGAATCTATTAAATGGAATATCAAGAAGCATTATATGCGGAGCCACAGGCAACAGTGTTGGTGAATGGAATGTCGTCAGCGATGTTTCCAGTCCTACGGGGTACCCGGCAGGGATGCCCTCTATCGCCGCTTCTTTTTGTGCTGACTTTAGATCCCTTAATTAGAGAGATACTGACAACAGATGAGATTCAGGGGATTCGAGTTGGGAAGGGCTGTTTCAAAGTAGCGGCATTTGCGGATGACATACTGGTACATATGGAGAGTCCTAGAAGTTCCTTGGCGGCTCTTTTGGAAATCTTTGGCGAGTATGGACACTTTGCAGGTCTCCAATTGAACTTGGGGAAATCGGAGGCTTTACCTTCCTCAGACCAAGTGAAGGATGAATGGAGAGAGGGTTTCCCTTTGAGGTGGGCATCAGATTCATTTCGTTATTTGGGGATTAATTTAAGCATGGATGTGACAAAACTATACCAGCTTAATGTGGGGAAATTGATCGAAGATACGAAGGAGAAGCTGGAGCGGTGGCGTTTATTGCCAATTTCTCTAATGGGTAGAATTAATTTAATAAAGATGGTTCAGTTTCCAAAGTGGTTATATGTTCTTCAAATATTGCCTATACGCCTTCTTCAGAAAGATTTGAGATTAATTTATAAATGGGTGAGTGCTTTTTGTTGGGCAGGGAAAAAGCCGAGGCTGAGAATGGCACTATTGATAGGTTATTGGAGGCAGGGTGGTCTGGGACTGCCAGATTTGAAGTTATATAACCAAGCTTGTATGCTTCGGCATGTGGGAGATTGGATTGAGGGGACAACTGTTTACACACCATTATATTTAGAACAGGAACATTTTGCGCCTTATCATCTTTATTTTCTGTTGCACTGCAAAAAAAGTCAGTTGCCTGAGGGTATAAAGGGGAGTGTGCTCTTGAATTCATTGAGAGAGGGGTGGAAGGTTTTAGTGAGGCGGTTAGGTGGGGACCCGGAGGTGTCGGATCAGTTGCCTATTAGAGGGAATGGAAGGTTTAGATCAGGTTGGGATAATGTTTGGTTTAAGAAATGGGAGCAAAAAGGGATATATCTTCTGGAGCATGTAATGGGAGCCACAGGTGAGTTGGAACCGTTAGGAACTTGGGAGGAAGAGTCTTCGGAGGGGTGGGGTGCACAGTTTGCCTACGCACAGCTAACACACTACGTAAGGACCTTGGACAGGAATAAGTTGCAATTCAAGTTAGGAGTAGAGCTCAGGTCATTCTTTTCAAAGATTTCTGATAGTGGGTTGTCCATCTCTGGGTTAGTGCAGGCCCTTGTTCAGCTATGCCCTGCTAGAGGGTTTGAGGGGATCAAGGCAAAATGGGAGGAGGATTCCGGGGTGGGGCTAGGTACTTGGGAAGTTTTGCAATCTTTAAAAGGAGTTTATACTTTAACATCTGATATGCGGTTGAGGGAATGTGGGGCTCGGGTGATCCTACGGGCATATATGACTAAGGCGATGTTAGCACATGTGGAAGGGGGCCAAGATTCGCAGTGTTCCAAATGTGGTCATCCTAGACATACATACTATCATGCATTTTGGGCTTGCCAGAAAGTGAGGAGATTTTGGAACCAGGTGGTGCGTTTTTTGGAACGCCTGGTGGACAGATCTCTTCAAGGTTCAATGGAACAATTACTGTTGGATGTGCCTGGAGCATTTCGCAGTTTAAAGGGGCCTGGGCGACTGCTTTGTAGGAAATTATGCTTGGTGGCTCGGAAAACAATTTTACAATACTGGGTGGGGACGGAGACTCCCGCTTTGGGGCATTGGAGGAATCAGATACACCAATTGATGGCATGGGAAGCTCGAGATGCGAAAGGCACTCTAAGACGCAAGAAACAGTTTTTGACAATTTGGGACCCTTATTTGCAAATAATGAGCCCAAGAGGTAGGAGTTTCATTATTAACAATTTGTAAAATTCCTGGGGTAAAGTCCATAAGAGATGAAGGAGGTTAAGTTGCTTACACTCGAGACAATTGTAAGATGATTTGGGAAGGGAGGGGGGGGGGAGGGAGAGAGGGGAATTGCTGTTTAGTAAGTCAAGTTATGGGTGGTTAAGGAGTGGGGGGAACAGGGGGAGGGAACAAAGTTTTGTGGAAACACTGTATTTTGGTTCACTGCTGGAGTTCCATGTCCTTGCTGGGGTAGATGGAGGGCATGAAACTTGTTCAATAATAGTGGAAGAGACTGGAGTTTTCAGATGGAGGGGCAGTTACGTGTGTATTAGAACGGTCTGATTAATATTATGTTAAAAGTGAGTCTTGGGGATTCAGTTAACACAGGTTTACAACTAAACGGAGGGGAGGGTGGGGGGAGGGGGGTTGTTTGGGGATAAAAAGTAGAAAATGTTTTGACGTATGTGGACGGATTGATAGTTCTCTGTTGTATTAGGAAGGTCATTCGTTGACATTGTGTATCGATGCTTTATATAATACGTCAATAAAAAGATTTAAACAGAAATGGAATATCAAATGGAAAGAAGATACTGCATAAAACAGAAGACACTGGGACCAAAGCGAATAGAAAAACTAAATGATCAGACAACAAAGGTAGAAAAAAGTATTTTATTCAGAATTTATTAATTGGAATATGTCAGCTTTCTGTGAAATTTTGCATGTAAGTTTCAATTTTTCTGGTATTGCTGCATGCTGAGTCTGACATCGAGTTAACTTTCCAGTTCAGTATTTTGCCTTCATATTTTTTGCTTTCTAGTTCCTTGTGTCATGTCTGTTGTGTCATGTGTTTTTCACGAGGTAGTGTATTGGTGTTTTAGAGCCTGGTGTAATTACAGTTCTGCCTTTTCACACATAAGGTTGCAGCTCGTCCTGTCCTTGGAATTAGTGCTGTTATGGTTTAGTAAGGTTATGAGTGTGTTTTTGCACAAGTTTGTGTATAGTGTGTTGCAGTGGAGAGATTGTGTGTTGGCTTTACTGAGGTGGCACCAAAACATCAGAAAGGGTGTAGAGCCTAAATCATGACACACTACCTCTTGAAGGATCTACATATAGAGCTTATGCATTTCTAAGGTCAACACTGGCATGGTATGGGAAAAGGGGTGGGGAAATACTACTGGAGTGGAAGAAGGAAAGAAGGAAGGGAGAAAGAGCTGGCTTGATATCTCATACATATTCATTATGGTTATTCCCAAAAAAAGCCAGCTTTTTTTCCCTTCCTTCCTTCCTCCATATTAGCATATTCATTTGCATATGTATATATGCAAATGAATATGCTAATATGCTCCACCCCCTCCTTTGCCCCCCCAAATGAAACAGTCAAACTACGCCTATGACTCAGGTATATGGTAGGTAGGCCCTGCCCAGTGCATCCCAGGATGCACTGGGCAGGGCACCGCCATTTTGTAGGCGGCGCTGGAAGAGGAGGGAGTGCTCAGTGGCGTTCCTAGGGGGGCGGACACCCGGGGCGGCGCCCCGCCCCCGGGTGCAGCACCCCCCCCCCCCCCCCGATGCAGCGCGGACCCCCCCCCGGCGAAAGACTCCCCCCACGAAAGAGCCCCCCCGGGTGCATGCCGCTGGGGGGGGGTGCCGCAGCGCGCGCCTGCTGCGAGTTTACTAACTTTGCTCGTTTGCTGCAGCTCCCTCTGCCCCGGAACAGGAAGTAACCTGTTCTGGGGCAGAGGGAGCTGCAGCGAACGAGAGAAGTTAGCAAACTCTCGCAGCAGGCGCGCGCCGCAGCACCCCCCAGCGGCGTGCACCCAGGGCGGACTGCCCCCACCGCCCCCCCCCTTGGTACGCCACTGGGAGTGCTGCTCCCTTGTCCTACAACAAGGTATGGGGGATGTGGGTGGGGACTGCTAGACCACAAGGGCAGGTAGGGACTGGGTTTGGCAGCCCACTTGGGCCACCAGGGATTTTGTTTTGGGTGTGGGGGTAGGGGGTGGAGATCCACTGGACTTCCAGCCCCCCTGTCCTCATGTTGGAGGTCGGGGGCTGGAGGTCCACCAGACCTCCAGGGCCTTGCTTTTCCAGGGGGCAGCTCCTGTGTTTGACAGGTCAGGGCAATTGACAGTGCTCAGGCACAATCTTCCCGCACTTTGGCCAGATGATCAACGCTAATAATGTGTTTAAATTTGCATGTTATTAGCATTGATCATTGGGGAGATAATTCCCCACTCTGTTCTAGCGCTATTTTTAGGGTGCTGTTTCAGAACAGCGTGGGGAATTGATCATTGGCCTCTGAGTTCGTACCTGATGTAATGGAGGGTTAATGTACCCTTTTACTAAACTGCATTAGGTGCTCACAAGTGCCTTATACAGCAAAAATGGCCTAATGTGGGTTGTGCTAAAGTGGTCCACATTAGTTTTGCCATCTGTGTGCAAGGAGTGCACGGTATTTATTTTTTTTTGGAGGGGGCATGTCAAAGGCAAGGAATGGATGTGGGTGTGCTAATCTGTTAGCATGCTGACATTACCGTTGTCTATGTGGTTAGTGCATCCATAACACAGGTAAGTGCTCCCACTGTAATTCTTTTTCAGTTGCTGCGAGTTAATGCTATCGTTAGTGCCCAGTCATATATTCAACAAACAGAAAAAAAAAAGCCGAAGAATAACCATACTGGGTCAGACCAGCGGTCCATCTAGCCCAGTATCCTGCTTCCAACAGTGGACAATCCAGGTCACAAGTACCTGGCAGAAACCCAAATAGTAACAATATTCCATGTTACCAATCCCGGGGCAAGCAGTGGTTTCCCCATGTCTATCTCAATAGCAGATTAATAAATTCACAAAGAACTTCAGTAGACTTTGATCCACAGTCCTCTGGTTCTATGCCTTGGTTCTCAACTAGCTGCTCTAACCATTAAGCCACGTCTCCCCTTTCTCAACTGGCTGCTCTAATCATTAAGCCATGCCTCGCCTTTTTCAACTGGATGGACTAACCATTAAGCCACACCTCCTCTGACTCAACTGGTTGCTCTAACCATTAAGCCACGCCTCCCCTTTCTCAACTGGCTGCTCTAACCATTAAGCCACGCCTCCCCTTTCTCAACTGGCTGCTCTAACCACTAAGCCATGCCTCCCCTTTCTCAACTGACTGCTCTAACCATTAAGCCACGCCTCCCCTTTCTCAACTGGCTGCTCTAACCACTAAGCCATGCCTCCCCTTTCTCAACTGACTGCTCTAACCATTAAGCCACGCCTCCCCTTTCTCAACTGGCTGCTCTAACCACTAAGCCATGCCTCCCCTTTTAACAACTGCGCTAAAAATGGGCTCAGCATGCTGGAAAGTCCTGCATAAGGATGTATTAGGCCTATTTCTTAGTGCAGCTTAGTAAAAGGGTCCCTAAGTGACTTGTTTTATGTATTTATTCATTCATGTATTTAGCCCGCTCTCCCAATAATGGGTTACTCAATTGCATAAATAATAAATGAATGAACAAACAATGCCAGTATAATAAATAGATAATACAAATACAAGGTTACAAGGAGCACCAGTGCAATTTGAACCATGGAGTTATTAGCTGGTTCTGTGTGAGTTGTAATGGGTTAGCATTTTCACACCTTATATGCTGGGAAGGTTTCATGAATTGAGGGTGTTACTTGAAGAACTTGAATTTGCCTTCAAGTTTGGTAAAATGGGAGCAGCTGGTATTTGTTCAAACATGCCACCGAGGACGAAGTGCCTGAAAACTTCTGCCCCTTGCCAGAAATTAGCAATGATACTGGAACTCTTGTGAAGCCTGAGGTTTTTCCAGTAAATGCAATTACTCATGGGGTACTGACATTAATTGTGGTGCAGCAACAAAGATAGGTTACACCAATCCTGTTCATCCAGTTTCCATATTTTGGCTGGTGCACCATGGAAGGAGAAGAAAGGAAAGCAGGATAGTGAACCAGAAACATAACTTGCTTTTCTAAAAACATGCTCAGAAAGGTAGTTATGTTTCATTTGTGATTTAAAGACCTGCAAGTTATTGAATAAACTTAAGCAATAGCCCTGCAGGTTACTGAATGCACCCACTAAAAACTGCTCCAGGGACCTGATGGAGCTGGGTATGACATTTGAGGCTGGCATAGAGACTGGAAAAAAATGTTTTTGAATTTTTTTTAAGGGTGGGAGGGGGTTGGTGACCACTGGGGGAGTAAGGGGAGGTCATCCCCGATTCCCTCCGGTGGTCATCTGGTCAGTTCGAGCACCTTTTCAAGGCTTGGTCGTTAAAAAAAAGGGACCAAGGAAAGTCAACCAAATGCTCGTGAGGGACGCCCTTCTTTTTTCCATTATCGGCTGAGGACACCCATCTCTTAACCACACCCCGTCCCGCCTTCGGTACACTGCCGACATGCCCCTGTGAGCTTTGGTCGTCCCCGCAACAGAAAGCAGTTAAGGATGCAAAAAATTGGCTTTCGATTATGCCAATTTGGGTGACCTCGGGAGAAGGATGCCCATCTCCCGATTTGTGTCGGAAGATGGGCGTCCTTCCCTTTCGAAAAGAACCTAGATAATGTACCCTAGGTAGGCGCTCCTTCTGCTCACCTGAAAGTGTGCAAGGCCAGTCCAGCACCACCTAACTGCTGTATATCTCTTTACTTCCTCCCTCCCCGATTGGTTCCCTTGAAAAGGAAATCTTCTCTTCACAAACCCTAACACCAGCTCTGAGCTGGCATTAGGTTTTTGTGTTAGGGACCCTTCTTCAGGGTGCTGTTCTCTGAGCATCGGTGCAGTGCACTTCAGGCAGGCGGGCTCAGGCCCTCCCCCCCCCACCTGTTACACTTGAGGTGGTAAATGTGAGCCCTCCAAAACCCACCCGAAACCCACTGTACCCACATGTAGGTGCCCCCCTTCATCCCTAAGGGCTATGGTAGTGGTGTACAGTTGTGGGGAGTGGGTTTTGGGGGCTCAGCACCGAAGGTAAGGGAGCTATGCACGTGGGAGCAATGTGTGAAGTCCACTGCAGTGCCCCCTAGGGTGCCCGGTTGGTGTCCTGGCATGTGAGGAGGACCAGTCCACTGCGAATGCTGGCTCCTCTCACGACCAAATGGCTTGGATTTGGTCATTTCTGAGATGGGCGTCCTCAGTTTCCATTATGGCCGAAAACTGGGGACGACCATCTCTAAGGTCGACCTAAATGTTGAGATTTGGGCGTCCCCAACCGTATTATCAAAACAAAAGATGAACATCCATCTTGTTTCGATAATACAGGTTCCTCCTCCCCCCCCCCCCCCGCTTCGCAGGAACATCCTTAGAGATGGACGTCCTTAGAGATGGGCGTCCCCGTTCGATTATGCCCCTCTATATCTACTAGTGTGAGTTCTGATGCTTCGGGACCCCAGATCACAAGCGAGAAACCAAGTTGTCTCAAGGGAAGTACATTTCAGGCTTCTTTCAAAAGAAAAATATGTAGTACAAATACCAAGCACCTTCTTTCTGCAGGCTGGGAGCCGCTGCCTTCTTCTTCCTCCTCCCCCTCTGGCATTCTGGGCATGTGCTCAAGAGCTGTGTTTTAAGCACAACTCTTGAGTGCATGCCCAAGAAGAATCCTCCTGCAGTTGTTCCTCATGCTCAGTGCTACGAGTGTGCTTAAATTTTATTTATTTATTTTTTAGGATTTATTTTTATGTGTTTTTATTTTTAATTCTCTCTAGTCCTTGTTCATTTTTTAAATATCTGTGCTTTAGATGCTGCATATACTTGCTGCAGCATCACAAATAGCCCAAAGATAAAAACTCTGGCGTGAAATACCGCCCGATCAGCGTGTCTGAGCTGCTTCCTCATGCTTAACGCTAATGACATGCAAATTGACTATACCCTACTTTGTATTGTTGTTTGAATATTTTTACTGCTGTAATTGTCTATTGCTTGTGTTTGACTTATTCTTGCTGTACACCACCTTGAGTGATTTCTTTCAAAAAGGTGGTAAAGCTTTCCAGAAATGTGAAACATGAGTATAATGGAACAAAATGTAAATAGAATATCCTTTCTTTCAAAATGTGTCTTTCCTATTACACCTACCCTCAGGTGGATCTTTATCCTTTGTTCAGATTTGCATAAGAATGCATTTGTTTTCCCCTTTTTAAAAATGAGCTCTTGCACTCGCATAATAACACAAACCTCAGAGGTGGGATACACTTTTGTTGTTTTTTCTGTATTGGTCTTTGCCTCGTTTTGGGTGATACAAGTTTGTGAGGCTAGGGGTGGTGTACATGCTCAGAAATCCATTAAAAAAAAAAAGAATTATCTGCAACCTCTATATGTTATCTCCTTATTCAGTGCCAGTTGGTGAACTGGATGTCTGGTACCTTCTGCACCCTGTGGACAATGAAACCCGAACCATCACTCTGCTGTGGAAGGTAAAATCTTATACAGTATCTCTTCTTAAGTTTGCTTTCTTGGTCCTGCTCATCCACAAAATTATTCTCAACTGAAGGTGGATAGTGTGGATAGTGGAAGGTGAATAGTGTGTTACACTGATTTTAACATGGACATGGGATGTCCATTAGTGATGAGATGCAACATGCTGCCATGTTGAAACGAAGCCAGGGAAAGAAGAGCAGTACTTCCACAAGGGAAACCAAACAAGCACAAGAAGTGGAAGATCGTAAACAAAACAAGTCCTTGAAATGTTTATTTATTATTTTATTTTATTTATTTGTGACAGTGGCGTAGCTACAGGAGGCACAGGGGCCTGCTCCCCCCCCCCCCCCCCCAAAAAAAAAAAATTGTCTCTGGGGCCCCTGGTTTGGTTGGTGGGTGTCCCCAACCCTCGCCAGCTGAAGTGCTTGTCCCGCGCTGGTCTCACATTGCCTACCTTGCTCTTCTCAGTTGTGCTGTGCACACTCGTTTTAGTGAAACTGAGCATGCACGACACTTTGAGCATGCTCAGTTTCATGAAAACAAGCGTGCATGGCTCGACTGAGAACACAGCAGGGCAGGCAATGTGAGACCAGTGCAGGACAAACGCTTCAGCTGTTGGGGGTTGGGGGACCCCCGCCAGCCAAGGTGCCATCATGGGGGGGGGGGGGGGGGCAGCGGGGAGGTGGGCCAAAATGTGTCTTCGTCCCCAGTCGAGGCCTGGTTACGCTTCTAATTTGTGACATTTATATCCCACATTATTCCAAGGAATCTTGAGTTCAATGTGGCTTACAGCAAATAATCAATATAGCAGTGAAAAGGAACAGAGTAGTACCAGTGTAGTAAGTTAATTATAAGTTGAAAAATTGGGAGGATTATATCAAGGATATAGAAGAAAAAGTTGACTGCAATGTATGGTAAAGAACAATCATTATAGCAATGAAAGGGGAGATAGTAACAACAATGCAGTTTAAGTTAATGCAAGATTTATAATTATAAGTACAAAACAATTGAAGTAATTGAAGAATCGATTGAATTGTATACAGAAGTTACATTATGTATATACTTCATATAAGTTGACATTATATGGAAATTAAACTAAGTTAGTTTTCTGTTGACAAGAATTTGTTAAAGAGATTTGCGGAAATGTAGATAATTATATTGATGTTTAATTGACTTTGGTAATAAATTCCACCATTTTGTGCCCAGGTAGGTAAAGTCCATTGATAGAACAGATTTATAAACAATCTTTCTGCAACTGGGGAAATGTAATGTAATATAATCTCTTGCTCCAGAGATTGTGTTACGCAGAGGACGTTCTATGATTAGCTGCATGTAATATGAGGCCAATCCATAAATTATTAAATGAATAAAAGCACAGACCTTGAAGTAGACTCTAGCTTTTATAGGTAGCAAATGAATAGCAGAGGGGTTGCACTGTCAAAGCGTGACATATTGTAAATGAGGTGGGCTGCTGTATTTTGAACAGTTTGAATTTTTTTTTAATTAACTGTTCTTTACAACCAGCATAGATTACATTGCAGTAATCCAGTTGTGTTAGTACAAGGGATTGTATCAGGAGCCTAAGGATCAAGGTTGGGAAGTAAGACCTTATACGTTTTAACTTCCAAAGAGTGTTGAAATATTTGGATACAACCAAGGAGACTTGTGGTTCAAATGTTAAGCAGCAGTCTATAATCACTCCAAGTATTTTTAGTGCATTTTCCATTGGATAAGTAGTTTGATCAATGGGGTATGGTCAAAAGGGTTTGTTACTAGCAAGAACTTGGTTTTCTCTTGGTTTAGTTTTAGTCTAAAGTCAGATGCCCAAGATTCCATGAGGTCAAGACCTGACTTGATTCTGCCAAGAATTTCATTAACCTTATTGTCAAAGGGGATATATAAAGTCTGCATATAGAAAAATGTGGAACCCTGCTGTTTCTAGTTTAGAGCCCAGTGGTGGCATTATAACATTAAACAGGATAGTTAGTACTGGTGCTCGTATATGGGCTGTTTTAACATGCACCATTTCCATGCTCATTAGTGTTACCACCACTTCCCTAAAAACAACACTATTGCACATGCAAAATTTTCTGTCAAAAGCCGTATTATAAAGGTTTTCTGTCAAAAGCCATATTATAAAGGGATTGATAGGTATTAACATTGGATATACTCAGGGTAAGTACTTGTTCTCCTTGTGACTCTGAGCAAGTCACTTAACCCTCCATTGCCCAGGCACAAAATAAGTACCGGTATATAATATACTAGCCGTTGAGCCCGTTAAAACGGGCTAGTGGGTCGCCACTGCCCCCTTCCCCCCCCCCGAGTTCACCACTGCTAGTACCCCCCCGAGTCGCCACCGCCACCCCTCCACCCAGCCTGTCTCTTCGCTATTCAACTTACATCTCCGCAGCAGGCAGATCAGCTGAGCTCCCGTCGGCCTTCCTTCTCTGCCTGTGTCCCGCCCTTGTGTGACGTAACGTCGGCGAGGGCGGGTCACAGGCAGGGAAGGAAGACCAACGGCAGCTCAGCTGATCTGCCTGCTGCGGAGATGTAAGTTGAATAGCGAAGAGACGGGCCGGATGGAGGGGTGGCGGCGGCGGCGACTCGGGGGGGGGGGGGTACTAGCAGTGGTGAACTCGGGGGGGAGGGGGCAGTGGCGACCTCGGCAATTCCCTCCCCTTCGCGCAGTTTCCCTCTCTGTCCCACCCCCCATCATTACGTATTGACGCGGGGGCAGGACAGAGAGGGAAGTCTCTACTGCGCATTTGCAAGTGAGTACGGTCACTCGCCATTTGTATGTTTGATAAACCACTTTGATTGTAACCACAGAAAGGTAGTATATCAAATCCTGTCCCCTTTCCCTTATCATATACCACTAGTCCTTCCTACATTTTCTACCCCCTCTCCCTGGCAAACACAAATCCAGTCTCTGGAATCACATCCTCCTTCCTGTACACATTAATTGATTTGATTTGCTTACTTTTTTTTTTTGTCTATTAGATTGTAAGCTCTTTGAGCAGGGACTGTCTTTCTTCTATGTTTGTGCAGCGCTGCGTTCGCCTTGTAGCGCTATAGAAATGCTAAATAGTAGTAGTAGTAGTAATATATATATATCCTGGAATAGAAATCTGGAACTTCAAATCATTTTCCAATCTCCAAATGAGCTTCCAGACCCCTAATTTTTCTGTCCTCAATCTACAAATGGGCCCTTGGACCTGTAATAATCCCAAATGGGCCTCCAGATCCTCAAAACCAGAGGGCATGGCAAAATAGCAATTTGAAGGATGTGCTGGCAGCTAGCTCAGATTTCAGTCAGTTGTTGGAGTTACATTTCTCTAACCAAGCATGGAGAAGAGGAAGGCAAAGTCCAAGAAGAGCCTGGGTGATAGTCCATGGGCCAACGAATCACCATGGTTTGACTCTGCCACATGCTACAGCAAGTGACTACTATGGGGAGCAGCATTCAATCTTCCACTAAGCTCTTTATTAATTTTATTTATTAAACACTTATAAACTGCTCTTTCCATAGTTCCAGGTAGCTAACAGTAAAACATACATAATTAAAAACATCAAAGCAACAAAAATAAATTACAAATACAATGGTGACTTAATCCAGCGACTAACTTACAGCCAAAAATATCCACGTAAACCTTGAGCACCATTAAAATATCTGAGCCTTCAATATCTTTTTCTACTTTATTTTTAAATAAGTACTAAAGGCCTTCTCAAATAGCCAGGCTTTTAAGTTGTTTTCGAAACTGCAACACCTTTGAATAGCTCTTGATATCTCTGAGCCCATAGGCGCCCAGTATAAGAGGCTTGGGGAGGCTAAGCCTCCCCTGCTGCAGCAGGATGGATCAGCTGTGGAGTCCCGCTGCTCTGGGGGGTTTAAATTGTTGATTTACCTCCATCCTCACAACAGGAGCTGTCTCTAGCCTTGTGTAACCAGTTGTAGAAATTGGTTTATGGTTTAATTTGTTTACCTTACTGCTGGGAGAGCAGGGGGGTTGGCTGGAGGTGTCCTGGGTTGCCAGGGAGATATTTAACGAGGGTGACTTCCTGAACGGCACATGAGCAGTTCATACCAAAGAGACTTGCACTGACACCTTAGGACAGATAGCAGCAGAATCAGATGCTGGGCCAGCATGATCAGAAAAAGTCACCAGACAACAAAGGTAGAAAAGATCATTTTATTTTCATTATAGTGTTTAGAATATGTCCACTTTGAGAATCAGGTGCTCAACATTAAAAGTTTATATTTATTTACTTATTTATGGCATTTTATCCCACATTAAACATGAATTAGGGTGTTTTGTGGCTGTACATGAGAATTGTGATGATATGATCCCTTGTTTCATATTGTTGACGGTCTGCATTTTCCGTATGGGTGGTATATTGGTGTATTAGGTTCTGCCCAGTGTAATATTTATGATACAGTAAGGTTCTGAGTGTGTTTTTGCACAAAGTTGTGCAGTGTTTTGCAGTTGAGCGATTATGGTTAGAATATGCTTTGAGCAACCACTTTATTCTTTGACATATGATATATATCTAATATCTAAATTTAATAAAAGGTATTAATTGTGACTTTTATTTTTATTTATTTATTTTTTCTGTGTGTTCTCAGACAATTAAGGATTTAAACTCCACCCCTGGCCCCCACCCCTAACCCCGCCCCCTTTAGCCTCCCCAAACAGTTGGGCCACCAACCGCCTATGTCTGAGCCCCAGTGGTGCCTCACTTTCACTTCACTCAAATGATGCACATCATGCTGGCACCGAGAAGGAGATAGCCTGGATGAGTGTGTTTATAGACCAGGAAGCACCAACGCTGAGTGGACATTTGTTGGAGGATAAGACCGAGCTGCTTGAACAAGGTTAACTGGAGGAGGTGGATACACAGGGGATGTAGTCCTCACCTCCACCAGCTCAGGATGAGGGCAGAAGTGGCCCTGAAGCTTGGGGCTCCATATTTGGTTCGAGTTCTCAGAAGGTCCGGTTGCAATTTCTTCATTGGGGGCTAGTGGTTTCTACTCTAGTAAGCCCTATGAAAGTTTCCCTGGAAGATATTTGAGAGGTGGTGACATGGATTGTGTGGATTTATATCACAAACTGTAATCTTTCCACAAAAGGCTAAAGCGAAGCTTGAAGATCAGGGTGCCAGGCTGAGCAGTGGGTGAAACTGAATCTCAGCCCTCCAAACTTCGGGTGTCTGGATTAATAAGGAGAATTTGGTCTTTCATACAGTAGAGTAGCCATACCTCAATTTCTGGGTGAGCCTGGGGGTGAAGTGAGTGAGCACGGCCCATGCATTTCCTCTCCACCCGCTACTCCCCCAACCCCCCTCCCCTGCCCTGAAGTAGTAAAAATGAATACCTTGGCTAGTGGGGATCCCCAAGCCCTGCCAGCTGAAGAGTCCTCTCTGGAGTCCCCCTGAGCCGCCTCAACTCCAGGTCATATTTCCAGCTGCCAACATTGGCACTCCCCACGCATGCGTGCATAGGGTGTGCCGGTTGAACTAGGCATGTGCAGGGGGTGTCAGCATTTGCAGCTGGAAATGTGCCACCTACTGCCCCAAGGTTCAGACAACTCGGGGGGGGGGGGGGGGCTCTGCAGCTGGCAGAGCTTGGGGAGCCAAAACTGTGGCTATGCCACCACTTTCATAATAACACGGAAGCATTGAACAAGCTGTGAGAGAGAGGAAAGTGAGATTTCTCAACTTGCCAAGAACTATGTTTATATCTGCACAAGAACTATGGAAAATATATGCGAGAGGTGTTGAAAATCCCACAAGACAAAAGAAAGTGAAGTGGAACTTCTCCACCTTCCTGGAACCCTCGCAGGATAACATATCTACCAAGTCCACCCTAGTAGTAATCCTGAATTTGCAGCTAGATAAGAGCATGATCTTTAAAAGTTTCTTTAAGATTAGGGATTCCTCATTTTGTGGGCAGAGGGTTAGTCTGTTTCCCGATGTGGCTAAGACCACACAGCAGAGGAAAAAGGTTGGTTTTATAGCTTAAGCAGAGTGTGGGGGACTTGAACTGGAGATAAGGCAGGCGGGATTTGGCTGAAAACAGGGCTAGGCAGGACAAGACAAGAACTGGTTTCAGACAGGGCAATGCAAGGAAAACAGGGCACGAACTGGATCCAGACACAACTAGGGAAAGGGGAAAGGAATGGGACTTGATATATACCACCTTTCTGTGTTTTTTTGCAACTACATTCAAAGCGGTTTACATATTATATACAGGTACTTTATTTGTACCTGGGGCAGTGGAGGGTTAAGTGATTTGCTCAGAGTCACAAGGAGCTACAGTGGGAATGGAACCCAGTCCCCCTGGATCAAAGTCCGATGCACTGACCACTAGGCTACTCCTCCACCCCAACTAAGCAAACAAGGCAAGAACTGGAGACACAGCAAGACAGAGACTAGGAGACAAGGCAAGGCTGGAACTTGAAGACAAAGCCGGACTGGAAATGATGTGGATATTGAAACGAGTGAAGCCATATCTCCCATTCAACACTTTCCGGAACCTGATACAGTCCACTGTTATTACCCACGCTGACTACAGCAACAGTGTTTTTTTAGGATGCAAAACCCAAATAACTGAAGAGACTCCAAACTGCCCAAAACACGGCAGCCAGACTTATTTTTGGCAAATCAAAATTCGAAAGTGCATCACCTCTTCGAGCAAAGCTTCACTGGCTCCCCATCAAAGAAAGAATAAATTCCAAGATCAACACAATGACCCACAAGATCATATACGGTGAATCCCCCGGCTACTTTTGTGATTTGATCAACCTCCCTGCCAGAAACAGATCTATTTCTTCACAAACTTATCTCAACCTACACCTTCCCAATTGTAGAGGAGTTAAATACAAGACCTACTATGCATCCAGTTTCTCCTTTTTGGGCAGCCAGCTTTGGAATGCTCTACCCAGACCAATCCGATTAATTAACGACTACTTGCCCTTTAGAAAAATGCTGAAAGCTCATCTCTTTAAGCAAGCCTATCCTAATGTCCCAACCTAATCTCACCAACCTCCACTCCCAATTCTGTTCTGACTTAGATGACGACCTCATCATTGGTTTTATTTACCCCACCTCCCCATTCCCCCTTTACTCATCCCATCCTTCTCTTCTCCATTTCCCTTTTATTTTATCCCTCCTTACCCCTTTTCTCCCAAATTATACTATCCTATCCTGTCTACCCTCTCTTATCCTAATCATACACTATCAAGCCCAACTTATAATGTTTTGAAATTTCTATTATATGACTTTGTATTTCAAATTACTATGTAAGCTGCATTGAGCCTGCATTATGTGGGAAAGCGCGGGGTACAAATGTAATAAATAAATTGATGGCGTTCCAAAAATCTACGTTCACGGTTAAAGAATATACTTGCTCTGGGCCTAACTTGGGCGCTGGTATTTACACCAAGTTTTATTTGGTGTAAATGGACTCACCTAGAACTAGGTGCAGGCATGGCTGCTAGACGTATTCTATAAACCGCGCCTAAATCTAGGCATACTTTATAGAATACATCTAGGCGTGTTTTTTTCTGTGTCAATTTTCAGGCGCCATATATAGAATCCAGCTCTTAATTCATGAAATAGCATTAGCCAAGTGTCATGTTAGCGTGGTCACTGTTACCGTGCCGCGCACTAACACCATGCACTGATTTATGTGCCGACTGCTTTAATGAAAAGACCCCTTAGTTACATAAGGCAGAACACCATCTCTTGCACAACTCAGGACGTGGGGGGTCCTCAGACAGGTATATCATAGAAAGGCATCGATCAACATTATATCCAAACAGCTTTGCTGCTTCACATTAGAAAGTAAGTTTTATGGAGCGATCTAGAGTTCCTTGCCAGTCTATGTACCACCCTAAGAGAATTTGGCTTTGCAGACTGCTATTGGTGCCTTGTAACATAGTAAAAGACAGAAAGACCAGATGGTCCATCTAGTCTGCCCAGCAAGGTGGCTGGAGTCTTACCTGCCACTCTGTGCAGAACAGGCAGGTTAACTCCTCTGTGCCTTCATATAGGATTGTACCTTCTGCTCCAGGCAGGTTACACTCGGTGTCATTTGTTTGGCTTTAGATCCCTTCCTCTTCCTAGATAGAGATCCTCAATATTTATCCCAACCACCTTCCTCAGAAGAGCGTAGACAGTGTTTCAGCACATGACTGAGAAATATTTGCCATCAGCCTTCTCAATTTTCAGGGTGCAAATGTGAACTCTAAAATAGCCTGTGTGACAGGCAGAAACACTGCGTAGCCTTGCCACTCCCTGGCATTGGCCTTATCTTGGCAAGCATTGACTTTTTATCTTAAGGAACAGACAAAAACTGGGAGCCAAATCCTCTTTCGTTTTGTCATACGGTCCTGTTATGTTCTTCGCCCAGTAAAGCCTTGAACAGGTCCAGCTGAATGCACATGAAA
The DNA here is from genome assembly GCF_901765095.1 of Microcaecilia unicolor. Taxonomy (NCBI): domain Eukaryota; kingdom Metazoa; phylum Chordata; class Amphibia; order Gymnophiona; family Siphonopidae; genus Microcaecilia; species Microcaecilia unicolor. Next base: position 44,891,220 of record NC_044036.1, read on the forward strand.
TGTTTTCTGTCTTATTGAATTTCATTCTCTCAGCTTTGACACGTGGAGGTCCTAAAAAAAGGACAATACTAAAAAAAAAATGCAAAAATGTAACCACATTTGGCACAGAAGGTTCCAGAGGAAATGTGTAGTGAACCTGAGCTAGAATTTGGGCATTAAACAACTATCCGTCCTAATGAATGTGAAAGCACTGCAAATGTCACTCCAGTTGAACCAATTTCGGTTTGACACATGGGCAGTGCTGAGGGCTGGCTTTTCTGTGAATTTTTTTACAATGGAAAAAAGTTGTTTACGTGAGCTTGAGGCTTTTCATATTTGTTTTGAAAAATAAGAGATCTTAGCTACTGAGTCATTGCTTACATTTGTTTCTCAAATCTTCAGCTCTCAATTTATGCCATTGGTGTTCTGCTTTTCGCACCTGTTGTTTGCATAATTTCAGGCTGGGGTGATACCAGGGCTAGGACTGTTGCTCCCTAGCATTAATGGTTTTTGTAGGGGCAATGTTGTCCGTTAGGACACAGTTCCGAGCAGTGATCTGTTCCTCCAATGACTGGTCTTTAAACTCTAAGGGAAAGTAGTCAGAGAGAGAGGAAAGAGGAAGTGGATCTAGGCATCCCAGACATCTGGTCAGAATAAAGGAAGGCATAGCAATATGAACTGGTTTATGAAGTGAAAATTTAAAATGAAGGGAATAATGATCAGACCAGGAAACTGGCATTGTCAGTGGATTAGTACAATTAGTCATTACAAGGTCCAGGGTATGGCCCACCATATGAGTTGGCCCTCTGACATATTGTATCACTCCAATATCCTCTAAGAACGTCGAGAATCTTAGAGAACGTGGTTTTGTGTCGTCATCAAGATGGATGTTAAAGTCACTCCAAAATTAAAAGGTAACTGTCCAATAACCAATTCTTAATCCACAGAAGGACATTTCTTCCAATCCCATGGCTCCTTAATTTTCTCAGGAGTCTCTCATGAGGTACTTTGTCAAAGCAAATTGGTGCGGCAAGACCTCCCTTGGCTGAATCCATGCTGATTCTACGTGTTCTGTAATTTTATTCTTTATAATTGTTTCCACTATTTTTCCAGCACTGAAGTCAGGCTTACTGGTCTGTAATTTCCTGGATCACCGCTTGAACCCTTTTTAAAAATCAGCATCACTTTAGCCACCCTCCAGTCTTCAGGTACTACAGATGATTTTAACAACAGGTCACAGATCACTAGCAGCAGATCAGCAATTTCATGTTTGAGTTCTTTCAATACCCTAAGGTGTATACCATCCAGTCCAGGTGATTTAACACTCTTTAACTTGTCAATTTGACTCAGTACATCTTCCAAGTTCACCGAGATTTCTTTCAGTTCCACTGCATCGTTACTCCTGAAAACCATTTCTGGTATAGGTAGATCTTTTACATATTCTTCCGTAAAGACCGAAGCAAAAAATTCATTTAACCTATCCACTATGGCCTTGTCCTCCCTGAGGGCTCCTAAGTACTCCTTTTGCTCCTTCCTGATCTAACGGTCCCACAGATTCCCTCGCAGGCTTCCTGCTTCTGATATACTTGAAAAAATTTGTTTCTATTTGTCTCCCTGGCAAGTTTTTCTTCATATTTTCTTTTAGTCTTCTTATTCAATGCTTTGCTTCTGGCTTGACAGTGCTTATGCTTCTTCTTATTTTCTTCATTCAGATTCTTTTTCCATCTTTTGAAGGATGTTCTTTAGACTCTAATAGCCTCTTTCATCTCACCTTTTAACCACGCTGGCTGCTGTTTGCTCTTTTTTCCACCTTTGTTAATACGTGGAATACATCTAGTCTGGGCTTTCATGGTGGTATTTTTAAACAACATCCATGCCTGATTTAACGTCCTAACTTTTGCGGCCGACCCTTTCAGCTTCCTTTTAACCATTTTCCTCATTTTGTCATAGTCACCCTTGTTGGATTATTTGTAGTAAATAATTAGCAGATTTTATACACACAGCTTCAGCTTTAGAAATGTTAATTTCTTTTCTTCATCTCTCTCATACACCCCAGAATAATTCACTGCTGAGTCACTTTAAAGTTGAAGTAACAAAACATCTGTTTACTCACAGTTTGTAGTTAGATTATATTCAGACAGGCTTATATATACATAATACTATACATTTGGATTATCAGCTCTTTCCATGTGCTTAGATGGTAATGGATGCTCACACCACCATAGATCCACAGCTTAGGAGAGATCATGAGCTCCATGTGCTGTGCCTAACCCCCACACAGGAAGTTGCATGGGTGTGACCTCTCTAGGAAATTCACATCAGAGGTCACAGAGTAATCACAGAGAAAAAATTGGTGACAGACAATGCATGTAAAATACAATACATTATTCCAACAAACCCCTTCTCATGCATAACTGTCATGCAATTATTAATTCATACAAAATCCAAGCTTTATTCGCAGATTCTCAAAACGTTCTCTGGGTAACGGTTTGGTCATGATGTCAGCTGTCATCTCACTGGTGTGACAATAGTCTAGACTGATGACCCCTTCTTTCGCCAGCTCTCGCACGTTGTGATATTTCGTTGCGATGTGCTTGGTGCGTGACTGAACCTTGTCATTCTGTGACAGTCTGATGCAGCTCTGATTATCTTCCATTATCTGGATTGGTCTCTGTTCAGCTATTCCAAAATCCAGCAAAAGTTTTTCAATCCACATCAGTTCTCTGCATGCTTCTGATACGGCCACATATTCAGCTTCTGTAGAAGACAGACTCACAATACTTTGTTTATGACTGGCCCAAGAAATTTGTACATTTCCATACATAAACACATATCCACTTGTGGATTTATAATCAGAATGATCCCCTGCCCAATCTGAATCACAGTAACATATTAGTTTTGGATTACTATTGGCTGAAATCTTTAATTTACAATCAATGGTACCTTTTAAATACCTTACCATCCTTTTAACTGCAGTCCAATCTGATTTGGTAGGTGAGCTGACCCTTCTGCTCAAAATTCCTACTGCATTTGCTATATCAGCCCTGTATGTGATAGTCAGATATAAAAGCTTACCTATGGCTGATCTATATTGGATGTTATCTGGTAAAGGTTCTCTTACTGTTTCATCCTTCAGAAAATCAGTGATCATGGGAGTGCTTACAACTTGGGCATCTTGCATACCTAAACTTTCAATAAGCTCATTTATTTTCTGCTTCTGGCTTAGAAGATAAGAACCATCATTTTGTTTCTCAATTTCTATACCAAGATAGTATGACACATTACCAAGTTCTTTTATCTCAACATTGAGGTTTAAATATTTTACAATGTCCTTGTACTCTTGCTCACTTTCGCTTGCAATGAGCAGATCATCAACAAAAGCTAAAATGTATGCATATTGTCCATTTCTGCACCTAGTGTACAAGCATTTATCTGCTTCACCTTGCTTAAATCCTAAATTTGTCAATATTTCATGCAATTTGTCATTCCAACATTTTGCACTTTGCTTTAATCCATAAAGACCTTTGTTTAATTTACACACTAGCTGTCTTTGTTTTGTATTTATGAAACCTGTTGGCTGTTCCATGTACAAGTCTTCAGTTATATCTCCATGAAGAAATGCTGTTTTCACATCAATGTGGTTGACTTGCATGCCTTTTGAGACTGCAATGCTCAGAAGTGTTCTAATTGTCGTGTGTTTCACTACAGGTGCAAACACTTCATCAAAATCTTCTCCATATTTTTGAAGATATCCCTTTGCGACTAATCTGGCTTTATACCTTTCCACTTTTCCTTGTGCATTCCTTTTTAACTTGAATACCCATTTGCATCCTATAGCTTTCTTGCCAGGAGGTAATTTTGTAAGAATCCAAGTATTATTTTTATCCAATGCATCAATTTCTTCTTGTGCAGCTTTACGCCATTCAGCAGCTTCTTCTGCTGGCATTTTCTCAATCTCATCCCATGTTAAGGGCTCTTGAGCTTCTGCTGACTTTGTTAGGTAAGACAGTCTTGGGGGTGGAACACCTTTGTTTTCCCTGGATGAGCGTCTGACAACAGGTTGGTCTGACCTTTCCGCATCCTCTAAATCTGAGAGTCCTTCTCCAATTGATTCCCCTTCTCCAACTGTACTGTCTCCTGCAATGATTCTTTCTGTGTCTGCTTCCTCTGCCTGTTCCTCGTTAGATACAGATGAGTTGCTTTCAGACATCTGCCTTGGTATGGCATTTATATATACTGGCATGTCTATTATGGTTCTAGTTTCATATTCTGGATGATAAGGCTCATCTGGGATAATCCAGCCTTTATCAACCCTTTTGTTTTCATCAAAATATGTAACATGTCTTATGCCAACAATGCCAGTTTTCAGATTCAAAATTCTATATCCTTTGTGTCCTGGAGCATAGCCAACTAAAATGCCCCTTTCTGTTGTGGAATCCAGCTTATGCCTTCTTTGCTTTGGTACATGAGCATATGCTGTACTTCCAAATGTTCTTATGTGTGACAGGTTTGGCTTCCTACCATGCCATGTCTCATGTGGTGTGCGCTCAGCGCCTTTAGTTGGCATTCTGTTTTGTAGGTACACTGCTGTGAGAATAGCTTCCCCCCATAGTCTTTTAGGGAGATTGCTATCTGACAGCATACATCTGGTCATTTCCACAAGTGACCTAAATTTTCTCTCTGCAACAGAATTTTGCTCTGGTGTATAAGCTACTGTTGTGATATGCTGAATGCCTTCTTGTTCTAGAAATGTGCGCATGCTTTGTGAAGTGAACTCACCACCATTGTCGGTCTGAAGAACCTTTGGTTTTCTTTCAAATTTATTGCTCACCATGGCTACGTATTTCTTCAGCATGTCTGTGACTTGACTTTTTTCTTTCAGCAAATAGGCCACACAATATCTAGAGAAATCATCCAAGAATATTAGCACAAATCTGTTATTTCCCAATGATGGGATATTAAACGGTCCACATAAGTCACTGTGTATTAAGTCCAGTACTTTATTACTCCTATTTCCTGTGTATGCAGGAAATGAGGGTCTCACACCTTTTTGAGTAACACAGTCTATGCATTTCTCCATTTTACCAGTATTTGCACTTATCTGAATGCCTGTGGCTAGTTGCCCATTGTGAAGATCCTGGATCACCTTAAAATCACGATGTCCCAGGCGGCGGTGCCAGATTTCCAGACTACATTTACCATCATTCTTCCTTACTTGCGCCATATGTGAGGCTTCACCTGAAATGCTCAGTTTATAAACATCATTATGCATAAAAGCTTCAGCATACACTTCATCATTTTTAGAGATTGTGCACTTACTGTTTTCAAAATGAATCACAAATCCCTTCTTATCTAATGTAGATACACTAAGCATATTGCAAACTGCTTGGGGAATATACAAGACATCACTTACAGGAATTTCTTTAACTTCATTAGACACTTTGCATTTTAAGAATCCAATGCCTTTTGCTTGGATCTTAGCAGTCCCTGCGTTTGCAGTTTTAAGAATACCTTCTTCTGGACACATTTCCTGAAAGAAATCCTTACAATTGGTTAAATGGCATGTGCTCCCCGAATCCAAAATCCAAGTACTTTCATTTGAATTATTATTTACCATAGTCAAAGATTTTTCTGCCATTAGAAAGCTCTTATGTTTATCATTGTCTTTCATACATGTCCTGCTTTGAAAATTCTTTTGTTCCATTGGCTTAGGTGAGCTAGAGGGGGTGTTTTGTGTTTCCTTACACCATTTAGATACATGTCCCTCCTTTCCACATGAATAGCAAATCAGCTTGCCCTTGGGTGGAGTTTTCCCATAGCTCCGCCTTCCTCTATTCTTTGCCAAGAAATTTGTTTCATTTCTCTCTGACTGTCTTTGAGAACACATCTCCTCAGAATCATTAATTATGCATTCCTGCCTCAGTTTTGATGCTGCCTGTTCAAAAGATTGCCCTTCAATGGCTTCATTTACAGACCTAAAAACATCAAACTTCTTTGATAGTGAGGTAAAAAGAAATGCTCTTTTCAATGCATCACACATGGGAATTCCAGAAAGTTCTAGCTTTTGAAATGAAGACATAAGATGCATAATGTGATCATTACACTTACTTTTATCCCTTAATTTGGTTTCATTCAACTCTGCCAACCAAATTGGTTGCTGTTTTGCATATGTAGTTGCATACATAGTTCTCAGTTTATATAAGATGTCCTTTGGTGTATCTTTTCCCTCCACTAATATGGCTTGTTTCTCTGAGAGAGCTTCCAAAAACATGCACTTCACATAATAGTTTGCATTGTCCCATTCAGCCATATTTTCAGCTGTTCTGTTTTGGTCTAAGCATATATTTAATTTCTTTGCTTGAAGGAGACATCTGAATCTTAGTTCCCACTGCTGATAATTAAATTCAGTTAATTTAGGCACCTTGAGAGAGTGGAAAAATGGTGAATTTCCTCCCTCAGCCATTTTCTTAGCCTTCTGTCTGGTGTGTGGGGGGAGAGAGAGACAGACTGAATCTTTCTTTTAAAACTTAAGAGAAAAATGTGGCTTTTTTTACTGCCTGGTAATATTTCTCTTCTTTTTCAATTCCTGGCCCTGGGCCCATAACCCTTTTGTTGGATTATTTGTAGTAAATAATTAGCAGATTTTATACACACAGCTTCAGCTTTAGAAATGTTAATTTCTTTTCTTCATCTCTCTCATACACCCCAGAATAATTCACTGCTGAGTCACTTTAAAGTTGAAGTAACAAAACATCTGTTTACTCACAGTTTGTAGTTAGATTATATTCAGACAGGCTTATATATACATAATACTATACATTTGGATTATCAGCTCTTTCCATGTGCTTAGATGGTAATGGATGCTCACACCACCATAGATCCACAGCTTAGGAGAGATCATGAGCTCCATGTGCTGTGCCTAACCCCCACACAGGAAGTTGCATGGGTGTGACCTCTCTAGGAAATTCACATCAGAGGTCACAGAGTAATCACAGAGAAAAAATTGGTGACAGACAATGCATGTAAAATACAATACATTATTCCAACAACCCTTTCATCTAGGTCCCAATTTTACAAAGATGGGATATACACATCTAAAACTGTAAACCACATATGTGGTGATAAGGCATGGTCTGGGCATGTTTTGGGCAGGCCAAAAAAAATGTGTATTCCTCATTTCAGAAGGGGAATATATGTCTATGTCCAAAAAGATCAACATTGGGATTTACTCCTGATACCCGGGTCATCTAAGTTTCAGAAAAGTGCTCCTAATGAGTAGCAGTCTACTGGAGGGATTATGGGAATGCACCCCAGTGGTTGCTGACCCCGTGAAAATGAAACTGGCAAGGGATAGTAGACACTGTGACAGCTTCAGAAAAAAATAAGCATATATGTTTTCTAAAATGGCTTGCAGAAACGTTTATTTTCAGGCACATAAATTTATGTTTACGTTTAAAAGCCTTTCAATATGTGCGATCAAAGCAAATTACAAACAGAATAAACCTTAAAGCTGTAGGAAAAGACAAATGTGACAGGAGAGAAAGAGGTAAGATACAGTAAAAGCAAAACAGATAAAAATAGAAATAAAACCATTAGACTATCAAATAGATTGCAAAGCATGCATGGATCTACCGACCACTGTTCCCTCTAAGCTGAGCAGGAGTCAGTGGGAGATGCTGTTTCACTATCACTTTTTCAATAGCCAGAGACAGGCAAGCTCTGCAGGACTCCAGGGAACCTGTCTGTCCCTAGCAATTGAAAACACAATATTGAAGCAACGCCCCCCCCCACTGGCAGCAATGCAGACGCTATTGAAAACAGTAGTAAACTTGTGAGGTTTATGACTGCCTGTGTGGGTTTTTTTTTTTTTATTTGAAAGCTTCCCATACATAACAGGAGGGTTTTTTAACCTCTGGGGGGTCCTGGGGCAAGAGCCACGGTCTACAGGTGCAGATGTTTTGGAGCAGCAGACTTCTATTTAGAGCCACAGGAAGCCTAATTTTTGTAGCCGGCAGCTTTAAGAAAGGACCCAGCTCTGCCTGAGCCTCAGGGCCGGGTTATGGGGACCCCCCAGAGGTTAAAATAAAACTTGGGTTACATATGGAAAGCTTTCAAATAAATTAAAAAGCTGCCGAATTAAAAAAAAAACCAAACAAAGCCACACATAGGCGTCATAAACATCACAAGTTTGCTATTGTTTTCAATAGTGTCTGCGAATGTTTGGGGGTCACACAATATGGCAACTGCACAGGGGAGATGGCTTCAACTTTTTGACATCATGCCGTCTCCTGTCATAAAATCTCCTTGTGTTGGCTGCTGGCTCCCTGTCTCCCCCTACAGCCTGTCCAATAGACTGCAGGGGAGAAGGGAGTTGCTGTAGCCTAGCAGCTGCCAGTGGGGAAGACAATTGCAGCAGACAGAGAGATTCAGATAACTTTATTGGCATAACAATTTTACCTATCTTTCCAAAGAAATACCTATAGCAGTTAAGGTTAAAAAAAAAAAGACAGAGAGTTACTGGGAGAGGAATAAAGGGAGCAAGGGAGGGATGAAGGGAATGGAAAGAGGTCAGTGGTTGGAAGAGACAAGGCTGCTTTGAAATGCTGTAAGAGACAGAAAGGAAGAGATGCTGGGTGACTGATAGTGGAGCTGTAGGAGAGGAATAGACACAGACTGTGAGGGTGAGAGGAACTCAGGAACCGATACTCAAAAGTAAACGCGGGCGCTAGAGGCCAATAGCACCGGAGTCCGGACTAGCGTCCACATTTACCTGCACAGAATGTTCAGAGGCCTGGAGCGTGGTAGCAAATGAGCATGCAGATGAACAGCACGAGTATCATGCTAATGTAGTCAAGCCCTTGTAAATGAGGTCATTTTGTATTCCTCCCTAGCGATCAGAACAGAGCATCCAAAACAAAGCTGCCTTACCGCTGCAAAACATAATGCCAGGTTAGAGCAGGCATTAGGATGTTGGAAGAGAGGGTTTCTTATGATTCTTTCTTCAAAATCTGCTGGTTTTGATTGGTTTTGGAGGCAGAAGGAAGTCCATACAAGACCTTAAGCACTGGTTGTTAGAAACGAATATGCGCAAGTCACAGCAGACCCAAAAGTGAAAGCACAGATTGGCATCTGCTTCCTGCGTTCAAATATAAGCGTCCAAGCTAAAAAAAAAAAAAAAAGTTTAAAACGCATAAATTTAGGACACAGAAAACAGATGCCAATGTGTGCTTCACATTCGAGTTGTGCCAGGTGAATGCGTACAGGAGCTGAGCTTACCACAGAACTCCTCTGTTCATGCGCCAGGCACAGTCCAATACTTGCATCTCATTAGCATTGAGCATTATGGTGTGCACAGGTTAGGTAGGGAAGAGAGACTATTGAGGACTGGCTTGGAGGGGGAAAATATGGGTTGTATAGATGGACCAGGGCAGACTGGAAGGCATAGCGTTGAGTGTGGTGTAGATGGTCTGGGAGTAGGATGGTAAACTGTGGCGATGAGTTGAGGTTTCGAAGGAAGAGAGACTGATGGGACTTGCAGTGCTACCCCTAGAATTTCTTGTACCCACAAGTCCTCCCTGACCAGTTGGTAATTTGTGCAAAGTAAAATTCAGCACCTCCAATAATTTTGAAAAGTTGGCTCCTATGTCAGCGATTAAGGAGAAAAGTTGTTCATCAAAGGATGTAATTGGATTATCAATGTGACAGTTGAAATCTATTACTATTAAGAGATTAGTGAACTGAGGAGTGGCCTAGTGGTTAGGGTGGTGGACTTTGGTCCTGGGGAACTGAGTTCGATTCCCACACAGGCAGCTCCTTGTGACTCTGGGCAAGTCACTTAACCCTCCATTGCCCCATGTAAGCTGCACTGAGCCTGCCATGAGTGGGAAAGCGCGGGGTACAAATGTAACAAAACAAAAAAAAAGTCACTGTATCAGCAAGAGTTTGGAATAGTGAATCCCAGAGAGAACTGTCAAGGATCAAAGGAACATAAAGCAAAAGAAAATGTGAAGGTGGAGAAGAGTCCAGACTAAAAGAAAGGATTCAGGGGAGGACAGCTGATCAGAGGCAAGTTCGCGAGAAGGAAAGGAAGTGGGGACCAAGATTGGCAAACCTCTTTCCTTTTTTTGAAATCTGGCAGACAGAGAAAGCAGTATAGTGAGAATGTAGTCATTGAAAGAGTAGTGGGTCCTCACCTCAAGAAAGTCAAGACTATGTGCCCTTTTTGACCCATTGATATTTTAGATGTTTTATGATTCTAAAATGGCCGCTCCACCATATGTAACTGGTGCTTTAACATCCATTTTTTCATGTACAGGCTCTACATCAGTGGATCCTGTTCTAAAATACTAGGACATCTTGAGATGGGTAGGGCAGTGGGGGTGGTCCGCCTCTGGTGCAGGCAGCAAAGGGCTGCACTGAGCAGTCGCGCGGCTGTTGGTTCTGCTGGTTCCCTGCCCCCTCTGACATCAACTTCCTGTTGCGGAGCAGGGGACCGGCGGAACCGGCAGCTGTGCGACTGCTGAGCTTACCCTCTTGCTCAGAGGAGGGAGGACAGGGGGACGTGCCTGGAGAAAGGGGGGGGGGGTGCTCCACCCCAGGTGGCAACCAAGGTAGGTGTGCCACTGCCTAGATGTCTCAATTCCAGTTTGTATGCTCTTTCTAAAATGTCGCTTCATGTGTTTTAATTTTTATTAATACCAGAACTTTAGACTTAGGAAAATGCTGCTGCTACTCTGAGGTTTACTGTAGACCAGGGATTCTCATCCCAGTGCTCAGGATACACCTAGCCAGCTATGTTTTATGGATACCCACAATGAATAGACCACAGTCTAAAGGACAGGCAAAAAAGAACCAATCGGTCATTGAGATGGAGGAAAAATAATGACAATAGATCACCAATATGGCGGAAGAATATTTTTTGAGTTACTCTTTCTCAATAAACCTTCTTCTACCATGCTGGTGCTCTACTGTCATCATTTGTGTTCCATCTTGACTACCCACAATGAATATTCCTGAGAGAGATTTGCATACAATGGAGATGCTGCATGGAAATGTATCTCATGCATATTCATTGGGCAGTGGGGGTGCTGCGTGTCTTATCTTCCGCCTGGACCGATATACTCACATTACCCCTCTCCTCAAGTCACTTCAGTGGCTCCTGATCAGATACCACATACAGTTCAAACTTCTCCTGCTAACCTACAAATGCACTCAATCTGCAGCCCCTCACTACCTCTCTACCCTCATCTCCCCTTATGCTCCTACCCGTAACCTCTGCTCATAGGACAAATCCCTCCTATCAGTACCCTTCTCCACCACCGCCAACTCCAGGCTCCGCCCTTTCTACCTCGCCTCACCCTATACTTGGAATAAACTTCCTGAGCCCATATGCCAAGCCCCCTCCTTGCCCATCTTCAAATCCTTGCTCAAAGCCCACCTCTTCAATGTAGCTTTTGGCACATAACCATTTACCTCTATTCAGGAAACCTAGACTGCCCCAATTTGATTGACTGCATTCTTTGTCCTTTAGATTGTAAGCTCCTTTGAGCAGGGACTGTCCTTCCTTGTTAAATTGTACAGCACTGCGTGACCCTGGTAGTGCTTTAGAAATGTTAAGTAGTAGTAGCAGTAGTAGTATATCCTAAAAACCTGACTTGCTGGGTGTGTCCCGAGGACTGGGTTGAGAACCCCTGTTCTAGTCAAAAACCTCACGTATGTAATATACAACATACCAAGAAAGAGTTTGCTCTCTTTACTGTATCTGTAGTATAGATGAGCTCCTGGTGTGTGCCTCTGACAGGGTTAATGGTGTGCTGAGTGTAAGGCTTCTGGGAATTTACCGCAGCCCACATCTCTTCGGGAAAACGGCATGTTCTGCACTCCTCGGTGGTTTTTCAGCTTCGCCTGTTACTCATTTTGTTTGCCAGCTTTATTGTATAAATTGCTTCCTATTTCATGTTCCTTGCAGGCCTCAGGCCTGCCATGTCATTTCTCTGTTTGTGCTATAATAGCCTTTATCGGGGTGGTTTTCAAGATATTTACTTGGGTGAAATGATCTGACTGAAAATTGTGCTCCTCAAATGCAGCAAAACGTGTGTGCGGGTTCTATGGCACATGGACAGCCACCTTAAGGGGAGCATTCCTGGAAATGTATTGAGAAAAAAATAGTGCATGTACATTCAAATTTCAAATGCCATTCTGGCCTTCTCCCCTTGCCGCCCACTCAAAGAGCAAGTGCAAGGTCCATGGACTAAAACGCACTCTTTGCCCTGGCTAATTTTAAGAGCGAAACAGCACAGGAAGTTTCTCCTCAAAAACGTGCATGAAGTAAGTGTGTTCAATGTAGGCGGATCGAAAATCCCCCGCCCCCTTATAAACTGATGTTCTGTCCTAGATAAATGGACAGCAGCTCTCCAGAAACATTTTTGAAGCAGGAAGACTCTCCCACTGACTTCTCATTTGGTCACATATAAGCAAAGATTCTTAGCTTGCATGAATAATAATTTTATGCCCTCTTTCAGCAACTGCTCTTGCCATGACCATCTAAACCAACCTCTTCAAAAACGCTTACCCCACCGATCCACCGTAAATCCCCACACCCAGCAACACAGCATAACCAATGATCGTACTGGACAATATACAATCTACATTCCTTTCGACCCTCATGGTGCCTGATACACACCTACCTCATTAGACCACAATATAACCTGTATTTGTTATCAACCGAATTGGCGAACGCCATTGCGGTACTCTGTAAGCCACATTGAGCCTGCAAATAGGTGGGAAAATGTGGGGTACAAATGTAGCAAATAAATAAATAAAATAAATAGTTCACCTCTCCGGGTGTCAGCATTACTGATGCATGCTGTCTGTTTACACCTAAACAGGACCTAAGACTAGAGTACAGTCTCTCGGCTCCTAAAAAACAGTTTACAGTATATTGTGTTAATCTAATTTGCTTTAACACAGGGGCAAACTGACCATTGGAACAACAGGACAGTGCCCGAGGGCCCACAGCAATAGGGAGCCCAATCTCCCCTAGCTTTCATCTATTTTAATCATTTTTGATATCTGGTTAGGGGCCCAAGGGCTCAGATCGTTGTCAATCCACCCGTTCTGTAGCGGTATTTTGTCCACTGTTATGGGCTTGACGGCATCTTTGTGGATACCATAGTATTTATAGTGGTATAAGTTTTTGGTATTTCACTGTTTCGTTTCTGCACCAACTCATACCATTTTTGCTCTTACTGAGGAAGACGGGTGTTTCCTGTCGAGACATGACCCCGTGTCAGGTCTGCTGCAAGAGTGGTGCCCAATAAAGATTTATATACTACTCATTCGGCTGTGAAAGTCTTTTTGGTTCACACCTACTCTTGGATTTGATGGTTTCTTATGTGACAAGGGTTACCCTATGGCTCCAGAAAAAGGAGGACGGATTGAGCCAGTCCAGGTTTTACTTCCCCCCCCCCCCCCCCCCCCCAACACTGACTCTCTTGATAAGTCAAAATGAAAGTAGTATAAACGTTAAACTTTCAGATGACTAATAATTGGAAGCTCAGGGCAGAAATAGAAAGAACCTCCTCCTAGCACTGGGATGCAGCTGCCGAGTCACCAGCATGTCTCCTAGGTACGTAAGGAGTTTCAGCATCGTTTACACCACAGGAATGGCCCGGGTGCAGTCACTGGATATCAGCTAAGAGCCTGACACTGGTATCACAGGCAGACATGGAAAGCTGGGGGATTTTGTGACAGAAATCTGGACCTCTTCGAGCAAAGGGGTGAAAGTATCTGGAAAGAATCCCAAGAAGGGGACAACACACCAGAAATAAACACTGGAATAACAGTCATGGTTTGCAGTAACATGATAACCAGTAGAGAGGGGCTTCCCATGGGCCCCCCCCCCCCTTGCTTAAATTATTTTATTTTATGGTAATATAGCCTCCATTCCCAGCACAGATGGGCTAAGTCTTACAGACCTCTTGCAAATCATAGCATAGGCTCTTCAACAGAAACGAAAAATTCACCTCCAGGGCCTAAAGTATTTAACTAGAAACAAGTCCACAAAGACACTACAGATGCAGCTTTCATGCTCCAAAATTAGTGTTTGCTAGGGGGAAAATGTCATCAACAGTGCAAATGGGTTTTTTTTTAACAAACCTTTATTATTAAAGCAGCATCATTAACAAAAAAAACACAGCACAAGATAGATACGTAGTGGTTTCTTCAGTGCATCTATCTAATACAAGAATAACCTAACTATTCAGCAACTAACCCAAGCCAACCAACCCCCCCCCCCCCCCCCCCCGACCAACCACACATAAAGCTTATGAGGAAGAACTCTCAACCATTAAGAGTCCGCATGTCTATTTCCAGTGTAGATACAGTATCGATAACGTCGAGGAGCCGTGAGGTGATACATATCATACCACTGGTCCAATTTTTGCACCACTGCAGAAAGGCCGGGAACCTGAGGCAATTTCAAAGTAGTAGCAGTTACCATCCTAGCTGCAGTCAGCCCCAGGTGCTACAGCAGATCCGAACTCTCAGCCAATTGGTGAAGCTGTACTTTCAAAAGAGCAAATTCCACACGTGGTTCTAGGTCCTCCTGCAAGATCTGAGAGAACATGTGGAAAACCCTCATCCAAAAAGGTTGGGCAAGAGGACAGTCCCACCACAAAAGCCAATAAGTCCCCTGACTCGCACATCCCCTCCAGTATAGATCTCCCAAACAGATCCCTATTTTAACCAGTCTCACAGGAGTAAATATCACCTTAACAGAACCTTATTCCCATTTCCCACAATTAAAATGGGCGCCCTACCCAAATCATCCTCCCACTAAATCGTATACTTGAGGTACCCTTTACAGTTCAGGCCAGTGGCATTCCTAAGTCAGCTGCCACCCAGGGTGCATCGCCGCTGCGCACCTCCTGACGCATCACCTCCACTCCTCCAGCGCATCACCTCCATGTGGCTCCACACCCGGTGCATCACCTCCATGTGGCTCCACCCCCTAGCACATCACCTCCTGGGGGTGCAGGGAGCAGTTGCACAGCTGTTGGCTCCACCATTTCCCTGCCCTGGAACAGGAAGTAACGTAAGACCAGTGGCGTTCCTGGCCTGGATGGCACCCGGGGCGGAGCGCTGATGCGCCCCCCCCCCCCCCCGCTAAATGACACCTCCCCCCCCTCCGGCAAAATGACACCCCCCCCCGGATGCACGCCACTGGGGGGGTGCCATGGCACGCGCCTGCTCCGAGTTCGCTAAACTTCGCTTCGCTGCAGCTCCCTCTGCCCCAGTACAGGAAGTAACCTGTTCCAGGGCAGAGGGAGCTGCAGCGAATGAGCGATGAAGCTTAGCGAACTCGGAGCAGGCATGCGCCGCGGCACCCCCCAGCGGTGTGCACCCGGGGCGGACCGCCCCCACCGCTCCCCCTTGGTACGCCACTGCGTAAGACGGAGCAGGGAACTGGGAGAGCCGACAGCCACGCGGCTGCTCCCTACACCACCTTGCAGCATGCACCCGGAGCGGACCACCCTCACTGCCCTGCCCTTGGTACACCACTGATTCAGGCATTGATAAATCTGGGAAATTTTGCACTGCAGGCCCCAACAAAAATTCAAACTGTCCCTTACCCCTGCCTAAGTCAGCCAACACCCAGGGTGCCCGAAGATAATGCTTAACTTGTAAATAGGAGGGGAACACATCCCTAATGCTGTTGTAACTCCTCAAAGAGTTGCACCCCTCCCCCACCCCCACCCACACAATTAGAATTAAAAAACTGATCCATACATACCAAACCCTGCCTTTCCCAATTCTGAAACAAAGCCTGACCTCTCCCTGGGATAAATTCCACGTTATACATCAAAAGCGTGTACCAGGAATAATGCCTGCAATGCCCTCCAGATTTTCATAGTTAAAGCTCAAAAGAGTCCTCCCCATCCCTCCCCCAAGTGACCGCTCAGAGGCTGCCATGGGAGATGCATCAATGAAATATCATCCTCCCCCTCCTGTTCAAACTCCACCCATTGCTTAACTTCCTGCGTTTGCCACACCAGAATCGCCCGTAACTGGGAAGCATAATAATAATACCTACGCATATTAGGCACTGCCAGGCTGCCATCTTTTTTCCCCTAACCACAAAATATGACGCGCCACATGAGAATGCTGACCCACCCAAAGAAACCTATGAAATAAATGCTGGGCCGGGCCGGTATCATCACCGGTAATGCTGCAAACAGGTATAATAAGCGAGATAAAATCATCATTTTCAATACTTCAATACGACCCAACCAGGAAAGAGTTAACTTGGTCCAGCTATCAAAATCTTGAACCAGCTGGCTAATCAGTGACTTATAGTTCAAATCATACAAATTAGAGCCCGCTCCACCCAGAGAGATACTCAAATAGCACAACGAGGAATGCACCCAGCGTAACGGAAACTGGGACCAAAACCCATCAACAGTGCAAATGTTAACATTTTGGTACTGATCAGTGGCGTAACTATGGGGGGGCACGGGGCCTGGGCCCCCTCAAACTGGCTCTAGGGCCCCTGGTTTGGCTGGTGGGGGTCCCCAACCCCTGCCAGCTAAGGCTTGCGCATGCTCAGTTTAATTAAAATGAGCATGCATGGCGCTGAAAGCAGGACAGGGCACCAGCAATGTAAGACCAGTGCAGAACAAACGGTTTAGCTGGCTGGGGTTGGGGACCCCCACCAGCCAAAGTACCTTCCAGCAGCAGCAAGTGGTGGGAGGGGGAGCAGCGGCGATGGCGGGGAGGCAGAAGCGGTGGGGGGGGGGGGGCAGAGGTGGCAGCAGGAGGGCGGCAGCAACGAGGCAACCAAAAATGGGACCCCCACACCTTGGGCTCTGCCCCCCCTCTTCTGTCGAGGTCTGGCTACGCCCTGATTCCTCCAAATACGAGTCTCTCCTTTTTAACTCCTTTTCACTTTTTCTCTGCAATCCTTTGAACTCCAGAGTGGCAGGGGAACCTCTGGAATAGGCACTTGACAGACACACATCTCACTAGGGTCTTCATTCACTCTCTCCATGAGACAGACCCAGAGTGAGAGGTTTACTCCCGCAGAGCAGAGACACTCTCCACACCTTCTGGATCTTTCATTTTGAAATGAGGTGGAAAAAATGCAGTGAAACAGGCTTGTTTCACTTCATTTCAAAACAAAATGGACGATAGAAGCAGTTTTATTTAGGAACAGTGCCTGCTGTTTGCAAATGGTTTGTGCTATTCTCAGAACAAAACAAGCCAAAATAGAACATCAACAACAACAAAAAAACGTTGCTATGCTCACACTTAGAGAAATGCCTGAAGCATCCTGCGTCACCACCTGTATCTACTGCAGGAGCTTAGTGGCTAGAAGCAGGCTTCTCCTTCCCTTCACCAGCACCAGCATCAAATCTTCTCAGTGTAGTGACCAACACCTTGGCCTGTACTATTTTGAGCACTCCTGGAAGGATGAGCTACACAAGTGGTTCAGTTTCACTCCTTATCTTGACAAACACATTATGCTCTCTGTTGTGAAAAGTCCAACAACTCCTTTTCTGTAAGAACAGACAAAGAAAAAAAAGTCCCTCTAAGGGACCTGTGCTCTGAAATGTACACTAAAGATTCCTGCGCATGCTAAAAGGCTCTTCATGCAGGGCACAAGGTTTTCTTTATTTTACTCACCTGCTGTAATGCAGTCTCTGTGATGAGCACACATTACCTTGCTTGCCAACATGTGCATCTCAAAACCCCCCCACACTAACCAACACCAAGTAAAAGAGAGTTCATTTTCCCCAACTCCCTGCCAGTAGCATATTGCCATTCTCTCTATTTACCTAAGTGAAACACAAATGGGGTAATTCTTTTAGTGGACATCGCCTTTTAGTTGCCTTGATGCTGGATGGAGAGACATTTTTTCTATAACAGCATTTGAGTGTCTGGATTTCGTTATACAAATAGTAGCACATCATAGTGTCGAGGCACCTGCAGTTACACCGGCCATAGACTTGATGTAACTGTGGGCAGTAGTGTAGCCAGAAATGTTTTTACAGAGGGTGCGTCTCCAGTGTGACCCCGTCTCCCCCACGACGACGACCCCCTCCCCTTCCCCTCCTCCCAGTACCTTAAAATCACCTCTGCGGCAGTTTTCGCACGGGCAGCGGCATTCATAGGCTGCCTGTGGCCTACACTAGGACTTCTTCTCTGAACTGTCCCGCCCTTCACAAAACAGGAAATTGTGTCAGAAGAAGTGGGACAGTTCAGAAAGGAAGTCCCGGTGGGCAGCCTATGAGTGCCACTGCCTGGGCGAAGACTGTAGCAGAGATGATTTTAAGATACGGGCAGGTGGGGGTAGGGGGAAGCTGGGTCTGACAGGGGTTGCATATAAGTACATAAGTACATAAGTATTGCCATACTGGGAAAGACCAAAGGTCCATCAAGCCCAGCATCCTGTTTCCAACAGTGGCCAATCCAGGTCACAAATACCTGACAAGTTCCCAAAAAAGTACAAAACATTTTATACTGCTTATCCCAGAAATAGTGGATTTTCCCCAAGTCCATTTAATAATGGTCTATGGACTTTTCCTTTAGGAAGCCGTCCAAACCTTTTTTAAACTCCACTAAGCTAACTGCCCCTACCACATTCTCTGGCAACGAATTCCAGAGCCCAATTACACGTTGAGTGAAGAAAAATGTTCTCCAATTCGTTTTAAATTTTCTACATTGTAGCTTCATCACATGCCCCCTAGTCCTAGTATTTTTGGAAAGCGTAAACAGACACTTCACATCTACCCGTTCAACTCCACTTATTATTTTATAGACCTCTATCCTATCTCCCCTCAGCCGCCTTTTCTCCAAGCTGAAGAGCCCTAGCCGCTTTAGCCTTTCCTCATAGGGAAGTCGACCCATCCCCTTTATCATTTTCGTCGCCCTTCTCTGCACCTTTTCTAATTCCACTATATCTTTTTTGAGATGTGGTGACCAGAGTTGAACACAATATTCGAGGTGCGGTCATACCATGGAGCAATACAAAGGCATTATAACATCCTCATTTTTGTTTTCCATTCCTTTCCTAATAATACCTAACATTCTATTTGCTTTCTTAGCCACAGCAACACACTGAGCAGGTTTCAACGTATCATCAACGACGACACCTAGATCCCTTTCTTGGTCCGTGACTCCTAACGTAGAACCTTGCATGACATAGCTATAATTCGGGTTCCTCTTTCCCACATGCATCACTTTGCACTTGCTCACACCGTCATCTGCCATTTAGATGCCCAGTCTCCCAGTAACGTAAGGTCCTCTTGTAATTGTTCACAATCCTCCCGCGATTTAACGACTTTGAATAACTTTGTGTCGTCAGCAAATTTACTTACCTCACTAGTCACTCCCATCTCTCTAGGTCATTTATAAATATGTTAAAAAGCAGTGGTCCCAGCACAGACCCCTGGGGAACCCCACTAACTACCCTTCTCCATTGAGAATACTGAACATTTAACCCTACTCTCTGTTTTCTATCTTTTAACCAGCTTTTAATTCACAATAGAACACTACCTCCTATCCCATGACTGTCCAATTTCCTCTGGAGTCTTTCATGAGGTACTTTATCAAACTCCTTCTGAAAATCCAGATACACAATATCAACCGGCTCACCTTTATCCACATGTTTGTTCACCCCTTCAAAGAAATGTAGTAGATTGGTGAGGCAAGATTTCCCTTCACTAAATCCATGTTGACTTTGTCTCATTAATCCATGCTTTTGAATATGCTCTGTAATTTTGTTCTTAATAATAGTCTCTACCATTTTGCCCGGCACCGACATCAGACTCACTGGTCTATAATTTCCCGGATCTCCTCTGGAACCTTTTAAAAAAATCGACGTTATATTGGCCACCCTCCAATCTTCTGGTACCATGCTCGATTTTAAGGATGTTACATATTACTAACAATAGCTCCGCAAGCTCATTTTTCAGTTCTGTCAGTACTCTGGGATGAATACCATCTGGTCCAAGAGATTTGCTACTCTTCAGTTTGTAGAACTGCCCCATAACATCCTCCAGGTTTACAGAGAATTCGTTAAGTTTCTCCGACTCGTCAGTGCCTGCTAGATTCTATCTGTTAATGCTGTGGTACAAAGTTTTTAAAACTAAGTGGAAAAGACTATAGACATTAGTTGATAAAATTTGCCTTTTATATTTTTATTTTGCCTAACACTAACCTACAATTCCTCCTTTAAACCCCAATCTTTAAGTTCCCAAAGCACAAAGCAAAATAGTGTTCATGTACCAAAGTGGGGTGGAGGAGTGGCCTAGTGGTTAGGGTGGTGGACTTTGGTCCTGGGGAACTGAGTTCAATTCCCACTTCAAGCACAGGCAGCTCCTTGTGACTCAAGTCACTTAACCCTACATTGCCCCTTGTAAGCTGCATTGAGCCTGCCATGAGTGGGAAAGCACAGGGTACAAATGTAACAAAAAAAGAAATGTCCTCTTCTCTCAGAAAGAAAGTTCAGTGAGACCTTTCCTCTTTATATAGTTTTGAATCTAAGGGGCCTTTTTTTAAACAGGCTCTTTGAAGCTGACTCAGCAACCTATGCAAGTATTCTACTTCCCCACACCTTAATTAACACTTAATTGAGGTCACTGGATGAGCTACCTCTCCAGCAGCCAAAGAACAGAAAATAACTGCCTTTAAGAACAAGAGTTTTGGGCTGTTTAGTTTCTACCTCTAGAAAAGGTTTCAATTTAAAACTATGGGGAAAATGCCTATTTCTAGAGAAAATTTCTGTTTAAAACTATGGGGAAAGGGTTTGTACACTATCTTGCTTATTTTCGAAGGAGAAGGGCGCCCATCTTCTGACACAAATCGGGAGATGGGCGTCCTTCTCCTAAGGTCACCCAAATCAGCATAATCGAAAGCCAATTTTGGGCGTCCTTAACTGATTTCCGTTGTGGGGACGACCAAAGTTCAAGGGGGCGTGTTGGCAGTGTACTGAAGGCAGGACGGGGCGTGGTTAACAGATGGGTTTCCTCAGCTGATAATGGAAAAAAGAAGGACGTCCCTCACGAGCATTTGGCTGATTTTACTTGGTCCATTTCTTTTCCATGACCAAGCATCAAAAAGGTGCCTGAACTGACCAGATGACCACCGGAGGGAATCGTGGATGACCTCCCCTGACTTCCCCAGTGGTCACTAACCACCTCCCACCACGAAAAAAACAACTTCAAAAACTTTTGTCTTTTTTTTTTAGAGTATGTCCTTCGCTATGTGTCCACCCCTGTGACGGCAGTTAAGGATTTCCAAAATGTGGATGTTTCTGTGAGAAGGACATCCATGCTTTTGCTATGCCTCTGACACCCTCTTTATTTACTTATTTTGATTTTGGATCACAGGTAGTAGCAGTGGGATTTGAACTGGCCATCTTGGGATTGCAAGACCAGTGCTCTAACCACTAGGCCACTCCTCCATGCCAGTCCTTTGATATTTGGCCATCCCTGTGTGGGGGGGGGGGCAGTATGCAGGTCCCTTGGGGGGGGGAGGTATATGTGTGTCAGCGGAGGCATAATGAAGGTGTGGACATCCTTCTTTCAAACATTTTGGATATCCTCAACTGCCTCCCATAGGAATGGCCAAATTTCAAGGGAGTGGAGTAGAGTGGCCTATTTTGTTCTACAGCACAGTCTTGCACGCTCACTTTCTTCTTACCCTTCTTTCTAGAGCAGTGCTTTCCAAACGTGTTCTGGGTCTGGTTTTCAGGATATTCACAATGGAAGTACAAGAGGTTATCTACATGCACTGTCTCCACTGTATGTAGATTTATTTTATGCACTCAAACTTCTGGAAAGCACTAAAAACAGATCTGTTCAGAAGAGCATACCCCACCGACTCAACATAAAAAACCTGGACATTTGCAGCACAACGTAACCAAAGACCATAATGGACATACCCTAACTCTTCCTCTCCCTCCCTAAGTTCTCCCCAATTGTCTTTACCATACATGTACCTCATTCTACCATAATATCACCTTGATATTGTTCACACTTTGTATTTGTTCACACTGGAATCGGTTAACACCGTTTACGGTACTATGTAAGCCACATTGAGCCTGCAAAGAAGTGGGAAAATGTGGGATACAAATGCAACAAATAAAATTGATCAGGAAAAGTTTTGGTCATGGGTTCTTCCAAGTCTGTTAGATAATGCTAGGAACCTAAGTTACTTTTGGGCTTAATTGGAAGTCTGTATTCTCAATAAATAGATAAATAAATGTATTATTAGGCTGACAACAATTTAATGGTTTATTATACTATCTCCAACACTCCTGACCTTTCTTCTTTTCAGGCTTGCTTACATCATGCTGTTACTACTTGGCTTCAAACTAACCATCTACTGTTTAACTCTGATAAGCCCATTGTATGCTGGGTTACTGCTCATATATTTCAGCCAACTCAGGTCCCTAATCTCTCTGGAACACCAGTTCATTTAGAAGAATCATTCAGATAATTGGGGATTCCCAACTATCTTTTACTCAGCAAGTCTCAAACATTGTAAGACAAAGGGTTCTTTATTCTGCATAAATTGAGATCTGTTGGGACATTTTTTGATGATGTTACTTTGCACACTCTTCTCTGTGCTGTTCTTGTTTCACGGATAGACTACTGTAATGTTGCTTATGTTGGGGTATCTAGAACGAACTTAAGCATTTGCAAACTTTGCAAACACAGCCTCCCGTCTAGTGTGTTGAGCAAAGAGGCAGGATCAAGTGACCCCCATTGCTTTACCGACCTCATTGGTTGCCTGTTGAATGATAAACCCATTTCAAAGTTGCAGTTTTGGCTTTTAAAGTCTCGCATGCAGGTACACCATTATTTCTTCATTCGTTTGCTTTAATCAATAAACGATCAATTGGTTTTACTGAACCCATTGTCGCACATTATGAATCTGTCACTTTGCTTTTTTCTTCCTTGCTTCAGCACTATAGAATCATTTTCCATTGTCTCTCCGTTTTGAACTGTCCTATAGAAAATTCAGAATCCTACCGAAAACTCATCTTTTTACCTTAGCTTTTGATGGATCATCTGAAGGTTAGCTGGAACTTATGCCAGCCTGCATAAGATTTGCAATTTGATTTAACATTTGATTTATTTATGTTCAACTGTAGAACATTTAATAAACAGTAAATTATAAACAAAATGTAGAATGCTGTTCCTTACCCCACCCCACCCCCCACCTCCAGAATGCTTCTTTTTTCTTGATCTGCTCCTTTGTACTTCCAACTCAGATTGAAATCAGGTTTGGAATCTGGTACCATGAGCTTTCATTTGCAACCATCTGAGGAATCCCCCCACCCCCAGGTTATATCCACTCCAAGCAGACTTTGTCTGGTCATTGCCATAATGGTCCTGAGCAAGACCATGCATCAGGGCTCCCAATGGAGCCAAAGGATGTTTACTGGAAATGTCTTTCTTTTTTTAAGGTATTTTGTTTCAGTTTGCCACTTCCGATCTTCCTTTTGTAATTAGTAAATACCAGTCTTAAATAATGCACACTAACTCCCCTGTTCACTAAGCAGTGCGGCAATGCCGACACAGCCTATTAAAAGTGAACGGGCTGTGTCAGCATTAGCGCACAGCAGCTGCTAGCATGGCTTAGTAAGCGGGGGGTAAGTAAGATTAACTCACGCTAATAAAAAAATAATGAAATTCTGGGATTTCTTTTACCACTCCTAAAATGACATGTATGTGTATATGATTCAAATAAACTGCACACCCCTGCCAAAGCCCTGCAATTGTGAGACCTGCATCTGGCCAAAGGAGGAAGGCACCCACCAAAGGTGGAGGTACACTCAATCCCTACAATAATCAGACAAGCAGGAAAAAGGAGTAGGGCAAGCTGGCTCTTTCCAAATAATGAGGGAGACATATGTATGAGTCCAAATCTTTATTGAAAGATACCAGCTTGCCCTACTCCTTTTTCCTGCTTACCTAAATCTGGCCACCAGATGTCACTCTTAAACAATATTTTTTTTATACGGAATAAAAAAAACACTGATATGCAGATGCGCAGAAGCAAATGTGGACTCTAGAGGTCATTTAGTGCTGGACTAGCAACTGCATTTGCTACCGTCCAATGTTCAGAGCCAATGAACGCATGAAATAACGAGCTTGCCAGCTCTGAATGCAAATTGCATGCAAAAGAGGGGCTCCTGCATTCCTCCCTAATGCTTAGCGGGTGGCACGCCAAACAAGGGTACTCCTCCTGTGGGAAACCCTATGTCGGCTTGGAGCTGACAGAGTTTGCCAGGGCATTGAGGAGAAATGAGGAGACCCCCAAGTCATGAGGGTCTGGAGGTCCACTGGACCTCCAGACCGCCCCCCCCCCCCAAAACATAAGGACCTAGAGGTCTGGTGGACCCACAGACCCCTCACCTGCCCACCCCCCACCCACCACCATAAATATATAGAACTCTGGTGGTCCAGTGGGACCCTACCCAGGCCCAACGTGACCCCCCCCTAAACCTAACTCTGGTGGTCTAGCATTGTTCCCCCCAAACCCCCTTGTACCTTCAAACAGGAGGAGAGACTAGCAATAAATGCCATGGGATTATGGATTTGTCTAGGGCAGGGATATAAACTGCAATAAATGATGTGGGATTTTTCTAGGGCAGGGCTAAATCAAGTCCAGTGCTTGTGTCCTCTTAGAGTGACGGGATTTAAGTTTATATTTATTTATTTGTTACATTTGTACCCCACATTTTCACACCTATTTGCAGGCTCAATGTGGCTTACATAGTGCTGTGAGGCGATAGCCGCCTACGGTGAAGAAACAAATATAGATTGAAGTTATTTACAATGAAATAGATATAAACAGACACATCAAGGGATCATAAAGAGGGAAGTTATATAACGAATATAAAGTTCAATAAAAGTTTGGGTTTCTTTGTGTTGTTGGATTTAGGTAATTAAGTTGGGTCAGTAGGATATACTGTTCCGAACAGGTAAGTCTTTAGTAATTTCCGGAAGTTGAGGTGGTCGTACGTAGTCCTCGGGGTTTTGGGGAGTACATTCCAGAGTCTTGTGCCTATAAATGAGAAGCTGGATCCATGAATTGATTTATACTTGAGACCTATAGAAAAAAATAGATACAAAAACGTGTCATGAATTTTTCATTGTGGATATCCTGAAAATAAGATTTGTTTATAACCCTCTGAGGTTGTTTTCCAATCACAGATTTCAGAATACAAAAGTGCAAATTATTCAGAAAAAGTTCATATATTAGAAATATTGAATTTTCTATGACCTAGGGGAGGAACGTATCTTGAGTCTGTGATCTACCTGTGCATAATAGACAGGAGGGGGTGAAATATTTGTATGTTTACCTATACATATTAGAGATGATAGCGCCTATTATCATGAGGTAGATAGCAGTAAATAGTGCTCTTCACTTTGTGATTTTCCTTTCTTCTTGTATTTTATTTTTAAACTGCCTTAATGCATCTTCACCAACTTCAAAGGGTGATATATCAAATTTTAGAACAAACAAAACTATTTTTAGGTGCCCAATTTACCACTGAATAGTTTGCCGTATCTTTGAATCAAACCAAAATCGGATGTTTTTTGGTGGCTCCTAGCAGTGGTGTATCTAATCAAGGTGTGTGTGTGGCATATGCACCCCCTGTCAGTCCCTCCTTCCCTTCCTGGCCCTACTCTGTAAAGATCTGAAATTCCCTCCCTCCCTCCGCTCCCCCCATGCCTTTAAATCATTTCCAGTCTTCACCAGTCAGCGCCAGCAACAGTGGCACTCATAGGCTGCCTGCACAGGACTTTCTCTCTGAACTGACCTGCCCCTTCTGATGCAACTTCCTGTTTTCTGAAGGGTGGGATGGTTTGGAGAAAAACCCTGGTGCAGGCCGTATGGAGCCTATGAGTGCCATTGCCATTGGTGCTGCCTGAGCGAAGACTGTTGGTGATTTTAGGGTACGGTAGGAGGGAGGAGCAGAGGATGGAGGGAGGGAATTGCAGATCTGTGTGGGGCAGGGCCAGAAAGGGAAGGAAAGATGCTGTGGGAAGTAGAAGAGGGACTGACAGGGAGTGCATATGCAACACACGCACCTTGATTGGATATGCCACTTCTAAGAGCCATATCACCTTTTGAAGTTGGTGAAGACACATTAAGGCAGTTTACAAATAAAAAATAAAATACAGACGCACCTCCTGTTGAAAATTCCTGGCTACGCTACTGGATCCTTGGTCTGTACACAAGAAGCTGTAAGCAGCAGGCTGTAAAATGATTTAGGAGACAACTCAGATGAGACACAAGAGTTTTACCTTAGATGACCCTTAGCAGTAGTTTAGATTTGACTGGTTTGAAAAGGAGAGAAGAGCAGGGGTCTGGTTGGTTTATGAGATCCAATGAAAGGAATAATGGGAAAACAAACTATGTATTTCATTGTAGAATATGAGCCTGTCAGAAGCGAGAGGAAGTATACTTCATTACAAAGTGACGTTTCAAAAGCCAGATCAGGTACAATGGAACATCACCACACAAACCTGGTTTGTAAAAACCATTGACAAGACAGCCTGCAAGATAACTGTGGCAGCTTATAATGCCAGAGGAAACTCCCCACCCACAGCCATCAGCATAGCCCAGGAGGACATTTCAGGTAAACACTGTTTCTGCTGCTCTCTCTGTTATCAATAGAAATCAAACAAAATAAAACATGGAAAAGAAAATAAGATGATACCTTTTTTATTGGACATAACTTAATACATTTCTTGATTAGCTTTCGAAGGTTGCCCTTCTTCGTCAGATCGGAAATAAGCAAATGTGCTAGCTGACAGTGTATATAAGTGAAAACATTCAAGCATTACTATGACAGTCTGACAGGGTGGGAGGATGGGGGTGGGTAGGAGGATGCATGGGGACATCAAAGCATATCATTGATATTCTAACAGGATGGGTGTAGATAGGTGAGGGGTGGGGTGATCAACAGAGACATACAGCTTTATGGTTTATAATGGGCTAGGAACCCCAGATCCTTGTTAAGTCCTTTCTGTTGGGTGTTAAAATATTCAATCATTCTGACTTCAAAGGTCTTACGTTCTTGTATGGTTTTAAAGTTACCTTTCAGGATTCTCACTGTGAAGTCACTGGTACAGTGTCCTGGTCCTGTAAAATGCTGACCAACAGGTGTGGGAACCCTACTGGCACCAGTATTGTTCATGTGATGTCTATGTAAATTGAATCTTGTCTTAAGCATCTGGCCTGTTTCTCCAATATAGCATCCTTCGTTACATTTCTTACACTGAATGCTGCTCTCTCTGAAAGCAATGGTCTAGCTAGGCCTTGGCTTCGGCTCCTTTCTAAAGCAGATTTTACAGATGTGCTGCCTGTGTAGAATTTGCAGTTTATGCTTCACTGGAGCTTTATTGACCTTTCTATATGTTTAAGAAGTGTAAAATTCATTGATTTCCGATAAAAGTGTTCATACCTACTACAAAGGAACTTTTGTCTGCTTTTCTTGGAGGCCCAGCCCCCTGCTCCTCACTCCTCCACCCAGTGGTGTGCTTTTCATATATAGATAGGTTTATGAGCAAAGACTTCATTTTTGGCCAGTTCACCGGTTAGGTACTGTAAACAAATTCCTTATAAATTGACTCAAAAAGAAAAATGTTGAACCATAAAATTGACTCAAAAAGGGTGGTTCTCTCTCTCACCCCCCTCCCTTCCAAAAAAAAAATTTAATCTGACTTGGTTTAGTGCCTTCTTACTCTTTCATAATTGAAAGAGAAATTTAAAATCCTTTTTTAATCCAAATCTGACCTTCAGTGGTGTACTGAGGGCGGGGCGGTGATTGCAGTCTGCCTGGGGTGCACGCGGCAGGAGGAGTGCAGGGAGCAGCCGTGTGGCTGTCGGCTCCGCTGATTCCCTGCTCCCTCTGCTGTTATTTCCTGTTCTGGGGCAGGGGGAGCAGGGAATCAGCGGAGCCGACAGCCGTGCGGCTATTCCTAGCAGGTAGGAAGAATGCACCGGGGGAGGGGGCTTAGAGGTGATGCACCAGGGGAGGTGTCGTGCTGCACCCGGAGGGGGGGGTGCACAGCGGCAATTCGCCCCGGGTGGCAGACGACCAAGGAACGCCACTGCTGACCTTGGTGTCCAATTATTCAAGCCTTAGAAGCCACCATTTACTAGAAATCAGACATCTTCTTTCCAAATGATGCTCCATGGGCACAGAATTCCAAAGGGAGGTAGCAATATATGAAAAGACCAGAAGATGCCAAATTAAGTGTATCCAGCAGACACAGATAACTGACTCTTATCTTTAGTGCTTAAATCCCTAGCTGGAACATAAATGAGCACAAAACTAATCTTTTTTTCAGAGATGGGGAAGCAATAGAACTAGAGGTTATGAGTTGAGGTTGCAGGGTGGGAGACTTAGGAGCAACATCAGGAAATACTTTTTCACCAAAAGGGTGGTGGATGACTGGAATGCCCTCCCAGGGAAGGTTGTGAAGATAAAAACAGTGACAGATTTCAAGAATGCGTGAGATAAACAGAGGATCACTAGATAGAAAAAGGATGGATTCCAGTCATAGGAGCCAACTTTTCAAAATGATTGGAGCTGCTAAAACCAATGGAAATTAACCCTCCCTAGACACAGAGTTTGCTCAATATTGAGGGTACTCAAACACCTATAGCACCCACGGAGCTGGCGCCTAGGATTCTAATTAAAACCAATTAAATGACCTCATAGCTGGAGTGAGCTTTGAAGGCAGCTTCAGAGGTTGGGAAGGGAAGTAAGACCAATGCCGGGAGGACTTCTATGTTTTAGGTCCCATAAATGGCAACGACAAATCAGGATCAAGGCTGGAGTGGGCTTTGAAGGCAGCTCCAGTAATTGGGAAGAAGGACCAGTGCCAATCAGACTTCTACGGTCTGTGCCCCAAATATTGGCATGGAGAGATGGCGATTAAGTATGCCAGTGTTTAATCATGAATTGGAACCCACTTTTTGGGCAGACTGGATGGACCGTGCAGGTCTTTATCTGCTGACATTTACTATGTTATTATATACTGGGGGCTTATCTTATTCAACACTTTAATCACCAAACATAGAATCCTAAATTTGATGCCACAATGAAGATGCCAGTTTGATGGGTAAATCTCTGCTCTCTGGGCTGCCAGGGCTGGGGGTGCTGTAGAGGCAGTGCCCCATAGCCTCTGGGATAAGGGAATCTCTGCCCTCGTTCAACTGCAGCACACTGTGGTCAGGGTTCAGGGAGCTGATGTAATAAAGTGCGGAATGCTTTGCACATAACTTAGCGTAGCTTCTGCGCAATTTTGTGCACTACCGCGGGCATCCTATGTTCACATGAGTTTTCTGCATGAGATAACAGTGCACACTCAGGCAGATACAGGGGCAAACTGACAGTGATCTGGGCCTCCAGGCAATGAGGATCATTGGGCCTCCCTGGTCCCGCTGCTTCCTGCCCCTTTTCTCCCTGCCTTCAGTGCCACTGACCTTTTCCTTTAAGCCAGCCACTGATGCTGGAACTTCCCTGTGCTGCAGCCCACCCTGAAGATCAGGTTTTATGGCATTTCTGAATCTGAGTTTTAGCTCCATTTTATCACCAGAGGCTAAAAAAAATGTTGGGCGAATCAAATCTTAAGTCAAAATATGAGAACTCATCTTTTTCTTATAAAAATTGATCCAGCATTCAAATGTCTTTGTTTTACCTACAAATGCACTCAGTCTGCTGCCCCTCACTACCTCTCTACCCTCATCTCCCCTTACGTTCCCGCCCGTAACCTCCGTTCACAGGATAAATCCCTCCTCTCAGTACCCTTCTCCACCACCGCCAACTCCAGGCTCCGCTCATTCTGCCTCGCCTCACCCTATGCTTGGAACGACCTTCCTGAGCCCTTACGCCAAGCCCCCTCCCTGCCCATCTTCAAGTCTTTGCTTAAAGCCCACCTCTTCAATGCTGCGTTCAGCACCTAACCCTTACCGTTCAGTGAATCCAGACTGCCCCAATTTGACTGCCCCGATCGGACCGACCGTTCACTTGTCTATTAGATTGTAAGCTCTTTGAGCAGGGACTGTCTCTCTTTGTTAAATTGTACAGCGCTGCGTAACCCTAGTAGCGCTCTAGAAATGTTAAGTAGTAGTAGTAGTAGTAGTTATCTGTGCATTATACAATGCTGATACTCATTGACAACAAAACCTGTGTTGAAAAAGTGGGGAAATATGCGCTTACTATGTTTTAAATAATGAATCTTTTATATGTATTAAAGCTGTACAATGGAATAACACTTTTCCTTTTAGAAAATTAAAACTATTATTAAAAGGACTGCATCTGAGGCTGTAGCACAGGGGTGGATAACCTGTGGCCCGTGGGTTGAATGCCGCCCACCACTGAATTTTATGCGGCCCGTGAGACCAGGAAATGATATTTTTGGTGATTTTAAATACTGTATTTCACATTTAGGGCCCTGTTTACTAAGGTGCATTCGTCTTTTTAATGCTCCTACACTTAGCGTGCGCGCTAACCATGTAGGCACCTATAAGGATATTGTAGGCACTTACATGGTTAACGCCCGTTTAAAATGTTAACGCGCCTATAATGCTGCTTAGTAAACAGGGCCCTTAGTTTCAGAATAGCTCCTTTGTTTTTTTCCATTGTTTTTTTTGTTAAATTTTGACTTATTTATTTATCACAGAAGGTCTATGGAGCTCTGTACATTTCTGGTTCTAACATTACGCAAACTTGCGGTCTGCTACAGATAGTGCTGACATTCATGCGGCACTCTGTGTATAAAGGTTACCCACCCCTGCTCTAGCACATGACTGTCATTGAATAAGTTCCATAAGATAATTTGCTGGTTCTTCGTTCTAGGTTTACCTTCTCCTCGTAATGCTCGGGCTGTAGCAAGGGATAATGACAGTATCTTTTTCACTTGGGATCCACCAAGCAAACTGCTAGACCAAGTTACGGTGTATGTAGTGGAATGGGCAGAGCTTTCAAACAAAGACCAACACAATTTAAATTGGGTTAAAATTCCTGCATCCATGCGATCTACGTTAATAGCAGGTAATCACGAAAATGTTTGTCTACAGCTTTGTTTTTGTAAGATAGCCTTTACGTCAGAGGTCCTCAAATCCAGTCCTTCAGGTCCACAACCCAGCCTGGTTTTCAGGATTTCAACAATGAACATGCATGAGATCTGTTTGTATTCACTGCTCCCATTGGATTTGAGGACCCCTGATTTAGGAGTTTACGTGAAAAGTATGTCAAAAGTATTTAGACCTTTTCAGAAGGACAGTTTAAAATGTAGGCTTGTTTGAGGGCAGTGAGCACATTTTGTGTTTACCTGTGAAATCCAGGGCGCTGCTGCCCTTCACACACACAAATCACACTGGCTCAGTACTGATGAAGGTTATTCTTTGGAGCAAGAGGGGCCTGGTGGGTACAAAGATGCCAGGACTTGAACGCTACCTTCTGTCATTGATTAATCTTTATAACCCTGATTTGCCCAGGGCAAATCACTGTATTTCACCTTGCCTCAGGATTGTAAGCTCTTTGAGGAGGGGACTTGTACCTAAATACTTATGATTATCGTGCAGTGCTGTGTATGCCCAGCCGTGCAATATAAACAAGTAAGAGTGACTGGATTAGTGACTGTTATTACAAAAGGTGATGCATCCGTGGGTCTTACTTTTATTTCTGTTTCAGGGAACATAAAACCTTATTTGTGTCATTCTGTTTGTGTGTATGCGCTTTCTGAAAAGGGGGCAGGTGTGGCTTCATGTACAAGGGGATACGCAAGACAAGCAGGTAAAGTGTACACTTTATTATGGTTCTTCCTAGGCTTTAAGCAGCAGTCTCTAAAAAGTACAAACTTTCTGAAGATGATAATGTAGGTTAAAAAAATTGGGAACCCCCTTCCCTCATATATAAGGTTACCATATGTCCGGTTTTACCCGGACATGTCCCCTTTTTTAGGACACAGCCGGTCATCCAGGCAGGTTTTGCCAGCCTGCTCGTTTGTCCGGATTTGCAGACAAACAGGCAGGCTGATGGGCAGGCGGGTGTCCTATCCTTCCCTCCACTCCTTTACCTTAGTGTGGTGCTCTGGTGGTCTAGTGACCTCTTCGGGGCAGGAAAGAGCCCCCCCCCCCCCCCCCCCCCGGCGTGTCTGCAGATTGTCTTGCTCCCGGCGCCACTTCAAAATGGCTGCCGAGAGTTCAATTGGCGGCCTCGCAAGACTTCCACAGAAGTCTTGCAAGGTCACTGCTTGAACTCTCGGCAGCCATTTTGAATCGGCACCAGGAACAAGAGAGATCTACAGCCACGACATTCAGGAAAAAAGGGACTCTTTCCTGCCTCAAAGAGGCTACGACCACCAGGGCACTACAATAAGGTACAGGAGGGAAGGGGAGGGGTAGTGAATGGAGTCATGTGGGTGGAGGGAGGCTGGAAAATTGGGGAGGGGATATACATGGGGGGAGAGAGAAGGAATCTGGTGTTCATTTGGGGGGGTCAAAGTAACGGGGGTAGGGTGGGGGTGTGACAGGAGGCAGGGTGAGGTGTGACGGAGTGGGGCGGGGGTGCGACAGAGCAGGTCATGTGTCCTCTTTTTCCTTAGGACAAATATGGTAACCCTACTCACATCCCGATTGCATAGTGTGCTTTTGAAACTCTTGAGGCATAGGGGTGAAGTGAGAAGGGGAGATTTATGTTTGTTTTCTGTTTTGGTTTAAAATGTCTATCTTCTTCTAATGTAATTCCACCATTCATGAAGTATTGTAAGCCACATTGAGCCTGCAAAGAGGTGGGAAAATGTGGGATACAAATGCAATAAATAAATAAATAAATAAATGTATTGATTAATATATAGAGCCGCTAAGAGAAATGGTATCATGATGACTTGAATTGTATATTCTCCTTCAGAAATAACTGACTTCAGCCTCTGTTTTGCTTATTTGCTTTTGATTGATTTTGATAATCATCTTTTAACTCTTCTAATCATTGATCAGTTTTATCGTTTTTAAGATTTTATTTTTTATTTTGCAGCCCCATTATCTGGTCCACAAATATCTTGGCAACAGAGAAAAGATAACAGTGTTTTGGTTTCGTGGGAAGACATTACAGCAAACCAGCAAATGGGGTGCATTATTAGTTACAAATTATATTTACAGGAACAAAATTCAAACTCTGCCCCGAAAGTCTTCGGTATGTACTCTGTATTAAATGATAATGTAAGGTCTTCCCACTCACTGCATTCCGCATTGAAACCTTGTACATGGCTGTCTGCTGATCACGCCCCAGGACACACAGGGGCCTAGGGCACAACTGGAGAAGAGGTCCCAAAACCTATCTTAAGGCTATACCTCCTTCAGCTTGGAGTAGACTTTGGGCCTCTTGTGCTGTGGAAGCTCGGGGCAATTACAATAGTTGCCTTGCCACCCCTTAGCACTGGCCCTCCCAGGACAACATTCATTGCATAGAATTATATCCAAGTACAGTAGTAGTTAAAAAACTCAAATATGGCCTAGGTGTCCGTTAATTCTTCATGGTAGCTGGGGCATGACTTTAGAATGCAACTTTCTGTTTTGTAATGTCAGTGGGGTACATATTCTATACCTACTTATACTAAATATGAAAAGATTGATCAAAATGATATTCATAACCTATCTGATAGGCATCTCCACCTCTCTAACCTACTCCTTTAGAAACATGTAAGAGGGTTAAAAAATAAATTATGCTCACCTGAGGTAGGCAGTGTGAGAGGGTTCCTGGAGCTGCTAGCTGCAATGTGCCGACCTTTTAACCCTCTTACAATGTCTTACCATTCTAGAGCAGTTGGGTCTTCATGGGCTTAAAAGATGTCAGAGCCATGGTGCCTTCACCACTTCTCTTGGCAAATGACATGACTACTAGAGGCCCTTGTGAAAAGGGTAAGGCACTCCTACTTACTATTTAAGCAGCTGCTTTGGCTTCCCATTCCATATCGTGTAATTTTCCTTACACATAAGGCTATTTGTGTAGGGGGCTCCTAGTTATCTGTCAGCATTAGTTTTTGTGTACCCTCCTTGTAGGGCACTCCATTCATTGGATTCCAATCGCCTAGTGCTCCCACCACCAGCTAAGGGGAGTTATGAGTTTACTCGTCATACAGCTTTCTTATTTGTGGAATACTCTCCCCCTTATATAAAAGAGGAACTTTCTTTGCCCCGATTTAAGACAGGTCTTAAGACTTATTATTTTGAGCAGGCTTTTGGCAGCTAGCTGTAGGGTTCAGTGGTTTTTGTACCTTGCATGATGGATGCTACAGGCTTTGATACTTGTTTTATTTTGTTATAGTTTGCTTTTATTTGGGCTTTGGCCTCTTTATAGTGTGTCTGTTGTCTTTGCTTTATGAATTTTGGCATTCCTTTCTGTTTTTAATTTATAACAATGTTATTGATGACAAGCCAATGCATACACTCCAAAAATATAACCATAAACTGTTTACATAGAAGAACACATATGAAACAATTGAATGTATCTACTGTCATCAACCTTTTAACCATGTTAACCCCTCCCCCCTCCCTATGTGAAGGTATACTTAATATATTATTGAAAAGTGGCAACATACATCAGCCTTCTTTGTATACATGTACCCATTATAACCACTTCAAACCAGCCCGTCATAATACGCAGAACAAATAATGGGAACTGAGTCTTCCTCATATGTTATCCCACATTCCCCCCCCCCCCCCAAATCCCTCCCACTTTTACCCTTCACTCCTCCCTGCTCTAACCGAAACAATCCAACCCGAACAATCTCCGCTTCATTTCCCCCCCACCCTTCCTAACCCTAACCCTAACCTCTCCTCCCCCCTCCCCCCTTCTTACCTTCCCCTGCCTCGCTCTTCACCTCCTAACCTTCTTCCTTTCTGTTTTAATAGTTGTTTGGAACCACTTTGACCTCTCTTCTTGGCCTGTGGGTTGAATGCAATCCCACTATTGAATTTTATGTGGCCTGCGAGACCAGAAAATGTTATTTTTGGTGATTTTAAATACTGTTTATGAAGGAATAAAATAAACATAATAAATATACTGACATCTTTCACCAGTGGCAGTGGTGCAGGTAGTAGGTCTCTAGCATCCCTCCTGCCCATTGAAGACTCAGCCCTTGTGGAATGCTAAGATGCATTTTCGGGCAGAAGAGACTTTTGCTATGCGGGAAGGGAGGACAGGGATGCCTTATAGGGGGAAGGACTTACAAGGTTGATGGATGGCTAGCAGGGGTAGATACCTAATTGGGGAATACCTATTGAGGAGGAAGGCCTTACAGGGTAGGAATATTAAATAAATTATGGGACATCCCTTTGGCGTTAGTACCCTAGTAAGCTCGAGTCTTATGTGCGTAGGGATAAGGAAAGGTATGAGAAACCATAGACGTTATGACCCATACCACTAACATAAGTTTTTTACGAAGCTGCGGCAAAAGGGGGCCTACACTGGCGTTAGCACATGTTTTTGACGTGCACCGAGGCCCCCTTTTACTGCAGTGGGTAAAAGGCAGGTCTTTCTTTTTTTAAAGAAATGGCAGTGTGGCAAGTGACAGACAACCAGGTGGCATTCACACTTTCCACAGAAACGGAACACAAACAGAAATTGGGTGGAAAGGAACCGGTATCAAGTGATCAGTCACCACATCAAGGTAAGATGCTCCAAAAGAAGCCTTTATTGGGACCCAACACGGTCCGTGTTTCGGCTAAAACGCCTTCATCAGGGGTCTTGACAGGCGCCTTATATAACGTACTGTCAATATAGATCCACAAGCAAACCTTGACAAACGTCTTGTGTAACGCGCCTTTGCATTTGTATTGACAGCACGTTACACAAGACGCTTGTCAAGGTTTGCTTGTGGATCTATATTGACAGTACGTTATATAAGGCGCCTGTCAAGACCCCTGATGAAGGCGTTTTAGCCGAAACACGGACCGTGTTGGGTCCCAATAAAGGCTTCTTTTGGAGCATCTTACCTTGATGTGGTGACTGATCACTTGATACCGGTTCCTTTCCACCCAATTTCTGTTAGTGTAGCAAGTGAAACACTTGCTGTGCACCCATTTCAGGGGGAGGGAGCACTTACCGCTCACCCATTGAGGCACGATCAGGATAATGTTGGGTAAGCACTCTCCCGTCTGAGCAGTAAGGCTAGCTAGCTGGATATTTTGTTTTTTTCTTTTTACCATGTGCTCATCTGAAACATCAGTAATGAGAAGAACTGATGTAAGGCTTTAATAGAAGTTATCCAGTTAGCAACAACTTTATCCGATTAGCTATCCAGATGGCGGTGCTGGTCACTGTTCTCTCTAGATATTCAGAAATTTAAACATTCCACACATTACTAATACAGCAGAAAATAATAAAACAAAAATACATAAAATATAAAAGACCATCTTACTATAGTGTGAAGAGCCTCAGATCAGAATTGAAAAAAAAAACATGCAACTTATCTGTAAAAAATGGAGGTGAGCAGCATCAGTATTGAGTTTCAACTTTCAGTTTCAATATACCAGTCCCGATAGGATCACATTTCGGGCAAATTTTGCTCTGCCTCAGAGAATCTTCAACTGGTCACTAACCAAAATTATGCCCATGATAGTTCCTTAGAAAATCTCTGTTCACATGCCCATGCTTGTATCTCGGCCATTCAAGTTTGGTTGTGCCCATTACTCTTTTTGATTTTCTCTCTGGATATTCAGCATCAGCCGCTATCAAATCCAGGTTAAAAGGCTGCTTTTAAATCTTAACCTTTTATTCACCTGTTCAATACCCGTATTTTAATCATTCCCCAAATATTTATCCTGTTTGACTCTCTTGAATAGAGTGTAAGCTCTGTGTGCAGGGATGGTCTCTTACATGTTTTTGTGCCACAGACGTCTAGTAGTGAAATAGAAATGCTAAGGAGAAATAATGTGGAAATCGGTGCTAAATATCCACATTTTTTTATAGGTGTGGCAACCGGTGTTTAAAATAAAAACACTGAGTATTGAGACTGAATTTTCACCCATTTGTTTTCAAATGAATAAAAAGTAGTTCACTGTAAATTATACTAATACCGAGTAGAATAAAGTGAGCCTGTCTGATTTTAGACTTTTACCTTTGCCAAGAGTTGATAGTATTGTTAAATAAATAATGTTTATGTTCATACTACTAATTCCGGATACACAAGTTAAGCAGCCAAAGTCATTTTAATTACACAGAAGTAAATGGACCCTTATTACTTGTAATTGTTGTTGTCATTTACATTTAGAAATCCCGAGTGAAACATTCAGAAAGCCATATATCTTGGAAAGAATCCCAGCTGGTGTGGTATGCAGTATGTGGATGACTGGTTCCACTGAAGCAGGTGAAAGTCCCAGAGGAAACAAAGAGTTTATCTTCCTGAACATTGGAAGTAAGAAACATTTGCAAATTTTAAGACTCTCATACTGGTTCAGAGGCCCTTTTAGTAAGCTGCATTAGTAAATGGAGTGGAACAGGTGGATGTGAAGCGTCTGTTCACGCTTTCCAAAAATACTAGGACTAGGGGGCATGCGATGAAACTACAGTGTAGTAAATTTAAAACAAATCGGAGAAAATGTTTCTTCACCCAATGCGTAATTAAACTCTGGAATTCGTTGCCGGAGAACGTGGTGAAGGTGGTTAGCTTGGCAGAGTTTAAAAAGGGGTTAGACGGATTCCTAAAGGACAAGTCCATAAACTGCAACTAAATGGACTTGGGAAAAATCCACAATTCCAGGAATAACATGTATAGAATGTTTGTACGTTTGGGAAGCTTGCCAGGTGCCCTTGGCCTGGATTGGCCGCTGTCGTGGACAGGATGCTGGGCTCGATGGACCCTGGTCTTTTCCCAGTGTGGCATTACTTATGTACTTATGCATTCTAACATGGGTCATTCCCATGCACTAAGCCCATTTCTGATGCGGCCGTTAAAAAAAGGCCATGTGCCTTTTTCTATTTGTTGTATTTCTGGCCATGCGCTATTGTTAGCATTAGTCTGCAGCAGTAGAAAAAGTGGGGAAACGACTGTGGACTCCAGACTGGAGCAGACATTGATGTTTATTGCCAAATTATGGTCTTTTTCAAGACCTCTACTTAACGTTTTTTTGTGCTATGATACCTACATTGGAGAGATTCCATCAACAGACTCCTGAGGCAGGCCATAGGCCAAAACACGGTGCCGTGTCGAGTCTTTTTATCAATACATTTTCTTAAAGTATTCAGGCTGTCCGTCCTATCTCTGGAGTCCAAGGTCGTTTTCCCACTTTTTCTACTGCTGTTGTATCTCGTGGGATCTCAGAGTTCTCCACTTTGGTAGATTTCTACTGAAGCATTAGCTTGCAGCCATCTAAAAAAAATGAACACAGAACACTTACTGCCTCCTATTTAGGAGGCACCAATGGCGATCCTAGGTCGGCTGCCACCCTGGGCGGATCACCACTGCGCACCCCCCCCCCCCCGGGTGCAGCGGCGTCTGTCCTCCCAGGGTGCAGCATGACCCCCCGCCCCCGGTGCATCAATATCCCCCCCCCCCCCCCGGGTGCCTTCTTGGCGCGCCTGTCGGCTCCGCTGGCTCCCTGCTCCCTCTGCCCCGGAACAGGAAGTAACTTGTTCCGGGGCAGAGAGAGCAGGGAACCAGCGGAGCTGACAGTCCCGCGGCACCCCCCCAGCAGCGTGCACCTGGGGCGTACCGCCTCCCTGCCCCCACCCTTGGTACGCCACTGGGAGGCACTAAGGGTTCCCATATTATGAACGCTAACCAGTTAACGTGGCAGTAATACCAACATGCTAGCTGAATAGTGCATCCACACCTGTTCTCTGCCCCCTCATAAACATTCAAAAAACATAAATACTGCTCAGAGGGCAAAACTAACACAGAATGCATTAGGGGGTGCTCTTACCAAGCCGTACTAAAAAGTGGCTGGTGCAGGTGGGTTTTTCCGCGTGCTGCATCCACTTTTTGCGAAGTGGTAAAATGGCCACCTTGCCATATATTTTTTGTAATGGCCACATTCTAATTTCAAACTACAAAATTAGTGAGGAAGAGAATCAAAGAAATATTCAACCA
Organism: Microcaecilia unicolor; assembly: GCF_901765095.1. NCBI lineage: Eukaryota > Metazoa > Chordata > Amphibia > Gymnophiona > Siphonopidae > Microcaecilia > Microcaecilia unicolor. Next base: position 44,930,324 of record NC_044036.1, read on the forward strand.
AAGAAAAAAGAAAAGAAGATTCTCTGTATTCTTATATATAAACAGTGGAAATAGTAATAACAGTCAGAATAAACAATGAGGAAAAAGCCTGAAGAAGCTCCCAGTTAACAGCTGAAAGGGCAGGCCTTCATCACAGGCAAAAAAAACCTCCCTGATAAATTTAATTGCAAAAAAGTTAGATAGACCCAAATTTGTCAAAAATAACAGCTTTAACTGTAAACAATTTTTATTGAACAAGGAAATAAAGTACAAAATTCAAACAGAAACACGTGTTGTTCAATGTTTTACAATTTCACATCTAACCCAACCTTCCCCCCACCCACCCCACCCTACATGTTCAGCATATTTCAAAATTGTAAAAATTATAGAGCTTTGGATCAAAAAGAAAAAAAAACCCAATCAAACAATTAATTTAAGCAAAGATATCAAACGGTTATAGTATGTTAAACATGCAGCAATACTCCATTCATATCTGCTTTAGTGAATCGCACCCCATCCCACCTTACCGTAACCATAAGTTATTACAGAGATGACCTGTTGTTTGGACGCTTATAACTCCAGGTTATCATTAGACTGATAACATTTACTTCCATATCATCAAGCTGATCAATCCATAGACTGGTGGGTTGTGTCCATCTACCAGCAGGTGGAGATAGAGAGCAAACTTTTGCCTCCCTATATGTGGTCATGTGCTGCCGGAAACTCCTCAGTATGTTCTCTATCTCAGCAGGTGGTGGTCACACACAGCAGCAGCTCTGGCTAGGCCTCCAAGCCTAATCCTTAGGTTTTGTTGAGGCCTGGGGTTGAGGGCTCTTTTGAGCAAGTGCAAACCTGGTGGTGCCAGGTCCCTCCTTTTCTCCCCCCTCCCGCTGGCTCCGTTTAAAAAAAAAAAAAAAAAAATTTTTAAACGTCTTTAAAGGCGTTTAATTCGACGTTTCTTTAAACGTTCATTGCAGGTACTCACTGGGACACCAGTTCGTTACAGCTCGGAGCGGCAAGCAGGTAATTTTACCTTTTTATAGCGGGCAGGGGGTTCCCCGATTCTTCTCCTCGTGGCAATGGCGTCGGAGGGCGAGGGCGCAAAGGGTCGCTCCCCGGATCGCTGGAGCGCTTCTAGAGGGGATGCGGGGGTTTTACAACCTGATTCGCCCTTGATGGGTGATAGTTTAGTGACCGATGAATGTCCCGGTCGTTCCTCCGGCGTGGCGGTTTTTTCCCGCCATAAACGCCCATCCCCCGCTCCTCGCCTCCGCCATCTTGGCCGGCCACGCGGCTCGGACGGCTTCTTCGGGGCCGCCCTTGAGGTTGGAGACATTAATGCCATGAACGCCCTTAATTTGGGCGACGGCACAAAAGCGGCTAAAGTTAAGCGCCGTTCTTCCCGCGCGGCTCCTTCACGGAGTTTCGCGCCGGACGCCATTTTGGATGCGCAGCATGTCTCTCCCCCGCTATTGCGAGCGCCGGTTGAGAGTGCGTCTAGGGCTGTTGCCCAGGCTGCGGAAGTGCACAGTCTGGGGGGTTTCTCCCCCGAGTTTGTTTTGCTGCTGCATCAGGCTTTCCTCATGCAAACGCTGCCCCTGCTCCCTCTTCTGATAAAGAGGTTGAGGTTCCCGGAGGTAAACGCCCTCGGGTTGATTTCCAGGCCTTGGAGGACTTTTGTCCCCTCCGATGTAGATGAGGGCAGCGTGTCTGAGGTCTCCCAACGATCCTTTGCGGATTCCTTGGAGGAGATACAGTAGATCCCCGCTCGGATGGAGCGGATGACCCCTCTGCAGCGCGGCTTTTTAGCCCAGAGGATTTGCCCAACCTGTTGTTACAGGCCATGGACACTTTGAAGATTTCCTCTCCGGAGGACGTCTCTCCCTCAGCCCCTGTTGGCTCTGCCATTATGCTGGGGACGAAGCGCCCGCCTAGAACCTTCCACTTGCATGATGCCATGCACACCTTAATTGCGGCTCAATGGGATGTCCCGGAAACGAGCCTTAAAGTGGCTAGGGCTATGTCCCGCCTCTATCCTTTGGCTGTGAGTGAACATGAGGCCTATCTGTGGCCTACCGTGGATTCTTTAATCACTGCGGTGACTAAGAAAACGGCGTTGCCGGTGGAAGGTGGCACGGCCCTAAAGGACGCCCAAGACAGAAGATTGGAGGCGGCCTTAAGGTCGTCCTTTGAGGCAGCTGCTTTAAGTTTGCAGGCCTCAGTTTGCGGCTCCTATGTGGCCAGGGCGTGCCGGACTATGGTGCAGCGGGCTTCCCCCTCGGATCATTCCTTGAGGGCTGATTGGCCGGCCCTGGAATCGGGCTTAGCCTATTTGGCAGACTTGCTGTATGATGTCTGGAGAGCCTCAGCTAAAGGCATGGCTCAGACAGTCTCTGCGCGGCGGTGGCTTTGGCTGAAACATTGGTCTGCTGACCACGCTTCTAAATCCCGCCTGGCTAGATTGCCTTTTAAAGGCAAGCTGCTCTTTGGGGTCGAGCTGGACAAAATCGTGACCGATCTCGGCACGTCTAAGGGCAAGAAATTACCAGAGGTCAGGGCTCGGGTTAGTACTCGTCCCGATACCTCCAGAGGACGGTTGCAGGAAGCCCATCGGTACCGCCCGGGCAAGTCGGGTTCCTCTGCCCCCTCTTCCTTCAAGAGGAATTTCTCCCCCAAGCAGCATTCCTTTCGCAGAGACCGCCGTCCCGGAGGTGCTCCCTCCGGTCCTCCCCCAGGGTCTCGTACCCAATGACGGGGCCTTGGTCCACGCCCCAGTGCAAATTGGAGGACGGCTGTCCTCGTTTCTGGGCGAGTGGACCACTATAACTTCAGACGCGTGGGTGCTGGAAGTCATCAGAGACGGCTACAAGCTAGAGTTCTGCCAACCCTTAAGAGACGGGTTTGTACTCTCTCCCTGCAAGTCTCCGGTCAAGCTGTGGTAGTGCAGCAGACCTTGGACAACCTGATCCGCCTGGGTGCGGTCGTTCCGGTGCCAAACAAATCAGTTTGGCAAGGGACGTTACTCCATTTACTTTGTGGTTCCAAAGAAAGGAGGTTCTGTCCGGCCTATCCTCGACCTCAAAGGGGTCAATCGGGCCTGGAAAGTGAGGCACTTTCGCATGGAGACTCTCCGCTCTGTTATAGCGGCAGTGAAGGCAGGAGAGTTCTTGGCTTCCTTGGACATCAAGGAAGCGTACCTGCATATTCCCATCTGGCCTCCTCTCCAACGCTTTCTGCGTTTTACAGTCCTGAGACGACACTTCCAGTTCAGAGCCCTCCCTTTCGGGTTGGCTACTGCTCCGCGGACCTTTTCCAAAGTAATGGGGGTCATAGCGGCCTTCCTGCTAAAGGAAGGAGTACAAGTCCATCCTTATCTGGACGACTGGTTGATCCGAGCCCCCTCTTATGCAGAGTGCGGCAAAGCTATGGACCGGGTAGTTGCTCTTTTGAGCTCCCTGGGATGGATCATCAACTGGAAGAAGAGCCAGCTGCGCCCGACTCAGTCCCTGGTGTATCTGGGAGTTCGATTCGACACCCAAGTGGGCAGAGTGTTCCTGCCAGACAATCGGATTGTCAAGCTTCAGGCTCAGGTGGACTAGTTCCTAGTAGCCTCTCCTATTCGGGCTTGGGACTACGTGCAGCTGTTGGGCTCTATGACGGCCACGATGGAAGTAGTGCCCTGGGCCAGGGCTCATATGAGACCACTACAGCTATCTCTGCTGCTGCGCTGGACTCCGATGTCGGAGGATTATGCTGTGCGCCTTCCCGTGGACCCAGCAGTGCGCAAGGCGCTGAGCTGGTGGACGCAGACAGACAAGTTGTCTGCAGGATTGCCTCTGGTGACCCCGGAGTGGATTGTCGTCACGACAGACGCCTCTTTGATGGGCTGGGGAGCCCACTGCTTGGGAAGGACAGCGCAGGGGCTCTAGTCTCCTGCAGAGGCAAGTGGTCTATCAACCTCCTGGAACTCAGAGCCATTCGGTTGGTGTTATTGGAGTTTCTCCCGGTACTGGTGTTGAAGCCTGTACGGGTCCTGTCGGACAATGCCACGGCTGTGGCCTATATCAACCGCCAGGGAGGTACCAAGAGCGCCCCTCTAGCCAGGAGGCTATGTGTCTTTGCCAGTGGGCGGAAGCGAACCTGGAGCAGCTTTCAGCGGCCCACATTGCCGGAGTCATGAATGTCAAGGCGGACTTTCTCAGTCGCCATACCTTGGAGCCCGGAGAGTGGCAACTATCTGCTCAGGCGTTCTTGGACATCACGAAGCGCTGGGGCCAGCCGAGCCTAGATCTGATGGCGTCATTGGCCAATGGCCAAGTGCCGCGCTTTTTCAGCAGAGGACGGAACCCTCGATCCCTGGGAGTAGATGCTCTTCTCCAACAGTGGCCGACACAAGAGCTCCTCTATGTGTTCCCGCCCTGGCCCATGTTGGGCAGGGTGCTAGACCGGGTGGCAAAGCATCCCGGCAGGGTAATCCTGGTGGGTCCGGAGTGGCCCAGACGTCCCTGGTATGCGGACTTGTTCAGGCTCTCAGTCGACGATCCTCTGCGGCTGTCAGTGGAGCAGGGCCTGTTACATCAGGGTCCCGTGGTGATGGAGGATCCCTCTCCCTTTGGTCTTACGGCCTGGCTATTGAGCGGCAGCGTCTGAGGAAGAAGGGCTTCTCAGACAAGGTCATCGCCACTATGCTGAGAGCGAGGAAGCGCTCTACTTCTACTGCTTACGCCAGGGTTTGGCGTATCTTTGCAGCATGGTGTGAAGCAGGCTCACTTTCTCCCTTCACTGCTCCAATTTCTTCAGTGTTGGCGTTCCTGCAAGAAGGTCTGGAGAAAGGCCTGTCGCTCAGTTCCCTTAAAGTCCAGGTAGCGGCTCTGGCTTGCTTCAGGGGCCGCCTGAAGGGTGCTTCCCTGGCTTCGCAGCCAGATGTGGTGCGCTTTCTCAAGGGAGTTAATCACCTGCGCCCTCCTCTGCACTCAGTGGTGCCTGCGTGGAATCTCAACCTGGTGCTAAGAGCATTGCAGAAGCCGCCTTTGGAACCCTTGTCGAGGGCATCTCTGAAAGACCTGATGTTGAAAGCAGTCTTTTTGGTGGCTATCACTTCAGCCAGAAGAGTTTCCGAGCTCCAGGCGCTCTCATGTCGAGAGCCTTTTCTGCAGTTCACTGAGGCAGGAGTGACTATTCGCACAGTGCCTGCCTTCCTGCCCAAGATTGGTTCTCGCTTCCATGTGAATCAGCAGCTCTGTCTCCCTTCCTTTCGTAGGGAGGACTACCCAGAGGAGTACTCCGCTCTTGAATATCTGGATGTGAGACGAGTCATCATCAGATACTTGGAAGTGACCAATGATTTCCGGAAATCGGATCATCTGTTTGTCCTGTTTGCAGGTCCTCGTAAGGGTCTGCAGGCTGCTAAGCCTACAGTGGCAAGATGGGTCAAGGAAGCCATTGCAGCGGCTTATGTGGCCGCGGGGAAGGTGCCGCCTATCCAGCTGAAGGCTCACTCCACGAGAGCTCAGGCGGCCTCGATGGCAGAGGCCGGATCCGTCTCCTTGGAAGAGATATGCAAGGCGGCAACGTGGGCTTCGGCTCATACATTCTCCAAGCATTACCGTTTGACTGTGGCTGCACGGGCGGAGGCCCGGTTTGGAGCTTCAGTGTTGAGGTCAGGGATTTCTATGTCCCGCCCTGGGTGAGTACTGCTTCGGTACATCCCACCAGTCTATGGATTGATCAGCTTGATGATATGGAAGGTAAAATTATGTATAATCATACCTGATAATTTTCTTTCCATTAATCATAGCTGATCAATCCATAGCCCCTCCCAGATATCTGTACTGTTTATATTCTGGTTGAATTTTAGGTTCAAGTTTAGCCTTCAGTTACTTCAGGAGGACTTCGTGTTCAAGTTCTTCTTTCACTTGGATTCTTCAAGAGTTGAGACGAGTTTGTGTTACAGTGAGCTGCTGCATTCCTCTCCCCTCCGTTTTACGGGGCTGGATTGAGACATAAATTCTGCCGGCACTCCCTCCCGCTTCGTGCGGCTGTAGGGCAGCTTTGTACCCCTCCCGCTTCGGCGGTGTTAGGGTCAGTCAGCTCCTCCCGCGGTTGCGGTTGCAGGATAAGCCAGATCCCCCCGCATCGGCGGGTGTGGTGTCCCTCCCCCGCTCCGCGGGGATGAGCTGGACGGATTCCCCTCCCCCACTTGTGTGGGGATGAGCTGGGTTAATTCCCCTCCCCCGTTTCGGCGGTGGTGAGCTGGGCAGAGTGTCCCTTCGTGGGTGTAATTCTCTAAGTGCTGAGTCCTGCGGATGGAGCTTTGATATCGACATACTGAGGAGTTTCCGGCAGCACATGACCACATATAGGGAGGCAAAAGTTTGCTCTCTATCTCCACCTGCTGGTAGATGGACACAACCCACCAGTCTATGGATTGATCAGCTATGATTAATGGAAAGAAAATTATCAGGTATGATTATACATAATTTTACCTTTCCTAACCCCTCCCCCCCAAAATAACAGCTTTAAATACTTAGCTGTGAAGTCTCTTTCACCATCACCTATGATGGCCAGTGTTTCGTCGAGCTGCATCAGGGTCAGTCAGTCAGAAGATTTAAACACAGTTCAAAAACTGATGGAACTATAGAGACCCCCACTCGGGACGCAGTTGCCACTGCCACCCGTTGCTCACTTAGGTCGCCCTCTACTGTCCTGTGTCAGTGCATCTGCTCCTTCCTGGCCTCCAAGACGGGCCTGGCGCCAAGGCAAAGTACAAGGATGGCCAAAGGCCCAGTGTATTCAAGAGTTCAAAGAGACACATATAAGGTCACTTTCCACAACATAATACAATACAATATAATGTGTGCCAAATGCGGAAACAAACAAGTAGGCCTCTTTTATAATCTGGAAAACTCATCCAAAACGAACAGCAAGTTGACAGCTTTCTCTTATTTATAAAAGGCGTGAAACTACATGCTGGTTAAGCAGTGATGAAATTATCCAGCGTGTAGTTTTGTGACTTTTACATTATATTATGAGTCAGCATTTCAGTTTTTTAGGTAGTGCCATTCCCAGGACCCCTGATGAAGGCATTTCATGCTGAAACACGGCCTGTGTTGGGTTCCTTTGTCAAGCGCATCCTGGATTACATTGTGGAAAGTGACCTTGTATATGTCTTTTTGAACTCTTGAATAAACTGGGCCTTCGGCCATCTTGGTACTTTGCCTTGGTGCCTTCCACTTCTTTTGTTTTCCTGTGGATTATTTGTGGAAGATTTGTTTTTCCTTTTTTCAGTGACACCTGGATAAGTGGCACCAGCCAATCTACACCCAGATATTCAGTGCCGACTGGTATCCAGATACCGAGGCTGAATATTTGGGTATATAAAGCCCATGGCAGCAGGTGTTAAAAAATGCTGAACATCACAGGCTGAATATCGGGAGGGAGAGGGGAGTTACTTTTCAAATCTTATTAATGTATATTTTGCACTAGTGCTAATTAAAGCAAATTAACAGCTGAATTAATAAGCATTAAAGGCCTGCATTAGATAACTCTGGTTTCAGCTGAACTGTATTGCTCCATAGTGCGACTTCACCTGTAGTATAGGCTAACAAATGATTATGTGCAGCTGGGGTTGCTGTATTTCAAAAGATAAAGCAGCATTAGAAAAGGTTCAAAGAAGGGCATCCAGAATAATTAAGGGAATGGAACTCCTTTCATATGAGGAAAGGCTTAAGAGAGATGGTTGGAGGGGGGGGGGGGGGGTAAGATAGAGGTCTACAAAATCCTGAATAGTGTAGAACGATTAGAGGTGACTCAATTTTTTACTCTTTCAAAAAGTACAAAGACCAGGGGACACGGTGAAGTTACATGGTTTAAAACAAATAGGAGGAAATATTTTTTAACTCAAGTCATAGTTAAGTTCTGGAACTGATTGCCAGAGGATGTGGTAATAGTTTACATATTTGTGTTTAAAAAAGGTTTGGACAGGTTCATGGAGGAAAAATCCATAGTCTGTTATTGAGATGGGCATAGGAGAAGCCAGTACTTGCCACGGGATTTGTAGCATGGAATGTTGCTACTTTTTGAGTTTCTGCCAGGTACTTATGACCTGGATTGGCCACTGTTGCAAGCAGGATACTGGGCTAGATGGACCATTGGTGTCACCTGGTATGACTAATCTTATGTTCTTATGAATTACTTTATTGAATTACAGATGTGTCTCGATGGTATATGAATATTATTCTGGCTGTCATTCTTTTCTGCATCAGTTTTACTTGTGTCTGCTTTGTTCAACCCATAAGACAAAGGTGAGTGAAATGGAATTATGATATTTTTTTAATACTTTACATAATGATCCCAGATAAACTACTTTACAGATTAGATTTGGACTTTTTCCCTTTTTTTTCAGTGATGTTGGTCTCCGCTAAGTCTTCCTTCTCCCCTCCCTTCCTCATATGATAGCTTACGTAACATCCATTGCCAGAAGGCTGGAGGGGGACACATCCTACAAAATTCAATACTAGTGACTGAAAGCAGCCATCACAGAAGTGGCAATTGTCATGCTTTCCTTACTGGGTCTGAGTGAGCCACCTCAGCAACAAGGCCCAACTAACCCAAACAGATGGGTGAGCAATAGGGGCCAGTCCCAAAGTTTTATTTTGTTTTTATAAACCAATATCCTAACAGTTAATGCAGAGGGCTGAGAGCCTGGGAAACCAAGTTCGACTTTGACTCCGACTGCAGCTTCTTGTGACCCTGGGTAATCCATTGCCCCAGGTATAAAAAAAAAAAAAAAAACTTAGATTGTGAGCCCACTAGGGACAAAGAGAGGGGGCAATTCTATAAATGGTGCTTAAAAAGGGGCAGCAGGAAAGATTGGCAAGAAGCACTATTCCATAAGGGCACTCACCCTTTACAGAACAATGCTGAGTGCCAGTTCCTGCCCCCAACTCTGGGCATCAGTCTTACCCCTGCTCAAACCTGGTGTGAATCCCAGCACCCAAGCTGGGCACAAAACCCATTTTTCTGTAACACTGTCTTCAGCTTTTTGGAATGTCTCTGACTCAACCATGCCCCTCCTCCTCCCATTGCCACACCCCCTTTTGGAATGCACACTGTGGAATTTAGGTGCCCAGTGTTATAGAATAGTGCACAGTCAGATGCACACACAAATCCTAATTGGTGTCAATAATATCTCAGAACTGTTTGTTTATTTTAAATGTTGCTCACACCTTTTCAGTAGTAGCTCCAGTTGAGTTACATTCAGGTACAGTGGGTATTTCTCTGTCCCTGGGGGGCTCATGATCTGAGGGCCCCTTTTACCAAACTGCAGCGAAAAGGTCCTGCGCAGGCATCGGTGCATGTTTTTGACGTGTGCTGAGGCCTCCTTGTGCCGCAGCAGGTAAAGGGTAGGTCTTTTTTCAGGAAACGGCTGTACCACAAGTGAAGCATTTGCCTTGCAGCCATTTTGGGAGGGTATTTTTGTAGCGCCAGATATGACAGTGCACTGGGGGTGGGAACTACCACTTTCTTTTTAGCAAGCGGTAAGTCCAACACTGCTTTGTAAAAGGGCCCCTAAGTTTGTACCTGAGGCAAAAGGAGGGCTAAGTGACTTGCCCAAGGTCACGAAGAGCAGCAGCGGGATGTGAACCAGCCACCTCTGGATGTCAAGACCAGTGCTCTAACCACTAGACCACTTCTTCATTGCCCAAATCTGGACACCATATAGAAAGGGCCGACATATAATATAATATATGTAAACTGCTTTGATTGTGCCACAGAAAGGCGATGTATCAAATCCCATTACCCCTACCCTTACCCTTGTGTCAGCTCAGCATGTAGCACAGTAAAAATGAGTCTTATGTACATTATACAGGTGTCAGCAGCAGAAAACCTGTCTCACACAGTAAAAACTGGTTTCCAAGTTTATTCAAAAATTTGATTTACCATTTGGGAGAGAATCTGTCAAAGTGGTTTATAATAGCCAAAAATTATATACTTCAAGAAAAGAACTACAATAAAAATAGGAAAAGGAAACGCAAAGAAAGAGCAGAATGTCTCAGAGCCAAAGGGTGGTATAAAGTCATTGCAGAACCCACACGGCCTTGCCCAGAAATCCCACCCTGAACAAGCACCGAATGGACGAGTCATGGCCCATAGGCCTTAAGAAATTTTTTTTTAAAGTCTTCAACTTGGACTTAAAGTTAGTCAGAGGTTCCAAACTAAGATCAACAGAAATAGTGTTCCACAGGACCCAGAACACTGAAAATTTTGTTGCAGGCCAAATGTTCTTGGTAATTGCCCTGATGGAGTCTAGTGTACTGCTCTTATGAGCTGACAGATAGTGCTGAGAAGTAATTTAATAGTCAAGAAAAGGTGTGTGAGGAGCAGGTACCCATTATTATTTATAAATATACAATGATACAACACCTCAATTCTCAGTAAGAAAAGCAATGCTAGTGGCTCTTACATGGCAAACTTTTGCAAGCATTTGAAAATAAGACAATGTTTCTAAAATATTTGGAGGGATGTGCAGTTATCTGAAGAAACAAGGAGAATGTTTGTTCAAGCTAACATTTCTAATCTTGCTCAAAGGTAATAACAAACATTGTAAACATGTCAAAATCACTTCTATGTGAAATAATGTGAGTTGCATGAAGTTTGACTAAGCTCAAACAGAATCAGATATACAGTTGTGTCCAACAACTTTATTTACCTCTGGCAGATTACTTTTTCTGTCTCTGATACTTGAAAACTTTGATGTGCTGTATGTCCATAGCGCTGTTTGATGAATCAATTGTTTATAAATGCTATAGTACAGCTTATGAGTCAGTGGTCCGCCTCTGAGTCGCCTTACAATCCGCGATGCCCACTCTTAGTGGTCTCAGATGGTGCTTCACCGCTTCTCCCTTTAAAGGATACAGCGTGCTCGCGCTGTAGATATCTCGGTTGACTCTGCAGGGTTTCACGGTCACTTCTTCAGGAACTCCAAAGGTGATTTAACAACAGCTGAAAGAAAACGTGCCTCTCTCAAGTTGGACACAACAGCGGCCATACGCCCTTTGGAGTTGCACACTATGAAACTTAGACGGACATGTTACAGAATAGGCCGTAGGGCAGATCCAGCGTAACTCCTAATTACCGCCAGTTAAGTGTTTGTTCATGTCAATAATTGATCGCATCTAATTGGCTAATTAATTTACGCATGGATGTGGGATGTGCGCCCAGCTTTGAGCAGCCTATTACATACAATATTATATTTAAATCCTTAATTTATTATCCTAATACTCTAACACTGTTTATTTTCTTTGGATTTATGTACTGGTCTGGTAATAGTGAACGGTATATCAAGTTTTTAATAAACATAAACATACTGTCCTATTGAAGAAATTTACCCATGGTGGTTTACAGCAAGAATAATCCAGACATAGGCAATAGAAAATTACAACACAAGAAAATTGTCAAATTGTGCTAAATTATTCTAGGATGTTTAGCATGTTAGCACTTGTTATGTGCGTGTAATAGATGCTTAAATGTAATCACCTATTCTGTAGAAATACCCCAGGTCTTTCTGTACTGAAGATCTTTTTTCAGACTACGGCAAATGTCTTTCTCCATATCTGCCAATTGTCTTTAAAATATTTACTTTAAAACCCGTTTCTATTCTCCAGGTTATTATCTCTCTTTACTACTAATGTGAAGATTCCAGACCCAGCTAACTGTACGTGGGCCAGAGAATATATGTCTGTGGAGGTAAGTCATGAAGGAGCAGTTTTCAAACTGCCTGCAATGGTCATAGTCCCTTTGTACTTGTTAACAAATTTTCATAATGTTCACGCTTTCCAAAAATACTAGGACTAGGGGGCATGCAATGAAACTACAGTGTAGTACATTTAAAACAAATAGGAGAACGTTTTTCTTCACCCAACGCGTAATTAAACTCTGGAATTCGTTGGTAGGGCCCGACATTTAAGTTAAAGTGGAGTGGAGAAGTGGCCTAGTGGTTAGGATGGTGGACTTTGGTCCTGAGGAACTGAGTTCAATTCCCACTTCAGGCACAGGCAGCGCCTTGTGACTCTGGGCAAGTCACTTAACCCTCCATTGCCCCATGTAAGCCACATTGAGCCTGCCATGAGTGGGAAAAAGCACAGGGTACAAATGTAATTAAAAAAAAAAAAAAATCTAAGTTAAATCCCTGAGGTAGGGGTCTTTTACTAAAGTTTAGCTCGAGTTATCCTCAACAGAGCCCACTTTATTCCTATGGTGCGCTGAAAAATGGCTTGCAGTAGTGTAGGCGTGGGTTTTGGGCACGCGCCAATCCATTTTTCAGCACGCCGGTAAAAAAGGCTTTTTAAATTTTTGCCAAAAATTGTCGCACATCCATTTTGGGTCTGTAACCTTACCACCAGCCATTGACCTAGCGGTAAAGTCTCATGCGGTAATCAGGCAGTAATGACCTACACGCATCAAATACCACTTGATGCACGTCCAATACGCGTGTCCGAAAATAAAAATTATTTTTTGGATGCATGTATCAGATGCGCGCCAAAAATTAAATTACAGCAAGAACCACGTGGTAGCCAGGTGGTAACTCCATTTTGGCATGAGTTGGGCACACAAAAGCCAAAGTTTTAATGTGTTGTCCTACAAGTGTGACCCCAGGAATGGTCTCAGCCTCCTCCTCGTGGTGCAAGAAAGACCCGCACAAGCAAAAACAATTTATGAAAGCTAAGTAACTTTGCTAATTAACCTATTATCTATATATATAAAACTCACCCTCAACGGTCTGAAGACAGTGACGTCAGTGAAGCCAAGCCCTGACTTCCTTCAAAAAGGTTCGAAGGTTCATGGTGGTGAAGTCACCAAAATCGCTCTGGGCCCCGCCCTCGAGGGCAGAGCAATGGTAGAACAGCCAAGGGGTTGGCAGGGAGGGAGGCAGGGGGGAAATCACTATGGGCCCCGCCCTCGTGTCAAACGTCATGACATTGAGGGCGGAGCAATGCCACATCAACGAAGGGGTTGGCGGGGGGGTGTTGCCGATGAAAACCTTGCTAGCGCCCGTTTCATTTGCTCAGAAACGGGCCTCTTTTACTAGTAACAGATAAGTTACAACAGACAACTCACAAAGAAAAGAGGATTTTGGCCAGTGATGAGGAAGTCTAGTCCCTGAAGCTAATACTTAGGCTGGGAGCTTCTCGAGGCCTTTTCCTCAATAATAATATTTAAGTCTTTTCCTACACTCAGATGCATAGATGCTCTTTATTCGATATCTCCTTATTTTCTATATTTGATAACTATGGATATTAACATTTAGAAAATATATTATGAATGAGAAATTGTACATGAAGCAAAGACAAAGTTAATGGTAAACAGAGTAATAACCAATTCAGGTAATAATTAATTGTTTGAGATATGGTTGTTCTTTGTGAGGGTTTGTTTGAATAGGAATGATTTGAGGATTTTGCGGAATTTAGTCTATTCCTGTCTATTTCTTATTTTGGGTAGTAAGGAGTTCCATCATTTGGTTCCTAGGTAAGTTAAGTCTGCAGACTTATGTGTTGGTTACTTAGCTCACATAAAATTAATTTATATGTATATATCTACACACATCTTTTTAGGATAAAAGGAGACTACATTCAGAGCAGTTCCTGAGTGACTCTAGCACCTTTGAAGAGCCTGAAACTATAGAAATAGAAGAGGTCTTCAGCGATAAGGAGCATTTGACCATCACTTACACTCTCACTTTTTGCAGTAGTGAATGCAACACAAATGTTCACTTGCAAACTCCAGAAGGAAATTGTCGGCCACAAGAACTCAACACCTCGGCTGTTGATGGTTTTCTTTATAAGCATCAGGTTCCTTGCTTGTATAAAAGTTTGGTATCAGAGGAACTAATCACACATCAGACCATTTCAAAAGAAGGTGTTCAACCAGCTGACATCACAACAATGAACTACTTACCAATAAATATGTTATCGACCAGTATTAACACTACAGAAGAAAGTTGTGAGTCTGAATCCGAGCTTTGCTCACTTATGACTTTTCTGCCACCGTTGTTTTCTTACGAGGGGAAGCTCACTTTGGATGCAGTTAAAATTGATTGTAACTCCTTCACAGAATAAACTTTAAAATTTCCATGGATATTCCAATAACCTATATGCCTTAATCAAACACAGTGTATTCAGGGGGAAGTTATCAACATGAATTACCGTTGAGACATGTTATTGTACTGTTAACCCCAACGGAGGCCGACCAAATTTCAGTTTTAGTTCTGGCCTCGATGCCGAAACTGGCCCAGAATCCGGATTTGTATATGCTTCACTTTCAAACGAAAATGCCACTGTGTTTTTGGCTGAAACTAAAACTCCCTCCCCCCACCCACCCATGACCACAACAATGCAACCACTCCCTGCTTACCCCCACCACAAGCATTATCTCCCAACACCTAAAAGCCCTCCCTGGGCTTACCTTTAGAAGCCCTGATAGTCTAGCGGCCTCTTCGGGGTCAGGAGCAATCCCCAGTCACTCTTGCCCATGCCAGTTCCAGTCTTACAATGGCTGCCACCTTTCACAGCAGTCTCTTGAGACTGCCACAGGAAGTTATGGCAGCCATTTTGACTGTGAAGCCAGTATGGGTAGGAGCAACTTGAGATTGCTCCTGCCCTGAAGAGGTCACTAGACCACCAGGGCTTCTAAAGATAGGCCTGGGGAAGGCAGAGTTTGTAGCTGCAGGGGGGCAAGGGGGTGGACAGCCCAGGAGGGCTGCTGGGAGGTCAGAGTGGCGATGGTTTAGATTTCAGCCACAGATACAGTTTCGGCCAAAATCGAGAACCTCAATTTTAGTCACCCTCTAAACCCCCATTATTAGTAACTGGGTCTAGCTACATAAAATGGGACCTGAGCTAAAATAGCACGAGTTAGTGGTAAAAATTTCTTAACAGTAGCCCACATTGATAACTACACCCCTCAATCAGCAAAACGTGCACACATGTTTTATTGGCATTCTCCCTATTACTCTCTGTATCTTCCAAAAGTAAGCTCTAAGGGGGTCTTTTACAAAGCAGAGGGGCTTACCACACGCTAAAACGGAAATACTGCCGGCCCAACGCAGCTTCCAGCGGTAGTTCCAGCTGGAGCGCGCACCATTTCTGGCACTCCAGGAAATTTTTTTCCCTAGCGTGGTGCTAACCCGGCAGTAATTGGGCATCACCGCACACTGCCCGGTTACTGCTGGGCTACCGTGGGAGCCCTTACTTCAATGGGTGGCGGTAAAGTGCTCCCTGCGGCATGGCTATGTGGTAAGAGTTATCTTACCATATGGCCATTTTGGGGGAGGGGGGCATTTTACCAGCTGCGGTAAAAAGGGCCCTGACACACAGGAAAAATGACCCCCTGCTGCTACTGCAGGGCCCTTTTTCCGCAGCTTAGTAAAAGGACCCCTAACTTTGTCGTGAGCTTTGTCTTTCTCCAGTGCTTATCGGACAGTCTGAAGCGCTGGTAATGAACTGCTGACATGTTTTGCTACCTCAGCAACGGACAACAAAATTGTACGTCATGTTCCACTATTACACAAACCTAGCTGTATTGTGAGGTAAAAGACCCAGGCAGCTTGAATTAGTTGGTAAACCTGATCATAATTGAAACAGTTTGGACTAAAGCAGTTATTAGAGAAAGCAGAACAAATAGTTCAGGACTTCTAAAATCTCATCACTCCTTTCCCATCAACCAGTGTAGCTACTTTGATTAAAATGTATGTAAATAAGTGTTCACCACAATTCAGAGTAGTGAAGGAATGAAGTCTTTGACTGTACTACAATTATTGAACTGATCTCAATTTGTTTTAGAAATTTGAAGCATTAAAAAGCTGTATTTATTTATAGTATCACCTCCAGTATCAAGATAAGTTAATTAAAAGTATGAGGGTTCTGGGAAAGTTTTTATTAAGACTTTGTTATTCAAATTTTTTGTGTATTTTAAATAATACATCACTTAAAAACAATGTACCCCTGGCTTTTGTATATACATGGCATAATCATTTAATTGAGGAAAAATTGAAATAAAGAGAAACAAAATACATTCAAAATTATACATCCATAAGTTCAATAGAATAAAAAAAGGAAAAACAGAGTATTACATTTTAGACGATAATTGTTTGAGCAGCCAGTGAAAATAAGAATACATAAGAAAATGATCCAATCTACTGATTAAAATGAACCTATGCAGTGAGCCTTAACAGCAAGAAGCCAAATCCTGAGGTAAAATAACTTCCCTAGTACTCAAAAAAAGCTACGAGCTGTTTAGAGTCAAAACACAAGTAAGTGTTACCCTCAATAATTGAACATGAACAAGGAAACTTCAATAAAAAGCTAGCCCTGAGCAAAACGACTCTAGCTGTTAAGGCCAAGAAGTCCTGGCGTCTCTTCTATGCAGCTCAAGATAGATCAGGAAAAATACATATCTTGGCTCCTAAAAACTGCTCATTCAAATGTCTGAAGTATAAATTCACTACAAGATTTCAGTCAGGTTTTTTGATGCCCAAAGATGGTGTCTCAAAATTCTATTTGACAATTTCATTTTCGACAAACTAGTAAGCAAATTCTGAAATTATTATGTTAGCAGTGATGTCACATTAGGCCACCTTTAACTGTGCTTTTTGAATTTGGGCTGGAAACTTGGTGGTTGCTGACTTTTGGAACTGGACCAGAGCTTTTTCTATGTTGGCTGCATTCATTTTCTTTTGATATTGGACCTCATTTTTCTTTTAAACACAGGTATTGCAGTATATGTTTTGAATCTGTGAATGTATTGTGGAAACCTATGTGACCCTTGATGAAGGTTTTTCTGAAACTTGGACAGGTTGGGTCCTCTTTCCATTGAAAGGTATTAATCCGCAAACGAACCTTTTCCGGAGATGGGAAGGCGGTAGAACTAGAGGATATGAAATGAGATTGAAGGGGGGCAGACTCAAGAAAAATGTCAGGAAGTATTTTTTCACGGAGAGAGTGGTGAATGCTTGGAATGCCCTCCCGCGGGAGGTGGTGGAGATGAAAATGGTAACAGAATTCAAACATGCGTGGGATAAACATAAAGGAATCCTGTTCGGAAGGATGGGATCCTCAGGAGCTTAGTGGAGATTGGATGGCAGAGGCGGAGCTGGTGGTTGGGAGGTGGGGTTAGTGCTGGGCAGACTTATAAGGTCTGTGCCCTGAAAAAGACAGATACAAATCAAGGTAAGGTATACACAAAAAGTAGCACATATGAGTTATCTTGTTGGGCAGACTGGATGGACCATGCAGGTCTTTTTCTGCCGTCATCTACTATGTAAACATGACATTTGGATAAACTTTTGCTGTGTTTGTTCTTTTTTGGATCGCTGCTGCTGTTTGGTTGGCTACCCTAACAATACCAATACAGACCTCTACATTCAGATATCCGGCACCAGCATTATCCAGTACTGGTGATATTTAAACACCACAGCTGGCATTTAAACATTTTTATTGATGACTCGAGGAACAAGTTCGCCATAAAGAATGTCATAGAAAAATACAAATAATATGTTCACAAAAGTCATCTTACCATAAGTCATCAACCAGCTTTTACCTTTTTAATCCCGCCCCAACCCCGCTTTGAAACTCACCAAAAGCCAAAGTGCTGCAAAACCGAGCAGAAATTCAACATATCACTTATCATTCAATGGCAGAACAATCCCCTCCACCCCCCCCCCCCACCCAACCCAACTTAACCCCCACGTTCACAACAAGTTGTCTCAATAAACAATGATCCATTAAATTACCTGCTGTAAAGTTGTATTCAACCCAAACCACTTCAACTCCAGTAATGTAACCCTAAACTGTAGGGGAACCACAGCTGGCATTTAAAAAACACATAAACCATGGTGTTTAAATGTTGACCCAATTATTTTTTTCAAGACATTAACATAAAACTGTACTACCAAAAGCATGCAATTTTAAAATCAAATGTTAATTGCAAAAAAGATCAGTGAAGGACACGAGCCTCAAGTAAAGCTGCCTAAACTAGCTTATGTTTGCTGCTGGGTTTCTCAAAGACCTCTCTAAGCTGTACAGGCAGCACAGAATGCTACTGCCAGAATTCTAGCTGGTGTCTCTAGGCATAACCATATTACTCATATTCAAAAAAACGTGCATTAAAAGGCTCTTCATTTAATGCTTTAACCTGTTCTTGCATCTAGCTTACGTCTTTATCAACTGGCTAGATTTCTTCATTCTGGTTCCAAAGATTTTCTTCAGGTTCCTTCTTTTCATCTTATTACACTTGAAATAAATAGGAAAATGATGTTCAGAGTTATGGGCCTAACAAGCAGTTATTGCAAAACAATTCTGAATATGTGTGGGGGAGTTGTGTATATTCACATTGGTTGACTTTTGTGGTATGCCATGTTAAAGAAATGGGTCTTCAGTAGTTTGCGGAAGTCCGTTAGTTCGTAAATCATTTTTAGGTTACGCGGCAATGCGTTCCATAGCTGTATACTCAAGTAGGTAAAGTTTGACGCGTGCATTAGTTTGTATTTTAGACCTTTGCACTTAGGGAAGTGTAGGTTAAGGAATGTGCGGGATGATCTTTTGGCATTCCTGGGTGGTAGGTCTATCAAGTCTGACATTTAGGCTGGTGCATCTCTGGGAATGATTTTGTGGACTAAGGAGAATATTTTGTAATTTACCTCTTTTGTTCAGTTTAAGAAAGAGCTCAACATGTTTATTTCAAGAAGCCTGTGGTAATGAGACTAATTAGCTGCTGTACAGCCTCAGATTGGCATGTTGTTTTATTTATTTATTTATTGCATTTGTACCCCACATTTTCCCACCTTTTTGCAGGCTCAATGTGGCTTACAATACATCATGAATGGTGGACATATATTAGAAAATAGACATTTAGTGTTACAGAAGGATCTTGGTTTTTATTTTATGTTGTTACTGTATATGAACTGTTTGTTAATTATTATGTATGTGTTCTGTAACCCACCCAGGACTGTGGATGGAGGATATAAATATGTAGAATAAATAAATAGCTTAGGACCACTTAACATAAAGCCATGTAACTTTGTACGTCTTAATTTAAGGTGAGCCCTTTTACTAAGGAGTAGAGAGTTGCATGGGGAGTTTCTTCCTTATATGGTATGGAAGCACTGGGCAGGGCAGGGAGCTGCCATTTTGGAGGAGATACTGGAAGGAGGAGGGAGTGCTACTCCCTCCTCCGTCATCTTTACAGAGGGATTTCGGGGCAGCTAGAAAAGCGGGAGAGAGGGGGGGCTAAAGGTCCACCACACCTCCAGACTCCTGTGCTCTTGTGTCGGGGGGGGGGGGGAATCGAGGGACTGGAGATCCACTGGACCTCTAGCCCCCGTGTCGGTCTCTGGGAGCTTGGCACGCCTTTTCCATTTGGGGAGGGTAGGAGGTCCAGGGGTCCACTGGACCCCCAGGACTGATGGTGGCTGCCCGGGCTGACAGTGACTGGTGGGGAGGGGGAGGAAGAGATTCTTAACCCTAACACCAGCTCCAAGCTGGCATAGGATTAAGGCACTATTCTACCCATGTCATCAGAGTGCAGTGCTCTGATCATACAGGCAGAATACTGCACAGCTCATTAAAATATAATTTAAATGAGCTTTGCTGTACTCCTTGCCATGCTCGTTCCAGACCCCTCCCATCATTGCATGTAGGCAAATGTGTGTGGTAGTCTGGCGCTAATGACCTCTAGCGCCCGTGTTTGCTTGTAGCTGAATGTAACAGTTCTTGCTGTGCGATGATTATAAGGGTGCCTAGATGTAGTTTAAAAATTACTTTGGGGACAATAATTTATTCCGATGCACATATGCATGTTTTATTTCATAATTTATTTCTGGCTTTTATGTATATTTATTTTGGACTTTGTTAATATCCAGATGTAGATATAAGTTGAGTATAAAACTTTTCTCCTATTATGTTAGTGGGATTCTCTATACCCTTGAGTCTTCCAAGCCTCAGTCTGGTGTTCCAGGTGCCTCTCCTTAAGTACCAAGCCTCATTCTGCTAATCCAATTGCCTCTCTCAGTGCATTCTAAGCCTCATTCTGGAGTCACCAGAGATTTCACTACACTCCCACCGCAATCCCATGGCAACGTTTTCCATCCCCTTGGGAATCCTATAGTAACTTCTTCCATCCCCGCGGGATTCCCACAATCTCCATTCACGTGCAGCTTTCGACGAAGGAGTCCTTTTACTAAGCTGTGGTAAGCACTAGTGTGCACTTACCATAGATTAAAATGGCTTACCACGAGGCACGCTCAGGAGTCCTACGGTAAGTTTGTATCTGCATGCACAAACCACATGCTAAAAAATGTTATTTTGTTTTTTTATTTTCTTGAAAGGGGGTGTGGCTGGGGCAGAGAGTGGGCATTTCTGCAGTACCTGATTAGTATGTGCGCCTTTACCACCTACAAAATTTGTAATGGCTGCGCACTAATGGGAAAATTAGTGCATGGCCATTAATTTTAAAAAACAAGAAAAACAGCCATTTTCTGGCTACAGTAAAAATTGCCTTAGTGCAGGGGAAAGACAGACGTGGAGGGTCATAATCGAAGATGCCCATGGAGATGCGCGTTCAATCTCCAAGAACGGGTGCGTGAAGGGGCGGGACAAACCGTATTTTCGAAAAAAAATGAGCGTCCATCTTTTTTCCGATAATACGGTTTGTACCCGGCAAATGCATCAGATTTGTGCGGATTTGAGCTAGGCGGTTTCGTTTTTCAGCGATAATGGAAACCGAAGGCGCCCAGCTCAAAAATGACCAAATCCAAGGCATTGGTTCGTGGGAGGGGCCAGGATTCGTAGTGCACTGGTCCCCCTCACATGCAAGGACACCAACCAGGCACCCTAGGGGGCAACTTGTAACAATTTAAAATAAACAGTTAACTACCTCTGAAGTCCATAGCTCCCTTCCTTTGGGTGCTGAGCCCCTCAAATCCTCCCCAAAACCCACTGCCCACAACTCTACACCATTACCATAGCCCTTATGGCTGAAGGGGGGCACCTAGATGTGGGTACAGTGGATTTTGGGGGCGGTTTGGAGTGCTCCCATTTACCACCACAAGTGTGACAGGTGGGGGGGGGGGGGATGGGCCTGGGTCCACCTGGCTGAAGTCCACTGCACCCACTAACAGCTGCTCCTGCTCCAGGGACCTGCATACTGCTGTGATGGAGCTGGGTATGACATTTGAGGCTGGCATACAGTCTGGAAAAAAAAGTTTTTAAAGTTGTTTTTTTTGGGTGGGAGGGGATTAGTGACCACTGGGGGAGTCAGGGGTGGTCATCCCCGATTCCCTCCGGTGGTCATCTGGTCATTTAGGGCACTTTTTTGGGACTTGTTTGGGGGAAAAAAGGGTCCAAAAAAAGTGACCCAAATTCACGCTAAAAACGCCTTTCTTTTTTTGATTATCGGCCAAGGACGCCCATCTCTCCTTGGCTGATAAACGCGCCCCAGTCCCGCCTTCACCATGCCTCTGACACGCCCCCATCAAATTTGGCCATTTCTGCGACAGATTGCAGTTGAAGAAGCCCAAAATCAGCTTTCGATTATACCGATTTGGACGCCCACGGGAGAAAGACGCCCATCTCCCGATTTGGGTCGAAATATGGGCGTCTTTCTGTTTCGAAAATAAGCTGGATAAGGGCACACTAAGGCCACTTTTTATTGCAGCTTAGTAAAAGGACCCCTAAGCTGCACTAAGAAATGGGCTTTCCTGCACACTAAGTCTATTTCTAATGCGTCCTTAAAATAGGGTTGTTGTTTTTCTTTTTGCAGGTCTTGTGCTAATTGTTCTATTAGTAGGCGAGACGTGCAAAAATATCCATAGGGGAGCACTTACTGCTTTTCCTTATTCCCGCATTAAGTTTACATCATCCAGTTAGTGCATGTTAATGCAAACATGCTAGCTGGATAATGCTTTCACACCCATTCCTCACTCCCTCCCCCCAAAAATTAACAAAAAAATAAATAAAATACAGAGCACACAATTAGCATATGCTGACAGGCAAATTAGCTCAAAGCACACTAACGGCCCTGTTTACAAAGGTGCGTTAGTATTTTTAGTGCACCTACATTTAGCGCACGCGCGCTAACCATATAGGCGCCTATAGAGATAGTGTAGGCACGTACACAGTTAACATGTGTACATGGTTAACAAATTTTAAAAATGTTAATGCGCCTATAACACAGCTTAATAAACAGGTCCCTAACTGTTTTGTGGTAAACCTTTTCTCACACACTAAGCCCCCTTTAGAGCTTAACACACTTTAGTAAACGGGCCCCTTAAAGTACTTGAATTGACATTGATTAGGTAACCTAATATCACACAACTCTTAAGACCTTTTATCTTAACTGAAACTCATTTAAAACTTCACATCAGCTAAAGGACAATTTCAAAGTGATTTGTACAGGCAAGTCTTTGCACATACTTTTGTGGGGTTTTGTATTACCTCACAATAGGCCTCATACCCTCTCTATTTTCTGCTAGTCTGTATTTCCTGTGTAGAGACTGACAGCAGAAACTGAAAGTAAAATCCCACCTGCAGCAACAGCAAGTGCACACACTTGTTCTTTGGGATGCTGCCAGGGAGTTGTATCCTGGATTGGCCACTATTGGAAATATGATGCTGAGTTTGATGAGCCTTTGGTCTGCCCTAGTATAGCATTTGGTATCATGTTATGAGCTTCCCAAGCTGTGGAGCCACCTAAGGTTTTTGAGAACACAGACTCCCAATTAAGCCCAAAAGTAACTTAGGATCCTCAACATTATCTAACAGACTTGGAAGAACCTATGACCAAAACTTTTCCTGATCAATTTTATTTATTTATTTGTTGCACTTGTACCCACATTTTCCCACCTATTTGCAGGCTCAATGTGGCTTACATTATGCCGTAATGGCGATCGCCATTTCCGGATTGAGAAATACAGAGAGGTATTGCATTAAAGTTTGTACGTGACAGAGTAAATTAAGCAGTCAAGTATTAAAGGTTCATTTCCGGAATGAGAAATCCAGTGGTATTGCGTTAAAGTTCAGTTATTGACAGAGTAACATAGTAAGTGACGGCAGATAAAGACCTGAATGGTCCATCCAGTCTGCCCAACAGTCAAATTCATTATCAAGTCAAAATTAAATCAACATGAATGTGATATTATATACTTGATCACAATCTATTTTTGTTGTTTCTGGGACATAGACTGTAGCAGTCCGCACGGCTCTGTCCTTATGTTCCAATGACTGGAGTTGCCATCAAAGCCCACTCAAGCCTATCCGAATCAGTCTTGTCATTTGCGGGACACAGACCGTAAAAATCTGCCCGGTACCATCCTCACGTTGCAAATTGCTGTAGTTTCCATAGAAGCTCTCTCCAGCCCATCCTAAACTGGATTGCTATATGTGGGACTCAGAAAGTACAAGCCAGCTTGGCATCGACCTTAGTTGATAAAGCCAGAGTTGCCATCTAAGCACCACTTGGCATGCAAACACATATGCAACCCTTTAAGTTTTGCTTTTTATACCATTTGGCCATGCAAAAACATTCTTCTTTTTTCCCTCTAAGTCAAGGGTTCTCAACCCAGGCATGCAAATCTGCCTTATGCATATTAATTGTGGATATCATGAAAACCTGACTGGCTAAGTGTGTCCTTAGGACTGGGTTGAGAACCCCTGCTCTAAGTACTTAGTGTTGATTTTTGAGGCATGTTTCAGATTGTCATCTTGCTGAAATATCTAGCCTCTTAAGTTTCATTTTCTTCTCCAACTGTTGGACATTAGTGTAACCCTTTCCTGGTGAGCATCAGAGTGGGTTTCTTAAATAAATTGTAAGTTTGTTTGTGAAGTCGGGGCCGGGACCAGTTTGGAGCAGGAAGGCCAACTAGAACATTAATTCACTCACTCAGCATTCTCTTATCTAATAAGTCAGTCCAGGCCAGAAGTTGCAAATCTGTATAAATGGGTTTACTTAATACTTGGATGATGCAGAAAAACAGGGGGCAACTTCAACATTAATTTTGTACATTCGGTAATTGAACTCCTCTTTTTCTAACATTTACCATCTTTAACAGGTTTCCTTGGTAACAGTACTCTCTCTGGCCCCCTCCTCTAGCGAAGAGATGCTTGGCAAGTCTCTACTCAGCATTAGGGCTCTCTGAGCCTTTTAGGTACAAAGTCCTTTCCCAATAGGCACCCTGCTACTAGAGTTCACTATCCTGTTGACTTCTCCTGGGACCCATCCTTTGGTCCCCTCCTGTTTCTTCCAGCTTGATCTTCTTACTCTTTCTCCCCTTACTTCCCTGGAGACAGGGTGATGAACTAGTTCCCCATCCCAGCTATCATTGGGTGCAAATGCAACAGCTGTGTGAGCTCTGTTAGATGTACTTCCATCCTACTATCCCCAGGTGCCGTGGCTTTCACAGCCAGAGACCCGCTTCCTTTAGTAGATGTATTTCTATTAGGGAAGAGCCAAGCCAAGCCTCTTCCCCTGCAATAGGGGATATTAGTGAAGCAGGAGTAAAAAAAACAAAACAAAACACAAGGCTACAGATTCAGGGCTTGGTATTTATAACAGTTTGCCTGCAAAGAGTGTCTCCTCTTACCACTGTTAATCAGAGGCAGGATAGCAGCCCTCTGTTCTAGAAGCTATAAAGGTATTCTCAGTCAAAAGGTCACATACTTAATACTGACTTAGTCACTAGAGGTATCTGCCAAGCAAGTTATTGAAGAACCTGAGTACCCTCTACACTGGCTATTGGGATATGTTGATATTTAGTTGAATTCATTCTTTCTTTCTTTCTTCCATTCACACCATATTTCCAGTACCACTGGTGCCACACAACCCCAAGGCAGAACAAACTCACTCCCATTCCTAATAGTAAGATGTTCTTTTCTTAATGCTGCTCCCTTTTTCCTCCAAACCTATCTTGTGTGAATTTGGCCGAACAGTTCAATTTTCATTTCATCAGCACTTCAAGCTTATCAATATTGTCTTGCATACTTAGACAAGGAATTCTGTGATAAGGTCTGACAACTCCTCCATATAGATAGGTCACTGTTGTACATAGCCTTGGCACTTCAGAAACCATCACTGCTATAGTTCACATTTGTATTATTTTATAAAATCTATATTTGCTAATCCAAGTAAATGCCTTCTATTTTTATATATAGATAGATATAGATATGAGTATCTACTGTTTGTGCCATCAATATTACTATTGCATACCAAGTACTACCACACTAACCTCACTGTGGCAGACATAAGGGAATGCCCTGGTCAAACACTTGGGAATTTAAAAAGTTACTCAAGAAAAGGGCTTTACCTGCCCAAGCAGATTTTACTTTCATGTCTCAGGTATTCTTCATAAAGTCCTCTACAACTGATGTGATGTGCCATCAACTGATTTTTCAAAGTCAACCAACAAGACATCACAATCACTGTGACGTCACAATCACCAAACAGTCTCTGAGGATGGCCCAAGCAGCTGAATAAAGGCAATCTATACAAGACACCAAGAGCAAACAATACACAAAATCGGATGCAGGAAGAGCAGGCATTTAGCTCAAAATGAGCTAGGATTTGTAATTTAAATTTGTACCTGAGGTGAAGTAGGTGAAGCAGTCAAGTATTGAGAGTTCAGTTTTGTCCATTTCTGGTATAGGTTTCGTTGTCTGGTATTTGGGACGGATCCTTGTGGTATGCCTTTATGAACAGGTTAGTTTTTAGTGATTTTCGGAAGTTTGTTAGGTTGTGCATTTTCCTTCTTGCCATTTAGATCGAGTCTGCTGCTTGGAGACTAACATTTTTAGATAACATTTAACAAATAATAGGTTCCGGCTATAAAAAAAAAATAAGATGGGACTGGAAGAAGGATTTTTAGTACATGCAAATCAGATCTAAAGAATGTCCCTTCTCATTATAGGAACTATATTTAAAAAGCTAAGTTGTAAAGATCCAATAAAGAAAGAAGACATTCGCTACTTTTGAGCCTGAATTACCTTCTAAATGGAAATTTGCTATGTAATTCCCAGTGTTTGGTTACAGTATTTTGTGATGCACTTGAACTGTGGTGGTAGTAGAAGAATATAAGCTTGTTTTGTAATGTAATGTGTGTGTGAATATAGAATAGTTGGCTGCAAAGTACTTTCAAATAAGTGAGACTGAACTGAACTCCAGCTCCCTAATGGCCAATACAACAAAATTCCAAATGGATCTAATGAAAAATCATCCTGCAATTGGCATGTCAATAATCTAGCCCCTGCCCCATAGAAATTGAGTTTACACAAATAACAATGCAGAAGAATTAGACCCTCCCCCTTATTAAATCTTGAGACTCTGAAGAGCAGTAGAACCAGGCAGCCATATTTCATATAATAATAAACTGTTCACCATCAGAAGCCAAGTTTCAACAATACAAGCGAGAAACACATCCCACTTTTGATTTGCCAATTAAATCTTTTATAAGTTGAGTCTTATTATGTATTGACCTGGCTTTAAAGTAACAAGAGGAAATTGGAAGAAAGGTATCCAAACAAGGTATGAAGTATCTGGCTTAATGGGTCTTAAATTGGGAAAAACTCTTCCCGACATTAATAGCAGATAATTATGGCAACTAGCCATCTTTTCTCAGCAAAGGGAAGTAGTTTTGCTTTGGGTTTATGATTAAAAGGAATAATAGGCATAGTTTGAAATGTATGATTACCCCTTCACCTTCCCGGCCAAAAAAGCTATTAAACTAAATAATAAAAGCAACATACAATGCTTCCTAAAAAAAAACTATTATTAGACTACTAGAATGAGATGATAATTAACCAGACCAGATTATTAAATATCTTAGCTCACTGAATAATGAACAAAAAGTTCTACTGGGCACAATGCCCACAAAGGGGCAAGACATGCCCCTTAGGCAGCACACCTGAGGCGGCATGCCTCAGGAGGGAAGTGATCAAATGTAGAATTGTGTAGTTACTGATGTCAGTGGAAGGACGGGGCACTGCCAAACTTCAGCTGATGGAAAATGCAGCGCTCTAAAACAAAGTGATGAGATTGGCAAATACAGACACAGCATCTAATAGTTGCTAACAACGCAGAATATGCCTCAGAGGAGATACAATTAAATGCATAATCTTGGCAGTTACTGATGTTGCTGGAGGGGCAGGGCTACTGCCAAATTGAAGTGACTTAATTCAGCTCATGGAAAAACTTGTATATCTGTCTGCCATGTTTTTATGGTCTCTGACTGCAATTCTTTGTACTAGATAGATAAGGTATATATTTTTATATACTTTCCACACAATTCACAGAATAATCACTTCACACTGACACCTCTATTACCTGTATTTCCTCTTTTTCACCACTATGTCTCATTTTATTGCACCTACTTTTTTTTTTAATCAGTAGGAATAAGAATGTGCCAAGTGATCGTAACATTTTCAATCTCCATAATTCAGGCCATAATTGCAGTGCATTTCCAGTACAGTAGTACTGCCCCAATTTGACTGCCCCTACTTGACTGATTGTACATTTATCCTTTAGATTGTAAGCTCTTTGAGCAGGGACTGTCCTTCTATGTTAAATTGTACAGCGCTGTGTAACCCTAGTAGCGCTCTAGAAATGTTAAATAGTAGTAGTAGTAGTAGTAAAGTTCCCAATGGTCAGCACATGCCACCTTGCCTTTCTGTATAGAAATTTTCTGCCATCGGAACTTCACATCCAGCTACAAGATGAGTAACTTGTTTTCAACTTTTGTTTTTTTTTAACAATCTACAGCTGGCTGTTTTTACCATTTTTTTCTATGCTTGCTGTGAACCATCTTATCTGTAATATGCTTTTTCTAAGGACAAGCAAGATAGATGAATTCTCATGTATAGGTGACATCATCCAATGGAGCCCATCTAGAAGATACTTTCCCCGCACTTTTCCAGAACTTTTAAGTGTCTCACCACACATATGCCCCTATTTAGCTTGTCATAGTCATATAGGACACCTTTCATTCATTTCACATGGAGCTGGATGTCTTTTTGCTTACTCTCATCACAGAAACTGCTGAGGGTTTCCCTCAGCTTTCTTTTTGAAGCATATAAATCCTGTTGCTGTTATGCAGTCTCTTCTTCTTGATAGATCCCTAGTTTTTCTTTTTCATGAGACTGTTTTATTTATTTTTTTAACTTGGGCTCTTATCTGGGTACATTTGTCATCAGAGAGTAATTTAATTTCGCTGTGGCTGTTTTTCCAGATGACATGTCTAGCAGCTACAAATGGTGTTCCTAGTGCCATCTTAAGATTCCTTTAATTGAATTCCCTGTCCCCCTGTGTCAGAGAGCTTCATGGTAGAGAAAAGCAGAAGGAGAAGCTTTGCAGTGCAGATAAGACTGGTCCAGAGCCATTGGCATCGGAAGCATTAGTCTGTATGGATCCTAGAGCTGTATTAGATGCTGGGGAGATGCATCAACATTGAGAGTATGTCTCGATCACCCTCAACGTTAATCAATAGAGGCCATCTGTAATGGTCATCCTCCAATTCTCACTGAAGAGAAACAATTTGTACCAATGGAGCGTGATTGCTGGTCATCCAGTTGAGGGTGGGGCACAGTGATGAAACCTCTTATTGAGACATGGTAACAAGGTCACTGGTGTTCTCCATGTGCTCTGAACATGAGGGCAGCTTATTCTCTATTCCATAACAAGAGGGTATGCCAGCCTCCATGAACATGGAACCCCAGTTCTGATACCTCTTGTGAATCAGGAGGACATAGCCACTCCTAGTCTGATGCCCGTACAGGTGTTGAGAGCAGCTTTCAAGGAAAGACTGGATCACTTCTTTGCTCAATGCAATGCTGTGGGTTCAACATAATCTATATCTTGAGGCAAGAAGTGGCCCACTTGATGATCAATGCCCAAACACTGCCTGCAGACGATACCTCAACAAAGAGGGCTTGGACTTATATCATTCTCCAGTGCACTGGAGGAGAAAAAGTGTCAGTGAAGCATCAAGAATCCTTGGCCTTGGTGTCTTCATAATACCAGTCAAGGCCTGAACCGGGAGTCAGAAACCTGCTCGTTGAAGAAGAGCTAGAGGTTTTCTTGGAGGAGGCATCCCAGGCCTTTCATCAGATCCCTCTCCACCTCATGAGAGATGTAAATTGGCACCTGAAGAATTCTCATTAACTTTGCGAGGGAGATTGCTAAGGACATTCCTAAGAATGGAAGAACCCATTCCCCTCCCTTGATACATAAGTACGTAAGTATTGCTATACTGGGACAGACCGAAGGTCCATCAAGCCCAGCATCCTGATTCCAATAGTGGGCAATCCAGGTCACAAGTACCTGCAAGATCCAAAAAAAGTACATTTAATGCTGCTTATCCTAGAAATAAGCAGTGGCTTTTGCCCAAATCCATTTTAATAATGGTCTATGGACATTTCCTTTAGGAAGCCACCAAAACTTTTTTAAACCTCACTAACTGCTTTTACTACATTCTCTGGCAATGAATTCCAGAGTTTAATTACACGTTGAGTGAAGAAACATTTTCTCCAATTAGTTTTAAATTTAGTGCATGCCCCCTAGTCCTAGTATTTTTGGAAAAGAGTAAACAAGTGATTCACATCTACCCATTCTATTTTATAGACCTCTATCATATCTGCTCAGCCGTCTTTTCTCCAAGCTGAAGAGCCTTAGCTGCTTTAGCCTTTTCTCATAGGGAAGTCGTCCCATCCCCTTTATCATTTTTGTCACCCTTCTCTGTACCTTTTCTAATTCCACTATATCTTTTTTGAGATGCAGTGACCAGAATTGAACACAATATTCAAGGTACAGTCACGTGTCTTAAAGGATCTCAAATTTGAAAAGCAGCAGCTTCCTCGCCATTTCATGGTGGCCGAATCCATTCACAAGAGCAAAGAGTTCCAAGACTCAATCCTCAGTGTCTGAGGGCGAAGCTTGGACAATGGAGTCATTTCGGAAAATATTCTTTCAGAATGTTATGCTCAGGTTCCCATAACATCCTACCAGTTCTTCATAGGCATGCACATGTGGAACACAGTACACTGTGTAGCAGATGTAGCTGACTCTCACCCTTGGGAAAAGCTTGAAGAACTCAGTGGGCTAGTAGGCAAAGGGAAGAAGTGCAGAAAAGACATGGTCCATGTGACCTGTGAAATTTTTGATATGGCATCAAGAACTTCTGCTATAGGTATCTGCACTCACAAACTTGCCTGACTGGGAGAGCCTCAGACTTGTTTGATGTGCAAGAAAAGGTTGCTGACGTGCTATGCCATAGAGAGAATCGCTTTGGAGATAAGATGCAGGAAGCTGTTATACTCATCAAACAGCATAGTCACACTTTTAAGACTGTCTCCGAGCCACATTCAACCCAGCAGCCTCTTTCAGGATATCAAAATGCTGGACAATGTACGTCCTACTACTCTCGTAGTTGTAAGCATCCTCAACACTCCTACTCTTTCCAACCCAGAGACCCGATTCTTGCACTAGACTGCAGAGGGCTCAGAAAACAATGAGTACTTTGCAGTCATAAGTACATAAGTAATGCCATACTGGGAAAAGACCAAGGGTCCATCGAGCCCAGCATCTTGTCCACGACAGCAGCCAATCCAGGCCAAGGGCACCTGGCAAGCTTCCCAAACGTACAAACATTCTATACATGTTATTCCTGGGATTTTTGATTTTTCCAAGTCCGTTTAGTAGCGGTTTATGGACTTGTCCTTTAGGAAACCGTCCAACCCCTTTTTAAACTCTGCTAAGCTAACCACCTTCACCACATTTTCCGGCAATGAATTCCAGAGTTTAATTACACGTTGGGTGAAGAAAAATTTCTCCGATTTGTTTTAAATTTACTACACTGTAGTTTAATCGCATGCCCCCTAGTCCTAGTATTTTTGGAAAGCGTGAACAGACGCTTCACATCTACCTGTTCCACTCCACTCATTATTTTATATACCTCTATCATGTCTCCCCTCAGCCGACTCTTCTCCAAGCTGAATAGCCCTAGCCTCCTTAGTCTTTCTTCATAGGGAAGTCGTCCCATCCCCGCTATCATTTTAGTCGCCCTTCGCTGCACCTTTTCCAATTCTACTATATCTTTCTTGAGATGCGGCGACCAGAATTGAACACAATACTCAAGGTGCGGTCGCACCATGGAGTGATATAACGGCATTATAACATCCTCACATCTGTTTTCCATACCTTTCCTAATAATACCCAACATTCTATTCGCTTTCCTAGCCGCCACAGCACACTGAGCAGAAGGTTTCAGTGTGTTATCGACGACGACACCCAGATCCCTTTCTTGGTCCATACTCCTAAGGTGGAACCTTGCATGACGTAGCTATAATTCGGGTTCTTTTTTCCCACATGCATCACCTTGCACTTACTCACATTAAACGTCATCTGCCATTTAGCCGCCCAGTCTCCCAGTCTCGTAAGGTCCTCTTGTAATTTTTCACAATCCTTTCGCGAGTTAATGACTGTGAATAACTTTGTGTCATCAGCAAATTTAATTACCTCGCTAGTTACTCCCATCTCTAAATCATTTATAAATATATTAAAAAGCAGCAGTCCTAGCACAGACCCCTGAGGAACCCCACTAACTACCCTTCTCCATTGTGAATACTGCCCATTTAACCCCACTCTCTGTTTCCTACCCTTCAACCAGTTTTTAATCCACAATAGGACATTTCCTCCTATCCCATGACCCTCCAATTTCCTCTGTAGCCTTTCATGAGGTACCTTGTCAAACGCCTTTTGAAAATCCAGATACACAATATCAACCGGCTCCCCTTTGTCCACATATTTGTTTACTCCTTCAAAGAATTTAAGTAAATTGGTCAGGCAAGATTTCCCCACATAAAAGCCGTGCTGACTCGGTCTCATGAATCCATGTCCTCGGATGTGCTCTGTAATTTTGTTTTTAATAATAGCCTCTACCATTTTCCCCGGCACCGACGTCAGACTCACCGGTCTATAATTTCCCGGATCTCCCCTGGAGCCTTTTTTAAAAATGGGGGTTACATTGGCCACCCTCCAATCTTCCGGTACCACGCTCGATTAAGGATAAGTTGCATATCACTAGCAGTAGCTCCGCAAGCTCATTTTTCAGTTCTATCAGTACTCTAGGATGAATACCATCCGGTCCAGGAGATTTGCTACTCTTCAGTTTGCCGAACTGCCCCATTACGTCCTCCAGGTTTACCGTGAAGTCAGTTCTCCGAGGACAAGCAGGCTGCTTGTTCTCACTGATGGGTTGACGTCCTCGGCAGCCCCCTCCATCGGAAAGTTTACTAGCAAAGGCCTTTGCTAGTCCTCGCGCGCCCATGCGCGGCCGTCTTCCCGCCCGAAACCGGCTCGAGCCGGCCAGTCTTCTTTCGTCCGCACTCGGTACGGTCGTGTTACGCCGTTCGTGCCCCAGAGAGTCGACCTCGCGCGTCCTTTGACGTGTTTTTTCCTTGTTTTTCTTTTAAAAAAAAAAAAGTTCGGGAAGTGTTCCGGAAGACCCTTTCGGGTTTTCTGCCCTTCCCGTAATTTTCTCAACTTTTGCCCCGTAAGTTTTCTTTCGTTGTCGGGGTAGGCCTAGTTTGGCCTCGGTCGAGATTTTTCTCCCTTTAAATTTTGGTGCTTCAATTTTCGCCATTTCGGCCTTTGATTTCGCCGGCGTGATTTTTCCGCCCATGACATCGAAGCCTTCCAGCGGCTTCAAGAAGTGCACCCAGTGCGCCCGGGTAATCTCGCTCACTGATAGGCACTCTGCGTGTCTTCAGTGTCTAGGGGCCCAGCACCGCCCTCAGAACTGCAGTCTGTGTTCCCTGTTACAAAGGCGGACTCAGGTAGCGAGATTAGCCCAGTGGAACGTTTTGTTCTCGGGCTCTTCGTCGACATCGGCACCGGAGGCATCGAGTGCATCGACGTCGTCAGCGTCCGGACCATCTTCCTTGGCTGCCGCTCCATCGACTGCATCGAGGCATCGGACCTCTGCATCGGCGCTGAGGCATCGGGCGACTGCATCGACGTCGGTGGTACCGAGACTTCGTCTGCTGATGTCGTCGGACGGAGGTGCATCGTCAGGAGTGCAGGTGAGGGCTGTCCATTCCCCTGCTGGTGGCGGTGAGCCATCGGGTGGGTCTCCTCCTACCCTGAGGGCTCCTGCGGTACAGCCCCCCCGGGATCGACCCTCTTCGGTCTCGGCCCCGAGGAAGCGACGGATGGATTCTACGTCCTCCTCGTCGGTGCTGGGGAGCTCCGGTGACATGCTTCGGAAGAAGTCGAAGAAGCATCGACACCGGTCTCCTCCCCATGTCGGCACCGAGAGCTCTGGGTCGCCGAGGGATTCGGCACCCAGCAGGCATCGGCACCGAGAGGACCGCTCACCCTCTGTTCAGGAGGTGTCGATGCGCTCCACTCTGGACAGCCCGGAACAGCCTCCTCGCCCGGAACAGGTTCTGACGTCGACGCCTGCATCGACCTCTCAGCCTTTTTCTGCAGCCACTCTGAACGAGAGCCTCCGGGCCGTTCTCCCAGAGATTCTGGGAGAGCTGTTGCGCCCTACCCCTCCGGTACCAGCGGTGCTTGCGCCTCCGGTACCGTCGAGCGTGGCGCCGGCTGGTCCATCGCCCAGGTTGAGGTCCCCGACGTCGGTACCGCGTGCGGTGCCGACTGCGGCCACCTCCCAGGAAGGCTCCCCGACTACGTCGGCGGAGGGAGCTTCGCCGATGCGGGCGAGGGAGTCTACCTCTCGACGCCCCCATCGTGGACGTGGCTCCACGGAGTCGAGCCGGGCGAGGTTGCAGACACAGGTCCGTGAACTTGTGTCTGACACCGAGGGTGAGGCCTCGTGGGAGGACGAAGAAGACCCCAGATATTTCTCTGACGAGGAGTCTGAGGGTCTTCCTTCTGATCCCACTCCCTCTCCTGAAAGGCAGCTTTCTCCTCCTGAGAGTCTGTCTTTCGCTTCCTTTGTCCGGGAGATGTCTACGGCCATCCCCTTCCCGGTGGTTGTGGAGGACGAGCCCAGGGCTGAAATGTTTGAGCTCCTGGACTATCCTTCTCCACCTAAGGAAGCGTCCACTGTTCCCTTGCACCATGTCCTGAAAAGACATTGCTTGCGAACTGGACTAAGCCATTAAGTAATCCCCACATTCCCAAGAAGATCGAGTCCCAGTACCGGATCCATGGGGACCCAGAGCTGATGCGCACTCAGTTGCCTCATGACTCTGGAGTTGTGGATTTGGCCCTAAAGAAAGCTAAGAGTTCTAGGGAGCATGCTTCGGCGCCCCCGGGCAAAGACCCTAGAACCTTAGACTCCTTTGGGAGGAAGGCCTACCATTCTTCTATGCTCGTGGCCAAGATCCAGTCTTACCAGCTCTACACGAGCATACACATGCGGAACAATGTGCGGCAGTTGGCGGGCTTGGTTGATGCTCTTCCCCCTGAGCAAGCCAAGCCTTTTTAGGAGGTGGTCAGGCAGCTGAAGGCGTGCAGAAAATTCCTGGCCAGAGGAGTTTATGACACTTTTGATGTTGCGTCCAGGGCCGCTGCTCAAGGTGTGGTGATGCGCAGGCTCTCATGGCTGCGTGCCGCCGACCTGGAGAATAGACTCCAGCAGCGGATTGCGGACTCGCCTTGCCGTGCGGACAACATTTTTGGGGAAAAAGTCGAGCAGGTGGTAGAGTCTCTCCACCAGCGGGACACCGCATTCGACAAGTTCTCCCGCCGGCAGCCTTCAGCATCTACCTCTACAGGTAGAAGATTTTTCGGGGGAAGGAAGACTGGTCCCTATGCTTCTGGTAAGCGTAGGTACAATCCTCCTTCCCGACAGCCTGCGGCCCAGGCTAAGCCCCAGCGCGCTCGCTCTCGTCAGCAGCGTGCGCCTCAGCAAGGCCCCGCGGCTCCCCAGCAAAAGCAAGGGGCGAGCTTTTGACTGGCTCCAGCAGAGCATAGCCGACATCCCAGTGTCAGTGCCGGGCGACCTGCCGGTCGGAGGGAGGTTGATAGCTTTTCACCAAAGGTGGCCTCTCATAACCTCCGATCAGTGGGTTCTGCAAATAGTCCGGCAGGGATACACCCTCAATTTGGCCTCAAAACCTCCAAATTGTCCACCGGGAGCTCAGTCTTACAGCTTCCAGCACAAGCAGGTACTTGCAGAGGAACTCTCCGCCCTTCTCAGCGCCAATGCGGTCGAGCCCGTGCCATCCGGGCAGGAAGGGCTGGGATTCTATTCCAGGTACTTCCTTGTGGAAAAGAAAACAGGGGGGATGCGTCCCATCCTAGACCTAAGGGCCCTGAACAAATATCTCGTAAAAGAAAAGTTCAGGATGCTTTCCCTGGGCACCCTCCTCCCCATGATTCAGCAAAACGATTGGCTATGCTCTCTGGACTTGAAGGATGCCTACACTCACATCCCGATACTGCCAGCTCACAGACAGTATCTGCGATTCCAGCTGGGCACACGCCACTTCCAGTACTGTGTGCTACCCTTTGGGCTCGCCTCTGCGCCCAGGGTGTTCACAAAGTGCCTAGCTGTGGTAGCAGCGGCACTTCGCAGGCTGGGGGTGCATGTGTTCCCATATCTCGACGATTGGCTGGTGAAGAACACATCCGAGGCAGGAGCCCTGCAGTCCATGCAGATGACTATTCGCCTCCTGGAGCTACTGGGGTTTGTGATAAATTATCCAAAGTCCCATCTTCTCCCAATGCAGAGACTCGAATTCATAGGAGCTCTGCTGGATTCTCGGACGGCTCGCGCCTATCTCCCAGAGACGAGGGCCAACAACTTGTTGTCCCTCGTCTCGCGGGTGCGAGCGTCCCAGCAGATCACAGCTCGGCAGATGTTGAGATTGCTGGGCCACATGGCCTCCACAGTTCATGTGACTCCCATGGCCCGCCTTCACATGAGATCTGCTCAATGGACCCTAGCCTCCCAGTGGTATCAGGCCGCTGGGGTCTAGAGGACATGATCCACCTGTCCACGAGTTTTCTCAAATCCCTATATTGGTGGACGATTTGCTCCAATTTGACTCTGGGACGTCCCTTCCAAATTCTTCAGCCACAAAAGGTGCTGACCACGGATGCGTCCCTCCTGGGATGGGGAGCTCATGTCGATGGGCTTCACACCCAAGGAAGCTGGTCCCTCCAGGAACGCGATCTGCAGATCAATCTTCTGGAGTTACGAGCGATCTGGAACGCTCTGAAGGCTTTCAGAGATCGGCTGTCCCACCAAATTATCCAAATTCAGACAGACAACCAGGTTGCCATGTACTATGTCAACAAGCAGGGGGGCACCGGATCTCGCCCCCTGTGTCAGGAAGCCGTCAGCATGTGGCTCTGGGCTCGCCGTCACGACATGGTGCTCCAAGCCACATATCTGGCAGGCGTAAACAACAGTCTGGCCGACAGGTTGAGCAGGATTATGCAACCTCACGAGTGGTCGCTCAATTCCCGTGTGGTACGACAGATCTTCCAGGTGTGGGGCACCCCCTTGGTAGATCTCTTCGCATCTCGAGTGAACCACAAAGTCCCTCAGTTCTGTTCCAGGCTTCAGGCCCACGGCAGACTGGCATCGGATGCCTTCCTCCTGGACTGGGGGGAGGGTCTGCTGTATGCTTATCCTCCCATACCTCTGGTGGGGAAGACTTTGTTGAAACTCAAGCAAGACCAAGGCACCATGATTCTGATTGCTCCTTTTTGGCCGCGTCAGATCTGGTTCCCTCTTCTTCTGGAGTTGTCCTCCGAAGAACCGTGGAGATTGGAGTGTTTTCCGACCCTCATCACACAGGACGAAGGGACACTTCTGCATCCCAGCCTCCAGTCGCTGGCTCTTACGGCCTGGATGTTGAGGGCGTAGACTTTGCCTCTTTGGGTCTGTCAGAGGGTGTCTCCCGCATCTTGCTTGCTTCCAGGAAAGATTCCACTAAGAGAAGTTACTTCTTCCATTGGAGGAGGTTTGCCGTCTGGTGTGACAGCAAGGCCCTAGATCCTCGCTCTTGTCCTACACAGACCCTGCTTGAATACCTTCTGCACTTGTCTGAGTCTGGTCTCAAGACCAACTCTGTAAGGGTTCACCTTAGTGCAATCAGTGCATACCATTACCGTGTGGAAGGTAAGCCGATCTCAGGACAGCCTTTAGTTGTTCGCTTCATGAGAGGTTTGCTTTTGTCAAAGCCCCCTGTCAAGCCTCCTACAGTGTCATGGGATCTCAATGTCGTTCTCACCCAGCTGATGAAACCTCCTTTTGAGCCACTGAATTCCTGCCATCTGAAGTACTTGACCTGGAAGGTCATTTTCTTGGTGGCAGTTACTTCAGCTCGTAGAGTCAGTGAGCTTCAGGCCCTGGTAGCCCAGGCCCCTTACACCAAATTTCATCATAACAGAGTAGTCCTCCGCACTCACCCTAAGTTCCTGCCAAAGGTTGTGTCGGAGTTCCATCTGAACCAGTCAATTGTCTTGCCAACATTTTTTCTTCGTCCTCATTCCTGCCCTGCTGAACGTCAGCTGCACACAATGGACTGCAAGAGAGCATTGGCCTTCTACCTGGAGCGGACACAGCCCACCAGACAGTCCGCCCAATTGTTTGTTTCTTTTGACCCCAATAGGAGGGGAGTGGCTGTAGGGAAACGCACCATATCCAATTGGCTAGCAGATTGCATTTCCTTCACTTACGCCCAGGCGGGGCTGGCTCTTGAGGGTCATGTCACGGCTCATAATGTTAGAGCCATGGCTGCGTCGGTAGCCCACTTGAAGTCAGCCTCCATTGAAGAAATTTGCAAAGCTGCGACGTGGTCATCTGTCCACACATTCACATCTCATTACTGCCTGCAGCAGGACACCCGACGCGACAGTCGGTTCGGGCAGTCAGTTCTTCAGAACCTGTTTGGGCTTTAGGATCCAACTCCACCCCCCGAGGGCCCTGTTTGTTCTGTTCCAGGCTGCACTCTCAGTTAGTTGGTAAATTTTTTAGGTCAATCTCATTAATGTCCTCGCCGTTGCGAGGCCCAATTGACCATGGTTGTTGTTTTGAGTGAGCCTGGGGGCTAGGGATACCCCATCAGTGAGAACAAGCAGCCTGCTTGTCCTCGGAGAAAGCGAATGCTACATACCTGTAGAAGGTATTCTCCGAGGACAGCAGGCTGATTGTTCTCACAAACCCGCCCGCCTCCCCTTTGGAGTTGAGTCTTCCCTTGAAGTGTATTGTCTTGCTACATACTGGACTGGCCGGCTCGAGCCGGTTTCGGGCGGGAAGACGGGCGGGAAGACGGCCGCGCATGCGCGGTGCGCATGGGCGCGCGAGGACTAGCAAAGGCCTTTGCTAGTAAACTTTCCGATGGAGGGGGCTGCCGAGGACGTCAACCCATCAGTGAGAACAATCAGCCTGCTGTCCTCGGAGAATACCTTCTACAGGTATGTAGCATTCGCTTTTCTCCGACTCGTCCGCGTGAAATACCATTTCCGACACCGGTATCCCACCCAAATCTTCCTCGGTGAAGACCGAAGCAAAGAATTCATTCAGTCTCTCCACTATGTCTTTGTCTTCCTTGATCGCCCCTTTTACCCCTCGGTCATCCAGCGGCCCAACCGATTCTTTTGCCGGCTTCCTGCTTTTAATATACCGAAAAAAAATTTGACTATGTTTTTTTGCCTCTAATGCTATCTTTTTTTCGTAATCCCTCTTGGCCTTCAAAACCATGGGTGGGATTTTCACTTCCTCTCCTTTATAATCTTTATGACTTCTCTTGGTTTGATTAGATTACAAATGTCTCTATTCATATACAGATGATATATTTGTATTAGTTCCTGTTCTCTCTGACAAACTTGACATAAACCAAGTTAGTAAGTTTTAACAAGATAAAACATTGGGCCTTTACATGTATGCTAAGCCTAAACATTAACAAAAGTGCTTTGGTTTTCTAATGTTTAAAGATCTAATTCCGGGGAGGAGGGGGGGGGGGGGGCAAGATGGCAGCTAGCAAGGAAGCTGCTGAATAATGTTCTGCCTGTACATTAATTTGAAGTCCCTTTGACATTTTTTTTACCAGTATGC
This sequence comes from Microcaecilia unicolor, assembly GCF_901765095.1. Classification (NCBI taxonomy): domain Eukaryota; kingdom Metazoa; phylum Chordata; class Amphibia; order Gymnophiona; family Siphonopidae; genus Microcaecilia; species Microcaecilia unicolor. The sequence continues at coordinate 44,969,376 of NC_044036.1, forward strand.
CAAAACGAAAAGGGGAAACCTCGGGCACCCTCCTGCTGTTCTGTCTCTTTCATCAGATCAACATTACAGTTTACTTGAGTGAATGTCACTTTGGGAGTTTCTGTTGTGCAGGATGAGAGGACGAGCCCTGCACTGAAGAGTGACGCCACACACAGCCTGGCAGACCCAGCAGCCCCTTCTGTACTCCAAGGAATGGCAACACCTGAGTTGTTCACAGCAATAGGGATTCCACCACCATCCTCTGCAGCTGCTGGGGGGGAGGGGAGTTTTCACCAGACATTGGCAATTTTTTAGCCTTCGTCAGCATGTTACTGATATTCGGTTACAATATCCTTGTGAATATGTGGTTCAGTTTGATAATCATACCTATGTTTTTTTATGATGCTTCTCAGTTGAAGTTTTTCCTGAAAAGTAAAGGATTGGCTACAGATAGAGAGGAGTTACCTCATTGATCTTGGTTGTTGTAGTTCATAGACATCCACACCTTGCTAGTTTTCTTTACATATACCATTTTCTTTAATTTCCTATTCCTCAAAGGGTATTGGTTCTTGCTCCCTCTGAACTTGCCGACTATATAGTCTCAATTTTTTTGTTCCTTTTGCTTGTTACTTGTATATTTTATTTGTCCATAATTCATATTGTTGGATGTATCTTAAATTCATAAATAAAAATAATTAAAAAAAAATCTAATTCCTACTACTACTATTCCTTTACATTCTTCTGACTGGAAGATCTTCTAAAGTACTTGGTAGAATCTTGGGTTCTACTTTAACTTTTGAGTCACAGGTTTTAAAAAAAACATTTTCACTTATTTCACTTTACTGGTGCAGAGCTTGATATTTTGTCGCTGCTGCATTATTACTCACGATATTCTAGAGGATCAATAAATTGTAAAAGAGGATTCAGCAGTTTCAGAACATAGCTACTAAGTAGATATTTATAGCTAAAAGGTTTGACAGCAATACCCCTTTGTTGGTGAAGCTTCACTGGCTCCCAGTTTAGGTAAGAAGAGTTTAAAAATTGGTATATCTCGAGTTCAAAATCATGTTTACACTTGTACCTAAATATCCAACCAACTAAAGGTTTCTTGTGTTAGGATAAATTCACCTACAACTAAGTGTTTCTGCTTTTAATAAGCGCATAAAAAGTTATCGGGAGGTTTCTGTTTGTTTTTAAATCTCAAGTAATTATTAGATCTTTCTATGCATTGTTCCACAAGGCCTGAAAAACTATTTCAGAAATATTTAATGTAAGAGGAAGTGCACTGCGTTTATCTCTGAAATTAAATGGTACAAATGACCTTGTTTGATTTTGTGCTGTTGTACACCAGTTTGACCTAGGTTGAGGATTCAGCAATTTATAAAAAGCTGAGACTAGAGCAGATAGGTCCCAGTTTTTTGGGTACCACAAACTTGATTAAAGGGGAATGTTCAAGCACATCTTGAAAGGTCACCTATACATTTATTTGGATTTATTTACATCTTTTGAACTCCAGAAAGAAGTTCTTTAGTAAAGGTAAAGCATTACCAGTAAACAGAGATTGTACGCCTCAGACCCTGATTTAAGAGTGAGGTTTATTATGAGCACAGTAGGCATAAAACATTTGGAGACACCCTCCAGACTTAATCACTAAGCTTTTTCTTTCTCCCTCTATGTTTGTTAGCAGGGGGACCAAACTCACTCACGTGGACTGGTCAGGCATAGACAATAAGTTAGTGTAATATATTTGCATACAATTTTACCTCAATGTGGCTACCCTGAAAAAAAGATCTTTGAAATTCTCAAGGATGGAAATTTCCATCCCTATTTAAAGAAAAAGGACCAAGAACCAAACAACAAAACTCAGAGAGTGAAGGATAGAGAGGAGGATGAAAGATAATAACAAAGGGAATAGGGAAGTCAAGCAGAACATTGTGAGAGATAGGAAGCTTTTTCTGTTGGGGGGGAGGGAAGAGAGGAGTTCAAATCAGAAACAAGAGGCAGGTGGAAAGGCAGGAAGGGAAGTTGTAAGAAAATGAGATGGGGAAGCACAACAATCCTTTTTGAAAATGCTGCAGGTTTTCAATAGTTGCTATAGTTATTAATTGAATTTTAACTTAAAATCATGCACATAAATAGCAACGTTACGAGTGCCAGTAGCATTCAGATGATGTGGATCTAAAGCTATGTAGCAAAGTAATGACATCTACAAACACATTAATCATCAGTTTTGAGCTCCTACTATTTAAACATATTTTTGAATTAAACTTGGAAATGTAAAAGCTCATTCATGCAGAGTGATGGTGAACTAAGAGAACAAAAACAGAGTTTTATCAAGGAGCGAGAGCCTACATCGTAGATGGGAAGGGTGGATGAAACAACTGGATCATTACCTGCCAGCATCTACGACACAGTCACACACTTGCTTGTGAACCTTAATATTGTCACATAATGAGCACTATTGAAACCGCATCATCTGCAAGAAAACAGCCCAGCAGAACTTTCAACATTTTCAGCTTTTATCTGCTGCTTTTGTGTGAACATCTGTGGATCGAAGTCAGTTTATGAACTCCATTTATCATGTGACTAGGCCATGCAAGAAGCTCATTAACCCCCCCCCCCCCCCCCCAATGTTTTTTTACCATTATAGTAAAATAGCTTTCATTATTATTTTCATCACTTCAACGTCAATTTTTTTTAAAATATAGATTTAGGAAGCATATGAGTCTGGATTATAGAACTTAATTTTAAAACGTGGAAACAGGGCTTTATTTATGACAGACTCCTACAACCCTTCACATACAATTTTTTTTAAATCATGATTTACACATCAAATCTGAAAATCTGATGATCGATATCAATACTAAGAATACATAATATGCAATAACTTTATAGGTGACTGTCACAAACTTTCACATTTTTGTTACCACAGAAGCAGCATATATAAATGTTTTCTTAGCGTCATCTAAACAAGTGGAGGAGTGGCCTAGTGGTTAGGGTGGTGGACTCTGGTCCTGGGGAACCGAGTTTGATTCCCACTTCAGGCACAGGCAGATCCTTGTGACTCTGGGCAAGTCACTTAACCCTCCACTGCCCCAGGTACAAATAAGTACCTGTAAGCCGCATTGAGCCTGCCATGAGTGGGAAAGCGCGGGGTACAAATGTAACAAAAATAAAATAGATACTATTGGAGATTCTACATGGAATGTTGCTACTATTGGAGATTCTACATGGAATGTTGCTATTCCACTAGCAACATTCCATGTAGAAGGCTGCGCAGGCTTCTGTTTCTGTGAGTCTGACGTCCTGCACGTACTCACAGAAGCAGAAGCCTGCGCAGCCACATTGGTGATCTGCAAGGGCCGACTTCTACATGGAATGTTGCTAGTGGAAGAGTAGCCTAGTGGTTAGGGTGGTGGACTTTGGTACTGAGGAACTGAGTTCGATTCCCACTTCAGGCGCAGGCAGCTCCTTGTGACTCTGGGCAAGTCACTTAAGCCTCCATTGCCCCAGGTACAAATAAGTACCTGTATATAATATGTAAGCCGCATTGAGCCTGCCATGAGTGGGAAAGCGCGGGGTACAAATGTAACAAAAAAAAAAAAGGTAGATCAGGCACAATCCACCTTGTCTAGCAAAGGCTATATGAGGTGATCCAATCAGGTGCTCCAATTTGCCTACTGGCTTTAAGTACCAACAAGTCAAAATTGAGCTGCAAGCAAGAGTAAGTTTTATGGGTGCTGCAGCAAAAGTCTAGATTTGTGCTGTTGTTGCTTGCAAGGTAATTCTAACCCTCATCACTTCATTGCAGGGCTGATGCCTCTGGACTCCTCCAGTTCACAGCAACAGTTCCCTCATCTGCAGGAGCTGCTGGCTCTCGGCAGTCTAGCAGGACAGGCTCTGCTGGGCTGATCAGCAGGCAGTTAGCTGTGTTTGCTGCTTTCTTCACTGGTGATTTCAGTTTGGCCAGTGGGGTATAGGAAATCCTGCCAGCACTTTTGCTGTTTCCACCTATGGTTCCGCTTTAGTTGGCCTAGGGACCCTGCATGCACAGTTGCTCTGGCTGGTACCAGATCACCAATAGTGCATACTTAATTCTGGAGCAAGATCTAGATCCTGTAGTGCATTTATATACATTTGAATAATTTTGTATATTATACATAAATCTGCTTGTGTAATAAAAAATAAAGTACTTTCAAACTGCCCTGTGCCACCGATACTCCTCGCTAGCCCGGGCAAGTCACTTAACCAACCCCCCCTCCCCCCTATTTGTCTGATACAAAACAGACTAAGCCTTCTGGGGCTAAGACTTACTATACCAGAATGTAACTCACCTGGAATTACTACTGAAAAGACATGAGCTAAACCCCAAACCCCTTGCTCGCTCTTTGGGAGTATTATTAGTGGCAGATCTCAAGTAACAATATGGGGAAGGGAAGGAAGAGATCACATTGTGCGAGGGAGGAGGAAGAACAATGGGGGCGGGCTGGCAAAGAACAAGGAAAAGATTCTGGGTTCTTTAAAAAAGAGAAAATTGGGGGGGGGGGGGGGGGGGGGGGGGCTTGGGGTTTACCTCTCCTCCACCTCCTCTCAGTCTTTTCTCTCCTCGCCCTTTAGTCCAATCTCTCATATCAACTACTAATATAGCAGTATTAGTACTTGAGATGAAAGACGACTCAGCCAGCAGCTCTTTCACCCCAACCCCCTCTGTTATTCACAGGCTATTTAGCCCACCAACCTACCAACTCTCAAGCATGGATCGACTGAAGTGGTTGTTGAGTGGCAGCACCTCAAGCCACATCCTCCACCATGTCCTCCTATTCCTCTGCTGCTGCTGGACTGTTCTCTGAACCACAAGGAACAACTGGCAGTCAGGTCATGGCCGACAGAAACATGTTGCCTGAGGTACTGCTACTCACGTCTTCCTCTGATGGCTGAAACAGCATGGGAGGGTGCTGTGTCCCAGACTCCTGCAGGGACAAGCCAATTATGTAGTATTTCCACTGGAACTGCAGGAGCCCAGAGTCCCTGATTTTTTTTTAACCCTGCATTTAATATAATTAGCAACTGTTAGATTATTTTTGCAAAACATTTGGAAAGAGGGGGGTAATACATACAAAATTATGACAAACAAACAAAGTCTTAACCCCTGTCCAGCTCTCAGGCACATTATGAATGGGACAACCCAGGTTGCTCAATTAACAGTTGGGTCCTAAAATTGTGGGGGGTTATTTAAATCTGTTCATTCACTGCAGAGAAAGAACTACTGTCCCCTGATACCTCCTATTACTTTACCCCAATTTCAGCTTTGAAAGGCACAATTTGGAGTATGATCTTATATACACATAGTGAACCTGTTTAAAAAAAATAAAAGACCACAAAAAAAGTAAACGGCAAAAATGCATTCTCACACACACCCAACACAAAACATTAAAAACCTGAATAACATGCAAATGTCCTCTGCTAGTGCCCATAGTTAGTTAATATCCAGTGGTTGGCAACAGCTGCATTCTGAAAAGTATTTTTGGCTTTCTTCTTAGTTTAACTAACAGTCACAGTTATTGAGAACTAAAACCTTTAAAATTGCCCAGCATACATACACAGCAGCTTGGGGTCAGCAGAAATTTTGAAATTCACAAATCAAGATTCCTAGGCTCTTCTGTATAAGTTTCCAACTTCTGGATGTGATTTTATTCACAAGTAAATGTTTTTTTTTAATGAAAACTTACTCCCCCCCCCACCCCTCAAAATAAAAACCTGTTTCAAGCAGTGGCTCTTCTTCAGTGTACGTAGCAGTTTCATGTGAATCAAGTATGCTGTCGCCTCCCCAAAGCTGAGTCAATCTGCAATACTTGTGCAAAAAGCTCCAGCACATCCCTTTCTCCAGCCTCAAAGCCATAACCTCCAACTATCCCTCCCCTCCAGCAGCTATTCAAGTGAAGATCACCTACTTACTCACCCAGGGATCACAATTTTTATTAGGATTTTACCACCTTTTTGAAAGAATTCACTCAAAGCGGTGTACAGCAACAGTAAGTCAAACAAGTGTCAGACTTTGAGATTGCTGAATGTTGGCTTTATATCCTCTGTAAACCACTATGTTTAGAAGCAATTCCACAGCCTGTTGTATGTACTAATTAACCTATATAGGACTTCAAGCTCATAATTCCTCAGAAAAAATACAATACAAACTTTACTTACAGTGGTCCAATTTCAAACATGAAATTGTAAATGGAGTGGAGGAGTGGCCTAGTGGTTAGGGTGGTGGACTTTGGTCCTGGGGAACTGAGGAACTGAGTTCGATTCCCACTTCAGGCACAGGCAGCTCCTTGTGACTCTGGGCAAGTCACTTAACCCTCCATTGCCCCATGTAAGCCGCATTGAGCCTGCCATGAGTGGGAAAGCGCGGGGTACAAATGTAACAAAAAATAAATGCCAGCAAGTTATTGAAACAATAGCAAAATAACTGATTAGTACATCCTTAAAAGGTTCAGCTTTAGGCCTACGATCCCCACTTATTAAATCAGCAGTCATGGGTATGTGAATCTCAATGGGCCTGAGATACTTAAAGTGTAAAACTCATTACGCAGTAGTCTTCTCTCTGTAAAAGCCATAGCTACACATAGTCTTTCATACATTTGTTTAGCTTCTTTGAGACACGGTCCGCACAAGTTTGATCCTTTTCCAAGAATCCAATCTTAGCATTTATCAATCTTATTTTAATTATCTCCAAGAACAGGGTGATCACTTTCAAAGATAAACTTTCATGCTCCAACATTTAACCAAGCTCACTGACACTTCTCTGCAGCAACTGCTCTCTGCTGTGCGCTCTGTAATCCCACTGGTTAGAAAAGGATCTTACCTCTACTCAGGAGACTTATCAGAATTTTCTAAAATTTTACACATAAAAACAGGTGGTCCTTGGGAGGAAAATTTACATTTAAAATGTTCCTGCACTATGTAAAGAGCATGAAAATTAATCTTTAATTCAACAAACATCCACCAACATTAGAGACAGATGTATTCACAGTTTTAGTTCACATATAGAATAGACTGAAATTGGCAAATTTACAACCAGAGAAAAGAACATAAACCAGTCCTATAGTACAAGCTGGGTTAAAGTGAAATACATCTGACATGATACTCAAAATATTGCTCTACATTCCAGTGCACTAGCAGGAAGAGAAAATGTACCCAAGGCAGCATCAGGTTCTTGGGTTTAAAAGAAAAAAAAAAACAATTCTAGATAACTGTGGAAGAACTAGGGCAGTGGGGTAAGGTAGAAAAGCTATTGTGAAATCAGAAATGGAGGAGAAGTAAGGTAAAAAGTCCCTTAAGGTTTTCAAGGATTAAAAGAACATCCTCAATGTTGTTCCAGCAGGGCTGTTCTTTAAAATAGTTCCCAGAACAGTTTTAAACACTGCCATGCTTCCTGCAGGCTGGAGGGGTCCAACTTAACAGGACATGGGGAAGATAGAGCAGAATGCCGTGGTCTCAGAGAAACTGCTGGGCAGCATGTCACATACCATTCCTCCTGAGCAGAGTCTTGGTCTCCAACAAGAAATCATGGAAGAGCTGGCAACAGAGAAACAGTGGTGCTGTTCAGCATTTTCATAGAACTATTCTAGACTGTGTGTGCTTAGATTAAAGACCAAACACTTCTGCTTCCTAGAACCAATACACCTCAATCTTTTTGATATAAAATCATTAGCTTGCCATGTTTTAACATTAAAATTCCTATAAACAGTAGCATATCTACCTACATTCTTCCTTCAGTGTTTAAAATGTGTAATATCTACATACACAGAGATCTGCATTCTACCTTTACTGGTAGAATGTCATCCTGTGTGAACAATTAACCAATCGAAGAGCTGAAGAGAGGTAAACAAGGCAGAAGTTTACATTAAAAAAATTCCCAACATAGTGTTAATTGGAGATTTTACCTCAAACATTTCAAGTGCAAGGCTAAAAACAGGATATCCGTGAATCTATTTTTCAGTGCACATTTAGGGGACCCAAAGTAAGAATTACGCCTGGACAAACTAATATTATAGAAGTGGGAGCAATCCTAAGACCCCAGGTGCTGAGGCCTGGGATGTGGCATAAGAAACCATGCTTCACTTCACAATGATCCCAGTATCAGACGATCCAGACCACAGGCCCCCCCCCCCTTTCCGAATTATGGAAACTGATTGACAGGTGACTGCACCAAGTGAATTCAATCCCAAATACTAACAGGGTTGTTTATATAAAAATACTTTTCATAAGGCAAGCCAGCTGTATAACACAATTATAGACGTTTGCTATTTTGGTACTCAAAGATCACTAATACTTTGTTTCCTGTCCTGTACAGCTTTTAAAAAAATAGGCCAATACCATTTATCCACTAACTTTCATAATTCTGAAGCTACAAATATGCTATAATCTGCTAAAATTGTAAAAACATTAAATAAAATCAGACTCTAGCACACTGAAAACAAACAAAACCTAAGAAATGTCATTAGTCATTCTATGAAGTTTTTTCAAAAGTGGTAATGTTTATAGGGATAAATTAAATAAGTTTAAACATCCTCTGTTGGGTATGATTTTTACACTCATGTTCACAAAACAAAAATAAAATAAAAATCCCTCAGACGTTTGTCTGTCAGTCAGTGAAAAAAGATTAAACCTTACCACAGAGTATGGATCCTGAAAAGGCTGTTTTGGCTTATGTCATGCAGACTGTAGTTACCCCCTTCTGAAGCAGACTGTTCCTAGCATACTAAGGGATTAAAAAAAATTGTAATATACCCCTCTCATCCTTTGTGTTTTCCTCCAGAAGGGCTGAAGTCAATGGAACAACAAATCTCTCAAGTACTACTCCCAATTTGGTAAGAGTTGCTGCATGCAAGAGTTTCATTTTTGCAATGGAGTTTAATGATGCAACAATGCATCTCAATGGCATTCTTCCCACCATACATCACCCAAAGATTTTAAAATGCTACCTCAAATCCCTAGTGGATATTATCTATAACCAACTTGCAGTAGTTCATACTGCCTTAACAAAAGCAGTGATGGTTCCAGAGGGAAACCAAAGAGTTAAAGATAAATGAAAAGAAGAATGCTGTACACAAACCCAGTGAGCGCTTTAGAACAAAAGAAATGGTCAGTACATGCAAACAGCTGACTGGGTCCCAATGTGCTTTGAATTTCTTTAAAGTACTGAATTTTGGATAAAAAAAATAGGCACAAAAAATAAACAACCTTAAAAAAATAGTGCAGAAATTTCCAGACTGCAATTATACATTCAGATCCAAATTTAAAGTGTCTGATGCTGGCATCACACACACAGTGCTAACAACTTGCTCAATGAAGTTTAGCTATTCCAAATCACCGTGGTGATGGCACTGACCTAACCAGAAAACAAGCATCTCATATTTTAAATTCCTTTTGCAGCTTGGAGAGAAAGCTTCTAAAATCCTCTATGCAGGAAAAAAAATAATAAACTCACAAATGAAGTGAAATCTTGAATTGGTACACACTGTTCACACCTATATTTCAAGTTTGGAAACGCATATTTTCAAGCAGCAATACAAAAAAGTATCCATGAAGAATGCATAATCTCTGAAAAAATTATGAAAACATCCCTGCTACCATTACATTTCTAAATACAAAACTGACTACCATATCGTTGCTTCTGTGTAGCAAGAGAAGTCCATTTTTAAAACGGATAAAATTCAGTCTTTAGGTGTGAATGGTATGAATGAGTCTTTTTTTTTTTTTAATTTGTTATAGTTGTTTAGGATCCTTAAGCATGCAAGCCTCGTAGAAGGGGGGCCCACCAGGGTCAGCTTTTGACAACCACTTCAAGAAAGAGCTGGGAAAGCCTCAGGGTCATCTACATCAGGAGCAGAAGCGCTGGACTGAAAGAGAAACAAAGCTGTTAACAGCTTACTAACTAAATGGGAGCAATGAGCCACAGCATCACTTACAAAGATGGGGCATATATATATATTTTTTTTCTTTTACACATGAAGCTCTTAGAAATCATCAAGTTAAAAAAAAGCCCAACTACCATCCATGAAATCTAAAAGGAAGAATATTTACACAACACTAGATTGTAGAGGAGAAAGAGGCTGTCAGACAGCTATTCCCATGTGGCTATATTATGCAAACTGCTATCTAGAATCACAAAATCTGTTACATACATTCTTTGCACTTTGAACGGAAGTGCAACACTATGCACACAGACACAGTGTATCACATGCCAGTACAACTAAGCACCAAGCTTGTGTCAAAATACGAAGAGAAACTGCCTTTAAGTATCACAGGACTCCTAAGCACAGGTACAAGCTTTCAGCAAGACACATGACATGCTATTTGTTTAGGCATGGAAATATGCCAGATACAACTAAATTTTATAAGTAAAAAAAAATGTTTTTATTTTTGTGTATATCACAACTGATACACAATGCACACACAAACAATGAAAGTTTACTTTCTCAAAACAGAACAGCAGCAAGGTCTGGTTATCACATTTCTAATAGGATGGTTCTAAGAGACACTGCCTTCTGACCACATAACTGCTTGGTTCCTGGAGATGTCTAGGCCTATATCCTATTTCTTTCAGGATGACATAAACTGCTGGCACCTACTGCATGGGTGTTTAGAAATCTTCCAGCAGAGCATCTGCTGCTATCAATTTTAGTCCCAGGATGATACATAAATGAACTAAGTAAATGTTCCAGCTGATATATAGATTAAACTCAGTTGGCCAATTTTTTTCCAGCAGTATAAAATCACCTTTCAGTGGAGGACCGGGTCTTATTAAGAGTAATGAGCTAGAAACCATAGCAGCCAGGATTCAAATCCTGCTTCTGCCACTGCCATCTCTCACTGGCTCAGATTGTAAGCTCTCTAGGGAACAGATTTATTGTATCTAAATATTATCACCATCATGCAATATTCTTCACTTAATTTACACATGTTCTGGCTGAGGAAGCAGTCTAACTGCAGCAGTAGCAGTGGTCTAGTTTCTAACTCTCCCAGGTTCCTTCTGACAGAATCTAGGAAAGCGAGAAGCAGGCAATTCTAGAAATAGAAGATATCAAATGGTTACCCTGTCAGTTCTGCTTCCACGGCTTGGCCTTCCACCACCACGCCCACGGCCACCTCTGCCTCCTCTACCACCACGTCCAGGGCGGCCAAGGTCTCCAAAATTGATTTCAAGCTGGGATGTGATGTCATTTGCAGGTTTACGGAAATGATGATCCAAATCAGAAGCTTCAGCATGAACCTAGTGCCATAGCATGCGACAATTAATAAATCTGCTGCTCAAGTTTAAACTAAAGACCTCAAAACAGCAAAGTCGAGTGAGGTTCACTGAATGCTATATTGTGCATGCATGAGACATTAAGACAAATGTAATTAAGGGCTAGTTCTATGTCATTCCATGAGAAGCAGGAGAGTTGTTTTAACAATTATTAACATGGAAAAATCATTATCCCAACACCTCTCCTTAATATACACATCCTTGGAGAAAAAATTCATACTGGGTACAATGACAATGTACCCACTTATAGAAAATGCTTAAAAGTCACATGTACAGTTGTAAAAATTCTGACAGGAGACCTCACATCTGAACTCAATGTCCAATAGGCATTAATTTATGTGGGTGGATTTTTTTGTTTAAAAATGCTCTATTACTAATCTGTGATTGAAAAAAAAAATCTACAATAGCACACACCAAACACCAGTGCCGTAGCGAGGGCAGCTGACACCCGGTGCGGGTCGCAGCTGCGTACCCCCCCCCCCCTCCCGGGTGCAGCACAGCGCACCATCCCCCCTCTGGAGCGCACACCCCCCCCGGAGCGCGTACTTACATCGCAAAGCAGCGAAGGACGGGCGGTAGGGCCGATCCGCCCTGACTGCACGTTGCTGGGAGCTGCGTCGGCTCCGCTGGTTCCCTGCTCTCTCTGCCCCGGAACAGGAAGTAACCTTTTCCGGGGCAGAGCGAGCAGGGGACCAGCGGAGCCGACACCCCCCCAACGGCGTGCACCCGGGACGGGACGGACCGCCCTCCTGCCCTACGCCACTGCCAAACACAGAGTGTAATCTGATCAGCACCCTTCTCTGCAATGTCTGATTGAAGAGAAGTTGTAAAGTGTATGCAAGAAGCACTGCATATAGGCAAAATTCACTGAGTGGGTGGGTCTGCATTGAATTGTTCACTAGCTCTTCCTTCTCCCTGGAGATTTAACTCCTCCTCCCAGCCACACTTGCATCCCTTCTCCTTAATCATTTCCCCTTCCTTTCTGCCCCCGTTCTCTTCGTTGTCATTCTCCCCTCTACCATACTCCCTTATGCCTGGCAGTTATCCCCTTCTCCCTCAGTCATTCCGTTCACACCCCCTCCCTATGTATTAATTCCTCCACCTGTCACCATTTCTGGCAGAAGACTCCACCATCACCAAGAACGCCACTTCTTCCCATCAGTCCACTGCCATGTGCAACACTACAAATAAACAGTCTTCGGCTGCCAGGGATTGGCTTCCCCACTTATCCATGCGCTGCTGCTACTGGAAGTTATTTTCAGCTTTTTTGTGCCGTAGGGCTTGGGATCCAGCATAATCTTCAAAGAGATAGGAGCGTGATCTCACCATCACACTGCTCTCTAGGTTTGTCTGCGCATATGCAAACTCATGTGTATGAATGAATGGACCAACCCTCCCCAAAATGTACTATCACTAGTGAAACACACCTAAATAAAAGTTTTGAAATTTCACAGTTAAAAAAAAAAAAAAATCTACGCACGTTTTGAGAATATAGGTGAACTCTATTGGTACCAAAGAGCCAATTCCTTACCTCTTCACTCTTGGACTTATGAAGAACAAAGCCTTTCTTCCACTGTCCATCAGCACCCTCGTTAGGTTTACGAATGTTAAACTCAACTTTTGCTCGGTCCTTATCTTGAATAGCTTCCATTCATCCAAAGTCATTTCCTTAGGCCTTCTTCCTTTACTTCTTCTACTTCATTTCTCTGTAAGCAGTATAATATATTTATTACTAGATGACATTGTTCTACTTGCTGCGGTAAGATGGTTGCAGCAGAAGAGTACCCAAAACCTAAGCAAGTGTCTGGAAATTTGATTTCAATATGGTATGCTACCGTTCTACAAAGTGATATTACATTTCAGTTTATATACCAGATGGGCACTAGAGTGGCCCACAACCTAGCAACCAAATCAAAATACATTAAAAAAATGTGAAGAGGCGGGTAAGCCCCTGTCACTGTCAGCCTGGGGCACACTGAAGATGGCAGACATATGACTACGAAGTGTTAATTACCAAATCCTCCCACTTGTATGCCTGCAATATGTCTTGCATTTGATAAATACATCTTAGCCACCAGAACTATAATCACCCAGAAGTAAAAAATAAAAAAAAAACCTTCATAGTTAATAAATAGCTCCTGGGTTAAAAAAAACATTTTTTTTGCACAAGTTCCTGGAAGAAAAGTCCATAGTCTGCTATTGAGATAGAGATAGACAGAGGAAGCAACTGCTTGCCCTGGGATTTGTAGCATGGAATGTTGCCACTAATTGGGTTTCTTGCCAGCCATTTGTGACCTGGACTGGCCACTATTGGAAGCAGGATACTGGGCTAGATGGACCACTGGTCTCACCCAGTATAGCTATTCTTATGTTCTTAATGAGGGCGCAAGGAAAAAAACTAGAAACCCAGGTCCAGGCATACTGTGTGGGAACTTTGTTTTTTTTTTTTTGTGGGTTTTTGTTTCATTTATAAATGTTCTGCATTACTAATCTGTGATTGAAAAAAATCCTAAATAGCATACACCAAATATGGAGTGAAATCTGATCAGCACCCTTCTCTGTGCCCCTGTGGGTATAAACTGGAAGGTGTGGCATTCTGACCACTTGAAGGATATCCAAATTGGCTTCTTTGATTCTGTCCTGAATAGAAGAGCATACAAGTTCCCAAACTTAGTACAATATCCAGGCTACAACTTACTACCAAGTTTCATAACTATTTCAACAGCTACCAAATCTTGTATGGCTGCTGCTTAAACAAATGGACACCTATGTTCCTGTGGTCTTGTCAGAGAGCAACAAGCCACTGCCAACCCGCCTGCACTAACTGGATGGCACCAGGCTACCCTGTGGTCTGCAATGTTGCTAGTCTATGTTTCCTTTGTCTGAACCATTTCTTCTTATTCCTGGCCTCTGCTATTAAGGGAGTAAAGATTGTGTTTCAGTACTATAATTGCCTCTCTCCCCATCAACGTCCCCCTAGGTCTGTCCAAGGCATGCTTCAATTCTGTCAGTACAGGATTTTACCCTTTGATGTATTGCACCTTTGTCAGTAATCTCAGCAGGAAATAGCTTTAGTTTGAGTTGCCAAAGACCCAGAGCACAAGCAATCCTACACTGCCAATTGCTAGCTAGCTTTAACATTTACAAGAGAACATTTTATTACCCAACTTGTAAGCAAAAAAGGAACAAGATCTATACTCCACCAGGATCTGGGTCTACAGCATTCCTGGGAATGGCCTACTCACAGCTGCTGTACCACACCAGCTGCTGAAGCCAGAGAAACACTGAGGACCTGAAGACAACATCAGGCCCCCATGCTGCCCATAAAGCAAGACGTCAGCTTTGAACTGTTTTTCTTTGGCTCCATCTTGCTGGCAGGGGAACACAACCCACTTGTCTAGTCTGGTAAGGAATTTTGTTTACATATATACTAGCACCTTGCTTCATACCTCCTTTTCCTAATGGATACACTGTTAGCTTGTCCTTATTACTTTATTAAATAGACTGGCTACCTTAAGGACCTGAGATGATTATTCCTAGATCTCTTTCCTGCTTGACAATTTCCAGTTGCAAGCTTTTATGGTTTCTGTAACATTTAATTCAGTTTTTAAAATCCTTGAAGTCTTCAAGCTCCCCCCCCCCCCCCCAAGTGCTCTTCTATTTTTATTTTTAATTTTTCTTGTGTTCTGTCCCCCATTTGCATGAAAGCAAATGACAGGATATATATAACAAGACCACAAATCCCTGTAATGGCTCTTTCAGAGCACATGTCCGGTTCCCTGGTGCCTTATAGGGGACTCTTTCTATTGCCTTGCTTTGTTCTATGCATACTGGGGCAAGTGTGCCCCTTCCCACCTTCTCTTTCCATCAAGCCTATAAGAGTTAGTCTGCAGCATCTCCCCCCCCCCCCCCCCCCCCCCCCACACACACACACTTTTTTCTCTCTCCATCAGGTCTGTAACAGTCTGCAGCATGTCTCCTCTGTGAACTGAAACTATCTATGCTATATTCTGTTGTATGATCTTTTCAAGCTACTGTGACTATCAAGATTTCACCAATATAAAGCATAAACAGCAATGCTATTCAGCATGTGAATGAAACTCTCCCAGCCTCTTTTGCTTGAGACACAGCTGGAGAACAGTTTGCAAGGCAAAACCTCTTGTCCAGCATATCTGAACTATTTGGGATTACTGCATTAAAAGAACATTTTGATTCAAGAGTTCTCATAGTGATGTTCTATACTCTGGTTTAAACTGCATAGAACACTTGGTGTAGCTATTCTATTACAGATTTTTCTATCACCAGCTACCAAGCATCTTTCTTGAAGTTCCTCATCAATGTCACTAATAATAAGGACAGCCTCTTTCAGTACTACCCTGTTTCCCCGAAAGTAAGACATCCCCCGAAAATAAGACCTAGTAGAGGTTTTCCTGAATTGGTAGATATAAGGCCTCCCCTGAAAGTAAGACCTAGCAAATTTTTGTTTGAAAGCAGGGCCGCCGACAGCCAGACAAGGCCACCCCGGGCGCCCCCCCCCCCCAATCCGAGGTCGCCGGGCCCCCCCTCCACCCACCCTCCGTCGCTCCCGGAACTAACCTTAAACGCCTCCTTTCACCTTCGCAGCAAGCAGCAGCAGGGCAGACCTCTCCTTCCTTCCGTGCCCTGCCCTCGCGGACGTTACGTCAGGTGAGGGCGGGACACGGAAGGAAGGAGTGGCCTACCCTGCTGCTGCTTGCTGCGAAGGTGAAGGGAGGCGTTTAAGGTTAGTTCCGGGAGCGACGGAGGGCAGGCGGGCCAACCCCGATCCAACCCCGACGTTTCCCTGAAAAATAAGACAGCCCCTGAAAATAAGACCTAGTGCATTTTTGGGGGCAAAAATTAATATAAGACAGTGTCTTATTTTCGGGGAAACACGGTAGTACCTGAGATTAAGAACCATGTCTGAACAAAGACAATTCAACAGATATAGGATAAAAATCAAAACAGCAGTATGACCCTGTATAGAGCAAAGAGATCTAAAAGTTGTGAAGCTAAAATCCCAACCACCACCAACCTTCCAACATACACAGTATTTGCTTCAGCATGCTAATACTGAAATGTTTATTATTCCATCACCACAACTTGTTTACTAGTAGAAAATCCAGGTACAAAATAAGTACCTGTGTATAATACGTAAAGCACTTTGTAACCATAGAGAGGCAATATCTCAAATTCCATCCCTGTGATGTGCAAAGTTTTACAATACAAAGGAGGTACAGGGCTCCTACCAACAACCTGATATGCTGAACGCTCAGTGCCAATGAACCAATTCAGTGTAGCCTCCCACACTCCTGATACAGAAATATGGCTTTTCTGTAAAATAGCGCGCTTCTGACCCTCAGGTTTATTTAAAGGTAGCATTTACCACATCACCAAATTCTGCCATACCAAATTACTGCTGTAATAAAACAGCTTGGGCTTTCAAGTCTATTTGTTATTAAAACAAGTACCCTATGGTAAATGAAATCAGCAACTACAGCAAATATCTATCCATCCTTCCCTCCTCTAGGGAGTTTCTATGTCCTACACTTAATCCACAAATAACTACAGCCAACAGGTGAGAAGTTTGAAAGGTGTATTTGCTATCAGCTGCTATCATTTTTTATATCATTATGACTGTAGTAGAGTTGTCTTGTCAGAGTCTTAATACTTGCAATTCAAATTCAACCCTTTGATAAGTTAGAAATATTCATTAATGTATAATCCCAAAAGTAATAACCTACAATATTGAAGCAAATTTATCTCATGCATATTCATTGTGGATACCCTGAAAACCCAACTGGCTAGGTGTGTGCCCTTAACAGTGTTGCCACAAGGCCTCCCACCAGTGGTCAAAGAAATTCTCCGTCTACCTCCATTAACTGGAAAGTACTCTCCCAAGTCTTATGAAATAGCTGGTGCAATCATGTGGCTATTTCAAGAGATCTGACCTAGACAGCAAGATGAAGCACTTCTCCAACTGCCCCAGCATGGTACTTAGTAAATTTTTGTTAAAGAAAGGTCAGGAGGCCCATAGGAACTGTGTTAAAAGAATAGTATCTAAGAAAATAGCCCAACTGGTCAGATAAAGCTCCATCTAGTTCAGGAATTCTGAACCCAATCCTTGGAATGCACCCAGCCAGCCAGGTTTTCAGGCTACTCACAATCACATACATTGCATAGATCTGCATATAATGGAGGCAGTGTATGTACATTTTTCTCATGTATATTCATTGTGGATATCCATGAAACTCTGAAAGGCTAAGCGTGTTCTGAGGACCGGATTGAGAACCCTGATCTAGCCAATATCCTGTTTCCAACAGTGGACCGTCCAGGTCAAAAGTACCTGCAGGATCCCCCCAAATAGCAAGATTCCATTCTATCTACTCCTAGAGATAAGCAGTGGCTTATGGACTTAACATTCCAGGAACTTGCCCAAATCTTTTTTAAACCCAGCTTTTAGTACTTGCTCAAGTTCCACAGCTTAATTAGATATGTAGTGAAAGGTGAAATTTAGTCATTCCTGTAAACAGGCCTTGACAAATTTTATTACATCTAGGAACCAGCCCAAAAACTTAGGAGCCAGCAGTCGAGACCTCTCTCGCAATGAATTTTTTTGGGGGAAAAAAAACTTTTTTTTTTTTTTGGGGGGGGGGGGGGGGGGGGGGGAGGAAGGGAAAGGGCATGGGACTTGATATACCACCTTTCTGTGTTTTTTGCAACTACATCAAAGCAGTTTACATAGTATATACAGTACTTATTTGTATCTGGGGCAATGGAGGGTTAAATGACTTGCCCAGAGTCACAAGGAGCTGCAGTGGCAAGACAAACAGTTCCCCAGGATCAAAGTCCGCTGCACTAACCACTAGCTACTCCTTCACTCCAGAGGGGGCAGAGAATCCCCTTCCAGATCAGCAGTAGCTCTTTTAGAAACTGATTTACTAAGGCTCTTCCTATTCTGTGTCTGTAGGCAAAGAAACTTCAGTACATAAGAACACTAAGCACTGCCATACTGGGGCCGACCATAGGTCCATCAAGTCCAGTATCCTGTTTCTACCGGTGGCCAATCCAGGTCACAAGTATCTGGCAAGATCCCAGAACAGTAAAACAGATTTTATGCTGCTTATCCTAGAATAAATCAAACTGCAGGTCAATTATACTAGCAGGGATACATAATATATAATCCAATTTGCAGGCTATATTCAATATCTCAAAGTCTTTCATTCACAGTTCTATGTAGCACAAGTTCAAAATATAACCAATTAGAAAGCTCCTCTCATTCAAGTATTTATTCAAGTAATTCACAACAATTATTTCTCACGAATGTGTAATCAACAATTCACAAGCTTCTTACAAAATCTGTTTCTTCTTATGGAAAAACATCCCCTTTAAAATATTTAAAGGTAGAATATCTCTTGATTAAACATGTTTTAAACACTTGTCTTCACATATTGCTGGACACCGACATCACCACCAATAACATGCAGCACGTTTCGCAAATGCTGCCTCAAGGTGTGGTCCAGTAAAGCTATAAAACAAATCATAAATCAGCATCAAAACTGATTTGCCCGGTTTGTTAGCTTCCCTAATTTCTGATAACATTTCTACATCGGTCCTGTTCATCCTAGCCAGGTTCAGCGTCTCATTTCCCCTGCCCAACACCTCCATTCTGTATCCCTACCCCCCTTGCCGTTCAGCATCACTTATGTCCCTATCCCCCATATGTCCAACATCACCCTTTTACCCTACATAGGTTCCTCCCTCAGTACAGTATTTCCCTTCTGTGTCCTTAACTTCCCCCACCCAGTTCAGCACTGGTCCTCTGTATCCCTACCCGATCTCTATCCAGCACTGATCCTCTATGTCCCCCATTCTTCCTTCTGTGTTCCTATTCCTGTGTCCAGCTTCTCTCTATATATGTTTTTCTCTTTGAAATGAGCCCCATAGTCCGTCGAGGTCTTTGCTCTAGCTGGTACACACTGATTTCATCTGCCCTTTCATACTGTTTCTTGGATTTCTGAACCTTAGATGTATGAATCTTAGCTGCCAAGCATTCCTCAAGGTTGTTTAGATCATGTCTTGTTCGGGATCTGCTCCCTCAAGGATGTCTTTCTCTTTGTAATGCTAAATCAACTAACCCTTCTGCAATGTCTCCTGTTACTGTCCATTTTACAGTTTTCATTTGTGTGGTTGCACACCCTTCTTGCATCTTGCACTTGATGAGATGCCTCTTATTTTTTGGACTCTCTCTCCTTTCACTCTCCCTCTCTCTCTAAAACAGGGGTCTCCAAATCAATTTGTTGAGCGCCACAACTCACTCTGATTTTTCAGGCTTTCTACAATGAATATGCATGAGATTTCTGTGAATCATTGTCTTCATTATATGCCAAAATGCCTCATGCATATTCATTGTAGAAATCCTGAAAACACAACTGGGCTGAAGCTCTGATTGGATTTGGGGACCACTACTATAAACATGTTTCCACCCGCCTTCTAGGATATGTGTGTAGTTGTATAGAAAAGGTGAGTCAATAGATGAAGACAAATGGACTTTTGTTAAATTTATCCAAGATCAAGGTAATGATTGTATCGTTGTCCTTTCTGCTTCACAACTGAAAACTATCATGTAATTTCAACCAAAAATGTAAATGGCAAACAATCATTGTAATTCTCAACCAGAATGTAAATTGTAAGGCCACTTTGAACTGAAACCTATTTTTGATAACAGTGGGATACAAGAATGGATGCATGTATGTATATATATATATACACACACACACACATACATATATACATACACATACACTCACTCTGAGGTGTGAAAAAGGAGAATACATATACAGAGAGAGAGAGGAGTGAAAAAAAAGGAGAAAAATACTCAATAATCAATTGTACTTCAAAATGTTACCATGTTAAAAATGTCCTAGACCACAAGCACAAAATAGAACTATATGCATCTCATTCTACAGTCTCACACTTAATAAATGTTAATAGTAGTAGATAGTACTTCTAGTCTTAAACAACTTCCTAAAAAGAAAAAAAAAAAAAAAAAAGCAAATGTGACTATGAAAAATAAAAACAATGTAACCAAGAAGTATAAAAATCCCTACTGGTAAAATCATCAGTTCAACTGAATATACAATGCCAATCACAACCAAAATAAAACATCACATATAGGCTAATGAATAATCATATATATACTAGTGAAAAAGGCCCGTTTTCTGACAGAGTGTGTATGTTTGAGAGAGGGTGTGCGAGATTGACTGTGTGAGAGAAAGTGAATGTGCGAGTGTGTGTGTGTGGCAGAAAGAGTGAGACTGGGTGCAAGTGTGTCCGTAAGAGGGAGAGTGTGTGTGTGAGAATCAGAGTGTGTGCCAGGGGCCCCTCCCTCCATCCCTCTGAGTTCCAGGGTCATCCCCCCCCTCCGAGTTCCAGGGTCATCCCCCCCTCCCCTCCGAGTTTTTTTTTGTTGTTACATTTGTACCCCAGGGTCCCTTCCAGTTTCAGGTTCCCCCCACCTCCCTCATAGTTTGAGGGTCCCCACCCTCCCAGTTCCAGGGTCACCTTCCCTCCCTCCCTCCCAGTTCCATAGTCCCCCTCCCAGTTCAAGGGTCCCTCCCCCTCCCTCCCAGTTCAACGTCCTGTCCCCTCCCTTCCTCCTCCCTCCGAGGTGCTTGGGGGGGGGGGGGGGGGGGGGGGTGCTATTTGCTGTCAACCTAAGGAGAGACCTGCTTCTGGCGTCCAGCAGCTAAGTCCTGTTGTGACTCACAGGCAGCTGGAGCTCCCTCATACTCTGACACACATTGAACAGGCAACGGCGGGGCTGACGCAGCCACGGGCACTTACCTGGATAAAGTTTGTATTGTTGACAAAATGATCTGACAATACAGAGTTTAAAATTGCGTGTTCTACCAGTAGAATATTTTTTAAAGCGTTTTAGTGATATTTAATTTAGATTTCATGATAGTCATACTACAGAGGGTAGCTTTCAAATAAAATTAAAAAGGTGTGCAGTAAGAAAACAAAAACAAAAACCAAAACCTTTTGTCCTGTACCTTTAGAAGAGGCGCCATTTATCCAGTAGAAACGCGCTTTAACATGGTTTCAGATGGAAGAAGAAAAAAAAAAAAACGACAATGTGGATCAGCAGCTCCTAGGTGTGCTTGGTTTTGAGTGTATGGGAATGACGGCTGTGATAGGGAGGTGGAAACAGAGATTAACCATGGGCTTTCCTTGCTTACAGTGTAGTTGACTGGGCCATGCAGCAGGACGATTACTACACACAGGTGAAAGTGACCCAAAGTCGGAGAGGAGAGGGGGTGGCAGCAGAACGTAGCGAGCCGGGACTGCGGGAGGGTGAGTGAGGGGGGCTGTGTGCGGGGGGACGGGTGCAGCGGCGATTTTGTTTGGTTTTGAGTGTTTGGGAATGATGGCAGCGTTGTGGAGTGGAAAACAGAGATTAAACAATGGGCTTCCTTGATTCATTGAGTGTCAGTGCTCTGCCCTCGACGTCATCAACGTTTGACTGCGAGGGCGGGGCAGACACTCATGGCAAACCTGGATATGCTATGCCACTTCAAGTTTCCGGTTTGAGGCTTCATTAGAATGTTGGAGGTGCGTTTTATATATAGAGATATAATTCTCACCACCAACGGTCTACGAGCCTGCCTGCCTGTGTCCGGTAACTTTCTTTCGCTGGGCTCCGAAGCCCACTGACGTCACTGGACCCATTATGCCCCGTGATTTGCGGCGTGGATGATGACGTGAACCAAGTGGAACTGATTCAAACTTAATCATTCGTCCACGGCTCCAAGCTGCGCGGCGACAAGAGGACTTCGGCTGGCAGGGTTGGGGTCCCCCGCCATCAAAGGTACGCGACGGCGGCGGGGGACGGTTGGTGGCGGGAAGGGGGACTCTGGAAATCGGAGGAGGCAGGGAGGAGGGATCTGAAAAATCGGAGAGCGGAAGACAGGGCTCTGGAACTCAGAGGGGGGGTCGGAATTCGGATGGAGGGGAGGGGGGTCGAATTCGGAGGGAGGGGGGGGTTCTGGAACTGGGGGTGGGGAAGGGGCTCTGGAATGCACCACCTGTACTAAAACTAAAAAAAAAAAAAACGGGGTGATGACCCTGGAACTTGGAGGAACAGAGGGAGGGGGGGACAACGACGACCCTGGAACATGGACGAAGGGGGGACACTGGAAGGGGATGGGAGGGAGGGGCCCCAGCCCCACACTCTCTCTCTCAGACACACCACTCGCACAGTCTCAGTCTGTCACACACACACTCGCAAATTTACTCTCTCTCTCTCACACACACACACACTCTTCTCTCTCTCACATACACCCTCCAAGGAAAACCTTGCTAGCGCCCATTTCATGTGTGTCTGAAACGGGCCTTTTCTACTAGTAGTACAATAAACCAAGAAACAGTGTGCCTTTAAATGTTGCGCTGCAAAACCCAACTGCTCAAAGATACAAAAAAAAACATTTTAAAAAACAATGAAAGCAGCTTAGAACGCTGAAAGTGAGTGAGTAAAAACTATGTACTTCATATACATTACGAAACTAAAACACAAAAAAAATGACAATAAGTGTTCTGCGAGTGTTAGGATAAAAAAAAAAGCTCACACAAACTATGCAGCCCAACCATAGACAAAAGGCACTGTATATATTTCTAAACTGTTTAGCATTATTGTTTTCTAAAGTTAAATCTTAGCCACACATATTAGAGCATAAATATAACTAAGGGCACAAACCTGAGAACAATGTGATTTCTTCAAAGCTGTGCTACTCTCAGTACAAAGAGAAAGTAAAACTGCTGTGCATGCTATATATATATTTTAAAGGGCAAAAAGGCGTGAAAAATAACAGGACTAGCACTATATTACAGAATCTAAATTGATGTGTGACCGATTATCTATTAGGGAGATTTTGAGAAAATTATGTAGATACATTTTTTTTTTATGTAGAAAAAGGGGGAAAGGAAGGGGAAGGGAACCAGGGAGGAAAAAAATCTGAGGGGACCACATGTCAAAATATTATAATATTAAAGAAAACCATTTATATTTACATCCTGATTCAACCCTTTGGGTATAACAGTATCCAGATTGAAAATAAACCTTGCCTCTCCCCTCAATAACCACCAATGTTATCTCCTCTCCTGGTCACATTAATTTCTTGATGATAAAAAAAAAAAAAAAGCATTTCAAGAGTATGACCCATATCAAGACAATGTTGTACAAGTGGTGCTGTTCCTATGGCCCTACTATACAGTTCATGTTCAGTCATTCAAGTTTTCATTTTTTTTTTTGTTTTACATACATATAGTAGTTTGCATGGCCAAATAATACAGTACAGTCTTGATTATCCGACAAACGGGACCAACCCATTGTCACATAAGTGAAAAAGTCAGATAATACTGAAAAACAATGCACAAACCCCTTAAACAATGCATAAACAAAGGCACAGAGTTCAAATTTTTTAACATCATAACACATTCAGCAGCATGATAGCACTAAAATAATTACTGTTCTAAAACAAGATTCAGAATAAAAATAAATGTGAAGATGTCATGGGGGGGGAGTCTGTCAGATATGCTAGATGGTTAGATTAGTGAAAGTCAGATAAATCGAGACTGTACTGTAATGTAAGTGACATGAGTGGTGTTGCTGTCTGAATTGATGTAAACACAAAAATTGCCACAGCAGAAGTGGCTGTATCTTTCAATCCTGTCACACATAAGTGGAGGGACAGCAGACAGCACCAATCTTTAAGATTCTGTCTCCAGCGTATGCCACAGTAATTTGTATTCTTAAAAAACATTCATGGCCTTTTAAAATATGTATTTCATTAGCTAAATTAGAGTCACAAGATGCATACAATATCTGCATTCTTAACTATTTTTTAGCCTTCTAAAAGTGTCTCCCTATATGCACTTTTTGCTTTCAGGTCATGAATGCATTACTTGGATAACCTGTTTTTGAATTTATCATATCCTCAGTCTGATGTTCATATTCATTAAATGGTACATAACCATTGCAACTATGGTAGACAATCGACAAAGCTCATTTTGTGAAAAATGAAACGAGCCCTATGAAGGCCCTTGTCTAAGCAATTTTTCCTCTCTCCTCTGCCCTCCCCTCCATGTCCAGCGTATTCTCCTCCACCCTCCCCTCCATGTCCAGCGATTCTCCTCTGCTATGCCCTATCCTCCATGTCCCGCAATTCTGGCCTCCATGTCCAGTGATTCTCCTCTGCCCTGCCCTCCCATCCATGTCCAGCGATTCTCCCCTCCCCTCCATAGCCAGTGACTCTGTCCTTCCTGCCGCCCTGCCTTTAAGTCGTTCATGTTACCTCAGGTCGCAGCGGCAGCAGGCTGGGCTTGCGTCGCCTCCAGCCTTCCCTTGCCTTACCTCTCAGCGTCCCGCCCTCCTCTGACATCATTTTTGTCTTTCTGCGAGGCAGGGACACAGAGGGAAGGGAACACTGGAGAGCTGACGTCAGCATGCTGTTACGAACCCAGCCAGCCAGTCATCCAGAGAAGTTACCAACTATTATATAGATTCTTTTTCAAAGTACGCATATGAAGTATTTGTTTTTGTCAGTCTGTTGGCAATACAGATGGTTGTGGTAATACTGTATGTGTCCTTTTGGATGACAATATCAAGATAAAGGATTTCCTGGTAACCACAATAAGAACATAAGAGTAGCCATACTGGGTTAAATCAATGATCCATCTAGCTCAGTATCCTGTTTCCAACAGTGGCTAAGTCAGATTACAAGTACCTGGCAGAAACCCCAAAATTAGTGGCAACATTCCATGTTACAGATCCCAGGGCAAGCAGTTGCTTCCCCATGTCTGTCTCAATAGACTGTGGACTTTTCCTCCAGGAACTTGTCGAAACCTTTTTAAACCCAGATACGCTTACTGCTGTTACCACATCCTCTGGCAAAGAGTTCCAGAGCTTAACTATTCATTTGAGTGAAAAAATATTTCCTCCTATTTGTTTTAAAAACTAATTACAAGTACCTTGAGTGTCCCTATTCTTTGTACTTTTGAACGAGTAACAAAATAGATTTACTTCTACTTGTTCTACACCACTCAGGATTTTGTAGACCTCAATCATATATCTACCCTCATCCGTCTCTTTTTCCAGGCTGAAAGCCCTAACCTCTTTATCTTTTCCTCATATGAGAGCAGTTTCCATCCCCTTTATCATTTTGGTTGCTCTTCTTTGAACCTTTTCTAATCCCAATATATCTTGAGATACGGCGACCAGAACTGAATGCAATACTCAACGTGCTGTCACCCCATGGAGCAATAAAGAGGCATTATAATATTTTCTGTCTTATTCTCCATCCCTTTCCTAATAATTCCTAGTGTACTATTTGATTTTTTGGCCACCAGCCAACACTGCACAGAAGATTTCAGCGTATTATCTACAATGATACCTAGATTCTTTTCTTGAGCGCTGACCCCCAAGGTGACCCTAGCATCAGGTAACTATGATTCGGATTATTCTTTCCAATATGCATCATCTTGCACTTGTCCACATTAAATTTCATGTGCCATTGAATGCCCAGTTTCCCAATTTCTTAAGGCCTTCATGTATTATTTCACAGTCCACATGTGTTTTAAACAACCTTGAATAGTTTTGTGTTGTCCCCAAATTTAATCACCTTACTACTACTACTACTAAACATTTCTAGAGCGCTACTAGGGTTACGCAGCGCTGTACAATTTAACAAAGAGAGACAGTCCCCTGCTCAAAGAGCTTACAATCTAATAGACTCATTCCGATTACATATTATAAATAGCACCGTCCCAGTACTGATCCCTGTGGCACTCCACTGTTCACCCTCCTCCACTGAATAACATTAACCCTACCCTCTGTTTTCTGTCCAATAACTAATTTCTAATCCACATCAGAACATTGCCTCCTATCCCATGACTCTCTAATTTTCTCAGGTGTCTCACGAGGAACTTTATCAAAAGCTTTCTGAAAATCTAGATACACTACATCAACCAACTCACCTTTATTCATTCCTTCAAAGAAATGAAGCAAATTGGTGAGGCAAGACTTCCCTTGGTCCCATTAAACCACGTTTGTCTGTGTGTTCCGTAATTTTATTTGTTGTAATAGTTTCCACTATTTTGCCTAGCACGGACATCAGGCTTACCAGTCTGTAATTTCCCGGATCACCCATGGAACCCCTTTTTAAAAAAAAAAAAATCAATCTTCAGGTACTACAGATGATTTTAACATCCCAAGACTGATATCCCTGGTGTTAAGCCAAGTATAAAAATTCTTTAGTTCCATTACGCCCCCATTCCACAGCATAAAAACGTCATCAATGTAGCGTTTCTAAATTTTAACATCATTCAAAAGATCACTCAAATTGTTCCTCAAACCATGCTATAGATTGGCTATATCTGGAGCCATGAAGGCTCCCACAGCTGTACCCTTGACCTGCAAGAAAAAACAAACAATCTTCAAACTGAAAATAAATTTCTCGTTAAAGAAATGGATGCCAAATTTACATAAGAGTAGCCATACTGGGTTAGACCAATGGTCCACCTAGCCCAGTATCCTGTTTTCCAACAGTGGCCAAGCCAGGTCACAAGTACCTGGCAGAAACCCAAATCGTGGCAACACCCCATACTACAAATCCAGGGCAAGCAGCTGCTTCCCATGTCTGTCTCAACAGCAGACTATGGACTTTCCTCCAGGAATCTGTTCAAAACCTTTTCTAAACCCAGATATGCTAACCGCTGTTACTACATCCTCCAGCAAAGAATTCCAGAGCTTAACTATTCGTTGAGTGAAAAATATTTCCTCCTGTTTTAAAAGTATTTCCATTAACTTTGAGTGTCCCCTAGTCTTTGTACTTTTGGATCGTGTAAAAATCAATTTACTTCCAGTCGTTCTACACCACTCAGGATTTTGTAGACCTCAATCATATCTCCCCTCATCTACTGTTTTCCAAGCTGAAGAACCCTAACTTCTTTAGCCGTTCCTCATACAAGAGGTACTTTTAAAAAACAGCGTCCTGAATATCTATGGTTTTGGTTTGCGGAATCAATGTCAATGTGATCAGTATATACCCTAAAAGATCAGCATCATAATCATTTAAAATATTTTGTGGCTCACTCCCTCACATATGACTCTGTGGTATCAATGGTAGGAATTGAAGTTCAAGAGTAGCTCAAAAAACAAAGCCATTGCCACATACGATAGGCCTCTCTGGTGGATTTGTTAAAAGATTTATGAACTTTTGGTAAAATATATATTGTTGGAATCATAGGAAACTTAGTAATGAGAATATCTCTCTCAGTAAGGAAGCCCACTTGAAAACCAGTATTATCTCTGAGATTTACTTTTTTTTGTACACATACCCCCCATTGTGGCTTACAATGTAGATTTCATTCTGTAATTCTTCTGTTGGATCACATCAAGTGGGAGATAGAACTGTGATACACATATTTGTCTTTCAACTTCTGTAATGTCTTGTTGCCTTTTCAGAATCACAATACTTCCCTGCCCCCCTGTCTGTTGATTTAATAACAATTTTTTTTATTATTAGCAAGAGAAGTGATGTATTTCAGTATTAGGAAGGAAGAAAGTAAGGCCATCTTATTATTTTTTTCCAAGTTCAGATATTTTTCGCCGTATGCACTCACTGAATGTGCGTTATCAGTGGATAGAAAGGACCCAGGGGGCAACCATTTAGACTGGTTTCTATCAATCAATGGTCCAAAAAATTGACCGTATTTTTTGGAAAAATAATGGATGTAAAGTTTCCTATCAAATTTGAAGGTCAACTTGTGTCTGAAAAGTATTGTATTTAGTTGAAGGTACAAAGTTTTTCTGTGGCGGAGATCTCAATGCCTAAAATATTTATAACAGGAACATCCATCTCTATTAGGGGTGCCTTCGGTCAAGCTCTGCTACATCCCCTGCCTGTTTCCTTCCCTGAATTGTATCCAAATTCTTTGTGATTTCACTGTTCTCTGGTTGTCCCTGCCTGAATCTTTCTCCTAGAACTATTTTTTTTAAAAAAGCCCTGGATAGGCAGGAAGAAGAGCAGGAGATGGAGTAACAGGGGGTGAACCATTTCTGCTGTGTGTTTATCTTTGGGATATCTGCAGAGATTCACTAGTTCTTTGTCCACTGTGAGAAACACCACCCCCTGGGCAATAATGACTAGAACTCCCAGATACTCTAAACTCTGGGAGGAAGATAGGCAGCTCTTTGCATGGTTCACTACCTAGCCCAAGCACTCTAGGAGCCGGATGACCCAAGACAATCACCCTGGAGTTGGCATGTATGAGCTAATTGTCAAGGTACCCTGGCATTCAAATGCACCACCATTACCGAAACTGAAAATGTAGGCCCAAGACACACACACACAAAAAAAACAAACAAGAAAAAAAAAAAAAAGAGGAAGCACATGCAGCCCACCCTGATGGGAATATGCAGATAAACCTCCAAGGGAGAATGAGGGAAGTCCAACTCAATTGAACAGACAGAGATCATCACTATCAACATCTCTATCTGAAAGTGTAGGACCCTGAGTTAGGCATTGACCCCTTTTAGGTCGAGAATGGGCCAGAAGAAGCCTCACAAAGCACCCCTGTTTGAAGAACCTACCAGATCTGAGTGGGTACAGGTTGCCGTTTGTCTGAAAACTGGCTGCCTAATCGAGACCAGGGATTGGTCAAAAAGGCATGCTGGGCTCCTTTCTGGCCCAACTCAGGGAGGGTGACAGGACAAGTCTCCCCCAAGTCCTTGACTATCTTCTCCAGATCCTTCCCAAACAGTGCACAATCCTTAAAAGGAAGTTGACTGAGCCACTCTGAAGCGCACAGCCAAAGCAAACACCCACCACAATCGAACTACGAATTGGAGGTTATAACAAACTAGATCATAAAGGACACTTCCCCCAAAAAAATCTCCACAGCATCCACTAACTTCTGCTGGACCGCAGAGTCCAAGTCAGACACATGCAGTCATGAGAAAATCTGAGCATTGCTAAACTCTCAGCAGATATCCTCAAAAGCACCCCTGGCCAGAAATTTACAACAAGACTGCTTCTTGGCAAAGTGACTTAGCCTGCTCCTGAGAGACGGTATTCACCCAAATGTAACATACTACGCGCCAAAGACATACTGTTCCATTACCTTTCACTTAAACAATAGTTACTGATTAGTGCAGTGTGAATCATCAAGGAGATGAAGCCGTGCTTCTAAAGCGATGTCAGCTAACATCAAGTTAACCAGAACTCAGTTGTTCCTAGTCCTGAAGAAGCGCCAAGAAAGGACCTGCTTAGGAAAGGAAACGTCACTGGTGTATCTTAACTGCTGCAAATTGCATTCAAACTTGGGAAAAGGTAACTTGTAGTTGAATAGGTAATTAGTCTTTCTTTTTTTTTTTTGTTACTCTGATATAGCAAAGTCAGTTTAGACAATAGTGTAGCCTTTTAAATCTCTGTTAGAGTCTTATATAAATATGTTTTAATGCTTAGTTTAGTATTTTAGGTTGCATTTTAGAGCACATATACCAGCTGAGGGGAGCCAGTGTTTAGTGTTTAACTCCCTTCCACCCACCCCAAGATTGATCTTTGATTTATAGGCTGCCCCAGCCAATTAGGAGATAGACTGAAGTAGATTTTATTTAGGCTTTTTTTTTCTCCCCCAAAAAGCGCTGTGACCGATTTATTTTAGGAAAAGGTTTATTTAAATCCTAATTTTATACTGCTGGGAAAACTGTTGCTTTATTTTATTTCTCATCTTAGTAGAGAGGACTTAGTTGAATTTTCTCTTTAAGGAGCTTCTTTGCTTGCTTGCTTGCTTGCTCCAGGAAAATGAGAAAAATGGTGAAAAAAAGACTGAAAGGAGCAGCTCGCAGAGTAAAAAACTTGCATCAGGCGTGGATGCTGTTTAAAAACACCATCCTGGAGGTTCAGGACAAATATATTCCACGTATTAGAAAAAAGGGAAAAAAGACTAAACGTCAGCCGGCGTGGCTAAACAGTAAGATAAAGGAAATCATTAGAGCCAAAAAACAATCCTTCAGAAAGTGGAGAAGAGAACCAACTGAAAGTAATAGGATAGATCATAAGGAATGCCAAGCCAAATGCAAAGCAGAGATAAGGAGGGCAAAAAAGGACTTTGAGAAGAAATTAGCGTTGGAAGCAAAAATACATAGTAAAAAATTTTTAGATACATTAAAAGCAGGAAACCGGCCAAGAGTCGGTTGGGCCGCTGGACGAAAATGGTGTTAAAGGGGCGATCAAGGAGGACAAAGCCGTAGCGGAGAAATTAAATGAATTCTTTGCTTCGGTCTTCACCGAGGAGGATTTGGGGGGGGACACCGGTGCCGGAAAGAATATTTGAAGCGGGGGAGTCGGAGAAACTAAACAAATTCTCTGTAACCTTGGAGGATGTAATGGGTCAGTTCAGCAAGCTGAAGAGTAGTAAATCCCGGGACCTGATGGTATTCATCCCGAGTATTAATAGAACTAAAAAATGAACTTGCGGAGCTACTGTTAGAAATATGCAATCTGTCCCTAAAATCGAGTGTAGTACCGGAAGACTGGAGGGTAGCCAATGTTACTCCGATTTTTAAGAAGGGTCCAGAGGAGATCCGGGAAATTATAGACCGGTGAGTCTGACGTCGGTGCCGGGCAAGATGGTGGAGGCTATTATTAAGAATAAAATTGCAGAGCATATACAAAAACATGGACTGATGAGACAAAGTCAGCACGGATTTAGTGAAGGGAAGTCTTGCCTCACCAATCTAATGCATTTTTTTGAGGGGGTAAGCAAACATGTGGACAATGGGGAGCCGGTTGATATTGTATATCTGGATTTTCAGAAGGCGTTTGACAAGTGCCACACGAAAGACTCCTGAAGAAATTGCAGAGTCATGGAATCGGAGGTAGGGTATTATTATGGATTAAGAACTGGTTGAAAGATAGGAAGCAGAGAGTAGGATTGCGTGGCCAGTATTCTCAGTGGAGGAGGGTAGTTAGTGGGGTCCCGCAGGGGTCTGTGCTGGGTCCATTGCTTTTTAATGTATTTATAAATGACCTAGAGATGGGAATAACTAGTGAGGTAATTAAATTCGCCGATGACACAAAATTATTCAGGGTCGTCAAGTCGCAGGAGGAATGTGAACGATTACAGGAGGACCTTGCGAGACTGGGAGAATGGGCGTGCAAGTGGCAGATGAAGTTCAATGTTGACAAGTGCAAAGTGATGCGTGTGGGTAAGAGGAACCCGAATTATAGCTACGTCTTGCAAGGTTCCGCGTTAGGAGTTACGGATCAAGAAAGGGATCTGGGTGTCGTCGTCGATGATACGCTGAAACCTTCTGCTCAGTGTGCTGCTGCGGCTAGGAAAGCGAATAGAATGTTGGGTGTTATTAGGAAGGGTATGGAGTCCAGGTGTGCGGATGTTATAATGCCGTTGTATCGCTCCATGGTGCGACCGCACCTGGAGTATTGTGTTCAGTACTGGTCTCCGTATCTCAAAAAGATATAGTAGAATTGGAAAAGGTACAGCGAAGGGCGACGAAAATGATAGTGGGGATGGGACGACTTTCCTATGAAGAGAGGCTGAGAAGGCTAGGGCTTTTCAGCTTGGAGAAGAGACGGCTGAGGGGAGATATGATAGAAGTGTATAAAATAATGAGTGGAATGGATCGGGTGGATGTGAAGCGACTGTTCACGCTATCCAAAAATACTAGGACTAGAGGGCATGAGTTGAAGCTACAGTGTGGTAAATTTAAAACGAATCGGAGAAAGTTTTTCTTCACCCAACATGTAATTAGACTCTGGAATTCGTTGCCGGAGAACGTGGTACGGGCGGTTAGCTTGACGGAGTTTAAAAAGGGGTTAGATAGATTCCTAAAGGACAAGTCCATAGACCGCTATTAAATGGACTTGGAAAAATTCCGCATTTTTAGGTATAACTTGTCTGGAATGTTTTTACGTTTGGGGAGCGTGCCAGGTGCCCTTGACCTGGATTGGCCACTGTCGGTGACAGGATGCTGGGCTAGATGGACCTTTGGTCTTTCCCAGTATGGCACTACTTATGTACTTATGTACTAAACAATCTCTTTTGAAATCCCCCCACTTCTGAGGGTTAGACATTACACAAAAGGAAGCTGCTACTTTTAGCCTACAGGACAGCTGAGGAAAAATGTTAGGGACTTTGGTAGAGCTTTTCTGTTTTCTTTCTACAGGGTGTAGCGTCCGTGTAGGGCAGGAAATACAGTCTAGGGTCTTGCTCTCACAACAGACTGCAAACCTCCATTTGAAAGATCATCTTAGTGGAATCTTTCCTGGAAGCCAGCAAGACACCCTCAGAAAGATGCAAGGAACAAATTCTAAAGCTCTCAACATTCAGGCTGTGAGGGCCAGAGACCAGAGGTTGGGATGCAGAAAGAGATCACTCATTCTGCACAAGGAGGGTTGGAAAACACTCCAATGTCTATGGTTCTTCGGAGGTTAACTCCGGAAGAAGAGGGAACCAGATCTGTCGGGGCCAGTAGAGAGCGATTAAGATCATGGTCCTGCAGTCTTAAGTTTCAGCAGTCTTCCCCACAAGAGGAATGGGAGGATACGCATACAGAAGTTCTGTCCCTCGATGAAGGAGAAATGAATCCAATGCCAGTCATGGGCCTGAAATATGAACAGAAGTGAGGGATTTGAGTGGCAAAGAGATCCACTGAGGGGGTGCCCCACACTCGGAAAATCTTGCGGGCAATGCCCATATTGAGGGCCCACTCATACAGTTGCATGACCTTGCTCAGCCAGGCTGTTGAATTTGCCCATCAGGTAAGTGGTCTTGAGGAGCATCCTGTGCTGGTGCACCACCATCCGGATGGCCTCCTGGTATAGAGAGCATGATCCAGTGCCCCCCCCCCCCTTGTTTGTGTAGTACACAGCAACCAGATTGTTGAACGAGTACAATTTGGTTCTCAGCTGATCCCTGAAAGCCTTTACAGCGTTCCAGAAGGTCAATTTGGAGATCTGTTTCCTGGGCTGACTAAGCACCTTGAATGTGAAGCCCTAGATGGGATGCATCAGTCATTGGCACTTCTGTGTGCTGTAGAATTTTGAATGGGAGTCCCAGAGTCAAATTGGACTGAACTGTCCACTAGAGTAGGGACAGAACCAGTTTGGTGGAACTCAGATGACATCCTCTAATTTCCCCATGGAATGGCACCACTGGGAAAATGGAGTTCAGTGGGCAGCTCTCATGTGAAGGCGTGCCAGTAGAGGTCATGTGGCCCAACAACCTCAACATCTGCCAGACTACGACCTCCCGAGCTGCTCAGACTTGACGAGTGGCACCAAAGGGAGAAAAGCCCAAGCCGGCCAAGTTGTTAGAAGGGCTTCAATGAACTCCAATCGCTAAACAGTAGTAGCTTTAACAACCTAATCCTCTGCATGGACTCCTGAGCACTGTTCCAAGACATGCTCTTGACCAGCCAGTCGTCAAGATAGGGGTACACAGACTCCCAGTCTGCGTAGCGACACTGCAACTACTGCAAAACACTTGGTGAAAAACCTGGGAGCAGCTGGTAACGGATTGGGGGGGGGGGAGGGGGGTCATACTGGACTTAATGTGATCACCTACTATAACGTGTTTCCAACATTATAGTAGGTGATCCCATGGTATCCAGTTATCACCAGATGGTGTGATTTAATATTAAGATAAGTGTGGATGGGGTTCATTCAAAAGCAAAGGCTCTAGACTTTAAAGAAAAAAAGACTAAGACAACTAACTATTCAGATGGGGGATTACCTCAAAGAATTGCTGTTTGGATGGAAACATAAGGAAGAAGCTGGAAAGCAGTGGGCAAAACTGAATGGAGCTATTATAAGTGCAACAAACCTTTTAAGAGCAAAAGGAGGCTGATTTGGTTCTCAAGAGTAATAGCTGAAACAGTAAAGAAAAAAGGTTAGACATTATAAACTACAACAGATCGCAGAAAGAGGAAGACAGGTGACAACATCTGGAAAAGCTAAGGGAAGCTGGTATCAGGAAAGCAATATAGACAATATGATAAAATGGAGGGGGGGGGGGGGGGGGGGGAGACAAGACATTTTGGAGGAAAAGTCCATAGTCTGCTATTGAGACAGACATGGGAAGCCACCACTTGCCCTGGGATTGGGAGAATGGAGTAGGGATACTATCCGGGTTTCTGCGAGGTACTTGTAACCTGGATTGACCACCACTGGAACAGGATAATGGGCTAGATGGTCCACTGGTCTGACCCAGTATGGCTATTTAGTTTTGCTACTGTAAGACTCAAAGGATAAGGACAGGAATATGCAGATGCTGATAAAGATAAGGTGGAACTGCTTAACAAATATTTCTGTTCTGTGTTGACAGATGAAGGGCCAGGAACAGGACTGCAGAAGACGAACACAAATAGGAAAGGAGTGTGGTAGTCTGTGAACCATTTTCAGATGCCTGTTTGTGAGGAGATGGCTAAACTAAACTAAAATGGACAGAGATGGGGACAGATGGCATACATCTGATGGTACAGAAGGAACTTAAGGAAGTTCTAGTGGCTCCACTGGATGACCTTTCAATGTTTCTCTAGAGTCCAGAGTAGTCCTGGTGCACTGGAGAAGAGCAGATGTGGTCCCTCTCCACAAAAGTGGAAGGAAGAGGTTGGAAACTTTCAAAACTGTGAATAGGAAAGTATTTGGAATCCAATGGATTACAGGACCCGAGGAAACGATTTCACTAGAGGCAGATTGTCAGAAAAATCTAGTGCCAGTACTCAAATACCAGGCCACCCTTCACGAGTGGGGTGATCACTGAGGGACCCACCCCACAACAGCCAAGACAGGCCCCCTGCAACCAGTCACAGAATCTATGACAAGGCAGAATTGGTGTCTTTCATTAAAACTTGGGGACCATGGATCAATTTTAGCAGACAATGGAAAAAGTGCCGGTACTCAGTACCTTCAAGTTCCCCCTCAAAAAAAACCATGGACAAATTTGATTAATTTCTCTGACTAGGTGACCCAAGAGCTGGTCAGAGGGAGAGCACTAGATGTGGTGTATTTAGTGACTGACTGGGCTAGGAACTGGTTGAGTGAAAGACGACAAAGGGTACTGGTAAATGGCGCTCACTCTGAAGAAAAGGATGTTACCAGTGGTGTGCCACAAAGTTCGGTTCTTGGGCCGGTTCTTTTTAAAACTTTTGTAAGTGATATTGCTGAAGGGCTGTCTGGTAAGGTATGCCTCTTTGTGGATGATACCAAAATCTGCAAAAGGGTAGACACCCCCCATAGCGAAGCTAGAGGAATGGCCTGGAATTTTCCAGCTTAGAATTAATGCTAAAAAATTAGGGTCATGCATTTGAGCTGCAAAAACCTGAGGGAACGGTACAGTTTAGGAGGTGAAGAACTTTTGTTCATGAAAGAGGAGAGGGACTTGTGAGGATCTTAAGATGGCCAAACAAATAGAAAAGATGACGGCAAAAGCTAGAAGGATGCTTGGGTACATAGGGAGAGAAATGGCCAGTAGGAAAAAGGAGGTCATGATGCCCCTTGATAAGACTTTGGTGAGACTTCATTTAGAGAAAGGGAAAGGGAATGGGACTTGATATACTGCCTTTCTGTAGTTTTTGCAACTATATTCAAAGTGGTGGTTAAGTGACTTGCCCAGAGTCACAAGGAGCTGCAGTGGGAACCGAACCCAATTCCCCAGGATCAAAGTCTACTGCACTAACCACTAGGCTACTCCTCCACTCTGAATACTGTGTACAATTCTGGAGGCTGCACCTTCAAAAACAAACAGGATGCTTGGCCCAGAAGGCAGCTTCTAAAATGGTCAGTGGTCTTCGTCAAAGCATATGGGGACAAAGATCTTTGGAACACATTTAAATACCTATATGGCATAAATGCATAGGAGGAGAGTTTCAACTGAAAGGAAGCTCTGGAATGAGGGGGCACAGGATGAAAGTGAAAGGGAATGGACTCAGAAGTAACCTGAAGAAATACTTCTTCACAGAAAGGGAGGTGAATTTGTTGAATAGCCTCCCAGTGGAAGTGGTGGAGATGAAAACAGTATCTGAATTCAAGAGAGATTGGGACAATTACATAGAATCTTTAAGGGAGTGATAAGGACAGTAGATGGCATGGATGGGCAGACTGGATAGGCCATATGGTCTTTATCTGCCTATATTTTTGTTTTCTGTTTCTGTGTTTACTTGGTACAAGAAAAAAATTATGAGGAACAAAGCAAAAAAAAAATACAAGAAATCCCCACAAGGGAAGGCACCAGATGAGAAAAAAAAAAACTCACTCAGATGAACGTGACCCCTCTTCACCTTGGATGAAAACAGACTGTTGGTCTTGTGCTCGCGACTTGGACAGAAAGGCACCAGCACTGTGAGAACGCTGCCTAAAACTCTTAAAGTGAAATTACACTAAGCAGCATTTTTCCGCACCGGGCTCCACGGATGACATCACCCACATGTAAGACTTATGGCCTGGAATGAAAATTTACCTTTGCAGTATCTTTAAAAGCTCAAGCATAGCAATAGTAAAAACCATCCAGCTACTTTCTGATTTTTAATTAGGTGGTTTAAAAACAGCACTACAGGAGGAAGAAAATATTTGCTTACACTAAGTCATTTAAATTGCTTACACTAAAACCCATTTAAGAAGTTACGATATTAGAAAAATGACTATAGATAGTTTTTCAGTGTACTTAGCTAGAAGACATTTAAAAGTCAGAAATAAATCAAGGAGTTCTTTGTGGAGGAGTGGCCTAGTGGTTAGGGTGGTGGACTTTGGTCCTGAGGAACTGAGTTCGATTCCCGGCACAGGCAGCTCCTTGTGACTCTGGGCAAGTCACTTAACCCTCCAATGCCTGCCGCATTGAGCCTGCCATGAGTGGGAAAGCACGGGGTACAAATGTAACTAAAATTAAAATTATTGTTTATTTTAAAAATTTATATTACACCTGTTCTCAGCAGATGCTGCTAAGAGTACTGGTTACAATTGTAGAATCACTGCCAGGGACTACAGAAGTCTGTGAAGGTTCAGTGTAAAAACCAATCAACTGCCTGCCTTAAATTTTACACTTTCTACACAAAGATACCAATAGTTATGCGTCTCATTTAGACAGCAAAACAGGGTATAAATTTCAAGAGGTATTATGTTAAATTTAAATACCTCTTGAAATTTATACCCTGTTTTGCTATATTAACAGAAATCACTATAACAGGATAACCGTGTGAAAAATCTATCCAAAGTGCATCTATTAGAAAAAAAAAATAATAAAATACATTACATATATGTTCTTTCATTGGACTACTAAATAAGAAAACATATCATAAAACATTTTCCCCATCTCTTAACTCAAGTCAAAGCACCAGAATAATCTCATGGAGTCCCCAGGTTCCATGCCAAGGTTAGTACTCATACTAAAATTAAATTCACAGAAACCAAAACACATTCTTAACACCGATACCATATGGAGGAGCAAAAGAGTTTAAAACAAAAAAAATCCAATTGCACTTACTTGTTCTCCGAGTCAGCAACAGGATGTTCTTCTCCTTCTGGTGTTTCTTCAGTCACAGTTGTTTGATCCAGTTCACTGAAAACAGAATTGCATATTATTTCAACCATACAACAAAACTCTATCATCTGCTATCTGTCCTATTTGAGGTAGCTTTGCAAGCTAAAGGATATTTTGGTTTGTTTTATAAGGAGAAATTAGGTCTTACTTAATTTTCTTTGTATTAGTCCTTCCCGCTATTATAGAACCTGTGGGATATTTGTGTCCATCAACCAGCAAGTTGCGATACAGAACTGAAAACTGAGCTGAGACATCTCTCTTGGCATCCATTCCAGCTCCTCAGTATTTACTTAGACAAGCAGTAAGTATAAACTCAGAATAAACACAACCTTGATCAACTCACTAACCTAACACTAACCAAATGACCAAACTTGTAGATATATTTATCTCTGGACAACTTGTAGAGAACAAGAATTATGCAGGAAGCACCATCCAAGGAGACAGCTGTTATTTGACCCATTACTTTGCACCGACTAAACATCTCAAACCTCAGACAGGCCTCTGGAATAGTGGGAAGGACCAGTAGAAAGAAAATCATCATCAGGTAAGATCCAATTTCTCCTTCCACTACGTAGCTTCCCACTATTCCATAACCTTTGGGATGTTTAAAAAACAATTTCTAGAGTTCAAGACAGTAAGGTAGTCTCTGCGCAGATGTCCCTGTATGTCTCAAACAGAGAGCCCCCAAGGCCTGAGGAGCCTGCTTTTGTGCAAGCAAATAAGCCAACGCGATTAGTCTCCTTCAGCCATCTAGCAACTGTAGGCTTGGAAGCCATCAGGCCAAGCCTCTGCTTACCAAAAAGCAGTCTATCCGATTTGTGAAACTCATGACGTCCAGATATCTAAGGAAGACTACACACAATTGAGAAGCTTCAAGAAGAATACTAAGCCTCTTCGTTCTCTCTGCGAAAGGACAGAAGCTCCACAGATTGGTTGAGATAAAATGCTGATACTACTTTTGGAAGGATGTAAAAGGGTGGAGAAAGATCCCAACAAGCTCCAAAACCCTAAATGCCAACGTAAAAGCCACCAAGAATGCTGTCATTAGCATAAGATCTTTCAAGGGGCCTTGCAGAGTGGCTCAAAAGAGGCTTCTGAAGAGCTCGAAGGAACAAATTAAAGTTCCACCCTTGTCACAGCGAATGAAAGTAAGGCTGCATGTGGCCCACTTCCCACAAGAATCGAAATGATATCCAGGTGAGCCGCAAGAGACATCTTCTGTAGTTGGCCC
Source organism: Microcaecilia unicolor (assembly GCF_901765095.1). NCBI lineage: Eukaryota > Metazoa > Chordata > Amphibia > Gymnophiona > Siphonopidae > Microcaecilia > Microcaecilia unicolor. The sequence continues at coordinate 45,008,531 of NC_044036.1, forward strand.
CTGAAACAAGCCAAAGCTGCAATCTGAACTTTTAGAAAACCCAATGCCAACCCTTTCTGAAGACCCATCTGGAATAATTCTAGGATGTGTGCAATCTAAGCAGAGAAGGGAGAAAGTCAATGCTCAAAACACCAGCCCTCAAATGTCCTCTATACCAGCGTTTCCTAAACTGTGTGCTGTGGCACCCTGGTATGTCGCAGCAAACTCTTTGATGTGCAGTGGAAAATCTCAACCTCCCTCTCACCCGAACCGCTACTGCAGACAGCAGAAGCAGAGGAAAAAAAATGAGCAAGAGCAGGGCTGAAGAAGCTTTCAAGAGTATGTGTTGTCAGTTCTGCTGGTCTTCTGCCCCTGGAACTAAAAGTTGACATCAACGGGGGCAGAGGACCAGCAGAGCCAACAGCGCATGCCTGAAGGATGCTGCAGCCCCGCACTTTCTTTTTTTGTCATGGCTACTGGGGACAGGGAGCAAATAGCCTTCGGGACTCACAGAGGCGACTGCCAAGGAAGCTGGATGAAAACAGAGATGGGATGAAGTAAAAAAGTTGAATCCAATAGGTCAGTCTCTGTTTTCTTTCCATCCAAAACAAAGCAAGCAAACCTATGAGCTGCTGTATCCAAGTTGTCATTCTTTATTGTTTGAGGCATTTATTTAACCTCACATATTTTTAAACATGCTGGCTTGTGCAGCATACAGATGTACAAAGAGGAAGTATAATAACGGAATAACTTTTCATAGGTAGAGTGAAGATGCATACCCGTAGCAGGTATTCCCCCAAGGACAGCAGGCTGATTGTTCTACGATTGGGTCGTCGTCCGCGACGGCCCAGGAGACCGTCAAAATTTGCATAGCAAAAAGAAAGAGCCTTCCAGAACGCTGCGTCACGTCAGCCAAACACACTGCGCATGCGCGAACGGCTTCCCACCCGCGACGCAAGCATGCCCTCCTCAGTTGAATAAAAAGCAAAAAGAGAACTGAAACAACTCCAAAGGGGAGGAAGGTAGGTTTGTGAGAACAATCAGCCTGCTGTCCTCGGAGAATACCTGCTACAGGTATGTATCTTCACTTTCTCAGAGGACAAGCAGGCTGCTTGTTCTCACAATTGGGGTATCCCTAGCCCCCAGGCTCTCTCAAAACAATTAACATTGGTCAATTGGGCCTCGCAACGGCAAGGACATAACAGAGATTGACCTGAAAAGAAACACAACTAAGTGAGAGTGCAGCCTGGAACAAAACAGAAACGGGCTTAGGAGGTGGAGTTGGATTCTAAACCCCGAACAGATTCTGCAGCACAGACTGCCCAAACCAACTGTCGCGTCGGGTATCCTGCTGAAGGCAGTAGTGAGATGTGAATGTGTGGACTGATGACCACGTTGCAGCCTTGCAAATCTCTTCAATAGAAGCCGACTTCAAGTGAGCCACTGACGCAGCCATGGCTCCGACATTATGAGCCGTGACATGGCCCTCTAGAGTCAGCCCAGCTTGGGCATGTGAAGGAGTTGCAATCCGCCAGCCAATTAGAGTGTGCGTTTTCCGATGGCGACTCGCCTCCTGTTGGGATCAAAAGAAACAATCAACTGGGCGGACTGTCTGTAGGGCTTTGTTCGCGCCACGTAAAAGGCCAATGCTCTCTTACAGTCCAAGGTGTGCAACTTGTCTTCACCAGGGCGGGTATGAGGACGGGGAAAGAATGTTAGCAAGACAACTGACTGGTTCAGATGGAACTCCAACACTACCTTCGGCAAGAACTTAGGGTGAGTGGACTACTGTTATGATGAAACTTGATAGAAAGGAGCATGCACTACCTAGGCTTGGAGCTCACTGACTCGAGCTGAAGTAACAGCCACCAAGAAAATGACCTTCCTGGTCAAGTACTTCAGATGGCAGGAATTCAGTGGCTCAAAAGGAGCTTTCATCAGCTGAGTGAGAACGACGTTGAGATCCCATGACACTGGTGGAGGTTTGACAGGGGGCTTTGACAAAAGCAAACCTCTCATGAAGCGAACAACTAAAGGCTGTCCAGAGATAGGCTTACCCTCTACACGTTGATGATAAGCACTAATTGCACTAAGGTGAACTCTTACGGAGTTGGTATTGAGACCGGACTCTGATAAGTGTAGAAGGTATTCAAGCAGGGTCCGTGTAGGACAAGAAAAAGGATCTAGGGCCTTGCTGTCACACCAGACGGCAAACCTCCTCCATTTGAAAGAATAACACTTTTTCGTGGAACCTTCCCTGGAAGCAAGCAAGACTCGGGAGACATCCTCCAACAGACCTAAAGAGGCAATCTGTAAGCTCTCAACATCCAGGCCGTGAGAGCCAGAGACTGGAGGTTGGGATGTAGAAGCGACACTTCGTTCTGTGTGATGAGGGTCGGAAAACACTCCAATCTTCACCGTTCTTCGGAGGACAACTCCAGAAGAAGAGAGAACCAGATCTGACGAGGGCAGAAGGGAGCAACGAGGATCATTGTTCCGCGTTCTTGCTTGAGTTTCAGCAAAGTCTTCCCTACTAGAGGTATGGGAGGATACACATACAGAAGGCCTGTCCCCCAATGCAGGAGAAAGGCATCTGATGCTAGTCTGTCATGGGCCTGAAGTCTGGAACAGAATTGAGGGACCTTGTGATTGATTTGAGTGGCAAAAAGATCCACCGAGGGGGTGCCCCGCGATCGGAAGATCTTGTGGACAACGCCCATATTTAGCGACCACTCGTGAGGTTGCACGATCCTGCTCAACCTGTCGGCCAGACTGTTCTTTACACCTGCCAGATAGGTGGGTTGACGAAACATGCCGTGACAGCGCGCCCAAAGCCACATCCGGACGGCTTCCTGACACAGAGGGCGAGATCCGGTGCCCCCCTGCTTGTTGGTGTAATACATAGCAACCTGATTGTCTGTCTGAATCAGAATGATTTGATTGGACAGCCGATCTCTGAAAGCCTTGAGAGCATTCCAGATCGCTCGTAATTCCAGGAGGTTGATCTGAAGACCCTTTTACTGAAAGGACCAAGCTCCTTCTTGAGTGTGAAGTCCATCTACATGAGCTCCTCACACCAGGAGGGATGCATCCATCATCAGCACTTTTTGTGGCTGAGGAATTTGGAATGGATGCCCCAAGGTCAAATTGGATCGAATGATCCTAGGTCCATTGCTGCCATGCTGTCCAAATAGGACAAACAAATGAGCCAGTCAGTCATCAAGATATGGGTGAACTCAGATTCCCTGGCGCCAAAGTAAGACGACTGCTGCTGCCGCCGCCACCACCACCACAATAACCTTGGTAAGCATTCTTGGTGGTGTGGTGGGCAAAGCCCTGCTAAAAGGTGACAGCCCAGCACCACAAAATGTAGAAACCTCTGATGAAGCGTTCATACGAGTATTTGCAAGTAAGCCTCCTTGAGATCGATGGTAGTGAAAAATTCTGCCGCCTGATCCAAGGCTATGATTTGCAAAAGTGGAACACTCGGGCAGCGGTTTAGACCTTTCAGATTCAAGACCAAACAAAAGGTGCCTTCCTTCTTTGGGACAATAAAGTAGATGTAGTATCTGCCTTGTCCCTGTTCGGCCCGGGGAACTGGATCAATGGTCCAGAGGGCCAGCAAGGAATAAAAGGTGGCCTGAACCTCAACCGTCTTAGATCCCTTTCAATAAGGAGGCTTCAAGAAGAGAGGAGCGATCGGGTGGGAAAATGCCATCTGTAACCTGTAAGAAAATCCAGAACCCAAACCTCCTGAAACTTCTGAAGACGTCTCCCAGTGGAGGAAGTGCAGAGTGGACCACCTTCGCATGTTTGTGAAGCTCGGGAGGCATCGGGCACTCTAGCAGACAGAGGAGAACTTCCTGTCTGCACAAACGAAAGTGGGACTTCCAACCATATTGCTGAAAACTAGGCCGATACCATTTGCTGTCTCGAAATTGAGATCAAGGGCCCCCTGAAGACAGATGACCAGAGGCTTTTCGCTTATCCTCCAGCAACCGCTGTGACTTAGTTTCCCCTAGTTATTTCACCAAGTTACTGAGCTCTTCTACAAACAGCCACTTGCCTTGAAAAGGCAGTTTAACTAGACATGACTGATGCTGCATCCGTTGCACAATGCCGCAATCAGAGTTGCAGACATGTCATGACAGCCAAAGACATACTGCAGGCCGCAACATGTCAAACACCATCCTCCAAGTAGGCCAACCATGCTTTTGTTGGGCGTTATGGCGCCTGTCTTGTGCCGCGAACAAGCTGCACACTGTTGCTTTAAGGCCCAAAGAGGCCACTTCAAAGGCTTGTTTCAGCATGCCTTCTAGCTTCCTATCTTGTAGGTCATTTAGGGCAATGCCCTCTTCCAACAGCAAGGTGGTCTTAGTCACCGCTGTTAACAAGGGAGTCCACCCTGGGAAGCTGCAATTTCTCTTTCTTCTCCGGAACCAACGGGTAGAAACGAACCATGGCTATTTCCACTCTCAGCCCCACGTCCAGTCAGACTCATTCTGTGGTAATCAGGTCTTGAATGTCAGGATGAATCAGGAAGGACTTAGAAACTCTAAGCCCACTTGTGATCGATGAAGATGGAACTCCTGATGCCGAAGGTGGCTCAATGGAAAGCACTGCCAATGCCTCAGAAATAAGAGGTCTGAGCTCCTCTGTACTTTCAGGTCATCCCCCTCCACCAACGATGGCTCCTCTGAATAGACTGAAGCTACATCAGATAGAGGGAGAAACAAAGCTAGAACTCTAGAAACGGGCAGAGGAAGCTAAATGAGACCTCTTAGGAGCTAAAGAGGCAACAGGGCAAGAAACTGAAGCACCTTGCAGCAACTCCAGCTGTCCCTGCTGCAGTAAAATAGACCTGGTGTTAAGAGCAATATAAACTCCAGAGAAAAATATCTTGATGCAGTTGAATGCTCTGTCGGGCCCTGAGGTTGTAAGATGGCAACTGTGCTCTGCATGCAATCAGACTCACTGCCAGTCGGCCCCCACAAAATGGTGTCCATTCCTGTGCTCTCCTGCATTAAGCTATGACCTGGCCCTGCCAGAGAGCACAAAGTCCCCAGCATATTTGGATGCTATGTTAAATCCAAAGACTTGCTGCTGCTGATCATTTCCACCATGTCTCATCGGATTCCCGGCTTGCACGCACTGCAACGCCCCGACGCCAGCAGGAGGGTCCCACAGTGGGAAAACCGTTTAACTGCCTCCATGGGAATCACCACTTGCCCGGACTAGCACAAGCAAGGTACGACACAGTCCCAAGCGGTGAGTCAGGATCCCTCCCCTGCACCAAGTATAACTTGCAGTCCACCAAGCAGTTCCGAATCAAACTTTAGTGAGACTTGCCACTGCCAGCTGCTCACCCCAAACTCACTCTCCACAATTCTTACCACAGATGAGAAAGGATCAGTCTGTCCCATGCTCTCAAGTAATTTTTTTTTTAAGGTTGTACTGGAAAAGGACAGCTCCACATGAAACAGGGGACAGATGAAGAGAGGAAAGAAGTAAATTTACAGGGTACCACAGACAGGTATCTGAAGACCTCTAGATAGGACTCTACAGACTCAAGTCACCCGCAAAGCTCAACTGGACCAGGAGCAAGTCACTCAGACCCAAGGCTGAAAAGTGTGTCCATCTAACTGCTGGAGATAAGAAAATACTGAGGAGATGGACTGGTTACCAAGAGAGATGTGTCTGCTCAGTTTTCAGTTCTCTATCTCCACCTGCTAGTTGGTGGACAACTATCCCACAGGTTCTAGAATAGTGGGAAGCTACGTAATAGAAAACAGTGCTACAGCCACAAAAAGCACACACATTTGAGGGTTCATTTCCATTTGCTTTGAAGAAAACTCAATGCAGTGTTTGTATATCTGTAGTTTTAATGTTTTTATTTCTCAAAACTCAAAAGGAGCTGCTGTTTCACACAGTTCTAGGCAGTAAAAAATAATTTATACCTCCGTCACAAAAGGTTTGGGAACAACTGCTTTAAATGTTTTGGTTTCTACCTCAAACCCCTTTACAGCTTGATTTACAAAGGCAATTTTCCCATTCAGTATCCATGGGAAGGAAGTAGCTTATTAAATCATGATGAGTTGAGAGAAGGGGTGGAGGGGGACCATCAATCCCTCACCCTGTTCTTACATCCTCCCAACTTGTCCTCTAGCAGTCTTCCCTTCTTTCTGTCCCTCAGTTTCCACCAGCTTCTCTCAACCTCTACCCAGTCATTCCCCCAAGTCAACTACCCTCCCTCTTCAGCTACCCTAATGCCTCCCCAGGAAACCATTCCTCTATCATACTCACAAGTCTCCCCTTCTCACAACCCCCATCCTCTTGCCTACCACTACTCTTCTTTAAGATCTCCCACCCCAGCCAAGTTCAGCCAGTCATCTTTTCCCTTATCTTGTTATAGGTTTGCTCCCAACTACAGTAGGCTTATGATACTCCCAAGGTCACCACCTCCCTGGTGTTCCTCCTATCCCTTGCTCTTGCTATCTTAGGTCACTGTCACCATTGAATAGCTGTTTCAGCCCTGCACTCAGGCAGGTCTTGGTACATTTTACACCATGCAGAGCCTCCTATGATGGCCTTATGATCCTACGTTTTGTGAGACCAGCAGAAAAATTCAAGCATCGTATGGCTCAAATTCATCTGAAACATGCTGGTGTAGGAAACAGCTGTTTGGCAGGGGTAAATCCCTGGCAGCATGGCCAAATTCCTAGGATCTATGGTGACCCTGTATTTATTAAGCCCTGGTGTACAAATATGTTTTGACTTAGGGCTTCATGTTGCTATGATTACAATTCAACACACTAACCTTAAAATATAAAAATTGTGACTGTAGTGAATATATTTAAAGAGCAGATTTTTGTTTTAAATCAGTATCCCAAACTTATGAATTGTAGACACCACAGTAGCAGAAAACAGAAAAAAAAAGCTGCAAACTAATTCCCTAATGATGCACTTGAACTTCTAACTATTACTAACCTTAGTTCATCTTTCACGGTTCCCCAGTTGTGAGATCCACTACCACCACGTTTGTCCTCATGCTTAGGGCCACTGAAATGTGAAGAACTAACCAAAATGAGTTACACAGTCAGTGTCTGAGTAGAGAAATCTGGGCATCACAGGTTAAAAAATACAGTGACTTATTGTAGTAATATTAAGACACACTGCAAATATTAACCATTTTAAAAAACTTACGATCTATCACTGCCACTGTGCCTGTCAAATTCCCGTTTACCACGCAAATCAAAGCCATCTCCTCTGCCCAGACCACGTCCTCGACCACGACCTCTGCCACCAGGACCACCACGCCCACGCATGGGCCTGTCAATGATGGGTCTATGGAAGAAAAGTATGTTAGATCTTACCAAACTCCACAGCACAGATCTGTAGGATCCTAATCATTACCGTCTTTGAGCCAATCTGAACCTTTGATAATTAAAAAATATATATCTGTCAGCATTTTAACTCTGTGCATTATTCCAATTAATTACCAAGATCACAAAACAAACTACATTTCAAAACTAAGCTATTTTTATTGGAGCAACTAGTTTGAGTACTGCACTTTGGGCTACTGTCTACCCCTGCCAAAGCCTTGTAGGGAGCTGCTCCAGAAGACCTGACTCCAACAACCCATAGAAGTGGAAAGAGCATCAGATAAAACATCAGATATGGAGAAAATTTACTTGTCAGTGGAAAGGTGTTTTTTAATCTTTGAAAGAGCGGAGGGAAGCATTTTGACTAAATTTACCTCAACATCAACAAGGCTGAAATGATGCTTAGAAGGGGGCTCACATAGGGGAAAGAATCTGGTAGGGAAATTTTTGACCCAATTAGTTTCCTCCTGCTTCTTTGGGATTTCCAGCTCAGTCAGAACCAGGGCTAGGATCTGGTGCTGTGAGGCTTGCTAAGCTGCTATTTTAGGATTCTCTGCCCCTCCTAGGTTTTATACCCTCCCTCCTTTATACCACAACAGCAAGAGTTCACAGCCAGAAGCCAAATGCATCAAGGCTTCTTCCAAAATCCTGCAGTTGAGGGTCCTAAATCCAAAAACTAGTTGTTACCACTGCATGATGACTAGGGGTTTGTGGACATTGTTTACATTAACATCTTCACTCTCAAGTGCTCCCAAATTGGAAGATCATGATAAACTGAAAGCAGCAGCACTACCAGTGTCAGCTTGTTTCATCTGTCTGGTGTATTTTTCCATATTCACAAGTCCATCTTTTTCTTTGATTCTATAGATGTATAAAATTTGTAGCAATAGGTACTGTACACAAAAGCCATGCCTCATTTTTATAAAAGCCTCCTTCACGGCTGTATTTATATAATAGTGTCCAGTGGTTGTCATGTGAGTCACCACAGCAGTATGCTAACTGGCCCAACTGGCATCTACTACAGGCACGGCCTAAGAATTTCAAATGCACAGCATCAGTATCAAGATCTCTTGCCTGTCCTTGCTATTCAGTTAATAGCAACCCAACCCCATAATCTACACCAACTCCAGCAGTGTGAGAATTAGATCTGGAGAAAAATGGCTGTCATTCTTACAAAAATAGCCAAATCTGAAGCAGATACCGCCAAAGGTGGAGCAGGCTGCACAATCAAACCACGAATTTCCAGCAATAGCCTGGAACCCCCTGGCACATCCATGATACTGTATTGTATAACTGGGTTCTTACAAAAAAAATTACTCTTATGCATTAGCCTCTGTTATGTATCCTATACTGTTTATTGTAAGCCACATTGAACTCAACCTTGTTTGGGATAATGTGGGATATAAATGTCACAAATAAACAAACAAACATGGCTCTCCTGTCACAAACAAGCCAGAAGGAGCCGGTGCTGAATTTCTGGTTCCCACATGTCCTGCAGTACCTGCACATACCTGGCAGCAGAAGACCACAACTACCGAGAAACCCTCTTGATGACTACCCCACAATTATCAACACCCCAGATTACACCCTCCCTACCTCACACAACCTGAAAATCCTTGGCGTTACATTGGACCGCAACTTAACACTAGGGAGCCAAGTGACATCCACAACAAAGAAAATGTTCCACTAAATGTGGAAACTCAAACGTGTGAAACAATTCTTCTCGAGGGAAATATTTCGCAACCTGATACAATCAATGGTACTAAGCCATGTAGACTACTGCAATGGAATATATGCGGGATGCAAAAACAAACATTAAAGAAACTTCAGACCACTCAAAACACGGCAGCTAGGCTTATCTTCGGAAAAAACACAATTTCAAAGCGCAAAACCTCTCCGTGAAAAACTACACTGGCTCCCAATCAAAGAACGCATTGCTTTCAAAATCTGCACTCTGGTTCACAAAATTATCTGCGGTGAAGCCCTGGGATACATGACAGACTTCATCGACCTACCAACTAGAAACACATCCGAATCAACACGAATGTACCTAAATCTGCACTACCCAAGCTGCAAAGGACTCAAATACAAATCAACTTACGCATCCAGTTTCTCCTACATAAGCGCACAACTGTGGAACGCATTACCAAAAGCCTTGAAAACTACTTACGACCACCTAAACTTCCGGAAAAAAATAAAATCTAACCAGTTTAAAAAGGCATACCCTACCAATCCAACATAAATGCCTGATCTCTGCAACACAACAAAACTAAAGTACGTAATGGACATAACACAACTCTTCCGTTGTACGATTCCCTAATGTGGCTGTACCACACATGAATTTTATCTTACCATAACATCACTTTGTATTTGTTTACACCGGAGTCTGCAAACGCCTCTCCAGTACTATGTAAGCCACATTGAGCCTACAAATAGGTGGGAAAATGTGGGATACAAATATAACAAATAAATAAAATAAATAAATCTCACTATGGGAGGCTCTTCTGTCCCTGCCCAGGCCTGTACACCTTGTCTACTGCCTCTGCTTGTCAGGTAATTTTTTTTTTTTTCTTTTTACTTTATTTGGCTGACAATACGGCTAAGAATAGAAGATAAGGCTGTAAACAATTGAAGCTTCTTTTCTGATGAGTGCAGCAGCTCTGCCAGGGTGAAAGGAGGGGGCTCACTACTCCAAAAGTAGTTACTCACACACTGGATAAGGTCTCATCAAGTAAAAGCCTGTAGGGTAGACTCAGAGACAAAAGGCATTTCTACACTCAATAAGGGAAAGATCCTTGGACAATCCCTGGAGTCAAACATCAGCCATTGGACTCAACCTCCAGGGTGCAAGCCATGGACTACACACTAGGGAAATCAGGCCTCTCTGAAGAACTGCTGCTGCACTAGTCCAACCTGCATTATCCGCAAAAGGCAGAGAAATATTGACTAGCTCCAGGCTGCACCACATTCTGTGATGTCACTGGAGAGTTCAGCTTTTCCACCTCTAACTGCTCTTAGGGGGAAGACAATCAATTGATCTGGACTGGTTAAAAAGAAGTAGGTATTAGCATATGATCATTGCATGCTATGTGGCTGTTTGGCAACATGAATAACTATCAGTGCAAAATAATTTGAGTTCTAACCAAAATTGAAATGTTCTATCGGGCAGATGAATCAAACAAGAATTACTGAGAAAAAGGCAGCATGCAAAATCAGCCAACATTCTGAACACTCACTTGCCAACCCCTTTCCAAACAGACAGACACTGGTCAGCCCTCATTTCCATGCACACACATAAAGGCTCCAGACTTTCTCCTCTGAAGCTGCTCAGGGAGGCAGAAAAGGTATGCTTCCAGTTTTTAAGGCTTCCTGCAAGTCAGTAACATTCAACCGAAAGAGGGCATCAGCACCAAAAACTGACAGCTGCACTACCCAGTTTGATAAAAGCACTCTACTCAGCACTTGGGGGGGTGGGGGGGCACCAAAGTAATCTCTCTGGGGCTTTTTGCTGCTGCATCAGACTGGCCAAACTGCTACCTGGACCATTTCAGTAGCCCAACAAAAGGGAGAACTCCGACCACTTGGCCCCTGTAACTGCTGAACCTGTCACCACTGCCAAACACTGAGCAGCTTATAAGAAACAGCTATGTCTTCTCATGACAACCATCAGAAGATACTATCAAAGCTGTTATGAGGAAGGTGAATTAATCTTTCCAAAAGTAGCTGCAACAAGAGGCCATAGGCATAAATGTGCATGACAATCTGGGCAAGGCACAAACCAAAATGAAAACACTCACTCTCCTCCTCCTGATCTCTAATACCTGCAACTATGCTCAAGTAATGAAGACATGGGAAAGATATAATCAGTGCACACTTCTCTTACACTACTTTGCCAATGAAACTCCACCCAATTGTAAAGGTAGAACACTTTGGCTTAGAAAGCTAGTCCAGTTCAAATCAATGACACCTACACTATCACTAGCAAAAGGTTGCAAACTGGGACAGTAGGTTTTACAATGTGTTCTCTGAAAGGAGGCCATTAATTCACTTCAAACAGACCAGGCAACTACTAATGGAATGTTTTCTTAACTCCCTGATGAACTAGATTTTGTCCCCAGTGACCTTCGTATTAGAGGATCTTCATCTTCCAGCTAAACAATCAAGTTCCACTTCTTTTCCACCTGGATTTTTTTTCTTGATGCTGAAAACGTTCTATGCAATCAACTGCCATTCCAAGAAAGAAGGATAATTAAGTATGGATGCTCATGACTAAGCATGCACAAAGGCAGAAATAAAACCTAAACTATCACTACTGGTGCTAGAACACGTCATTGTATCATTGCCAATACCAGAGATAACAAGTTACAACAAAGCATCCACTGGTAATTCTCAAAACTATTCAAAAGTTTTTTAGATACATCTAAAAAACTAAACCAAACGTATCTACATACATAATCCATCAACTCCTGTCCAATTATTAAGAATTAAAAGAGCTGGATTTCGTGAGTTGAGCACCAGGGAAAAGCTAAAGAGAAGCATTTTTGATAACATGAACCTGCATTATCTTTTAACCAGTCACTTTACTAAAATGACTTGCATTCCCTTAAATCAACTTATGCATCCAGCTTCTCCTACGCACTGCACTGCCTTTTAGAAAACCGTGAAATCAATTCATAACCATCTTAACCAGGAAGTCACTGAAAACCACCTTAAGAAGGCCTACCCCTCAGAACCAACTTAATTTTCTACTTCCTGTGATACAGCAAAACTATGGACCGTATTGGACTTATATCTTTGTTGCCTTATACTCATGTTATTTATAGGTTTACTACTATTTTCTGTATTTGTATTTTACCGAACCGGAGCCTGCCTCTACGGTATTATGTAAGCCACATTGAGCCTGCAACTAAGTGGGAAAATGTGGGGTATAAATGTGTTAAATAAATAAATAATCAACTGAACATAAAATGAGCCTAAAATGGCAATCCTTATATGCAGTCTATACACATGCATTTCTCTATATTATACAGACTATCCAAATACTAAAGTGCAAAAAAAGTTTTCAGAAGCATGGTTATTTAAAAATTTGCCAAAAGTTTAGCTGTCTGTAATATACTGTCATCTAAAATTAGTATTAGCTGAAGAGATATACAATTATTTTCTGAAATTCAAGTTTCATGTAAAATGCTGCATATTGCAATAAGTCAACAAATTTGAAATCTAGAAGCCTGCAGCTCAGGATTTCTTTCCTCAAGATAGAGAAGAATTGGTAATAAGAAATCAGCACACTGAGCTCCAAGAAACCTTCTATCAGGTGCCTGACACCTAATCATTCAGGATAAGGGCTGAAAAGAACCTAGATTCACAGAAATCCTGTTTTGGTACAACTCATGCATCAACATTGCCACTATAAGAATATCCATGGCACTATGCTGGAGGGAGGAACAGGTGACGGAACACAGAAACCTAAAAACAAGAGACTGGCAAAGCTCTGGTCAGAGGGAAAAAAAAAAAATATATATATATATATATCTTACTTATCCACAGAAAATTCCCCTCCTTCACCCTTTTCTTCTGCAGGTCTCTCAAAGCGGCGCTCCCGAGGTGGCCGTCTGTCCGGTCTTCTGTCATTGGGCTTGCCTTCCCCCTGAGGTGGCTGTTGTTGTTGTTGTTGTTGTTGTTGTTGCTGCTGCTGCTGCTGCTGCGGTGTCGTCTGCTGCTGATCAGGCCTTCTGCCAACCCTTCTTATCCCTAAATTAGGAACAAGACAATCTGCATGGAAAAGTTGCAAGTGTGTCCCCAGGAGCAAAGCAGCTGTGACTTGTCAGAAATCAACAGGCTCATACCAATAGTCTTAAGCTTCAGCATTACTGGAAAGACAAACTGCAGCTACAATGAGCAGAAGCCAATCTGGCAGCATATTAAAACACATGCTGCATATCATCCCCAACCCAAGAGGTTTAAGTGGCTGGAAGACTCTTTTCACATCATATTGTTTTCTGTAGTCTCTATATGTCTCTTAAAGATAGACACATAACTGCACCACCACACCACATACGCTACTGGCACTGCAGAATCTGGCTACTAATAGGAAAAGGGAATCTGAAGCACACCCAAAAAGGAACAAACAGCCTTCAAGAGCAGGGGCATCAACTATTTTATTGATCAGACCCGACACGGTCCGCGTTTCTGCAAAACCCACCTGTGGTCTGGCAGTGGTCACAAATTCAAATTGTATCAAACATCAATGGAGAATGCCAAATCTGACTCGTATGACGTCGCCACAAATGGCAAGGGTACAGAAATGAAAAACCAGGAAAACTCATAACCAGTAATCTCTCTGCTGTGGCAGATTATTGAGCGGAAGTTTTCCTGGATTTTCATTTCTGTACCTGTGCCGTCAGCACTTTTCTTGTCACGAGTCTGATTTGGAATTCTCCATTGATTGATACAATTTGAATTTGGAACCACTGCCAGACCCCCGACGCAGGCAGTTTTGCCGAAACACGGACCGTGTCGGGTCTGATCAATAAAATACTGAGTTGACATCCCCACTCTTGAAGGCTCCTTGTAGTTTTTTGGTTTGTTGCACAAATGGAGAAACACACACTAAAGCCAGATGCAGACCATCTTCCCACTATATAAATCTTTGTATATTTTCAATGGCTACAAAAACAGCCTTGGACATCTGTAATTTCTATAGGTCTGATATAGCTTCCACTACAGCAATGGAATTCCTTGATGAGCTAAAAAGCTCCCAATTGTGTTTAATGTTAGACCACAAGCTTAGCTGTTAAACAGGAGCAGGACAAAGGAAGTGCAGAAGCGTAGTGTTTAGAGCAGTGGGCTAAGAACCAAGGAAGCCAGTGCTCCAATCCAGCTGACCCTCCTTATGATCCCAGGCAAGTCACTTCACCCTTCATTGACTCAAACACAATTAGATTAAGCCTTCTGAGGCAGGGAAAATACACACCACACCTGAAAGTAATTCAACCTAAGCTAGCCAATGAAAGGGTGAGAGCTAAATTTTATAAAATGTAGTTTCCATTCTCTTAAAAGAAAAAAAAAAAAATCAATGCTCTTAAATTTCACTAAATTACTAAAAAGTACACTACCCCACACCTAACATGCATTAGGTATTTCAGAATAAATGCTGCTATTTGTGGGTGAGGCTACACAGTCAAAGTTTCTGTGAACACCAAGCCAAGATACATGTCAAACTGGCTTCCCCACCCAATCAAACATTTAGCATGAGGTTAATCTGGTAAGAACAAGTTCTCTAAGCTGATCTGAGAAGCTTTGCACAAAGACTAATTACTGGGATGGCAAAATTTTACAGCCTACTTTGGATCATTACAAGAGGCATAGTACAACAAAATGCCCTAAATGCACCCTATTCCCCATCTAGTATGTCCCAATGTGTAGATAATAGAAAATTCCTACTGAGCGTTCAGTTTTGCAAGGGCAGCATGTATAGAACAGAAATAAATCACCAATATGGAAAGTATTTAAGCCAAAAAGGAAATGTTTCCAAGATAATATGTAGCTCTAATCCTACTTTACTACTATTCCAAGTTTAAATCCTTTACTCCAGCATGTAAAAAGCCCTATATGTATAATCTGTCCACAATGCTTGACTTCCCGGTGTCTATCAACAATCCTCAGATCCAAACTAAATCAACTAAAAATAGAGAAAAAAAAAAAAAAAGAAGTATTCGGGGTCAGTTGGCATTTCAGTGGCAAGTGTGGTGCACTGCCATACAGAAGAGCCATGTTCCATTCTGTTCTCCTCTCACAACCAGAATAGTTAAAGGCAGCCAAAGCCCCAGAAGACAAGAGTAATCTGCTGCACCCCTTCTTTCCCACAAAGTACAGAGATGAAAACTCCATAGATGAAGAATATCCGTCGCAGTTTCAGATATGCAAATGTGGTGCCAATAAACACCAACATTTATCTGTTGGAGGGCACCTTGGACTACAAGACTACCAAGATCAAAAAAAAAAAAAAAACACACACAAAGAACAGCTCAGTCAGATTTAAGAGCAAGGCAGGAACATGTGATTTCAAAATTCTTCACTTGCTGTTATAATGGGATAAACATCAAGCAACTGATTCGGTTTCAGCACTTATTGACTAGAAAGGCATACTTATTTGGGTTGTGTGCACAATTTAGAAAGGTTCAATTCCCTCTGCCGCTCTGTGTGATCCTGGGCAAGTCACTTAGCCCTCCATAATCCCAGGTACAATATAATACTAGACTGTGAGCCCATTAGGGACAGCACCAGTACCTGAGAAAAAGAAAACTTGTAAACCACTTAGGTCTAGGCAGTATATAAATACTGAAAATAAATAAAATTTATTCTGTAATAATTAGACACTATACAGAAGTGGAGACATCTCTGAAAATTTGGCCAGCATCCCAATTCTTTTGAAACCAAGAGGGGAGGGAGAAAAATTAAAGTGTATAATTTTTGGTGTTCGCATTTTGTATTTGCTTGCTTTGACTCTTCCTCTTCTCCACATTCTCTCCCCTCCGGCTTTTTCTTCTCAAAGGGTGTATATAAAAAGGAGATGGGAATAATTTGGTAATCATGGTGAAGATCCAACTTTGTACTAAGAAGAATATGCATAAAATTTAGACTTTCAGTTGGCTGCACCCACACCTGGATTAAAGTGATGAATCATTTTATAAATCACTGATTACTCTCTCAGGCGGCTTCAGATCAGGTAACACCTCTGAAAGCACAGTTAGCAGGTACAAATTAATGGGCTGACTGGGTCAACCAAGTGGTCCCATTCTGCTAATATCTTCTATATTGTTATGTTTCTATAAGTAGGTTAGCTTACTCTGGATTTTGGCACAGCACATTCTTTATAATTAAAATTATATTGATTTTTTACCTTATAAATGTTGATTCACAAATTACTATACACCCCACAAAAATGAAAATGTACCTTACTACACAGAAATCTCACCTGAAAGAAACCAGCAAGATTAGATTACCTCTCATTTCAGTACAGCCACTTAACAGCTGCACTATGTTTTTCAAGATAGCTCACTTGTCAGCTAAAACAAGAGGCTTTCCTAACTACCCTTTCATTCTTGAGGATATTCTGATGTATAAAGCTTTAAAAACTGTGCCCATTTATCCCGGCTCCCTGGTATGAATCCAGGAAAAAGTACCTTTAATCTGGAAGGTAAAAACCAGGGCCATTCTGGAGGATGGTTATTTCTGAAAAATGGAGTTCCCTCAATGGAGAGTTTTCTAGATAATGGAACATGGACCAAGGCCTGTGATGTTTCAGATAATGAAGATTGGGATGACCTTTAACAGAACCCCAAGCACACATTAGTATGAGTAAATGAAGAGCACATTGAGGAGCACAGAAAAGAAGGATATTAAGAAAGGATCCACAAAGCATTAAGAACTCAAAATGCTAGGTCCAAAGAGAAAGAGGAGACCCAATTAAGGCCCAAAGAAGCTACACAACATCCAATAAACACACTGAATGGTGGTTCCATCTGGACAGATGCACACCCAATCCCACCACAACGCATGCACTTCTCCTTATCACCCCACCATGGTGCACAACTGCATTTTATTAGCAAGTGATGGTGTGAGTATGCACACATCAGCATAAACCACTATGAATACCATAGATATGGGTCAGACTTAGAAGGGGCCAAAAGAGCATCTAGAATTTCCACAGGAGTAAGCTAGTACAGTGGTTCTCAAACATATGTGGGGGGGGGGGTGGGGGGGGGATGGACGGACCACCAGCAAGTAATGTTTTCAGAATATCCCTGATGAATACATGAGAGATTTTGCATGCCTGTCGTCTTCATTATACGCAAATTTTATTTCTTACCTATCTGTATGTTCCTTCTTTGCTTATACCTTATAATGCCTATTAAAATGTTTTATTATGTATTGTGTTGACACTGAATGTAGCATAACAGTACATAGTATGGTATAGTATTTGAATATTTTTACACCTGCAATTGTCTATTGCCTATGTGACTTATTCTTGCTGTACACTGCCTTGCGTGAACGCCTTCAAAAAAGCAGCAAATAAATCCTAATAAATAAAATAATAAATAGGGCTATCCTGAAAACCCCCTGGCTGGTGGTCCCCCCAGAACAGGTTTGAGAGCCACTGTGCTAGTATACACATGCTCAGCCATCAGCACTTCCCTCAGCACCTTAGGGACTTCCAGTTCAAAGGATCGATACAGTGTAAGGCAGGGGGTTTTCAACCCTGTCCTCAGGGACACCTAACCAGTTGGGGTCTTCAGGATATCCCCACTGAATTCAATGGGGATATCCTGAAAACCCCAACTGGTTAGGTGTGCCCCAAGGACTGGGCTGAAAACCTCTAGTATAAGGGGTGAGTGTCTGTTCACCAAAGGAGAACAGGACCTTTGGGGGGGGGGGGGACAGGGGTTGATGATATCCAATTATTTTTTGATAGTTGAACAGGTCAGAAAGGCAGCCATGAAAGACAAAACGATTGGGTGCATAGGGAGAAGAATGGTCAGCAGCACAAAGGAGACGACAGTGCCTCCATGTAAGTCTGATGACACCTCTTTTGAAGTACTGTGTGCAATTCTGGAGTCCATACCTTCAAAAGAACATAACTGAGTCAGTCAGGTGCTTACTAAAATGATTAATAGTCATTATAAAGCATATAAGAACAAACAAAGTTACTTCTAGGCTTGCTTGGATCAGAAAGAAGCAGGAGGAAGGAAAAATGTGGAAAAATCTTCAGCTGCAAATGAGGGTTCATGACAACGTAGACCCTGTTAGGGCTAATAGTAGTTGAAATTTAGAAAACAGAGAAAAATTATGGCAAAGACCATATGGACCTATCCAGTCTGTCTAGTCATACCAACTGCTAAGACATCTAGTATCTTCCTCCCCACCCCCAGTCTCATACTGTCTTGTAATCAGACAGTCAAGGTCTCCACAGCTTCCACTGGAGGTTCCATACCTCTACCACCCTTTCTGTAAATTATGTCCTTAGATTACCTGTGAGTGTACCCACTTTCATCCTATAATGACCTCTAGTCCCAAACCTCTCTTTCAAATGATGGAGATATCTGACTCTTGTGGATTTATAAGATTTAAATATTATCCTTGCCTTTCTTCTAGAACAGTGCTTCTCAACCCAGTTCTTGAAACACACCTAGTCCCATCAGGTTTTCAGAATCTCCACAATGACTATGCATGAGGTAGATTTATATACCAAGGAGGCAGTGCATGTAAATCTACCTCATGCATAGTCATTGTGGAGATTCTGAAAACCTGATAGGATTAGGTGAGCCTCAAAGACTGGGTCTATGTGAAGGGGCATAATCGAACATGGCGCCCAACATGAGGGCGTCCTCGCAGGACGGCCCCGTGAGGGGGCGGGGAAACCCATATTATCGAAACAAGATGGGCGGCCATCTTTCGTTTCGGTAATACGGTCGGGGACGCCCAAATCTCAACATTTAGGTCGACCTTAGAGATGGTTGTCCCCGGTTTTCAGCCATAATGGAAACCAAGGACGCCCATCTCAAAAACGACCAAATCCAAGCCCTTCTGAAGTGGGAGGAGCCAGAATTCATAGTGCACTGGTCCCCCTTACATGCCAGGACACCAAGCGGTCACCCTAGGTGGCACTGCAGTGGACTTCACTAATTGCTCCCAGGTGCATAGCTCCCTTACCTTGGGTGCTGAGCCCCCCAAAACCCATTCCTCACAACTGTACACCACTACTATAGCCCTAAGGGGTGAAGGGGAGCACCTACATGTGGGTACAGTGGGTTTCGGGTGGGTTTTGGAGGGCTCACATTTACCACCACAAGTGTAACAGGTAGGGGGGATGGGCCTGGGTCCGCCTGCCTGAAGTGCACTGCACCCACTAAAACTGATCCAGGGACCTGCATACTGCTGTGATGAAGCTGGGTATGACATTTGAGGCTGGCAAAAAAAATGTCAGGTTTTTTTTTAGGGTGAGAGGGGGTTGGTGACCACTGCGGGAGTAAGAGGAGGTCATCCCCGATACCCTCCGGTGGTCATCTGGTCAGTTCGGGCACCTTTTCACAGCTTAGTCGCAAGAAAAAAATGGACAAAGTCGGCCAAGTGCTCCTCAGGGATGCCTTTCTTTTTTCCATTACCGGCCGAGGACGCCCATCTCTTAATCACGCCCCAGTCCCGCCTTCGCTACGGTGCCAACACGCCCCCGTGAACTTTGGTCGTCCCCGCGATGGGAAGCAGTTGAGGACGCCCAAAATCGACTTTTGATTTTGCCGATTTGGGCGCCACTGAGAGGATGGCCATCTCCCGATTTGTCGGAAGACGGGCACCCTTCTCTTTCGAAAATAAGCCTGATAAGTCTTTGCCATAATTTTTCTCTGTTTCTGTTAGTATCAATCCTAACAGGGTCTATGTTGTCATGAATCCTCATTTGCAGCTGAAGGTCTTTCCACATTTGTATCCCTTCCTCCTGCTTCTGTCTAGCCAAGACACTGCAGTAACAGTCCAAGCAAGAGACACATACCAAGAATCCATCTGGAACCCAGTACATGTTTGGCCACTGCTTGCTACCATACTATGGTGGATAAGCTTCCTTCCCAAGGGCTGTGAATGCTGCCTCTGTATCCCTCCCTTCCCCCAAAGCAAATCTAAAGGAGAAACAGCCAGGTCTCTAGAATCAAAAGTCAGGTCTCTCATATGAGCAAGCAATACTGCCACACCACTAGACTATCAGGTTGTTTCACAAAATATACTGAAAAAATAATCTTAAATTAACCCAGATAATGCTAACTTTTCAACAGTTACATTAAGAACCTATTGCACAACTCATCCTTTTGATTTGTCCCTTGTACTCTATAGCCAATAATCTTGCCCATTTAAATTCAGCTAAACAGAAACCCCCAACTGAGGACCAAAATTCAGTGACTGATTTGTCACAAATATATAAGCCAAAGGTAAAAAGTACTTAACACGTTTTAAAATATGAACATAAAGCAGGCCACTTTGGCTCAGACCAAGTCTACAGAGCCCAGATTCCTGTCTGATGGTGGCCAATATGGGCCAGCTGGAAATAGCCAATTCTAATGGAGAGATCTAGTCTCTGCTGCTTGCTCCCAAAAATAAGGTGAACCCCAAATCTATCTGGCTAATAAGCAACAAACTACTCTCCAGAAACTTGGCCACAGAATTTTTACACCTACTTACACGTGACCAAATCATTCAGCAACAAGTTCTGCCAAACTTTCTGCCTCAATGTAAATTATGTTAACAAAAATACAAACTGATTAACAATTTAGCACAATATCAGAAGCTAAACAGGAAGGGAACACTTTGATATCAACTGCAGTCCATGATACTGCAACATCTGCCACTATAAATTAAGAAAAAAGTACTCAAAATTAATCAAAAACCTATATTAACAAGCAAAAAGACACCTACTCCTTCAGCCGTTGCTGGAATCTGCTAATATAACATGACAACACAAAGCAGCAGGCCTAGGTGTCACAAAAAAAAATTGTATAAAATGACTACTTTGAAAAACCTATGCATCTTTTGTGTTTGGACAATGGAAATAACATTTTTTTTATATCACACTTTGGGGGGAGGGGGTTACTGCTTTAATCGTGCACTCCCTATATCTATGTTACTCTTGCTGCATTGCATACTGCCTTGCATGAATTTCTTCAAAAAGGCGGTAAATAATTCCTAACCAAGTCATAAACAATAACCATACCCCCCCCCCCCCCCAAGCCTGGTGCACATTCTCAGCTACTACCTGCCAAGCGGGTGCAGGGCACAGGAAGAGGTGACCCACTTCACACACACCAGAGGCCTGCAAAGCTAGGGTTTTTTTTTTGGGGGGGGGGGGAACGCACACCACCATCCGCACCCCCCAAGTCCCTGCAGCCACGTGCTCTACAGCACCAGCTGTGTTGTGACAGCGCAGACCCCCCCCTCCCCCGGCCCGCACCACGCGGAGTGATCCCAAGCGCTACCAAGAGGGGAGTGCCCAGCTTAGAGCCCGCCATGAGCTCACGAGGAGGAGGGAGCCGTGCACAGCCCCGTCCCGCGCTAGTTCACCTTCTTTCTTCAGGGGGACGGGTGCTTGGTTCTCCTCCTTCTTGTCGGGCAGCGGGTTTTTCCGGTCCTTCTGAGACTCTTTTTTCGGCTGCTTGGCGGCCTGCGCGGCGGTCTTGGCGGCCCCTTGATTCCCAGCGCTCTCCTTCTTCTTGTTTTCGGCGGCCTTTAATACCTCGAACGGATCGGACTCGTCGTCAAATAGCTGGTCGAACCGATTGGTCACGACGCAGCCGAAGCCTTCCTGTAGATGTCCGGGCATGATGGCCCTTTTCCAGAGGGATGCTCCTCCGATTCTACGAGGGTTGCAGCGAAAAGCTCGCCGTGAATAGCCACAAGATGGCTGGGGAAAAGACCGTCTTCTCTTCCGGCGGAATACACATCCGGGACTTGCAGGCTCGGAGCATCATGGAAAGTGTAGGCTGCTGACGACATTGCGCAACGTCGGGAAAAAAGAACAGTGCCAGCTAAATAGACTACAAGTCCCGGCGTGCACTTGGCCTGTATTGTGTGCCGGGCCGATTACGGAATAATTTTCGTGCGTTTGGTGGATCTCTGTGCAGTGAGGCTGAGGCAGTCGGAGGGAGCTCGGCTGTTTAGGTGTACCTGGTTTATATGGTGTCTTGCCATTCTTTTCTTGTTACTACAAAACATAGTATGAAATCAATTCTCATTTTCAGTGGAGCTTACAAGTCACAACAACAACAAAAGTGCATTGAATACTTGATTTGTAGTGGGCTTCCATTATGTTGTTTTCCTGACCTTGGACCTGATGTAAAAAGCCCTATATCTTTTTGTAAGGTGCACACTTTTACAAAATCCTTTTAATTTACTGTACTATAAAAAGAGTGCAATGACTCACTGTAAAAACAAACAAAAAACAACAACAACAAAAAAAACAGCTCATATTACTGCAGTAATGCAGCCTTTGCTGCACCAAAAGTAAAATGTCTCCCTTCCTGACATTGCATGAGGAATGTGGCTCACGGCAACCAGTCATAATAGCCCTGACAAAACAGCCTTGTAACAAAATAACCCTTGACATTTCACACCCTAACAAAATAGCCCTTGACAAAATGGCCTCGCCCACAAAACAACCCTTGACAAAATAGCCCCTACACAAAATAGCCCCCTAAGAAAAAATAACACATCAGAAAAAATATAATAAACTACAACTGAAATCTTCACTGATAAAGACTCCTACCAGCATTCAATTGAATAAGCATATATAAATAAACAAAATTCTATAGCTACAAACTGGTATTCATGATCTGTTCTGCCATTTAAAGAAATTATTCTTCCATCAACATGATAATTAAAAAAAAAACAATATTGTCATCATTTTCATAGTCTTACCAACCTTATCCTGTTTGGCAAGGTAAGGTTATTAGGAAAAAATGCAGGCCCATATTCTGGGCATAGCCGCCAAGAGGGGGGGGGCAGGGGGGAGAAAATCCAAGCACAGAGCCCGAGCAATGGCTGAGACAGACAGGTAAACATTGTTTGGGGGATGTTTAGCATGTCCTTCTCCCAAATACAATATGCTTAGGGGACCTTTTACCAAGCTACAGTAAGCACTAATGCATGCAGTAAGTCAATGTTTGATATTGGTTTGATGTGGTGTGCGCGCACTTACCTGGAACTTACCTCAGGATGCCTGAGCATAATGCTCAGGCATCCTGAGGTAAGTTCCAGGTAAGTGCATGCACACCACATGCTAAAATGTTTTATAAAAATTTACCGCTGAGGAGGGGGCATATCTACAGTGATCAGGTAGTGTAGCTATGTTGCTATGTGCTGAATAGCGTGTGAGCCCTTACCGCCTACAAAATAGGTGGAGGTAAGGGCTCACATGCTGCTTTTTTAATGGCCACATGCCAATGGCAATATTAGCGTGTGGCTATTAATGCAAAAATTAAAAGATCAGCCAACTGTGCTAAAAATGGCCTTGACGTGCAGGAAAGACCCACATAAGTGTGCGCTAAGACCTCTTCATAATGCTGCTTTGTGAAGGACCCCTTAATGACCAATATCAAACATTGATTTATTTGTTTAAAGCAAAAGAGGTACAAACAAATGTATATAAGTCTGCATTGGACAGATTTTTTTTTTCAAATTATTTTACCTTAAAAATTGCTCTTAATTTTTTTTTTTTTGGGGGGGGGGGGTTGCTCTTTTTCCATCAATCCCTGGTTCTTCCATTTCCTCCCACTTTCCTTCCATTCAGTACTTTCTCATCTCCCCCTCCCCACTGCCCTTATAGGTATTCTTCCTAGTCTCCTTCCTCCATCCAGGTGTTCTTCTCCAACACTCCCCATCAGGCAATCTTTCCCCTTCTCCTCACACACTAGTAACATATAGTAACATTGTAACACAGTAAGTGGTGACAAAAGACAAAGAGGGGTATAATCGAACGCGAATGCCTATCTCCATGGGCGTCTATGTCCGAAAACGGGTACGTGAAGAGGCAGGACAGACTATATTTTCGAAAAAATGGACGTTTTTCAGCTGGGCGTTTGTTTTTTTTAGCGATAATGGAAACTAAAAACGCCCAGCTCAAAAACATCCTGAGCCATTTGGTCATGGGAGGGGCCACGATTTGTAGTACACTCGCCCCCCTGGCATGCCAGGACACCAACTGGGCACCCTAGATGTCAGTGCGGTGGACTTCAGACAACGCTCCCACATGCATAGCTCCCTTACCACGGGTGCTGAGCACCCAACCCCCCTCCCCCAAAACCCATTACCCACAAATGTACAACACTACCATAGCTCTTAGGGGTGAAGGGAGCACCTACATGTGGGTACAGTGGGTTTTGCAGGCCTCCCATTTACCAGCACAAGTGTTACAGGTAGGGGGGATGGGCCTGGGTCCGCATGGCTGAAGTGCACTGCGGTACCCACTAAAAGTGGTCCAGGGACCTGCATACACGCAGGCCTCTAGGACTGGTTGCTGCTATATAACATTGGCACACCAGTTGACACCTGAAGACTAATCTCTCCGAAAACGTCCTTTATTGGAATAAGCACGCTTACTCACAGTTAACTGCAGATCAGAGGTTGTGCCCCACTGGCAACGAGTCTCGCTGGTACTGAGATTAGCAGTAGGTCAGAGCTGGCAGAATGGTGTACAATGCCCTCTTTCAGCAACATTCAAGGTAAGAACTAAGTTCTGTAACGTGGCTAACACATGAAAGGGATCTAAAACTGGCTTACAAAAATGGCCACTACCTCATGGACTACCGGAAACAAAACAGGGCACACTCTGACCCAGTAAGCAGGGGGAAAAGCACCATGGGAGTAGAGCCTACCAACATCGTGAGCATTTGCCACAAGCTAGTGGAATCACGGAGCCCAATACCCTACACCCACCACAATACATTGCTGATGTGACTCTGCAGTGCGCATAACAGAAAAGGTGTCACACTCACCCGAGAGCCACATCAGAACCAGGGAAACGCTGTCACAGGATAGAACACATTCTGCAGTCATAGAGGTGGGTACGGCATTTGAGGCTGGCATAGAGTCTGAAAAAAAAGTTTTTAAAGTGGGTTTTTTTTGGTGGGAGGGGGTTAGTGACCACTGGGGGAGTCCGGGGAGGTGATCCCCGATTCCCTCCAGTAGTCATCTGGTCAGTTGAGGCATTTTTTTGGGACCTGTTCGTGAAAAAAAGGGTCCAAAAAAAGTGACCCAAAATCGCAGTAAAAACGCCTTTTTCTTCCGATTATCAGCTAAAGACGCCCGTCTCTCCTCAGCCGATAACCACGCCCCAGTTCCGCCTTCACCACGCCCCCATCAACTTTACCCGTTTCCGCGACAGATTGCAGTTGGAAACGCCCAAAATCGGCTTTCGATTATACCGATTTGGGCGCCCACGGGAGAAAGACGCCCATCTCCCGATTTGGGTCGCAATATAGGCGTTTTTCTCTTTCGATTATAAGCTGGAAAATGTCCTATCTAGGCTGCCAGTATGTTGGTTAGGCTTCTAACTACTACTTCGCGCAGGTTACAACCCAAAAAAAGAGCCTGGGGTAAAGTACACAGAGCAGCTGTTACAACCGTAAATGAAGGAATGGATAGGTACTGCATCTCTGGGCAGCTTACATCCCAGTCTTTTGGTTAGGGTTATATATCTGCTGTTCCATGCAAGGTTTCTTCTTAAAAGTGCAAAAAAAACACTGGGACATATGCTCTGGAGGTGCAGGGGTGTAGCGCGATTCTGGACACTTCTGATCCAATATGTCTCTGGCCTGTGGTCAGCACAATGGAAGTATGACTCTGGGTTATTGCTGGGACACCCAAAATTCATCTATCCAATCCCAGCAGGATTTACAATTTTTGTTCAGAAAGCAATTATAGTTTCCAAACAAGTGATCATGGCTGGCTGGCTGTCTCAACAGTGTCCCACGCGGACTCAGTGGAGGACACGCATGATAGCACTATTGAGGTTGGAGAGAATGGGGATAGCGGACTTTAATTCCAAAGCTGGATCACAGTTTCAAGTTGTATGGAACACATTTCTTCACACACTAACTCCGATAGCTAGGAGTAGACTATTGAATCACTAATGGTACTCTGTAGACTAGCAATAAGGGGATGGGGAAGGGGGGAAGGGGAGTAGGGGGGAGAGGGGGGAGGGAAAGGGGTTAGTTGGGGGGGGAAGTATACATAAAACAAGTTCTGATTATTGCGTTTTTGTAACAATGTGTTTTACTTTGCCTTGCAATAAAAAAGATTTAACATAAAAAAGCTAAAAAAAAAAAATATGTTCACTTCTTATTTTGTGCTGAAGTGCTCAATGCTTGGTTTCCAACCTTGTGGTAATGTGAGCCCAAGTAAGACAGAACCACACAGGTCAGGGCCCTACAGGTAGGAGAAACAAAGTCCAACATAAAACATGGAATGTTGCTACTAGTTGGGTTTCTGCAAGGTACTTGTGGCCTGGACTGGCCACTGTTGGAAGCAGGACATTGGGCTAGATGGACCATTGTGTAACCCAGTATGGCTATTCTTATGTTCTTGCTAGTCCGTAATGCAACCAAGTCCTTGTGTGGCCTGCTCCTGCAGGGCCACTGTGTACCTTCCGGTCTCTCAGCACAATGGCACACTCTACTTGTCCTCAAGTACTCAGTTCAAAATACAAAAGCTGCAAGGTTCCAAGTGAGGCTTGGCCTACCTGACTGTAGCAGTGGCAATTCATATATAGATACTGAAGGTATATGCACTGGGGCGTCACTGCTTCCTTCTGGGCCTCCTTACCCTGGCTGTTCTCCTAACTCTTATACTGTTCCTAGTTCCTGCTTTTCTGGGTCCACCCTTCCCGTGTCACTTCCCCCTTGGGTGGGACAATGGATCTGTCAGGGAGTATCCTCAAGGGGAAGGGCAGCGAACTACAGACTCCCTCACAAACCTATTGTCATTTAAAAGGCAATTCTGTAAACTGGTGCCTAAATTTAGGTGCCAGTAGTGCACCTAATTTATAGAATGGTAGCCCTTGCGCATGTGATTGGTGCAAATAATTGCCAGTTAAACATGTAAGTGCTAGGAGCTATTCTATAAACAGTGCACCTAAATCACTTACTAAAGAATTCTATATATGGTGCCTAGCGTTATTGCACTATTTCTGCACTGAATTTTTGGCATTGGAAAAGCGTTATAATGAAAGCAAAATGACAAAACATCCCAACAAAAAAACAGCAGATTGGTGCAGAACTACACTTACTTGTCCAGTTATAGAATAGCGCCTAAGTATTTTCGCAGGGATCTGAAAAACGGGCATAACAATGGGAGGGACATGGGGGGGGGGGGGAATCAAGGGCATTCCCTTAAAATGTGCACAGTGTTATAGAATTTGAGGGATCTGCACCCAACTTGCTAGGAATTACACCTGGTTTCAGTTGGTGTAAATGCTCGTGCTCAAAGTTGGTCATGGATTCCAGCGCTACGCTCTATTCTATAAAGAGCTTGCACCCCGGAGCACCCTTTATAGAATGCCGTTCAGTGCTGATTTTTTTTCAGCGCCAATTTGTTGGTGCCATATACTGAATTCAGCCCTTAGTTCACAACTGTCAGGGGCATACACGTGGGCAGAGCATGGGTTTGTCATAAGCATGTCGCTAAGTGACACACACAACTGATAGAATACTCTCAGTTGCCCACGTTGCATGCAGTAGCATAGCCAGAGTTTAATTTTTAGATGGGACTGAGTGGGCACAGGCCTTGCATTTCCTCTCCAACCGCTACCACCACCACCCCCGCCCGCCGCTACCGCATTTCCTCTCCATCCGCCCCCCGCTGCCACTGCATTTCCTCTCCACCAGCAACCCCCCCCCCCCCCCCCCGCGACAGCCCCCTGCACATGGTCAGTTCTGGTCATTTTTACTGACCTGACGCGCCGTTCTCCCTCCAGCACCGGCGATTCCCATAGCCAGCCTTCTGCCAGCATGCGTCATCGGAGCCTCTTCTCAGGCGCATCCCGCCTACTCTGCAACTTGACGCAGGAAGTTGCAGAGTAGGCGGGACATGCCTGAGAAAAGGCCCCAACGACGCACGCTGGCAGAAGGCTGGCTATGGGAATCGCCGGTGCTGGAGGGAGAACTGCGCTTCAGGGCAGTAAAAGTGAGCAGACCACACGGACGGGGAGAGCGGGCAGAAGAGGCTGGGTGGGCCTGGAGCAAATGTGGCTGGGCCTGGACCCGTCCAGGCCCACCCGTGGCTACGCCCCTGGTTGCACGGCATACGTAGGCAAAGCCATTTATCCTTGACCTGTTGTAAGTAGGCACACCTAATGTATGGCATGCCAATTCGGCTTTGTGCTCATATTCTGTAACAGTGTAGGCACGCCCCTTAAGCCATTATAGACTTGGTGAAAGGCACACCCCTTTATGGTGTCTAAAATGAGGCATCAGTTTATAGACTTGCTGCCTTAGGGATTCTCTGTGTACATTCCACTCCTTTTTAGGCATCTTTTGTCCAAGTGGTAGAGCACTCAGTGGGGAGGGTCCATCTGTCCATAGTTTCCAATAAAGGCAACTCCACCAGTGGTGTTCTCTGAACGTACTGGTGGGGACCAATTTCCGCCTCCTCATCACCTCCATAAGCTGATCTTCAGCATCTTTTAGTCTTCCAATTCCACCCCTGGCCCTCCAGCGTTCCCCGATATTCCTGGTCAATCATAACCTACTTTTAGAATTATTGAGTCTTATGGGAATTTCTGACTCAGTAAAATGTTGGTTTTCTGCTTGTTTGAAAAATAGAAATTATAGAGTTATTTGGAACGGTCGTCTTTCTCCTACTTGGAACCCTGGTTGTGGAGTACTGCAGGGTTCGCCATTATCCACAATTTAATTTTTTTTTTTTAGTTCTTTGGGGAAACAAAATGTTAGATCTGTCTTTATTTCATTTATGTGAATGATGTCCAAATCATTTTTCCCTTAACTGACACTCTTCAGGGACTTTTTGACAGGACGAATGATTGTTTTTTGATCATTTCTGCCTGGATGACTAAACATCATTAAAAACTGAATCCTGAAAATGGTAAAATACCTTTCTGTACTGAATATCTGTTTTAAATGATCAATCTGCATTTAAAACAGATATTTGCCATCCCAGCCATCGGCTGCCATAACTATAAGGTCCCGCTCAAGAGGGTCACCCAAAAATGCCAAATGCATTTAAAAAAACAAACAA
Source organism: Microcaecilia unicolor (assembly GCF_901765095.1). Lineage (NCBI taxonomy): Eukaryota > Metazoa > Chordata > Amphibia > Gymnophiona > Siphonopidae > Microcaecilia > Microcaecilia unicolor. The sequence continues at coordinate 45,037,681 of NC_044036.1, forward strand.
ACAATCCTTTATCATCCACTTTTTAAGGCACTGCCTATCCAACTGGAACAGCTTTAGACTTTTTACAGGTGGACCACGCATAAACAATCTGTTATTTCTAAAAAACATTTGCCATTGATTTATTAAGTGTTTGCAATTGTTTTGGGTAACTCAATATGGTGGCAAGCTCCGCCTACTGGCTTCAGCCCACAGAATGAGTCAAACACCCTCCTGCCTTCTCCTGTCTTATTAAACCTCCTTGACTAGGATACAGAAATACTTCCTTCCTGTGTTTTCCTCTAGGTCTGCAGCATGAAGCTTACTGCCCCAGATCTACAGACTTAAATGGAGAAATATTGGGGGTGCTCAGGTACCCACAGCACCCACAAAGCTAGCACTTATGTATGGAGAACCATTCTTTTTTTTCTCCTTTTTTTAAATGCTTTTTCCATTTTTACAGGTCCTTTCCTCTCAGAGAAAGCATTAAGCCACAAACTAGGGGGCAGGACATGGCAATCTTGAGCCTGCATGGGAGCTGAAAGGCTCTGCACCCACGGTTTCTGATGCATGCTTGGGTTAGGTGGAATAGGGTAGGGCGGTGGTTGCTGCAGCAGCAGCAGCAGCAGACTGGGCTGGTCTTAGCAAGTGTGGGGCCCTGTGCAGACCAATTTGATGGGGCCCCCACCCTAGCCCTGCCCCCACCCTAGCCCCACCCCACCCTAGCTCCAGGGCGGCCACTCCTCCCTCAGAGCTCCCGGGCCATCCCCTCTGAGCTCCAGGACCATCCCCCATCCCTCTGAGGCCCCCGAGCTCCAGGGCCCCCTCCCTCTCTCCAAGCTCCAGGGCCCGGCCCCTCCCTCCTTCCCAGCTCCAAGTCCCTCCTTCCCAACTCCAAGGCCCCCCTCCCAGCTCCAAGGCCCCCCTCCTTCCAAATTTTAAAAGTTACCTCGTCGGGTTACAGGCAGTGGCAGGTAGCAGCAGTGAAAAGCATGTGAGCTTGGTGCTTCAGGAGCCTTCTTTTTTCTCTCTCAGAGGGAAGGGAAGGCTCCTGAAGTGCTGAGCAGCTTGCATGCTTTTCACTGCTGCCACCTGCCGCTGCCTGTAACCCGACGAGGTAACTTTTAAAATTCAGAGGGAGGGGGACTGGAACTCAGGCGGTCGGGACGGAGGCGCGCCGCGCGGGGCCTCCTTGAGCGTGAGGCTCTATGCTGTCACCTCAGTCGCCTCGCCCTAAGACCGGCCCTGGCAGCAGGTGGTGGATGCTAGACACGGGGAGGAAGGAAGGAGAGATGCTGTACAACTGGTATGGTAGAGAAGGAGAGATGCTGGACACAGGGAACGGGTAGGAAAGGGAAGGGGATGTGCTGGACTGTGGGAATCCACATGGCTGAAGGTTGACCAAGGCATCAGATAAACTTGAGCTGGTCCTGTCTAGTAGACATATTTAGGGTCCATGATTGCAGTTTTCTAGAGGTGCTCTGGTGCAGTGACTGAAGTTAATTGGGAGTAGATTGCTTGAATCCCAACCCTGACTGAAAATGCAGGAGGACACCGCTGGTCAAAAGGAAGGAACATGGCTCTAAGAGACTAAAACATGATGATGCTGTGGACTATTGTAAGTGGACCTTGAGTTGATTGGGGCTGAGGATCATCCCTGAGGCGAATACATCATAAATTTATAGTGTCTGTGGCCAAATTTTCTCTCCTTCCCTCTCAACTAACTCACAGCACACACCAACTGTACAGTGTTCCGTCACGTTAGCAAGCTCACTATAGTAAACAGCAAAAAGAGTTAGGCATAGTAGAACAACGACAGGCAAAAGAGATCACTGGAGACTGTACTGACTTTGAGGCAGATGCACTAAAGCTAAATGAGCCTTTAATGACCCTCCAACGAGGAAAATTTGATCCGTTGCATGCATCAAAGGGCTTTTACCGAGGAAGCCAGCAGCTAACGAAAACGGAATGGAGATGAGCAATTAGTGTAAAAACCCCATTGAAACGAGATGCACAAACCTTTTCCGATTGCCTTTACGCAGGAAAAAGGCAGGAAATCTAACGAGAGGTCCGGACCTCTCGTTAGGACAGCTCTGTGCCAGGAAAAATCATTAAGTGAAAAAATAAACAAACTTTGAGCCAATCCCAGCGCATTAGCAGAGCTAAAAGCGCTGTGATTGGTCCAAAGGACGTCAGAAAACACATCAAATAAAAAAAATTTAAAAAGGGTCAGGAGGGGGCAAGGGCGCTCATCCGAGGCGTCCTGTATGGACGGCCTTGCCCCCCCCCTGCTGCTCCCCACTTTCCGCCCCCCCCCCGAAAAAGCAAAATTCTAGCAGCCCCGGTCCCCCTCCCTTCCTGTTCTTGTGTTCTGCAGAGCTAACTCCGCCTCCCGTCATTCTTCCGCCCCGTGCCCCGCCCCCGCTGCCCCCCCTGAGGTTGACTATGCCGCTCCCCCCCTCCACCGAGACTCCCCTCCCTATTAACGACCCGAGCAGCGCCTCTCACCTCTTTCTGAAGCGCTGCACGGGCAGGAAGATCTGTTGTGTTGGTTGTAGAGTCTCCATGACGTCTCTTCTTCCCTGGCCTAGGCCCCGCCTCCTTATGACGTAGGTTATTTACATCAGAAGGAGGCGGGGCCTAGGCCAGGGAAGAAGAGACGTCATGGAGACTCTACAACCAACACAACAGATCTTCCTGCCCGTGCAGCGCTTCAGAAAGAGGTGAGAGGCGCTGCTCGGGTCGTTAATAGGGAGGGGGGTCTCGGTGGAGGGGGGGAGCGGCGTAGTCGACCTCAGGGGGGGCAGCGGGGGCGGGACGGAAGAATGACGGGAGGCGGAGTTAGCTCTGCAGAACACAAGAACAGGAAGGGAGGGGGACCGGGGCAGCTAGCATTTTGCTTTTTCGTGGTGGGTGGGAAAGCGGCGGAAAGTGGGGAGCAGCGGGGGGGGGGCAAGGCCGTCCATACAGGATGCCTCGGACGAGCGCCCTTGCCCCCTCCTGATCCTTTGTTTTTGGATTTTGCTGACCGGGTAGCCATGTGTATGTGTTGTGGCTTTTTTTTTGTTTGTTTTTACGTTTGCAGCATGCGCAGAGCAGCCAGCAAAACGCTTGGCTGCTCTGCGCATGATTTAGGGGCCGATTACCGATGTGTATTGTGATTCTTTGATACATTGTACGTTTCAATACCGATCTGAGCATGTGTGACTTTTTTTTTTGGTGCATTCTTCGTTTTTAAAAAATCGTTAGGGACTTTAACGATTTTGATTTTTTTACGTTTGGTTGCTGCATCTGCCTCTTTAAGACAAAAAAGTCCTTTAATGGGCATGCCAGTATTTAAGAAGTATGGGCAGCACAAATATAATGAAAAGTAAAAGGCAAATTATCTGTAGGATTAAGGTAAATTGGTTGCAACATGGATCATAATGCTTCATTAAAGAAACATTGAAAGGTCTGCTTGGTGTAACTTAATTTCCACCGCCAACATCTTTCATGCAGTTTGCAGAATGCAAACATGGTAAAACAGAGTTCCTTGCTCCTTATGATGGTGTGTCAAAGTCTATGTTAGATATTCTGTATCCCTTTCCTCTCAACTTGGTTATATGGGATGGATTGTTGAGCCCAGTCTGGTATCTCTTTTTACTACTACTTAACATTTCTAGAGCGCTACTAGGGTTACGCAGCGCTGTACAAATTAAACAAAGAAGGACGGTCCCTGCTCAAAGGAGCTTACAATCTATCATTGAAGCAGTCTCTGAGGGATGTATCTTGAAAACAGAGGCTAAATATCTATTGGTATTTTTCTCTCCTTAGTTGGGTGGCGATAGGGTTACCGTGCTCTTATCCCAATGGGGTTAGTAGTTGATTCTTCTTTAGATGTTATTTGTGTTCCCTAATAGGCCGATGCTCAAAACTCCGGCACTGTTCCAAACGACGCTGAAAAAAATACCGCCGGAACAGCACCGAAGAACAACTCCCTAATGCTCAACGCTAATCAGATGCAAATATAGGCGTGCTCCTAGCATTGAGCATTAGGGAGTTCGGCGGGAGGATTGTGCTTGGCGCGTGCGCAGAGGAGTTCCATGGTAAGCGCTGCTCCCGTGTGCATGCGCCTGGCAAAACCCGAACATCAAGCACACGTTGGCATCTGTTTTCTGCGGCCTTAATATAAGCATTACATTTTTTGTGTGTGCTTTGATGCTTATATATATAAATGCAGGAAACGGACGCCAATGTCTGCATTCACTTTTGGGTCTGCTGTGACTTGCGCATATCAATTTCTCATGACCAGCGCTTCAGAGCCTCTGAACATTCTGCGCAGGTAACTGTGGACACTAGTACAGCGCTTATGGCCTCTAGCACCCGTGATTGCTTTTGAGAGTTGGGGCCTAGGTGCTGAAAGCTTGTCTTGTGAACAGGGTAAGAATAAGCCCTTGGGTAGGTGAATTATCTCCTAACACTTTTAGGAAATTGACGCTGACCAACCTTTCATCCCTCCTCTACCTGGGACTTACAGGCAACTGCAGTTTCTAGTTTTCTCTAACTAATGTTTAAGATCCAGCCTCTCTGTGAGCACTTCTTCTACATTAGGGCACTTTGGGGCCGATGATCAAAAGCAAACGCAGGCTCTAGAGGCTGTTAGCGCCATATTAGAGCCTGCGTTTGCTACCGCCCCATGATCAGAGCCCCCGAGCGTGTGAAACAACGCACTTGCGGGCTCTGAATGCAACTAGCATGCAAACGCATGCAAAACAGGACTCCTAGTGCAAGTAGCATGCAAATGCATGCTAAACCTATTCATCCCCAATGATCAGTGACCAGCGTGCCAAAGATTGTCTCGCTGGCCACGGCAAACCCTACGCCAGCTCGGAGCTGGCATTAGGATTTGCAGACCATTGGGGAGGAATGGTGAGCCCTGTCCAGCATGCAGTTGCATGCTAGCTGGCCGCCATTCCCTCCAATGCAGCAGCCCCTGCAGGAACCCTGACCTGACCCCCCTCCCCCCAGCAACAGGGGACTGGAGGTCCAGCGGACCTCCGGTCTCCAGACCCTCCCGACACAGGTTCGGGGGGGGTCTGGATATCCAGTGGGTCTCCATCCCCCTAACCCCCCCCTAGCATCCCACTGATGTCCCTGGTGGCCCAGTGGGCCACGGGTAAATCCCCCCCCACCCCCACCCCACCTGGTGGTCTAGCGGCTCTTCCTCACTCCCCCCCCCACCTGCAACTGAAAACATCTCTCTTCAAGAAAGCTTATGACTAATCTCATACACCACTAAGAACTCACCAATGCCAAATGTCCTGAGCCAACCTAACCCCTCTACTAATTGGTAACCCGAGTCCCAATGTCTGTAAGCCACATTGATCCGAAACTTGTTTTTGGATAACTGCGGGATATAAAAGTGTATAAATAAATGTGGTAGAAAATGTTTTCTATTTTCTACTGTGGGGCCCCTATGCAGTGGTAAATGGCAGTTGGTGTGCGCTGCATGCTTACCGTCCAGGTAGCAGGGGAGACCTTACCGCTAAGTCAATGGGTGGTGGCAGTGGCGTTCCTAGGGTGGCTGACACCCAGGGTGGAGGAATGTCCAGTACACGTCCAAAACACCCACACCCACGCTACCGTAGGCCACTTTTTGGCGCAGCTTTGCAAAAGGACCCCTCTAGTTAGCACACATGAATATTCCCAATCTTGAAAAGGAGGAAACAATTGAAATAGATGCAATGAATTTAATCAATTACAATTCTGCAGTCGAGTCTTTCCTATGGCTTTGGTTTTAAATATGTAATCATTTTCACTAACACTGTTTTCAATCCAGTGGAGGAGACTCAGCCCCTGCTTACCAAACACACACACACCCTTGTTACTGCTGCTGGTGCTATTTTTGGCAGTAGAATGAAGTAAACGCTTTTTTGCTGAAGCTGACCTATAGAAAGCCTCCCTAAAGAAATGTGCCCGCTCTTCTTACCAAAAGTGGAGCTGAGTGACCTGAATCACACCACATGAACTGGATGAGCTATTTTCACTCTCTGTCAGCAGCCGCTGCCACTTTCTGAGACAGGGAAAGAGCAAGAAACCTGGGAGTCTGGAAAAGGACACTGTAACCAGAGCCCTTTCTGGATTAGGAAAGAAAAGAATTATTCCTCTTTCCTACTGCTTCATCTTGCACAATGAGAAATATGTCATTCATTTCCAGAGCGTTTGTATAAATTGGCACTTAATGGGGTAATTTTTTTTTTTTTAAGTATTCTCCACATGCAAAGCATCCTTCACACTTGGAACTGTGCCGTGGCATACATGCGTCAAAAGTAGGTGCATTGCAAGGCTGCGCATTTATGCAATCTGGGTGTAGGGCCTGGGCAGAGTTGCAACATTTATGTGTGTTTTGTAAAATACATGCCTACACGCATAAACATTCACACCTTGGCAGCAGATGTAAATTTGTGCAAAAAGATTTGTATGCCAGGGGTTCATTTTACAAGCCCATTTTATAAAGGTACATAGGCTGTTGGGACACACTATTAGAAATTACTTGTACACTGGTAAGTATCAGTTTCATTTTATGTGCTATAAAAATCTATAAAAAATGCCAAAACCAGCCCCAAATCCTTTTTCTGCCTGGTTTTGGTTTCAGCCAAAAGGTTATTTTAATTTTCGGCCATGTTTTTGGTTTCAGCCAAAAATAACCATATGTTTTCGGTGGAATCCAAAAATGTGTGCTTTCTCCCATTTGTCTCTATCCCTCCATTCCCTTCCCCCTGAACCCCCATGAGTACCACTTCCTCCACCTATAGGCCTCCCTGAGCCTATCTTACAATCCCTGGTGGTCTAGGGGTGTAGTTAGGGCAGTTGTGATTCCCAGTTACTCCTGCCCATTCTGGCTCTGCTCTCAAAATGGCTGCCATCATTGAGGCATTGCTCCTGCCCTGACTACACTGCTAAATCACCAGGAACTGAAAGATCAGTGTGTTTTTTCCTAGCAAAAAAGGTGCCAGTACTCAAATGCTTGGCCACCCTTCAGGAGTGGGGTGATCACTGAGGGACCCACCCCATAATAGCCAGGCCTCCTGCAACCAGTCACAGAATCTATGACATGCAAGAATTGGTGAGTAGAGCCTGAGCTCTTTCATTATAACTTACAGGTACATGGGTCAATTTTAGCAGACAATGGAAAAGGTGCCAGTACTCAAATGCTTGGCCACCCTTCAGGAGTGGGGTGATCACTGAGGGACCCACCCCATAATAGCCAGGCCCCACCAGTCACAGAATCTATGACAAGGCAGAATTGGTGTGTATAGCCTGAGCTCTTTTTCATTATAACTTACAGGTGCATGGGTCAATTTTAGCAGACAATGGAAAAGGTGCCGGTACTCAGTACCCCCAAGTACCCCCTCAAAAAAGCCCTGTGTAAGATAGTCCTGGGGTGAGGAGGGCTACTCTTTGTATTCTTTTTGTTGTTGTTGTAATGCGATTGCAAGTAATGCAGTTATGATCTTGCATAGTAGTTTATATATTAATAGAGTGCTAAAAATAAATGCTTTTGATACAAAAGTTTAGCAGGAATTTAAATCTGTAAATTTGGGAATTAGCTTCTCTGTGGCATTATGATGTCAGCTGTCACTCCAACTCTAGTGCAAAATCAGCCCCTGTATAACCACCCTGGCTTTTAGTTTCAGTTTTCATTAGCTGCGTTCCTTGTGTGTGGAGGATATTTTGCTTGGAGGTAAATTAAATTATGGTCTTTCAATATTTAAATTGTTATATTCTGGTTCAGATACTGTGGGTTTAGCAGAGAGCAGTGGCGTACCAAGGGGGGGTGGTGGGGGCAGTCCGCCCCGGGTGCACGCCACTGGGGGGGTGCTGCGCGCCGGTCAGCTTTGTTCGTTTCCATGCTCCCTCTGCCCCGGAACAAGAAGTAACCTGTTCCGGGGCAGAGGGAGCATGGAAACGAACAAAGCTGACCGGCGCACAGCACCCCCCCAGCGGCGTGCACCCGGGGGGTTCTTTCGCCGGGGGGGGGCACTGCACCCGGGGGCCGGGGCACATCGGCGATCCGCCCCGGATGTCAGCCCCCCTAGGAATGCCACTGGCAGAGGGATGCAGGCCGCAAGCTCTGACAATCCCTAGCATCCCTCTCTGGCTCATATTCACACATGATTAACAATACTATTCAATAGGGACACATTAGAATTGCTGGAGATAATCAATATATTGATTGCAAAAACACTCCTGCTTATTATGACAAATATCTTTATTGAAAAAATGCGCTTTTATTCTGAGCGCTTATCATATTTAAAAACAATACTACCCACTCACTCATTCCCCATTCACTCGTAGTACCTGCCTGACAACACTCCAAATTCTCTTGCTAAAATATACAGGTAATGATATTACACTTAATTATTATATTCTACTAAAATATTAAATTACTACTAATTTCCTCTAGGTTTCTCGCCCCGGCTTTCCACACGGGTACTCTGTATATTTTAACTCTAAAGTTCTCCTCAATGAGTTGGTGTATAATAGTCTCTGAAGCAATTCTCTGTCTAGAAAGATGTAAAGTCTTTCAAGCCTCCACAGGTACACGATAAAGGAATGGGTTAGTCACTCCTGGATTTGTCGTCAACTTGTTCCTTATACAAATGTCGGTTCCCCAATGCAGGACCGCATTTCGCTCACTTCATCAGGAGGAACCACCACATCATCTAGAACGATACATACCCATTACCACCCCTCTATATTCAAATTCTTATAATTCACTAAATCACAATATATTCTCCATAATTCCACCTACTTTGTTCAATTCAATTCGGCTGCATGCCAGACTGGAACATCTCAGCTCGGGAGCCAACTACCGCACCACTGAAACTAACTGGGGAGGTAGGAACGCCATGTTTAAATACTTACGTAATATATCGCCCCACCTATTACTTTTAAAGAAACAATACCTCAAACCCATTCTACTTCCTGATTAAGCCCTGCAGGAGCCACTGTTCCCCATGTATATATATAACGTTGTTCAATAGATAACAAACGAAGACTGATATTACCCCCCTTACTGTTACTTAGAGGGATCTGTGTCAATATCACACATCTAAGTTGTTCTATCGTGTGGTTACATTCATTCCAATGAGCAACAAGAGGATTAATCATCTTCTTAAGCCGTAAATTACTAACATGCTCTGCTAGTCTGTTCTTTAATTGGCGTTTAGTATGTCCTATGTAGTAAAGACCACAAGGGCAAATAATGCAATATACTACCTGTGAACTAGTGCAACAGGTATTTTGCCGTAGTATGAATACCTTGTCACTGTGGGGTATAGGAATAGTCCCAGTGTCCAGGGAATATCGGCAGTACACACATTTCCCACAAGGGGAGTGTCTGCCTTCCCCCATAATCCTACTAGGTCTCTTCAACAATTCACCCACATTCGCTTGGCGTCTATATGCCACCTTAGGGCGTTCCCTGAATTCAAGGTGTATTGAGAGCAAATGCTAATATCTGTGTATGATCCCACAGATAGTGGACGCCTTCTGTGAAAATGGAATGACACATGCCAGAGCTTTTGGAGGAGGTCTTGGCTTTGGCAATAGCAGCCACGAACAGTGGGCATAAAGGGCCTTTTTATACGCTTTCTTGAGGACCCCCAAAGGGTACCCGCGGGCCCTAAACCTCTCAATCATAATTTTAGCCTGCTTCTTAAATTCCAAAGTAGAGGAACACAAGCGTCTTAATCGCAACAATTGACCAACCGGTACTCCCCGCTTTAAGCCATAATGATGAAAACTTTGATAATGTAATAAGGTGTTACGGTCGGTAGGCTTTCGAAAAATAGTGGTAATGAAACTACCAGTAGCTGTTCTACTGATTTTGATATCAAGAAACTCCAATTCATTCTGAGTTATTCTAGAAGTAAATTTAATGTTAGAGTCCGCGGTGTTCAAATACCCCAAGAAGGCCCGCAATTCTGCGATAGGTCCCCGCCAAAACAATACCACGTCATCAATATATCGCTTCCATGACACGATATACCTGCACCACTGAGACTCATACACATGCCTCCTCTCAAACTGAGTCATATAGAGGCATGCTAATGAGGGCGCTTCAGTCGCCCCCATAGCTACCCCTTGGATCTGTTTATAAAATTGATCCTCAAATTCAAAATAATTATGGCATACCACCCACGTCAACAATTGTTTTAACACCTTGATTTTTGATCCCAGCATGTGCATTCTCTCAAATTGGTCACAGGCTATCTGTATGGCTTTGTCCTGGGGGATGTTTGTATATAGGGCAACAACATCCAAACCCACCATATAGAAATCTTCATCCAGCTGAGGTTCTAAATGCTCCAACATTTGTATATAATGCATAGAATCCCTCACGTACGATTCCGCCTTTTTGACCATAGGGTTAAGCAAGTTATCAATATATTTAGACAAGGGTTCCAGCACTGTATCCCTGGTGGAAACAATAGGGCGGCCGGGAGGGTCTGTAGTGGACTTATGAATTTTCGGGACAAAATAAATATATGGTATCTTAGGATAAGGGTGACATAAGAATCTTTGTTCTGCCCTTGTGAGGGTACCTTCTATAACGGCTTCACCCACATATTTCTCGATATCAGACTGCAATTGCGTTGTAGGATCTAAATCAAGCCGTGTATAATATTGAACCTGACCTAATTGTCCCATCGCCTCCTGGATATATTTTCCCCTATCCATAACCACAACAGACCCTCCCTTATCCGCCCTTTGAACCACTATACGACGATTATTAACTAAATCCTGAATGCCCCGACGCTGCAAGCCAGAGATATTACTACACTCCCTTCCCCCAAGAGCTCCCAACTTGGCTATATCGTTCAACACCAATTTTTGATAAGCTTGAATCAAAGGGTCCACTGACCCAGGGGGAACCCACCTGGATTTATATCCTGTACGTGGTAGTACCGGGTTATCCTGTACATCCCCCGTGTTACCAAAATGTAAACGCAATCTTAATTCTCTAAAAAAAACGATATAAACCACGTCTGGTCTCAAAAGCGTCGTATCTATTGGAGGGTACAAATGATAAACCTTTAGCCAAGACCTCCTCCTGTGCTGAGGACAATGTGTCATTCGAAATATTAATGATATTATTTATTTCTTGAATGTTTTTCTCGTCTTGGGCCCCTTGCCTCCTCCCTTGAGATCGCCTGATATACTGGTCCCTTGTTCTGATATCCGTAAAAAAGAGTCAGGTAAACCATCAGTTTGATCTTGAGTTTTCTGTATGCCCATACTCTCATTTTTACTATGTGTATATAATTTTTCATCATCACCAGATGACTCACTGGAAGACATCTTAAATTGCACTTTTCTACCTCCTAATTTACCCTTACGAGTGCGACGTTTTTTTATCCATCCAGCTGTACACGTAGCCTTTGGTATAGTCATATTCATCCCTCCGAAATTTTGCTATTTTAATGGCCCTTTGATCATTTGTATATTCTTCTATTTTCAAATTATGCTCCTTCAAATTTTTCTCAAACGATGGTTTATCCTGAATTCCCTTTATAGCATTCTGTTTCTGAAACAACTCATCCCTATGTCCCTGTATCTCATCCTGTAACGCGTCAATCGTCAACAGCATAAGATCCAGGGAACATTGAGTTATAACGGTATACCGTTTAGGACATTTACTACATAGGACATACTAAACGCCAATTAAAGAACAGACTAGCAGAGCATGTTAGTAATTTACGGCTTAAGAAGATGATTAATCCTCTTGTTGCTCATTGGGATGAATGTAACCACACAATAGAACAACTTAGATGTGTGATATTGACACAGATCCCTCTAAGTAACAGTAAGGGGGGTAATATCAGTCTTCGTTTGTTATCTATTGAACAACATTATATATGTACATGGGGAACAGTGGCTCCTGCAGGGCTTAATCAGGAGGTAGAATGGGTTTGAGGTATTGTTTCTTTAAAAGTAATAGGTGGGGCGATATATTACGTAAGTATTTAAACATGGCGTTCCTACCTCCCCAGTTAGTTTCAGTGGTGCGGTAGTTGGCTCCCGAGCTGAGATGTTCCAGTCTGGCATGCAGCCGAATTGAATTGAACAAAGTAGGTGGAATTATGGAGAATATATTGTGATTTAGTGAATTATAAGAATTTGAATATAGAGGGGTGGTAATGGGTATGTATCGTTCTAGATGATGTGGTGGTTCCTCCTGATGAAGTGAGCGAAATGCGGTCCTGCATTGGGGAACCGACATTTGTATAAGGAACAAGTTGACGACAAATCCAGGAGTGACTAACCCATTCCTTTATCGTGTACCTGTGGAGGCTTGAAAGACTTTACATCTTTCTAGACAGAGAATTGCTTCAGAGACTATTATACACCAACTCATTGGGGAGAACTTTAGAGTTAAAATATACAGAGTACCCGTGTGGAAAGCCGGGGCGAGAAACCTAGAGGAAATTAGTAGTAATTTAATATTTTAGTAGAATATAATAATTAAGTGTAATATCATTACCTGTATATTTTAGCAAGAGACTTTGGAGTGTTGTCAGGCAGGTACTACGAGTGAATGGGGAATGAGTGAGTGGGTAGTATTGTTTTTAAATATGATAGGCGCTCAGAATTAAAGACCATTTTTTCAATAAAGATATTTGTCATAATAAGATGGAGTGTTTTTGCAATCATATTCACACAGCCAACTTAACTTTTCAGCCGAAACCAGGTGAGGAGTTTTGGCTGTAGTTTTGGTTTGGGCCGAAAGCTTTCAGACAGTTTCGGTGGCAGTTTGGTTTTGACCAAAACTGAAGGAGACAGTTTCAGTGGGCCACTATCTGTAAGGTTTATTGGTAATTGATAAGATTTGGTCTGATGATTACAACTCAGAGCTATTTTTAGCAGTGAAAAAAGTGCTTCACACAGCTTGTTGTTCCGAGGTTCCTCTATTTCCATGTATATATTTACAGTATGTTTAATTTTTTTGAAGTGAATCAGATCTGCAGGGGTTTTGTTGTTGACTTTTTTTTTGTTTGTTTGAGATTAACATTGGTGAATGTTTATGTTCCAGGGAAAAGTTTAACCATACCACTTTACTCAGGTCAAAATCTGAAATTTGGCTAGCCTTGTCAAGTTCCTTTACAATTCGTTTATAAACTACAAGATGCAAAACTATTACAGCTGTTATGATCTAATATTGTAAAACATAAGAATAGCCATACTGGGTCAGACCAATGGTCCATCTAGTCCAGTATCCTGTTTCCAAAGGTGGCTAATCCAGGTCACAAGTATCTGGAAGAATACCAAATTAGTAGCGTCATTCCATGCTACTAATCCCAGGGCAAGCAGTGGCTTCCCAATGTCTATCTCAATAGCAAACAATGGACTTTTCCTCCTGAAACTTGTCCAAAACTTTTTTAAACCTGAATATGCTAACCACTGATACCACAGCCTCCAGCAATGAGTTGCAAAATATAAAAATATTTTCTCCTATTTGTTTTAAAAGTATTTCCATGTAACTTCATTGAATGGAATTCTTTACCTAATCTGCCTAGGTTGATTTATTCTTATCGAATGTTTAAAAAACAACTGAAAACCTGTTTTGTTTTGTTTTTTAAATATCTGTTAACTTTGTGATTAGTTAGTTGGGAACATAAGAGATTTTATACTATGTAAATGAAATGTGATGTAATTTTTATACTAACACTGTAATCCACCTTGAGCTGAAAGGTAAAGTGAAATATAAATGTTCATGTTAAACTAAATTTTGTTTAAATTTTAGTTTTTCACTATTTTCCACTTTTGGGGCGTTCTTATTGGTAGTGACCTTAATAAACTAGAGCATAAAACAGTTGCCTTTTTAGACGTTTTACATAGGTGCCCTGTTATGAAATGAACCTTTACAGGAAGATACTGTCATCAAGCGTACCCTTTCATTGTGAAGTGATTCCTTTAATTTGCATGGAATATGCGAGGCTATATTTAATTTGTTTGAGAGATAACCAGCTAATTTCTGTTCTCTTTAAGGGGCTTTTTTACTAAGCGGTGACAAAAAGTGGGCTTAGCATGCCCTTACATGGGTCTTTCCCACGCACGAAGGCCATTTTTAGCACAACCATAAACTGCCGGATTCTATATATTGCGCCTACCATTCCATGCCTAAATTTAAGTGTAGTCCATAACCAGGGGCGTAGCCAGACTTTGGAGGGAGGGGGGGTCCAGAGCCCGAGGTGAGGGGGCACATTTTAGCCGCCGCCGACCCCCCCATTGCCGACATCCCCCCCCCACCATTGCCGCCACCACCACCACCAACTTTGACCCCCGCCCCGCCGATGACCCTCTCGACCCCCTCTCGCCATCAACCCTCCCTCGCCGTTGCCTACCTTTGCAGGACGTCAGACTCAGAAACAGAACGAAGGAAGAAGAGGACCTCGGCTGGCGGGGGTTGGGGTCCCCCGCCAGCAAAGGTAGCAGACAGCGACGGCGGGTTGACAGCGGCAGGGGGGTCCAGGGCCAAATCTATGGGGGCCCAGGCCCCCGTGGCCCCACGTAGTTACACCCTTGTCCATAACAATATGCATAACTTAATTGGCTTAACAAGCCAATCAGCATTGTTAACAGCACTTAACAAGCAATAATGAGCTCTAATTGACAATAATTAGAATTTACACGCATAACTCGCTAAGTGTATGCTATAATGAACTGCACCTAAATTCTAAAGTGCAAAGTTAAAAAAGGGCATGGGTATGGGTGAAGAAATGGACGTTCCCAAATTTACATGGGTTGTTATACAATATGGACCAGTCTGCGTAAATCTACTCGCAGGAATTTACGTCACATTTTTGCTGGTGTAAATTAATGCACGTAGTTTTAGACGCTGGGATATCAACTAAGCGTATTCTATATACTGCACCTAAATCTTATAGAATACACTTAGGCGAAAATGATTTCCGTGCGGATTTTCCAGGCGCCGTATACAGAATCTCCCCCAAAATGGCTGATTTTCTTTGTTTTGTATAAATAGCCTTGTGCTAATGTTGCCATTTGTACATGGCCATTTTTAAAAATGATCACATGAGCACCTACCTACTGCCACCCATTTTGTAGGCAGTAAGGGCTCACGTGGTATTCCTGTGCCAACCAGTTACCACACAGTTATGTAGATGTGCTAACTGGTTAGCACAGCAACACCCACTCTCTGCCCATTACACGCCCCCTTTAAAAAATTTTGAAATATGTTTAGCACATGGTTAGTGCTCGCACATTTAGGAGTTACTGCAGGATGTCTGAGTGTGTCCCATGACACTCTATTTTTAGCTGCGTTAAGCGCATGTCAGCACTCTAGCAGCTTAGTAAAAGGGTCCCTAAGTCAACAGTGAATACTATTGCTACTTGCTATTTATTCGTGTCAAGTTATGATCTATTAAGATATTTGATGTAAACGGATGCTCAATCATTTGTGTGCATTACTTTTGAAAGAATGTTAGCAGTGCAGGCTCCTACTGGCGTAATTGCTGTGTATCCAAAGTAGTTAATGAAACAGCCCGCACATGTGCAATGAAAACATACATGAGAGTGTAAATGAGTCTTTATGCCCTGTAATAACATGTGTGAGCAGCTGGGGCTCTGTGTCTGTGGTGAAGCTTTAAGACACAGCGGGCCCCTTTTACCAAGCTCTGGCGAAAGGGGGCCGGCGCTGGCATCTTGCGCCGAGGTCCACTTTTACCGCAGCTGGTAAAAGGGAAGCTCTTGCTTTCCTAAGTAAAACACTTGCCGCACGGTCATTTCGGGGGGGGGGGGAGCCCTTACCGCCATCCATTCAGGTGGTGATAAGGGCTCCCACGCTAACCGGGTAGCGTGCGGCACTGCCCGCTGGGTACAGTCCAGCACTAGAAAAATAAATACATTTTTTGTAGCGCCAGAAATGACAGCGCGGTAGGGGTGGGAAGTACCACCGGGCTGCCACAGTAGCCTGGTGGTACTTCTGTTATAGTGAGCGGTAAGCCCGTGTTGAGCTTACTGCTGCTTAGTAAAAGGAGCCCAAAGGGTTCTGGTTATAAAGGCATGCTAGTGGTAAGTGCTCCCCCCCCCCCCCAAAAAAAAAAATGGTCGTGTGACAAATGGTTCACTTACCGCACGGCCATTTTGTTTTTGAGAAAAAAAAAAACAGCCTTTTACTCGCTGAGGTAAAAGGAGGCCTCAGCACACATCAAAAACGCATGTTGATGCTAGGGCCGGCCCCCTTTTACTGCAGCTTAGTAAAAGGACCCCCAGTGACTCAAAAGATTTATTACAACACTAGTAAAAAAGGCCCGTTTCTGACACATATGAAACGGGCGCTAGCAAGGTTTTCCTCATAATGTGTATGTTTTGGAGAGTGTATGTGAGAGTGACTGTGTGTGATAGAGAGAGTGAAAGTGTGAGTGTGTGTGTGTGAGAGAGAGAGTGAGTCTGGGTGTGAGCGTGTCTGTGAGAGAGTGTGTGTGTGAGAATGAGAGTGTGTGCAATTGCGTATGGGAGACACAGTGTGATAGAGAGAGAGAGAGTGTGTTTCACACAGATACAGTGTGTGCGTGAATGAGAGTGTGTGTGAGGCACAGATTGTCTGTGAGACTGAGTGTATGAGACCAAGCGAGTATGTAAGTGACTGTGTGACACATAGAGAGTGAATGTGATACAATGTGAGACATAGAGTGTATGAGAGTGAGAGACAGAAACACATTGTCTGTGAGAGAGAGAGTGTGTGTGTGTGTGTGACAGAGATACCTCCCTCCCTCCCTCTCTCTCTATGGTGTCAGGCCCCCCTCTTTCTCTGGTGTCTGAGATTGCTGCCACTGCACCTAAGCAATTGGTGTGCTGGAGGAGAGGAAGAGAGAGAGAGAGAGTGTGTGTGTGGGGTGGGGGGGATGTGTTGGAGGGGTTCAGCTTGGAAGAAGAGGGGTGTGGGGGATTCTGGATGCGCTGCCAGATGAAAGTAAGTGAGTATGTGTGTGTGTGTGGGGGGGGGGGTTCAGGAAGCAATGGCAGATGACACAGTGAGGGAGTGTGTGTGTGGGGGGGGGGGCAGGGGGTACAGGAAGCGCTGCCAGATGAGAGAGTGAGTGTGTGTGTATGGGGTTTCATGAAGCGCTCCCATCCTTGAACCCCCTCCCCACCTCAGTCCCCTTCTCTCATTCAAGAACCCCCTCCCCAGTCTCTGCCATCCAAAAACCCCAGTCCCCTCCCCACCCGTCCCCTTCTCCAATCCGAGAACCCCCTCCCATCTCTCCCATCCAAAAACCCCAGTGCCCTTCCCACCCGTCCCCTTCAAGCATCCAAGAACCCCCTCCCCACCTCAGTCTCCTTCTCCCATTCAAGAACCCCCTCCCCAGTCTCTCCCATCCAAAAACCCCAGTCCCCTCCCCACTCGTCCTCTTCAAGTATCCAAGAACCCCCTCCCCACCTCAGTCCCCTTCTCCCATTCAAGAATCCCAGTCCTCTCCCCATCCGTCCCCTTCTCCCATCCAAGAACCCCCTCCCCAGTCTCTCCCATCCAAGAACCCCAGTCCCCTCCCCACCCGTCCCCTTCAACTATCCAAGAACCCCCTCCCCACCCCCTTCTGCTTCTCCCATCCATGAACCCCTCCCACCTCAGTCTCTTTCCCATTTGAGAACCCCCTCCCCCCCACCTGAGAGCCCCACACCCTTCTCCCATCTGAGTCCCTCCCCACCTACCAGCTCCATTCTCCTGCCGCCCAGGCCCACCACCCTCACTGCCTTAAAAAAAAACCCAATTTGAAGCGCTGGAATAACAGGCAGCAGCGCCTCGCGTCTGCCCTTCTACTAAAAATCTCTTTCACGACGTCATTGGGCCTTCCCACATTGAGTCCCACCGCCCTCGCGGTAATTGGAAGTTACCTGAGAGGAGGGTGGGACTCAATGTGGGAAGGCCCAATGACGTCGTCGAAGAGATTTTTAGTAGAAGGGCAGACGCGAGGCGCTGCTGCCTGTTATTCCAGCGCTTCCAATTGGGTTTTAAAGGCAGGACAGCGCCGGGAGCGGACTCGCAGCACCCCCCACCCGCTGACATCTGGGGCGGAGCGCCCCCACCTCGTCGCCGTCGTGCGTTGCTGAACTTGGGAGGGAGGGAGAGTGGTGCTCGGGCGGTCGGGGCGGGGCTACCTGAGGCGCGCGGCGCGGTTGGTAGCCAGCGTTTCCTTGGCAGGGGGAGGAGTAGGGAAACACGCTCCGCGTGTTTCCCTACTCCTCCCCCTTCCTTGATGCGGTCCCTGCTTTCATTCTTCTGTTGGTTTTCCGCCCTCGACGTCATGACGTTTGACGCGAGGGCGGGGCAGCAAGTCGTTCAGTGGCTTCACCACCACGAACTTACGAACCGTTCTGGGAGTCTGAGTGACTTCAGAACGTTGTCCTCAGAACGTTGAGGGTGCCTTTTATTATATTAGATGCCTCAGATTGCAACACAGCTTGCGTGATTCATGTTATTCAGTGTCTCTGGCTATTGATTTATGTAGGCAAAACAAGGAGAATGATCAAAACTCATATTATTGAACACTGCAGTTGAATCAATAGAAATATACTTTACAGCGCCTCTTGTAGAACATTGGAATAGCGTTGGCCATTCTACCGATGATTTATAATTTTTTTTTGTTTTGAAAGCATATAAACATAGGTGGATAGGAGGTAACATAGATTTATGTCTTCTACATGTGAAACAGTGGTGGATTTTTTTGCTCTGTGAACTCTAATGACCTTAATTCAGAGATTGATTTTCCCTTTCTTTAGGACATGTATCTACTGCACTATTCCTTTGTTCCTTTTTCTTCCCCTCCCCCTCCCTTTTTCTTTTCCTCCTCCTTTTCTTTTCCTTTTTTTTTCTTCCTGCTTTCCTCCCATTTTCTTTCCTCACTCTTCCTTCCTCTCTCTTAATTTCCTCTTCCCCTCCCTGTATCCCCTATCTCCTTCTTTATCCCTTCTCCTCTCTCCCTTTCTGTATTCCTCCCCCTTTTCCTTTCTTCCTCTTGTTCCTATTCCCTTGTCCCCCTCTCATTCAGGGGCCCTTTTACCAAGCTGCAGGAAAAAGGGCCTTGCGCTGGCTGCTGGGGCCATTTTTCCCCGCGCCAGAGCCCTTCTTACTGCAGCAGGTAAAAAGACCCCAGGCATACATGGCCATGCAACAGGGAGCCCATGGAGGTGGCGATAAGGGCTACCCTCGCTAACCCGGTGGTAACCGGGCAGTGCGTAAAGATGCCCGATTACCGCCATGATGGGCCTACTGCCGCTCTGTAAAAGGGCCCCTC
Organism: Microcaecilia unicolor; assembly: GCF_901765095.1. Classification (NCBI taxonomy): domain Eukaryota; kingdom Metazoa; phylum Chordata; class Amphibia; order Gymnophiona; family Siphonopidae; genus Microcaecilia; species Microcaecilia unicolor. The sequence goes on from NC_044036.1 coordinate 45,056,961, forward strand.
ATTCATTTTAAATTCACTATGTTCATTTGCTTATTAATTTTATATACATTTTACAATCTGATTGCTAATTGTTGAAGCTTTCTTAAGAGATGTAGCCTTATAGCCTCACAGAGTACTGTTGCCTTGTGGTATCTGGGGGGGGGGGGGGAGGAGGGAAGGGGATGGGAGTAAGGAACTTCAGGGGGCTAGGGGGTATATTAGTTATCTGTACTATCTCCTTCGTCATGCCCATCATTATTCCTATATATATATATATATATGTACTGCAATGGAGTCTTGTCTACATGTTTGTTGCAAGTTGCACTTGTTTTTTTCTTGTTGGACATGATAATAAAAAATAGTTATGCATACGCTTCTATAAGTTGCATGTGTAAATGAAAGTCCCGTCCAGACTCTGCCCATGTGTAAGCCAGGGGCGTAGCCAGACAACAGATTTTGGGTGGGCCTAAGCAAGAAGTGGGTGGGCACCAAGTGTTCTCCCCCCCTCCCCCATTACGACCAGAAAAATATCTCAGCTGGCAGGAAAATGCTTCTTTCCACCTTGGCAGTCTGCAGCAGGCATGCACTAAAAACTGAGCATGTGCAGGTGCCGGTATCGTGGAGAGCAGCGTTTTCATTCCCATCAGGGGGGAGTCTTCTGCTGACAGAGCTTGGGATCCCTACCAGCTACCGCTAAACATGTGCTACTGTTGGGTGGGCCTGAGCCCTAAGTGGCTCACCTGTGGCTACGCCACTGGTGTAAGCTTACCTGTAAAACGTGTTATGTAAGGTATGTACATATTTATAGAATAATGCTTAGGCAGATTTTTGGGAATTTATGCACGTATGTGCACACATATATATAAAAAAAAATCCCATTCTAATCATTTACATGCTTACTTTATAGAATTTCCCCATTTTTGTGCGTTTGGACCTCATGATGCTGTTAAGTAAGCTTGGAGTGCTATATAGAATCTATTTCTAGGAGACCCATATACAGTACATGGCATACACTGATTCTTATAAATGACCTCACGGGTGTGGAGTATTTTTGTTTGCACAACCAGTTTTTCAAGATCTTTTAAGAGGCCAATCTACAGTTCCAAAACCACATGAAAGTGTGGGAACTGCCTGCTGATTAATGGCTTGCATCTTATTCTATGATGTTAAAGCACTTTTCAATATCAATTTTAATCTTCTGTAAAATTCTTTCCTGCTCTTTTCTCTCAGTAATTTATGCTTGATTGTCACTCCTTCCTCTGTTCCTAGATATTTATATGCAACTTCCTGTTCATCAGTCAGAGAGATGTTTTCTGTTTTGGTCAGTTTTCCTCTAAGGAACACTGCCTTAGCACTAGGTTCAATAGACGTTGTGAAGTTATCGGAAAAGCTTTTCACTACAAGGGATAGTTTTGCTCAGGGCTTTTTTTGAGGGGGTACTTGGGGGTACTGAGTACCGGCACCTTTTCCATTGTTTGCTAAAATTGACCTATGGACCCCAAGTTTTAATGAAATTGCTCAGGCTCTATACACCAATTCTGCCTTGTCATAGATTCTGTGGCTGGTTGCAGGGGGCCTGGCTATTGTAGAGTGAGTCCCTCAGTGATCACCCCACCCCTGAAGGGTGGCCTGGCATTTGAGTACCGGCACCTTTTTCTCTGGAAAAAAATGCACTGGTTTTGCTAGATGTTGATTGCTGGGACTGTAGAGCTATAAGTCATCTACAAACAGTAAATGTGATGTTACCTCTGGATCTTTACTAAGCCTAAACCTGTAGGCCAAAGAATTAATAAGAGTACTTAGAGGATTAAGTGCTATACAAACTAAGAGTTGTGACAGGGAGTCTCCCTGAAATATTCATCGTTAGATCTTAACGTTAAGAATCAAAAACTGTCCATCTTCATCTTTTAGATGGAGTGTAGTTTGTCACATGTTCATTGCAAACTTCATGAACTCAATCAATCTAGAGTTTATTTTGTCCATTTCAAGGCAATTTATTATCCATGAGTGTGGAACACTATCAAAGGCTCTTCTCTTAAATCGGTCCACATCAGACAGAGATTGATGCTTTTCTTGGACTGGCCATGATGCTTTTATTTAGCATGAACTGGTATTTGGTTCCACATTCCCCTCTCATTGCCCTTCTGCTCTATCACCATGATATTATTGGAATCAATGTGATTGTATATTCTGTGAGCATCTATTGTAGTGAACAGTTTATAAACTACTAGGAAAGAAGGCCCGTTTCTCTGAGCAATAAAACGGGCGCTAGCTTTTTTTTGGGGGGGGGGGAGGTGACTCACATACGGAGATCAGTGGCGATTTTCCTGGGCCACCCCGTGGCTCGTCGCTGTTGTAGGTGGTTCGTTTTCCGCCGCTGTTGTTAGCGTTGCTCTGTGTGGGTGTCGATTTTCCTGTGCCGCCCTCGACGTCCTCGCGTTTTGACGCGAGGGCTGAGCACAGGTACAGTAATAAAACTCACCCTCAATGTTTGCTCCGCCCTCATTGTCATGATGTTTGACACGAGGGCGGGGCCTGGTGGCTTCACCACCACAAACCTTCGAACCTGAAGGAGCTGTTGTCAGTGGCTTGGCTTCACTGAAGTCAGTGTCCTCAGAACGTTGAGGGTGAGTTTTATTATAGTAGATGGGCAGACAAGTTGTTGGTCTGTAATTTTTGTGAACATTACTTAGATATCCCTTTGGAAGGAAAAACTGTTCTTCCTGTTATTAGCCATTGCCATGTTAAGTCTGACTGCCTGAGCAATTGATTTTTGCAATCTGCCAAGTCTATTTGAGGCAAAAGTTGGGCACTCCATTTGGATAAGTTGGGCACTCCATTTGGGTCAGCGCTCTTCAGTGGCGTTCCTAGAGGGAACACCCGGGGCGGATCGCCGATGCACCCCGCCCCCCAGGTGCAGCGCCCCCCCAGGTGCAGCACGACCCCCCCTCCCGGCCAAAGGACAACCCCCATCCCAGCAAAATAACCCCCCCCCGGGTGCACGCCGCTGGGGGGGGTGCCGCGCGCCGGTCAGCGTCATTCGTTTCCATGCTCCCTCTGCCCCGGAACAGGTTACTTCCTGTTCTGGGGCAGAGGGAGCATGGAAACGAATGATGCTGATCGGCGTGCACCCGGGGCGGACCGCCCCCACCGCCCCCCCCTTTGTACGCCACTGGCACTCTTTCAGTTCGGAGCCCTTTTTAACCTGCTTTCCAATTCTGATCTGTTCCATACATGATACTCAGCAGAACTTAACCAGAAGATGCTGCTGAACATTTATTTCTTGAAAAAGTTCTATATCATAAAAAAAAATTATAGGCGGGACTTACAAATCTAACCTCCACAAGGGTAGATAGTGGGGTTCCCCAGGGGTCTGTGCTGGGACAGCTGCTTTTTAACATATTTATACAGTAAATGATCTCGAGATGGAAGTAACTAGTGAGGTAATTAAATTTGCTGACGACACAAAGTTAATCAAAGTTGTTAAATCGCAAGAGGATTCTGAAAAATTACAATAGGACCTTACGAGACTGGGAGACTGGGCGGCTAAATGGCAGATGGCGTTTAATGTGAGCAAGTGCAAAGTGATGAATGTGGGAAAGAGAAACTCAAATTATAGCTATGTAATGCAAGGTTCCACATTAGGAGTCACCGACCAGGAAAGGGATCTAGGCATCGTCATTGATGATACGTTGAAGCCCTCTGCTCAGTGTGCGGTGGTGGCTAAGAAAGCAAATAGAATGTTAGGTATTATTAGGAAAGGAATGGAAAAAAATGAGGATGTTATAACGCCTTTGTATCGGTCCATGGTGCGACCGCACCTCAAATATTGTGTTCAATTCTGGTCGCCGCATCTCAAAAAAGATATAGTGGAATTAGAAAAGGTATAGAGAAGGGTGACGAAAATGATAAAGGGGATGGGAGGACTTCCCTATGAGGAAAGGCTGAAGCGGCTAGGGCTCTTCAGCTTGGAGAAAAGACGGCTGAGGGGAGATATGATAGAGGTCTATACAATAATGAGTGGAATGGAATGGGTAGACGTGAATCACTTGTTTACTCTTTCCAAAAATACTAGGACTAGGGGGCATGCGATGAAGCTACAAAGTAGTAAATTTAAAACAAATCGGAGAAAATTTTTCTTCACTCAGCATGTAATTAAACTCTGGAATTAGTTGCCAGAGAATGTAGTAAAAGCAGTTAGCTTAGCAGGGTTTAAAAAAAGATTTGGATGGCTTCCTAAAGGAAAAGTCCATAGACCATTATAAAAATGGACTTGGTGAAAATTCACTGCTTATTTCTAGGATAAGCAGCATAAAATGTATTGTACTGTTTTGGGATCTTGCCAGGTACTTGTGACCTGGACTGGCCACTGTTGGAAACAGAATGCTGGGCTTGATGGAACTTCGGTCTATCCCAGTATGGCAATACTTATGTACTTATGTAAATTCTACTTTTTCTGGAACAGTGGCTCCATCTTGTGGTCACCATATATATTACAGTTCTATGCCATGCCAAAGAGATGATAACATATATGGATGGCAGGATTAAATCTCACATGCAGGTAATATAATCCAATTTAACATAATTAGCCTGAGCTAGAAAGAGCTAGCAAATGTTTCTGTCCATGCACAGTTAAGTGCTGCCTCTTATTTATACCCCATGGTGATCAATGTAAAGTGGGAATTCACAGGAAACACTCATGGGAGATTTTTCTTTTTTTTAAACAGGAGAAGCAGCTTTAGTAAAAACTGCTTCTTCTTCTTAAAAAAGTGTAACAATATGTCCTCTCTTTACTAAGCTGTGCTAGCTAAACTGTGTAATATGGGACTTGCCATATGCTAACTGTGGTGCCATGTTAACTGTTAGCTAACATGGAAATGGATAGAGACTCTGTCTTTCAGTTAGTGCATATTAATGGCCTCTGCATTAACTTCTTTTTTTTATGTTTCTTTATTGGTTTTCATTATAAACAAAGATCACAAATCTTTGAAGGATATACCAGCTACAAGTTAATACTACCACCTGTAGGTCATTAGTAACAAGAATATCATTATTTTACATAACAGCAAAATATAAATTGGTAATTAGAGTCCACAATTAGGAAGGATCCAAGGTTATAATCATAGGAAGTTAGATTATTAATGAAATATACCAGTCACAGTAAATATAGAGTAGGTGGTTATCCTTAATTATACTATGTCGGCTAATAAAGTCTATTGGGCTGCAGTCTTATTTTCTTGCAACTCTAAAAATTTACAAACTCTGCATTAACTTTTAATGTGAATGTGAACTTTGCTCTGCATTAGGCAAGGGATCCTTTCCCAAAAATTATGGGAATGTCCCCAACAGAGTTTTTATTCTTCATGCTACTGGTAGAAGAATGGTCTGAAACGGTGTTCAGATTGTTTTTACAATATTTTACTCAGTGTGGCGACTGTGGCTTTCCTTGACAATTGACATTAAAAGTTTCATTATTTGATCGATAAGGGATTTCCCCAATCTTTAATCTGTATTCTCTGTGTGAGAGTAGCAGACTCCTAATGCAGGCCCTATTGCTGAAACACGGCCATGTTGAGTCAGATTGAAAAATTATCATTATCAAAGAACGCATCGCCTTCAAAATCTGCACCCTGGTTCACAAAATCATCTACGGAGAAGCCCCGAATTACATCACAGACTTGATCGACTAACCAATTAGAAATACATCCGAATCAACACGATCTTATGTAAATCTGCACTACCCAGGCTGCAAAGGACTTAAATACAAAACAACTTACGCATCTAGTTTTTCCTACAAAAGCACACAACTGTGGAACGCATTACCAAAAGACTTGAAAATGACATACGACCACCTAAACTTCCGGAAATCTGTAAAAACCAACCTGTTTAAAAAGGCATACCCTACTGATCCAATTTAAATGCCTAATCTCTGCAACACAACCAAACTAAAGAACGTAATGGACATAACACAACTCTTCCGTTCTCCGATTCCCTAATGTGGCTGCAGGGCCGCCGAGAGGGGGGGACAGGGGGGACAAAATTCCTGGGGCCCGGGCCTCCAAGGGGGCCCAGCGCCACAGTCCCACCCGCCACCGGGCCCCTTCCACCCAAACCCCACCAGCAGAAGTGCTGTCTTCTATTCTGACTCCGGCGTGCGCGGCCCACACAGACGCGCTCCTCTCAGCTGATCTTCGCTGTACTCTGCAGGGTTTCTGTGCGTCTGACGTGCAGGACGTCAGACACACAGAAACCCTGCAGAGTACAGCGAAGATCAGCTGAGAGGAGCGCGTCTGTGTGGGCCGCGCACACCGGAGTCAGAAGACAGCACTTCTGCTGGCGGGGGTTTGGGTGGAAGGGGCCCGGCCCGGTGGCGGAGGCGGGTGGGACTGTGGCGCTGGGCCCCCCTCAGGGGGGGGGGCGACGACAACCTGGGGGGGTGGCAGTGGGGGCAGGGCCCAGGGGGCGGGGACGGGGGCGGCCTTGTCCCGGGCCTGGCCCAGTCTCTCGGCGGCCCTGTGTGGCTGTGCCACATGAACTTGATCTTACCACAACATCACCCTGTATTTGTTCACACCGGAGCCTGCAAAGGCCTCTCCGGTACTATGTAAGCCACATTGAGCCTACAAATAGGTGGGAAAATGTGGGATACAAATGTAACAAATAAATAAATTGTCATTAAAGCTCTTTTGCCACTTTCAATGCCTTCGCTGTTCCTTGTGGACTATTTGTGAGGTGTAGGCTCTTGTTTGTCTGTTTGTCTCAACAGTGGCATAGCCAGATGTTCAATTTTAGGTAGATCTGAGCCCAAATTGTGGGTGAGGGGCCAATATTTTCCCCACCCCCGCTTTTTACCCCCACCAAGTTCTCCATTACACCCCCTCCCCCCGTGACTCCCCAACTCCAAGCCCCACCAGTGGAAGAGGACCTCTGGCGGCCAAAATCTCTCCTATGCTTGCAGTTGGTGACACTTTCTATGGGCCGCTACTGCACTGGCTCCCTCTCCCCACCCCCTGGGCGTGCTCAGTTTTTGCTCATGGGAAAGTGTCGCCAACTTCAAGTGCAGGGGAGTTTCTGACCACCAGAGGAAGACCTCTTCTGCTGTTGCAACTTGGGTATCTTCGCCAGCCATTGCAATGGTGCCACAAGTTTGGGTAGGTCCAACACCAAAGTGTGTGTGTGGGGGGGGGGGGGGGGACATGGCTATGTCAATGGTCTTTACCGCAGAGGTTTTCCATCTAACATCCTTTAACGTTTGCACTTCACTTGCATTAAATGCAAAACTTTATTGTGCTTTAGTAAATAAGGGGGCTATATGAAATATGTGCCATCTTGTGGCATGCCAGAGAGATGATAATGTACATGGATGGCAGGATAATTAGTCTCACATGTAGGTGATATCATTCAACAGAACATAATTAGATTGAACTAGAAAGAGCTAACAAATGTTTCTATCCATGCATGGTTAGCAACATGCAGCTATGTACCAGAAGGCCCATTCAGTCAGATGGGGGCGGGCCCAGGTCAGGAAAGGAGAGAGACGTCCTGAAGACTGGCGGCGATCAGACGTTCTTCTTGCCCGTGCAGCACCTTCACACAGAGGTGAGAGGCGCTGCGCGGGCCCGGTAATGCAGAGGGGGGGCCCGGTGGAGGGGGTGCAGCGGCGATGACCTCAGGGAGGCGGCAGGGTGGGGCACAGGGCGGAGGATGGCGGGAGGCAGAGCTGTGGGAGAGTAGAGAGAAAGGAAGAGAGGAAGGGAGGGGGGCCGGTGCTGCTAAAATTTTGAGTTTTTGTGCAGGGGGAAGCGGGGAGCAGCGGGGACCTCGGGCGGGGGGGGGGGGGGGAGCAAGGCCATCCATACAGGATGCTCCTGACAAGCACCTTTGCCCCCTCCCGATACTTTTTTGATTTTTGTTTTCATTTTGGGAGCCACGTGTTGGTGTTGGGTTTTTTTGTTGTTGTTTTGACGTTTGTGGCATGCGCAGAGCAGCCAGCATAATGCTTGGCTGCTCTGCGCATGCTTTAGAGGCCGATTACCAACGGGGAATACACCAGTTTAACGAATCTTTGATACATTGTACTTTTCAATACCGTACCGAACATGTGTGACTTGTTTTTTTGGTGCATTCTTCATTTTTTCAAATTTGTTAAGGACTAACATTTTAGATTCTTTTACGTTTGGTTGATGCATCTGGGCCTTAGTCTGTAGGCAGTAAGGGCTCATATGCTAAACAGCATGCGGTGTGCTACCTGATCAGTGCCAGCACACCTACTCTCCACCCCTGATACGCCCCCTCTGCCAGAACATAAAGTGCACAGTTTGCATGCGCTAATCTCAGACTTACCGCAGGACCTCCCATGGTAAGTCCTTTTAAGTTGCGGAAGTACGAGCTAACACATACTGCAACTCGTTAAAAGGACCCCTAAGTGTTTTATGCAGGCTGATGTGGAAAGGCTGAAGTACCTAGGGTCTTCAGCTTGGAAAAGAGATGGCTGAGGGGAGATATGATAGAGGTCTATAAAATAATGAGTGGAGTGGAACGTGTAGACGTGAATCGTTTGTTTACTCTTTCCAAAAATACTAGGACTAGGGGGCATGCGTTGAAGCTACAAAGTAAATTTAATACGAATTGGAGAAAATGTTTCTTTACTCAACGTGTAATTAAACTCTGGAATTCGTTGCCAGAGAATGTAGTAGAGGCGGTTAGCTTAGCGGGGTTTAAAAAGGGTCTGGACAGCTTCCAAAAGGAAAAGTCCATAGACCATTATTAAAATGACTTGGGGAAAATCTATTGCTTATTTCTGGGATAAGCAGCATAAAATATATTGTGCTTTTTTGGGATCTTGCCAGGTATTTGTGACCCGGATTGGCCACTGTTGGAAACAGGATGCTGGGCTTGATGGACCTTTGGTCTGTCCCAGTGTGGCAATACTTTATTTATGCAGTTATCCTAATCACTTAGGGCTCCTTTTACTAAGCAGCGGTATGCCCAATGCGGGTTTATTGCTCGCTGTACAGAAGTACCACTGGGCTACCATAGCAGCTCGGTGGTACTTCCCACCCCTAGTGTGCCGTCATTTCCGGCACTACAAATTTTTTTTATTTTTGTAGCACCAGAGTGTACCCAGCGGTAATTGGGCAGTGCCACGCACTGCCTGGTTACTGCTGGGTTAACAGGGAAGCTCTTACCCCCCTGATATGACCGCGCGGCAAGTCCTTTACTTGCTGCCCGGCCATTTCCTGAAGGAAGACAAGACTTCCATTTTACCAGCTTTGGTAAAAGGGGGCCTTGGCACACATGTAAAACACATGTTGATGCCAGCACCGCCCCCCTTTTGCCGCAGCTTGGTAAAAGGGGCCCCTGGTTAAGTGCTGACTCTGCTTCGGGAACGCCCACAAAATAGCCAGTTCCAGCTTAAGCACCAACTAAGTATTTTCAGTGTCACTGTCTGGTTAAGAGCTGTTGAATATGTCCAGGTAGCCCTGGATAAGCCACTTAAGTGGCCAGAAGCCGTTTAAATCAATTTGAATATCTACCCCCAAATTTAGACCCCCACGTTATCTCACATCCTAAGCAGTTTACAAATAACATTTAATAATAAACATCAGAAACACACAATACACAGAATTAAAATTAAATCTTCAAATCTAGCTGCTTCCAAAACTGCTGCTGAGAGCATCATTCACTATAGGTCAAGATTAAAGTGCCTTAATCAGAGAAAGCCTGGCTGAATAGATGAGTTTTTAATCTTTTTTAAAAGAGCAATGAGATGTAATTGCTCTTAGTTCCTGCGGGAGTGAATCCCATAATTCTGGCCCAACCACAGAGAAGATCCTAGCACTGAGTCTGGATCTTGAACTTATCTAAAGAGGGGGACGCCAAGGAGACCTTTATTCAGCGAACGTAACTGACCAGGTGGTCTATAAACGCAATGAGGATGCAATGCTTAAAGGTGTTTCATTACCCAGGGCTCTCTGAACCAAAAGCAAGATTTTAACTTTAACATGCCATATGATGGGAAGCCAGTGTAGACCTTCTAACATGTAGCATGTTCAACATGTGCGACTATTGATAGTACATGTGCCATGCCATTGTGGGCCACCTGCAAAACGAGAAAGCCCTAGGAATGGAGTAGCAGAGATTAGTAGTTGGTATGGATGGGCAGACTGGATAGAACATATGCCCCTCAATATTTAAAACCATTTAACTGTCCAGGAACAACTCCTGTGTCATGTTTGTGACCGTTTCCTTGTCTGTGCTCACCTCGCCCTCTGGTGGCCAGAACCGGTGGCTGCTATGAACTGTCACCCGTTCCAGACTTCAGCCCAGTCCGGCCCAGATCTTCCGGGCTGCCAGACTTGCTTCTCTTGTTTGTGCCTGAAGAGCACCCGTAGCTGTCTTGTGATTCCTGCAGCTGAACGTCAGCAACTGATGGGCTTTGTTAATCACCTGGAAACTTCTGTGTTTGCCTTTGCATCGTCTAAGGTCCCTGGTATGTTGGTGCTTTGTTGCACTTCTGCCTAGTCTGGTTTCTTGTTAGAGTTTCTTGTCCGGTTCTAGTTAGTCTGTGTGTAGTTTAGCTTAGGTTTATTGTTTATTTCTGTTGGATTATTTGTAGTAAATAATTAGCAGATTTTAGTACACACAGCTTCAGCTTTAGAAATGTTAATTTCTTTCTTCATCTCTCTCTCATTCACCCCTGAATAATTCACTGCTGAGTCACTTTAAAGTTGAAGTAACAAAACATCTGTTTACTCACAGTTTGTAGTTAGATTATAATCAGACAGGCTTATATATACATATTACTATACATTTGTATTATCAGCTCCTTCCATGTGCTTAGATGGTAATGGATGCTCACACCACCATAGATCCTCTCAGGTTAGGAGAGATCATGAGCTCCATGTGCTCCATGTGCTGCATGTGCTGCATCTATCCCCCACAGGAAGTTGCATAGCTGTATGACCTCTCTAAGTAATTCACATCAGAGGTCACAGAGTAATCACAGAGAAATAATAGGTGACAGGCAATGCATGTAAAATACAATTACATTCCAACAAACCCCTTCTCATGCATAACTGTCATGCAATTATTTATTCATACAAAGTCCAAGCTTTATACGCAGATTCACAAAATGTTCTCTGGGTAACGGTTTGGTCATGATGTCAGCTGTCATCTCACTGGTGTGACAATAGTGTAGACTGATGACCCCTTCTTTCGCCAACTCTCGCACGTTGTGGTATTTCGTTGCGATGTGCTTGGTGCGTGACTGAACCTTGTCATTCTGTGACAGTCGGATGCAGCTCTGATTATCTTCCATTATCTGGATTGGTCTCTTTTCAGCTATTCCAAAATCCAGCAAAAGTTTTTCAATCCACATCAGTTCTCTGCACGCTTCCGATACGGCCACGTATTCAGCTTCTGTAGAAGACAGACTCACAATACTTTGTTTATGACTGGCCCATGAAATTTGTACATTTCCATACATAAACACATATCCACTTGTGGACTTATAATCAGAATGATCCCCTGCCCAATCTGAATCACAGTAACATATTAGTTTTGGATTACTATTGGCTGAAACCTTTAATTTACAATCAATGGTACCTTTTAAATACCTTACCATCCTTTTAACTGCAGTCCAATCTGATTTGGTAGGTGAGCTGACCCTTCTGCTCAAAATTCCTACTGCATTTGTTATATCAGCCCTGTATGTGGTAGCTAGATATAAAAGCTTACCTATGGCTGATCTATATTGGATGTTATCTGGTAAAGGTTCTCTTACTGTTTCATCCTTCAGAAAATCAGTGATCATGGGAGTGCTTACAACTTGGGCATCTTGCATACCTAAACTTTCAATAAGCTCATTTATTTTCTGCTTCTGGCTTAGAAGATAAGAACCATCATTTTGTTTCTCAATTTCTATACCAAGATAGTATGACACATTTCCAAGTTCTTTTATCTCAACATTGAGGTTTAAACACTTTACAATGTCCTTGTGAGGCAGCCATGGGCAAAGAAAGTGTTAACTCTGAGAAATAATTATATATATATAAGAAATGATATTAAAAGCTTGAAGTTTGAATTCTTTTCACTCTGCCAGCAAAGTAGTGAAGGAATGCAGGCTGGAATTAATTAGAGTCTAGTTTGGCCGAGCTAAGGTTAGGAAAGGTCAGTGAGAAATGAAACTCTGTCCCTTGTGAATTGCCAATGCTAGCTGGCACATCTGTAAATTATTAGGCTTACTGAATAGTTTTGTAAGCAGGCACGAGCCAGACATATGACATATTGTAGTTTAAGAATAGGCTGAAATACTATTTAGAAGTGCTTAATATGTAGATAGCTTAGATATAGATATATCTTATAAGATATATCTGATTATGCTTATTTTAGAATATGTTGTATTCTGTGTAAATTAATAATTCTGTGTGGAATGTTTGTTCAACTTTCTGTCTGACGTTCTGAGTAGGGCTACAGTGAAGGGGGGCCAACATGTGTTTTGAATTAACTATGGTCTTAGCTAGTTCTGTGTATGGAGCTGAGAGGTGAAAAAGGTCAGAACTAGTCAGCTCTCTTCTCCTTGATTAATTATAGGTAAAATGCAGGAATGGTCTTGGAAGTAATAACCTGATATGTATGCTATTAATTAAGATTGGCTTTTGACCTCTTTAATGAATGCCAGAGTTTAGTTAGCAGTTAGTACTAGGAATATGAGAAATCAATCATAATAACATGTAAGAGACTGGAGACCAAATGTCTGGCTTAAGGGGCCCCAGGTCAGAGGTCAGTTTAGGATGTCTGGAACCTATGTAACTGATATTTCAAAAGTAATGATTGGTTGAGGCAAGGTAGCCAATCTAATTCCTTAACCAATTGGAGAGTAAGGGGGCTGGGCTAGGCTAGGCTGGATAGAACAGTATTTAAGTAGGAGCAGAAGCAGTTTACGTCAGAAAGAAGAAAGGAAGGAGCTCAGAAGAAAGAGAAGGACAGAAGGAACAGACAGAAGAAGGAGAAGACACAGAGAGCTGAGACAAAGACACAGAGAGCTGAGACAAAGACACAGAGAGCAGAGAGAGAGGAGAAGAGAGCTAGAACTGATGTCCTGCTTTGTTTGCTGGCAAATAAAGAAGATTTCTCCCTCATTCTGGTGTGTGCTGTCTGACTCCTGAAGTATCACAAATTCCTATCTCAATTCCTGCAACAATTCTTGGTGGCAGCGGTGGGATTCTGAATCCTGCATTAATCCCAGCACCTAACTGACTGGAGAACATTCGCCGGGTATGTATTTTGTATTCTGTATTGTAATCCTAGCTAGGAAGTTGTAAACCAGCCCCTCAAGAAGGAGGGAAGGAGAATCTGATCAATTCTCAGCGAAGGCCCTAGTACCTTCTAGTCGCGGGGACTAGAAGCGAAAACGCTTGAGCTTATCTGTATTTGAGAAATCTGAAATTGTTGGGTGGGATTTTCTGTATGGAATGTGTGATGAGTGAATGCTAAATGAGTGCGGACTTCTTATAGCTGCATTTCCAATTAACGCGAGTTCAATTGGTCAGCAACGGAAGGAAGCGATTGTTGTCTGTCTACCTAGTGTCTCGAGAGTGCAGACCCCTTACTGCATTCTCAAAAATTCCCCCCCTTTTTGTGTGTTGTAACTGTAAGCATTATGGGTGGGACATCATCTAGACAAATTGTTACCCCCCTAGATTGTATGCTTAGAAATTTTAAAAAAGGTTTTTTAATTAATGACTATGGACAGACTTTAAGCTCAGGTACTTTAAGAACCTTGTGTGAAGTTGAGTGGCCATCTATGGGAGTGGGGTGGCCCCCTAGTGGCAGCTTAGATATTGAAGTAATCCGGAAGGTCTACAGCATAGTTGTAGGAGAACCAGAATATTCTGAACAACTCCCTTATATAGATTCCTGGGACAGCCTTGTGACTGACCCTCCCTCGTGGTTGAAAACTTATATGGGATCCCCAGTAAAATTCATGTTAGGCCGTGTTCAAAGAAAGATTAGAAAATCTAAACTAGAAGAGGGAAAGAGCCCCAGGAAGCTTACCACCCAATCGGTGGCTTCCGCCCCTACCCTGTCCGAGAAACCCATACTCTCTGATGACCCCTCAGACCTTGAGCCACCACCTTATGGCCCATTGTTGGGGTTCCGTGCCACCCCCAGAGATCCACGCCGCCCAGCCCAAGCCTCTCCAGCACAGGCTTCTCCGGATAGTTCTTCCCCTCCTGTGCGAACCCCACCACATCCTAGGTTGGACTTTTCACCTGGCCTCTACCCTTCTGTGCCAAATCCTCTCCTGTTAACCTCTGTAGACCCACTTTGGGCTCCACTCCCTGACTCCTCAACTCCTGACAGCCCAGCCTCTCCCTCTAGCACCCCTACCCACTCATTAGGGGCCCGGCATCCCTTTCAATGGACTGACTCACCTGTGACCACCTCTCAGTCTATGAGTACCCCTCCCCATCCCTCAGGATTTCAACCTACCTCCACTGAATGGGTTAGACCCGCTGCAATTACCTTTGAGCATGATAGGAGGGTAGCTCCTAGCTCTACCTCAGGTTCCATTCCCACCTCCTCGAGGGTTCTGCCACTCCGACAGGTAACTACCACTCGACCGGATCCTAATAATCAGGGTCAGGTTATACAGGCACAGGCCTATCAGTATGTACCCTTCACAACCACTGATCTCCTGAATTGGAAGACGCATTACCCCTCTTATACTGAAAAGCCTCAGGCAGTGGTGGACCTAGTGACTAGCATTATGGCCACCCATAACCCAACCTGGACTGATTGTCAACAACTTCTCCTGACCCTCTTCACAACTGAGGAGAGGCGGAAGATTTTGCAAAATGCTGAGGCCATCACGCGAGAGCGTGTTCCCGACGGGACACAGGATCCAGAGGGATGGGTTAGAGCTCGGTTTCCTCGCGCAGCTCCAGCTTGGGATCCAAATGATGGGCAGCACTATGAACTGTTGTCTGGCTATTGCCGGGACTTACTGGAAGGTATGAGGAAAGGCATAAAGAGGCCCATTAATCTGGCAAAGGTCTCTGAAATTCTCCAAGGGGCAACTGAATCCCCTGGGGCCTTTTTAGAGCGACTAATTGAAGCCTACAGAACATACACCCCATTTGACCCTGAAGCCCAAGAAAACCAGAGAATGGTGAATAGTGCATTGGTGGCCCAGAGTATGCCAGATATCCGGAAGAAGTTGCAGCGTCAGGAGGGATTCGCAGGGATGAATACCACCCAGCTAATTGAGATCGCAACCAAGGTTTTCATTAATAGAGATCAGGAGGTGCGCCGAGAGGCTGACCGGAAGATGCAGAAGAAGGCCGACCTTTAGCGGCAGCCATTACTAATTCCACCCTTAACCGAGGTCGACCTCTAGCTAATGGGAAGCCAAAGTGGGACCCCGGACCACCAGCCAGGCCCCGAGATTCCTTCAATCAATCCCGGCCAAGGGGGGAGAATCCCAGACCAAGATTGGAGAGGGACCAGTGTGCTTATTGTAAGGAAAGAGGGCACTGGAAAGATGAATGCCCCCAGAGGCGCCAGGGACTGAGAAGGGGACCAGGAGATCGAGGAAGCCGAGGCCGAGTTCGAGAGGGAAGATATGAGCCTCCTGAATCTGACATCATCGGGATAGCCGAGATGGCAGAATGGGACGAATAGGACAGACCGGGTTCCTACAAACTGGGCTCCCAGGAACCTATGGTCAAGCTAACTATAGGGAGCCGCTCAATTCCATTCATGATTGATACAGGAGCTGAACATTCTGTTGTGACAGAGTGATTAGCGCCTGTGTCTGGAAAAACTGTCCGAGTGGTGGGAGCCACGGGGGTGCAGAACCGGAGGCCTTTCCTGACAACCCGTAGATGCCAATTAGGCTCACACATAGTCACTCATGAATTCTTGTATATGCCAGACTGTCCAATCCCTTTGTTAGGTCGAGACCTGCTGTCCAAGCTTAGGGCCCAAATTTCTTTTGACTCTGATGGCCAGACTTCAGTCTCCTTTCGGCCCCCAACATCCAGCCCTAAGGGTATATTGAGTTTCTGTTGCCCTCTTGAAGAAGAATGGCGGCTGCATCAGTCACATGGCCAAGTTGACCTACCCCTGGCAGACAGCTTTCAGGTCAGTGGGGTATGGGCAGAAGATAATCCCCCAGGGTTGGCCCGAAATATTCCTCCTGTACATGTAGACTTACTTCCAAGTGCCCGGCCAATCCATCTTCGCCAATACCCAATTCCCAGAAAGGCTCTGGAAGGGATTCAAGCACATTTGAATCGTCTGTTATCCCATGGAATTATTCGTCCTTGCCAGTCTCCATGGAATACGCCACTATTGCCAGTTCAGAAGCCAGGGACTGAGGACTACCGGCCAGTCCAAGACTTACGAGTGGTCAACAAATCCACTATCTCATTACATCCTGTAGTGCCTAATCCATATGTCCTGTTAGGATTGATACCTTCTGGAGCTACCCATTTCACAACACTAGATCTAAAAGATGCCTTCTTTTGTATTCGGGTGGCCCCAGCCAGTCAATTGCTTTTTGCCTTTCAATGGGAAAACCCAGTAACAGGAAGGAAGCTTCGTATACATGG